>NW_027507758.1:221303139-223703139 GCF_037356315.1 Lithobates pipiens
CATGAGAAGGCAATAGCATTCTGCTCCATGGGCTTTCTGCCCCCAAGATCCTGGTGCTGCCCCTGGGAACTTTCTCCTGAACCTGACGATTGAGATCATTGAGACTGCCTAAAGGCAGATACCCCAGGCATAGGAGAGGCTGCATGATTAAGGGACACAGACTGGCTAAGGGTTTTCACCTGGTGCTTCGGTTGACCAATATCTCAGCCATGGACCTCTGCAAAAATGCACTAGTCCAAATATAAGCCATAGGGCTTAAATGATCGAGTCGTTCATAGCATCTGTGAGAGACACAGTGCGTCAAATACACCAGCCCCTTGCCAGGTCTGCTGATCAGGCAGAACTTTCAGGTATCTCACACCTGTTCCTTAACCCCTTGGAGACCACCTTCCAATGCATTGGCTTGACTCAAAATGTGCTCCACCACAATAGTGGAGCAGACGTTAAGGGGTTAATGGACTGAGCCACTCCAATTGCAGTGCCTGTGGCAGGCAACAAAAGGGTTAAGTAAGGGAGTAGACTAACACCTGACTGTTAGGATCCTCTGAAGAAGATCTTCCAATATTTAGGAAGATCTACCTGATCCCCAGCCTCCTGCAGCTCAACAAAAGGGCCCAGAGGACTAGAGGACAGATGGGAATCTGCTATGTATAGTCCTACTATGGAGACATCATGGCAATAATCTTTTAAATGGTAGAAGAAAAACCTGTTTGTATGAAATACAGGGACAGAGGTGTTCTACCCTTGATGGCTTCATCTGACTGGCCATATTTTTCTTTTTAACTCCCAGGGAGGAGGACAGACATTCTTTTGGAAGGGTTTTTAGTTTGTTGTATACCATTAACCCCCTAGAAACCTTAGAGGGGTTCCTGGTCCCTTTGTCACTCATAGCTTACAGTACAAAGCAGAGGCAGTACCACTTGCTAGGCTATAGTACAGTACAATAACTGCTATTAATCCTAGCTATACAATACAATGTTGTCAATCAAAAGTAAAATGCCCATGTCACCAAACCTGCCAGCACCCACTCTGCTCTGTCCCTCCACCGCCAGACTTCAGATTTTCCTGTATAGCTTAAAATACTTCCTCTCCTCTTCCCCTCCTTCCCCTTTCAACTAGGGAAGTGTATGAGTGCTGGCAACATGGCGGTCCCGGGGGGGGGGGGGGGGGGGGGTAAAACAGCCACGATTAGCCCCAAAAAAAAAAATTTCTTTAGGAAAAAAAGAGGCAGCTGGCTGGCATCCAAAGGAACAAAAACTGCCAGTCTGGGGGCCCAGGAAGGGATCCGACCCCCCTTCATACTGGAAGGCCTGAGCTGGCTTGAACAGAGAGGAGAGTGAAAGCTTTTGCTGTTTCCAGCGTCAGAATGGTGAGTGCTCAATACAGCCTCCAGTGGTGACACAGACATGACAACATAAATACATGGAAGGAGAGATTCCATGCAGAAAATCTCCCCTACCTTTCCACCACAAGGCTTTATCAGAGATAAAAAGCCCAATCTCCGCCCTTCACGGTAGGCTCCGAGACCCTGAAAGGAAACCTTCAGGAACAGGGGTACACTCAGGTAATCCCGCAATCTTGGACCTGTGAGAAGACCCTGCCAGTAAACTTTTATTGGCCTTACTACCAAAAAGTACTGGATCCCAGGGTCCAGCTTAAAAGCATTCACAAGCAAAACCTTGTGTCTTCGGACGACGAGGCACGGGTACTGGTCATTTAGTCTATTACGGAGACATCAGAACAGATCCGGTTAGGATGGCTGGCTTGCATCAAAGGATTACTGCCCGCTCAGTACACACATCCTTACACGTGCCCAACACCTTAGACACTGGCGAAAAGACTGAGGACTCCCAGTAATGGGAGGGGTTATATGGGGAAAGTTCACACCTTAAGGGGCGTGCCAGTTTCCAGCACCTGATATGCCGATATAATCCACATAGTTATTACTATGGCTCTGTGTCCCCTGATTTAAGAAAATAAAAAATGTTTTTGTTGTGTATGACTTGACTTTGATTGCTCACAAATTGTACTTTTCTTGGATGTGTCCTATTGGACCCTGACTAGTCAAGGGGCCATGCGGCTCTTAACAAAATATCTCCAATATACCAATATTCAATACAGAAGGGGTATACTTTTTGTTTGCTATCGAACAGAGGTGGTAAGACATATCCTGAGTTCACCTATGGATCTGTTGGGGTTTATGGTAGAATATATGTCTATTTCAACAAATGAAACATATCGCAACAAGGCAAAAGGCAGTGATCGAAAATGTCATGGTATTAACAGGTATATGAACAGATCACAAAATAATTTGAGGACGCTTTTCATAAAATCATGGGCAGCTATGCTGCTTGCAATGAATAATGAAACAATGTAGTCCAGTTTGGTAGGACATACACACAGGATAAAGGGAGGGAAGAACTGTGCGTTTTTGAAGGCCTTTGATTTACCTGCTCTAGAACTTAAACCCCAGGCAGACCAAGCACCTCTTACCTGGTCAGATGTCTCTTAACTCGTGGCAACAGGTATACACCTTTAGACCTCGGCGGAGAGAACACATGGCCTGCCGAAGGGAAGACTCTACTTTAAAAACAATTACTGCCCAAAACTAAATTAGCCTTCAGAATGTCCCCGCCCCCTTCAACTACTCATGTTAACATGTGTATAAAGAAATGTGGATATTCAACTATGTTTAGCCTGCTCTGGCTCCCATGTCAGTCAATGGCAGGTGCAGGAAAAAGGAGGGAGCACCAAAAACAGCTGAAACATGGTAGCCTATGGGTGATGTCACCGCTCCCGGAATTGCCAGCTGTTGTCGAGCGCTTTCTTCTCCCCTGCATCTGATTGATAGAGGGGATAACGTGAGCTCACTAGAGTGGACTGAAAATAGGCAAGTATACACATCTTTATTTTTACACAGGTTATTTAGCACAGGCAGCAGGAGGGGGAGGCGCGTTTTAAGGCTTTTTAGGCAGCAATTCTACATTAAACACTGGTGTGGCAACCAAGTGCCTTATTTTTTTAATGACTTGCTTTATAGTTTACCAGTTCTGTTACTTGTTATTTTTTATTACAACTTTTTCCATTATTGCCGTTTCAACGTGAATAAAGTCTTGCCCCTTTTTACTTTTAATTAACCTGACTAAATATGTAACCCAAGATGAGGGTGTATCCTTGGCTTTCTGAACACTCCCCCCGCCATTTAGGTTTCGCCCTGTGAGCTTCTACTCACAAGGTGTATTATCGAGAGAGATTTTCTGTCCCCTTCCTCAGAGCTTACCTACATCACCTATAGATGGTGTCTTTTCCCAATAGGCGATATTCTCATTCCCCTTTTTTTCCTTTTCATCACATCTCTTTCCTTTCCCCACCCGTTGGCACAGGAAGAGATGACCTTTGTCCACCTTTGTCTCTACCACACTATACCCCCAATGGCTCACTTGCAAATTGACTCTTTGATTGTTTATGGGGAGTTCAACCCCCCAGCATTTAATCTAAATTATTTTAAACCATGAAAGACTAAACACAAATCCTGTTCCCCCCAGAAAACTAATTTTAAAGCTAATAAATCCCTTTAACACCATCAATATTGTTTTAAAAATGAGCAGTAAGCAATGAGCAGGGGCAGTTATTGGATTTCATTTTTCCTTTTCCTATGATAACCTCACGCAACAAGTAGGCCTGGATGGCAGATAGGTCTTCCTCAAATGCTTATAATTTTACAAGACAATTACTCTGGACAATAAAGATCTACTTAGCCTAAAGCCTAGCACACACGGGCAGAACAGAAACCGGCCGATATTTGGCCTGTAAGTACACCAGTCTGTCTGACATAAGCCAGCCGAACAGCTGGCTTCTGTAAAATGGGCATGCTGGAAGATTGGCATCTTATCGCTGGCAGCCAATAGCTGCGAGAGCTGACCGCTGTGTTCTGGTTGGGGGTGGGGGGGACAGGCCCCCTGTCAGAACACAGCTCAGCAGTGAGATCACTGTACTAATATTGTATTCTTAGTACAGAGAGCTCCTCGGTTTGTTTTTGTTCAGCCCTGTGGTGCATTCAACAGCCTCACACTAGGGATTACACTTTACGCAAGTATTCCTAAATTCTAGAGTAGGAATGTTTTTTTTCCTCGCCTCCCATCACACCTTTTATGGATTCTATACACTAAAACTAGGAACAAAATATGGTCAGATCACTCTACAACTTTTCTCACACTAGAGGTCCCAATATTTCCCAAAGCATACTACACCTGCAAGATCACAAAAACCAGCTGTTGAGTGTCAAGTAGATATTTGATTAAACATCCATAACTTTATTTTGAAGCACACAATGGATACTACACCAGCCCCGGTTAAATGAGAGGCTCTTAAAAAGGTTTGTAAAAAGGTCATTTTTTTCTCAGCTCGTCTTTCAGGACAGCACCTGGAGAGAGCGCAGCTCCACCCACTTTCCCAGGAAACACTGCAGTCTGTTTCTTTAAAGTGCAAGTGCTGCAGGAAATCAGGGGTTTTCTGCGCTCTCTCCAGGTGGGGAGGGGCAAGTGCGTACCTGTTACTTTATTTGGCGATTGTCAGGCCAGCCCAGCACCCACCGCCCCCCCCCCCCCAACGGTTGGGGGGTGCTCTGGTGTTTTCCTCCTCTTCATGCCCGACAAGGACTAAGGCTGCTGGGGGTCCCGCTCTCTACCAGACCGGCTGGGATGGAGATTGTGGGCTGTGCTAGAAAGTGTTGGTGGCAATCTCCCTGTATCTCAGGCCTCCACGCTTTGTGTCCCGGATGGTGAGCACGTAATTTCCAGCCGGGGGCGGGACTTCCGGCCGCTGGAACGGAGGGGGAGGAGGCGGCCTTCAGGTGATGTAATTTTCGGTCCTCGCGGTGGCGAAAGGACCAGGAATATACAAATATAAAGCATCCGGACGTCCGCTGGTGCCTTGCAGCGATGGAGCTAGAGGAGCAGGCGGCGGTGGCAGGAGCAGGAGCCACAAACGTCAGCCAGGCCCAGGTAGGCATGGGCAGAGATCCCTGTCCTCATCACCAAGGGTCATATCCCTCACTTACGCCCCTGGGGGGGGGGGGGGGAACCTGTGCATCACTCTCCTCAATTTACAGTGCTAGGGAAAGTGATTTTTTTTTTTAAGCATAGTGACTCTGTGGGGCTTGTGCTGTGGTCACTATGTGGTGTGTACTGCAGCGGTGACTAAAGGGTACACATGCTGGCCTAACAGCTCGGGGGGTACATTATGTCATTTTTTTAAATATTTTGGTCGGGTGGTTTTTGGTTTATTTTCAGACAAAGGTCAAGGAGAAGACCAAGCATTCCTCCCCTCCTGCTAAAAGAAATGCCATCATGTAAAAATACACTTACAGAGTCTTGGACCAGGGTGTTATGTAGGACCTGTATAGCGGAGTTGGTCAAAGAGTAGAAATCCCCAGCGACAACTGCTACCCAGTCTGAAGAGCTAATCAGCTCTTTCCGGAGAGAACTATCGGACACTTTTCTGATCTGGACAAATGTCCGGTTGCATAGCCTAGCAACAGAGGCAGTTCACCATCCTGTCCCCGGCCATCTACTGCCTCGCTCAGAGAGGTCAGTGATTCAGAGGACAAAGGGAAGGGAGAAGTGTTTCCCCAGGTTCAGAGGAAGATGAGGAAAAAGAAGCCTCGTTTTCATGCTACCAGCTGTCTCTAGAAGAGGCGGGCGATTAAAGACCATCCATAGGACTTTGAACATTAAAGAGGACAAAGACAAATTATCTTTACATGATAAAATGTTTCAGGGCTTGGGGGAAGATAAACATTGTGTGTTTCCAGTACATAAGTTCCTGTCAGAAACCATCCAGATCACTCAAGCGGAGATTTCCTTTTAAAGAGGATGGTGCTCAAGTACGGAACAAAAAACCTAAACTCGATGCAGCTTTTTCATAAGTGTCACAAAATACGGACCTGGCATTTGAGCATATGGGCATCCTAAAGGACACCATGGATAAAAGGGCAGATTCCCTGTACAAGAAAGCCTGGGACTCAACCTTAGCCAACTTAAAGCCAGCTAAAGCTTCAACTGTGGTGGGCAGGAACCTAGAGCACAGGCTTGAACAGCTGAAAAGCCATACTGAAGCGGGAACGTCCTGCAAGGATCTGTTGGAGTATTACAGAAAGTAGTAGGATACATGGCAGATGCCTCTGCAGAATCCATAAGGATGTCTGCAAGAGCCTCAGCCCTGGTAAACTTGGCGTTTCGAGCACTAATTGGTTAAAACACGGTCAGGAGATACTGCCTCAAAAGGCGAAGCTATGTGGTCTTCCGTTTGAGGGGGATATAGAGTTTTGCCCAGGACGGCAGACAAGAAGGCCTTTCCAGTAAAAAAGATGGTATCCCCTCGGGGTAAGAAAAACTTGTGTCATTTTCGCCAAACCCAGGACACGAAGGAGACGGGATACAAGAGACCCTGAAGATCCCAGAGGGATCGAGGAAAGTCTAGGGAAGCACGAGAAGCAGAGTACTGATGTCCTTGGCTCTTCAAGGAATGCATTAAGGTAAAAAATATTTAGACTTTACAACCCTTTTAAAGCTTTCTTGCAAGGAATTCTCACCAAACATGGTACTTGCCTAAAAAATAAAAGTAGTAGAGATCTTGCTTAACTCTTGATATTCACAGAGACGGAAGCTTCTCAAATAGAACCCTTATTGATTACACATCAGGAATTGACTAAGCTCCGGGTTAAGATAAAAAAAAATACTCAATATGAAACCGCTTGTCATCCAGAGATTGAGTTACTAGTGTTTTCTATAAACATGCTAACAAATGTGGCAAAATATTGTCTTGCTCCACACAGTAACAAATAGTTTCAACCCATGTTCCGCAACATAACTCTTTCATAATGGATACTAAACAAATTACAACCAAATTCCATTGTTTCTCTGTTATACAACACCCACCTCATACTTAGACTAACCAAGCCATCTACATAGATAAAGGAAAAAATAAAAATAATAACATTGCTTGACCTCATTTACCACCTGAGGCACTTCCTGAATCCTTCATGTCATAAAATACCTCCCCTCTGCCCTGGCCCCAATGGTTTTGGGGCATATTGAGTCTATTGCTACAGAAGATGTTTAACACTGACAGTTATTAAAGGGGCATATAGCGGTTCTTTCAAAACCAAGAAAAGATGCCGCACATTACAACTACCACCCAATTTTACTTATTAATGTAGCTTTTACAATATATGCAAAGATCTTGGCTACCTGCCTTACTCCTTTGATACCGTCTCTTATAAACATTGAACAGGTGTGGTTCATCCCACAATGAGATGCTAAAGACAATACTAAAAAGTCTATCTTAACGCATTATGTCTAATGTTCAATACACATCTGTTTAATATCAGTTCATGCATCTACTTCTAGATTTTATTAATCCAAGAATCAGGCTCCCCTCACTCCTGCAGGAATTTCAAACATAGTGAGCTCAGCAACTACAAAGTAAGCTTACAAAAATATAATAAAAAGTCCCTCACCGAAACAATTTCATGTGTAAAATATGTTCCTATTCAATTGAAAAACTGATTATATAACCTAACTGGGTCTGCATTCTCCTTGAACTTATCTGACCTTTCACCTCTTTGATCTTAGCTGCTTGATAATCTATGCTCAAAATTGAAATTCTAGATGAGCCTTACATTTCTTTAGGGGGAGAAAGAATGGACTAGATCTCTCATGGAAGAAACTACATTTTTGTGCTTCAGTCTTACCCACAAATTGCTTCACCCATGCCCACACGTATGGCCAGTTTTTGTTATAGATCCCCCATCACAGACTACATAGAGTTTCTTCTACAAACTCCAACCTCTGCTGTCCAAAGGAGGTTTCCACTCTTGCACATCTGGGGGACTTGCCCCTTAATTGAGGTCCTTATGGTACACGGTGGCTCAGATACATGCTAAAGTTATTTCAGACACCATCAAACTTACCCCAGAAATTGCATTGCTTTCAGCAGCCCAAAAAAAAAAAAATCACTGCTTAAAATATTTTATCTGCACAGTTGGAGTGCTTATTCCTAGATACTGACAGTCATCTTAAGCCCCGACTGTGTAGAAACAGGTTGCAAAAGTATGCTAAGTGATAAGAATGGAGGAATTAATTGCCCAAAGTCAGGACAGATATGATTCTTAAGCCAAATGGACCCTCATGAAACCTCTACATGACAACTAATGACTTCTAGGCCCTCGCATGAGCTTATAAATCAAAATACAAGCGTGCACTTCTACCTGACAGGCTTTGGATCTCCGGTTCTCTTCCCCACTCTCCACATAATAATATCCCTCCTTTTACTTATGCTTTCTGTTCTGTTTCCTTACACACTTTACCATCTTTTTTCCTCTTTGCTCCATAAGTCCATCTTAAAGGGGTTTTATTTTGTTATAAACAAACATGTCATGCTCACCTGTTCTGTGCATCTCAGGTACCCAGTTAGCGCTCCTGACCCCACCCTCCTGCCAAGTGCCCCCAGAGCAAGCAGCGTGATGTGTGGGCACCCAAGCAGGCTAGTTTCTGAGCCCTGCTCTGCGTGTTCATTTACACACACAAAGTTGCGTCTCTCTCTGGCTAGGATTGAGCCAATGAGGCATGAGATTCCCCAGAGAGTGGAGGCTCTCGTGCACATCACTGGATCACAATGGGGTTCAGGTAAGTATTAGAGGAGCTGCTGCACACAGAAGGCTTTTTACCTTCATGTATAGAATGCATGAAGATATAAAACCTTGAGCCTTTATAACCACTTTAAAGATATTTAGCAGGCACTTGAAGACCCTCACATCTCCATAATTCTGAGTTCCTAGGTCTCATTAACAACACCTTACCTCTTGTGTTACTATCAGCTTCATCAGAATTATATAAGTGACATTTCTCCAATGGTGGTGAGCTACAATGCAAGGTGCATGGGTCTGACATGTTATGGGGAAAATTATTGATCCCCTGCAGATTTTGTACGTTTGCCCACATACAAAGAAAAGAAGGGTCTATAATTGTCATCATAGGTGTAATTTAAATGATACAAAAAAAACACGATGACAAATGTTAGAAATTGAGTCGCAGTTCAGTAAAATAAAAGTATTTAAAATAAAAGAGTAAAATAAGTATTTTATCCCCTACCAACCAACAATAAGTCTGGCTCCCACAGACTGTCTACAGCATGTGCTCATGTGCTCATGTGGTACACAGATTAGTCATGTCAATTTAAGAAGGTGCTCCTAACAACAACTTATGTGTATAAAAGACATATGTCCACAGAATCTCTTCCTTCCTTTCAAATTCACAATCATGGGCAAGACAAAAAATTTGTCAAAGTCAGCCAAGGACAAGACTGTAGACCGGCACAAGGCCAGAATGTTCTACAAGACCATCAGCAAGAAGCTTGGTGAGAAAACAACTGTTGGAACCATTATTTGCAAATGAAAGAAATCCAATAGAACAGGGGTGTCCAAACTATGGCCCTCCAGCTGTTGCAGAACTACACATCCCATGAGGCATTGTAAAACTCTGACATTCAAAGACATGACTAGGCATGATGGGGATTGTAGTTCCTGAACAACTGGAGGGCCGTAGTTTGGACACCCCTGCAATAGAACAATCAATCGCCCTCGGTCTGCAGCTCCATGCAAGAAATTGCCTCATGCAGGGCCGCCGGGACCCATGAAATGAGATGTCACACTCACAAAATGATCCATCCGGGTCATCCTGTACCCTCCCGGCTAGGCAGGGCAGCAGTGCGCCACTAGGCGGCTAGCGGGAGTGCCGGCCCTGGCCTCATAGGTTAAGGATGATCATTAGAAATGTGAGGGATCAGTACAGAAGATGGGAGGAGTATGTGAATGATCTCAAGGCAGTTGGGACCACAGTCAAACAAACAAACATTAGTAACACCATACGCCGCCATGGATTGAAATCCTGCAGTGCCCGCCAGTTCGCCCTCCTCAAGGCAGAACATATGCAGGCCCATCTGAAAATTGCTAATGAACATGTAAATATTTCAAAGATGGATTGGGAGAAGTGCTGTGGTCAGATGAGACCAAAATTGAGCTCGCCATTAAATCGACTCGTGTTTGGAGGAAGAAAAATGCTAGCTCTGACCCTAAGAACACTATCCCTACAGTCAAGCACGGAGGTGGAAACATTATGCATTGAGGGGCCAATCGACGGAACCATGTATTTTAAAATCTTGGATGAGAACCTTTTCCCTTAGCTAGAACTCTGAAGATTAGTCATTGATGGGTCTTCCAGCATGACAATGACCCAAAATATACCACAAAAGCAATGGAGGGGCCTCAAGAAAAAGCACATTAAGGTCATGGAGTAGCCTAACCAGCCTTCAGACCTTAATTGTATAGAAAATCTATGGAGGGAGCTAAAACTTTAAGTTGCCAAGAGACAGCCATTAATCCTTAAGGATTAAGAGAAGTTCTGTAAAGAAGAGTGGATCAAAATCTCTCCTGAGATGTGTGAAAACATGGTAACCAACTACAAGAAACGACCTACCTCTGCGTTTGCCAACAAGGGTTTCTCCACCAAGTACTAAGTCATATTTTATTTGGGGATCAAATACTTCTTTTACGCACTGAACTGCAACTCAATTTATTACATTTGCTTTTTCTGTATTTTTGGTTGAAATTCTGTCGCAATCATTTAAAACATACCTATGATAAAAATTATAGATCCATCATTTCTTTCTAAGTGGGAAAACATACAAAATCTGCAGGGAATCAAATAATTATTTACTGCATTAACATTTTTATGTGGCACTTATCTATCGCAGATTATTGATTACTCCTGTTTATTTGAAAGGGTAGTCCCATCTCTTTTTTTTTACTTTTCTGTGCCCTATACTTTACCATAGAATTTTCATAAACGGAGATTGCACTTAAAAAAACAAAAAAAAGAAAAAACCTACCATATCTGCACTTTCACTCAGCATATGATTCTCATAATCTGCACCTTCAAAAAAAATTGTCCACGTGCCAGGGGAACGGGTATGAGGGATAAGCCTGCAAAAGCCTTTGGAGGAAAAAAAATAAAAAATCAATATGAACACCTTTTTCATGCAACACAGACACACTAAATACATGAAAATTTGATTCTAAGAAAATCTTCACCACTTCACTTTTCAAGATGCTATTCTTGTTTATTAAGACCATTTTTATATAAATAACAGATATATATATATATATATATATATATACACACACACATATATAGCTATTCAGTCCAGTGTTGAACATACAGTGAACTCAAGTACTCTTTTAAAGTTAACTGTGAGCACAAAAACATATATTCAAAGATGAACCCCAGGTTTACTTTCACTTTAAATAGGTCAAAGGTCTATTTCTGAAAGCATTTTTAATGCAATTATTTTTTCACACCTGTCTGAAACAATACTGTATATATTCACTTTTAAGATGCTTTTCTCCAAAAATTAAAGCTACAAATACTTTGCAACTTTAGATCTTACAAACCTCTTTGGCATAATGGGTCCAAGAACTCCTGTAAACCATTCGGAATGTTTCGAACCACATCGCACGAGTAGCCATCCTCAGGCAAAAGAAAAGGCAACTGCAAATCAGGATCCTCCTCTAACTGAACGTCTCGTCCATCACTTCGTGCCAATTCATCAGCAGTGTTTTCAGCAACAGATACTACATTCTCAATCAGTTCCTGTAAATTGAAAAAAAAAAAAAAAAAAAAATATGAAATTGTGCAGCTTATTGGGATTTTTGGCAATTTAGACAAAGAAATGATCACACAGATATAGCACCATAATCAACTGATTACCGTAGGAATGTAAGGTTCATCTGGTGCACAGTGGTAATTCGTCAATAAAGCATGCAGTTGCAAGGAGTTTAGTTTAAAGCAGGTATTGTTAATGTTAGGGATATCTTGGGGAGAGTACTTGTCCATGGTAAGTAGAGTTGTTGCCTGTGAGGTACAAAAAAAAAAAAAATCAGTAGGAGAAACCAGTGCACAGTATGGTGGCTTAGATGTCAACATTTGTTTCCTAGGCTCAGATCTCATTACAGCTTAATCTGCATGGATGTATTATCTCTACGGGTGTTAGCAATGGAAACTTCTCCTTGCTCTTATGACTTCACATGTCGTAAAACCTACTGATAAGCTAACTGTCTCCACCCAATGACTACACTTGCATAACAGTTTTCTGGTGCCCTCTTTGCCTTTCAAGCTTACCTGTACTATCCGGCTAAGGTGGCAATCAGCAGCAAGTTCAAGGCCCTGTTTTTCAGCCCAAGCCTCTATGTGCGCTAGCTGCTGGCGTATAATGGCACCCCAGTAGTGAGAACATAACCCAGAGTCTGGATCGGTGACCAGTCGGTTGAAAAGCCACATATTGATGAAGTGGAAGAGCTGAGAGAATAGCTGAATAGTAAGGGCTGCGTTTACTCGACAGCGCCTCAGAAGAGACATCGCTCCAGTCAGGGTGTGTAGGACTTCATCTGTAAATACAGTAATATAATAAAATTATATATATACCGGTATATATATTATATATATTATTACTTTTAAGAATACAATAAAAACCCACACCATATTGTTGCTACATTATCAAAAACTGCATTTGTGACCATAAATACAATCATTATAGCATCCACACTCAGGAACCTTACAAGAAATACAGTGCTTTGCAAAAGTATCCAAATTCAGCCCAGTCCATTCGTTTTGGTGTGCGACCGTCTCTTCACAGGTTTGCTGTTGTGCCATGTTCTTACCATTGGGCTATGATAGATTGATAGTGCTCCTGGGGAGGAACAAAGATTTGGATTTTTTTTTTTTATAACCTAACCCTGACTTGTACTTCTCAGCAACATTGTCCCTTACTTGTTTGGAGAGTTCCTTGATCATCATGGCAGTGTTTGGTTAGTGGTGCCTCTTGCTTAGGTGTTGCAGCCTCTGGGGCCTTTCAAAAAGGTGTATATATATATATAATGACAGATCATTACAGGTGGCAGATTGCACACAGGTGGCCATCATTTCACTAATTATGTGACTTCTGAAGGTAATTGGTGCACCAGAGCTTTTTATGGGCTTCATAACAAAGGGGGTGAATACATACCAATGCCAATTATCAGTTTTTTATTTCTGATAAATAGTTTTATGTATATATTTTTCTAATTTTACATCACCAACTTAGATTATTGTGTTCTGATCAATCACGTATAATTTAGATTAAAAAGATATTGAACTAAAAGCTATAATGTAGCAAAATAGGTAAAAAGCCAAAGGAGGTGAATACTTTTGCAAGCACTATATATATGTGCAGCGTAAATAAATTAAATTCTTGATTTTCACTCCCAGAAATCATTCCAAATACATACCAACCAATATATTTATACTTTTTTATTATAACTTCCATACTAAACAGCAACAAAAATACACAAGCAAACAATGTGAACACTTTAACATAAAATATTTCAAAATCATGGCATGTTGTGCCGTATACTTTATTTCTGACCTATTTTTGGCCTTTGTATGTTGTTCTCCTCTGGATCGTATAAGAAAGCTGGCATGTAATTGCTTAGTTCTGACTGGAGGCAGTGCACTAAATACCTAGGTATGAAAAGACAATATAAGAATGTATATTCTATTTAGCAGTAAGATACATTTCCCATGTTTAGTCCAGTGCATTAAAACTAACTGGATGCTCCAGAAAGCAGAAATATACAATTTCTTCTTCCACTGGTTGACTGATGGTTTGGCACATTGTTCCTGACATCTTAAAAAGCCTGAAGCCCAACATAGGAAAGGCTGACTATTATTTTATTAGGGACACACTTATTTTACATTGCATTCTAAAAAGGTATGTTTCCTGCAATTTTTTAGAGAAATACAACCTATTCCAAAAGGTCTCCTTCACACAGTCAGATGTATTAAGACTCAAGACACCCTTCATTAAGCATGGCTACATGCGAACAGCTACGGCTGTAGCAGCCATTGCCATTTGCATGCATCTGTCATTCGTCTCAAGAATCTGCTGAATCTTGCCGCTGGAATACAGTGCATGCAGCTGAATATCTGTGTGAAGGAGGCCTAAAAAGGCTATCCAAATAAAAAGATATGAACCTATATTTTCTCTTTACTTTATATGTATTGCTACCATCAACTTTTGAAGCAGTGTATTGCAATAAGGATTTGTAAGGTCCAGCTTACCCCTTTCTCAGATTATCTGATCTGGGCTAGCTTATATGAACTGTCAAAGAACCAAGCATCACAAAATTCCTTGTAACTGCATCCAAATGACTAATTCTAGATGCACAGTACTATGTTTGCATGGCTACACCCACTAAAGTGAATAAGCTAACTTTTTTCGGTAAACGTGATATTACTATACCTTCTGCTTGAAGACAAACTTTAGAGGTAAGTTTTCTTGGTTGTTTGTGATCCATCTCCTAAGTCAACTAGATATGTTAATTTTATTTAACTGAAAATTTCTAGACACATCAGTAGGAAATACTGTTAAAGCAACCAAGATCATTAAGGATGAGCTCAGGCGTGTTTGCATACTCTACGCGCAGAGCTCACCAGGAAGTCGGCGCAGCGCTACGCTAATCACAGGCAGTGACACATTGCCCTGATGCATGGCTGCAGAGATCAGGCAATGTCTCACTGCCTGTGATTAGCGCAGTGTCGACTTCCTGGCGGGCTCTGCATGTGGACCATGCGAACACACCTGAGCTCATCCCTAAAGATCATATTGGATCTGAAAATAGTCTTTCCTAAAAAAATGCTCCATTTTGGTATGTTAAATTTTACTTTGAAAGACTAGTGTTTTGTTCTTTAGGGGCAAAAAAACTGCTAACCCTTCCAGAAATCCAGTAAACACTAAATTTCATTGGCACTCTAGTTTGAGCTGCACTCAACTATCAAGCAGTGTTATCAGACCAGTACAGCTTACTCATACAAAACAACAGAACATCTCCCATATATGTATATAGAAGGTGGTGAGGTGTCCTGTAGTCCACTTTAGGTGCAATAACTGGTGTGACAAGGCTGCTCCTCTACAAATACAATACAGTGAGTAAGCGTTTTCAAACTAGGACCGAAAACGTTTTATGGAAATACCTGAAAAAGCAAAACTTATGCAGCTGTCACATCTGAGGAATTATAAGTTGCAATATATGACATTTTATTGCTTGACTATAGATAAAATGTATACACCCAAAGCCATCACCATCAAAGGAAATGCAAGATATCTTACTTGAAAGCCATTTGGACTAAATGTGCCAAAACATCCTGAGCATCTAAAGTGATACGGCTGAGATCCCGGTCCTGTTTAATAAAATTAAGCAGCTCTGATGCATTTGCCATCCAGAATGCAAGTGCTCCAGCGATGTTTTTTTGCTTCTGCACAAATGAGAAAAAATAAATTATAATGTGCTTTACATTGTTTTTTGATAATATATAAGCATCGACAGACCAGTAACATGATATGTAATATACACCAGTTAACAGATAAGAGCAGTACAGTAGTTTTTTTTTTTATTCTGTTTGTTACTCTTAATATATTCTGAGTAATATTATGAGAGTATGTCCACAGGTATTAGATAAACCAAGTAAAAGAAGCCTAATCTGGTAACTGATGCATATGTGTATCCAAGAAATATAATCCCAAGTTTCACCTCCTATTGCTGTTAGTTGCCAGGACACAAATACCTGATACTGGTCTGTCAGAAACGTCAACCAAAAGAATGCTACGCCAGGTTAGATGAGATCCAAAGAATAGGAACCATAGAGAAAATATGAGGGGTAAAAAAAGGAAAAAAAATAAACTTTGCTTGCTTTTTTTCCACACTGAGGTGCATTAAGCAGAGGATTATGGGATGCCAAAAAGCTGCACAGTCAAAAAGAATTTTAGTACAGCACAAGTCCAGTTTTGAATGAGTGTTATGAATTGTGCAGCCCAGCCATTTAAAGAAGAGTTTTACTCTTATATGAAAGCAGCGTGAGACCGAGCTAAGCTGGAGTAGCTGGGATTGTGTCTCATTGTCCTACCTGGTCACCCTGGTCTATTTCCTGGAGAATAACAGATGAGGAAATCAAGCAGAACAGAGAAAGAAACTTGTAAACAAATATGACAGACCAGATTTAAAACAGCTATTAAAAACTTACAAGAAAAAAAAAAATGTAATAGCACACAAAAACATACACAGTTCTCAACCTAAGAACATAAGCAAGCTGCTGCCACCACCTATAAACATAAACTGCATATGTAAATATGAAGTTAAAGTGTTACTAAACCCCAAATCAGTCTGTATATGCAGTAAAGCATGCTTGTTATACTCTGTGGAACCTAAGGGGGATAACCCTCCACATTGTGTAAAACGGCAACCTGAACCAGTCTTCTCTGATTCTCCCATTCTTACACTGTCCCCAATCCATCTCCAGTGCAGAGGCTAGGGGGACACAAAGTACACATGCTCAGTTTGGAGTGTATTGCTAGAGTTTTTTTTTCCTTGGGAGAGTGCATTTGATCAGCTCATGTACAATTAGCACTGTCCAGACAAGGGCCAGAGGTTCTGCATCTTTATAGGACAATCAGGGGAGAATAAACCCTTACAAGCTTTAACCCGACACCCACAGAAGTCACAAGACTGTTTTATGCTGCTGACAAAAAAAAGGTATTTAGCCATTTATATTTACTAAAATAATTGAATTTCTGTGTTCTGTGAGAGATCAGAAATAGTGAATGCAGGGTCCTGGGTTTAGTAACACTTTAAAGTCAAATCCACACAACTTATATTTCAGTTTAATTTGTTTCATTGCAAGTGATTACATGCAGACCTCATTTTTTGTTCCATTACAAAACAGCAACTGGTTTAATTAACAGAAGTCCACTTAAAACTAAAATACATTTCTATTTTTAAATGGAGAATAATTGAAACTGTGCAGAGATACAATTTTATTTTGGACACTTGAATTTGATCATATACAGTAAAGCAATTTGGCAAGGTTCTCTAGAGAAAAGTTAAACACTGAAAGGAAAACCACCTATTTAGGAAGCATAAAATGCATAGAAGGTTGGTTAACAAAAAACACAAACACATAGTACAACACATGACTGTTCTAAGAAAACACAACATAAATACAGACACAGTGTTACAATCCGTGAAAAAGGACAGAACAGGTACAGGCGGTATGGAAAAAGCATGTTTCTGAGATTATTTTAGGCATACTTGGGAATGGTTTATAATCTGGAAACCTCCACCCTGAACTATTTCAGATAACAGATTTAATAGAAAATAAAATAAAAGGCTAAGCTCATAATAGTTTTCACATTTTAGAGTAAACTTGTGCCTAGACTATGCACATTAAACTGCTAAAAGTGAACTAGTAGTATGTACATTAAATTCAGTCCATATTTAATGAAATATAAAATGCCTAAAAGAAGAGTAGTTCCCAAGACACGGAAGCAACATATAGCAAGTAGTAATCACATTCAACTGGACTATATATATATATTTTTTCCAGCTTTGAAGTTTCATAGCTTCTGCAAGCCATGTCTTCAGTTCCAATTCTAGAAATATCTCCACAGTTCTCTAGTTCTAACTCAATGGTACCTTTTTGGGAAGTAAACATAGAACCATTTAATATCATAAGATGCAGTCAGCACCTTACCCAAAGTTGCCAACATTCTGTAAAAAATGTTTAGGGACATCTTTTTCTCTGTAGGTAGAGTATTCTTTTATTTAGGGGTGTGGCATTTATTTGTAGGCATGGCATAGCAGAATTTAAAAAGGTGGCGCACAAGCGGTAAAAAATGGACATGGCTTACATTATGCCCAATGGTGGGTGTGGCTTAAAGGAATGTGGTTAGAGTCTGAGGTGACTTACATAGTGGAAAATGTGTTAGTATATAGGGAATGTAGGTAGGGCAGGGGGTTGGGGTGTAGATGGAGAAGAGAAGATCCACCTATCCTGTGCATTTATGGATACACACAGCCTGGCTTGGGAGCACTAAATACAGCGGGTAACAAGTCAACTACATATCTCTGTACCCCGCTGTGATTGTACTGCTTATAAGGATGCAATTATGAAATAAAGATGGCTTTTTAATGGATCTAAGAATTGCAGCCATTCGGATTTGTGTTGCTTCAGTGCCCCCTAGCATTGCTGTAGCTTTTGCTATGGGGGTACATGGAAAAGAGGAGGACTGGGGAGCATCAGCAGGGGACCCCAGAAGAGGAGGTGCGGGGACCACTCTGTGCAAAACCATTGCACAGAGCAAGTAAATATAGTACATTTTTATTTTAGGGAAAAAAGCTATTTTTACAGTGGGTTTAACTTTTATTTCAGCTTTTTTTTAAATTCATAAATTTTCTCTACAGATCAGTTAGTGGTCTTTGTGTATTGCTTTGATCATCACACTTTAATATACCATTCACTCATAATGGGAATGGGGGCAATCTAATATTACACCAGCAGTACTCAAGTAAATATGCTCTTCTCTTAACCTCCTCACCCATATAATGCATGTGTGTAACAGCAAAAAGGGTGGGCTTTAATGCCCACATATCACATGCATGCATCTATGGGCAGGAGAGCTTTTTGTGCCAAGAGAGCGAGCACTGGGTGCTCCCAGCACAGCAACGGAGCTGTTGAAGACAGCTCTCAGGCGCTACTAATGATTGGAGCCTGGTGGAACCAACACCCGATCACAAAGTCACTGGGACAGCCAATCACAGTAGTCACAAGATGGGATGCTCCTTCCTGCCCCCTGGATGTAGAGACTGTTAACCACTTAAGAACTGCCCACGTACATTTACTGCAGCAAGACGGCCTTTGGGCCAGATGGGTTTTACTGCATCCGTTTCCCTGCAAAGGTAAGGCATAATGGGCTACTATGCATTGCATAGTAGCCCATTAGGTGTCAATTACCCAACACCGAAGCCTGTGATGTCACCGATGTCCCCGCTGGCTGGAAGCGTCCATCTTCAGCCCTCTTCCTTTCCGGGGCAGCGAACTACGGCTCTGTGACTGGCCAGAGTTGTGTGATGTCAAATGCGCGTGGAAGCTGCCAGTCATGGCATAACCCCAGCTAGAAAGGGCACAGCGTGTCCTTTCTAAAGTGCATACATTGGCGCATGCTCAGAAGAACTCATTGTAAGGGGAATTGTAAATATCTCCTAAACCGTGTAGGTTTACGAGATCTTTCCAGCACCTACGCGGTAAGCCTTAATCTAGGCTTACCTGTAGGTGAAAGTGGTTGTACAGGGGGTACAACCACTTTAAGCGCAAAATCACATAGCTGTACGCGACTCATTCACGGCTCTGGGGCACGCGCCGCCAAAGCCACGCTCCCACTATGATTGGACACAGCAGGAGCCAATCAGCAGGTCCAGCGGTTGTGATGGACGGCGGCCACCCACGATCGCTGCCTGGAGAGACAGAAGGACGGTCTGCCTATGTAAACATGTCTGTCAGACAGGAAGAGAAACATCTGCGATTCCTGCTAATCAGGAACACAGATGTCTCGCTTCCTCAAGCGCATCCATCCCCCACACAGTGAGAAAACACTGTTCCCCAAAAAGTGTCATCAAGTGTCAGATTTGTCCACCGTAATGTCAGTGTCTTGCTAAAAATCGCCGATCACCGCCATTACTAGTAAAATAAAATAAAAAGTTTCTAAAACTATCCCGTAGTTTGTAGACGCTGTAACTTTTTAATACCAAAATTATTTAGCAGAATACAAATTGGCCTAAATAGACAGTCTATTTTTGTTTATAGCGAAAAAAATAACCGCCGAGGTGTTTAAATACCACCAAAAGAAAGCTCTATTTGTGGGACAAAGAGGACATAAATTTTATTTGTGTACAACATTGCACATACTTGCAATTGTCAGTTAAAGCAGTGCAGTATCGAAAAAAAATAGCCTGGTCAGGAAGTGGGTAAAACCTTCCAAAACTGAAGTGGTTAAAGGGATGCAAAGGCTGGGTGGGATGGGTTAAATTCATATATCTCATTGTTCTTCCCTCCTTATACTTTTAAGTTACTTCATTTTATTATTTTATGTCTTACTCAATTCTTTGATTATTTTTAAACTTTCCTCTTAAAGCAGTATTAAACCCAAAAGCAAACATTTATATTGCAGCTTACCAATTCATTTACTCTTGCCTTACAGCCAGCTTTCAACAGAACAAACTCTCCTGCAAATGCAGCAGCTAGAGTGTTGAGACAAAAATTTACCATTGACAGGGGTGCTTACAATGAACAGTTTTTATTTATGTAAAGCCATTGCTAATAGACAAAAAAAAGTTGCTGTAAAGGCAGGTAAAGTTCTAGCTGGAGTTTGGCTTCAATTTGTTAGTGTACCTAAATCTGTTAGTACATCTAACAGTACTCCTCTCCCCAGACTAACAATGATGCTGTTGAAAGATGTCTGTTGCTCCTTCATTCAGAATTTGGGCACCTTAATACAGGAGATGTGTTCCTGGACAGATCATCAGTGAAATCAGAGGGGAAAGGCCAAAAAAAAAAGAAAAGAATGTAGCCACCACATCTAACGATTGGTAAGCTGCAATTAATTACATTTTTGGTTTCAAGCTTAATACAGCTTTAATTCTTTTTTTTTTTTGGTACAGCCTGTAATTTATGATTCCCATCCCCATGAGTTAGGTATAGGAATTTTATTCTAGCTAGGCAATTAGGATTTTCAGAAGCGGTCAGCAAAGGGTTTTCTATTAATGGCATTCCATTCTCACCAGCCCTATACTGGGCCATATATGGGCCAATCTTTTTTCAGTCATGATAAAACATTTCAGACCGATTATTTAAGACATCAGGTTCTTCAAACAATTTATCTACTCAACACTACTTTAAATTAAACATCCAAAATGTTTTCCAACATGCAGGAATTTTCTCCAGCAGACACTTCAATTAATAATGCATGCACATATTCATGTTTTATTTGCTGGACTGTATAAAGTTTTAAGCATTTTCTTTTTTTATACCTGGGACTAAAATATATTTTAGTTGGGCAAATATGAATATATATCTATAAATAGACCTAATTTACTATTGCCAGTAGGTAGAGAACTATGGTCCTTTTCTCAAGCTAACACATACTTTTTTCTCTCCCTCTTTTTGTTTTTTGTTTTTTAACCACTTTCAGACCGGACCAATTTGCTGGTCAAAGACCAGACCACTTTTTGCGATTCGGCACTGCGTCGCTTTAACTGACAATTGCGCGGTCGTGCGACGTGGCTCCCAAACAAAATTGACGTCCTTTTTTTCCCACAAATAGAGCTTTTTGGTGGTATTTGATCACCCCTGCGGTTTTTATTTTTTGCGCTATAAACAAAAATAGAGCGACAATTTTGAAAAAAACGCATTCTTTTTTACTTTTTGTTATAATAAATATCCCCCAAAAATATATAAAAAAACATTTTTTTCCCTCAATTTAGGCCGATACGTATTCTTCTACATATTTTTGGTAAAAAAAAAATCGCAATAAGCGATTATTGATTGGTTTGCGCAAAAGTTATAGCGTTTACAAAATAGGGATAGTTTTATAGCATTTTTATTAATAATTTTTTATTATTTTTTTTTTTTTACTAGTAATGGCGGCGATCTGCGATTTTTATTGTGACTGCGACATTGTCGGGGACCCATCGGACATTTTTGACACATTTTTGGGACCATTGTCATTTATACAGTAATCACTGCTATATAAATGCAGTGATTCCTGTGTAAATGACACTGGCAGTGAAAGGGTTAACCAGTGGGTGGCAGTGTAGGGGTTAAGTGTTCCTAGGGGTGTGTTACTAACTGTGGGGGGGTTGGGCTTTCATTTAGTGTACACTGATCTCTGCTCCTATCACATGGAGCAGAGATCAGCATCACTAGTTGCTAGGCAGAATGGAAAAATGTTGTTTATACAGCATTTCCTCCATTCGGCCGCGGCGATCGAGTCCGCGGGTCCCGCGACCGGACTCACGGGGGTCCCGACCAGCGCGGGAGCACGCTGCCGGCGGCGCGCTCCCGATGGCAGGGCGGCATCGAATATTGGACGTACATGTACGCCAATATGCCTGCCCGTGCCATTCTGTCGACGTACATCGTCGTGCGCTGGTCGGGAAGTGGTTAAACACAGCTTAATTTAAGTAGCAAAATATAAAAAATGGCTTATTTGGGTGTCATATTATGGTTTTTATTGATAGAAACTGTGCAATAATAGAGAGAGCAGTGGAGAGTGGTAGAAAAGGGAGATATAGAAATCTATAACAGTGGTAAAACAAGAATTAACCAATTAAAGACCACGCCTCTTTTTCAGACTCAGTGTTTACAAGTTAAGAACACTCTATTTTGCTAGAAAATTATTTAGAACCCTCAAACATAATACATTTTTTTCTAACACCCCAGAGACTAAAATGCACAGCGGTCTTACAAGCGCACTTTTTCTGGGAGAAAATTCACTTTTTTTACCCTTAAAAATCTCCATAGGTGACGTTTAAAAAATTCGACAGGTTGCGTGTTTTGAGTTACAGAGGTCTTTATTTATTCTTACTTATTTTACTTGATTCTATTTATTTTTACACTGTCTTACAAAAATTTTTTAAATAAATCAATTTGGGTCACTTTTATTCCTATTACAAGGAATGTAAACATCCCTTGTAATAGAAAAAAATCACGACAGGTCCTCTTAAATAGGAGATCTCATATTTGGACTTGACTTTTAAATGCAATAAAAGAAAAAAAAAAAAAAAAGATAAAATTGTCATTTGAAAAAATTACAACAAAAAAATGTGCCTTAAGACATATGGGCAGAAGTGACGTTTTGACGTTGATTCCACCCTGCTATGGTATGGAGACGGGTGGGGGCCCATCTTCCACTGACTCATCTCCATACCCAGCCACGGACAGGTCCCGATCGGCTCCGGTAAGCGGCGGAGTGAGCCCCTCTCCCGCCGCTAACGGTGATCTCGTGGTAAATCCGCCGCAGAGACCACCATTATCGTTAACAGGATTGCTCACTGAAAAGATGGATACATTGGTTATGGCAGCAGCTGCTGTCGTTACCGAGATATCCATGTTCAAAGTGCCAACATATATGTACAGGAACCGATCGGCAAGTGGTTAAAGTGGAAGTAAACCCTCCTATCATTTTCAGCCAAAGAAAATTCCATGTTGGCCTCTATTTAATCTTCAACTGCCATGATGCTGCACATGTTATCAGTTATGACTCCAGTCATTGGAAGATTTCATAGTTTGGTTGAGAGCACAACCAATATGACCGTTACATTCCTGTCAAGTGCCAGAAATGTAACTTTTTTTTAAACTGTTAAATCAATGAATTTACTTCTGCTTTAAAGTGGTATTAAGCCCAACAATTTAATATATTGCATCTTACCAATCATTTGAAGTGGTGGCTGTATTGAAGCACTATCTTTTTATTTTTTATTATTATTATTATTATTATTATAATTGTAAGCTTTTTTCCCCTCTGCAGTAATGAACCACCTTTATAGTGTCTAATCTCTGGAGGGAGGAGCAACACAGACACCTTTGGGCTGCAGCATTGTCAGTCTGGAGGGAGGGGAATGCTGGATGTACTAGAAGATTTAGATACACTAAAGTTGAAGCAAAACTCCAGCTCACACTTTTTAAGCAGCAAGCCCTTTGTTCCTTAGAGGATAAAGGTTTTACATAAATAAATGTAAGTATCCCTGTCAGTGATCAATGGTTTGTCTCAACCTAACTGCTACATCGGCAGAACAGCTTGTTTTCTTGAAAAACAACAGACTTAGTGGCTGGATCACAAGATGAAAATAAAAGGAAAGAAAGCTTAAAAAAGAAAACTAATATAGCCATCATATGTAAGAATTGGTAAGCTGCAGTGTAATAAATCTTTGCTTTTGAGATTAATACCACTTCAATGATTACAGGAGGGTCCACACCTCCCCTTCTGGCTTTGTATGGTTCTGTATAGATTTAATTTTTAAAATGAGAAGTCGTGGGGGTACCGAGTCTCATGAGGATAACCCTGTACTGAATGTTTATTTTATTCTACATAATAAAGTCTCCAACATTCCACTGTGTTGCACTCTGTATGAGGAGCTGCCGAAAGAATATGAATTGTTTCTTCTTACTCTTTACTTTAAAATATACTAGAGGCTCACCTGTATTACACCTTCCATCATGCTCACCATCTTGTTCACAATGGCAATTACTTTGTGAGTTCGCTCAGTAGGACTGATGTCTGCTCTGTACTGACTGGACAATACATACCGGCAGGTCATATATAACACATAGGTAGGAGACAGTTTGAAGTGCACAGTGGAACTATTTGTATAATTGATGACGGCAGACAGGAAGGAGTCTTCCGCTGTAATGACACAGGAATTAACATCAATTCTATTACTCCACTGTGTAATTAACATTTCAATATACAACACAGGGTTTACTAAAACCAAAACAAGTAATCAGAGGTTACATGTATTTTGTATTTTACCTCATTCCCTCACATTCCTCTTTGCTGTTAGGCCCCTTTCACACATACGTCCCGTTGAGGTCCGTCGGTCAGTTTTTCAGGCGGACCTTAACGGACGTTCCATTCACCTCTATGGAGCGACGGATGTCAGCAGTGACATGTCCATTGACACCTGATCCACTAAACACAGATCGGATGAAAAAGGACAGGCGGATCAGTTTTCAACCGATCCCCACATAGGAGAGCGAAACCCTGACAGGTCTGTCTCTGCACAGTGAGTGGAGACAGACCTGTCATCTGCAGGCTCAGCAGGGAGCCCGTGAAAACAGACATACAAGTGTGAAAGAGCCCTTAAGCATCTCATAGATTACTTGATTTTCTTTCCTTTCACCATGGTCGGTTGGGAGTAAAGATAAATGCCCAAAGTCTCTTTCAGTGCCATTGTATTCTGTCAGTGGGGGGAGGAAGCCATCCCGGTTGGCAGAATACAGTTATTACTGCTAGCAGTTTGACCCATGTATGGCCGGGCTTTACTCTATTGTTCAAGCAGAATTCTGTACAACTTATTTGCTACCATCCATAACTATTACCCCCTAATCCACACTGGATATAACTGGACAATCGAAATATGGCCAGTTTAACAGGGACTGTTGACCATTCCTGCTAGTCAATTGTTTGTCTTTATTTGAAAGGACACTCTGGAAAAGGTTTCTTACTCAGCTGCTACAGCCAACCATCCTGGTAGGAGGGATTATTTCATCCATCCAGTTTGTGTGGATGGAGGTTAGACACTAAGGCCTCATGGACACAGGACAATATAAAAAAGCCAGTAGCGTCAGCTGTAGAAAGCCGTTGCTGTAGAATGAGTTTTGCAGCATTTTCATTGTTAGGGGTTTAACATTTGCGTTTTTTTTAGCAAAACTATACTTCCACAAAAACCTACGGCTCAAAACATCTCAGAAAATACCCAACAGCCATGTTTTTTTTTATTTTTGCGGTTTTCAGCATTAGAACATTTTTTACAGCTTAAAAAAAAAAAAAAAAAATGCCTCTTCAATCCCACTAGTTGGGAAAAGGCCCCTTCCAAAAATTGCTGATAAAAGCCTGTGTACACAGACACATTGGGGGTTATTTACGAAAGGCAAATCCCCTTTGTACTACAACGCAAAGTGCATTGGAAGTGCAGTCACTGTAGATCTGAGGGGGACATGCAAGGGAAAAAAAAAAAAAAACAGCATTTTAGCTTGCACATGATTGGATGATAAAATCAGCAGAGCTTCCCCTCATTTCAGATCTACCCCTCAGATTTACAGCTTGTAGTTTGCACTTGGTAGTGAAAAGTGGATTTGCTTTTTGCAAATAACCCCCATAGGATAACATGCTGGGGAGTTTACTGGCTGCAGAAAAAAAACAAAAACGTCTGAAGCCAAAAACAGCAGCTGTAAAAACATCCAGTGTGCATGAGGCCTAACAGTGTATGGGCAGCTTATGTTCTCTGGAAGCCACTTCTCCAGGAAAAATTCTGTGGCAACTTTGCTCTACTGTCCACACTACATTCTCTGCTGGCTATGCCACTAGCTCCCACCTCAATATCTTTAGTAGCTTTTCACTGCACTATAGGCCAATCATGTTCAATGATGTTCCCAATATTCTATAGCCCAATTTCTTTTTAAAAATACCACCTGTAACATTCATCCCCCCATTTTCTCTGTTCCCCTGTGCATTGTATGGTCTTTTGCTTTTCACCTTTTCACCTTTTATACATTGCTTTCTTTGGTATGTTTTCTCTTAACACTGTTCCCGCAGTTTTCCGACTGCCATAATGGAAACTGACTATAAAATGCTACATGGCATTTCATAAATACAGGTCACGCATGTGCTCTACCTCTTCCCACTAAGTTCAATACTTATGGCTAGATTTCAGTCATTATCAAATGGCTTGTACAATTAGCACCACCACCTCTACACATCAAGAGATATGGTGGGGTTGATTTACTAAAACTGGTGTGGGCAAAATCTAGTGCAGCTCTACAAAGAACAACCATTTCTCAAACTTCTTCTCTTTTTGTGCTCATTCAACTATACCTCACTCTACTCACAATCTTATTTCTCTCCACCACTCAGAATCACTCCCAATAACAATACCATAATTTGATTTTGCCTAATCGCCTCTGTGCCCAGTCTACAGTTAGATAGTGCTGCACCCTCTCTCCCCCCCATATATCATATATCTCCTTTGTGCTCTATTTTCCAACCTTCTTCCATGATCATACACTTTCTGCCTTTTCGCAAAAAAAAAAAAAAAAAAAATTAAAACGTTTTCCTAATTTGAATGATCATACAATTAAATGTAAGAAGTCTTCTGACTGGCACTGCTGTTGTACTGATCAATTTCAAACTTTTCCTCATTCTAAACTGGGGGTAAAAAATACATAGTGGGTGTCAAATTGTTGCGGATGAAAGCCAATGGAAATTTCCACAATTACCATGTATTATGGCCAGTACTCGTTTATAATGGATGCAATTTTCTCTGCTTTCCAATTCACATTTTATATATATTTTTTTTTAAATCACAGAGCTTTTACAAATTGGATGTGATAAAGCACTGCAAAAAAAAAAAAAAAAAAAAAAGAATTTGGCTTGCACTGCCTGGCATTTTTATTTATTTTTTATTCACTGATTACTCTCCTAACCAACATAGGGTTTTGTCATAAGAAGTGACCCTGGGCTACCCGCGCAGTTATACTATTGATCAAATACATACATCAACATCATGATCATACAATGTCTACAATGGCCCTTTGCTCAATACATTTCTGATCAATTAAACGTATGCATTGCAAAAAAAAAAAAAAAAAAAAAAAAAACTCAGTTATAACAAAACAAACCTATGTCATCTGCCCAAGACAAGTCTCTAGGAATGAACTGAATAATCTACTCACAGTTTTCTCTAAACTCGATGCTTGCAGGTAACACATGCTCAGGTCCATGAGCATCCTGAGGTCTAAGAAACAAGAACATGTGATTATAAAAAAAAAGAAGTACGTAATGAAGTCCAAATCTGCAGCGCACCAACAGATCTTTTAAGGGAAAAACATTTGAAATGCAGGTGAATAATGTAAAAGTAAATTTTTAAGAATTTATGAACAGATCGCATCTAATGTGTTACTTGATGTTTCATACTTGTGCAATGTGTATGGGAGTTACCTGCATATATTATTAATACAACACACATACAATACACTGCAGCTGCCATCTCAGGAGCTCAAGTAACATAAAAAAAAAAAAAAAACACACATGGTAAAGCTCAGACAATGATGAAGAAACACTTTGTTATACGAACACTCAGGTTTGAAAAAAAATATAAATGCTGCAAAGGATTTTTTGTAAATAAAGCCATTGAAAAACTAAAACCAGCCATACATGGATCAAAATTCAGCTGTTTCAGCAGGAGCCAGATGAATTACAATCCCTGTATTGGCAGGGAGGTTGCCCTGAAGTCTATCTACCGGCTGACTTCTGTACAACCCCCCACCCTTTCGGATTTTCTCCGCTCGATCAGTGCTGCAAGCTATAGCCTGTAATGCTGATCAGTGTATTCTCATGGCATATTCAGTCTCCCCACTGTCATAATACAATAGCTAAGCAGGGAGGATTTGTTCAAACTGCTGGCTGAACGTAGAAAAAACAAACTCATCTATGGGCTGCCAAAGAGTTTTGAGCAACTCAACGAAAAATAAAAATAAAAAAAATAATGTACTCAAATTTTAAAACATCCGGACAAATTAAAATTAAGTGGCAGCAGAAGTCAATATAGGTAACATGCAAGGGGAATAACTTGAATAATAAGTGTCTAGATTATTAATTATCCTATAAATCCTTTTACTTTGTCGTCTAATGAAGGGGCACGTATTTCATTAATTTTTTTTATCATGAACCGAGTCTCTAAGAAGATAAATAATTGTAAGAAAAAAGGTCATTAATTAATGGATTTGTGCATAAACTCAAATTACAAAAAATCTACATAACTGGTGGAGAACTACCTACCGTAAAGTGTTTTATTGAGAAATTGGTGTCAATTCTTTTATTAGCAACAAGACAGTAAGAAAACCAAAAAAATCTCCTGTACAATTTTGAGATACAATTGAAGTTTGTTTGTTTTTTTAAAAACTTAAAGTGGTTGTACCCAGTGAAGTGACTAGTATTGAGTTATACACACACAAATCCTCCTATACAAGTTGTATCTGCAGCCATTTCTTCCTTAGATCGCTCTGAAAACAACAGGAAAGGATTTCAAAGGATTACTTCTAAGATCAGTATCAGGGAGCGGGGAGCTAAAGTCTTCACATGGCCAACAGCTCTGGAAAAGAGATTAAATCCAAATCCAGAAAGGTTTCTTCACAGTAAGAGCTGTGAAAATGTGGAACAGACTTCCTTAAGAGCTGGAGCTGGTTTATGACACTTTAAAAAAAAAAAAAAAAAGAAAAAATTTGATTACTTTTATTCCTATTACAAGGAATGTAAACATCCCTTGTAATAGGAATATGGCACGATCGGACCTATTTACAGTGAGATGTGGGGTCAATAAGACCCCATATCTCACCTCTAGGCTGGGAAGCCTAAAATCAAAAAAAAAAAAAAAAAAAGAAACGATCCTGGCTTCCCAGGCAAAGTGGTGCCGTTAATTTGAATGCAGAGGCCGGGCGTGACGTCATAACATCGCGCCCGGCCTCCGGACGATCATAGAGACTCCGGGGACCATCTGGTCCGCCGGAAATCTCTATGGTATCATCCAGGGGCGGCGGATCCTGTGACCGACTCACCGATGGAAGCAGTGAGTCGGTACAAGCACCGGAGGGCGGCGGGAGGAGCACCCCCTCCCGCCGCCCGTAAGAACGATCAAAAGGCGGAACAGCCGCTATGATCATTCTTATGATGCAGGGAATCGCCGGCTGAAAATACCGATATCTGAATGATGTCTGTGGCCTCAGGCATCATTCAGATATACCACCACAAAGCCCACGACGTCATATGATGTAGCTTGGGCGCCAAGTGGTTAACTATGTAGCTCTGAGCCCTGGATGGAGAAAGTGAAACGCCTCCCTTCACACAGTAGAACAAGCACAACTGTGAATAACAGTCACAGGCTGAGCGCTGCAGCTCCTTCACCACCGTTTAATCACTTGGTGTCAGAAAAGGCTGCCAGAAACGGAGTCATGCTGATAACAGAAGAAACAGGCAGCAGAGAGAAATGACACTAAAGAGATTTAACAACCACTTTAAAAAGGAGACGTACAGCCAAAGCTCATTTGTCTGTACTTCTCCTGTGGCTCATTCATTCTGCACTCCTGTGACCTTTTTTCAGCAGACAGCTGTCACAAAGCTGGTCCAGGCTGGGAAAAGATCACGATCATATGGACCTGAACCAACTTCTGCCTCAGCCTCTCAGCTAGCTGCCGAGAGCATGGGCTAGCAGCTCCAAGCCCCTCTAGTGAGTGCTGGGGGGGGCAGAGCAGGCAGCAATGACCGACAGTCACCAGCTCTCTGTTCACAGAGCTCTGAGAACCCGAGTGATCAGCTGTGCTTGATCGCTCAGTTCTCAGACTTGGAACCGGCGGGGGATTGATGCTGCATCCACCTAGGCAAGTATGAGTGTTTAAAAAAAAAAAAAAATCCAAAACTTCTTTCAAGTCCCAGCACCTTTAACCTACATAAATCCCCTTGAGTTTCTGGGCTTTTTTTCAGGTTTTAGGCATGTGAGGGTGGCGCAGCTTTTTTGTATTCATGTGAGGGTTACTTTGCGATCAATCTAGGAAATATTACTATTGTTTTTTTGAAGACAGACTATACTTTCTTTTGATACCATACTTTAAACAATATACTTTCTTTTTGCTGATTTCAACCACATAAAAATTTAAGAGAGGAGGCATAGTCTTTTTTTTTTTTTTTTTTAAGTTTGTCTGGACTTAAAGAATATGAGATATAGTTGTTCCACATTACAGGTCAAATATATGGTGTAGAAACAAAAGGTGAATATATTAGAATTTATTTATGAGGCTTTTTTTCCCCTCACACTTGACATAAAAGCAAAACTCCCTATTTTTTAAAATATATTGAGACACCCCAAAAATAAACCATTTTAACCGAAAACAGTTTGAATTGTTAGACTGAATGTTTTGAACATTTCTAAATTAGTTTTATATTAGGGTCCTGACATTAAAGCAGAAAAAAATGAATAAAAACAAACAAAAAAACTGCTGTTTTAACTCTTTCCAAAATTAAAAAAAAAAACGTTTTGAATAGAATTTAGCATAACTAAGTATAATAGCACGGCAGTAACAGGGTGCAAACATGCTCATGCCCGCTACTGCAATTGTTTTAACAACTTCCAACCGGGAGCACGTACATGGATGACCTCCCATTTCAGTGGTTAACCGGGATGATAGCTGCACCCACAGGCATCAACACGGTATCAATCTTTTCAGCCAAGGATTCCCTACACCATAAGAATGGTCACAGTGGCAGTTCAGCAGCTTGATTGTTCTTACAGGCGGTGGGAGGGGAGGTGCTTCTACTGGCTTGTCTGCGAGATCAATGAGCAGGAAAAGGATTCCTATGGCACCGGAAGTTGGCTATAGAAAACAGATGGTCCTCGGCCATCTCTATGACTCTGAGGACTGGCAGTTGTAAATACTGCCATGCACTCGGCTGGAAAGGCGAGATCGTCCTGTTTTTGATTTTCTTTTTATCTCAGGCTTTCCAGCAAGGAGGAGAGATGTAGGGTCTTATTGAACCCATATCTCTCCATAAAGAGGACCAGTAAGGCACTATTCACATTACAAGGGATGTTTACATTCCTTGTAATAGAAATAAAAGAAAAAAACGTTTTAAAAGGGAAAGTGTAAAAATAACCGCCAGTTTATTCCCTAGGGTCTACAGGAAAATAAATAAATAAATCATATATATATATATATATATATATATATATATATATATATATATATATATATATAATGCTCGGGGGTTCTCAGTAATTTTCTTGCAAAACAAAATTGAGTTTTACATGTAGGAGCGAAGTGCCAGAAGTGGCCCACACAGGAAGTGGTTAAAATTAAAATGCAGGCTGTACTGTGTAGAGTAGAAATTATATGGACAGCCATTTAAGCCACCAAACCACTGCTACATATTGCCTTCCCCATCAAGAGCCTCCACAATGGTTCCCAGGCTCCCCTAGCTTGCTCCAGAGCCGGGGACCCCAAAAGATAGACAGCTCTGGCATAGCGAGCGAGAGAACCCAGAAAAGCATAGCTTTTCTGTTCCCCTGTGATAGCAATAAAGTTCAGAACAAAAACAGTGTTTACAAAACTAAACTACAAGAAGAAAAAAAAAAGCAAAAGAAGTGTAAAAGCTCCACTCCTGGTTTGGCGCTAAAATTAATTTTAAGTCCCTTTTTTACTGAAAAGATTTGATAAACTGATGTACAAATATCAAGCAACATAAATTGGAACTACAATCATTTTATTCTTTAGGCCCTCTGCTTTTCTAAAGTATAGAATAATTTAGTGATTTTAGTCAGTAAGGCATAATTTTAGCATTTGTGCAAAGAATCGGTCCTTCAGCAAAAGGGTTAAGAGACCAACACTGATCCTGATCAGTCTACTCTGAGCAATATTAGGGAGGGAGCTGATGCCCTCTAGTGTTTGGAAAAGCTTGCGACTAGTGAAGCATGCAGCCCAACAAAATCACACACAACCAAATTTGTCTGACCCAACAGAAAATCTGTTTTTAAACAGAGCTGCTCATTATTTAACATAACTGCAGTAAATATTATATTTAAAATTTGAAAAAAATATATGTGAAATATATTCGAGACGACACCTAAAATCTTGGGTGTAATAACTATGAATATAAGTTTATAATCAGTATTATACTTTTTTTTATAGCACCAACATATGAATAGGTTGTACACATGAAATAAAAGAGGCACAGATTGCAGATCTTCCAGAAGAAAATGCATGGAAGAAAGAGACAAAGTATAATTTGCTAGGACCAAAAGATCCCAGCTAGGTGCTTTCTCCTGACTAGACAGAAAAACGTAATACCCAGAGGAGGGAGGGGGTTATATACTGACTGAGGACAGCCCATAGCCATAGTCAGGTGTTTTTTTTTCTACCTAGTTCTACTCCTGCAGAGGCAATATAACCCAATGGTCAATATTAAGGAGGCACTGTGTCAGTCGATGAACAAAAGAGAAATGGATTTTTGGAACACCAAAGCAAAACATAACTTTTCAAAGAAATTCAATTTTCTTACCTGCCATCCAGACTACGGTGTTCTTGTTGCTTATCCATGCGTATCATTGGCTTTACCATGCCGCGTTCTGTAGAGCTTCCCATTTTATCACTGTCCAACTTACTAGAGCCCTAGGAAAAAAGTCAAAACAATTTTTCACTTAAAGTGGATGTAAACCCTCTCCTATACCCAGTGAACTGAAGAGCCCCAGGGTACACAGAGATGAAACAAATCCTCCTACATACGTTTTACTTGCATATCTGCAGTTTTTCCCAATCTACACTCTTTGGAAAGCGCAGATTGTGTTAGAAATCTAGTTTCCTCTTCCAGCAGTGGGTGTGGTGTCTGAGCTTACACTGTGCGAGACCTGATTGGAGTAAAGGCCCACACCTCCACTCCACATAGGCAGATGAAGAAGGAAGAAACATGCAGAGCTGCATTCTGAATTGACAAGCTCAGTGCTCATCTCCCTTTAAGCTCCCTCCCCTAAAAAAATGTTCAGCTGTTATTTCATGTGTCGGAGAAATTGTCAGAAGTGAAAGAGGAACAAAGCAGCAGAAAGACAGGGCACTTAGCGCTTTGGGGAGAGCCAAGTAAACACTACAGATATATGTGCCTAGGTCAAAATTTCACAAATGGGTTTTACAAACACTTTAAGATAAATATGTTTAATACATTCAAATAAGTTTTTGTTACGATAATTTAATCTTTCTATATATTCTAAAAAAATAAGTGTCCTATTCTAAGCTCAGGTTGGCTCAAGATGATGAATGTCTGTTGATCCGCAAAATGAACGTACTGATATAAAATAACCAATGTGTCTGCCTTTTTCCTCAAGTTTTCAAGCGTGGCCCAGGATCCTCAAAACGTAGGTCCTCCTTCGGTTAGGAAAAAAGCCCACTGAGAAGACAGTGTGTGAGTGATGCACACAAAACCAACTTCACAGGTGTGCAGAGAGGCAGATGATAAAGATGTGCTCTGTAAACAGACACAGGTGTAGAAGAATGGTGGGAATGCTTGCTTGCAGACATGCATAGAGAGGGAATGAGAATCAGCTAAGTGCAGAGATGTCACTTGGGAAGCCATGTCAGCATATAGGAGTAAATGTAGTGTGTGTGTGTGATATATGTCACATTCACATTAACCACTTCCGGACCACTCACCGTCGTTATACGCCAGCTGTTTGAAGATGAATATCATACTAGCTGCCATAACCCCGGTAGCCTCTTCTTCAGTGAGCAGTCAGGTTTAAAAAAAAAAAAAAAAAAAAAAAACGTTCTCTGCAGCGGATTCGGCAAAAGATCACTTTAATCGGCGGCGGGAGAGACCCCACCCCGATCGGTGCCCCCTGTTGCTTATCGGAGCAGTCGGCATCGGCGGAAGCAATCAGATCCTTCCCGTGGCCTGTCATGGAGACGAGTAGGCGAGATGGCCCCCCACCCGTCTCCATATAATTGCAGGGCAGAAGCAACGTCAAAATGTCACTTTCGCCCATAGCTCTTAAATGGCTTTTTTTATTTTTTTATTGTATTTTGGTATAAATGTGAGATCTAAGGTCTTTTTGACCCCATCCCCATATGATCACATATTTAAGAGGTCATGTCATGCTTTTTTTCTATTATAAGGGATGTTTACATTCCTTGTAATGAGAATAAAATATAAAAATAACAAATAAGAATAAAGAAAACATTTTTTTAAACACTTCCCGTCCCGATAAGCTGGCGTGAAGAAGCGAATGCATAGGGGTGAGTAGTGCCGCATATGAAAACGGTGTTCAAACCATACATGCGAGTTATCACCGTGATAGAGAAAGCAATAATTCTAGCCCTTTAAACGTCACCTATGGAGATTTTTAAGGGTGAAAGTTTGTCACCATTCGCCGAGGGGGCGCAATTTTTAAGCGTGACATGTTGGGTATCAATTTACTTATAATATCTTTAACATTAAAAAAATGGCCCAACTTTATTGTTGTCTTATTTTTTAATTCAAAAAGTGTATTTTTTCCCAAAAAAGAGCACTTGTAAGATCGCTGTGCAAATACTGTGTGACAGAAAGTACTGCAACGACCACCATTTTATTCTCTAGGGTGTTAGAAAAAAAAATTATAATGTTTGGGGGTTAAAAGTAATTTTCTAGCAAAAAAAATTTTACTTGTAAACAACAAATCTCAGAAAGAGGCTTGGTCCTTAGTGGTGTTGCACAGAAAAAAAAATCATCAAAATTCCTATGCCTGTTGCTAGGGGGTCCCTCGTAGTCTGCCTCCTTCAGTGCCTGGGCTGGTGACAACACTTGCCCTCAGCACAGGAAGGGCTCAGCTCTGCCCCCTCCCTCCGGTCAGTCATCTGGGACACGTGACAGGTCCCAGATGACCCCGTGACCAATCACGGCACTCAGCGCCAAATGCGCAGTGAGTGCCCAGCTGTGAATGCTGACTTTAAATTATTATTTTTTTAAGGGGAACTCCTCTTTAAGTGGTTAAGCAAATTCTAAGTAATGGTTTAGGGCAGTTTCACACTAATCTGCTGCGCTTTGGCCAGTGTAGTGCACCCGGGGTTTTCTTGCAAGTTAGCTGTGCTTTCTCATAGAGATGTCCCACAGTTTTGTGCATTTTCTGAAAGCGCACCTAAACCGTGGGGCGTAATAAAAGTCTCTGGGAAAGCACAGCTACCCAACACAAAAAAATGTGCGAAGCCACCCTTTTGATGTGCCTTACATGTAAATACTTTGCGATCGCCTGGCAAAGGCATCACCCTCATAGGTGCTACATTTAGGGCTGGGTCACACCTGAATTCCCCTGCAACATTACAAAGAACTGAGATTGGACAAAAAAAAAAGTGCAGCATGCTCAATTTTTCAAAAACCCACTGCACCACATAAAAAGCGGAACCATGCAATCTAAGTGCAGGCAAACGTACTGTAACTGCATTCTACAAATGGGGTGCCATTAGGAAAATACTGACGAGCACAGTAGATCACACACCCAGTGCTTTTTTAATGCGGTACAGGAAACGCACAAATGGTGCACATTTCCCCACACTGTGCTCTGGTGTGAACAGGCCCTTACTGAACAGTTAGTTCTGCTTGGTAGAAAACAAAATTAAACAAAACAAAAATATTTATACCTTATTGGACTGCAGTGATGAGCCACTAAGAACATCTCCTTCTAGGCCAAATGTGGTTTCCTGAACCCTAAAAAAAAAAAAGAAGAACAATGAAAAATGTTTAGCATTCTCAGAATAACACATTTTGGTTTCATTCTTCCCTCTGAATGCCTTCAAAGGATTATAATGAAGGACATTCTGGCATCACAAAATGCAATGCAAGCGATGTACTACCCATCAGAAAAATAGATAGTTGTCTGGTATTCAGGCAGACAAAAACATGGCATGTGAAAAAATACTTAAAAAGTGAAACTAAAGGCAAAAAAAACTTTGTTTTAATAAATCGGAGTAAGGAAGGCTTATAACACTTGTCCCGCTGAAATATGCAAATCCTTCCCTGAAAAAAAAGACATCTAGTTGGGAGAATATGCTGCTCTAAAATCTGGATCTTTCAGCACTGATGGTGCCTTTCCAGATGTGCATTCCATGCCTACTAATGCACCCCTATACCACCACAGATGCAGGTTCTTGAACTGAGCACTGATAACAGACCTGAAAGTCCCTCTCCTCTTTAGTAGAGGACGCGGTGGCCATGGTTGTCAAAAAGAATGTCAAAATTTTATTAGTCTGACCACAGAACAATTTTCCACTAATTAGTAACAAAACGTTCTTCCAGCTCTTCCTTGTTTATACCACTTACATTGCCAGCTTTTAGTTGCCCTGTCCCAACTTATTGGGATAGGTTACTGGCATTAATTACAAAGTTTGTTTTTTTTTTTCTTAAAATTATATAGTGTCTCAGTTTAAAAAACATTTGATATGTTTTCTATTGCAAATAAAATATGGTTTTAGGAGATTTAAAAAGAAACTTTAACAATAATTTTAAGATAACATTTAAAAAAGAAAAAGGGAAGCTTACCCCATCTTGCCCCTTTGCCCTCTAAACATCTGTCCAGCATCTGATGGTCTTTTACCAAGCAACTGGTCATGATTAGGATCCACAAATTTAAAAACATGGGATGACCCAAACTGCACCTTCACTCCACTATGTAACATGGTGGTTTCAGTGATACGCTGATCATCAACAAATGTATCAGCATCAATGCTTCTTGGGGTGACCGTGACTACTCCATCCATATTTGTAAGATCGCAGTGATGGGGCTGTATGCCTGGGCCAAACAACTGTTATAAAAAAAAAAACCAGCAGTTTCAATAGAATCAATAACAGCCTACAATTGTAATATACCTGTAATACTAGCCCTGTAACACAACTATACACTGCTACTTGATTATATTTCACAACGAACCATTGAAACTTGATATTTTAGCATTCTTTTAAACAAATTCTAACGTTAAACAAATCGAAAATAGTTTTTTTTCCTCTTAATGTACAATGCTTTTCTGTGAGGTTCTTTGAGAGATACAGCACTGTAGATTCAATTACATGTGGGTATATTGCTGTCTGTAGGAATATTAAACACTAAGGCCTAGTTCACAAATGCTTCCGTTTCTAAAAGAGCAATGTGTACAGCAAGCACTTGCATAGCTTTAAAGTGATTGTAAAATCAATTTGTTTTCCCTATAAAAATAACAAACATGTTATACTTGCGTGCCCTGTGTAGTGGATTTGCACAGAGCAGTCTAGATCCTCTTCTCGGGTCACTCTTCTGTGCTTCGAGCCCCTTCCTCCTGCAGAGTTCCCCCACAGCAAGCAGTTTTCTATGGGGGCACCCAAGCCGGGTCACAGCTCCTTGTGTCCATTCTGACATGGGCCGAGGCCTGGCCCCGTCCCCTTCTCCCCTGATTGGTTAGCTGAATTTGATCGTCTCAACCAATCAAGAGGGAAGAGTCTCGGATGGCCAAGACACTCGTGGTCATTGCTGGACAGAGATGAGGCCAAGGTATTAGGGGGGCCGAGGGGGCTGCTGCACACAGAAGGCTTTTTATCTTCATGCACAGAATGCATCAAGATAAAAAAAAAAACCTTCTGTTAAAGCTTTCTTATAACTTATTAATTACTGTAATCTAGTCAGGCTGCATACTGAGTAATATGCTTGTCCTATTTTTTATGATGCCATGTGCTACATCAAAAAGGTTAAAAAAAAAAAAAAAAAAAACCTTATCTGCCAATACACTTGCAAGTCAAACTGCTGCTCACACACACAAAAGTGCAGAGAGCAAATCTCCAGTGGTCCAACATACCCCTATGCTCACTGCTTCATGTAACTGAGCTTATGCTACCCCAGCAGGGCCATTTATTAGAGAAGTGTGCAGGGAGTATTGAAGTGAAAACAGGACATAACCTTCATTAAATAAAAAAATATAATACTAATAATCATAAAATAGTAATATCTTATGCCTGAAAACAACCTTATACTTGTCAAGAACCAATAATTGAGCCTTATGAGACATTCCAGCACCCACATTGCCAAGCTAATGGCTATAACGTCTATAAAGTATTTTTTCTGATGTAAAGGGGGGTTTCTAAAGGACTAAATACACATCCCACAGTACAAGAGAGGCTTTACAATGTTTTGACCCCATCATTGGACTTTAAAGAAGCATGGTGGGACAGCATCAAAGAGTCTGTCACAGCTATGCCATTAAAGCCAGTGATTGAGAAGCAGAATTAGATCTTGAAAAAGTAGGAATCATCAGTTTATCACGGAGCAGACAAAGGCCTTCTGAGAACCATGCCCTTCTGGGTCAGATTAGAGCCAAGAGAAGGTTTTTTAAAAATCAGTGTTAGAAGCTTAAAAAGGAAGGAAACATCTTGCATCAGGAAGCCGTGGAGAACTCTGTCCTAAAGAGAGAAGCTTGCATCCCTGATGAGTATCTACCATCAAAGGGGAAGTATTTTCCAGATATCAGCATTAGAAAACTGTGCTACCACAGAAAGGTAATGCCTTTCAAAAAACAACCAGGACCTGTCCCAATGAGTTCCCTCTGTAGAATCCTGATATAAAATGGAGTAAAAGGGAACTGCCTTGAAGTTACAGAACATGAGTCCCAGTACTCTCAAGTGTGCAGTGAAGACTTGAGCTGTACTGGGATCTGAAGAACGGCTCATCATTTTGGTATCCAGACTAATGTCTAAGCATTCTAGTTGAGGGTGGAATCAAGAAGGGCTTCTTCACATTCACAATCTTCCCAAAATCTTCTAATGTCTGCATGGAGATCCACAGGTTAGTTTCCAGCTCCTGTGCTGTTGACACTCTGTAATTGGTTATCTAGGTCAGTGGTTCTCAACTTTAAGTCCTAAAGTAACCCCAACAGGCCATATTTTAGGAATTTCTCTTAGATAAAATAGCTGTCCAAAATACCAAGCCATTGACGCTGATTTAAAACACCCATGCATGGTAAAGGAAAACCTGCAAACATGGCCTGTTGGGGGTACTTGAGGACTGATGTTGAGAACCACTGATCTAGGTGACCTCCTAGTTAGAGATCTTCCTCAGTGTTCGGAGAGTCCAAACCAGGGAAAGAACCATATGAAGAATAAAATTGCGGAGTTGAAGCAAGAGCAAATGGAAGACAGATTTCGGGGGCAAAAATAATATTATATTATATATATATATATATATATATATATATATATATATATATATATATATATATATATATATATATATATATATATATATATATATATATATATATATATATATATATATTACACATACATACACACACACACACACACACACACACACACTGTATATATTTCTCTCTCTTTTGAGATTAGTGAACTCATTCAATTTTGTAGCCTGTGCACACTACCTCCTGTATTAAGGGATCTGAGACATACTGAAGAAAAATATTTTAAGACTGGGTGAGGAGCTTATCGTCATCTACGGCAGCAATCTTGTTTTTTATTAACCATTACTTGCCGTTAAGGTAGCACCAAACAGCCTACCTCAAATAAAAAAAAAAGGGGTGATGATAGAGGTTTTGTGTAGATGTGACATGAACCAGTTATTTTTCTAAATAACTATTAGCCAGTAAAAACTGTCATTCTAAAAAGGCAATCACAGTGACATGAATCTGGCACAAAACTATTAGCACATTCCTTGGAGAAAACCAACTCAAGCAGAGCTGGAGAGAGATATTTTAGCTTTGCAGGACATGGAGCTAATCTTCGCTACATACCAAATATAGGGGTATAGCTATACATACTGATATACAGTATATAGGTATATACTGGTGCCTATTGTAGGCATCAGTATATCTGCAGTGCTGTGCATCAATGACTGATGAAGAAAATATATTTTGAATTACTATGTTACACACTATCTTTCAAGAGTAAAAAAAAAAAAAATGGATACAAGTGGTGTAAAATGTTTGGATATTAATAACTTTGACATCTTGCAATTCTAACAAGCAACATCTCACCTGTATAGAATTCTCCTCAAGTTTCTCAGTTCCAACTTCAGTGACACTTAGCTGAAGACGATAAAGCTTTGGCTTATCTCTAGAGTCTGATCCATCTCAATGTAGGAAGGAAAAAAAAAATTAATTGGTATGATCAGTCTAGATTAAAACAATTGTATCATTCTAGTTTATGTCTGTAACATTTATAATATAAACTTATAATAAAATGCATCCATTATTTCTGAACTGTGTGCCAGTCCATTGTTATTTATGTAAATAGCTCTCTGGATAAATGTCCAAGATTTAACCATAAAAATAGGATTTTTGACTTACCGTAAAATCTGTTTCTCTTAGTTCATTGACAGACACAGTGCTCAATTATTCAGAAGCATAGGGTTATATCGCCCCCTACAGGAGTAGGACACTAGGCAGAAAAAGACTTGGCTATGCCTTTGGGCAGTCCTAGATGATATACACCACCCTCTCTCCTATAGGCCTTCAGTTTAGTAACAAGCAGTGTCAGAAGCATTAAAAACCTTGTGTTTTCCGCTGAAATCAATGTAAAAGCATCAAACCTCATGACCGCTCTCGTTACAACATGCATCAGTCTGTGTTAATGTGTTATGATATGCATTAATGTGCAACATACAGTGCAGTGCAATTTGCGTTTTAATTCATTTCCATTAATCTCAAAAGGTGTAAATGGGGCCTTAGGGCTCTAGGGCTAGCAAAGACTGATGTGACTTCATGCCCCAGTAAATGGTAAAAAGCAGGCTGGGTCTATCCTTGACTGCAATCAGAATCTTTGAACAGAATTATATGAATTACAACAAACGTTAAACTATACCTTCACCTTTTTTAGAAAAAACAAAAAACTAACATCCTACACCCTCCCATCCTACACCCTCCCAACTCCCTCATATTAACCTCAGAGTGACTGGGGGGGTCTGAAAGACCCACTCTTCTACCACTTTTTCTGTAGGGCTTTCAGGACAGTTCAGCACAAAATAGGATTGGTAAAAGCAGTTACGTGAATCATCTGATTCATCCTGGAAAGGCATACAGAAAGAGCAGGATTTTAAATCCCCGGACCGCTACACCGACTGCGCAAAAGCTGATCACCCACGAACATAAGTACAATGGGGTGGTGTAGGGTGTTTTTTTCTTTTAAAATCTTTGGCAAAATGTTTTGTTTTTATGCATCACTGCACTGTGCACAATGTTACTTGCACAATAAACTAAATATCACAAATAGGAGGCCAATACAGGTAATGGCAATTCTAATCTAGGTTTGTTAAAGGAATATGAAACAAGACAAATCAGGGAAAAATGCAAGCAAGATTTTGAAACAGATGAGCACTTGATCCACTGCGTCATTAGTTTGTAAACATGTTATTACCTTCACAAGAATGAAAGTTGTAGTAGGCAAAGTGGTTCCTTCTGCCTGAGGATAGAACACACACACAGACAGGACCCAGGAAAAGACACCACCAGCAGAACAGACCATGCAGAGCATGCCAAGAAAAGCAGTAAGAGAGAAGACAGGAAAGTGTGAATTGGCAGCCTAGAACATCCAAATATTGTGTTTTTATTTTAATCACGTATGACACATACATTTAGTGGTGGCATTTATGTTAAATGGGAACCTTGTGTGTTTTTGGGTTTATAATATTAAAAACATGCACTAATTTATTCTTGGTAACAATGGAACTTTTTTTCTGCAGGTGTCACTACCACTGTACTTTCTGTGAAGAATTTCTATAGTATAAGTAAAACCTGTTCATAAAATTACATAATGCAGACAGTCACACACTGAAATAATAAAAGAATCTATATATCTATATATATATTTTTGAATTTACAGCTATTTCCCATTTAACTCATGTGCAAGTTAACAAATAAAATACTTAATGTTAAGATTAAAGTGAGCAAGGTGTGTGAAAAGTTTTGTGGCATTACAGACTATTAAAGAGCAAGGAAGCGTGGTTGAAATCCTCAGTCTGAAATCCACCTGCCTTTACCCACGTTAAACACGTGAATGGCAAAAGTCTGAGCATGACCTGTATATATTGCATGTTTTCTACCAAATACTTGGACATGTTTCTCCAAATACTTTACTAGCCTACATCTTGTCGATTTACTTATGTATTGTTCTACCCCCAAAATCACAAGGATGATTTTAGCAGTACTTTACCTTCTGTGCCTGAAATGGCCACACTTTTGCTAGTCCGTTAACTTCTTATGGACATAGATGTTTACAAGTTAAAAACTTTTTTTTTTGCTAGAATATTACTTAGAACCTCTAAAACACAAACCTTTTTTTATTTTTTATTTTATTTTTTAACACCCTAGAGAATAAAATAGCGGTCATTGTAATACTTTCTGTCACACTGCATTTGCGCAGCGGTCTTACAAGTGCAAATTTTTTGGAAAAAATACTTTTTTGAAATAAAAAAAGAAGACAGCAGTAAAGTTAGCCCAATTTTTTTTATATTGTAAAACATAATGTTACCCTCAGTAAATTGATACTCAACATGTCACGCTTCAAATGTGCGCCCACTCGTGGAATGGCGACAAACTTTTACCCTTAAGGCAACTTTTAAAAAATTCTACAGGTTGCACATTTTGAGTTACAGAGGAGGTCTAGGGCTAGAATGATTGCTCTCGCTCTACTGATTGCGGCAATACCTCACATGTGTGGTTTAAACAGTTTTCATATGTGGGCGCTACTCACTTATGCGTTGGCTTCTGCGCACAAACTCGGGTGGACAGGGTGCGTTTAATGTCATTGAGATGGGTGGGGACCATCTTCCCCACACTTATCTCCATGTCTAGCTAGAAGGACTGATCGGATCGCTTACGCCGGCGGTCCCTGTAAGCGGCAGAGGGCACCGGAGCGCAGCAGGAGGGAGGCCCTCTCCCACCGCCGATAAAAGTGATCTTGCTGTGAATCCACCTCAGAGGCCACTTTAATGTTGTAGCGGACTGCCGGCCGAAGAGGATACCGGGGCTAGCTGCTGCCATAACAACGATATTCGCCCTCTAAGTAAGGACGTATATCTGTGTTCGGCGGTCCGGAAGTAGTTAATATGGACTTCAAGCTAAACTATCATCTAGTTATTAATGCTTTCACTGTCAAGGCTGTACGGACCTACAGAAGTGCCCGCAGGTGGCCAAGTCAGTACGGCGTATGGACCTCTTGTGTGAAAGGGGCCTAAGGACTTGTTCACACTGGACATACAAAGTGTACCTTTATAGGGATGCACAGGTGTTCGTGCACGTCTGTGCAGGCAGTCCCATTGATGTAATTTGGAATGTAGCAACTGCATGAACAGGGCCGTTTCTCCCAATTTTACATCCATGTAGATCCACATTTCATGTCCCTGAGTTCACACTGTCTGCGTCATGTACCCACAACTACACGGACGTCAGATTGGGAACAGTAGCTATGCCCGTGCAGCCATTGCATCCCAACTGACATAAATGAGACTGCCTGTACGGAACACCTGTGCATCCATGTGTGGGTAAACATGGCCCCCCATGGGCATACACTTTAGTATGCCACATATGAATGGTGCTTTATCAGTAATTTACTCAGAATTTTGTAAGTTACGTTGTGTTTATGTGCAATATTAAAATGATTTCAGTGACTTTGTGAAAATAGCGTTATGATGAACATTTGCGCAATTTTTGTGGGGCCCAAAAAATCAGTAGCATTTTTCTTTATTCTACAGGTCATGTGCTTTTTAGAAAATTTCTAGTTTGAGGGGTCTTTTTAAATTCTAATAGCTGTAAGGGAAAAATAAAAACCTCCAGAGTTTTAGAACATTTTTTGAATACGTTTGATTTTCACCATTTTGCAAAAAGGCGCAATTTAACCACTTAAGGACCAGGCCTCTTTTTCAGATTTGGTGTTTACATGTTTAAAACTGTTTTTTTTTTTGCTAGAAAATTACTTAGAACCCCCAAAACATTTTTTTTTGTTTTTTAACACCCTAGAGAATAAAATGGCAGTATTGCAATACTTTTTTTCACACCGTATTTGCGCAGCAATCTTAAAAGCGCACTTTTTGGGGGGGGGGGGGGGGGGGGAATCACTTTTTTGAATAAAAAAAATAAGACAACAGTAAAATTAGCCCAATTTTTTTTATATTGTGAAAGATAATGTTACGCCAAGTAAATTGATCCCTAACATGTCATGCTTCAAAATTGCGCCCGCTCGTGGAATGGCGTCAAACTTACCCTCAAAAATCTCCATAAGCGACATTTAAAAAATTCTACAGGTTGCATGTTTTGCGTTACAGAGGAGGTCTAGGGCTAGAATTATTGCTCTCGCTCTACCAATTGCGGCGATACCTCACATGTGTGGTTTGCCCGCTGTTTGCATATGTGGGCGCTACCCACGTATGCGTTTGCTTCTGTGCGCGAGCTCGTCGGGATGAGGGGGGGGGGGGGTTTAAAAAAAAATTTATTACTTATTTTGCTTGATTTTATTTTTATACTTTAAAACAAAACAAAAATTAAATGGATCACTTTTATTCCTATTACAAGGAATGTAAACATCCCTTGTAATAGAAAAAAAGCATGACATGTCCTCTTAAATGTGAGATCTGGGGTCAAAAAGTCCTCAGATCTCATATTTGGACTTAAATGCAATTTAAAAAAAAAAAGTAATTTAAAAAAATGACATTGAAAAAAATACACCTTTAAGAGGTATGGGCGGAAGTGACGTTTTGACGTCACTTCCGCCCTCCTCTGGTATAGAGACGAGTGGGGGCCATTTTAGCCTCACTCGTCTCCATACCCAGCCATCGACATGACCCGATCGCCTCCGCCGCTACCGACGGCTCCGGTAAGCGGTGGAAGGCGCGGGAGGGGGGGTGTCCCCTCTCCCGACGCCGATAACGGTGATCTCGCGGCGAACCCACCGCGGAGACCACTGTTATCGTACACATGACCGCCTCCTGTAAAGAGGGACACCTCGGTTGTGGCAGCAGCTGCTGCCGTTACCCAGATATCCCTCTTTAAAAAGAGGACGTATATTTACATGAGGTGGTCCTTAAGTGGTTAAAATTTTTAAAAAATATTTGTTATTTATTATTAACTTCACACAGGTTAAGCGTATATATTTAGTAGGGGTTTAGCAGGAATCAGCTGTGTTTTTATCTACTAATAACAGTTTCAGTGTATTTTTTGCGAATATATTGGTTTGATAAACATTTGCACAAATACCGCTGGTTCTAAAAAAAACAGTAGCACCTTATTTTTATTCTAGAGATCATATTCTTTCAGAAAATGTATGGTTTTGGGGGTCTTTCACTAATTCTAAAAGCTGTAAGCAAAAAATTAAAACCTTAAGATTTTGTGAGAAATTTGGATATTTACACTTTTGCATCTGTTCAATTTTCACCATTTCGTGTTTTTATCTGCTAATAATGGTTTTAGTGTTTTTTTGGCAAATATATTGGTTTGATAAACATTTGTGCAAATACCGCGGGGTGTAAAAAAAAAAAAAAAATAATAAAAATAAAAAAAACAGTAGAACCTTAATTTTTATTCTACTGATCATGTGCTTTCAGAAAATATATGGTTTGGGTGGTCTTTAACAAATTCTGAAAGCTATACGTGAAAAATAAGAACGCAAAAAGGAAAAAATTGCAAAACTGGTCTGGCCCCCTGAGTGTACAAAGTGGAGTTCAGGGCCTGACAGCGAAAGGGTTAAAAGCTAAACACCACCTATGCTGCATGGCAGGTACCCTCTAGTACTGCATATTACCACTGGCATTCCTGTATGCTGTTCTAACCTGTTTTGCAGCACCTACTTCGGCCGTCCCCAGATATTCTGCAGCCATCAATTTTTCTAGACGAAAGTATCTATATGCCGCTAATCATGCACCTGCTCTGGATGCTCAGGTTTTTGAAAAGCATTAACACATCAGATAAGAGCAGTATAAATAAACCACATTAGTAATATGAGGGGCTGCATTCACTTTATTGACCAGATGTCTTATCTTTCAAGTAAAATTAACAACAATCTGATCTGAGAAACACTCGCAGATTTATAAAAAAAGGCCCCGATGTATGCACTTGTCTAACCATATGAACAGGGTTCTATGCGGGACTTGAATAATCAAAATATAATAATTATTGTTATTTTTTAAACAAGCAAACCTCTACAAAGGTTTGAGGTGATGGTCAGAGTAGGGAACAGAAGTTGGACACCAAACACTTATTAGTCTGCCAATAGTCTATTGCCATCTGGCAAGTGTCTATTTCAATTAGAAATTAAGAGCAAACATATACAGTAAAGCAGCACTTGCAAGCATTTTACAAGTATAATGGTTCATTTTATATTCATGCACTGTATTTAAAGAATCACTTTAAGTACCACTTTCTGTGATTCTATTAAAGCTATGGGACATACTGCTGTGAAATGCTGATTGAGATCTGGTTCCTTAACAGAAAATTACCAAAAAATAGAGGGAGGGACCTGCTCCAATCTGCCCCCCTGGATCCCTTCTTAATGAACCACCTCACATGGGTTTCTTCTTGATGAACCCTCTGATTTTTGAACTCTGTAAAGCCAACTAAAAAAAACATGTTAACCCCAAAAAGAAGAAGAAGAAAAAATATATATAATTTCTTTGATCCTTGAACTGTTGAGCACAGTGAAATACATAATTTATTAAAATGACCATAGAGCTTATAGTGAATATTGTATTGTAGGTACTATAAAAATAGGTCAATCAATAAACCAAAAATGCTTGGAGGAGTTTCTAAATTCACAAGGTCAACCATGAACAACCTTTTAATTAAATGTGCATAATGAGCTTATGATAACATTAGCCCATGCATTTCGAAAATGTTGCATGTTAAAACTAGTGTACCACACGTAAAAAAATATTTCATGTCTTACCTGGACTTAATTCTACCAAGTAGGGCAGTTTATCTGGTGAAAGAGAGTAACCATAGGCATCCATTCTTTCTTTTGATGACTTGCCCTCAAGTTTCCTGTTTTTCTTTGAGAAGTAATCTGAAGGTCTTCTTTTCAACTGAAACACAAGTTCTCCTAAATAAAATTAAAAATGCACATTTAAAACAGAAAAGGAAACCAATGTTGGGATAAAGAAAGTAAAATGAAATGCATTAAATAAAATATTGACAGTTTAGTTAAAATACTGTTAAATCAACATTTGTCTCACAGTAGCTTTTATGGTCAATGCATAACATTTGATTCTGCTGCAGAGATTTCAAAAATCCTTTGGCCCAATAGAAGCGTTATGTATAACCACACACAAATCCCACTTTTTCACAGTACTATCTAGAAGCCCCAAATCTTAAGACACTATATAATGCAATGCCAAAATGCCACTGAAACATCCTAAAAACAAGAATGCCAGTTTAAGGCGCAGAAACCTAACATATTGTGGCTTATGGAGAAAATATTCTAGAATCCATGAAAGTTTGCAAAAGGGTAAAGAAATCATCTCAACTACTTACTGTCTCACAAACAATTCATTTGAAACTGATCTCAAAAGCACCCAAGTGACCCACAAACTGCATATTACTTTCTAATTTTAAGAAAATGAACATACACATTGAATAAAGAAAGACTTAAAACACATTTCTCTACTTACATTAGGATGTTTCTATTGTAATATGATCAGGTAAGACACATACTTTTCAGTAACAATGGTGAGCTCTCAAATGGATAAACATTAAGCAGTTAAAACACTATGTAGAGTCAACCCCCCCCCCCCCCCCAAAAAAAAAATCTGTGCTAGATTTAACACTGTATGCAAACCCAATATTTTTGTGATTTTAGCCCCGTAATACTTCTAAGTGACTGCAGCCCACCAAGATACATACAAACAGATATCTACTAATATTGTGTAAAAAGTTGTATTGCGCCATCAGAGTCCATCAAATAAGGTCCTACAAACTCTAAATCATGTCTGCAATCACTTCTAGTGTTTCAAGATGTCGGCACCCGAAGCCCAACTATCCCTCGGCTGTCGGGAGCTGCTTCTGCCACCAACTTCGGTGAGGGAATCAGAAATTGAAGCCTGGTTCCCTACTGTGCATGCGCGACTCACGCTGCGCCATCTCACTGGCTCCTGCTGTCTTCTGGGACCTGTGCATCTCCCAGAAAACAGCAGGGGGGAGTGGAGAGAATGCACCAGTAGATAACCGCGGGTGGCTCTGGTATCTATGCTCAGAAGTGGGAGCAAAATACCTGTATTAGACAGGAGGAACTGGAAAAGTGGAAGTTCCATTTTTGAGAGACAATTTGTTAGAAATTATGTAGAGTGTAGAAAGGCTAGAAGCTCCATGCTGTCATTTCAGTCTTCTGTCAGCTGCAGACAATTGTAAAGACCAAAACACAGCTCAATCCTTCCTACACTTTAGGTGAAGATAATTAAACACAAAAGGTAAATCATGTAAAAATGATATACCAGGCATGTAACAGATACTGTAAGTTAAATACATGCATATAAATATGAACAAACAGCTTAGCAACAAAGTCCAATAAAAGCAATGCCAAATGATAGAAAGTAAAAAACAATCCTAGCCAAAATTGTCTAACTCATTAAAACCAGAAAAAAAAAAGTATTTAAAAACCCTTTTTTGTAGCTTTTTATCAAGTAGAAAAAAAAAAGAAAAAAAAAGGGGTTCGCATTTATGACAGATTTATATTGGTAGAGGGGTCCATATCCAGCACCTCACTCCCACCTTGATTTAGGCTTACATTGTCTGTGTAATCACTGGGGACCTTCACCCCCTCTATCTGTCCTGAAAACCAATGGCACCAAGACTGCATGTGGGGGGAAAAAAAAACCTACATTTTGACTCGTTACCAATAAAGAAATAAGAAATCTTCCAATGGGGGGGAGGAAGAGATTGTTGAAGTGACAACTGGCTAAATTAGGATTTCCTTTCACTTCTTGATGTGTGTCCAGGACAGAAAGGGAAGGGGAATCTCCCCAATGGGTGCAAAAACAGCAACAAAAAAAGCATTTGACAACTTCCTTTTCTATGAAACACAAAAAGGGGAAGTTTGGGGTTTAAATATATTTTAAATTCGACATAAATGTAGACAGTGGTTAATTTTCACATTCCTTGACTGAACTTTATTTCCCTTTTCAACCTCATTATTCATGTAAGTAAAAGAATAGAAATAACAATGGATAAACACTTGATAATGGCCATGTGGTTTCACAGTTAAAGGACAAGGTTGCTTAAAAATAAATACATGCAAATTGTGCATTTTTTTTTTTTGGAGTCTGGGAAAGCATTGCACCAGCAGATCACTGATACAATGCTGGTCTCCTGCAAACTGTTAGTGTGAGCTGTCATCCTGTACATTGTACAGTCAGGCAGTTTCACATGGATAGCAAAACTCAATTAACAACCACTGTGCTCAACAGCTGTCTTCAAAAAGTGACAGCTAGCACGGGGAACTGCCCCCCCCCCCCCCCCACTGCTGTCACAGGGAGAGAGTGGTGGGGCCACAGCAGTGGGAACATTTTACATGTCCCATCCTAAAAATGGATGCAACATGTTCCCAAAGGTGAACTTATCCTTTAATGACTCCCAGACCACCCACGGGGGATATACATCACTATGAGTAGTAGATAGCTGCCATAACCCCCGGTAATTTTATTCACAGCTGAATTCACCATGAGGTCACTTATGTGTGGCAGGAGATATCTACCCCCCCACCACCCCGCTGCCTCCTGGGCATCTCTGCTGTTTACCAGAGCCACTGGAAGCAGCAGAAACTATCTGATCACCAGGATGGATGGGCAGGAAGTTGAGTGAGAGCATGACGACATCCAGTCGACTTTTTGCCCTTGGAGGACAACAAACATCAACTCTGCCTTTCAGCCTTAACCACTTGCCGACCAGCCGTCGTCATTGCGGCAAGGTGGTATGATCCTGTGACTCGCCGTAGGTGAACATCGGCACAGGATCTCCCTTTTGTGAGTGAACGCTCACATTGGCCAGTGGGAGAGCCAGCCAGTGGATCCAGCGGACTGTATGTCTGCCAGCCACATGCGATCATTCCCTGTAGTGACAGAGTGGGGACCTGCCTGTGTAAACAAGTCAAATCTCCATTCTGACAGGGAAGAGCACACAGATCTCGTCTTTCTGCTAAGCAGGAAGACGGATCTGTGTTTTCCCCAGTCACACAGTCCCCCATACAGTTAGAACACACAGTGAGGGAACACATTTAACCCCTTGATCACCCGTTAACCCCTTCCCTGCCAGTATCATTAATTAAATAACTGTGCATATTTTTAGCACCAATTACTGTAATAATGTAATGTAATAATAGTTCCCTAGTGTCCAAAATGTCAGTTAGATGTGCGATCTGTCCACTACAATGTCACAGTCCTGCTAAAAATCACTGCCGCCATTACTACAAAAACATAAAAATGCCATAAAGCTATTCCTCATATATGCTTATCGCAAAAAATGTTTACCAAAAATATGTAGAGGAATACATATTGGCCTAAACTGATGGAAGAAATTCGTTTTTACATTTTTGTTGGGATATTATAGCAAAAAGTAAAAAAATATTAGTTCTTTCTTCAGAATAGTTTTTTTGTTTATAGCGCAGAAAATAAAAACAGCAGAGGTGATCTAATACCACCAAAAGAAAGCTATATGGGGGGGGGGGGATAGGACATACATTTTGTTTGGGTACGTTGTCGCACAACCACGCAATTGTCACTTAAAGCGACGCAGTGCCGTATTGCAAAAAATGGTCTGGTCAAAGTGGGTAAATCCTTATGTTCCTTAAGTGGTTAAAGGGACAATCTTTTTATTTTTATTGCTTTTAAGTGTTATTTGTCATATCAGAGGTCTTTTTAACCCCAGATCTCACATTAAAGAGGCCCTGTAATGCTTTTTTTTCTATTAACCACTTCAGCCCCGGACCATTTTGCTGGCCATAGACCAGACCACTTTTTGTGATTCGGCACAGCGTCAATTTAACTGATAATTGCGTGGTCGTGCGACGTGGCTCCCAAACAAAATTGACGTCCTTTTTTCCCCACAAATAGAGTTTTCTTTTTGTGGTATTTGATCACCCCTGCGGTTTTATTTTTTGTGCTATAAACAAAAATATAGCGACAATTTTGAAAAAAAAACAACACATTTTTCCCTCAGTTTAGGCCGATACGTATTCTATATATTTTTAGTAAAAAAAAAATAGAAAAAAAAAATAAGCGATTATTGATTGGTTTGCGCAAAAGTTATAGCGTTTACAAAATAGTGCATCGTTTTATGGCATTTTTATTAATTATTTTTTTTTTTTTTTTACTAGTAATGGCGGCTATCAGCGATTTTTATTGTGACTGCAACATTATGGCGGACACATCGGACAATTTTGACACATTTTTGGGACCATTGTCATTTATACAGCAATCCGTGCTATACAAATGCAGTGATTCCTGTGTAAATGACACTGGCAGTGAAGGGTAGAGGTCGACCGATATATCGGCCGATATTTGCCGTTTTTTAAATAATCGGCATCGGCCGATTTTGCTAATAAAAAGCCGATTTAGAACTACAGCGGACTTTGAAATGACTTCTGTAAGAAGTCAGTGTGAGTTGCCTGAGTCCCCATAGCAACACTTTCCTCCTCTCTGGGCAGACTGCCAAGAAAAGAACTAAATGATACAATGTTTACACTGAATGAATGAAATCATCTCTGTGTAGAAGTTCTCAGTTTAACCATTTAAAGACTAAATCTTTTCTGACACTTGTTGCTTACACGAAAAAATCGTGCATTTTCTGCCAGAAAATCACTTAGACCCCCCAAAAATTATATATATTTTTTTAGCAGAGATCCTAGGGAATAAAATAGCGGTTGTTGCAATATTTTATGTCACACGGCATTTGCAGAGGTCTTTCAAATGCATTTATTTGGGGAAAAAAATACACTATTTAAAATTAAAATAAAAACAGTAAAGTTAGCCCATTTTTTTTTTTTGTCCAAAAGTTTTGACTACCTGTTTTTATTTAATACATAGGTTTTTTTTTTTTTTTTTTTAATCTAAATCGTACATACAAGTAAACTGATTGGAGGTTTGTTTTGTTTAATAAATGTTTAAAGCGGGAGTCCGCCGGGACTCCGCGTTTTTTTTTTTTTTAAAAAGCCAGCAGCTACAAATACTGCAGCTGCTGACTTTTAAAATAGTGACACTTACCTGTCCAGCGCGCCCGCGATGTCGGCACCCGAAGCCGATCGCTAGGCCGTCTGTCGGGTCCTGCCGCCGCCATCTTGGGTATGGGAATCAGGAAATGGAGCCTTTCGGCTTCATTTCCCGGTTCCCTACTGCGCATGCGCGAATTGCGCTGCGCAATAAGGACGCTCCCCGCTGCCTCTGGGAGCTGTGTGTTTCCCAGCAGGCAGCGGGGCACTTGCGGGAAGGGGCGGGCACTTGCGGAAAGGGGCGTAAGTTACGCCCCTTTCCGCAGAGAGCTGTCCCGGAAGTGGGTGCAGTTACCTGGATTATCCAGGTAACTGCACCCCCCTCCCCCCGAAAGGTGCCGATTGTGGCACCGGAGGGGGGGAGGGTTCCGATGAGCGGAAGGTCCACTTTAGGGTGGACCTCCGCTTTAAATGTAAGAAATTTTCTGTATCACTTATGAAGGCTGCTTTCACACTGGAGCGGGCAGGCGTTGATGGTAAAACGCAAGTTTTAGCGGCTCTTTACCATCATTTTAGCGGTGCTATTTGGCTGCTAGTGGGGCACATATAACCCAGCTAGCGGCCAAGGAAGAGGTTAAATGCGCCCATGAAGCACTGCTGCCAAATCGCATTGCATGCGCTTCGGCAGTGGTGCCCATTCATATCAATGGGCAGGAGTGGTGGAGGAGCGGTATACACCACTCCAAACTTGCTGCTTTCAGGACTTTTTTTTAAGATCCTGCCAGCGCATCGCCTCAGTGTGAAAGCACTCTGTCTTTCACACAGACTGCAGGGGAGCCATTTTGCAGGCACTTTACAGGCGCTATTTTTAGCCCAAAAGCGCCTGAAAAACGCCCTAGTGGGAAAGGTGTGTTAGATCAAGGGGGATTTAAAAAAAAATAATAAAATAAAAAAGGAAAAAAATAAATAAATAAAATCGGCCTAACATATCGGCCCAAAAAAAAATCGGCATCATAGATCGGCTATCGGCCGCCATGATTTCTAAATATCGGCATCGGCCAGAGAAAAACCCATATCGGTCGACCTCTAGTAAAGGGGTTAACCAGTGGGTGGCAGTGTAGGGGTTAAGTGTTCCTAGGGGTGCGTTACTAATTGTTGGGGGCTGGGCTTTCATTTAGTGAACACTAATCTCTGCTCCAATCACATGGAGTAGAGATCAGCATCACTTGTTTCTAGGCAGAACGGAGAGATGCTGTTTACAACGGCATCTCTCTGTTCAGCCGCCCCGTGAGATGATTGCGGGTATGCCCGCCGTGATCAAGTCCGCGGGACCCACGACCGGGCTCATGGGGGTCCCGACCAGCACGCGAGCATGCCATCGGCAGCGCGCTCACTATGGCAGGGCGGCATTAAAGATTGGACGTACCTGTACGCCAATATGCCAAAACACCCTATAGTTCTACTTTAATGTGGATCTCAATTAACATTTATTTTTATCATTTGGGTGACTGTTGTGATTAATTTTGATATATCAGATTAAAAATCTTTTGGATGTTGATATTTGATGTCAGTATGTTAATGTGAGAAGCTGTTTGAGGCTGCTTCTTGACAGATGAATTGGGCAAGGTTAGTAATCCAAGGGTTAAAAAGCCAATGAGGCAGTGTCAGTGAACACAGATTTAAAGTATTTGTGAACATACTGCTTCAAAAGAGTATTGTATTACAGCATAGAGAATTACATGTTTCAATTCATCTTCAAAAAAAATAAATAAAAAAAAGTTTTAACCTTTATAAAATTTTATTGTGACTGCCATGTGATGTCACAGCCTCATCAACCCTTCTAAACTTCAGCAATGGGAGTGGTCGTTTAGAAAAGGAGGACACAGTGGAGAAGGCCCCTGTCTGTCTTAATCACATGCAGCGGACTGGCAGGTGGGCAGGATAGCAGCAAGTGAAACAGCAAGAGGTGCAGGCTAGCATTACACATACACACAGCGCAGAAATAACTTCCCCACCATGTGTACTGCATTCCAGCATCAGCTTCAATTTTAACAGAAGCTCCCAGGCTGCATACTCACTATCAGAACTGAAGCCAACGAACAATGTTTGAGGATCAGACAATAGGCGTGGTGAAAGGTTGAGGAACAAGAACCGAAAGTCTTGCCAGTAAATTGTCTTGTTTTTTAACTTTCAAACAATTTAGATTTGTTACTTCAGATGGATTAAGAAGAGCGGTGCAAAGACTGGGTGTTACTGTATTTATGGGAATACAAATAAGTGTTTGGTACACATTGAAATATTTAACCAGTTCTTGTCGATCCGGGTGGCCGGCATGATGTCCTCCCATATGGGGTAGAGCCGCCGATGACTGATAACTGATCACTGAACTGGCCCACTGCTAGTACCATGTGACCGCTGTAACCAACCCAGGTCAGCACGGGTCAGTTGTATACAATAGATGGCTTTCTTTCAAGCCACCCATTGTATACTAATGTGTTGCAAGCTGTGATTGGTCAGTGTGATCACATGGTACAGACTGGGTCAATCACAGTCCATCTGTACCATGTGAATAGCTGTGATTGGTCAGGATTCAGAGGGGATGATAAGGGACTATATACAAGATTTTAGTAATGAAAATGGTATCAGTAATGGTAGCAGTAATTGGCATGGATTCATGAAGACTCGTTCTTGTCAAACCAAACTATTAACCTTCTATGAGGAGGTTACTCATTTATTATCTGGATGACCACTGGGGGTTTTCAGAAACATGATTGATTCTATATAACCTTTTACATTGTCCATGTGGAATTAGGAAGGATGCATTGTGTTAAATGTAACAATTTATAGGGATGGAGGTACATGATGATACCAAGTCATGGCCTCATTTAAAGTCCCGCCCCTCCTCCTTTTTAATCACTGTACAAAGGTCCATTGGCATGGACTATAGGGAGCACATGGATTGAAAACTAGCAACAAGGGCGAGTTCAGAGGGTGATGATTAATGGGGAATACTCTGAAGGGTCAGGGGTGGGTAGTGGGGTCCCCCAGGGGTCTGTGCTGGGACCAATTGTTTAATTTGTTCATAAACAACCTGGAGGATGGTGTAAACACTACAATTTCTGTATTTGCGGACAACACTAAGCTAAGCGGGGCAATAACTTCTCCACAGGATGTGGAAACTGTGCAAGATCTGAACAAATTAATTTGGTGGGCAACTACATGGCAAATGAGGTTTAATATAGAAAAATGTAAAATAATGCATTTGGGTGGCAAAAATATGAATGCAATCTATACACTGGGGGGGGGCCTCTGGGGGAATCTAGGATGGAAAAGGACCTGGGGGTCCTAGTAGATGATAGGCTCAGTATTGGCATGCTGCCAAGCTGGTGCTAACAAAGCTAAGAGAATATTGGTATGCATTAAAAAGGGGATCAACTCCAGGGATAAAGCGATAACTCTCCCACTCTACAAGACTCTGATCTGTCCTCACCTAGAGTATGCTGTCCAGTTCTGGGCACCAGTCCTCAGGAAGGATGTGCTGGAAATGGAGCGAGTACACAGAAGGGCAACAAAGCTAATAAAAGGTCTGGAGAATATTAGTTAGGAAGAAAGGTTGTGCGCACTGAATTCATTCTCTGGAGAAGAGATGCTTGAGAGAGGATATGATTTCAATTTACAAATACCCTACTGGTGACCCCACAATAGGAATAAAACTTTTTTGTAGAAGGGACATTAAGAAGATACATGGCCACTCATTAAACTTAGAAGAAAAGAGGTTTAACCTTAAACTGGGTAGAGGATTCTTTACTGTAAGAGTGGCAAGAATGTGGAATTCCCTTCCACAGGCAGTGGTTTTAGCGGAAGGCATTGTTAATTTCAAAAAACTAATTATTATTATTATACAGGATTTATATAGTGCAAACAGTTTACGCAGCGTTTTACAACTTGAGGGTAGACAGTACAAATACAATAAAAATAAAAAAAAATACATTTGGGAGCAGCAAAAAGATTTTCAGTCACCGGAGAAAAGGTTCAAGAAAGGAATGCATCAGAAAAAAAGTTTTGATAGTCTTGGGGTCTATCAAGGATCCCATGGTAGTAACAGGACTAGTAGAAGCTACAGGATGATGTTCTAATTTTATAGTTGCACACAGCACAAAAATAAAAACGAATACAATATCTTCAAACCTGGGAGCTATGGAAGTTTGCTCAGAGACCTCTAGCACTGCAGGTATGTGAGAAACATACTCTGGAGGGGAAGGTGTAGGAGTCCATTTACAGCCTCAGTCAACTAGCACCTATGCAATTTGGCTCAATCTCAAGCATGAACAATGAGAACTCATATGTGGATAAGGCTGTAGAGGGGGCCATATCTGAAAGAGCCAAGGAAGACACCAAGGAGTACGTTGATGTAAAACAGGGGAGAAAAATACAGGCTGTCAGTTTCAGGCACTGCGAGGGGGAAACTGCAGGCTGCCACAAAATGATTAGTGCTGAGCTGGAGAAATCTGATCCTGCAGGACTGCTCCCTTTGTGCTTGGAATCCAACATTACACTGATTAACATGGTTAGCCTAACAGAGAATACCAGTTAAAATCATGGGCACTCAAAAACTATCTGATGATAGCTGGAGAGGATCACATGGCCAAGTCACTGTAGGTGGCAGCAAGAAGGAACTGAGGGGAAACTGCCTGCATGTGAACATGACCCTCCAGGATGTGACAGTACTAAAAGTCTTCAGAGACTGGGTCACATAAGGGTCTGTGCCATGGTTCTGGACCTGGAAAGTGCTCTACACCTAGAATACGTTCAGGTCAGAAAAAAGTTCCCCAAGCAGAGCACAGAGTCAGATTTTAGACAGGCCCGAAATCTTTGGCCCCAGCAGGGTCCGACTTAATGGCTGCATAAAAAGCCCAGCTCAGCAGCATGTTCGTAAAGTCTTGGCTGGAAAAAAAAAAGAAAGAAAATGGCTAGAAATAAAATTAAACCTCTCAATAGAGAAAACACGACAAGCCTAGAACTAGCAGTAACAGACCTAGGCTTTATCTAGCTCGACAATGGCCTTTTTGTTTGCAAGTTTCAAATTTCCCCTCAAGGTAGCAACATAAAATGATTGTCATAAAAAAAAAAAAAAAAATGGAATCCTGTGTCCCCTAAGAAATGGCAAAAATAAAATTCACAGGTATTACAATTTCAAACAAGCAAACATTCTGATAGACATGTGCAAATATTTAAAGTCCTTTTGTAGTTTTATTACCTTTATCATTTGGCCAGTCCCGGAATATCTGTAGAGGACAGTCATCGTCATCCAGTATGGTTTCTTTCAAACCTTTATCTGAATGTTGGCCACCAGGTGGTAACATTACCTAAGCAAATATAAGTAGATACATTCAGCAAAACATAGATTTAAAAGTGCATCTCAGATAAAACACTCCTTTGGTTCTTAGGTAATGTAGCGAATGGCTAAAATAACTTTCTCTCCTGTAATGTCTAATTGGGGAGCTTGCCCTTACCATCCTCAAGACTTAATTAGTAAGGGTAAACCTCTTCAAAGAAAGTGGAAATCTCTTCTAACAAACTTTTCATAGAAACCGGTGTCCCAAGTCAAAAGATTTCTTCTTGTTCTGATGACAAGCTACCTAGTGGGAAAGGCTGACAGGGGTATCAACATTTCCCCAGTCTATCCAAATAATTTTTTTTTTTTTATATGTGTATGTATGTGTGTGTGTATGTGTGTGAGAGAGAGTGTGTGTGTGAGAGTGTGTGTGTGTGAGAGTGTGTGTGTGTGTGTGTGTGAGTGTGTGTGTGTGAGAGTGTGTGTGTGTGAGAGTGTGTGTGTGTGTGAGTGTGTGTGTGTGTGAGTGTGTGTGTGTGAGAGTGTGTGTGTGTGTGAGTGTGTGTGAGTGTGTGTGTGTGAGAGTGTGTGTGTGTGTGAGAGTGTGTGTGTGAGAGTGTGAGAGAGTGAGAGAGTGAGAGAGTGAGAGAGTGAGAGAGATTCACCGACTGATACAGCTCCTCTCTTAGCCATTGGGTTGTTACTCCACATTTAGGAGAATACTAGGCATTACATGTTATGTAAAACCAGGAACTTTCCAGTTCCGCCCAAGGGGCGGTCCCTTAGGTAACAACCCCCCAGCCTGCCATGCAGTCATCAGTACGTCAACAAACAGTATAACGTAAAGAAAAAAACAGGAGGGGTGGGTGCCTTAAAGAAAAAGGGATTTTACATTGAGTGCGTAAAAATCCTATTTTCTCTTACATTCACCTACTGACACAGCTCCTCTCTTAGCCATTGGGATGTCCCCAAGCAGTGCCAAACAAGGGATGGAAAAACAGCATAAAACTTCATCCACCATGGCAAGTGAGAACTAGTGCAACTTTAACCACAAAAAACATTGCGTGGAAAAACAAAACAAAAAAAACACCACAAAACCAGGGTTCATCGCAACAGGAAGGGACTACCCTCAACAGCACCAAAAACTGTGGTAACTAATGTAACAGTGTATTAACTTAAAAAGGTACTGCGTTTTTACCCCCCCAAAAAAACAGGAAAAATTGCATTCACAATTGCGACTATACAGCTGCCTGCAAAACTTTGCTGTCAAAACAGGCATCAGCAGATGCACCGACGTCTACCTTGTAGAACTTGGTAAATGTGTGGACAGACGCTTGATGTCGGAAGGCGTTCCGATTGCCCTTGTGGAGCGGGCCGTGACCGGAAAGGGGGGTACCTGCCCCTTCAAGGCGTAGGCTTGTACTAAAATCTGTCTGATCCAACTGGAAATGGTGGCTGACGAGACCGCCATGCCTTTCTTTGGACCAGCCACTGAAACAGCGAGTCTGACTTCCGAAAGGGAGCCGTGGCAGAAAAAAAAAAAAAATACACCTTCAGAGCCCGAACCACGTCCAGAGCGTGAAGGGCCACCTCCTTGGGATCTGTCGGCTTGGGACCGGTAGGGCGGCACAGTGGTGTCGTGGTTAGCACTCTAACCTAGCAGTAAAAAAGGGTCACTGCTTTGAATCCCAACCACGACACTACCTGCCTGCATGTTCTCCTAACTCCTTACTAACTATGTAACTATGTTACCACACAGAGATAGTAACACAATGTCCTCATTGATGTGAAACGCTGAGACCACCTTCAGCAGAAAAGACGGTTACGGACGCAACACTACCTTATCCTTATGGATAACCAGATAGGGTGACTTGCAGTCCAAGGCCGCCAGTTCCGAAACCCTCCTGGCCGATGTGATGGCCACTAGAAAGACCACTTTCCGGGAAAGAGTCAACAGGGGAATCTCCCCGATATCTTCAAAAGGCGGTTTTTGAAGCGCCCATAACAGGTTCAGATCCCATGGGGGTAAATGTGGACCCACCGGAGGGACTACATGTTGCACCCCTTGAACAAAAGTACTCACTAGAGCGTGAGACGCTAGGGGTCATTGAAAAAAAGACAGCCAAGGCTGATATTTGCCCACTCAGTGTCTGCAACACAAGTGCTGATGCCAGTACTGGTCGCACGGCTGACCCCACAACCGTAAACAAGGAACAAGCCACTGCCTCAGCCTTCCTGTTCGTGGGTTCCTTAAATGCAGGGGTCCCCTCTAACGGGATCATGGTTACTTTGTTTAATCTGGATACTGGGGGGTCCACGATCAGAGGAGCCGACCACTTTTTGGTAAGGCTCTCCTCAAAAGGGTAGCGCACCTCTATGTATTTGGGGACGGAAAAGGTCCTTTGCTGGCGACCCCATTCCTTGTAAATGAACTTGTCAAAATAAGTCAGATACGGGAACACCTTAGGTGAACAGGCTGGCTTACGGGACCCAAAAGGGAACGCTACATCAGCAGAGGGATCCGCTGGCTCCTGAATCTTCAGGGTATCATGCACAGCTTTGATAAGTGCTCCAACAAATGCTTTGTCGCGCACGGACCCGGCTCACCCTACCCTGTCTGCCATCTGAAGGGGACTTAGGACAGTGATGGTCCCACCCTCCTTACTGCTGCTGGCTGAGGGGCTCTTTCCCGCAAGACTCACCGCCCTGAAAGGTTCTGTGCTGTCCAGCAAATAGTGCATGTGGTCTGTTGGCTCCCAGATGCAGCGGAATCCGCTCTGTGTCAGTTAAAGCTGCTATTAATGGCAATGAAACCGCTCTGCAATGCAAAGGAAATGGCCGCCCAGCGTCCAGCATAAGGACATAAAACACTGGGAAAATGGACGCCGGATACAGGGACACACTAGAGAAAGCTGAAAACGTGCTGAGGCTTCTAGAAAATGGGCGCCAGCATCCAGTATAAGGACAAATCACAGGGAAAATGGCTGCCGAGACACAGGAGAGCATGCTTTCCCTTGACCATACCCAAGATGGCCACTGACACTGTAACAAGGGATAGAGCTAAAAAAAAATGGCAGTGATCAACGCTGCAAAGATCACAGGCACCCCCAGGGACATGAAAAAACAGGACTGAGGGCACAGCCAGCCAGCGCAGCAGATCCCACCCCCCCACCCCCCCCCCAGGTGAGAGCCCCTGCACATGACACGCACACTGCTAGTCAGCCACACACAGCATCCCCCACGGGGGGGAAGAAAAAGGGACAGGGAGAGAAGAGGGAGGTGAGGGACCCCGGAATGCCCAGCTGCTCAGCCCCACCAAGGTATGGAGAACTGTACTTACCAGTCCTGAAGAGCTGGGAGACATTCCATTACAGAGCGCGGAGCTCTGGCCTGCACACGCTCAATGGCCAGGTTGGGGAGACTACAAGGATAAGGGTATCCAGCCTGTCACCCAGCCGGCTGTTGATAGTAGATCACAGGATCTATCATCTTGCGCAAAAAGCCAAGCTTCTGCAGAAAAAAAAAGGGACGGACTGATGGGCCCTTCAGGGTTCCTAGGTCCTTCTCCTTCACTAGGCAAAATAACACTGATGACTGCATGGCAGGCTGGGGGATTGATACCTAAGGGACCGCCTCTTGGTCAGAACTGGAAAGTTCTGTTTTACATAACATGTAATGCCTAGTATTCTCCTAAAGGTGGAGTAACAACCCAATGGGCAAGAGGAGCTGTGTCAGTCGGTGAATTAAATATATATATATATATATATACACATACATACATATATATATATATATATATATATATATACATACATATACATATATACACACACACACACACACACACATATACACATACATATACATACATACATACATACATACACACACATACTTTAAGTATTATCAAACTATGAAATACACCTAATCTTAAACAATTCTATCAATCATCCAAAATCTATGTTAATAGATTCAGGCTGATGTCACACAGATTCTCTTCCTAATGACTTCACAAACCCAATGGGTGCCACTCCTTCACTTCTCCAGACACTGCAGAATTGTGCTTGCTAGCAAGGGAGTAGCAACAAGCAGTGAAAAGTGATTCTACAGGAGAAAATATTTAGTCACCAAATGATCATATCATAGGCTATTTGTTGCCAACAAGGTTGTTCCTCTTACATTAAGATGCACAGAACTTTGTGGCTACAATAAGTGTAAAAAAAAAGGCGTTGCACATGGATGTAATAATTTAGAAAGATTCTGAGCAAAATGTTCTGTAAAGACCCAACATGTGTAAAGGCAGTAAAAGTGTAAAATCTTCATCCTCTTCCAATTGTCAGTTTTGCAATATCAACAAACAAAACCATACTTCATGCTAAAACAAAGTTTGAGAAAGTGTCTCACACAATATTTGATATATAAAATAATTTTAAATAATACAGAAAAAAAATAATGTGCTACGTCAATTCCCTAAAAGAAAAGCATCATGCACACTCTAAAATAGTGTTCACTGCTTCATCTGCCTTTATATATAGGTGCATTTAAAAAAAAAAAAATGAATATCACAAAAAGTTAATTTCAGTAATTCAAATCAAAAAGTGAAACTCGTATATTAGATTCATCACACAGCGCAATATATTTCATCCATTTCTTTCTTTTAATTTTGACGATTATGGCTTATAGCTAGTGAAAACACAAAATTCAGTATCTCAGAAAGCTCATTACATAAGACCAATTTAAAAAAAAAATATATAAAAAAATAAAAGGATTTTTAAAAACAGAAATGTTGGCTTACTGAAAAGTTAGGCATGGCGGCGATCAGCCTGTGGCACTCCTGAATTGTTATGGAAGCCCAGGTTGCTTTGACAGCAGCCTTCAGCTTGTCTGCATTGTTAGGTCTAGTGTCTCATCTTCTTGATAATACCCCACAGATTCTCTATGGTGTTTAGGTCAGGCGAGTTTGCAGGCCAAATCAAGCTCAATGATAATGATGATGATGTTCATAAAACCAGCTATTAGTACTTTTGGCAGTGTGGGTCATGTCCTGCTGGAAAATTAAATTAACATCTCCATAAAGCTGGTCAGCAGAGAGAAGCATGAACTTCTCTAGAATTTTCTGGTAGAGGGCTGCGCTGACTTTGGAATTGATAAAACACAGTGGACCAACACCAGGAGATGACATGGCTTGCTTGGATTCTGTGCCTCTCCCACTCTTCCTCCAGACTCCGAAGTTGTGGCCTGACACAAAGAATGTGACAGTTGTAGCCCATGTCCTGGATATGTCTGTGTGTGATGGCTCTTAAAGCAATGACACTAGTCGTAGTCCACGCCTTGCAAATCGTCCCCAAATTCTTGAATGGCCTTTGCTTCACAATCCTCTCAAAGTTGCAGTTATCCCTGTTGCTTGTGGTGCTTTTTCTACCACACTTTTTCCTTCCACTCAACTTTCCATTAATATGCTTGGATACAGAACCCTGAACAGCCAATTTATTTAGCAATGACCTTTTATGATTTACCCTCCTCGTGGATGGTATCAAATGACTGTCTCCTGGACAACTGTCAGGACAGCAGTTTTCCCCATGATTGTGTAACCTACTTAAAAACAGACAGAGACCATTTAAGGCAGGGTTCACACCGCTGCGGCAGCGAAAACCGGATGTGATTCGCACCGCACTGCAGTGCAAATCGCATCCGATCTCTGTGCAATGCGAGTTCAGCCATACAGATAGTATGGCTAAATTCGCATCGCACCCGCCGCAAACTCACACGGGACCCTTTTTTTGGTCCGCAGCAGAATCGGATCGCATGGGTGTTCACACCACGCGATCCGATTCCTGTCCGAGTTTGCAGATCGCACTGCGATATGCGGACTGATCTGGGGGTGTCATTAACGTTTCACTGACACTCCCAGCAGTCCGCATAGGGCAGTGTGAACTGCCGGCGGGAGGCATGCGATGCGGGAAAACGCAGCGGATTCGCAGTGTTCCCGCATCGCTCCGGTGTGAACCTAGCCTAAAGGCTCAGAAAACCTTTACAGGTGCTTTGAGTTAATTAGCTGATTAGATTATGACACCATGAGTCTATAATATTGAACTTTTTCACAATGTTCTATTTTTCTGGAGATACTGAATTTTGGTTTTCCCTAGCTATAAGCCATAATCAACATTAAAATAAAGAAATGCTTGAAATATATTTGTCTAATCTATATAAGAGAGTTCCATTTTCAGTAATTCTATTCAAAAAGTTTGATATTTTTATTTTATGAGCACCTTTTAAAATATTGTACAAAACCACAATGTGTCACACAGTGAAAAAGAACAAACAAAGTAAGAAGAAAAAAAAATAAATCTCAGAATCTCTCAGTTTCCTGTTAAGTGCCAGTGAAACATAACATCTAAAGCAAAAAGCAACACACACAGACAATATATATATATATATATATATATATATATATATATATATATATATATATATATATATATATATATATATATATATATATATAACACACACACAGCCTTACAAAAGTATTCAACCCCTTGGCTTTTTAACTATTTTGTTACATTACAGCCTTTGGGTCAATGTTTTTTTTTTTTCCCCATCTGAATTGTGATGGATCAGAACACAATAGTCTAAGTCGGTGAAGTAAAATTAGAAAAATATATACCTAAAACTATTTTCAGAAATAAAAAAAATGATGATTGGCACGTGCGTATGTATTTACCCACTTTGTTATGAAGCCCATAAAAAGCTCTGGTGCAACCAATTACCTTCAGAAGTCACATAATTAGTGAAATGATGTCCACTTGTGTGCAATCTAAGTGTCACGTGATCTGTCATTACATATACACACCTGTTTGAAAGGCCCCAGAGGCTTTAACACCTAAGCAAGAGGCACCACTAACCAAACACTGCCATGAAGACCAAGGAACTCTCCAAACAAGTAAGGGACAAGGTTGTTGAGAAGTAGAAATCAGGGCTAGGTTATAAATAAATATCCAAATCTTTGATGATCCCTAGGAGCACCATCAAATCTATCATAACCAAATGCAAAGAACATGGCACAACAGCAAACCTGCCAAGAGAGGTCCACACACCAAAACTCACAGACTGGGCAAGGAGGGCATCAGAGAGGCAGCACCCAAGGTAACCATGGATGAGCTGCAGCGTTCCACAGCAGAGACTGGGGTATCTTTACCATTTCAACCACAACTGCCAGGAAAATTGTTTGGGATGCAAAAAAAACCCACAAATAACTTCAGGTGAAATACAGGACTCGCTGAAAACATGTGGAGTGGCTGTTTCAAGAGGTAGAATAACGAGGCACTTGAAGAAAGATGGGCTGCATGGTCGAGTCACCAGAAGAAAGCCATTACTACGAAAATGCCATAAAGTATCCTGCTTACAATAAGCCAAACAGCACAGAGACAAGCCTCAAACCTTCTGGCACAAAGTAATTTGGAGTGATGAGAGCAAAATTGAGCTTTTTGGCCACAACCATAAATGCTTCATTTGAAGAGGCGTCAACAAGGCCTATGATAATCTGTACACCATTCCTACTGTGAAACACGGAGGTGGATCGCTGATGTTTTGGGGATGTGTGAGCTACAAAAGGCACAGGAAATATGGTCAAAATTGATGGCAAGATGAATACAGTATGTTATCAAAAAATACTGGAGAAACATTTGCATTCATCAGCCAGGAAGATGAGCATGGGACCTACTTGGACATTCCAACATGACAATGATGTAAACTTTTGATCAGGGTCATTTGGGTAGTTTCTGCTGAGATTATGATTTAAAAAGTGAAAAGTGTAAACACAGTTGATTAATAAATGGCTTCAGCCAAACATACATACATTATTTAATATATATATATATATATATATATATATATATATATATATATATATATATATATATATATATCCCTGGACTGCACTGCCTATAGGACACACCTTCCATTTACTACTGACTGTAGTATTGCCACGCTAGCATCCCTTTTTATACCGGTAAAATTACCCACTTGCCGCCCGCCCTATAGCAAATGGACGGCAGCAAAGTGGTTTCATAATCCTGACCGGACGTCATATGACGTGATCAGGATTATGAGCCGCTGCGCGCCCCCGGGGGCGCGCATCGCGGCGATCGTTGTTGCGGGGTGTCAGTCTGACACCCGGCAACTACGATCTCGGTAAAGAGTCTCCGACGGAGACTCTTTACCACGTGATCAGCCGTGTCCAATCACGGCTGATCACAGTGTAAATAGGAAAAGCCGGTGATCGGCTTTTCCTCACTCGCGTCTGTCAGACGCGAGTAGAGGAGAGCCGATCGGCTGCTCCTCTGACAGGGGGGGTCTGTGCTGATCGATTATCAGCACAGCCCCCCCAAGGATGCCCACACTGGACCACCAGGGACGCCACCAGACCACCAGGGATGCCAAGGACAAGGTATGCCACCCTAGACCACCAGGGATTCTAGTCAGTGCCACAATGGATGCCAATCAGTGCCCATAATGGATGCCAATCAGTGCCCACAATGGGCATCACTGATTGGCATGCATTATTGATTGGCACTGATTGGCATCCATTAGTGCAATATATTATAATACAATGCCGCCTATCAGTTCCCATCTGTGCCGCCTATCAGTGCCTACCCATGCCCACCTGTGCCGCCTACCCGTGCCCACCTGTGCCGCCTACCCGTGCCCATCTGTGCCACTTATCCATGCCCATCCATGCCAATCCGTGCCACCTATCAGTGCCCATCCATGTCGCCCATCAGTGCCGCCTATCAGTGCCACATATCGGTGTCCATCAATGCCACGTCATCAGTGCCACTTCATGGGTGCCACCTCATCGGTGGCCATCAGTGCCGCCTTATCATTGCCCATCAGTGTAACCCCATCAGTGCCCATCAGTGCCCATCAGTGAAGGAGAAAACTTACTTATTTGCAAAGTTTTGAAACTGAAACAAAAAAAACCTTTTTTTTTCAAAATTTTCGGTATTTTTTTATTTGTTTAGCAAAAAATAAAAAACGTAGAGGTGATCAAATACCACCAAAAGAAAGCTCTATTTGTGGGAAAAAAAAGATACAAATTTCATTTGCGTACAGTGTAGCATGACCGCGCAATTGTCATTCAAAGTGCGACAGCGCTGAAAGCTCAAAATTGGTCTGGGCAGGAAGGTGTTTAAGTGCCTGGTATTGAAGTGGTTAAAATTCTCGATTGGACTTGAACATTGCTGGAGAATATCAGTCCCTGGTAGTGCAACGGAAGCATACAATCAACTGTGGGTGGCAAGGTACTGTCAAAAGATCTCTGGGATTAAGTTGCGAACTGACACAATGGACTTAATGGACTTGTGTCTTTTTTTTCAACCTCACCTAATATGTAACTATGTAGGTGATGAAAACAAATTCAAAGACTTTATTAATCACCAGAAGGCACAGTGAAGTCAATTATTAAGAAGTGGAAGGTATTTAGTACAACACAGACCCTCCATGGATCAGGACGTCGCTCTAAACTGCATACTCGTAAGCAGTTGCAGGAATTTATGAGTGATCATTGTGTGCATGCGACAATAATATCACAAATTCTCCACAAATGTGACTTGTATGAAAGGGTTGCAAGAAAAAACACCACACGCCATCACAGTGGTCAGATGAGACAAAAATTTAATTATTTGACACCAAGTAATATGTCTGGTGGAAATCCAATATAGCTTACCATCCAAATAACACCATTCCTACAGTAAAGCATGGAAGTGGTTATAGCCTGTAATGGGGGTGTTTTCTCTGCAGAAGGGACTGGATCACTTGTCAGGATAGAAGGAAAAACGGATGGGGCAAAATATCATCAAATTCTTGAGGAAAATCTACAGCCTTCTGCCAGAAAGTTGTCAGTGGGAAAAAGGTTTACCTTCCAACATGACAATGACCCAAAGTACACAGCAAAAATTATCACACAGTGGTCGAAGAAGAAAAAGGTGAATGTCCTTGCATGGCCTATTCAGAGCACGACTTAAACCCCCATTCAAAATCTGTGGAATGACTGTAATACTGCAGTCCACACATGGTCACCATCAAAATGTAATCCAACTTGAGCAGTTCTACAAAGAATACTGGGCAAATATTGCAAAGTCTAGAAGTGCAAAATTAGTACAGACCTATCCCAACAGGCTGTAATTAAAGCATAAGGTGGTTCAACAAAATACAAACAGGGTGATCACGATTGCATCTCAGTAAATATCTTTTTTTCTGACATGCTGGTGTTATATCTTTCACTTGGATGTTATAAGTTGCATTGGGTAAATACAGTTGGATAAAACAAAAACTGTGTGCCTTGATTTCAGGCTGAAAAGCAACAAAATGTGATATTAAAAAAGGGGGGTGACTTTTCTATACACACAATGTGTGTTACAGACTGCCAGTGAAGAATAAATCTTTCCCATGGATGCAACCTTCCATGTGAATCGAACCCAAGCCACCTCAGTGCCACAAGCAAGCGCTTAATAAAACAGAGAGAACCCAAATGCCTGAACGATCACAAACAGCGTATTTATTATTATGTAAAGACGGCTGTACTCTAGTAAGACTCCACGGCTTTCCTTATATATCTGTAGCGGCCATAACCCTTGGCAGGGCAGCCTTAACCTTTGGGCTTACCGGTTAACTCTGCTTGGCTTGTTCTTCCACGTCTAGGGGTCCCCAGGGTTAGTAGCCAACAACTTTAGATGCCGAGACCATAAAAGTCCTTTAGAAAGGTTTTTATTTGCAGGGGTAACACATCCAACAAACACAGTCTCGTATTGGAACAGAGGGCAAGGGTGAAGAAACTCCGGCACCTTGGACTGCTAATCATCAGAAAGTCTCCAATACCACCCAGAGAGTAGCCACTCGCAGCTGGGTGCTTCAAAGCTGAACAAATCTCTAGCCAGAGGTTATGGCAGTCAGTACTTTGATCCGGAACTTGTGAAATCTCTGACCTTGAATAATTGGTAACAGAAAGTGAACAGGAACCTTTTCCTCAGTACCTGGAACGTTCCGATTCCTAGGCAGTACTGGAAAAGCGTGGATCCGTTAGGGTCCTTCACAACCCAGCAACCAACTTCTTGGGATGCCAGCTTGTTGGCCCTCCTCCGAAGAGTACTTCCCCGGTCGCTTAGATGAGCTGTGGTGCCCCTCCAAGCCGAGAGCACACCCGGACGCCTTGAATCCTCCCTTAGTTACTGCACCTCGGACCAGCCGGTTTTGAGACTTGGGAACAGACGGATCCTTACCCCAGACAAGGCGGGTATATTGGGGTTAGCCAACCGAAGCATGTTGAGGAGCAACACACGCTCCCCGTGACCGGGACCCCACGCGGGGCTACCCAGGTCCAGAATCAGGAACAAGCAGCTATGGCCTCACCAACGAAACCGGAACACGTGACTTCAACAGCTTAAGTACCCTTCCCCAGACTCCTCAGTGGGGCCAGACGCACCCACTGATTGGCTCCGGGAAGGCCGATACCTAAAGCGTCCAACCAGGCCTGGATCTGAGCCCGTCATGTGCACTTAACTGTACACATGACCAGGCAGAACTCTAGTACAGCCCAGCCAAACTAATGTCAAAGTTAAACCTACATAATTAACCCTCAGAACACCTTTACTGTGCTGAGGCAAAAACTAAATTTGTACATGACAGACACCTTGTCCAAAGTGTCATCGCTACATTTCCATTACATGAAGCAAGCATAAAAACCAGGAATGCTCTCCATCGTGTAAATCAAATAAAACCATATATTTATAAGCTTAAATCACTCAAACGCATTATGTAGAAATAGCAATATTCAATTAAAAGAACCCAAATCCCAATCAGAAATGTACAGGAGTGTGTGGTAATGTTATGTCTGACTCTACCAAACGCGTTTAATCAGATGTGACATCAGAAAGCGGACTTGGGTCATGAGGTGAATAGGCAAAGCAGTGTAGTCTTACATGGATACAGCTGTCTTCACAACATAACTGTGCTGTTTGTGAACACTTGGGCCCCTTTCACATGTGTATAGACTCTGGCGGATTACAGTTCCGTCTATGCTCAATGTGCAGCTCTGCTCTCCTCTATGGGGGGATCGGATGAAAACAGACCGCCTGTCCATTTTCATCAAATCTGATAGACGGGATGGAACATAGGGTTTTCATCCATCTGGATTGGAGCGGATTGGATGTCAGTGGACATGTCACCGCTGACATCCGTTGACCCATAGAAATGTATGAGGCATCCGTTCAGGTCCGCCTAAAATAAAAAATGACAGGTGGAACTAAACGGTCCACCAGTGTGAAAGGGGCATTAGGCATTCGGGGTCATTCCCTTTTGATAGGTGCTCACTTGGAAAAATGCATCCATGGAAAAGATTTGATCTTCACTGGCACATATTGGGACTTTTTTTATTGTTTAGACATATTTAACTGACTGATTTTTGCAAATGATTTTTTTACTTTGTACTTTTTTCTATGTGTGTAAAACCGTTTGTATACAATATTTATATGAAGATGGATAAAGTAGTGAACACTGCTTATATTGAGTGCGCATTATACATTATTTTAGTTCAATGTTGCAATATATGCACGTAAAATTACTGCAATCAATCAGGTTTTTTTACAGCTCTATATTTTTACTGATCTTTACACAGCTGTGTGCATTGTACTGTAGGCAACAATGTATCGGTGTTCAGCTAAAAAAAAAAAAAAAAGTAAAAAACACCACGATTTTTACTTATGTACATGAGGGCCTAAAGTGACCTAGATAGGTTCATAAGTTACGAAGTTAAGAAACAGAACCATAATGGTAGGCACATAACATGAAAAAAAGTTTACTAGTTAGAATACACAAAATAGAAATATGATATATATGCATGATATAAATAGAGTAAAATACTACAACAGCATATCCTCACCCTGGCAATGCAGAAATCCCTGGGATTTTCTTTCTCCATACCATATTTCTCCAGTGCTTCAATAACGGCAAAATCTGCTGTATCGTTTGTCGACAACAAGATAGTTTTGTATGGAATGTTTGGCTTTAAGCTGTCAGCATAAATTCTCAATGTCCCACCTAAAATAAAACATTAGCACTAGGATCAAATGAAAATGTAAAAAGATAGAAGCCTCTAATATGCAATTTTTTGAGCCATTTAAATGTTTTCACGTACATCTGCCTGTCACCGGGTCAGTAGGAGAGAAAAGCGGGTCCTTTCGCATGCACAGTAGCGTACCTGGCATGAAGCCGTAACGCTACACTACTGGACACTCTTAATCGCAATGGTGGCGGCAGCACCCAACAGCTCATGGCAACATCAGCTGCGGTGCAGACATCGCTGGACACCAGGACAGGTAATTAACCTTTTGTTAAAAGCCAGCAGCTGCAGTATGTGTAGCTGCTGGCTTTTCATTTTTTGCTGACCGCTGCACGCCGATATACGTTGGCACAAAGGGAGTGGTGGGCAAATGGGCGTACCTGTACATCCCATTTAATTGGGGGGAGTTAGTGGGCGTGCGCCCGCTGTGTACAGTGGGACCGGTGGACTCTATGCCCGCCGATCATGTCTCAGAGCCGCAGAACGGGGAAATGCCTATGTAAACAAGGCATTTCGCTGTTCTGCCTTACGACATGACAGGGATCACTGCTCCCTGTCATTGGGAGCAGTGATCACTGTCATGTGAATTGTAGCCCACTGCCCCGTAGTTAGAATCACTCCCTAGGACACACTTTACCCCTTCATCAGCCCCTAGTGGTTAACCCCTTCCCTGCCAATGTCATTTATACAGTACCAAAAATAGAGAGAAAGTTCTCCCAAGAGGGCCAATTAGGACACTAGGATTGATTTAATGATTTATAGAAAACACGCACAACCATTTAATCAAAAAATACCTGACGTGTACATCAAAGATAGATTTAAAAAAGACAACGTTGTGTTAAAAATGGGTAACGCAGCTGTGCATGCACCAGACACTCACTCATACGCACAAAGTGATCATCTGGAGTCTTTTGGGATAAATTTAACAGGAATACAGTCCTCTGGATGAATTGATAATTGCTTAGCCCTAGGCGGCTTGTAATTGCTAATTACATGTGTTAGAGCTGCACGATTCTGGCTAAAATGAGAATCACGATTTTTTTGCTTAGAAGGTAGATCTCGAGTCTCTCATGATTCTTATGGCGTAACAGCATCTTTCACATTAACAAAAAAAATTGGACTAACTTTACTGTTTCGTTGTTTTTTATTCATTGAAGTGTATTTTTTCCCCAAAAATTGCGTTTGAAAGACCGCTGGGCAAATACAGAGCGAGAAAATATTGCAGCAATTGACATTTAATTCCCTAGGGTCGCTACTAAAATATATATGTTTGGGGGGTTTAAGTGGTTAAACTTCCTGCATTTACAGTTGTTTAAAAACTTGGCAGAGTGCCTGGATTTTTTTCTTTTACACACAGAACGTTCCCTTCGATCTAAGTGCTCATGCACATGGACATTTTAAAAAACTGGCTGCAAAGCTAGCTCCGAAGCCTGGAAAAATCGGCGTTAAAAAACGCGATTTTTACCACGTTTTGCATTGGCGTTTTTGCGCGTTAGCGTTAAGTAGCGTTTTTTAAATAAACACATCTCTTGGCTATAGCACTTAGATAACAAAGAAAATATGTTCCGCGTTATGCGCGTTTGTGCGCGTTTTTTACAGCTCTAGCTCTGTGCCACGGAACGCACTGGTCCTGGGGTTTTTTTACAGCTTAAAAACGCCTATGCCATTTGCAGCTCAAAAACGTCTAGGTGGGCATGAAGCCATAGACTAACATGGACAGGTGTTTTTAAGCTGCAAAAAACGCTCCAAAAAACGGCTGTAAAAACGTCCGTGTGCATGAGGCCTAAGAAGAAAGAGTTACAATTTTTCATTTTAAAAACTTGGTAGACTGACTGGATGTTTTCTTTTGACAGCCGAGTGAGCAGATAAATCGCTCCACTTGTTATATGAAAGAATCGGCAAACTCTGTAATAAAGATTGTCAGAGGGGTTGAATCGAGATCACAATTTTTTAACGCTTAATTGTGCAGCTCTAACGTGCATTAACAGATGCAGTATTTAGTATTTGTGGTGTTTGAGCAAGGTGATCAACACCTGGTCGCCCTACAATCTTGTGCAGGGTACCATCGAAGTACTGTCCTAAACAGTGTGGTAAAGATATAAGTCCCTTCAGTACAGATTTGTGACTGGCCTGGTTTGTCAACTGAGACACAGAGAGTAGGATCTGGAAACAGGTATAATCAAGGAACAAACTAGCACAGTATTATTTCTTCCAATAAGCAATGCACATATAGCTCCATAGCAAAGCAAGAAGGAGGGGATTGGGAGGGATAACCGGAGCAAGGCGCCACAGCTGGTTTAAATGCTAGGTCCAAGACACTCTCACCACATCCTGCACTTCAGCCACTTTCATCTGCCTCTACCCATGCTTTCAGATCCAATCTCATTCAGTAGACAAAATCCAGTTGCTAGGAATGCAATTTTGCTGTGCAGGGATTGCAGCTGCAGTATAGTCCCTGTCCATAAAGTGCTTAATAGAGGCGCTCCAACAGGGTTCCTAGCACATTGAATAGCCGGCTCTTATTCAGGCTCTGTCTCACTAACCTAGCTCATGCTGCAAGCCAACGATCTCCCGGGCAACGTGCTGACGTGAGTCTGACACATTTCGCTAGCCAATCAGACGCTAGCTTCCTTAGAGCTGGGAGGAGTTTTGGGAAGGTGACTTTAATAGCCATAAGATTAATCGATGTAAGGCCAACATTCAGCCACAAGATGTCCACACTTCCTCTCATACATAACTTTCAGCAAGGAACTACTTGAGTGAATAGACATTTGTTGTTTTTTGCCAAACAGGGGGAAAAAGAAAAATGAACCAGAATGGACATAGACAGCTGACTAATGACACTGAGGCAAAGTGCAGCTGTTTATCCAGTTCCTTGAACATTATTTTGCCAAAAAGCACTGTAAATTGCACTCAGTGTTCAAGCCTGACGGTCTAATCGAATTTAAATAATACGTCCACATTTTCTCTTTCTGTAAGAGAATGGTGTCAAAATCCCTTCTTCTAAGAGGTAAATTAAGCATGAAATTCCCTTAATTTCGAACCCCTTAGGGTCACCATCATGAAATTGTGCAAAATGTAACAAAATTGGGCGATCATCATCTTTTTCTCTTTATACCACTGATGTGTTCACCAATTCTAATGAGGAGTTCATGTTTGGTTTTACCAAAACGCCATTACTAATAAATAAAAAAAAAAAAAAATGTATAATAAAAATGCCATAAAACTATCCCCTATTTTGTAGATGCTATAACTTTGGTGCAAACCAATATATGCTTATTGCAATAAATTTTTACCAAAAAGATGTAGAAGAATACATATAGGCCTAAACTGAGGAAATTTTTATTATATATATATATATATATATATATATATATATATATATATATAATTTGGGGGATATTTAGAGCAAAAAGTAAAATACTGTTTTTTTTTCAAAACTGTTGCTCTTTTGTTTATAGCGCAAAAAAATGTAAAAATAAAAAAAATCGCAGAGGTGATCAAATACCACCGAAAGAAAGCTCTCTTTGTGGGGGGGGGGGGGGCAGGACATCAATTTAGTTTGGGTGCAATGCCGCGTGACTGCGCAATTGTCAGTTAAAACGACAGTGGCGAATCGCAAAAAGTGCTCTGGTCAGGAAGGGAGTAAAATCTTCTGGGCTGAAGCGGTTGAAAGCGCATGGTTCAACAAAGACTGAACCAAGTTGCAGAACACACTGTACACATGCCACAGTCATTGAAGCAACAAAAATGACTGCCAAAACAAGAATTTTAGACACACGTGAAGCTTAAAACAAAAGATTTAAAAAATAAACTCATTACATGTGCATTTGTGTACGCAAGAGAGACAAAAATCGAACACTTTGATGCTACCTTTATATTGAGAATTGTAATGCCTGTGCATATTCATGACTTTGGTTTACCATGTTACATGTTCCCAAACACCCTTCCTGTAAGCTTTACTGTTAAAGCTTACAAGAAGGCTGTTAGGGAACATGTAACATAGTGAATCGAAGTCGTGAATTGATGGGAGAAATAAAATGTCTCCATATAATTTAGAAGAATGCCCTGGCATTGGTAGTGGCAAGCAAGCTTTTTTATCAGGGCTTAGTGGAAAAAATGCCCTAGTGTTAGTCAACATTCTTCCTCCCAATAACTAGTGAAGCTGGATCATTCTTCTCGGTGTTCATTTTCAGGGAAAGGGAAAAAAAATGCCCAGCATCGGTGGTCAGTGAGCAAAAACTGCCCTAGCATTGGCTGTTGTAAATAACTACAACCATGGAGGTTTTGAGGATCAATAGGAAAGAGCAAGAACAATAAAACAGCTTGCCTTGCACAGGGACAGCTTGACTGGACATTTAACCATGCACTGAAAAAAAAAAAAAAGTCAAAACAGCTGGAAGGCTTGAATCACAAATGACAGCTCCTCACATAGGCATATTAACCACTTACAGACCGGACCATTTTGCTGGTCAAAGACCAGACCCCTTTTTTTCGGCACTGCGTCGCTTTAACTGACATTTGCACGGCCGTGCGAAATGGCTCCCAAACAAAATTGACATCCTTTTTTTCCCCACAAATAGAGCTTTCTTTTGGTGGTATTTGATCACCTCTGCGGTTTTTATTTTTTGCGCTATAAACAAAAATAGATAATAAATATCCCCCCAAAAAAAAATATATTTTATATAAAAACTTTCCCTCCGTTTAGGCCGATACGTATTCTTCTACATATTTTTGGTAAAAAAAAAAATAAAATAAAATCGCAATAAGCGATTATTGATTGGTTTGCGCAAAAGTTATAGCATTTACAAAATAGGGATAGTTTTATGGCATTTTTATTAATAATTTGTTCTTATTTTTTTTTTTTTTTACTAGTAATGGCGGTGATCAGCAATTTTTATTGTGACTCCCACATTATGGCAGACACATCGGACATTTTTGGGACCATTGTCATTTCTACAGTAATCACTGCTATATAAATGCAGAGATTCCTGTGTAAATGACACTGGCAGTGAAGGGGTTAACCAGTGGGTGGCAGTGTAGGGGTTAAGTGTTCCTAGGGATGTGTTGCTAACTGTGGGGGGGTTGGGCTTTCATTTAGTGAACACTGATCTCTGCTCCAATCACATGGAGCAGAGATCAGCGTCACTAGTTGCTAGGCAGAATGGAGAAATGCTGTTTACACGGCATTACCTCCATTCAGCCGTCCCGTGAGACGATTGCGGGTATGTCCGCGGCGATGGAGTCCGCGGGACCCGTGGCCGGACTCACGGGGGTCCCGACCGGCACGAAAGCGTGCCGCCAGCGGCGCGCTCGCGATGGCAGGGTGGCATTGAAGATTGGACGTACCTGTACGCCAATATGCCTGCCCGTGCCATTCTGCCGACGTACATCGGCGTGCGCTGGTCGGGAACCGGTTAAGCACAGCAGTTCCAACCACTCCTCTCACCATACACACTATTCTCCCAGTCTTTATCACGGTAGCTGTATGAAGGTAACCAGCAGTTTTAGCTTCTCAGAAAGCAAAAAGGTATATTACATCAAAGTTAAAAATATTTTTTTTAACATGATAATCAATTTAGTGTTCTTATAGGTTTTGTACATCACAGACCCCAACCACAGTACTATGCCAAATAAAAGAAGGATCATAGTGGAATGTTTAATTTCCTCTGTCCCTGCCCAAAAAATAAGCTTTTGGTGATTGCTCAATTATTCAGACCCAAAACTTAAATTTTCAATACTCAATTATAGTAATAAAAACACAATGGTACAGTTAGTCTTATGTTTAGTCACCAGAGTCTGGCCGGCCATCTGAGCTTCGAAACTCCTGCATCCTCTTCTCTAGTTTCTGCTGTCTTCTTCGCTTCATGACTACTTCGGGATTGGATATTGTGCGGGTAAAGCTGGTTTCTGGCATGTCTTTGTAAACTTCTGCAGCTAGGCGTGAATTTTCACTACGAAAAAAGAAGAAAAACTGAATTCCATTTTCTGAGTACAACCCTTAACATACATAAATTAAAGGAATCATTAAAAAAATAATAAAATAAAATAATAAATAAATTAATATGTCCATGAAACGAAACTGAACTGGATAGACATAGGTTTAGAGATGCACCGATACTTTTTTTGTAGTACTCGCTGATACCAATTACCGATACCTACCATGAAAACTTATTTACAAATTAAATTGATTCATTTTTTTGCACTTTTTCAATGTGAACCCTACATAGGATGCACAGAGATACACAAGGTTATGTAAAAAGTGCCAATGACATACACCAATGATAGTAAATGCAGTGATTAATAGTTAAACTAGGAGTTTGTTCCGTTTAAACCATCCTCCCCTCCCTACTGTTTTTATTTAAGTTTATTCATTTTCCCTTGGCCACTGCCACAATATTGTGTCCTTGATCCTGTAGCCTCCTGGCATACATCCCTGGGAAGCTGAGGACCAGGATCATAAAGTGGCCACAAGGCAGCCCCAGCACATTAGGAGCTAGATGTCTGAACCTGGAAGAGGTAGCCAGCCAAAGAAAACAAGGATAATGGCATGGGACCCAGTCAATGCCACCTGAACAGCAGATAGCAGAAGGACAACACTTGATGTGCAAGTATGTGTTTTGAAGTTAATCCAGGAATACAAAAAGATGGGCAATTTTTTCCATTGTTTTTACAAAATTTAGAAAGGACCACGGCTATGGAACGCTCTACCGACCTACACCCGCATGGAAGAAAACCATCAGGCCTTCAGGAAAAAAACTCAAGACCTACCTCTTCTAAGAAGCTTGACAACAAAGCACGAACACAGCGCATTGAGGCGATTCAGTTCGCATTGTAGCGCTATACAAATTATTATTCATTCATTCATTCAGTTCATTGATCAAGGAAGGAGTGTAAACCAACTGTAATGCTGAGGGGAAGCAAAGCAGAAGTCAATCGTGAATCATAACAGAATTCTAACTGAACATATATATTGGCTGCAAGTGAAGAAGACTGAGTAAGGACTGATGACTGACAGAAGAGAGGGAGAAAAAACGATTGTCGTGGAAGAGTAGAGGAAAGAATTTGTTCAGGTTTCGCTGAGAGAGGGTGCCAAGGAACTGATCATGGGTGAAAAATATGAGGATGAGAGGAAGTTGACCCTTGAAGGGACTGAGCAGTAATGTATTAAGTTCTATTTTCCTCTCTCCTGGAGAGAAGAATGGCAGTTCATACCCTTTCCTATAACATGTGAAGACTTTGGGGGTTATTTACGAAAAAGGCAAATCCACTTTGCACTGCAAGTGCACTTGGAAGTGCAGTCGCTCTAAATCTAAGGGGTAGATTTGAAATGAGGGTAAGTTGTGCTGATTTTATCATCCAATCATGCGCAAGCTAAAATGCTGTTTTTTATTACCCTTGCGTGTCCCCCTCGGATCTACGACGACTGCACTTCCAAGTGCAACTGCAGCGCAAAGTGCATTTTCCTTTAGTAAATAACACCCATAGCATGACAATTTTTTTTTTGTAGCCAATAAGCATATAGGAACACAGTGTAATTTAAAAAAAAAAAAATTTTTGTTTACTAGCTGGTAAGTTTGATTAGGATTATATGATGTTTTGGTTTGCTTTGTACAAAGCCCTTCCATGTGCACCTTACTCAAAATCTAGTTATAAATTGGGGTGGGTGCCATGTTTGTTTTACTTGATGGATAAGCCACATGGGCACATTTAATACCCTCAGCTGCTTTGTGCTCCAATTGGCTTTTGGTGTGTCATTGTGCCTTAAAAGAGGAATGGGCTCCCTCCAGGTATACCTGCCTTAACATATCCATTGTTATATGCAGTTAGGGGCCTCTAGCATGGCTATCATTTGAGGTCGACCGATATGGGTTTTTCTCTGGCCGATGGCGATGCCGATATTTAGAAATCGTGGCAGCCGATGGCCGATATATGATGCCGATTTTTTTGGGCCGATAGGTTAGGCCGTTTTTTTTTTCCCTCCCCCCCCCTTCATCTCATAAAATCAATTTGGGCAAAAAATAGCGCCTGTAAATTGCCTTCAAAACGACTCCCCTGCAGTCTGTGTGAAAGCCCAAGTGCTTTCACAATGAGGAGATGCGCTGGCAGGACATTAGAAAAAAAAAAAATCCTGCATGCAGCATCTTTGGAGCGGTGTAAACCGCTCCTCCACCACTCCTGCCAATTGAAATGAATGGTCACTACTGCTGAAGCACATGCAATGCGATTTTGCAGCAGTGCTTCACTGCCCCGCTAGCAGCCGAATAGCGGGGCTAAAATGACGGTAAATCACTGCTAAAACTTGCAGCGTTTTACCGTCAACGCCTGCCCGATCCAGTGTGAAAGCAGCCTTAATAAGTGATGCAGAAAATTTCTTACACATTTATTAAACAAAACAAACCTCCAATCAGTTCACTTGTATTTATAATTTAGATAAAAAAAAAAAAACTATTTATTAAATACACAAAAACAGGTACTCCAAAACTTTTGGACGAAAAAAAACAAAAAAAAAAAAACAAAAGGGCTAACTTGCGTTTGAAAAAAATTTAAAGACCTCTGTGCAAATACTGCGTCCCATAAAATATTGCAACAACCGCCATTTCATTCCCTAGGGCAGTAATGGCAAACCTTGGCACCCCAGATGTTTTGGAACTACATTTCCCATGATGCTCAACTACACTGCTGAGTGCCTGAGCATCATGGGAAATGTAGTTCCAAAACATCTGGGGTGCCGAGGTTCACCATCACTGCCCTAGGGTCTCTGCTAAAAAAAAATATATACATTTTTGGGGCTTCTGAGTGATTTTCTAGCAGAAAATACAGGATTTTTACTTGTAAGAAACAAGTGTCAGAAAAGATTTAGTCTTTTAAAAGGTTAAACTGAGAACTACTACACAGGGAGTTCAGCCCATTGAAGAAGAAACATTGTACCTCTTTGATATTTTCTTGGCAGCCTGCCCAGAGAGGAGGAAAGTCCTTCACTGATGTCTTCAGGCAACTTACATTGACTTCTATTACAGAAGTCTTTTGCAAGTTGCTCTGAACATGTAATCGGCTTTTTTATCAGCACAATCAGCCGATGCTGATTAAAAAATGCCAAATATCGGTCGACCTCTAGCTATCATTGTAATGTAATATTATATATCCATGTTCACATTGCTGTATTATGACATATGTATTTTTGCCTCATGACCAGCGCTCATATTTTAACGTTAACAAGAGTTTCTAGTTTCTCTCAATAAAGACCCTTTTATACACTCAACTGATATTTTTTCTGCTTAAAAACCCCATGAGGGAACTCCTCCAGTTGGAGCGTGCAGCTACCCGTTTCTCACTTTAGTGTCATTTTCCATTATATTGTTATATACAGTATGCTTTAATATGGAGACTCTCAGACTAGATTTAGGACTGCATCAGAGGGGTCTTGAAAGGCAGTGCATTTTCCATATAGATTTGCAAATGTTGTGCAACTGAAAAACCTATGGGAGCATGGTAGCGAAGTTTGTTTGCATGTCCACCTGCAAGTACTAGGGTTGTCGGTTTGAAACCCAGCCTACCTGCCTGAAGTTCACAAACAGTTTGCAGAAAATATACTGTGGACTAACGCAGTAAAGGTGCCAAAGAACAATGTTTGGATGAGAAATGTAGTGCAGATAGAGGAGCTGGCAGAAAACAGTGTGGTGGAGTGGGCAGCCACAAAACCGTGTCGGTTTTAAGAAGGTGGGGGGGGGGGGGGGGTCTTTGGCACAAAAAAAAACTGTTTAATGGGGATGGTGCTGCCATAGGCTCTATGTAGTACAGAGAATATGGGGAAAGACGCCATAAAATGTACTGTGTACAATAGGAGGTAAGCTGTCAAGAGAACAAAATAGTTGAATGTGTGTGCCAGATAACATAGCGCTGACCCTGGAAGGGCGATCAGAGAATATAATATGGAAGTGGAGGAGATGTCAGAGTGTAGAGCAGACATTGTAGAGCTGTGATAGAAGCTATTAGAGACGCTGGAAGTTGCAATATACACAACTTTGAGGGAACAACAAGAGGAATTTACAAGGACTGGAGGAGACAGAACGTGAAGCAGTTGCCCATGGCAAACAATCAGCTTCTAGCTTTCATTCTGAAAGCTTAGCTGAACAACCTGAATCTTAGACTGCTACCTGACCCTCTGCTTTGGGCTAGTTTTGTTATCAAAACATTGGAGGATGTGTTTTCTGCAAGCTCTCTGCTCCCCTTTAGGGACCTCTCCAAATTTGGGCTCTCTATATGAACAAATTTCCGATACTTCCAGTTGCGGCATGTGGCGCTTTCCCAATTTTTCCAGTATCCCCTCGGCTAGCTAACAACCCCATTGAGGACCTTCTAGCTCAGGGTTCACTGCCTAAACCTCTCTTCTCTCTATCGTGCATTTCTCTGTGTAGATTCCCCCAAAATGGAGGCTCTTTGGGAGACTTGGAAGGCAGATATCCCCTCTGGACAGGAAGGACTGGGAAGAATGTTGAGGTCAGCTCCAAATTAATGATTCCCTATAGGGACAAGCTGGTTCAGGTGAAGTTCCTACATAAAGGTATATTACACTTCTCAGAGATTGCACAATATATACCCTAAAATGTCTCCAGACTGCCCCTAGTGCCAGTCCGTACATATTACCACACTTTATGGCATTGCCTGAAGGTAGCACCCTTTTGGGAAGAGGTGTTTGCAGTTATCAACCTCTGTCTTCAGTTGACCCTTCCGGTCTCCCCAGAACTAGCATTGCTCAGTACTCCGGATAATGCCACGATGTACTAAAATGTTAATCTCTTATTTGAAAGGGTTTGGCAGCTGTGGCTGGCCCAGGGAGAGACCTCTTTTGGTGGTTACATGTTCTACTGGGTTTTGCTATAACTGTGGTCTTCTATTCTACTAGGTCCTTGGGAAGCAGTTTTTTTTTTTTTTTTTTTTTTTTTTTTTTATACATCACATGCTCTTTGTGAGTGGTTTCACTGCCAATTACGTTCCCTTCTGGTCCTTTATGTACTCTGTACCCATGGCAAGTTTGTTACTCAAGGAACATTCTGATTGTTAAAAAGAACAAGCTGAAGCTAGAATTGGATTATTATGCACAGTAGCCTAACTGTATACATCGAGTCCCTCCCCTGTGGTAGGGTAACAGATATGCAAAACTTTAAAATGTCTTATCCAGGGTGTGTGCACTATCAAGAGAAAAATGTGAGTGCAGGGGATCAGTCAGTGTTGATTTCGCCTCCTCACTACCTGCTTTAACCATTGCATTGCTATGCTTAGGTGGGCGGTCGGAGGGGCTGCTCTATCCACATCTTGGCCTCATGAACAAGCCCTTAACCACTAACCACCCCGGACCATTTGGCTGGCCAAAGACCAGAGCGTTTTTTTGCAATTCGGCACTGCGTCGCTTTAACGGACAAGCGCGGTTGTGCAACATGGCTCCCAAACAAAATTGACCTCCTTTTTTCTCCACAAATAGAGATTTCTTTTGGTGGTATTTGAACACTTCAGTGGTTTTTATTTTTTGCGCTATAAAATAAAGAAATTTTTTTTTTTTAAAAAGCGACAATTTTGAAAAAAAAAAAAATGCAATATTTTTTACTTTTTGCTATAATAAATAACCCCAAAAAATATCTAAAACCTTTTTTTCCCTTAGTTTAGGCCGATACAACAAATTCTTTTACATATTTTTGGTAAAAAAAAAAAAAAATAACCCAAAATTAACTGCACCACACGCCAATGTTTATAGTGACAAACATGCAGCCTGCCAGCATTCTGCATACTGCCCTCTGTCTGTGGTGTCGGTAAGGTTGGTTGCAGGTAAGGTTGCAGTTTTTATAACGTCTTCAAGAGAGCCGGTGTCTTGCAAATAACGTCCTCCATCCGACGGTGTCCACTGCGTACTGCACATGCGCAATACACAGCAACACAGATTCCGAAAATTGCAGAGGATGAACGGCGCCTGTGCTGTGAGTCCAGGTTCTATCCCCACTATCCAAGTGGACATAGAGTAGGAATAAAAAAAGAGCAGAGCTCACAACCCTATGTCCGCTTGGATGGTGGGGCTACAACCTCCACTCACGGTGCAGGCGCCGTTCAGCTTCGGAGATTTTCCGAAGCTTCGTCTGCTCCGTACGCATGTACGCAGTACGGTCCAGACACTATTTGATGGCTAGACACTATACGGCAGAACACCTGCCCTGCTATCGCCTCCTTACTAGTGCTCTCAATAGCCATCTGTAGAAATAACACTCATTGACTGCAGCAGCTGTGAGCAGCCAGCCAGGGAGGCAGCTCCCTGTGTAAACACAGCTCCCCCAGAACTTTGCCTTGCCATTGTGCTGTTATTGTGTGGATGTCCAAATTTCCTCTTTCAGCTCACTGATGAAATGATTTGATCAATGTCTTTGGGCTGCCGATGCAAATTTTGCATGGGTACCCAAACTAGATAATTAAGTAGCTGGAAGAAATTTGGAGAGAAGCTTGCTGTGCAGAATCATCTGTGGATGGTGAAGACCATATGGCACACACCATAAAGCACAAATAACCTTGAGGTGTGGTAATGCACAAGTCTGAATGAGCACCAACTTTCTTCTCTCCTGTAATTGCAAAATGAATGGCAACGCAATGCACCACATAGCCAACTACTGTGCACTGCAATGCATATTTGCAAAGCTGGCCTTAAATTAGATTCTGTATTGAGGCGACTTTTACCATGCATTGCTGCAACATAAAAGAAAGGCACTTAAAGGTGCATAGAGTGCACATTACAAACACCTGCAAATTTTGGTCCACCACAGTGCAGAGATATGAACCAGGTTTGGTGTACAACCTTGAAAAAAATTGTGCGGCTCCAATTTTTTGTGCACTGAGGTGCTATCAATCCGAATAGATGCCGCTGTATGGTCCTTTTTCAAGAGCCACACTTTATCTCTCTATATTGGCAAAGTTAACTCCCCTTTGTTTAGAAAAAAATCATTCCCCTATGGGTGAACTATTTACATTGCAGGGATTTTTAAGAAACTCTGTTTCAGATTCCAACCTTTTGTTATGCTGAAGAAATAGCTGTATGTTTCTCTGTCCGTGTGCTCAGTGATCTAATAGGAGTGATTTTCTGATTATCCATCAGCTGCTGCATGAGGAAAGGAGCGGGGTCTGGGTCCCTTTAAATGTGATATGTGATTTTTTTTTCCTTTGGGAATATCCCACCAAAAAATGACATTTTTGTTGCAGAGGATGCCCAAAATATGACTTGCATCTTAGTGCAGACTTCTGGGAAAATCAGTGAACCAATCACACAAGCAGGAAATGACATTTCTAGGGGGTGTTCTGTACACCATCTGTGTACAGAACACGTTGCAAGAAGATCTGAACAAATTAATGTGGTGGGCAACTGCATGGCAAAGGAGGTTTAATGTAGATAAATGTAAAATGCATTTGGGTGGAAAAAATATGAATGCAAGCTACCTACTCACTAGGGGGAAAACCTCTGGGTGAATCTAGGATGAAAAAGGACCTGGGGGACCTAGTAGATAATAGGTTCAGTAATGACATGCAATGCCAAGCTGCTGCAAGCAAATCAAACAGAATATTGACATGCATTAAAAAAAAGGGGATTACAGAGATAAAATGTTAATTCCCACTGTACAAGACTCTGGTACGGCCTCACCTGGAGTATGCCGTCCAGTTCTGGGCACCAGTCCTCAGGAAGGATGTGCTAGAACTGGAGAAAGTCCAGAGAAGGGCAACAAAGCTAATAAAAAGGGACTGGAGTACCATAGTTCTGATCAAAGGTTACGAGCACTGAACTTAATCTCTCTGGAGAAGAGATGCTTAAGAGGGGATATGATTTAAATGTACAAATACTGTACTGGTGAGCCCACAATAGGGAATTTTAAAAAGATACGCAGCCATTCACTAAAAGTAAAAGGGAAGCGGTTTAACCCTAAACTACAGAGAGGGTTCTTTACTGTAAAGACCAGTTCACAACAGATGCAGTTCTGTTTTTTTCTACGCCAATGCAGTTCGTTCCAGTCAGTTTCTGATCAGCTTCTGCACTGGAAACTGACTAGAACTAACTGCATTGGTGTGAACTAGAGCCATTGGAATACATGGAAAACACTGTGCATGCATTTTTAGTGCAGAAAAAAAGCACACATATGCAGTTCTGTGTAAACTGGATCTTAGAGCTGTAAGTATGTGGAATTCCCTTCCACAGGCGGTGGTTTCAGCGGGGAGCAACGATAATTAAAAAAAACTATTAGATAGGCACCTGAACGACCACAACATACAGGGATACACAATGTAATAGAGGTCGACCGATATGGGTTTTTCTCTGGCCGATGCCGATGCCGATATTTAGAAATCATGGCGGCCGATAGCCGATATGTGATGCCGATTTTTTTTTGGGCCGATATGTTAGGCCGATTTTATTTTATTTATTTATTTTTAATCCCCCTTGATCTAACACACCTTTCCCACTGGGGTGTTTTTTAAGGCGCTTTTGGGCTAAAAATAGCGCCTGTAAAGTGCCTGCAAAATGGCTCCCCTGCAGTCTGTGTGAAAGACAGAGTGCTTTCACACTGAGGCGATGCGCTGGCAGGATCTTAAAAAAAAAGTCCTGCAAGCAGCACGTTTGGAGTGGTGTATACCGCTCCTCCACCACTCCTGCCCATTGATATGAATGGGCACCACTGCCGAAGTGCATGCAATGCGATTTGGCAGCGGTGCTTCATGGGCGCATTTAACCTCTTCCTTGGCCGCTAGCTGGGTTATATGTGCCCCACTAGCAGCCAAATAGCACCGCTAAAATGATGGTAAAGAGCCGCTAAAACTTGCGTTTTACCATCAATGTCTGCCCGCTCCAGTGTGAAAGCAGCCTTCATAAGTGATACAGAAAATTTCTTACACTTAAAGCGGAGGTCCACCCTAAAATGGACCTTCCGCTCATCGGATTCCTCCCCCCCTCCGGCGCCACAATTGGCACCTTTCAGGGGGGAGGGGGGTGCAGTTACCTGGATAATCCAGATAACTGCACCCACTTCCGGGCTAGCTCTCTGCGGAAAGGGGCGTACATTACGCCCCTTTCCGCAAGTGCCCGCCCCCTTCCGCAAGTGCCCCGCTGCCTGCTGGGAAACACACAGATCCCAGAGGCAGCGGGGACCGTCCTCATTGCGCAGCGCGGCTCGCGCATGCGCAGTAGGGAACCGGGAAATGAAGCCGAAAGGCTCCATTTCCTGATTCCCATACCCAAGATGGCGGCGGCAGCACTCGAGTGTCGATCTAGAGATCGGCTTCGGGTGCCGACATCGCGGGCGCGCTGGACAGGTAAGTGTCACTATTTTAAAAGTCAGCAGCTGCAGTATTTGTAGCTGCTGGCTTTTAAAAAAAAAAAAAAAAAAAACGCAGAGTCCCGGCGGACTCCCGCTTTAAACATTTATTAAACAAAACAAACCTCCAATCAGTTTCCTTGTATGTATGATCTAGATTAAAAAAAAAAAAAAAAAACTATATATTAAATAAAAACGGGTAGCCAAACTTTTGGACAAAAAAAAAAAAAAAAAAAAAAAATGGGCTAACTTTACTGTTTTTATTTTATTTTTATTTTTTAAATGGTGTATTTTTTTCCCCAAAAAAAATGCATTTGAAAGACCTCTGTGCAAATGCCGTGTGACATAAAATATTGCAACAACCGCTATTTTATTCCCTAGGATCTCTGCTAAAAAAATATATATAATTTTTGGGGGGTCTAAGTGATTTTCTGGCAGAAAATACAGGATTTTTACTTGTAAGCAACAAGTGTCAGAAAAGATTTAGTCTTTAAATGGTTAAACTGAGAACTTCTACACAGAGATGACTTCATTCATTGAAGTGTAAACATTGTATCATTTAGTTCTCTTCTTGGCAGCCTGCCCAGAGAGGAGGAAAGTGTTGCTATGACGACTCAGACAACTCACACTGACTTCTTACAGAAGTCATTTCAAAGTCCCGCTGTAGAATCGGCTTTTTATCAGCAGAATCGGCCGATGCCGATTATTTAAAAAACGGCAAATATCGGCCGGCCGATATATCGGTCGACCTCTACAATGTAATACTGACATAAAAGCACAGACATAGGTTGGACTTGTGTCTTTTCAACCTCACCTACTGTGCAACCTCCAGATTGCCATATTACATAGAGTTTTACAGAAAATTAGAGGCTGCATATTGAAAAGGAAAAGTAATTTTTAATAATTCAATTACAATATGACTTGTGCAGCAATTGTATACGCTATATTATTTGTATCCCACAAAACTGGCATTACCCTTTAACCTATCTACATTGAGCGGCACAGTGGTGTAGCGGTTAGCACTCTCGCCTAGCAGTAAGAAGGGTCGCTGGTTCGAATCCCAACCATGACACTACCTGCCTGGAGTTTGCATGTTCTCCCTGTGCCTGTGTGGGTTTCCTCCAGGTACTCCGGTTTCCTCCCACAATCCAAAGACATGCAGGTAGGTTATTTGGCTTCTGTCCAAAATTGGCCCTAGTATAAGAATGGGGACCTTGGATTGTGGGCTCCTTGAGGGTAGGGACCGATGAGAGTGTGCAATGTACAGGGATAAGGACAATTGTAGACACTCACTCAGGTTGAACTGGATGGACCGGTGTCTTTATTCAACCTTAGAAACTATGAATGGTGTGAATCTCTGCATTTGTGGATGGGATAAAGTGATAAAAAAAAAAAATATCTAAATAAATACAAATTTAAAATATAACATGTATGTGGTCTGTGCACCTGTTGCTGCAGCCCCTGTTGTGTCCCCACAATGACAGTGATAAAAAAAAAAAAGTGTAATGTGGGGTTGTGCATAATATAGTCAGTTAGATGTGGTTATACCATGCCATCAAAATCCAAATAATAGTGCCTTCAAACGTTACAAATGCCAACCAGCTTCTTCTATTTTTGAAGCATTCATGTGTATCTTTACAGAATAAAACAGTGCACCTGTGTAACAACTCCGTGCTCACAGAACTCTCACCTCATACAGAACTAATGAAAGCCTTTTGGTAATGGGTAAATGGGTTTCCAAGGTACCCCAGTGATCTCCAATTGAAATAGATAGATGCCAAGGGTAATAAGGCCTAAGGTCCCATTTAAACCTCAGCTGCATCCTCTTATGAACAGGTTAGATTAAAGCATAGCATGCCTCCCATAAACATGTTGCTGAGCAGATGCAGCAGAGGCACTACTCACAGGATTTTGATATATGAAATTGATGGAATGATTTTACACTACTGTTATCGCTTTATCTAGGTATAACCACGTCCATTTGATTATATTATTGGGAGGCTGCGCAACCCCACATTACACTTTATTATTTCTATCTACATGACTTAAATCACCATTTTGACCGGGAGAGTTAAGCTTATTACACACAGATTTTAGGCCTACACCACACAAACTTATTCTCAGGACTAAATAAAAGCAGCTGCCTAAAAATGAAAAAAAATACACTAGTTAAATAAAAATGCTATGGAAAAGCAGCACTGTTCAAATCTCACCATTTTGAATAAATATTAAAGTGTAAACACTACCATCACTATCTTCACCATATGTATCTAATAATAAACTCAAAAATGTAAGTGCAATGTGCAAACTGTATCCATCGCCATGTGATCAATAAAAGCAATGGCAAATAATTATAAAACAACAATTAAAAAGCTTGCGTCAATATCCTTAAGGATCTTTAAAGAAAAATGCGCAAAATTGCTTCAATAAAAGACTCTTCCCACCTTTTATAAAGTTCTATAGACAAAGTGCATTAAGAAAAAAAATTGTGATACAAGTTCTCCACAGCTTAAGCATAAAGCAGTTAGTGTCTGCTACAAAACTCCAAATATCTATGTGCTCCACCCAAAACTGGCAATTCAGCAGTGCTCCATTCAGAGTAATAATATTCACAAAAATGCAGTGCTTCCCCTCTACTGACTGCATCTTATGTCTATGGAACTTTATTAAAAATGGGATGAATCTTTAGTAAAGCAAAATTGCACATTTTACTTTATAGAACTTTGAGGCTATTGGCACTGGTTTTTATTCATGAATTTGTAATTATCTGCTATACATTTATTTTTATTGATCACACAAAGGTGGTTACAGTATGCACCCTGCACTTTAATTATTGAGTTTATTACTTGATACATATGGTTGAGATAGTTATGGTAGGGTATTGCACTTTAATATTTATTCAATAGAGTGATATTTAAACAAGTCTGTGTTTCCCTAGTATTTATGTTCAATGATTGCACACAGACCTTTTGTGATGCAATATGCAAAGAAAGAATACAGGACCTATTCAGTAAAATACACTGGACATTTTGTTAAATAGTCCTCCTTCATCCCCATCCCAAAAAGGAAACGTTCTCTTTAGCTAAAGTATAGAATATGTGACAGGCCTATATTTAATATCCTTGCTCAGTGAAGCTTACTCCTATATCAGTGCATGTCAAGAAACAATTAAGGATAAACAAACAAAGCAGGCTTTATGCTAAATCCATCCAACTGCATTCCTGGCAAATTAATGTTTGGAAAGCACTACAAATGCCATTACTTGAGAAACTTCATGACACTGGCCAAAGAATAACAGTGATGACAAGGGTCAAAGGATGGTATTTGTATGGAGTCTGTCTGACCTGTCAGCTGGTAGTATCTGTTTAGTATCTTCCCACCAGCAGAGTTTATCTCTATTCAACTTCATGTAGTGGAGGGAAAAAAGAAAAAGAAAGCAGAGTACTGGCCATGATACTTTGTGCCATCATTTACATTTTCAGGACAAGCTTTCAAGGTGCTCTCTTCTTCTCAGTCTAAGCAGTACTGCTTGGACTGAGAAAATGGAACACCCCAAAAGCTTGTCCTGAAATTGTAAATGGCAATGCAAATAAAGTACTCTGTTTTTTTGCAAATGCACTACTATGGCTATAATCACATCAAGCATGTTGTGAAGATGAAATCTACTTGTGGAGTTGGCACATCAGTTCAAAAAAAAATAAAAAATAAACTTAAAAAAGTGTAAAATGAATGAATTCTGAACTAGAAAATTTACAGTATGTTTTGACTTCTGCCAATATTTGTTCAATAACAAAGTCAGTATAAAATAGCTACCTCACAATAGACTCAACAAAAATGTGTATAAAAGCATGATAAAAAGATTAGGAATGTTTGGAATTATGGAGACTGAGGAGGATTTACAAGCATTATTTCCATGCAGAGAGAGGATAGATTGGATAAAGATCTATAGATGGGTCTGTATTATAAAACATTACAAGGCAGAAAATATAGAAAGGCAACCTCAGAGCTCTATTCCATGGATAAAAAAGACATCTCATCCAGTAGGAAAATTGAAAAGGAAGATTTTGGTTCTACTGTAGCTGAAATAATTAGATACTGTGGATGATTGCAATGAGCATAGTTTAAGACATTTCATTTGTCCTATTCAGCACCCTAGATGTCCAAATCCTGGAGTTATTCATTTAGTAACTCGCCTTCCTTACTAAAGAACCTGAACCCATCTGTGGCAAGGCCTTACTATTGTCCAATAACTGTGGCAGGGGGCAACACTGACCAATAGTCACTTAGAAGCTGACAGGAGGCAGCAGTTGAATTATTTTTGAAATACAAGAGATGAATTAACACATACGTGTCGTCATGCAGTTGAGGTCCATCTTCTCGATCTGTTGCCATCTTTATTGCCTCTTTCTCACGTCTTTTCTTCTCCTTCTTTTCCTTTTTAGAAAGTGTCCTCTTGAAATTCTGTATTACTCCTTCCTTTTCTTGTTTCTCAGGTCCATTAGTCTGAGCTTTCTGGTAGCAAGAAATAAGACAAACCATACAGTCTAAGCAAAGGTTTGCAAATCACAAGTAATCTAAGCAAGCATCGCCCTATGAAATAATTGGAATTAAATCGCCAAACGAACATTCATTGCACGTGCTGAGATCAGAAGCGAATTGCCTTCATTAGAGAAATGTAATACAGGATCAATAAGGCCTGATCCACACTGATGTGACATACACTTCGACTTTGGGAGCACAGGTCACATGACGTGTATTATTATTCAGAATTCATATAGCACCAACAGTTTGCACAGTGCTTTACAACTTTGAGGCAGACAGTACAGTCAGTTACAATTCAATACAGGAGGGATCAGAGTGCCCTGCTCATTAGAGCTTACAATCTAGAAGGGAGGGTCAAGTGAAACAAAAGGTAATAGCTGTGGGGGATGATCAGATGGAGGAAAAAAAAAAACCAAACAGTCATTAAGTGTGGGTAGAATAAGCTTTCTCTGAAGAGAAGGGTTTTCAAGGATTGTCTAACAACTAATAGAGTCGGAGATAACCGGACAGATTAGGGTAAGGTTGGTATTTTGAGACTAGGTCAGTGATGTAGCTGGCGACAGTTGTGGATGGCTTTGTAAGTAGTTTTTAGTATTTTGAATTTAATTTGTTGGGTGAGCAGAAGCCAGTGGAGGGACTGACAGAGGAGTAGCAGACACAGAGTGGTTGGTAAGGTGGATGAGTCTGTCAGCAGAATTCATGATAGACTATGTAGAGGTAAGCCATTGAGGAGGGAATTGCAGTAGTCAAGAGATGTCCAGGTAGTGAATTAAAGTGGTTGTAAACCCTCAGATACAAGTTAATCTTATCAGATACTACATAACACAGGCAGCTGATCGCTGCCTGTGAAAGTGCACTTACTTGTGTAGTTATGATATAAATCGTCCTTTTAATGTTCATGACGTCATGCGCAATTGCGCAGTATGCACTTTCAACGGCGGCATGTATATAATGCCATTTGTTTCTTTCCTGCTTGCCTTGAATTTATTGTGCGTGAGATTCTCTTCTGAACGGTACAGAGGAGAAGTCTCGCAATGCAGTAATTATTCTGGTCTTCCTGGTACTCCCCCTTGTGACTGAACAATGCTCTGTTGCTGTAGTAACAGCAATTGAGAACGAGGCTTGGTTACGATGCTACAGCGCATGCGCGAGATTTCGGCAGGGATACGAACTAAGGGCGGAAATGACGTCCGCATCGGCTTCTGAAAACAGCACAAAGAATGGTGCGGACGATACCCGGAAGATACAAAAAATAAAACTACTAAAAAAGGTACTTCCAGCGCTCGTTTTGGAGTTATTAATATATCTTTTGCTTGGATATGTTAATACACATTATTTTAAAAATAGCATTTTTTTTGGTGGGGTTTACTTCCTCTTTAAGAGCATTGTTGTTTCACTAGTTAGAAAGGGGTGTATTTTGGAGATGCTGCAGAGGTTGAGGCAGCAAGATTTGGACAGTGATTGGAAGTGGGGCTAAAAGGAGAGTTTAGAGTCCAGAACTATACTTAGGACCTTGGCATTCAGGGATGGGCTTATGGTTGTGCCATGATAAGTTTGGTTTTGGATAGATTATGTTTGAGGAAGTGGCGTGAGATCCAGACTGATATATCTGATAGTAAATTGGTGATACATGAGGAAACTGAAGGTGTGCGCTGAGGTGTAGAGAAATAGGATTTGGGTGTCCTCAGCGTAGCGATAGCATTGGAAGCCATGGGAGGCCATCAGCTGATCCAGGGAGGAGGTGTAGATTGAAGATCGGAGAGAGGTCCAAGAACAGAACCTTGGGGAACCCCAACTGAAAAAATTAAGAGGAGTGGAGGATGTAGAATTGTAAGTAATGCTAAAAAGGTGCGGTTGGAGAAGTAGGAAGAGAACCAATTGAAGAGTACAGTCAGTTTTTTTTTTTGGAGGAGGAGGAGGGGGTGGTCAACTGTATCAAAAGCAGCAGAGAGGTCCAGGAGTAGAAGTACAGAATAGTGTACATTGGTTTTGGCTGTTAGATAATTTGTTAGTTTTAGGAGAGCAGTTTCTGTGGAGTATTGAGGACAAAATCCAGACTGAAGGGGATCAAGAAGGCAATCATCAGCAAGGTGGTCACTCAGTTGGTTGCAGCCCAGACATTCAAGGAGTTTGGAAAAAAAAAGGGGAGTAAGGAGGAGGGTGTAGATTATTACAATTTAATGGGTCCAGTGAGGGCTTTTTAAGTATGGGGCTGACAAGTGCATGTTTTAGATAGTTCGGGAAGATGCCAGAAAAGAGGGAGAGATTGAAGATGTGGGTTGGAGAGTGTAGATTAGAGCCAGAGGGTGAATGTAGCATTTGCAAGGGAAAAGGAACATTAGAGATCGCCTCATGAAATGTATCAATCCTCTGAAGTGATTGGCGAGCTCCTGGGCAGAGTGAGTTGGTGGTTGGAGGGAGTGGTGGACGAAATAGAGAGCTGAAGGTAGAGAAGAGTTGACTTGGTTGGGATAAGGTGTTAATGAGAGAGATAAAATAGGTCTGCTTGGCAGTGAGGAGGCATGAATTGTATTTTTTGGAGGGCGGATTTATACTGAATGAACTCAGACTTGGTCTTCAGCCCCCAGGCACTCAAAAGCACGGCTGTGTTTTTTTCAGACTTTTGGTGTCATCTGTTTGCCAAGGTTGAAGGGCACAGGGCCGGATTCTGTGTGTAGTGAGGGGTGTCAGTATGTCCAGTGAGGCTAGAAGTGAAGTGTTGTAGACAGAAGTGGCTAGGTTGTTGCAGGACAGAGGTGCGATTTTGTCATAGAGGTGGTCAGTAGCAGAGAAGAGAAGGGCTGAGATGGCATAGGTTTCTACGGGTAGCTGTTAGGGAAGTGGAGGGAGAGGAGGTGGGCAAGAGGGTGGAGAGGGAAGAAAGGGAGAGAGTGCAACTAATAAGGGAGTGATCAGAGAGGTTGCGCAAAGTGTATAGGCAGGTGAAAACAAGGTCGAGGGTATTGCTTTCAGAGTAGAAGCATGTATCCATTGCTTCATATCAAAGGAGGAGGTTAGACTGAGAAGTTTGGAAGTAGCAGGAGTGTTAGTAGGGATGCTGTAGTGCCCCAGAATGATGGTGGGGATTTCAGAAGAGAGGAAGTAGGGTAGGCAGAGAAGACATCAAGAAAGGTTGATACTGGTCCAGGGGGCCGGTAGATCACAGCTATCCTTTGAGAAACTGGAGAGAAGAGACGAATGCAGTGTGCCTCAAATGAGTGTGACAGAGAGCGAGGTGGATGAAGTACCTGGAAGGTGCTATGTGGGGTTAAAAGGATGCCAACACGCCCTCCTTCGCATCCACTGGGTCTGGGGGAGTGAGTCCAAAGAAGACCTCCATGGGATATGGCAGCATTAAGACAGTGTCGGATTCATGAGTAGATTAAATGAGTTGGCGATAAAGGAGGTAATGGGGAGTGGCGAGTTTGTATATATATATATATATATATAAATGGTTCCCTCCGACATGTGACTTGTGCTCTGAGGATCTTGAGAAGCAACCCCACATCAAAAATAAAAAATTTGGGGTTCCCACCCATTTCCATTCCAGGCCCTTTGAGTCTGATATGCATCTTGAGGTGGAACTCCTCAGCAAAATAAAAAAACCACATGTGGTGCACCCCAAAGACCCTACCAGACCCATCAGTCTGTGCTCCCAACCTCAGTGGGGATGGGGATTGATGGGGACAATAGCCCCCCCCCCCCCAACAACCTTGGGCGGCAATTGTGGGGGTCTGTGGGCAGGGGGCTCATCGAAAACCTGGAAGTCCCCCTCAATGTGAATGAGTATAGGGTACATTGTACCCCTACTCAGTCCCCCAAAAAATAAAAACCAGTACACAGGCTTTTCACAAAGCCCTTTATTAAAAATGAAGAATGTCCCCCATCATAGCTCCATGTCTTTTAGTCTGGTGAGGTCTTCTCCTACACCTCATGTCCTGGGCAGTGATGTAAAAAGGGGGTGGGGTCTCCAGATGTCATCACCAGATGGCCATGGCTATATAAGAAATGGCAGACACCAGAGTTAACATAACAGCGGGAGCTAGCGATGGGAGAAGGCATCAGTGGAGGGAGAAGAACCAGGAGGAAGAGGGCATAACCGGAGGGAGAAGACATGTTGGAACCAAGACGGGGGGACACATTCTTCATTTTTAATAAAAGGGCTTGGTCAAAAACCAGTTTACTGTTTTTATTTTTGACAATCTTTTGGGTGAATGAGTAAGAGTGCAATGTACCCCATACTCATTCATATAGGGGGGCAGGAGCCATGCTTATTAAAAGGGGGATTCCAGATACCCATAAGCCACGTGCCCGCAGACCCCCACAACTACTGGCCAGGGTTGTTGAGATTGGGTGACCTGCATGCTCGGCTAAACGTCTGGTTTGGATTTTCGGGGGGACCCCCTCAGGATTCATACTAGACTCAAAGGGCCTGGTATGGTCGGATAAAAGTCTGATCCCGTTCATTGAAGTCACATGGAAGACAGACATGAAGTCGTAGGGTAAAGTCGGATTGGAAGTTGTCCCACTTCTATGTTGGCGTGAACCCAGACTATAAAAAAGGAACAAACCCTGTAATACCAGTAAACAAATACTACCAATTTAATCAGTGAACATGTCTAGTGGCCATTGATCCAGCAACATCAATATAATAGAAGGAAACACTGTAGTTCTGTATACCACAATGGTTTAACAAATCTATTTTGCTTCAGGAAAGCATAAATTAGGACATCAATAGTAATAGTGCTTTAACAAGGAAGACCCCATATGCAGGTGCATGTCTCATCCCATCTCTACATGGTGATGTCAATTTCATATCTGCATAATTAAATGTTCCAGCATTTAGAGCTTAGTGGGAGGCACGAGACCTTTACCAAAGTATGGGTTTCATGAATAAAGTACTAGCAAAATAACTTTTTTTTTTTTACTACTCCAAAGCTGATCACACGATGTTCTACCACTTTCAACATTCCAGCTTTTAAAAAGAAGTGGGGAACAAAAACCAAAATCACAACATCAATACTCTCCTATACAGCTGCAGCATCTATTCAATGCCACAGGTGTACCGCTCCATCAAGAAGCCTGGGAACCAAGTGACCACATGACTGCTAATCGCTTAGTTCTTGGACTTCACTGAGCTCTACCTCTTCAGCCCTAGGCTGTGGTGGGGGTGGGAAGAGCTGGCTCAGGCTCTCAGTGGTGTGCAGAGAGGCTAAGCCAGCTGCTGGTCAAGAATTTGGGTTAAAGCTGAGATTTAAAGTTGGGATCCGTGCAGAGCCTTGACCAGCTCTGTGACATTTTCTTCATTACAAACAGTCCATGCTTTTCAGACTTGGTAGTTGTGAAAGTTAGTTAGCTAACATTTGAATATTTTTCCATACTCTGCATAATTCCATTTAGTGCACTGGAAAAAGAAACCAGCACAAGTAATGCTACCTGAAATCCACAACTATAGAAGCTATAGAACAATAGTGGGATATATAAATGTCTAGCAATCATAAAAGCTCCATGAAAGATCAGTACCTTCAGTGGCAGAATGTCATTTTCATTCTTGAGCACAAACCGTCCTTCCCTGTCATCTTTGTTCCAGTTGAGCTGAACCACTAGAGGCTTTTCATCAACATCAAGTCTTCTTTCTTCTTCAAAATATTAAAACACAAGTTAAAAAAAAAAAAAAAGGGGGGGGGGGTCAAATTAGAGAACACATTAAAATCAATAGGCGAACTGCTAATGCTCTACAGCAGACACTAATCTTGGAAAGCCCACTCATAGTAGTAGTATTACCTAGTAGGTGAGGTTGAAAAAAGACACAAGTCCAACCTGTGTGTGTGATTATATCCTTTTATGTTGCGGTCATCCACTCCTTTTACTTTAATCTGTTTTTAGCTAGCACTCTTGTGTTCAAGGTACAACTAAATTCCTAGTCCGTCAATTAATTTTGGGCAGTGCAACGTGTAGATATGGTCAGGGGATTAGTTTGTTCTTTAGTCAATAGAAAAACTGAAATAATTCTAGCCAATTAGGGAAAAAAAAGTTGTATACAGGCATAGCATCTTTTCCCTAGACTCTGCATATCAGTCTCATGAATGTAACGTTAACCTGCTGTCTGGGGATTACTAGAGAGCTGTGACTTTAAAGATCACACAACAGCCTGCAAAATCAACTATGTAACAGCAATCAACTGAATCTTATAAGTTAAGATGATACATGGCTTATAGTGGCAGATTAGGGAAGCCCAATTCAGGATATCCATGCGAAGCCAAAATCTCCTCCTATGTTCCCAACACCAAGGACAGGAAGTAATGTGTGCAACAGGGAATTTCCTGTCTTTGACCATGCTATAAATAAAACATAAAAGTTGTAATGTATATGTTGAATGGAAAGAAAGAAAGAAAGAAAGAAAGAAAGAAAGAAAGAAAGAAAGAAAGAAAGAAAGAAAGAAAGAAAGAAAGAAAGAAAGAAAGAAAGAAAGAAAGAAAGAAAGAAAGAAAGAAAGAAAGAAAGAAAGAAAGAAAGAAAGAAAGAAAGAAAGAAAGAAAGAAAGAAAGAAAGAAAGAAAGAAAGAAAGAAAGAAAGAAAGAAAGAAAGAAAGCGGCTTGTTATCCGTTTGTTTCCCACCCACACTTGAAGTTGTGACCAAAATATGACATTTTATGGAAAGATATAAAAACCATCAAGAAGAAAAAAGCATTCTGTAAAAAAGACTGACCTCCGCTCACATGCACCTCATATAAAGAATAGCGGGGAGATGACAACATCCTCATATCTGGACGGAACTTTTCAGCCAGAGTTTCTATGACATCCTGTGTTGTTGCTGTACTTGAGACTCTGATGCATTTTGTTGCAAAATTTCCTGCAGCTTTGTCTTGAAAGTAAAATCTCATAACTCCATGAAATTCCAAATCCTTAAAAATGCATGAAATAAGAAAATAAGCAAACTTCTTTTTAATCTTCCAAAGGAAAAGGACACATACAATAATGCTTAATAGTTTCTGAAAATCAATAAGCAAAAACATTACTATAGTGAAATAAGAAATGGTCTTTGATAGAGAAAACATCTCATGTTTTAAGTTTTTTTAAAGTGAAAAAGGGAAAATATTTCTAAGCAGAAAAGCAAATATTTTACAAAAAACACTTGAACCTGCACACCAACAATGTTTTCACAAGCAAATAAAAGATATGCAGGGACACTGCACTAGGAGCTAACTGGCAACATATTATAAACCAATCTTTATTTGGTTCCACTGTTGCCCACGTTTGTAAGCTCAAAAATGCTGCTTGCTAAAATATATATTTTTTAAAATCACAATCTTTGTGGTGGCTGTACATTTTCTATCACAGTGATAATTGTGATAGGTTGTTTATTTAAACAGTACAGGCTTTCCACAATCATGTCTGCCACAGACTAAGGCCTCATTCACACGAGGCGGATCCGCTGCCACGGAGTCTGCCAGCTCAGCGGGAACTTTGCGTTGAACTCCGCTGAGCCAGCGGATGACAGGTCCCTCTCTGCTCACTGAGCGGGGAGGGGCTTGTCAAGCGCTGGTGGTTGCTATGGAGTGATCGGACGAAAACGGACATGCTGTCAGCTCTCACCCGATTCGATCCGCCAGGGACGGATGCAAATGTAGGGCCATCCATCTGATATTAGCGGATCTGACTGGGTCAGATGTCAGCGGACATGTCACCGCTGACATCAGTCGCTCCATAGACTAACATGGAGCGCCATGTTCAGGTCCGCCAAAAAAACTGACAGGCAGACCTGAATGGTCCGTTTGTGTGAAAGGGGCCTTCCAAATCTCTATTGTCTTACAATCTCATCTGTGCTTCACAATGCCATCTCAAACAGCAATTGTAACTTATACTACACATAACATAGTAGACATTGGCATTGGCATTGAATAAAAGGCAAATCCCAAATCTCAGGAAAAAAAGTTTATGACCCTTGATATATTAAAGTGGATGGAAACCAGATTTATGAAACTTGAGCTGGGCACATACATATGCAGTGTTTTATTATCTCTCGCCAAAGCCCTAGGTCCAGTGGCCATCTCCTGCACCGTTCTTCTGTTATCAGTATGATGACTCCTGACAAGTTCACTGGCACGTGATAAAAGCCAGCCTGAAATTTGTGTCAGGGTGGGTGCTATAAATAGATTAGCAGACAGCTGGTCAATTCACAACAGGGCGCTGCAAGTCTCTGCCTATATGGAAAGGGGGGAGGGGGTGCCTTTCCTCCAATCAGCTGTCTCAGTGTATGTCAAGACTCCTCTCCCCCTGCTGGAACAGGAAGAGAAAATTCTAACAAAACACGCACTTTCTAAACAATATATAAAGCTGAAGACAGCAGATATACATGTAAAACTTATGTAGGGAGATTTGTTTCATCCCTGAGTATCATCTGAGGCTGTTCATTTCACTGGGCATATGTGAGGGTTTACATCCACTTTAAGTCATTTCCCAATTGAGGTATCCAAATGAAAAATTCCACAAAGTGCAAAGTTACAAAGCACACAGGTTTCACAGTGATACATTCTTAAAGTGGTCTGTATAAGCACTGAACCACATAAAATCCCTAAAATTATCTATGGAAGAAAAGAATGCCACGCAGACCAATTGGTTACATGAATTAGAAGAGTGTTTTTCAAATAAACACTGTAGGATCTTTAAAAACCTCAATTAAAATGTTGCTGCTTATGTATAAGGTTTTGTGCCATTCCTGATTGAAGAAAGCAAACATTGAGGGAATGTGTGTAATGTGAACGCAGTGCTTCAATTCTAGAAAAAGGTTTCAACTCTAGCAAATCACGTTCTTTACTTTGCTTTCTCATACTGTGATCTTGAGGCAACAAATTCCACCCTCTCGTTAACAACTCATATAATTAATCTAAACTTGCAATGGATCTGTGTTATATAGATCCGTGGCATTTCCACTTTTTACTGGGACCATCACATTCCAAAAGTGAAAATATCATGAAAATTGTATGAGGAGCCATATAAATTCAAGTATTAATCACATTGTGTGTAACATGAACAGATCTGCTCACATTAAAAAAATAATCACATGTACCTGAAGGCCATATTCAAGCTCATTGCTATACCTTGTAATCATAGGTATTCTCCCAAGCAAAAAATAGTTCTTAGCGATAGATAGATGTAATATTGGTGAGGGGACGCACACTGCACACCTTTGCTGACAAGGTGCTATGTGCTGGGCGTCCGTCGCGCCCCTGTGCCTTTAAGCAGGGGTGAGCTCCTTGCGGGCAAACCTGCCCTCTGTCTATCCATTATAAACCATGTGCTTCTACTATGGAGGCACCCTTCCATGTGCTCCTTGCTGCAAAGGCGAGTTATAGGTGGTGGCAGTGGCCATATGTTTGTACTGTACAAATAGATGTTATCAAGTCACTATAAAAATCTGTAAAGTCTGTATCATATTAGTCTTTCTGCCAGATGCAATTCCCAATTTAATACACATAAATGAAAACACGTGTCAATGCATGTAATACCATGTATTAACACATTTGTTAACCTCCATTACGGACATTAATGTATAATGCAAAAGTACATTCCAAGACGTGCCAAATAGTTTGCACTCTACATAGTTTGCTAAAGTTCACCCGTGATCTGGTCATGCTCATTAAAGTATTTAATATCCATGTCATTAAAAACAGTGCTTGGTATAAAAAACAAAATCAAATTCTGAAGAAATAATTCTTATGTATGCAAATACCAAAAAGACTGTGTAAACATCCTTAACCACTTTAACACCGGGCACTTTCGCCCCTTCCTGCCCAGGACAATTCTAAGCTGTCGCACGTTAAATGACAATTGCGCGTTCATACAACACTATAACCAAACTACATTTTTCATAATTTTCTTCCCACAAATAGGAGTTTTCTTTTGGTGGTATTTGATCACCTCTGTGTTTTTTTATTTTTTGCTAAAGAAACTAAGAAAGGCCAACATTTTTTGGGGGAAAAATTTTTTTTTATTTGTTTCTGTTATAAAATTTTGTTTTCTCCTTCACTGACGGGAACTGATTAATTGGCACTGATATGTAGAATTTATGGGCGCTAATAGGTGGCATTGATGGACACCAATAGATGGCACTGATGGGCAGCACTGATTGGGCAGGTACTGACAGGTGTTAATGCTGGGCACTGTGATGGATACTGATTGGCACTGTGTTGGGCACTGGCAGGGGGTTATGATGGGGCACTGCCTGGGCACCGATTAGCAGCTTATTGGTACATTTGATAAGAGCTGTGCTGATAATCGATGTGCTGATTATCAGCACAGACCCCCCCTCTGACAGGGAGAGCCGCCGATCGGCTCTCCCTGTCAGCACGAACCGAGGAATGCCGTTTACAGTCATTTCCTGGATCACGCAATGATCAGCTGTGATTGGTCACAGCTGATCACGTGGTAAGAAGCCTCTGTCAGAGGCTTATCACGATCGGAGATGCAGTGTGTCAGACTGACACTCCGCACTCGCAACCGGCGCACGCCAGCATTTTACCCTGCTGGACGTCATATGACACCCAGGCAGCATAACAGAACCACTTTCTGGCCCTCATTCTGTTATAGGCCGGGCGGGAAGTGGTTATTGCAGTGCATCCTTGTGCTTTTTTAAAAGCAGTTCTGTCCCGCTGAACGTTTTTTTTTTATTTATTTTTTTAAGAGGTTTCAGCGCTTTGATGTCAGTGCTGAAGCCACTTCCATCTTCACCAGTCTTGCTTCTGAGTTCGCAGGCTCTGACCAGCAAGAGCCATGACGAAGTCGCTTCCGCTGTGCACAGCACAGGGTTTGGAAGGAACAGGTAAAAGAAAATACGAAAAGCTGTGCCAACAGGGAAATGGTCTATACCTAACTACCCAGAACATAAAAATTTTTAAAGGTTACAATTATAAATAATTAACACATTCATTATATATTGAAATAAAAAAAATGACAGTTAATATGATTTCTTAATTGAAGAGTTCATAAAAAGTCCATAGACAATCCACAGTTGCGATCCTTTATGAGAACACCACGGTGGTTACACACACACGAATGCGCACAAGTGCCCGTCACCATGAAGTGAGTGCGCTTACCAGATGGAAGCTTAGTTAAAGCGTTGTATGTAAATCCTCAGTCTCCTCAATATACTCCTCCTTATAATGGATCAGCTAACCGTAGTGAAAAGCAGCATTCACATATAAGTATCTCATTCAGCGATCCAAAAAGTGCTACCAATGGCTTATAGTAGTGAGCCCGGATTGTGAAAAGAGGCCTCCCTTTCCAACTCCCATTACCGGTTTCCTGGTAATGTAACAGGGAACACAAGAGTAAGGAGGGGTACAGGTGCCTGGCAGGATCAACAGATGAGAGGGATGAATTCATGAGGTTCAGTTTTGCAGACTGGAGCACAACAGCAGGGGAAAAAGTCCAGTGGAACAAATAATCACAGCGGATGGATCAGCAGGTAGCATATAGCAAATGACGTTATTTTTCCTTTTTTGGAAGGAACAGCATGGGTGGCCGTTCCTTCAGAGGGCATGCCCCAGTGATGTCACTGGCTGCATGTAATGTAAATATCTTTTACACTACCTATAGGTAAAATGCAGTAAAGGAAGTTTACTTCCTCTTTAAAGCGGTAGTAAACTCCCTTTCTTGTTCTATACCTACAGGTAAGCCAGTTTTCTTGGCCATTCAAATGCCTGAAGCCAAAAGAACCCAGAAAGAAGAAGATGACCAGCTGAAGATGGATTCCCTGTCAGCAGTGCCAGGTCACCACTGAAGAGATCAGTTTTTTTTAGGCAAGTCTAAAATGTGCTAGTATGTGGTGCATACGATCACATTGTGACATATCCCTGCAGGGGGACCAGTTTTTCATTTTTCAGCGACACCTCTAGGGCTGCAACTAACGATTATTTTCATAATTGATTAGTTGGCCGATTATTGTTTGGCTTAATCAATTAATAACCTTTAAAAAAAACTGTGTTGCATAATTTAGTTAATTTGTAAAGTTTAAAAAAAGGCAATTCTTAAAAATCTCTATGCAATGGTAAATATAAAATAGCCAACTATTTGGTTAGGGAGCAAACTATCTAATCCACTCTGAGAATAACAGACGAAAGAGATATACTGTATATACTATTAGGATATATACTGTACATACTATTAAAGGGTGAATCTGGTAAATATCGGACTCAGAGATGATTTTTTTTTATTTAAAAAACAAACTATTGTCTTTAAAAAAAAAGTCAGTTTAAGAGCGTTCGTTAGATTTTCTAATCATTAGTGGAGTCAAATCGACATTCATTTTCAACCAGAGTGACAGGAAAACTTGTAAATGGAAAACTTCTTTGTCAAAGGAATTGTCAGACAGTGTATGTGGCTTTTCGTTCAGAAATTACATTCATTTTAAAAACAATGTTAAAAACAAGTGAAAACTGCAAACATTCTTTCATTCAGCGAATGTACAAATATTTTTCGTCCGAATTTTCTCATCTGAAAATTGATCTGTGTGACCAGCATAAGGCTCGGTACACACCTATGCAGTTTGCTTTTTATCTGTTTCTGCAGTGCTTTTTGCTGTGTTTTTATTTTTGTGCACGTGATTTTGCTGCGGTTTACGCTTTTGCATTTTTTTTGGCCAATTTGTTGTTGGGCAGATTAAAAAACAAATTGCTGCAAAAAACACATTACATGCCTTTCTGCAGCTTCTCCATTGAAGTATATAGAGCCAAAAAAGTACTGTTGCATTAAAAAAAGAAAAGTCAGACCCTTTCCAAATACAGTGACTGAAAAAAGCATAGATGTGAATTTGTCCCATAGGAAGGGGAGGTGTCCCCTTTTGCCGCCTGTAAGAATGATCAAGCAGGGGCACAGCCGCTATGATCATTCTTCTGGTGTAGGGAATTGCAGGCTGAAAATGCCGATATCAGAATGATGCCTGTAGCCTCAGGTATCATTCAGATATACCACCAAATACCAGCAAATTCGAGGCCATCATGCGACGGCCTGCCGATGTCAAGTGGTTAAAGCATCTGTAAACCCGGCTTTGTTATTTTTAACCAAGGCTTACCTGTAAGTAAAACAAATATCTCCTAAACATACACGTTTAGGAGATATTCCCCCTGCATGCAGTCCCTGACATGAGCGGCACATGCACTCTGAAGGTCTGACATACCGTACCGGACTTTCAGATCTTCTTGCTGGAACCGAGGGTTCTTGTGGGATTGACATCATTGCAGCTCCAGCCTCTGAACCCTGAAGCCAGCGATCCCAGAAGAAAGAACCGTGTCAGTGGTGAGCGGTCGCCACTTGGAGGGCTTCGTTCAAAGACAAGTATTTCATAATGTGCTAGTATCCGATGCATACCATAACATTACGCAATTGTCTTGCAGGGTTTTTTTGGGGTTTTTTCTCAGCGATTTACTACCGCTTTAACTCTAGCGATTTGCTGCAGTAGGTGACAGAGCTTATAATGCAACAAAAATATTTGAAATATGCAGAATCATATGAAGGAAGGAAAATTAATTCACACAAAAAAAAAGTAACCAGAAAAATAACTACATTAGGAAACCAGAATGAAAATACAGAAAGGTGTTGAGGGAATGTTTCAATAATTGCAGGCTTCACAAGTTCACTATAAAAGTAGTGAGATCATCTTTTACAGATTACTAGTCATGTACTTTGACACAAGAATGCTTAGAAACATGAACGGGGTACTTTTCAGATATCATCAGACAGCACTTCTTTTCTACAGCGCTAAACACTATCTACTTTAAATAAACATCCTAAACAACTAAAAAGGTAATGCAACCTCTGAACTCTCCCACAAAAATAAAGATGGCTGTGCCTGAGCTCAATCAAGTAGGCCAGACATGAAATGTATGGCAATGCTGCTGGTGTAGTGTGTAACGTCATGACAAAGACAGTCATTTATTAAGTTGCCCTACTACAAAAAGCAGAAAATAAATGAGCTAGTTAAAGAAAAAAACTATATTATATATATATATATATATATATATATATATATTTTTTTTTTTTTTTATAATTAAAAACACACAACACCACCTGTATTTGAAGTCAAAAGCGCTGATGACTTTCAAGCTGATTTTTCAATGAATATGTAGGGAATCGCACCCTATTTTAATTTACATAGAGAAATATCTAAAGGCAATTCTAGCTACTTTCCAGATTACTTCTTTCAATTTTAATACAAGGACATCAGTGTTATACGATATTTAACAGAACATTATTCATTTCAATAGTAACACGCTAAATTTTCTGCCATGGTATGTGATCATGAATGCTGAAATATCGAGTCATTGCCAACAACATGGACAGCCGCACACATCAGTATGCTATTCTGCTCAACAGCCATTTGGAAAAAACAGCGTATGCACACTGAAAACGTAACCAGACTTTCAATCAGCAATAGAGCTGGCGATTTTCAAAAAAACTGCGCGGCCTTGCCTAAAAAAACTCCTGCCAGCAGCTCCTCAGGACCGGTGTGAAAATGAATAAAATTAATTTAAAAAAACAATCGATTTGCTTAAATTTTGAATCGATTGACCTCTCAACTCGATTCAAGATTTAATTCGATTTTTTCCCCAGCCCTAATCAGAAATCTGAAAATGAAAGGCCAGTTTGTTAGTGTGTGCATACATGTAGATTGAAGGGATTTTAATCTTTGTAGCACATTCCTATCTTTTGCTGTAGTCTGGTTCATTATCGGCTGATGCACTTTGTGTTCAAATGAGGAAATCTACAGTGCCTGCATCTCTTTAGAAGAACTTACATTGCCTTAAAAAAGTATTTATACCCCTTGAAAATGTTACACATTTTGTCATATTACAACCAAAAACATAAATGTATTTTATTGGGATTTTATGTGATCCAGAGAAATGCAATTGGTGGACCGCCAGCTGTTCAATCATGCCTCTGCCTCTGGCTGTCATGCTTGTGGCTGTCAGAGTCCTGCTATGCATCATGGGATTTGTAGTTCTGCAAGAGCTGGAGGTCCGCTAATTGCATATCCCTGTGATACACCAACACAGTGTGGCACATATTTATTTGTGAAGTGGAAGGAAAAGGATTGATGGTTTTCAAATGTTGTTACAAATATATATAAATCCGAAAAGTGCGGTGTGCATTTGTATTCAGCCCCCCTGAGTTAATACTTTGTAGAAACACCTTTCACTGCAATTAAAGCTTCAAGTATTTTTGGGGATGTCTCTACCAGCTTTGCACATCTAGAGAGTGACATTTTTACCCATTCTTTGCAAAATAGCCCAAGCACTGGATGGAGAGCGTCTGTGCAAAGCAATTTTCAAGTCTTGCCACAGATTCTCAATTGGATTTAGGTCTGCACTTTGACTAAGCCATTCAAACACATGAATATGCTTTGAGCTAAACCATTCCATTGCAGCTCTGGCTGCATGTTTAGGTGTGTTCTGTTGGAAGGTGAACCATTTTCCCATCCAATCTGACCAGTTTCCCTGTCCCTGCTGAAGAAAAGCATCCCCACAACACAACGCTGCCACCACCATATTTTACATTGGAGATGGTGTGTTCAGGGTGATGTGCAGTGTCAGTTTTTCACCATACACAGCGTTTTGCTTTTAAGACAAAAAGTTGAATTTTGGTCTCTTCTGACCAGAGCACCTTCCTCCACACATTTGCCGTGTCCCCCACATGGCTTCTCACAAACTGCAAATGGGACTTCTTATGGCTTTCTTTCAACAGGAACTTTCTTCTTGCTGCTCATCCAGGCCAGATTTGTGGAGTGCATGACTAATAGTTGTCCTGTGGACAGATTCTCCCATCTGAGCTATGGATCCCTGCAGCTTCTCCAGAGTTACCATGGGTCTCTTGGCTGCTTTTCTGTTTAATGCTTTCCTTGCCCGACCTGTCAGTTTAGGTGGACGGCCATGTCTTAGTAGGTTTGCAGTTGTGCCATACTCTTTCCATTTTCAGATGATGGATTGAGCAGTTCTCAGTGAGATATTGAAAGCTTTCCAATATTTTGAGAGATAGAATATATACCGTATATATATATATATATATATATATATATATATATATATATATATATATATATATATATATATATATATATATATAAATATATTTATATTCTATCTCCTAACCCTGCTTTAAACTTCTCCACAACTTTATCCCTGACCTGTCTGGTGTGTTCCTTAGTCTTCATGATGCTGTTTGTTCATGAACGTTCTCTAAAAACCATCTGAGGGCTTTACAGACAGCTGTATTTATACGAAGATTAAACTTACACACAGGTGGTCTCTACTTACTCATTAGGTGACTTCTGAAAGCAAATTGGTTCCATTAGATTTTAGGTAGGGGTATCATAGTAAAGGGGGCTAAATACAAATGCACGGAACACTTGTCAGTAGAGCTGTACGATTCTGGATAAAATGAGAATCACAATTTTTTTGTTTAGAATAAAGATCACAATTCTCAGCGTAAAATCTTTCACATTATACATTTAATTAATTGAAGTGTATTTTTTCCCCAAATTACTGCTTTTGAAAGACCGCTGTGCAAATACAGTGAGATACAGTGAGTGCCATTTTATTCTCTAGGGTCTCTGCTAAATATATGTGTATGTATATAGATTTGGGGGTTCCAAGTAACTTTCTAGAAAAAAAAAATTCAGATTTTAGCTTGTAAGGAACACGTCAGAATTTTTTTTAGTCTAAGTGGTTAAACTGGCCTTATTTACAGACTGAAGTTCATCCCTTTGATCTAAAAGAACCAAAAATGATAGAAACCAACCAGCTTCCAGGTGTTTTTGTGAGTCTGAAAAAGCTGGAGTTAGAAGCCGATTGGCTACCATGTGTAGCTGCTCCAGATTTTGCCCTCTCTGGTTTTAGTAAATCAACCCCATTGTTTCTCTTTATCTCTCAGCATTGAGCAATGTTGTGATAAACTTTGCCAGATTTTTTTTTTTTTATTCTTTGACAGCTGTGAGCAGAGAACAGCTCTGCACTTACATGAATTGTGGAAATGCCAGATTAAGATCATGAGGGGGGTTTCAATCGAGATTGTGATATTTTTAACGATCATGCTACTTTTCAGATATTTGTAAAAAACAAATGTAAAAACATTTATCTTTTTGCTTCCATTTGCCAATTATGTGCCACTTTGTGGTTCTATCACATAAAATAGATTTACTTTTTGGTTGTAACATGTTATAATGTAAAACATTTCAAGTGGTACGAATACTTTTTCAAGGCAATGTAACCCTTGGAGAGTATCTCACCAAAACTTGCATTTCTATTGCAGAGGGGGCCTATTGTAATTTGTATCTTAGTGAAGACTTCTGGAAAAATCAGCGAACCAATCATACAATTTGGAAATTTATTTTTTGAAGGAGTGCTGTATATTAACTAATGATAGAATGCCTCCAGATTGCCATATTGCATTCAGGTTCACAGAAAATTACAGCAGCTGCAGATTGAAAAGGAAAGAATTTTTAAACAAAAACATGGCTTATGCTTTATATTTTTATTGCAATATTTTTGCCCACGAAAAAGCGCACCGCTGTTAACGGCGATGTGCCGCGAGTGGCAGCTCCCGTGCACATGCGCGGGAGTGACGTCATCGCGGCTCCGTCGAATGACAGCGCCAGAGCACTGAAACCCACCAAGATAGAGGCTCCGTAAACAAGGGGACAACGGTGACTTCGCTGGCTCCTGTTTCAGGTAAGTGACACATAATGGACTACTATGCGATGCATAGTAGTCCATTATACTTTACCTTTGCAGGGAATCAAAGAGGAAGTAAACCCATCAGGGTTTACTTCCTCTTAATGCAGGGACAAGGATACATTCACTTTGGATGCATAGTTTATGTAAATGTAAGCGTGTATAACAGCGGTTTTGACAGTCAACATTTTAGTGTCTGCGTGTAAACAGTATGAAAAGTTTTTTTCCATATTGTGAATAGCAAAATATAGGTGAAGGCAGCAAATATTCAGCACACTGAAGTTCTTTTCACCCATACACTTAATAAGGCACATTTGTGTGGGCATGACAAAATTAAGAAACAGCACTTAAAGCGGAGGTCCACCCTAAAGTGGACCTTCCGCTCATCGGAACCCTCCCCCCCTCCGGTGCCACAATCAGCACCTTTCAGGGGGGAGGGGGGTGCAGTTACCTGGATAATCCAGGTAACTGCACCCACTTCCGGGATATCTCTCTGCGGAAAGGGGTGTAACTTACGCCCCTTTCCGCAAGTGCCCGCCCCTTCCCGCAAGTGCCCCGCTGCCTGCTGGGAAACACACAGATCCCAGAGGCAGCGGGGACCGTCCTCATTGCGCAGCGCGGCTCGCGCATGCGCAGTAGGGAAATGAAGCCGAAAGGCTCCATTTCCTGATTCCCATACCCAAGATGGCGGCGGCAGCACTCGAGTGTCAATCTAGAGATCGGCTTCGGGTGCCGACATCGCGGGCGCGCTGGACAGGTAAGTGTCACTATTTTAAAAGTCAGCAGCTGCAGTATTTGTAGCTGCTGGCTTTTAAAAAAAAAAAAAAACGCGGAGTCCCGGTGGACTCCCGCTTTAACATGTACAGGGATTTTGCCCACAATAGAAAATGCAGCAGCATGGAAACACTCAAACCTGGTACAGACGATGAGAATATTGGACAAAACTATTATTCATTTTTGCATGCTAGTCTCATATCAAAAATGAAGTGGTTACTAAATATATACAGACACAATAAGATTTCGGAAGTGATGTAATGTGTCATTTCTGAACATGCATGTTCTTGGTCTTCCATTTTTTTCCCGGACAAAAATTTTACGGATTCAACGAAAATGGTACATTCTGGTATCGTAAGAGAAAAATTTTAGTTTTGTCCCTTCGGATAATTTCACATCTACTGTCCTGATCTGCTCTTGAAAGTTGTGTACCAACTAACAGATTATCATATGATCACTCCGAAAGCAGCATTTTATGTCCGATTTTCTGAGAAGAAATGCTAGGCATTAGGAAATTATGTAGTAAAGTATTAAGCAAGGTAAAGTTAATCTGTGTTCAGTCCAAACTTCCTATCACAGGGGAAGCATTTCATTACATAGCAGTAATGGTATTTCCCAGATTTTTGCAGGACAGCATTTGATTTAGAGACAACTCCTACTAATCAGGGTCAGGAAACACAAAGGCTTTAAAAGAAAAGCTGTACTGAGAGAAATACAGAGGATGGCCTAGCAGTTTGATTGCAAAACTTCGAGTCACTGGCCTAGAACACACATACAGCTAGTGAAGTCAAAATGCACATACTTGTTCCCATTCAGCGATTCAAAGTACTGAGGGCCATCAACAGTCAGGCAACAAGCACTTAGGATACAAGTAATGGTAGTCTACTTGGTGTATCATTTTTTAATTTTTTTTTTTTTTATAAATACACTCCTTAAAATTACCTCAACCGAGACAGAAAAGTCACCTTCAGGCCTCTTGCAGACTGCAGCTCAAAAATGCCGGTTTTACAGATAACTGATTTTTTCCTTCGGCCTCTAAATGCCCCCAATGCTACCCTGTGTGTTCATACACAAGTAGGGAGCATTTGGGAGGCATCCAGGGAGGAGCATTTGGGCAACAAAAAAAAGTGTAAACACACCTAAACATGGATTAATGCAATCTAACGGCCAGAATAAATATTCTGGCCAATGGAATGCATTAACACCAAACACGCCTAAACTCTTGTGAAAAACTCATCTTTTAAGCCGCTTCTCTCCTTAAGAAAAAAAGGGCATCTAAAAAGCAGAACAATGTGCATGAAGCCTTAAGCTGCACACATAAGAAAATCGAAGAACAAAATTTCTGCTTTCGAAGCAATCGGATTGTTAGTACAGAGCTATCAAGAGCCGATCATGAGAGTTCATCCAATCAGACATGCACGAAAAAAAAAAATTTCTTCCAATGCCAGATCGTAGGATTTTATTTTTTTTGTTTAAGCAGTACAACTGTCATTCAAAAATGCAATACCAATGCATTATATCACTTCCAAATTTTTATTCTGGTTCGATCTGGGATTAGCATAAAAAAAAATAAAAAAAAAAAAGGACAACCATTTGTTCGATAATCTCATCATGTGTACTGGGCATTAGTGTTCATTACAGATTATAAAGAGCATCCCTTAATTGCAACATATTAGAGAATGTAGAAATGTGTCTAAAAATGTGCCTACATTCTTCATAGCAACCAGGCTAACTTTCCTGAACGAGAAACATTACAGAACTACCAAAATGCATAACAATTTTAGTGTACTATAGGAATTCCTTCTGAACGTAGACGTATTAATGCAGCAGGAAGCCAGCATCTTTAAATAAAAACTTGGTGTTACAATCGTTGCTCTACTACACCCAGTAAACCTGGGAAAACTATACAGATACTTCTCCCAGGTTTACTGGCTGTACTGGTCAGCTGAGCGACTCTGGGTTTGTTTACACCTGCAGTCATCATTACCACCTCTGAAAAGAAATCCATGTTGGATCACTTTTCAGAGGCATTTGACAGGCAGCTTGGAATGAATCCTTGAAAGCTCATCGGACCAAGCCATGACCACATGCATTACTAGCCATTTCAGTGCAGCCCCATTCACTTCAAAGTCAAAACTGCTGCTAATCTTGACCTGCATTATCATTTTTGCCATGTCACGCTGCACCCACGATAGTGTGTGCTAACAAGTCAGTGACCATGTTAACTTGAAGCTGGGTAGTCAGGAGTGGCAAAACTGCCACAACGGCCTTCTTCAATCTCCATCCAGCTCCCCATTTAAAACAAGGCCAATAAACTGTCCAGAGGACGCTTGCCCAAAATGTTTGCGCCAGGTTTAAATACAGAAAAAAAAAAAAAAACGCATTCCCTGTGTCCCTCTGGATAGTTTATAACAGACCTGCGGATCCACTATCACATCTCAGAAACCACATCTGAACCAGGTTTAACTTGCTCAGGTTTTATTATTTTAATAAAAAGATTAGGAAACCATTAACAGACATCTGCCAGAGGTTGATCTTGTCCCTCATTAACAGGTAAGTCAGTGATTACATTTACACCCTATTCTACCTTCCTAAATACTCTAATCTGCCTGCTCGTGTATATAGACCCATTCAGTTTAATTGGGGTTTCCTTCAAACCTTATCAAAAATGTTGAAGTGGCACTAAACTACTACTACTTAGTCTTCAAAAATAACCCGTACACATCCACTACAAATGGCCCTCTAATCTATTTTTCATGAAAGCGGTATTAAACCCAAAACAAAAAATATAATATATTGCAGTTTACCAATCAATGGATGTGGTGGCTGCATTCATTTTTTCTTAGGCTTTTTCCCCTCTGTTCTCACCTGATGATCTGGCCAGTAACACATCTCCTATATTAGGCCTCATGCACCCTGAGCGCATGCCCATCTCTCTGGCTGGAGAAAAGCAGCGTCAAGAAAGAGCCCAAAGCCATGCCTTTGCAAACGCACTTAGGCTCAAACGCTGGGCGTTTGTCAGGTGCTGGTTTGACATCATACACAAATGCCAATGTCGGCTTTTTTTTTTTTTCTTTTCTTTAACCCACCAATGTCTTCCGATATATGTATATGGGGCTTAACAGCAAAAAAAATTCCTATTAGGATAAAGCTTTTAAATAAAAGCTGATCATTGTAAGCACCCCCGCTAGTGTTAAAGGGTCCATCTCATTCTAAGACTGCTTTCCCAAGACGCTCTATGGAGTCGAGAGCGTAAGTAATCATTGAAGGGGCCAGTGGGATAATGTAGCATTGGTATTAGTTTATAATGTATTTTTATGTAACATTAAACACTTTTTAAAATATTACAATTATTTAACATTTTTATGTGAATTTTTTTTAAAGATTTTTTTTTAAATATGTTAATATTTAAAAAAAAAAAAAAACTTTTTTTTAATTTCTAGAGTTAGTTTGTAAAATTTAGTTTCAATAAACATTAATATTTTTTATGAATTTTTTAAAAATGGTTAATCATTAAATGGTTTTAAAACCTTTTAAAATATTCAAATTTGAAACATTTTTTAAAAATAAAAATTTTCAATTACAATTTGCATAGATTTTATTTGTAAAGTTTTAAAAATATTATACAGTTCTTTACCCACAAAAATATAAAATAACGATAACGTTGGTTTTCTTTTAACCGTGCAATATTATATACACACACACACACACACACACACACACACACACACACTATATATATATATATATTACACACACTCAAGTGAGTACACACCTCATTTTTATACATCTTTTATTACATCTTTTCATGCAACAACACTGAAGAAATTACACTCAGCTACAATGTAAAGTAGTGTACAGCTTGTATAACAGTGTAAATTTGCTGTCCCCCCCCCCCCCCAAAACAACTCACACAGCCATTAATGTCTGGCAACAAGTGAGTACACCCCTAAGTGAAAATGTCCAAATTGGGCCCAATTAGTCATTTTCCCTCCCCGACGTCATGTGACTCGTTAGTGTTACAATGTCTCAGGTGTGAATGGGGAGCAGGTGTGTTAAATTTGGTTTCATCACTCTCACTCTCTCATACTGGTCAATGGAAGTTCAACATGGCACCCCATGGCATAGAACTCAAAAGATTGCCAAGACCTTGAAAATGAGCTGCAGTACAAGAGGTCAAGACCATACAGTGGTTTAACAGGACAGGTTCCACTCAGAACAGGCCTCGCCATGGTCAACCAAAGAAGTTGGGTGCACATGCTCAATGTCATATCCAGACGTTGTCTTTGGGAAATAGATGTATGAGTGATGCCAGTATTTCTGCAGAGGTTGAAGGGATGGGGGGGGGGGGTCAGTCTAGCAGTGTTTAGACCATATGCCGCACACTGCATGAAATTGGTCTGCATGGCTGTTGTCCCAGAAAGAAGCCTCTTCTAAAGATGATGCAACAAAAAAAGCCTGCAAACAGCTTGCTGAAGAAGGCCTCTCTTTCACATGGCCGATCCATTCAGGTCCACCTGTCAGTTTTTCAGGCGGACCTGAACGGATGCTCCATAGAGGTCTATGGAGCGTCGGGTGTCAGCGGTGACATGTCCACTGACATCTGACCCACTCCGAAAAAGTGTTACGGAGGAAAAATCTATTTTTCCATCCATCTGCGGATCAGATGACGATGGACTCTGGTCTGTCGTCACCCAATCTCCCATAGGGGAGAGCGCGGCTGTGACAGGTCCGTCCCTGCGCAGTGTGACAGACCTGTAATCTTCCTGCTCAGCGGAGATCGCCCCCAGATCAGCACTGACCGCCCCGTGTTAAAGAGGCCTAAGGACATTGATTACTGGAACCATGTCCTGTGGTCTGATGAGAACCAGATAAACTTATTTGGCTCAGATGATGTCAAGTGTGTTTTGCAGCAACCAGGTGAGGAGTACAAAGACAAGTGTGTCTTGCCTACTGTCAAGCGTGGTGGTGGCAGTGTCATGATCTGGAGCTGCATGAGTGCGGATGGCACTGGGGAGCTACAGTTTGAAGGAACCATGAATGCCAACATGTACTGTGACATACTGAAGGCTGGAGATTTGGCCGCATAGCAGTATTCCAACATAATGACCACAAACACAACTCCAAGAGGACAACTGACTTGCTAAATAAGCTGAGCATAAAGGTGATGGACTGGCCAAGCATGTCTCCAGACCTAAACCCTATTAAACATCTGTGGGGCATCCTCAAACAGAAGATGGAGGAGCGTAAGGTCTCTAACATCCACCAGCTCCGTGATGTCATGGAGGAGTGGAAGAGGACTCCAGTGGCAACCCTGTGAAGCTCTGGTGAACTCCATGCCCAAGAGGGTTAAGGCAGTGCTGGCAAATAATGGTGGCCACACAAAATATTGATACTTTGGGCCCAATTTGGACGTTTTCACTTAGGGGTGTACTCACTTTTGTTGCCAGTGCTAATTAATGGCTGTGTTGAGTTATTTTGGGGGACAGCAAATTTACGCTGTTATATACAAGCTGTACACTCACTACGTTACATTGTAGTAAAGTGCCACTTCTTTAGTGTTGACACATGAAAAGACATAATACATTTTTTACAAAAAAGTGAGGCGGTGTACTCACTTTTCAGAGAATTTTTATACATCCATCTATTGTGAGAATAGCTCTGGTGCACAAAATCACTATATTTTTAATTATATATATATATATATATATATATATATATATATATATATATATTTTTTTTTTTTTATTTAATACATTATACACACACACACACACACGCAGTGCCCACAGGGGGACCCAATAACCCCTTCCCGCCCCCCAATTGCAGGCATGAGAGCAGGAAGGAACAAATCCCTGTCCTGTCAAGGGAGGAGAAACCGATAGAGCGTTTTCCTACTTAGTAGGAACAGACTATCTCCTCCCCCAGTCAGTCCAATCCCCTCACAGTTATAACACACCTAGGGAACACACATTAACCCCTTGATCGCCCCCTAGTGTTAACCCATTCCCTGCCAGTGACATTTATACAGTAGTCAGTGGCTAGTTTTAGCTCTGATCACTGTATAGATGTCAACAGTCACAAAAGTGTGTCAAATGTCCAATTGGTCCACCGTAATGTCTCAGTCCTGATAATCACTAAACACCGCCATTACTAGTTAAAAAAATAAAAAGCTATAGATGTTATAAACTTTTGCGCAAGCCACTCAATATATGCTTATTGCAATTTTTTTACCTAAAATGTGTAGAAGAATACATAATGGCCTAAACATGAAGACTTTTTTGGGGGGATATTTATTATAGCAAAAAGTAAAAAAAGTTTTTTTTTTTCCAAAATTACACTCTTGTTTATAGCGCATAAAATAAAAACTGCAGACGCGATCAAATATCACCAAAAGAAAGCTCTATTTGTGGGGGAAAAAAGAAGGATGTAAATTTGGTTTGGGTGCAGTGTCGCATGACCATGCAATTGTTCGTTAAATTAACGCAGTGCCATATCGCAAAAAATGGCCTGGTTAGGAAGGGCGTCAATTGTTCCGGGGATGAAGTTGTTAAAACATTTTTAGTTAGTCACATTTCTGTTAAATCTTTATAGAACTACATCCAACTGGCATGAGGATAGAGAGGCAGATAAAGAGGATGATCAAAAGGGAAGGAAGTGTTTCACTGTTTCCCCAAATCCTTGCCCATTGTCCCCGCTGTCAGTTGGTATATGGCAAATGAGCAGGTAAATTTCTTATTTTAATCCCTTTGGTAAAAATCTATTATCTGCTTTTTTTCTTCATAGGAAATGCCAGATCGCAACGCACGCTCTACTTTCAGTGGTGGTCGTGGTAATTGTCAGCAGCATGATGCAGAAAATAGCAACCAAATGGAACAACATATTGTACAGCTGCTTGGGGATTTGAATATACAGAAAACAATCTTTTCCTGGACCACAGTCATCCTCGTGTCACTTTATGTCGCAGCGTATTTATGCTGCTTTCTGACCTTTATGCTGAACAAGAGAAGCAGTGCATGGAGAACATAAACACTTATGTATTGGCCTGTAGGGTAACACAAAGGAGTGGAATGCCAACACCACTCATTTTAGGTTCTCCATGTGTCAACATCTCAAGCACTGCTTCTCCTGTTCAACCAACTCCACCAATGTGGCAGGTACTTATTCTACATATTCTCAAATAGTACCTGGTCCCTCTTGCACTGCTCCTCCTGGGCCACCAATATACCACTCCAAAAAGGCTAGGTCCCTCTCCCACCCATGAACCAATCCATCAAAATGCCAAGCCTATCTTCTAGCAGCCCTCACACTGGTCAAGGTTACCCTTCTGCCTACTCATGCAACATGCCAGGTCCCTCCTACTTACAAAATGTGCCTTCTGCAAGCATGCCACCCCCACCTCAACACCAGGGACATCGATTTGTCATCACGGATCCCTCTAAAACGCCTAAATCCTGTTTAGGAACATATACAATTACTTTTGAGCAAATGCGTTTTTTTTTGTTTTAAACGCATCACCCACTTTATTGCCATTGGATAAAAAGTTAATGGCCAGTTGAAGGTCAGTTGTTCTATTGGCTAATGGGATCGTCCTCTGTTTAATAATTACACTTATTAACCACTTGACGACCAGGCCATAGCTGAAAGACTGCTACAGCGCAATTGGCTTATTCTGGGTGGATGTCCGTTGGACATCCTCCCAGAATGTTGCTCTCGTGTGCTCCCGCAAACATCCATGACCGACGGAAGACCCGGCGCATTATGGACCGCAGAAAATGGCCGCTTGTAGCGGCTGTTTACCACGTGAGTGCTTCGTCAAATGACGGCGGTTCCTCCCTCCCCTCTCTGTACAGTGCAAGGGGAGAGATTGTTTTTAGCAGCGCTGTGGGCTGAATCTGTAGTTCCCACAGCGCTGCTCTGTGCCTATACTGTGCAATACTCTGCAATAATGTGCAATACACTGCCAATAAATTTTAACAGAAATGGGGTCTCGCTGTAAAGTCCCCCTCTCCCCAGCGGTGGCTGCATATGGCTCCTCAGCCAATGTGTAAATCGGCTGTGCAGGAGCTCAAGCACGGTGTTTACTATGAAAGTGAAAGCAAGGGAGGGGTGTCTAGTACTGTGTGCTGTGCTCTCTACCTCCCCCTAGAGTGCAGTACCCAGCATGGAGAATAAAAAAGGTACAGAGCTGCAGCTGCCAATTTTTAAAAAGACTATGTATATATTATATATATATATATATATATATATATATATATGCCTCTGTGTGTGTGTGTGTATGTGTGTGTGTGTGTATGTGTGTATGTGTGTATGTGTGTATGTGTGTATGTGTGTGTATGTGTGTATGTGTATGTGTGTGTATGTGTGTGTATGTGTGTGTATATGTGTGTGTATATGTGTGTGTATATGTGTGTGTATATGTGTGTGTGTATATGTGTGTGTGTGTGTGTGTGTGTGTATATGTGTGTGTGTGTGTGTGTGTGTGTGTGTGTGGTTTTATATGCACTGGTGAGGCACAGGCAGGCTACATGACGGGCACTGGTGAGGCTGCATGGATCTCCTGTACCACATCCTTGGTCTCTGTCCATCTCCTGTACCACGTCCCCAGTCTCTGACCATCTCCTGCATACATTTTTTTTTTTAAAAACAGTCAATTTCAGTATCGGTGCTGTTTCGGTATAGGTTTTCGGGATCAAGGAAGATTTTCGGTATCGGTTTCGGCACCAAAAATCTGATGTTCATATTTTTAGCAGTGCTGCGTAAGTCCATAAATTGAATATCGTGCTGGGTTTGAGGGTGCAGGTTCTGTGGAGACTCGCAGACAACTAAAAAGTTAAGCAGCACGCAGCATGCTAGGATGACTTTTATAGGGTTCTCCACATCGGCAGAGAATGGCAGAGAGAAGTACACTCCACTTTGCTGTACATACTCCAAAGGCACATTCCACAACACGTCTGGCTTGGCTTAGTCTATAGTTAAAAAATCTCTGCTGGTAGGCAAGTCCATTTCCACAAGTCAAGCCAAAAAGCTTCATCAGCTATCATCACTAGTTTAAGACTGGGCTTCGTAGTGCCCAGAAGTGGCCTACTATGAGGCATCCATAGCCGTTCTTTGTTTAAAAAAATAAAAAAAATAATAAAAAAAAAATAAAAAAAATAAAAAAAATAAAAAAAAAAAACAACGTTTCAGCATAGTTACGCAGCTGAATGTATAGGCCGGTGAAATATCCGCAAGATGTGTTGGTCCATCAACTGATGGGTCCAATACAGACATACTCTGGTCCTCTCATGCAATATTATCCATCATCTGATCCTACACAACAGAATCAGGAGTAAAGGTCAGTGCTCTCTCTGCTCCCCCAAAATGGCTCCTAGGGTTAACTTAACTTTTTCCAAAGCATTGTTGGAGTTTGGGAGTTTCCTTGGTGCAATTTTACAAAAAATTCCCAAAAATGCTAAAGCTAAAAAAACGTGCATAAACGTGACTACAAAACGCTGATAAAAAGTGCGTTTTTAAAGCAGCATTTTCCTGCCAGCAATCTGGCGTCAGGAAAGACTTTTTGAAACATCCTGTGTGCATGGAGCCTTAGTGTTGAGTTCAAAGGAAAAATGGGCATGATTTCAGTAACTGCTTGATCAGTTTTCTCTGGTGATAAAAGCAAGGCAGTCACAAGACTGAAAGCCCAGCAGCTGTGAGGAGAAATAGTGCGATTCCTAGCACCATCCACAGGAAAGCTTCAGTTCAAGATGTTAGACAAGCGTGCCAGCCTGAACAAAACAAATGCTGCATAGTGTCCTACTAATGCACAATAGTAAAAGAATGTCTTCAGCCAAATGTTTGTTGTTGATTTTGCAAGCAGGCAGCTAAAGAATCGACTTGACAGATGGTGCAGAGAGAGACATCCTCAGAAGCACAACTGTCACTTGACAGAATGAATGTACACAAATTGTGCTAAGAACTTGAGCTTTAAATATACATCAATCTCTGTTCAGTTTTAGATGTACCTCCTACTTTGACATTATCAATTAAGAACTTTAATAGACTTCTCACCATAAAAAACTTAAAGAGGAAGTAAACCCTAATGGGTTTGATTCCCTGCAAAGGTAAAGCATAATGGACCACTATGCATCGCATAGTAGTCCATTGTGTCACTTGCCTGACACAGGAGCCAGCGAAGACACCGCTGTCCCCTGTAGTTCCGAGCGTCCATCTTCTTGGTGGGTCTCGCTGCTCCGGCGCTGTGATTCGCCGGAGCAGTGATGACATCACACCCACGCATGCGGACGGGAGCCAACACTCGCGGCATATCGCCGCGATCTGCGGCTTGCCCAGTGCGCCGCCGTCTATGGCACATGCGCCGTAGACAGCGGTGCCTGTCTTCAGGTAAAGATCTCCTAAACAGTATAGGTTTAGGAGATATTTCTTGGACCTACAGGTAAGCCTTAATCTGGGCTTACCTGTAGGTCAAAGTGGTTTGTAAGGGTTTACAACCAATTTAAATGATTATTATTATACAGGATTTATATAGCACCAACAGTTTGCACAGCGTTATCACTTCAAATCAGACAAAAAGTATGATGTAGGAAAATCAATAGAATCATATGAAATAAAACCACAATAAGGCCTCATGCACACTGGTTGTTGTAAATGCTGCACTTAGGGGCATCCAGTGGTCTTTTTTTCTTCTCCTTTCTGCCTCTAAACGTGATGGGCTTGTGAATTAATTTCAATGGCCAGAATAAGTGATTATTCAGGCCAATAAATGAACACCCAATCGCTTAACATGGCTAAACGTGTTACACATTAAGCATTTTTTTTCTGCCAAAAAGCTGCTGCCAGGAGGAAAGGCATCTAGGAGAGATTGTCAAAGCATTCAGTGTGCAAGAAGGCCTAGCCCAAACCAAAAAATTATCTGCTGAAACTTCAAAAGAATAAAAATGATTAAAAAAAAATATTTTAAAGTAGGTACAACGCTGACTGCCTACATGGATAAATCTTATATATTTTTTTAGTACACCCATTAATGTTTAATTTGGTGGTGTTTTCAATAGTGAGACCACATTGTATCAGGTTGTTGGAGTTGTGAACCATCTCCTGAACTCCAGGCAAACAGTTTAAATGCTTATGAAATACATGTAGAAAAAAAGTGGTTATTGTCCTATGAGACAAACAAACCCTGTTTGAAAAAAAAGGTATGGATCCATTGGCTTTCTTACCTACAGTTAATGGACACTAAGGGTTGACATTGGATCGGTGGTAGGGTATATTCCTGGATTGGTATGGTCTAACTTCTCTGCACTTTTCTCCAATTTTCGTCTTTTTTTTTTTTTTTTTTTTATTCTCCCTACTCAGATGTAATATTGGCCCTCTAATCAGACCTTTTGTCCCTTTGTCACTACTTAAGGTTTTCGTCCAGGGTTTTATATGCGACGAGATATCTTGAAGGATACCATAGTGATGCATTTGATTTTTATAATCATTTGATGTTCGAGTAAAACAAAAAAGTCTAGGGTTAGGCACCATAGTGGTTCCTAGATTAGCCATAGTTTTATTATCATGGTCATAGCCTGCTCTGGTAGTAGGGTGGGTGGGTGTATTCCTGCTTGACCCTTTCGCCGAGTCTACAATGTTGGCTTGAAGACCCACTGGCTGTTTGGTCTCTTCTTGGCATATAGCAGAACATATATTGCTATACGGGACTCACAGTTAACCACATTGGCAAAGTCCCTGGTACCTACTAATGAACTTTTGATGGGTTTCAGACTAAACTCCCTATCCTTTTGGCACCACATTCTTGTCCACCATTATGCAACTTCTTTTGTTACATAACTTTTTTTAGGGCTGTGGAAATGAAAGATGAATTCCTTGATTAATCGAGGAATTTTTCTTGATCGATCAAAAATCTCACCTCTCTGCCGGCTTCTGGGTCTTCAGGGAGTTCTGTCTGAGATCTGGTGATGTCATGGCAGATGTCACTGAACGCCTCCCTCCTTCCCCAAGTGCCTCTACCTGCTAACAAAGGGAAGGGGGGAGGAGCCCGGTGACATCAAAGTCTTGGTTGAACGCAACGCTTACGGAGTAGGAGCTACGCATGACATCACCCGCTGCTGCCCTATGGAACTAACACGATTGTCGGCTTTACATGCTGTGTTTTTATCATCTTTATGTTGGCGTCCCTGCTGAGATCTAAGGAAACATGAGAAGTTTATGGTCCGTGTTAACCCTTTTGATACCCGCATGCATGACCACCTGTTTGCACAAGGTTCCATGCCATAAGGTGAGAGTGATTAGACTGGGAGGTGGAGGGATGGTCACGCTACTATAAAAAAAAAAAAAAAAAAAAAAAAAATTACTTACGTCAGTGCTACAGTTTGAATTTAAAACACATTTGTGTGAACTGTGACATTAAGTCATGAATTTGTATAAACGAACTAGTGTCGGGTGATTGTATATTGTGTATACCACATTTACCACTAAATAATGCAGAGTTGTAATGCAAGGAGATCAGCTAAAAGTAGTTGGATCTGTATGTGCGTTATTATTAGTCAAAATTAGTCGATTAATTGATATTAAAAAAAAAAATTGATTCATCGAAAACGAAAATTTTAATCAGCAACAGCCCAAAAAAAAAAAAAAAATGTATTATTGTCAAGAGTGAAACAGAAATACATGTAGAACAGAACAGTCCTATCAGCCAAGCCAGAAGACCTGATTTTTCTCTGCTACAGTAAAAACTCAAATCCAGAGACCTTCACTTTAATGCCTTCTATTACTTCCATACATAAGAATGCCAGTGCTGCCTTATCTCAGTTCACACATGCAGAGTCCAACCTTCTCCTTCCTGTTATAAATCTTAACAGTTCTCACAGTGCAAAATGTCATATTCACATATAAATCATTATTAGTATTCTATAGTATTTACATAGCAGTTTGTACAGTGATTTACAAAATGAGAGAAAGTACATTTACAATACAAGAGGGTTAGGAGGGCCCTGCTCATAGAAGCTTATAATCTAATAGGGTGAGGATGTGGTAATAAAGTCAATAACTGAGGGATGAGCTCATGAAAGAAATAAAAGTTCAGTTGTTAGATGAAGGCACAATAGGCTTTGCAGAAGAGATATGTTTTCACGGATCCTTTCATAAGGGACAGATTTGGTTTGGATCAGCAGGGGGATCAACTCTCAGGTTCTGCGAAGCGAATATGGACAGAGCCTGTCCTGCTCTATAGGTGGCCTGAGAGTAAAGAACAATGAAACGGATCACTGCCCCAGGAGAGTATGATAATCCACCAGAGAGGAAGGACTGGGTGCTAGCTCGCAACCATGAACATGTAGACCAAGTAGAAAAAAAAAAAAATACCACAATGCAGGTGTGAAACCTCATCACCCCTTGGTCCGTTGTCATAGTCCTGGTGGCAGCCTCAAGAAACCTGTTGGACGGATGTTTGTGTGCAGCAATTTTTTGTTCTACCTGGCCGGGAGTAAAAAACAGACCCTGCTGTCCATTTGCACCCAACTACCCTCTGATGTGCTCCACCTAAAAACGGAAGTGGATGGACTCCCATTTTTTTATTGCGGTCCTGATCAGACCCAGAGGTAGGTGGGAGTAAACGGAGAAGCCCACTTATACATAGGGCTGAGCCATCAAATGGCTGATATCCTAGCTAATCACATTTGGTGCACCATGACTACTGCAGATCAAATGGAGACCAAGATAGCAGCTTCTTTGGTTGTAAATTATAGGCGGGTTTGTCTCCCCTTTAACTTGACCAGAATTTCCACCTATGAATAGAGCCTTTAAAACATACTTTCCATCTGAAAAAGCCATTCACATAATGTCCCCGTCGCATGTAAAAAACAAACAAAAAAAAAAACAAAAAAAAAAAACAAGACAACACATCCAGTATCCGGCCCTCAGTCCAAGTTTGGATATACACAAATCTTCCCTTTTGGTCACGCTTTTCAACTAATATGGCCCATCTTTCTTCTGCTTCACTTCCACCCACTGTATGTACAGTTGTACACCAACCAAGCCAGCTGACTTCCATCCCCACGGGGGAGGGGTCCTCATGATTCTGCAGCTTAAAGGATAAATGGTCAACCTAATCATTTTGGACCATAGATTGTTCCTGTAATCATTCTGGAACCATATGTGCAAATACTGGTTCAGGGGGAGGTTTATGCTGCTCTATAAAACGAGTTAATTTAGAAGTGTCTGCATGGGTCTTGTCATCTGTGGTTATCGCTTACGTATCTTTCAAATGGCATTCCAGCTAGATTGTTAACAAAATCAGAGCCTACATATGTCAGGAACAATATGGCTGCCTACTTGTACACAATTGCAAAGTGTACCACTCACCAAATATTGAGTGGGCTCCCCTTATGCCTCCAAAAAAGCCCTGACCCATCAAGGCATGGACGCCACTAGAACTCTGAAGGTATTCTGTGGTATAGGGCACCAAACCATCAGTAGCAGATCCTTTAAATCCTGTAAAAATAAGTTTGTGTTTTTCCAGCATATCCCACAGATACTCACTTGGATTGAGATGTGGAAAATCTGGAGGCCCCATGAAAACCTCAAACTCATTGTTGTGTTCCTCAAACCATTCTTGAACTATTTTTGCAATGTGAAAGGGCTCATTATCCTGCTGAAGGAGACCACTGCCATCTGGGAATACTGTTTTCATCAACAGGTGTCATTGGTTAGTAACAATGTTTAGGTAGGTGTTACTTGTCTTGTAACATCCACATGAATGGCAGGACTTGGTTTCCCAGCAAAACATTGCCCTAATGCATCACTGCCTCCACGACCTTCCTTCCTTCCATACTGCAGCCTGGGACCATCTCTTCCCCAGGTAAGCAACACACAGGCACAGGCACACAAGGTCACCCACAGGATATAAAACAAAAGCATGATTCATCAAACCAGGCCACCTTCTTCCATTGCTCCATGATCCAGTTCCGATGATCAAAATGCCCATTGTAGGCACTTGTGTCTGTGGACATGGATCAGTATGGGCACCCTGACTGATCTGATGCTGTGCAGCCGTACATACAAACAGCAATATGCATTTTTCTGCTATGAACACATAACATTCAGGGACATCATGGCAACTTGCTGCCAAATATACCACCGATATAGAGTGCCTTGAAAATGTATTCATACCCCTTGCAATTTTCCACATTGTCATGTTCCAACCAAGAACAAATGTATTTTATTGGGACTTTTTGTAATAGACCAACACAAAGTGGCAGGAAAATGATAAATTGTTTTAAATTTATTATTTTTTTACAAATATCTATTAAAGTGTGGCGTGCATTTGTATTCAGCCCCAACCCCCCGATTCAATACTTTGTAGAACTGGCTTTTGCTGCATTTACAGCTACAAGTCTTTTTGGGTATGTCTCTACCAGCTTTGCACATCTTTGCAAAATAGCTTAAGCTCTGTCAGATTGGATGGAGAGAATTTGTGAACAGCACTTTTCAAATCTGGTTACAGATACTCAACTGGATGTAGGTCTCTAAAACATGAATACGCTTTGATCTAAACCATTCCATTGTAGCTCTGGCTGTATGTTTAGGGTCGTTTGACCTGTATTCAGCTTCCCTGTCCCTGCTGAGGAAGGGCGATGTGCAGTGTTCGTTTTACACCACACAGCGTTTTGCTTTTAGGCCAAAAAATTCAATTTTGGTCTCACCTGACCAGAGCACCTTCTTCCACATGTTTGCTGTGCCCTCCACATGGCTTCTCGCAAATGAGGCTTCTTATGGCTTTGCAGTTGTGCTATACGCTTTCCATTTTCAGATGATGGATTCAACAGTGCTCTAGGAGATGTTCAAAGCTTGGGATTTTTTTTTTTTTTTATAACCAAACCTTGCTTCAAAATTCTCTACAACATTATCCCTGACCTGTCTGGTGTGTTCCTTGGCCTTCATGATTCAATTTGTTTACCAAGATTATCTAACAAACCTCTGAAGGCTACATAGAACAGCTGTACTTATACTGAGATTAAATTACACACAGGTGGACTATATTTACTAGTATTATTTACTAGTATATTTACTAAAATCTAGTTCCACTAGATTTTAGTTAGGAGTATCAGAGTAAAGGGGGCTGAATACAAATACACAGCACACTTTTCAAATATTTATTTGTAAAAAAAAAAATATATATATATTTAGTTTTTTTTTTTATCATTTTCCTTCTACCTCACAATTATGTGCCACTTTGTGCTGGTCTACCAATAAAATTAATTTACGTTTTTGGTTGTAACATCAAAACGTGGAAAATTTCAAGGTGTATACTTTTGCAAGACACTGTAAACACTTGTGTTTTGTTTACAAAGGAGTGCTGGTAAACTCTTAGGCTGGGTTCACACTGGAGCGGCTACGAGAACCGGATGTGATTCGCACCGCACTGCAGTGCAAATCACATCCGATCTCTGTGCGATGCGAGTTCAGCCATACAGATAGTATGGCTAAATTCGCATCGCACCCGCCACAAACTTGCACGGGACCCTTTTTTTGGTCCACAGCACAATCGGATCGCATGGGTGTTCACAACATGCGATCCGATTCCTGTCCGAGTTTGCAGATCGCACTGCGATATGCGAACTGATCTGGGGGTGTCATTAAGGTTTTACTGACACTCCCAGCAGTCCGCATAGGGCAGTGTGAACTGCCGGCGGGAGGCATGTGATGCGGGAACCCGCCGCGGATTTGCGACGTTCCCGCATCGCTTCAGTGTGAACCTAGCCTTACTGTAAATTTCATTGAGTCATCCAGTACAGGCACTACGAGCACCAGACCATTCTTCTATAAGGCCTCATGTACACTGCTGCTGGTAAACAGATTTTTAGGAGCAGTTGGGCATTTTTTGTTCAGCTGCCCCTGAACGGTTATCTTGTCAGTGCATGTACACAGGGTCGTTTATAGTTGTCGGGTTCAGAAGCATTTTTTGGAAAGCAAAATAAAAAATGCATTCAGAACGGATGTGTGAGAGGCATTTGAAATGCCAAATGCTTGTAACGGCTTGTAAACGTGTGTAAACGTGGTAGCTTGCGTTTAGCCGCCTTTCATTTACAGGCGTTTTTCACCAAGATTTTTTTTTTTTTTTTTTTTTTTTTAAAGGACACTTCTAAAACGCATAACGCGGCATGCGAATGTGGCAAAAATGGGCATTAAATCATTCAGGAGAGATTTTAAAACGTCCCATGTACATTAAGCCTAACACAGACACGTCTTTATGGGCAGTTTGTAAATTAAGATACTGCAAAATAAACTGAATAAAACACAAAATTGAAAAAAACACAAACACACCCACCCCAACAACAAAGCCACAACCACCACCCTAGCCCACATGCTCATGCTGTATCAGTGTTACCCAGTGTATGTATATAAACACATTAGAAGGATACAAACAGACCATGTAGGCTTTGCCTATCAAATAAAATATTGGAAGGTCCGTAGCAGTCAATGATGACAACATACCTATTAGCTGGACCATAAAAAAACATGAAAGCAGAACAAATTATAAGTTCTCCAAGTGTTTGTGTATAAATGGGAGTAGCTGTATTCTCCACAGCAGTGGGACTGGGTGGGGAGCTAATGCGATATAAATTTGAGTCATAAGACAGAGAATGTGAAACTAGTAAGTATCTTGTGCTTTGAAGTTTTAATGGGTGAAGCTGTGTGGAATCAACAAAGACATAAAGCAGAGCCTGCATGTGTAATAGATTAGGAAATTAGGAAGAACTAAAGAAACCATACACCTCTCTAAGCAATGCACCTCAATAAGTCTAGTGTATACATTTTTCCTTCCCTGTAGTGTGGTATTATGTGCTCCAAATATTCAAGAACAGAGTAATAGAACGCATCATATAAACGAGGACTGTCCAGCCTAAATTTTTGAGTTGTTGCCATTAAAAGCGGACAGTGGACACTACTACCTGCTGTACAATTCAATTCCTCATAAGCTTGCATTTTACATCCCAATCAAAAATAAAATTGCTGGCTGTGGCATGGAACCAAGTGGTACTCCTCTAAATAAATAAATGAACACAGCTAATCATTTTAACTAGAAAAGGATTAGCAAGTCTGTTCAGCCAGTCTCATGATTGACACACTCCTGCTACAATGCACACTATGCAGATAGAAACCTTATTTCTTGGTCAACCTCTAGAGATCCGTGCTATAGCCGAATAACGGCTACAGCGCAGACCTGCTTTTCTGGGACGACGTCTATTAACGTCTTCCCGTGCACGAGCGGCCTGCGCCCTGAGGGGTGCACCCGGCGCGCTCTGATCAGCGAGTCTATGAGACTCGCCTGATCATAGATCGGACCAAGGGGTCGATCCCGACCCCTTACCACATGATCAGCTGTCAGCCAATGACAGCTGATCATGTGATCGCAACAGAGCCGGTGTTCTGGCAGATAGTGTCCTGCCATCATATAGCGTCCACCCCGTACTGCACGTGTGCAATAGGTGGCAGAAGAAGCTTCGGAAAATCTCTGAAGCTGAACGGCGCCTGCGCCGTGAGTGGAGGTGGTAGCCCCACCATCCAAGTGGACATAGTGTTAAAAATTAGAGGGCCGCTCGCCACGCTTCGGGCTCGGCCTCGCTGCGCTCGGCTCTTTTTTATTCCTACTTTATGTCCACTTGGATGGTGGGGCTAGAACCTAGACTCACGGCGCAGGCGCCGTTCATCCTCTGCTATTTTTGGAATCTGTGTTGCTGTGCACTGCGCATGCGCAGTACACAGCGGACACTATCTGATAGGGGACCTTATATGATGGGACACCGGTAATCGGCTATTTCTCCCTCCTCGCGCTGACAGCACGAGGAGAAAAAAAAAAAAAAAAGCCGATCACCGGCGGCCGTAAGAGGGACTTCAGTTCCAATCACGGCCAGATCATCAGTGCCCACCTGCCCCCTGCCAGTGCCACCCATTAGTGCCCACAGTGCCACACATCAGTGCCCACAATCTGCCACAAAAACAGTGCTGCACCTCAGTACCAAATATCCGTGTCCATCAGTGTCATCTAGCAGTGCCACCTATCAGTGCCACCTAGTCCCATCTAGTCCCACCAGAAATACGAGCAAACGTCCAATGTGAATGGGTATGTTTACGCAAATATCATTCACTAGAAATACTTTCAGCTGAACCATACTATAGGGTCAGCCACCAACCAAGTCTGTAGCTACTGTGGCAAATTTTACCACCTCAACCTCCGCAACATCTCAAAAATACTCCCCTTTCTAACTAATGACACCACAAAGCTCCTATGTCACTCTTTGGTCATCTCTGACCTTGACTACTGCAACTCCCTTCTCATTGGCTCATCTTTACATAAGCTATCTCCCCTTCAGCCCATCATGAAAGCTGCTGCCAGGCTCACTAAACTTACCAACCGCTCTGTGTCTGCTCTGTCATTGGCTTCTGCTCACCCAACAAAGTAAATAGGAACAACTTACAAAGCCATCTACAACTCAGCCCAAAGCTACATTTACTAGCCTAGTCTCAAAATAAGTGTTCTTTTCGTTCCTCCCAAGAACTGCTGCTCTCTAGCTCCCTTGTCGCCTCCTCCTATGCTTGAATGTATGACTTTTCCATAGCTTCTCCCATCCTATGGAACACCCTACTCAAATCTGTCAGATTATCTTCTACTCGGATTGCTTTTAGACAATCCCTGAAAACCCTCCTATTCAGAGAAGCATATCCTGCCCACACCTAACAACTGTACTTTTATTTTCTCCATCAACTCATCCACCACAGTTATTACCTTTTGTATCACTTGGCCTTCCCTCCTAGATTGTAAGCCAAGGAGCAGGGCCCTCTGATTCCTCCTGTATTAAAGTGTATTGTAACCATACTGTCTGCTCACATGTTGTAAAGCGCTGTACAAACTGTTGGTGCTATATAAATCCTGTATAATAATAATAATGCCATAAAACACACCATATTTGGAGGTCAAATGGTCCTGCACATGACCCTAAAAACACCAAACCATCAGTGAAAGTTGGGAGGTGAGAACATCATGGTGTGGGGCTGGTTTTTCAGCATATGGTACTGGCAAACCTCAGATCACTGAAGAATGAATGGAAAAATATACCAAGACATTCTTGATAAAAATCAGCTACCATCTACCAGAGTGATGAAGATGAAATGGGTGGACATTTCAGCAAGACAATGATCCCTACCACAGCACCAAGAAAACTCTCAATTGGTTTCAAAGAAAGAAAAATAAAGCTGCTAGAATGGCCCAGCCAATCACCTGACTGGAATCCAATTGAAAATCCAAGGAAAGAACTAAAGATCAGAGAGGCCCATGGAAGCTTCAAGATTTGAAGACTGTGTGGAAGAAGGGCCAAAGTCACACCTGAGCAATGAATGCAACTAGCTTCTCAATACAGGAGGCGTCTTTAAGCAGTCATTACCAAAAAGGGGTTTTGTATGAAATATTAAAGCGGAAGTAAACCCATTAATAAAACAGTTTCATTTCCGACACATGCCGAAAATCTAACACTCCCATTGATTGCTCTCAACCAAACTGTTAAATCATCCAATGGCTGGTGTCATAACTGATCACACGTGCAGCATCCTGGCAGTTGTATATTAAATAGAGGCAAAGATGGCAACTTCCTTGGCTGAAAACAAATGGGGGGGGTGGGGGGGGGGGGTGTTTACTTACTCTTTAAATAAATTTCGGTTTCACACGGCCAGCATTTTTCAGGCGCTACAGCGCAAAAAATAGCACCTGTATAGCGTCTGAAAAAAGCGACTCCATTCACTCCATTGTGAATGCCCGAGGGCTTTCACACTGGAGCGGTGCGTGCTGGCAGGGTGTTACAAAAAGTCCTGCCAGCAGCTTTTTTGGAGTGGTGAACTCACCGCTCCTCCACTGCTGCTCCCTATTGAAATCAATGGAGCAGAGCTGTGATACCAGGGGGGTTTTGCGGGAAGATTTATCCCCTTTTTGGCCGCTAGTGGGGGGTTAAAACTGCGCGGTTAAAACAACGGTAAAGCAGCGCAGCTTTACCGCTGACGCCCTAGGCAGTGCGGTGTGAAAGGGCTCTTAGTGTGTTCAATACTTTTTTCCCTGTGTGATTTTAGTTTATTACACATAACTACATTTCGAAACGTATTTGCTTTAGTTTCTTTGCATGTATGGATTGTATGGGTTGTTACATGTGGTAAAAATTTCATGTCAATAGCACTTTTGGATATATATTTACTTAGAAAAATGGTGAGGTGGTCAATTATTTTACCCACTGCCCAACTGTAGAACACCTATGTCACCTCTGTTGAGTCAAGTTTTTTTCCTAAATAAACATGTTATACTTACCTGCTCTGTACAGCAATTTTGCAGAGGAGCCCCGATTTGCTTCTCAAGTCCCCTGCTGGCTCTCATGGCCCTTCCCTCCTGAGTGCCCGCAGAGTGGGCAGGTTGCTACAGGGGCACCCAAGCAGGCTCACTCGAGCCACTGCTCTGCATGTCCATTCACACAGAGCCACAGCGCAACCAAGCCCCCTTGTTCTCCCCATTGGCTCACTGGCTGTGACTGACTGCAATGGCTCCCGCTGCCTTCTCAGTCAGTCAATGTGAGAGAGTTCAGGGAGAGCTGAGGCTCTCGTGCACACCGATGGACCTCGATAGGGATCAGGAAAGTATTGGGGGGGGGGGGGGGCTGCTGCACACCGAAGGCTTTTTTTTACTTTAATACATAGAATGATTACTAGAAAAAAAAAAAAAAAACACATTCTGCTTTTATAACTATTTTTAAATCCTTGTATATTTGTATGATTTGTAAATCTATTCATAAAGAAAATTTGCTAGGGCTGCAACGATTATTTTCATAATCGATTTGGCAGATTGTTTCAATTAATCTGTTAATAACCTTTAAAAAAAGTGTGGTTCATAGTTTAGTTAATATATAAAGTTAAAAAAAAAAAAAGGCAATGTATTCTTAAATACATCTCTATGCCATGGTACAAATAACCAACTACTACATAAGGTTAGGGAGCAAAATCTCTCTAATATATACTATTAGAGGTTGTATCTGGTAAATATCAGACTCAAATCAAATTTTTATTTATTTTTCTTTAAATAAAAGGACTGTTTGGCAGATTTTGAAACAGAATGTTAATATATTATATGCTGGCCATACAAAAACAAAGTCCTCCTTCAAACAAAATGTAATTTTAATAACATTTGTTCGATTTTATAATCATTAGTGGGGTCAAATTGACGTTCGTTTTCAACCACAATGATGGGACATTTTTGAAATAGAAAATCTTCTTGGTCAAAGGAATTTTCCGACAGTGCATGTGGTTTTCGTTCAGAAATTACATTCATTTTAAAACAGAATGTTAAAAGCAAGTGAAAATTTCAAACAACATTCATTCAGCGAATGTACAAAGATTTTCTGTATGAATTTTCTCATCTGAAAATTGATCCGTGTGGCCAGCATAGGGTTTGCTTTTTGTTGGGCATTTTTAATTTTGTGCACATGATTATGCTGCGATTTGCATTTTTTGAATTTTTTTATGCTTTTTTGGCCAATTTGCTGTTGGGCAGATTAAAAAACAAAACAAACACTATATGCTTTTCTGCAGCTTCTCCATTGAAGAAACGAACTGTAGTGCGTTTATGCAAAAAGCACCAAAAAAACACATAAGTGTGAATCAGGCCTAAGACGTTTAGTAGCATAATGGGGTTAAAAAAAAAAAAATAGCTACTGTAAGGATTTCGTTTTTTTAACAGTGAAAAAGAATATATTATATATATATATATATATATATATATATATATATATATATATATATTTTTTTTTTTAACACACACCTAGAAGTAGGATATATGGCATTATAACTGCTATATGATTATATATATGATCTATATGAAGGGGAGGGGAGGGGGGTATGAATCTTTTATATTAAAGGTAGTACTAAAAGCTCAGAACTCCCCCCACCCTTTTTTTCCCCATTACATTTAATTGTAATCCCATTCTTTTACCTCCAGTCTATCAGCCTCCACCTTCACTGGGTTCAGATGCTGATCTTCCCAGAGTCCTTAGTCTTGTTCTTGGTAAAGGTTTTACACAGAGCAGCCCAATTCTCCTCTTCTGGGATGCCCCACCAACACTTCTCGCTCTTCCTGCCTTCAGAGTGCCCCAATAACAAGGTAAAGAAAACGTATGCCTTTAGAACTACTCACTTCCTGCACAGGACTACATAGTTAGTAAGGTTGAATAAAGACACCAGTCCATCCAGTTCAACCTGAGTGAGTGTCTACAATTGTCCCTATCCCTGTACATTGCACACTCACATCGGTCCCTACCCTCAAGGAGCCCACAATCCAAGGTCCCCATTCATATACTAGGGCCAATTTGGGACAGAAGCCAATTAACCTACCTGCATGTCTTTGGAGTGTGGGAGGAAACCGGAGTACCTGGAGGAAACCCACGCAGGCACAGGGAGAACATGCAAACTCCAGGCAGGTAGTGTCATGGTTGGGATTCAAACCAGCGACCCTTTTTACTGCTAGGTGAGAGTGCCGTACATCTCCCATGAGGCATTGCTCCCCTCACATTCACAAGTTCTCAGGCACTTACTGACATGTATGGATGGTGCACTGAGCTGTATGTGTGCTGCACTGCGATACCCGATATGTAAACAAATAATGCATTATATTCTGCCAACTAATCGGCTGGCCGATTAATCGATTATGAAAACGTAATCGATTACTTTCATCATCGATTAGTTGACGTGTTAGAAAAGTTTTAAATGTTTGTGTGACTATTCGAAAAACAATAACCCTGAGACTGATTTTTAAAATGACTTCTGAGCACGTTGTATTAACTTGCTGTATCCTTTGCTTTAACTTACTCCATAGTAAGTTGTAGGATGATTAGGCTTAACAATATATGGTAGACAGTACAGGAAACACAAAAACCAGGCACGTTATCGGTGTTTCCTCAGTAGGAGCGTTGAGGCTATATTATTGTAGGTATTAGGAGGGGGGTTGTACATCTCTGTGCGATTCTTGCTGCATCTTTTGGCTTGTAAGCTTCATCCTTTTGTGTGACATCAGAAAAAAATAATTGTCTGCTTCTCAATACACCTGGAGTTTGATCACAAGCGAAGAATAATCCTAACATGACGATTAATTGTTTCAGATTCCAAATCTGACCAGATGTCATGCTGTGGGAAGCTCCTGGATCCTACTGGAAGATAAGTTCACCCACTCCAGTATAGAAGGTATAAGGAAAGTATATTTTCTAACTTGTCCCTGAAAACCTTGGCATGAGGAAGGGGAGAGAGCAGGTGTAATAAGGGGAAATTTTTAGCGAAAGGTCTGCCTACAATAAATGTACAGGCTCTGATTCTTACTTCGCAATTGTCTTATCTTGCTGCAGGAAAAAAACCTTGCTTTAGGGCCCTTTCACAGAGGCGTTCAGTCTAGATCTGTCAGTTTTACAGACAGAACCAGGCTACCACAATGAATGGCTATGGGTGGGAGTATGTAATTGAATGAGCTTTAAATCAGCCTACATCTGTATCCATTCAGGTCTGTTTTTTTTTTAAATGGAACAAGGTTGCATCTTTTTTATTTCGGCAGATCTGAATGAGCATAAATTAGTGCTACACGATCATTAAAAGACCTCACATGATCTTGATCCAGCATTTCCACGATTCGTGTAGTAAGTGCAGAGCAGCTCGTCAGCTCACAGCTGAAAGATCGACAAAACTAACATTGCACATCTGTTTATTCTTTTACAGATCAAAAGGGAAGAACTTTGGTCTGCAAATGAAGTCAGTTTAAAGCAAAAAAGATTTTTTTTGTTTTTTTTTTATTAAAAATTGTTCCTCCATTTAAAAAAAAAAAAAAAAAAAAAGAAAGAAAAATAAATTTTACTAAACCAAGAACCCTGCATTTACTATATCTGGTCTCACACAGTACAAAGAACATGGGAATGCAAATTATAGTAAATCTAAACTGCTAAATACCTTTTCACGTCAGCTGTATATAGCCATGTTATAATTACTATTCAGTTCCTGGTATAGCTTGGAGGAGGAGTCTTCATACTGCATGGCTTCTGGCCCTCTGTCTGGATTGGCCCTGTGCTGATCACATGCACTCTCCCAAAAAACCTCTCTAGCAATACAGCCTGTGCAGCCTGACTCAAAAGACTGTTATCTGGACTTGCCCAGGAGGACAGTGCAGGGAGGGGAGGATCAAGCAGCCTTTTTACACAATGAAGAGGATTAACCCCCTTAGACTCCACATGGAGTATAACAAGCATACTTTACTGCATATACAGACTCATTTATACTGTTGTGTGTTTAGGGGCCTTATTCTGCTATAACCCATTTATATGGAACATCCACAATGCTCATTTGATTTATGCTTAGGCTTTAGGTATCAGGAATGAGCTTTTAAAGGTGGCTATATCTATTTATGAGAGATATTTTGTTTTAATAAAAACTGTACTCTAATATGGCAATGTAAATATCAACTAATTTAAAAGGTTAAGTTTCATGATAGGGCTACTTTAAGCAGTGCAATACTAGCTATGAATGCAAACATTCTCTTGCCTAGTAAGACATTCTTGTGAAAGGTGAGGCTTTTAGACCACCCGAAATCATGAGATTTCTGGACTTGGTCAGCACCCAACAGATGCAGACGTTTGAACTTTGCGATTCTTCTCACAAACGACACTCCTCATAGTTTTTGCCTATTGTGTAAAAGTTCTTATAGTGATACTGAAGCATAACTTCTTAAAATGCTCTTACTTGTATTAAACCCATTTTTTTCTGCACTTGCAGCAAATGATACGGATTTAAAGAGCAACTCCCATTTTCTAGAGATAAAAACAACATTCCTCTTTGTGCATTGCATTTGTTGCAGATTCCTACCTTTTGTTAGTTATTCTAAAAAAATATCAGTGTGTTTATCTGTGTCCATGTGTATGGAAATTAACACAAAGGATCAATCAGCTGCACTTGCAGGGCTCTAATGTAGAAAGTGGCAGGGTCTGCATCCCTTTAAACAGGATGTCCCTTTGAGAGTACGTACACAAAAATGACAGGGGGTGCCCATATTCTGACTTTGTAGCTTAGTAAAGACTTGTGGTATAATAATCACAAGCAAGAAATTACATTTCTGGGGGTTGTTCTGTACACCATCTGTGTACAGCAGCCTTTCTCAACTGGTGTTGCGCAGCACACTAGGGTTCCACGGGATCATGGTAGAGAAGGGTTGTCAGATGAGCCCAAACCCCTGCCGAACTGTACATCGGCACTAAGGAACTCTGTCGGTCTCAGGAAAGTGAAAGTAAAGGGAGGGGGGGGAGTGTGCTGTGCTCTCTGCTTCCCCCTACAGTGCAGTAACCGGCATTGTACTAGAGCTTTGTAAAGGGCTTTATACATGTGTCTGTTTACACTCATGTAGGTGCCTGTGCTGTTTATATTTTAGCTTTTAATTCTGACCACCCTATTCCTGTACCATCAGAACTGCTTTTTTTTATGGCATGTTTGAGATAGCAGCAAGCACTGCTGCTCCTCTGAAAAGCAATCTATGCTCAGAGGCATTTAGCAGGCGGTAAAGATGCATTATGTTGCCTCTTCACCACCTGTTTTAAGCCCATAAGCTGCAGCCACAGCATGTGTATATCTCCAGCTGCTGCCTCTGAATAAATAAATTGATTACATATCTCACAATAAAGGTTTTGAAAAGTATTGGCACTATACTGCAACCTTAAAATGTTCAGTCCCCGTGCAGTCCTAAAAATGGGATCAAGGCTCCCTTAAGAATTAGTTCAGGCCAACCTAGGAAATATTTAATTTTTTTAACCAAATAAATAAAACTGCATGCATTCCTAAAAACACACAAAATATAACCGGATACTAATAACATTTATATATAATAATACCAGAGATTGTTGATCCAGGGAATATCAGCTTGACTATCTGCCACGTTGGAGCAAACTGCCATATTGGAGTTTTCCATTCCCCTAGATCACCTGTGGGTGTGGGATTCTGTGTATGGAGTTATTCTATTTATTTTTATTGGTTAGATGGACCTCTGTCTTATCAACCCAACTATGTACCTAAAGAATTCCAAGTCAGGATATCATCTACAATGAGTTTATGTGTAGTATGTATAAGGGAATACTTATTAAGGTTGCCAAAAGATATACTGTACTAGGTTAAAGGTCTAAGATAATATGCTTAGGCGTGCATTTCACTAAGTTCAGAATTAAGATGCAAGATGTTGACATATTAGGATGCATCTGTCTGCGGTAAGAGGTACAAAGCTAAGATAGGACTGGTTACGCAAGAATATGGTCAGTCAGCAGATGTTGAAATGACGAAATAACTATCAGAAGACTGTATTTCACCTTTGACTTAGATAATGTCATGAGTTTAAGAAAAATGTCGATGTATGTATGAATTACCTGATTGGTTAAACCACAGGGCTGTCCTTCTGTTCAAACTAAATAAAATTGTTGTGTGTGCTTCAATAGGCACATTCATTATTCACGTACAATAGCGTGTATGTGTAATGTTTTGTCCACCGGTGAAAGGGACCTCCGCCCTTCAATCCTAGCCTAGGCTACCAGGGGTTACTTACAGAAGACGAGCAACCTAACAGTTTTGGTACCAGCAAAGTGGGGTTCGTCTCGTCTTGCGACAGGTAAGTCACTTTACTCTTTTTTACCTGATTGGTGAATGGTGTAAACACTTGCTCTGTCCGGGCGGCCGCTACGAACTTAGTTTAAAATTAAAAGAAGTAACTGTGCCTTCGCGATGAACTAGGCTGGTTCCTCGGGAGGTTAAAAGGGCTCGCAAGGAATTTATAGGTTTAGGGGAGTCCGACTAGGTTGGTCTGACTTAAAACTATTGGTGATAGTATTTTTAACACGGGAAGTAGTAGATTACGCCCGTGACAAAGGGATTGGTGGAGTGGACGCCCATTTGAAAAAATTTTTTTTTTTTTAAAAAAGTGCACTATAAATTGATAAATGTATTGCAATACGGTTATTTCATGTCTTAAAGTATATTAAGAATATGTCTGTTTCTCTCTAGGTACACGTGTAAGTATATAGAGTATAAGTTTTAATATAGAGTATAAGGAAAATAATTGTTGTTGTTTAAATGAGTGCAGAATATGAGGAGCCCTCTTGTAGTGACATAGCATCCGCCTGCCCCCATTGCACGTTAGGTCTACTCTTCCTAAGAATAGATGACAAGTGGATTTTACTGACCACCAGACCAGGGGGGTTCTCTTGCAGACTTGGTGTAAGAGGGGTATATCCCGCCACCAGGAAAAATTTACCCTTCATCGTATATTAAGGGTAAATCTTCATAGTTTTATATAAGTCCATCTGCCCCAAAAAAGATCAGGGATCCTACTCCCAGACCAGAGACCGGATTGTTGGACAAACCGGGTGTTATCACCTGTGTCCTGCCACTAGACACACACTGCCCAGACTACTAGATGGGGAATACTGCAGCAACCCAAGCCATGGCCACCCCATCACCCTATGAATTTGTCAGTAATATGATCCCTGGCCCCCAGGTAGAACCATTTTGGACACAAGTCCGGGAAAGGTGTCAGCAATTGGGAATCCATGACCCAGGACCCCAAGGTCCTTGTTCAGAGGAAGACTGGCAAGAAGTCAGTAAAATTTGTCAGGTACATAAGCATTCTTATCCTCCCTGCAAAGGGGCTGACCCACAATACATGAAGGATTGTTTCTGTGCATGGAACAAATGCCTTGGAAAATATAGGCAATTGTGGACAGCAAGGACATTGGAAATCCCAGTGCCCTTATAGGACTGGACAGATTAGAGCAAGAGGCAGAGGCAGGGGATTTAACCCCCAGACCCGCCCACAGTATCCCCGTTATCTGCCATACCAGAACCCTCGTCAACCACTACCCCAATATCCTACACAGCCACAAATAATGCACCGAGGGAAACTCTGTTGGTATTAATGGGACACCTGTCACCCATCCCATCACTCCACCACTGACTGTAGCCACTCCAGAAGGACAGAAATTATGTACCCAAACTTTTGCCGTCTTGTCCTCATGCCCTGTGCCCCTTATGGGACGGGACCTCTTGGCACAACTGTGTATTACCATTAAGTTTAATAAAGAAGGTTCCCTTACCGCTAGTTCACCATTATGTGACTTACATGGCCCTAAGCGACATGCACACAGAGGGTTCCCAAAAAGACATGCACACAGGAGTTTCTTTCTAATGATACCTTCCTCCCTTGACCATCACACAATTTGGGCAGAAAACAAAGGTAGTGTGGGCTTTATTAATTGCACACCATATGCACCCCAAATGCGGTCAGATGCAGGGATACAATATCAAAAACAGTATCCCCTACCCCCAGAGAAAGTCAAAGGCATCTCCCCTCAAATTAATGATTACATATCAAAAGGTATCCTGAGACCAATCATCAGTCCCTGGAACACACCCATTTACCCTGTAAAGAAGGCCAGTGGCGAGTGGAGACTCGTCCAAGACCTCAGAGCAGTAAACAAACAAGTGATTCCCCTCCCACCCCTAGTCTCAGACATCACTTATTTTTTCATGCATACCGGCAGACTCTCTATGCTACACAGTAATTGATTTAGCGAATGCTTTCTTTAGCATTCCCATTGCAGAGGAAGCCCAACCTATGTTTGCTTTCTCCTGGGCCGGGGGCCAACTAACCTGGCAAGGGTATGTAGACAGTCCAGCCGCCTTCTCTATGGTACTCAACGAGACTGTCAAGTCTTGGACTTCTGAGCGAGGGTCGGTACTAATACAGTATGTGGACGGCCTGCTCCTGTGCAGTCGAACTGCTGAAGATTGTGCGGTCGATTCAACATCACTGTTACAACACCTAGCTCACGCCGGGCATCTAGCCTCAAGGAAGAAAATACAATGGTGCCAGCCACAGGTAGAATACCTAGGGTGCATTCTAAAGGAAGGGACAAGGCTAGTGTCCCCCAAACGTGCCGCAGCCCTTCGAGCTCTCAGTCCCCCAAAAGACAAGGCCGCCCTACTCTCATTTTTGGGTGCAATTGTATATTGCCGCCAATGGATCCCTGACTGTTCTCATTATGATAGTATCCTAAGAGAGGCTACTGGCTCGACAGCCCCTAAATTAATAGATTGGACTGAAGACAGACTACAAGCTTTTCAAGCTCTATTAAACAGTCTGTCAAATGCTCCCGCCCTAGGGTTGGTAGACTATGGTAAAGCTTTTTCAACTATACTGTGTAGTCTCGGGGACCTCTTTTGCCGCCGTGCTAACACAACAGCATGGAACAGGCTACCGCCCTGTCTCCTACCTATCTAAAAAAAACTCCCCATCCAAGTACAGGGAATGCCATTCTGTCTCCAAAATCTTGCTGCCTGTGCAATGGCTGTACAAGATGCAAACAAATTAGTGCTAGGTCACCCATTGACTCTCTATACCACTCATTCAGTCACGCATCTTATTCAGAACATGAATACCCAACATATGACCTCGCAAAGACTTAGTGGTTATGAGATAACACTGATGAACACTGATAACCTCACACTCAAATATGTGCCTGCCAGCAACCCCGCTGTGCGCCTTTTGCATTCCATGTTGCGTTTACCACATGACCCAGACATTATACATGACTGTTCGGAAAAGGTTGCTGCTATTACCAGTCCCAGACCGGATCTCACTGACACCCCTATCTCAGGTGCAGAGGATGTTTTTGTGGACGGTAGTTGCTCCCGTCCCTCTGATTCCACCTTCCAAACAGGATATGCAATAGTCCAGTTGCCAAACAAGGTATTAGAAGCCAAACCACTGCCCCCTCTTCGGCTCAGGTGGCTGAACTGGAAGCCCTCACTAGGGCCTGCATTCTATTCACCGGTAAAGAGGTGAACGTCTACACAGACAGTAGATATGCTTTTGGAGTGGTGCATGATTTTGGTGTGATATGGGCCAATAGAGGTTTTAAAACAGCAGACAACAAAATAATTGGCAACTCCACACAGATTAGTGCTCTCCTCCAAGCCATTCTTCTTCCAAAAAAGGTAGCCATAATTAAAGTAAAGGCACACTCCTCTGACAGCAGTCGTGTTTCAAAAGGGAATGCTCTTGCTGACAGAGAAGCTAAAAGAGCTGCTGCCTTTTCCCCTAACCCCCCTGCCCCCACAACAATGTTTTTCAAGGAACACTTCGCAGCACCTAACTTTAAAACTGTCATAGCACAGATGCAATCAATGGCCACAGAAGATGATGTCCATTTTTGGACAAAGGAAGGATTGACCAAAGACCCTGAAGGTCTTTGGTCAAAAGAGGGGAAGATCCACATGCAAGAACAAAACTATCACCCTTTGAGGTCCTCATGGGAATCCCCGCAAACATAGAATTACCCCCATTAGACCAAGACACTGATATTGACATTTATTCCCAACAGGAAATGTACGTGAAAAACCTGGTAAGTATGCTTCATGAAATGAACGAACAAGTTTCTGTCACCTTTTTTCCCTCTTCCCACAGAACCAACGCATCCCTTCATCCCTGGGGATAAAGTGCTGATCAAACAATTAGCACAAAGAAAGAGTATCGGACCGGCTTTCTCAGGACCATGGAAGGTGGAAAAGGTATCCAGGACCGCAGTGTTAACAGACCTAGGAAACACCTGGATCCACGCCAGCCGTCTTAAAAAGTGTCCCCAGCTTCCCTCGACTCCAGAGCCCCTGGCAGTGACAGAGAGCAGCAACTCCCAAGAACAAGATCTACAAGAAGTTCAGAGAGGCATAGAACAAATTTCCCTGGAAGATCCCACACCCCCTCAAAAGGACAAAACAGAGCCAACAACTGCCGGGATGAGAAACGAAGAAGAAGAACAGAACTCCTAGATAACAAATAATCAGAACTTTAAAAAACAAAGATGCTTTCTCCATCAGTGTCAGGGAAGGCCTTGTGCCTCTTATGCTGTATTACCCTAGTAGTGTTCCTACCAACCTGGTTGATAGCCAACTGTATATATCATCCAGAAGACTTAGGTCTATTAAAAGGGATATGTGGACCACCTAAGATGAATAATACCCCCGGCCAAAGACATAGTAGAAGTATTGTACCCGTTAATGAGTCACCTAAGGGACTGACTAACAAGATGTTACTACTAAAATTCAAATATAGCTATGCTCAAAAATCTGGTTTTGAGAAATGCTGGATTTGCAGCAAGCTACATCCCAGTACAGCTAGAATCCCTCTCATGGCAGTCCCCTTGAATTTTACCCCCCTCCTTAATGGAACACCCCCTATCGTCCTAACGAATGTTACTAGGACCCGTCCAAATAAAACCCTCACTTTCCAAATTATAGGTAGAAGCCACTTCCCAGACTGGTGTTTCCGACTGGGAAACACCACAGATGGAGCCGAGGTTTGCAAACAAGCAAAACTTAACATTTCAATGACATCATTTAACAGTCCTTCTTTCTTCCATACTTCAGATCCCACCCTAAATGCCACCTTTTTAGACTTTCTTAGCTCCAGTACCAAGACTACAATACACCAATTAATGTCAATTCTGGTGCTCTCTGGCCTTTCTGATACTCTTAGGAACGTGTTCCATAAACGACCCCTAGCTCTAGGAAATACCATATATATATGCTGCGGCAAACTCTGTCACCCCTGGATCCCAACCAAACCCCAGGGGTGGTGTTACCTTGCAGCCCTGGTTCCTATCATGGGGGTATTAGGGGATAACAAGGGAAGTCACCTCCTTGAAGCCAGCATGCATCCTAGATATCCCCTTAGACACCGTAATAAACGAGAATTGTTTTTAGAAAAAGATATGGCCTGGGCATGGTTCCCTTCCTGGACAGGGTGGGGAATTGACCTAATGAAAAGATTAAATAATTACACTGGCATAATTGATGAGATTCTGGAGGAAAATTCTGATGACATAACCAAACTAAATCTAGAAACTAGGGCAATTAGGAAGCAACTAGAACTACATGAGTTGGCTATAGAAAGTATGAGTGCAGCCCTTACTGGCCTCTGTGAGACTACTGAGGATTATGAGTGCTGTACCTGGATTCATAATACCAGCATCGAAGTCCCAGACTACTATGACGTTATTGCCCAACACAGGGAAGAGGTAAATAAACTACAGAAAGAGGCAAGGAACATAGGAAAAAACTGGGATCCCTTCTCGAGCAGTTTTAGTTTTGGGGGATTAATATCTTGGCTCCGAAATGCTGCCATGACAATTGTCACTGTGATTCTCTTCATTCTATTTTTATATGCCTGTTATAAGATAATCAAATGTTTATGTAAAAAGGGAAACACGGTCGCTCCGAAGGATCTGAAACTCACTTCCATTGTTAAGGATCCAACGGTATGGTATAGAAACCAAGAGCACAAGGGTTCGGAGTATGAAGCCTGTGCTATTAAATTAGAAAAGGAATGATCATTATGTAAATCACAGAATGATCAAAGGAAGGATTATAAGGGAATACTTATTAAGGTTGCCAAAAGATATACTGTACTAGGTTAAAGGTCTAAGATAATATGCTTAGGCGTGCATTTCACTAAGTTCAGAATTAAGATGCAAGATGTTGACATATTAGGATGCATCTGTCTGCGGTAAGAGGTACAAAGCTAAGATAGGACTGGTTACGCAAGAATATGGTCAGTCAGCAGATGTTGAAATGACGAAATAACTATCAGAAGACTGTATTTCACCTTTGACTTAGATAATGTCATGAGTTTAAGAAAAATGTCGATGTATGTATGAATTACCTGATTGGTTAAACCACAGGGCTGTCCTTCTGTTCAAACTAAATAAAATTGTTGTGTGTGCTTCAATAGGCACATTCATTATTCACGTACAATAGCGTGTATGTGTAATGTTTTGTCCACCGGTGAAAGGGACCTCCGCCCTTCAATCCTAGCCTAGGCTACCAGGGGTTACTTACAGAAGACGAGCAACCTAACAGTTTGTTCTTTTATGCATGTGAGGAGGACGTTTTCATCCTTTCAAGGCACAATTGTGATAGCAGATATTTGTACTTTAAAAATGAAAACGGGTACCAAGTCAGCAGCCATAGAAAAGAGCTACAAGAATCAATCTTTCATCCCAGCTAAAATGGACGCTATAGATAAAAACCAGATGACAACGTTTGATATCATATGGAAACCCTGGATTAAATATTATACGTCAGATAATATGGACAACCGAGTTTTATTCTTATGGTGATTACGATTTTTTATAGAATTACAACATTAGATGATATAGAAAACCTCCTCCGGAGAATTATTCCCTCCCCTTCCCCTCCTATATACCTTTTATGTTCTTCCCTTACTATATAATACTTACTATAAACATACTTTAGAAGTTATGGTCAAAACTTTAAAATCATATATTTTCTTTTAGACATATTTATATTTTCTTGGGATTAAAATGTTTAAAACTCAGCTATAAGAATGTTTTCAAATTCTAAAATATATAAGGCCATTTATTGTCATTCCCACGAGAATATCTTGAAATTCTTCTTTGCTTTGTATCATCCGTACTTCAATATGTCTACTTTTTATTTCTGGTATCACATAATTTGTCTTATATTCTGTACATGTAATTTATTTTAACATTAAATAAAAAATTTTGAACGAGAAAAGACCTACAAATGCAGTCACTTGTGGAAGCAGATTCAGCTGACTTGGTTTAAAAATAAAATAATAATGACTGGTTGCTCTGGGCTTACCGTTTTGTACACAGCATCATTGAGCCCAACTATACCTTACCAACCCCACGGAAAGATGGCATTTTAATCTGGCAAAACATTTTAATCTGGCAAATAATTCTGGTAGAAAACATTACTATACCACGAGTACAAATTATGCTTTGCGACAGGTTTTAAAAATGCAAGATAACCACTAATCACAGGTTTATATTCACATTGCCTCTGTGTTGTTCAATGCTACCCTTGCATTACTGTTTAACTCTACCTATTTTAATAAAACACAGACGCTAGCTGGCATTGCTAAACTCTACCTCTAAACAAAGCCAGTTGTCTGGCAGTCATGATGGGTTTAATAGTCTAACAAATGTGCATATAAAGATCTGATCTGCCTACTTGACCCGGGACGGTGACTCAAAGTGATGAACCTGTTGGATCAGCATAGTAACCAGACAGCTTCTATTTTCAGCAATGACAGGCTTTATTTTATTTTACTGAACGACAAGTTTATTTAAAGATGAGTCAGCTGATGAAACTTCATTTAACAAGCTTAACAGAAATATTGAGCTCTTCATATAGTGTGTGGGATTTTGTTTTCCAAGAAACATTCTAATCTACCCAAAATGAATGCCGCTGATTCACTCCTGAAAACAAGCAAGCATACACACAAAACCAAGCTGTGCCAAGCAGTATGGAGCCGAAATACACCAATTTATCAGCAGATCCTAAAACATGGGCAACTAAAGTGATAACAAAGCTTTTCTATGGGGGGTTTACATCAACCACACCTACCAAAGCATCTTTCTCCATTGGTTCTTTGATAGAACAGGCAGCTCAAAGAGCCAAAAAGGGAGACACAGTACTGACCTACAGCCCCCCAGTACCTACTTGAGCCCCATCTCGATCCAGCGATGTGCGTGAGAATAGTGGTTATCCTGGGTCTCCAAAGAGAGAGTGGGGGCGGGGCAGAGCTGTGTTGTGTGTGAATGGACACAACGCAGTGGCTCGGGAGCGACCATCAATTGCCCCCCACAGCAAACTGCTTGTTATGGAGGCATTCAGCAGGAGAGAGGGACCAGGAGCGTCGGCAGGGGACACAAGAAAAGGAGGAACGGGGCTGCTCTGTGCAAAACCAATACACAGAGTTAGGCAATTTTTTTTTCTTTAACAAAGCACTTTAATGTGCATTTACACAATGCAACAGACTGAAGAGGTACAATTTGGGCCACATAGATAAAATTAGATTTGCAAATCATTTAAGCTATACAATATCTCCTCCCTGGGGATACATCTACTGATTGTAGACATGTGGTTCTCAATTATGGTAACCCCCTGCTTGTGTATTTTTCCATTATGTGCTCAGTTTAAAATTCTCAGCCTGGCGACAGGTTCATTTAAAAGAATAAAACACCAAAAACTGACACTTCAGATTTGTGTACGAGTAGTGTTGAAAAACCCAATGTCACCTGTCTCTTCACATATTCCAACCATAGACGTTTTCCCGTGGGATTTCACTACACTGCATTTATAATACTTGCAGCCACCTACATGTCATACTTTGCTTCAAAATAAAGTCATTGTAGGGGCACAGCCAGAACTCTGACAGGAAACACAAAATACATCTAAAATGTACTCCGAGTTCATGATCTTAAAGACCCATTGTTGTGCCCACACCGCAAGGATTAAGGCTAGGTTCACACTTATGCAGTGCGATTTCGGTTGTGACAAATGCAATTTCTAATGTGATTTGGCATAGCTGGAGACCTAATTTGCACTGGACCTGCACTAAACTCACACAGGACCCTATTTTAATTGATCACAATTGCACCACGCAGAAGTGAACAGCTTTTATAGCAAACAATGTTTTTTCTGATGACATGCAAATCTAATCCAATACTGGGACCAAGTGCTCATTTCTCTCTAGGAGATGAGAATAAGTATTTTGGACTCCAGCAGACAGTGCTCCCCCAATGCTCTGGCACCCTCACACCCATAGTCATTGTCCCTGCATTGGTCTTGTTGTCTGAGGACCTTAGACCACCAGACCATAGAGGAAAAGGGGCTGCTGAGACCAGTCTCCTAGAGTGGAGGAACGGGTAAGTAAAACTGCCTTTCCAAATCCCCTTTAATGCAAGGGAGAATTTTTACTTTTACTGTAGTTCAGTTTTAGGCTCCAAGCACACTGAAGCTCATAAAGGGCTGTTTTTGGGAGTTTGGGCGTTGTTTTTTGTTTTTGTTTTTTTGTTTTTAACAGCCCATAAACTCTCCTCTACGTTATCCTATGTGTCCATGCACACATGTACGTTTTTGGATGTTTATCAGCAGTGGAGTTTATGGGCTGGATAAAATCTCGTTCAGGAGTCGTTTTTCTGACCACAAAAAACGCCAAATGTTCACAAATGCGGCTCACCAGCAGTTAACCTTTTTGATCCATTGAAAAAAAAACTATTTTAAAAATAACCGCTAATGCAGAAAAACACAAAACACACAATAAAATGCTACTGCAAAAACATAAAAAAACGATTTAAGGCTCACTGCAAAGCGACTGCTGTTTTTAGAACATTATTTTAACATCCAGTGTGCAGGGAGCCTTAAAGCAGTCTAGTTCACAAGAACAAGTGAACATATGTTGACAATGTTCCATGCAGAACTATCCCTCAATGAATATGAATTTTTAGTCAAATACATTTAATTAGGTGCCTATAAAACACACCAAGTTAAATTTTAGTACATGCATTTCACACAAAGCTGCAAAGATGAAAGAAGAGGGTGAGCAAGACAGCCATGAGTGGTGAATAATCCCAAACTGTGTTGGACCAAGGTTCCTTTCAAGGAAAGGCCACAGAGCAGAGCCAGCAATAGAAGCTGCAGATCAAGTAGAGGGGAGAAGAGCTCACAATGTACAGTATGCGCTCTTTTTCCCATACAACTTTTTTTTAGCAAACAAAAAAAAATAAAAAATAAAAAAAAGTACTTCATCCCTCTGCTCTATACATGACAGTCATGTACAGAGCAGAGGGATGAAGTACTTTTTTTCAGTTACCGTAAGTTTTTAGTTTGCTAAAAAAAATTGTATGGAAAAAAAAGTGCATACTGTACAGCTGTATACAGTTAAATGCATTATAATTTCTATACTCTATTCAAGTTTGCTGCGGTTTCTGTGATAAATTGAAGTGGTTTAACTTCTATTGTGCGAAATTATTAATAAAGTATTTTATAACTGCTCTGCCTCCCAGACTACAGGACACAAAATGGGTGGCAATTAGTTCATCCAGAGGGGTCTCCTACTCAAATACTAAGAAGGAAAGTACAAAAAAAAAAATAAAAGTACAGTACAGGCCGTCCCCGGGTTTCAAACATGATAGGGACTGTAGGTTTGTTTTTAAGTTGAATCTGTCTGTAAGTCGGAACAGGTACATTTGTTAAGTGTAGCTCCAGCCAAAAAAAATCTATTTTTACGTTGTTTTTAGATAGCATAAGGAAGGATTATCACCCATGTAACATTTGTTTTGCTGTCTGTGCCCCTGTTCATTAGATTTCACCTCACTTTCTGTCCCAATGACAATTGGATTTTGAAAATTTGGGGTTATTAGGGAAACAAGGACTGGTGATAAAGTATCAGTGGAGACATCTTTTTCCCATATTAACTCTTACAGGAGAGAATTTCCTCTCGCTGTCTCTTATCTCCCTCAGTTTTAAGTAGGAGTCGTTTGTAAGTCGGATATTTGTAAGTAGGGGACCGTCTGTATACGAGACCCATTTGTTAATTTGCCAGCCGTTGCTGGATTGAAGAAAAAAAAAAAAAAAAAAAAAAAACCCTCTCTCCCAGAGTGGCCACTTAAGCTGCCCATAGATGGATCGAAAAATGACCCAATAAGCAGGGACCGTTTAAAATTGAAATCCATGTATAGGCACTGTGGTTGTACACAAGTTGATCTACCAGTCAACCTCTGTACAACCATCAAGCTGGAAAATTTCCTTTTGATCAGTGCTGCAAAATCTATAGCCTGCAGGGATGATCTGTGCATTCTGATGGGGAAGAAGTCTCCCTGTTGTAGGAATACGAGGACACGGTGGGGATATTTCCCCATCCACATCGAGTGTGTGGATGGGAGAATCATACCCATTTTTTTTATTCAACCTGCTGCTTGGAAAAAATAAAATAAAAGTCCCATCCAGGGAAGCCTTTAAAAAGGAGCTTTATTAAAGCAGCTTAACAGGTGCAGGTGCCATACTGCTGAGCAAGCTAGGAGGCACTTGCAAAGTTCCTATGTGTAATGATTCATTCTGGGGGGGGGGATCATGAACAAATACACTGGCCACTTGTGATGTATCTATATCATGCCTGAAGATAATAAAACTACTGGTTTTAATAAAGTATTACCAAAGCTGGAGGCAATTGCCCTTTTACAGCACAGTATATGCCAGTTGTTACTGCACAAAGCACAAATCCAGAAGTAGTCAAAATAAAATATTCAATTAACATGGGCAACAAGAAGCCAATATATTACATGTCTTTACTGGTACACGGGTACCAAGAGACTGTAAAGTGACATGCAATTTTTAGTTTTTTGTCTCCTGACTATAATTTCTTTTAAATAGTTACAGCTAGAACAGCAAAGGAAATGAGGACCTTCCTGTGTGTAATTGGGAGGTAGACTACTGTTTCCTCTGGAACAGATTTGCCATTACTCACAATGCTTATCTGGGCAGCGGTGTTGTACCTCACTAACCATCAACCAAAAGGAGAAAGTTTGGCAAAATTATATTGTTTATTGGCTCATTGTGAAAAAAAAAAAAAAAAAGTTGTTTTCTTTAGAAGGATTTTCAAATGCTTGTATTTGAAGTCAACCGAGCTGGTCAATAAACGGTATCACTTTAAATCTAGGCTCTCTGTTGGACCCGTTTCAAAACTTTGGCTTTGTAAGGACAGGTCATAAAGAAGACCTGATGTGAAAGAAGGTTCAGGAAATCATGGTTCAAGAGCACAGAAGGAAAAAGGAAACTGTGACCATCTGATATCCAATACCAAATAAAAAGATAAAAATCTAAAAATCTGTGAAAAGCCTTTAGACTGAGCAGGCCCAGATGGTAAATCGTTGTCTCTTGGCACTGTGGGGATTTTCTGGTTTTCTTAGCGTAAATATCATGGAATTTTTTCTGGTTCTTATTTCATTTTTCACAAAAACAGACTCCAGTAAATCCCAATTGAAACATCTAGGGAGGACAAATAATCCTAGTTTTAGCTAATTCATGTACGTGAATATTGAGCCAAAATATTTAACAACTACGATGTGCTTTAAAATAATGGTACACCCTGAAGAAAAACTACAGCGTGCTGCAGGGGAGCAGGTATTTCACACACCCGGAAAAGATATAGTGCTAAAACAAACAGGCAGGGAAGCATACAACTATAAAACTAAGAAATGTTGATGAAAAGTCAAAGTGGAGTCGACTATGGCAGCCACATTTTTTGCTACATTTAAAGATTAGAGGCTGTATATACAGTAGCTGGCAAGGCACAATTTTTACCAACAACCATGTAATATGGGGCCATCCTGGATTTGACTAGATTTCTTTAGGATTAAAATTATGAACTGCCATATATGCAGATTGTGCTGCGTGACATCATTAAGGCCGGGTTCACAGTATACTACATGACAGTACTACGACTCAAAAGTGAGAGGCTACAGCAGGGAGCAGGAAATAACACAACGTCGGAAGTCAAAGTCGGAGGGTTAGGACAAGGATCCCACTTTGATCCTACTTCAATGATAGTCAATGGGTTGAAGTAGGATCAAAGTCAGACCAAAGTAGTACAGGGAGCATTTTCAAAGTTGGACAAACGTGTGTCAGACCAGTTAAGACGGCTCCCATAGGGAAACATTGATTTTCATACGTCATGAGCTCCCAATGTCGGAGCGTTTGTCGTACCAGTGTGAACCCGGCCTCAGACCTATTCACTTCAGCAAGAAAAATGATCAGGTGTGCAGAACGTGCAAAAAAACTTTCTAAACCTGATGATTCCTTCAAGTCTATGAACTGTATAAAAATCAGGGTGGATAAAAATATAAATATTTTTTTAATCAGATTTTTTTGATTTTTATAAAAATTTTAATAAAATGCTTTTGGCATGAAAATCCATCTAAAAAGATGGTTATCTATTTAAGATGCATTAAAATGTAGTTTATTCAGCATGAAATGGAGCTTAGTTATGTAGCATGAGGCTGTATATTGACTTACGACTGCTTTACAGACGAGACAGAGCTTCTGCGGGTGAAGCCGAGCGGCCACGTGATCTCCCCACCTGACGTCAGAGGGAGATCATGGCTCCTTCGGCAGAAGCCATCCTTCGGAGTTGGAAAGCGTCGAGTCACATGACCGGCCTGAAGACAGCTGGAACTTGGTATTTACACGGGTCGTTTAAAAAATGCTTAACAGTGCGATATGCCAGCCTCTAATAGATGGGGCTGGCTTAGACTTTTACAAATGGGTTCACAAACCCTTTAAAAGTTAGCAGAAAATACAATTGTGTTATACATGCATATTCTTATTAGGGGTAATATTTTATATACATCAGCAAACATTGAAAGCTTTTTTTTTTTTTTTTTTTTAATGATCGCATTCACTTTGTTTAAACAAGAATCTGTTTTTAAAACAAAGTAGAAAGAGAAATAAAATATTCAATATACAAGGCAGGTCAACATGTGTTACATGCACCCTGCTACACAAGCATATCCTATTTCCTTTATAGAATCAGGACTATGTCAAAAATATAATGGCCCAAAATAAAACATCTGGGGGGGGGGGGGTTAAGAAATATTTTTATGCATGTGGTTTTAATTCAAACCCAAAAACAAAGTGGGGGGTCATTCAATTTATACCCAATACTAACCTCAGAGCAATGGATAGCCTGGGCCAGTAGCCATGTGCAGCTTTACTTGCATAGTACCCAAAAAGGTAAATCTGTCCGTCTGGAAGATTGCAAGTCAATGAAAAATATGCAGCGTTTGTTCAAGTTACACATGGCCTACAAGCTTAAAATGACAGGAAATAATCTTAAAAGAGGAGGACCGGTTTAAAAAAAAAAATAAATAAATAAATTTTAAAGTCAGCAGCTGCAAACACTGTTGCTGCTGACTTTTAATAAGCACACTTGGCTGTCCAGGCCGCCCGCGATGTCGGCCGCCCGAGGCTGACCCGTCCCTCGGCGCCGCCATTTTGACTAAGGGAAACAGGCAGTGGAGCCTTGCGGCTTCACTGCTCGTTTCCTACTGCTCATGCGCGAGTCGCACAGCGCTTTGTGAATGGGGCGCGCTGTGTTCTGGGACACACAGTTCCCAGAACACAGCGCGACCCATTACCCAGAATACGCCGCACGGAGGAGAGAAGACAGAAGATGTCCACAGAGGAGGAAGAGGCAGATTAGGACGATGTGCCTAGCAACAGGCATTTCTGGTAGTTAAAAAAAAAAATGCCTTCATTTTTTTTTTCAGGGTGGCCCTCCACTTTAAAATTGATCTTTAGCTGAGTCTATAAACAGCATGAGGATAGCAGGCTGTTAAAGTGTAGATAGATATAGATATTAAATAAAAAAAATTGGGAAGAACACCCATAAAAATGCACAGGGTGGTCTAGATATGGAATATATGGATATGGATTTATATATTGGAAATATCCAAATGGTGTGGCAGGCCCTTTAATCCTTTTTGATGCCAGCGCTGTTTTTGTGTTTTTTTCCTCACACATTTAAAAATGATTTTAGGCCTAAAGATTACTCCCCAAACATTCCACATTTCCTCAAAGTAGAGATCCTAGAAAATAAAATTATGGTAGTTTCAATTTTCTATGTCAGACAATATTAGTGCAATGTTTTATCAAGCAGACATAGTCAAGTCTAGAATTGTTGCTCTTACTATAGTGTGCGTGGCAATATGTAACTTGTGTAGGAAGGTGTCCCTGTTGTCTGTGTTTAGGTTTGTATTTGCATGTATGTGGGGGAGGTTTAGGTGCTTGAATATAACCATATTTATTTTTCGAAGTGTTTAAAAAAAAAAAAAAAAAAAAAAGACACACACACACACACACACACACATTTTATTGTACTGCTGCCTGTTCTTTTCCATCTGACAGCCGACTGTTGAACTTTAGAAGTTGGCTTGTAGCTGTAGCAGCCATGAGTGTAAAATGACCCCGCTGTTACTGACATAGGTCGGTGGCAGCAAAAGGTTTACAAAAAAAACAAAAAAAAAAAAAAAAACAAACACACACACACAAACACACACAACACACAAACAACACACACAACACACACACAACACACACAAACCTATATAGAAATCTGGCGGTTTCACTGCTGGGAGTGATGTCAAACAGGAAAAAGGTAAATATTGTTTGATATGGCACCTTTCATACCCCAGCAGGCAAGGGGTGCAGCATTAGCTGTTAGAAGATGCCTTGATCTTGTTGAAAAATAAGACAAAGAAATGCTTAATCAGCAAAAACAGACATATTTTAGACTTCTGCCTTCACACCTGGAAGCTCATGGGTTGCACACACGAGGTACAATTTTTATTATCCTGTTCCCTGTTGGAAACGTATCTGTTCAGCAGCGGTGACTAGAACTAGCAGGGATGGGTAGAGTAGAGTAAAGTATTGTATTTATGATTTTCTACGGATAGGAAAAGTTGCCATTAAGGAGTGCGAAATTCTGCTAAGAATTGAGCTGTCCGCATTTAAGGGTTTTGGGGTACTGGTAGAATATAATAATAATAAATATTCCATCATGTAATGATTGGGAGTTGAAAAACTCAAAAAGGAGGGCATATACAGGTTATAACAGCACACTCACTGCCAAGGTGAGGTCGGTCAACAAGGCTAGGACGTTATTGCCAACGGAAATGCAGAACCTGCTGAGGTCACACAACTTCACAGTTAGGGTGCTACCAATATAGAGGATTTTTGGTCACCGTTTAGACTTTAGAGTTTATCATGAAGAGGCCACGATCGGAAAAAAAAGCCAGCTTGAATCAGAAGTGGAAACTAAACACACACACAGGTTTAAGTTTCGTGTTCAAGGCCTTCTTCCAAAGGAAAATGATACACAAGGGTGTGGACTAATACATGAGAAGAGACAGGACTGACAAGAAATTAAATTTTGCTAGAACTGTTCCCAATTATAGTAACAGTCATGCTGTGGAGGAAGGAGCTTAGGGATAGTTAGGTCAAATTCTGGACATGAGTGTCATGCATGCAATACATTTGTTAACCATGGGGGATGGGGTTACGGTGGTTGTGAGGCTTAACATCTTGTGTTGAGATGGATGAAGACTAATATCTCATTCAAAGCAAAGTATGTCCCAGGTGTCAAAAACTCCATAGCAGATACATTCTTAAAATGGGTAGACAGGGTAGACATTTTGCAACCTGGCTTTATAGGTCAGTAATCTCAAACATAGAAATTTAAAAAGAAAAAAAAATACAGACAGACTGGATTTTTAATGCAGAAGAGACATGCCATGTCTTCAGTGCAGCCCAGTGAACAATTTGGCAACGCTGAGCAAACTGCACTACTGGAAATACGCAGGAGTAAGGTCATTCTTGGCCTGGCCAATTAAAACGGCCTGGGGTTGATAGCCAGAAGCCACCAGGCTGAAGACGTCAACCGGCAGATAGCCTCAGGAAATCACACTGCTGGAGTTTAAGTATAGTTCCACTTTGAAAGCTTGCAACCCTACTTTAGAGGAGGTAGCTGAATGATTGTTTGTATTGAAGACAGACAACCTGCATGTGGAAGTGGTCCAATTTGCTCACTTTTTGAAACAGGATACGGAATCTGCCGGTAAAGGAGGGTGCTAGCTCAGAGAAACAGGGTATAGAATTGTAGAATGATGGGTTTGGTGTTGGTCGTACCTTTCGTTTAAAAATTGTGCGACGAGTAGGATCCTACAAGGTACTTTGCAATAAGAAGGGTTCAGCTAAAAAAAAAAAAAAAAAAAAAAAAAAAAAAAAAAAAAAAAAAAAAACACGAGAATAAGGAAGCCCATGGGAAAAATGGCTGGCACAGGTATTGCCGGCATTAAAAACACACTCGCGCACACACGATGCCACAAAGAGAAAGTGCTTTTAAAGCAATGTTTTGATGGTCTTTGCTGTGACTTTGAGGTTTAGAAAGCTTGAGCTTTAGGGGATCAATTGACAACAGGGGGGGGGGGCGGACAGACATGATACTGTTATCAGTGACTGGGGGGCAAAAAAAATAAAATAAAAAGTAGGGAGAGGATGTGGGAAGAAGGAATACAGAGCCCTACTTTGTTTTTAGTGGTTGACTGCGCCACGTAACAATATGGATTCAGTACCCTCTCCGGGCTGCAAGTGACTGCAGCAGAATTCCAACACTGAGGGTAGAGAACAGGGAGGGAAAGCTGAAACCATGCACAGCTGGTACGGTAGGTCCCTCTACAAAAAGGGGAGTGTCTCCACCATCTTGTGAACAGCTGAGGCCAAGAGGATAGAATATATAAAATTGAGACTCTTAAACTAAGTGCACATGGGCCTTGGCAGAGTCTAACAGGACTTAACTGAGGGTGATGTCGGTTATTATTGGCCCGCGAGCTAAGTGCCATGACCTGTAGTAGGGTCCCATTGTAATTTAAATGTTTGGTGCAAAGGGATAGGATAGGCTATCCTGACCTAAAAGAAAAAAAAACATAACAAAAACACCACACACACACACACACACACACACACACACACACACACACACACACACCCCAAACGTAGCATGCAACTCTTAAGCTCAGGGCCTAGAGAATTTCAGGAATGTGTTGCTGAACATTGACCATTCAGGCTCTTAATTTTCTCATTAGTTTGCTTGGTTTTTCATGTTCCCTTCACATTCCTAGTCAGCAATGCACCAATGAGATATTAATTAAATGGCATTTTATGCTGTTGTTCTGCTTTAGAGCGATGCAAAAAAACAAACAATTAAACAAAAGGGTATTTGTCTTTGGAAACACAGTTGGCAAATTACTATTCATTTAGTTTGCCAAACAAAATGCCATGCTAAAGCACAAGCGAATGAAAAGATGGCAATATACTGTACAAGCTGTCCAGTAATCAAGTGCAATCAGCTCACCACAATTGTACATGTTTAGTGAACAGAAAAGAAAGATGGGGGCAAAGGGCAGGCACTCCTAGGTCTGATTTCCTTGGTCTGGGGAGGATAAAACAGACCAAGAGTGAGCTTTTCAAATCTATCCAAAATGATATTTTCCCTGGTTAGTCACGAGAAGGGAATGTGGTCTGTTACAGCCATACACTGTCATCTCATAGCCAGGAGCAATTTTAACGCATTCCTTTTTTTTTTTTTTGTACTTGCAAGGTACTGTCATAATGCGCTAGTATGCATTGCACATTACGTTAAACTTATCTTAAAAGCGATGCTCTTCCAGCTCCAAGATGTCAGTGCTGCAGGCGCTCTCATCTACACCCACCTTGCATGCGCACGGGAGCCTCTGTTCACAGCACAGGGCACGGGTGGCCGTTACTTCAGAGTGCATGCGCCAATTATGTCGCTGGCTGCATGTACAGCAAATATCGGTGCATGTTTAGGAGATATTTACACTACCTATAATCTTATTATAGGCTTACTTATAGGTAAAAGCAAGAGATGGAAGTTGACTTTCACTTTAAGGCCTGGCTAGTAGCTTAGGACTTGAAATTTTGAGCCATGATCTAAATAATACATCTTATGCAATAAACAGAAGACCTAAGGCATACCCCTTTTCCCTTGCTGCCACTACCGCAGCTTTTATGGTCAGCATTCTGGCTTTCAAAATAGGGGCCAGGGTTTGCTTTGTATACCACCAGTGGCTGCAGCCGCTCCTATATGGTTTCATTATAGTGGTTGTAAATTTTCATTTTTTTTTTTTATCAAAATGTTTATATTTACTTGCTCTGCGCATTAGAATTACACAGAGCAGCCCTGATCCTCCTCTTCTCGGGTCCCCTGCAGACGATCCGGGCTCCTCCTCTTTTGCTGGTGCTCCCAACAGGAAAGTGATTCCCACGGGGGCACTACAGCTGCACGATTCACCGCTTGCCATCCACCGTCATGTTGAGCAGGCAGTGTGGCTCTTGTTCAGGACGGGTGTCATGACGTACATCCATTTAAAAACATTGTGTGCCCGCATCTGTACCTTTGGTGGCAGCGTGTCATGGAAACACTGCTCGCCACTGAAGGGGGTGAACAGCCATTGGCCATAGCTGTTTACCACGTGATCGGCTGTGATGAAGTCACAGCCGATCAGATGGTACTGCCTCACTTTGCAATAAACCAAAGTAAACTCTGGACTGCCGCACTCTTGAGAAAAAATGCCTCTCTTTATTTTAAAAACCCCTTAATTTATATTTAAAAAAAAAAAAAAAAAGTTATGAGTAAGCACTCACTATTGCTAGTGCAAAACGGCAGCTCTTTTGTCTGCTGTGTTCTTTTTTTTTTTTAAATGAGATTTTTTTAAAGAAAGGAGTTTTTTCCTCAAGAGTGCAGCAGTCCAGAGTATACTTTCGTTTATTGCCATCGGCAATTGCCTGCACCTGTGGCCTCTGGTGTGAGAGGAGTACACCATCTGCATGTGTGTTCCTGGAGCAGCGAGATTCCCTTTTCACTGCCCCACTTTGCACAGCGCATGCTCACGATCGCATGTGTGCACATCGGTAGCAGCGTGTTCCCGGGAACACTGCTCATCACCAAACGCTGGTAAACAGCCATTGACCAGCACCTGTTTACCAGGTGATCAGCTGTGATCCTTTCACAGTCAGTCAATCACTACATGTAAACATAGAGCTGTAACGAGAGGTTACCGGGTTCTCCCCCTCACACAGAGATCGTGTGTGAGAAGGAGATTGCGGTAACATCTCGTTACCACTTACAGTGCCCCCCCCCCAAATAAAGAGGACCCCTCACCAGGCCATCAGGTGTACCCAAGTACCTATCTGCAGCCCATGCCTCATAGAATATACATTGGGGTGTTTGCTTTCAAAAATAGGGTCATTTTGTGGGTAATTCCACTGTTCTGGTGCTCCAGGACCTTCAAAAGTGTGATAGGTGGGAATGAAATGAGATGTGTAATTTATGCTCCTATGACGCCTGAAGGTATTACTTCAATGTTCGGCCTCTGTATGTGGCCAGGCTGTGTAAAAGTCTCCCATGTAGTATCGTCAAATGCAGGAGTAGCAGTAGAAGGTGTTTTGGGGTTTTATTTTTGCTATATACAGGCTTTGAGTTAGAAACATCTTATAAACTGACCACTTTGCTTAAAAAAAATAAAATAAAAAAATATATATAATATATAGTTACATTTTCTTTCCACGTTTTCCAAAGACTTGTGGAAGAAATATGAATCATTCAAAAGACTCCTTATGCCTCATAGAATAGACATTGGGGTGTTGGTTTTCCAAAATGGGGTAATTTTGTGGGTAATTCCATTGTCCTGGTGCTCCAGGGCCTTCATAAATGTAATAGGTAGTTAGGAAATTAGAGGTGTAATTTATGCTCCTAGAACACATGACTGTGCTACCTGCATATTCTACCTCTCTGTGTGGCCAGGCAGTGTAAAAGTCCCACACATGTGGTATCGCCGTACTCTGGAGTAGCAGAATGCATTTTGGGGTGTAATTGGAAGTATGCGCATGTTGTGTATGAGAAATAACTTATGACAATTTTGCATTAAAAAAAAAAAAAAAAAATTAATTCTTAATTTTCCAAAAGAATTATGGGGAAAAAATTACAACTTCAAAAAACTCACCATGCCTCTTACTAAATACCTTTGACTGTCTCCTTTTTTACATATCCTGTTGCTGATGCTTTTATTCACCTGGTTGATCCTGCCTGTGCCTCCCACACGTAAACTGACCACAGTAGCAAGGCTGCCAATCCATTCTATATGTGTTGTGTCATAACGCTAAAGATATAGGCACCCTGTGCGCAAGAGCACAGCGCACTCATTTTCTGTAGTCGGTGCAGAGACCCCCCCCCCCCAATCCATGCCTGCTCTCGGATGTGGAAAGGAGGAAGTGACAATTGCCACTGGGTCTGACTGTCATGGAAACTATGAAGCTCAGTGGCAATGTCACTTCCAGTACAGATGTAAACGCCCTGACACCTGACATGCCCACCAGCAAGTCCTTGGATCACTGTGGAACGGAGAGCAATTACATGACCTGATGCTGGATGAAAGCTGGAAAAAAAAAAAAATAATCCATGTACAGGCAAGCATTTTCTTTAAACTAGGGGTGCTGAATATAAATCGGCGCATCGCTATTCGGCCTTGCTCAATTCAGAGAGCAGCTGAATCGTAATGGCCGTGAGGAGCCATGGTGTGTGCACGTTGGTAGGGAAATATCAGGCCAGGAGTGAAGGGTGGCTTGGCCTGTCAATGCTGGCGCTGCAACTGATGAGTGGTGGCAGCGGCCGGGCTTGTGGAGCATGGATCTCCAGGTAGGAGAACAGAGCCAATGGTCCCGGAAGGGTTTAGGGCAGCCACGGCTTTCCCAGCCAGAGGTAGGAAGGTGGAGGATGGCCAGAGGAGAGTTGGGTAGAGTAGTAGAGGCAGGTGAGGGGGGCTACGGGGAGGACACTGGCAGATGTGGAAGAGTCAGGAAGTTCCCCGCATCAGTAAGAAATGGCTGCCCAGTCTGTAAGCTCACTTTACCTTGATTGGCTGTCCTGGGCTGTGAGAGTGGCGGTGATAGGGATCCTGCTGGCTCTAATCCAGGGACAATGGCTGATGAGTGTACACTGCACAATACACCTTCTCCCGGGAGGAGATTTCTGCCCTGGCCTGGAAACATGCAGGTAACCACGCCCCCGATGGGTCACTCTGCAGCCTGGCCACATATTTGTGGTGTCTGAGGAAAGGGGAGTGAGGGGCCCCTGGGTGGCTGGGAGAGAAGGAGAGGGCCCCATGTGACAAGCCAGTACACAAAGTCTATTCATTGTGCTTGCGAAGGTCGAGTTAGTTATATTTTCCTGTATCTTGGATGGGAACCAAAGTAGATTAATTGAAAGGCCTTATCTCTACACGCCTGAAAATTTTACAGTAGTTAAATGTTTACATGAGTCAAAATAATAATGTACAGAAAAGCACTTACATTTAAAATTATATTACACATACCAAGTTTACAAAAGAAGAGGTAAATCCCTTTATTGTCATTCCAACAGGGAACTGCAGCCTGGCCATTCTTGTGAGACATTTTAACAAAGACGTGCTTTGTAATTACACAGTGCATACGTACAGTACTTGTGGCTAAGAACAGCTTTAAAATCAAATCTAAAAACGCAAACTCCAACGCCCTGTACACATGACCGGTTTTCCCGTCAGAATAAACTCTACAGGTTTTTCCGACAGAAGCCCGCTGAAACTGTCTTGTGTACACACGATCACACCAAAGTTCGACCTTCAAGAACGTGGTGATGTACAACACGTATGACGGGACTAGAAAAGTTCAGTAGCCAATAGTTTCCGTCTCGTACTTGCTTCAGAGCATGCGTCGTTTTTGATACGCCGGTACAGCATACAGACGAGCAGTTTTCCCGATAGGAATTGGTTCCATTGGAAAAATTTGGAACGTGTTCTCTCTCTAGGTCAATCAGACTTTTCAACATAAAAAGTCCAATAGGTCATACACACGATCGGACTATACAATGAAAAGCTCCCGTCAGACTTTCTTTGCCAGGCATTCCACTCGCTAAACAGTGAAGTGTAAATGTGACAAACAAGTCTAATGCCCCATACACACGATCAGAACTCATATGGAAAATAACGCTTTCGAATCGATGGTTAAAACCATACCTTCCAACTTTTAGAGAAAGGAATGAGGGACACCTATTATCAAAAGTATGTAGACTTTGGACACACCCACATAAAGAGGTTGTAAACAAGACAAAGGCATAAATGAGCTAGTATGTGATGCATACTAGCTTATTATAAAATGCATACCTTTAAAAAAGAAGCTGTTGCAGCGGTCTACGCACATCGCTGTCACAGCAGACATCTCTCACGGAGCTTCTTCCGTGTTCGCGGGCTCCAGACCTGTGATTGGCCAGAGCAGTGATGTCACTCCAACACATGTACGTAGAAGCCACCGTTCATGGCACGGGCTCGGAAGGAATGGCTCACGTGGGCCGTTCCTTCAGAGTGCATGCGCCTGTGAGGTCACTGTCTGCATGCACTGGAAATATCTCCTAAACTGTACAGGTTTAGGAGATATTTTCAATGCCTTATTACAGGCTTACCTATAAATAAAAGTTTGCAGAGGAAGTTTACTTCCTCTTTAAAAAGGAGAATTATACAAAAAAATTATATAGTTAAACCCACAAGTGATTTTGTTTAACACTACTATTCCTGTATCCACTTGACCTCTGGAAGAAGATTTACCCACTTTCATGACCAGGCCAGTTTTTTTTTTTTTTGGCGATACCGCACTCCATTGCTTTAACCACTTCAGCCCCGGAAGAATTTACCCCCTTCCTGACCAGAGCACCTTTTTGCCATTCGGCACTACGTTGCTTTAACTGACAATTACGCAGTCGTGCAATGTGGTTACCAAACAAAACTGACGTCCTTTTTTCACACAAACAGAGCTTTTTGGTGGTATTTGATCACCCCTACGGTTTTTATTTTTTGCGCTATAAACAAAAAAATAAAAAATAAAAAGAGCCAATTTTGAATAAAAATAAAATATATATTTTTTTTTACTTTTTGCTATAATAAATATACCTCAAAATATCGAAAAAGTTTTGGCCGATATTTTTGGTAAAAAAAATAAAAACTGTATTGCAATAAGCGATTGATTGGTTTGCACAAAAGTTATAGCGTTTGCAAAATAGGGGATAGTTTTATGGCATTTTTATTTATATATATATTTTTTTAAATGGCGGCAATCAGCGATTTTTATCGTGACTGCGACATTATGGTGGCATACAAATACAAATGCACAGATTCCTGTGTAAATGACACTGGCAGTGAAGGGGTTAAACACTAGGTGGCAGTGTAGGGGTTAAGTGTGTCCTAGGGGCGTGTTGCTGTGGGGGGGGGGGGCTGTGTTTTACGTTTTACACATCACTGATCTATGCTCCAATCACAGGGAGCAGAGATCAGTGTCACTGTTGCTAGGCAGAACAGGGAGATGCTTGTTCACTTTAGTATCTCCCCCTTCTCCCTCTTTGTGAGGCGATCGCGGATATACTCGCGGAGCTTCCCACTAGCGTGCGCACCTCCGCAACCTCCTAAAGGGCAACGTAATGGTGTGCGATTCTGCCTGTACATGGTCCTTCTGTCGACGTATATCAGCATGAGCCAGTCGGGAAGCGGTTAAAGTGTTAGTAAATCCACAACAGAAAAATCAGTCTGTATATGCCGGAATGCATGCTTGTTATATTCACTGTGGAACCTAAGGGATTAATGCTTTGCATTGTGCATAAAGGCTGTGTGATCCTCTCTGATCCTCCTCCTTCCACCAACTCCAATCCATCTCCTGACAGAACAGAGCACTAGGGGACAAGTTGCACATGCTCAGTTTGGTGTGAATTGCTAGAGAATTTTTTTTCCTTTCTTGGTAGAGTGTATTTGATCAGCACAGGGCCAAATCAGTACTGTCCAAGCAGAGGGTCAGGGGTCCTGCAGCCTTGTAGGACAATCAGGGGAAAAGGAAAACTCCTCCTACAAGCTTTAACCAGACACTAATAGAAGTCACAAGATAACTATATACTGCTGATGAAAAAAGGTATTTAGCCGTTTATATTTACTAAAACAATTGAATTTCCATGTTCTGTGTACTGTGGGAGACTAGATATAGTGAATACATGGTCCTGGGTTTAGTAACACTAAGAAAATGTGCGGTAATGCGTTTCTGTACCCAAATAAAATGTATGTTTGTTTTTTTTTCCCCCCACATATAATGCTTTCTTTTGGTGGTATTTGATGACCACAAATTTATTTATTTATTTTTTTGCACTATAAACAAAATATGACCAACAATTAAAAAAATTAATAAAGGAATTAGTTTAGACTGGAGCTCTGCCACGTTTATATAGTCAGAGCTCCATTCTGTGTCTCTGTACAAGGATCAGCATAAAATGATTCCAGTGGCAAGAATGGAAAATCTAGCCAACAGTATGAGTTTACACACTCATCTAAACATCAGACATATTGGGAAGAAAGATGGCCACAAAGTTGGATGGGCTTTTAAACTAGTTATTTGGGGGGGGGGGGGGGGGGGGGCAATAGCACAGACGGTAATAATGGAGTCAGTAGTGAGAATACAGCTGTAACTTCTAATCCTGGGGTGAATGCCAGGACAACTCAACAACAAAGCCAGAGTAAAACTAAAGGGAAGTTAATATGCACCCATATAATGCAGAGCCACATACACGAAGCGCCTAGCTAACAAAATGAAGGAATGGAGGGCCACCAGTTTGAGACCCCTGTTCTAGGTTCTTCAAAGTAGCCACCTTTTGCTTTGATTACTGCTCCGCACACTCTTGGCATTCTGTTGATGAGCTTCAAGAGGTAGTCACCCGAAATGGTTTTCCAACAGTCTTGAAGGAGTTTCCAGAGATGCTTAGCACTTGTTGGCCCTTTTGCCTTCACTCTGCGGTCCAGCTCACCCCAAACCATCTCGATTGGGTTCAGGTCCGGTGACTGCGGAGGCCAGGTCCTCTGGCGCAGCACCCCATCACTCTCCTTCTTGGTCAAATAGCCCTTACACAGCCTGGAGGTGTGTTTGGGGTCATTGTCCTGTTGAAAAATAAATGATGGCCCAACTAAACGCAAACCGGATGGAATAGCATTCCGCTGCAAGATGCTGAGGTAGCCATGCTGGATGAGTATGCCTTCAATTTTGAATAAATCCCCAACAGTGTCACCAGCAAAGCACCCTAACACCATCACACCTCCTCCATGCTTCACGGTGTGAACCAGGCATGTAGAGTCCATCCGTTCACCTCTTCTGCGTCGCACAAAGACACGGTGGTTGGAACCAAAGATCTCAAACTTGGACTCAGACCAAAGCACAGATTTACACTGGTCTAATGTCCATTCTTTGTGTTCTTTAGCCCAAACAAGTCTCTGCTTGTTGCCCGTCCTCAGCAGTGGTTTCATAGCAGCTATTTTACCATGAAGGCCTGAGTCACACAGTCTCCTCTTAACAGTTGTTCTAGAGATGTGTCTGCTGCTAGAACTCTGTGTGGCATTGACCTGTTCTCTAATCTGAGCTGCTGTTAACCTGCGATTTCTGAGGCTGGTGACTCGGATGAACTTATCGTCCGCAGCAGAGGTGACTCTTGGTCTGCCTTTCCTGGGGCGGTCCTCATGTGAGACAGTTTCTTTGTAGCACTTGATGGTTTTTGCCACTGCACTTGGGGACACTTTCAAAGTTTTCCCAATTGTTCGGACTGACTGACCTTCATTTCTTAAATTAATGACGGCCATTCGTTTTTCTTTAGTTAGAATTTGTATTATGGCAAGAATTAAGCGGCTAACAGTCTATTCAGTAGGACTATCAGCTGTGTACTGTATCCACCTCCTGCACAACACAACTGATGGTCCCAACCCCATTTATAAGGCTTGAAATCCCACTTATTAAACCTGACAGGGCACACCTGTGAAGTGAAAACCATTTCGGGTGACTACCTCTTGAAGCTCATCAACAGAATGCCAAGAGTGTGCGGAGCAGTAATCAAAGCAAAAAGGTGGCTACTTTGAAGACCCGAGAATATAAGCCATATTTTCAGTTGTTTCACACTTTTTTGTTAAGTATATAAATTCCACATGTGTTAATTCATAGTTTTGATGCCTTCAGTGTGAATCTACAATTTTCATAGTCATGAAAAAAAAGAAAAAAAAAAAACTATTTTGTCAAAACTTTTGGTCTGTACTTTTGGTCTGTACTGTATAAAATATAAATTTAGATAGATAGATAGATAGATATAGATCTGGGTTTTGAAAAGGCATGGTACACAGTCCCCCATAAAGTGCTTAATTTACAAGCTGAGGTCTGCAGGCGGACCATAAGTTTTGTTCTTGGGTAAAAGAAATTGGTTACAGGGGAGTGTCCAAAGGGTGGTGATAAATAAGGTGCGTAAGCGATGCTGCACTGTGTTTAAACTGAAGTGTAAACAATGTGTCAAAAAATAAACGCGCTTGAAATGAAAAGGAAATGATCAAAAAAAAGGTAGCGGTGTAAACCAAACGTGCAAATAAACTCTTCAAATAACAAATTCCTTACGATCAAGCAAATAAACAATTTGTACAACAAACAAGATGACATATCTAACAAACATGGGTGGTTAGTCAATCAATGCTCATCAAGCTGATCGACATACACTAAACAGTGAAGTGTAAATGTGACAAAACAAGTCTAATGCCCCATATACACGATCAGAACTCATATGGAAAATAACGCTTTCGAATCGATCGTACAGAGCTTTTGAGAGCCGATCAGGACAGTTCATCCAATATTATTCCATCGGACAAGCATGGAAAAAAATTTTCATACGATTTTCGTTTAATCAATACAGCTATCGTTCGAAAATGCATTACAACACATGACATCACTTCCGAATTTTTTTTTTCTGTTTGTCCGATAATCTCATCGTGTGTATGTGGCATTAGGCAGTCTTTTTAGGATTAAGGTGAAAACCAGTGAAGTGCTACAGTCACTAACCGTGTAAACTGATAAATATAAACGTCTGATCATTTCACGCAATGACACCTCTGTGTGGAGTGGCCTCTCACTTTACTGCACTAAGATAATAGTATAGAAAAAACAGTGGTTGCAATATCTTCTGGGGGTCTTTACATAAATGGCTGGTGGTTTGAAAAAAAAAAAAAATAAATAATAATTTCCTTTCAGGGTCTTCCTCTCGTTGTCCCAATAATCAATGCTGGGTAGTAGACTGGGATTCCTCTACAATGTAATCTCACTCTCATCCAAAGGGGAGGGGGATATAGAGAGAAGAAGGGGGATGCACATATAGTATAGTTAGTAATAAAATATTTGATAAAAACTAAACAGCTCACATTTCACACGATAAGCCCGCTATGATCCGCCTGTCCGTTTTTTCAGGTGGATCCAAGCGGGCCACCCATTGACTCCTATGGGCAGGCAAATGTAAGTTGAGATGTGTCCGCTGGCACCCGCCTGCCATCCGATCAAGACAGACGTATGCCAAAACGTTCAGCCATCTGTCTGGTGGATCGAATTAGATCTGATCTCCCCATAGGAATTAGCGGGCCTCTGACAGGTCCCTCACCGCTCAGTGACCAGAGACGGACCTGTCATCCACCGGCTCAGCAGAGATCAATGTAGTGATCTCCCGCTGAGGTGGCAGACTCCGGTGAGCCGATCCACCTCGTGTGAAAGGGGCCTAAGCAAGATGGAACACAATACATTCATGAGTCACGCGACTAAAGATATGGGACTGGCTAACAGGCACACAGGAAGTGATGTAGGAACGAGCTCTGCACTCATGGATGATGTATTGTGTTCCATGTTGCTTAATGAGTTTTAGTGTTTATCAAATAAATATTTAGCATACTACACTATATGGGCATGAGACTGGCAGGGAAAACCAATCAATAAACGCTTTTTACCAAAACTATGCAGAAGAATACATATTGGCCTAAGTTTATGAAAAAAAAATTTTGGATATGTATTATAGCAGAAAGTTAAAATTATTGTATTTTTTTATTCCAAGTGGTCAGTCTTTTTTTGTTTATAGTGAAAAAAAAAAAAAAAAAAAAAAAGCATTCAATTTTGTTTGACAATTGCATGGTCATGCGAGGCTGTAGCCAGTTAAAGCGAAGCAGAGCTGTATCAAAAAAAAAAAAAAAAAAATATTTTTTTTAAATGGCCTGGTCATTAAGGGGGTAAATCCTTCTGCTGAAGTGATTAATTCATATTTAAAATCTATAGAATTTCTAAATCTAGGTTTGAACAAAACTGCAAATCGACACACAGTAGACAATTGGTCTATGCACTCCATGTCGATAGGAACGGCCTGGGTTACAGCTGCACAATTAAACGTCAAGAATCGTTATCGCAATCTTGACTGAAGTGTTTCACAATTCTATCTATGCAAAGGATTCGCTCTGCTCTTCTGAAGCCACAGCCTTCAAGGGAAAGGAAGAGAAAAACTGGGCAGTCTGCCAAGAATCAAAACATTCTTTATCAGTTGAACTTAAAGGGATTGTAAAGTACAATTTTTTATTTTTTTAAAATAACAAACATGTTATACTTACCTCCACTGTGCAGCTCGTTTTGCACAGAGTGGCCCCGAACCTGCTCTTCTGGGGTCCCTCAGCCGCAGTCTCTGCTTCCTCCTGCAGGTACTTCTCACATTCATGCGAGCTCCCTCGCATGGTGAGAAGCACCTGCGGGCGCGCTCCCGTGATACAGCCGGCGGCTATAGCCACTCGCTGTATCACATAGCACCGCCCGGCGCGCTGCGTCATTGGATGCGATTGACAGCAGCGCGAGCCAATGGCTGAGCTGCTTTCAATCCATCCACTCCAGCCAATCAGCGGCCAATTACTTCAACCACTTCAATACCAGGCACTTAGACACCTGCCCAGACAAATTTTCAGCTTTCAGCACTGTCACACTTTGAATGACAATTGCGCGGTCATGCTACACTGTACCCAAACAGACTATCATTTTATTCCCACAAATAGAGTTTTATTAGAAAAATTGGAAAAACAAACAAGTTTCTTTGTTTCTGTTAAATTTTTTTGTAAATAAGCAAGTTTTTCTTCAATGACGGGCACTGATATGGCTGCACCGAGAGGCACCGATAAGGCGGCACCAATGAGGCGGCACTGATGGCACCGATTGGTACATGATGGTGACAGTCAATGCCCATTTTTGGGCAGATTGGGCATCATTTGCACATGTGGATGGCCAGGGGGTACATGGGCACGCAACGGCATGTTATCCTGAAGGACATCATATGACGCCCAGTCAGGATAACTAAACCACCGCCCGGCCGTCATTCTGCTATAGGCCGGGCGGGAAGTGGTTAAAGGAATTAAAAAAAAATAAACTAAACTAACCAGTAAAGTTGACCATTTTTTTGTATAATGTGAAAGATTTGACGTTGTGAGAATCGCGATTTCTTATTCAAAGCAAAAAAATAATGATTCTCATTTTGGCTCGAGCGTAGGGGCCGATGTGTGCGTGGAGTTCTGCGTAAATTGACAGCACTATATGGGGACCTTAACCACTTCCCACCCGGCCAATGCATATATACGGCCGGGTGAGAGCCGTCTACTCCTGATCCTTCAGGAGTAGCGGGATCGCGCGCAGCGGCGCGATCCCGATGTGCTCGTGTCACCCGGACACGGCACATCTCAGATCGGCAGGAGGGCTCTGTGATTGGCCCTCCTGATCACATGACGGCCGTGTCCAATCACGTCCGTCATGTGATGTAAACAAACAGCCGGTTGCTAGGCAATCGGCTCTCCTCACACGGAAGTCACCGCTGAGGAGAGGAGAGCAGAACGCTGCAGCCGGCTGATGATCAGTGAGTATGGGCTGCTTTTTACTCACTGATCATCAGTGTAGTGTAAACACACAACACACCACACAGTACAAACACAGTCCCCACATATGTCCCCAAAACACACATGTCCCCAAAACATACATGTCCCCAAATAATAAAAACATGTCCCCCACATATGTCCCACTAAAATCACATGTCCCAATGATTATCTGCACACATATGTACGTGATCACCTGCACACATATGTACATGATCATTTGCGTACATATGTCCGTGATCACACAAATCAATTATTATACACTTAACGGAATTTTTTTTACCAAAAACATGTAGCAGAATACATTTTGGCTTAAATTTATGACAAAATTTGATTTTATTGGATTTCTTTTCAAATAGAAAAAAGAAAATATTGTTTTTTTCCCAAATTTCCGCTATTTTTGCGCTTATATCGCAAAAAAAAAAAAAAAACGCAGTCGTGAATAAATAACACCAAAATAAAGCTATTTGTGCGAACAAAATGATAACAATTTCATTTGGGTACAGTGTAGCATGACCGCGCAATTGTCACTGAAAGCGCTAAAGCGCTGAAAGCTGAAAATTGGGCTGCGAAGGAAGGGGGTGAAAGTGCCCTGTATTGTAGTGGTTAAATAAGATAATAGATGAGCATCTGAACGAGACATAATGTACAGCAATAGGGACAATTGTAGACACTCACTCAGGTTGAGCTGGATGGACTTAGTTACATAGTTGGTAAGGTTGAATAAAGACCTATGTAAGAACCATTGGGTTCAGGTAAGCATCCAACCTCACACCTGTCTCTATACAGCTCATTATTCTAAAATAGAATTTTTAATATTTGCAAACAAAATTAAGGTTTCTTAAACTAGCAGCAAGAAAGTTCTTACAATTAAGGAGCACCTGGTATTCCAAATCCATCATGGCAGCGCCTGTTAGCGAGTGGATGACCGCTATCTATCTGCCCCATGTACATATAATTATAAACTATAAAAAGAAAAAAAAAAAAAAAAAAAAAAAAAAAGTGTACTAAAAACCTTAATAGACATTAATAAGGAGTTAAATATATCTATCTCTTTATATTTACAGCTATAATTACAATTGTTAAAGCTTCCCTTAAACTAAGGGCGTATTCATATATTTTAACATACATTTAAAAAACCACATATAAAGCCACATGATGAGCAACAAATCAGTTCTTATCTTCAAATTTTATAGTGGTAAAGTTTAAAATAAGGTTATTTACAGAGATAGTAGTGTGGAATTTCCCCCCCCCCCCCCCCCCCCAAGAATGCCTATTATTATAATACAGGATTTAAACAGCACCAAAAGTTTTTGTGCAGAACTTAACAGGAGGGCAGATGGTACAGTACTACATTTCACTACAGGATTAATCAGGGGGTCCAGCTCTTTGCTTACAATATAAAAAAGGAGAGTTAAGTGATACATATTAAAAAAAAAAACATTTTATATTTTTTTTTATAATAATAATAATGATATAGATATCTATATCTGTGAGAGATGGGCTGATGGATAAAATAGAAGTACAGTTGTTAGGTGGTGGCAGGGTAAGCAACTGTTTTTAGGGATCGCATAAAAGTGGACAGGAGTAGTATATAGTTGGACATGTTGGGGGCAGAGAGTTCCAGAGGATGGGAGAGGCCTGAAAAAAAAAAAGTCCTGGAGGCAAGAATGGGAGGTGGTGACAAGGGAGCTAACAAAGAACGATTTAATTGGTATTTTGAGACTAGGTTAGTTATGTAGCTGGGGCCCAGTTGTGAATGACTTGTAAGCGGTTAGCATTTTGAATTTTAAACATTGGGTGAACAGAAGACATTGAACATTTAATAAAAGTGGATGAGTCTGGCAGCAGCATTCATGATAGACTGAAGGAGGGAATAGCCTATGTAAAAAGGTAATCCTATGAGGAACAAGTTGCAGAGAGGCAAGAGATAACTAGGGAGCGAGTTAGAAACGTTGTGGTGTCATTGGTTAAAAATGGGCAATCGTTTGGATGTGTTTTGGAGGTTGAAGTACCAAGATTTGGATAGCGATTAGATGTGGGGCTGAAAGGATAGTTCAGAGTCCAGGATTACACCTAGCTACCTGGCATGCGGGAGACAGGCTAATAGTTATGGCATTGATTTTGACACAGAAGTCAAGGGAAGGGGAAAATAGAAGGAAATATTACCCTTTAGATCAGGCTCAACCTTTTAACCCTAGAGGAACCCCAAAAATAAATTTTCATGTCTCAAGGAACCCTTACTAAAACCATCAAATTCATCAGGGCTCAATTGGAACAATGCTCCTTATAGTGGTGGTCAATAGGAAGAACCTCCCCCTTAAAGTGGTGCTCAGAATACCACCCTTAAAAAGACAGCTAAAAAGATATTTGGTGTCCTGCTGCTGGCTTTGCTAAGTGGTGCTGAACCTTGTAGGCATCATCAAATGGGTGGTTCATCAGACACGGCTCAAGGAACCCCTAGCAACCTCTGGTTGAGAATGGCTGCTTTAGATTGTAAGCTCCATGAGCAGGGCCCTCCTACTCTTTCCGTATTGAACTGCACTGTCCTGCTTTTTATTGTAAGGTGCTGCATAAACCGTTCTCTGCTATATAAATCCTGAATAATAATAATAACAATAATATTATTATTAATAGCAACCCTAGAAATGATATTGAAAGCCATGGAAGGCTATCAGCTGACCCAGGGAGGACATGTAGGTTGAGAATAGGAGAGGTCCAAAAAAAAAATAAAAAAAAAATAGAACCTTGGAAAATCCAGAAGGAAGGAAGGAAGGAAGGAAGGAAGGAAGGAAGGAAGGATTTTAAGTAATGCTGAAGGAGCAGTGGGATAGGTAGGATGAGAACCAAAACAAAAAGTACTGTCCCGGAGACAAAAAAAAAATTTTTTGGAGGGAGGAGGGGGTGGTCAACTGTATCAAAAGCCACAGAGAGGTCCAAGAGTAGAAATACAGAATAGTGAACCTACAGAGAGGATGACAGTGAACTGTTGTAGACAGAAGTGGAGAATGAAACCAAGAAAAAAGGTAGCGATCGGAAAGAGGAAAAGGATTACAGAGGTTGCACAGAGTGCCGATCCCATCTTCAGCCAACCTTGTCCCATGCCCTGTGGACCCCATGTCCTCTGCCACAGTGGCTCAAAAGTGATCTGGTGCAGAAATATTTAGACAGAATAAAAAGGTGGAAAAAGCACCCAGATGTTATCTGCACACAGAGCCTAAAAGAATTGAGCCGTGTCATTTCAAAGCCATGGTTTCTAATTTTTAGGGACTCTTTAATGACTGGAGTAGTACCCTTGGATTGGCTTAAGTGCAATGTGGTGCCTATATTTAAAAAGGGACCAAAGTCTTTACCAAGTAACTATAGAGCTGTTAGTTTAACCACTTGCTTACAGGGCACTTAAACACCTTCCTGCCCAGACCAATTTTCAGCTTTCGGTGCTCTCACACTTTGAATGACAATTACTCAGTCATGCAACACTGTACCCAAATGAATTTTTTGTCCTTTTTTTCCCACAAATAGAGCTTTCTTTTGGTGGTATTTGATCACCTCTGGGGTTTTTATTTTTTGCGCTATAAATGAAAAAAGACCGAAAATTTTGAAAAAAAACGCATATTTCTTTGTTTCTGTGACAGAATTATGCAAATTATTAATTTTTCTTCATAAATTTTGGTCACAATTTATACTGCTACATGTCTTTGGTAAAAATAACCCAAATTAGTGGATATTATTTGGTCTTTGTGAAAGTTAGAGAGTCTACAAGCTGTGGTGCGAATCGCACAAAATTGATCACATCTGATGTACTGGTGGCCTATCTCGCTTCTTGTGACCCGAACAAGTCAGGAAAGTACAAATACCCCCCAAATGACCCCTTTTTGGAAAGTAGACATTCCAAGTTATTTAGTAAGAGGTATAGTGAGCTTTTTGATGTTGTCATTTTTTTCCCACAATTCTTTGCAAAATTAAGATTTTTCATTTTTTTTTTTTCTCCACAAAATTGTCATTGTAATAGGTTATTTCTCTCACGTGGCATGTGTATACCACAAATGACACCCCCCAAAAAATTCTGCTACTCCTCCTGAGTATTACAATACCACATGTGTGGGACTTTTTCACAGCCTGGCCACATAGAGAGGCCCAACATGCAGGTAGCGCCATCATGTGTTCTAGGAACATAAGTTACACATCTAACTTGTTGACTATTTATTACACTTTTGAAGCACCAGGACAATGACACGTGACACTGATGACAGATGGCACTGATACGTGGCAATGATGACAGGTGGCACTGATGACAGATGGCACTAATATGTGGCACTGATGACGCGTGGCACTTATACGTGGCACTGATGACACGTGGCACTAATACGTGGCACTGATGACACGTGGCACTGAAACGTGGCACCGATGACAGATGGCACTAATACGTGGCACTAATATGTGCCACCGATGACAGATGGCACTAATACATGCCACCGATGACGCGTGACACTGATGACAGATGGCACTGATAAGTGGCATTGATGACACGTGACACTGACAACAGATGGCACGTGACACTGACAGGTGGCACTGATGACAAATGGCACTGATACGTGGCACTGATGACAGATGGCACTATGTGGCACTGATGACACGTGGCACTGACGGCAGGTGGCACTGACGGCAGGTGGCACTGACGGCAGGTGGCACTGACGGCAGGTGGCACTGACGGCAGGTGGCACTGACGGCAGGTGGCACTGACGGCAGGTGGCACTGGGGTGGATGGCACTGGGGGCAGGTAGCACTGGGGTGGATGGCACTGGGGGCAGGTAGCACTGGGGTGGATGGCACTGGGGGCAGGTAGCACTGGGGTGGATGGCACTGGGGGCAGGTAGCACTGGGGTGGATGGCACTGGGGGCAGGTAGCACTGGGGTGGATGGCACTGGGGGCAGGTAGCACTGGGGTGGATGGCACTGGGGCAGATAGCACTGCTGGGGGCGGATGGCACTGCTGGGGGCGGATGGCACTGCTGGGGGCGGATGGCACTTTTTATTTCATTTTTTTTTTTTTTTTTTTTTTCCGGAATCAGAACGGCTGCCGCTGCAGCCGTTCATCTCTCCCCTCTCGCACTGTCTGTGCGAGGAAGGAGAGCGGCGCTGCGAGATGATCTCATATGTTTACATATGAGATCATCTCCCATTGGACACGCCGATCACGCTGTAAACGGCCGCTGTGATTGGCCGTTTACAGCGATCTGTGTTTGCCTGTCCCCGGGGGACACGGCGAACACAGAACTTCCGCGATGCGCGCCCGCGGCGGCGCGCATTGCGGAAGTAAACATCAGGCCGTCCAGGGACGACCGCCCAAACGAACGCGCCTGCTCTACGGCCGTAAATCGGCTATAGGGCGGGCGCGAGGAGGTTAAAGTGGTTGTAAACCCTTACAAACCACTTTGACCTACAGGTAAGCCTAGATTAAGGCTTACCTGTAGGTCCAAGAAATATCTCCTAAACCTACACGGTTTAGGAGATATTTACTAAAAAGACAAGCACCACTGTCTACGGCGCATGCGCCATAGACAGCGGCATGCAGGCGCACTATCACTGTTAGCAGCATACCGCTGCCAACATCGATATGCGATTAGTGGCGGCTCTCGTGCGCATGTGCGGGAGTGATGTCATCGCTGCTCCGGCGCTGTGAGTGGCCGGAGCAGCGACTACCAGAAGAAGATGTATGCTCTGAACTACAGGGGACAGCAGTGACATCGCTGGCTCCTGTGTCAGGTAAGTGACACATAATGGGCTACTATGAGATGCACAGTAGCCAGTTATGCTTTACCTTTGCAGGGAGAAAAAGAGGAAGTAAACCCCTCAGGGTTTACTTCCTCTTCAACTCCTACAGTTAGGAATACTAGAGTGTTAAATAAAAAAAGACCACATAGATGAGTTCTTGCTGGACAAAAAATAATATTTAAAAGCAACAGACAGCATGAATTCATGAAAGACAGAAGTTCTCAGACAAATACGATTTCTTTTTATGAGATGTTAAGTAAAACCTTGGACCAGAGGGGTGGCTGTGGACGTGGTATACTTGGATTTTGCAAAAGCGTTCAATACAGCTCCCCACACGGTTAATGTATTGTAAAGCCTTTATTTATTTTTCTCTAAAAATAACTAACACGTTATACTTGCCTGCTCTGTTGCAGTGGATTTGCACAGAGCAGCCCGAAGCCTCCTCTTCTTGCGTTCCTCTTCTGTGCTCCTGGCCCCTCCCTCCACAGAAAGCAGCTTGCTATGGGGGCAGTAGAGTCACAGCTCCCTTTGTCCATTCAGACACGGGGGGCTGGCCCTACCCCATCTTTCTCCTGATTGGCTGATAGCAGCGGGAGCCAATGGTGGCGCTGCTGCGTCTCAGCCAATCAGGGGCAAATCGTGGACATTGCTGGAGAGAGATGGGGCCCAGATAAGTTAAAAAAAAAAAAAAAAAAAAAAAAAAACACACACAACATAATATATAAAAAATATACTAAAATATATATTTTAGATAGATGCCCTTAAATTTTTCACTCTTTATATTGCAGCCATTTGCTAAAATCATTTAAGTTCTTTTTTTTCCTCATTAATGTACACAGCACTCCATAGTGACAGAAAAAACAGAATTGTTGACATTTTTGCAGATTAAAAAAGAAATAAAAAATATTACATCATCCTAAGTATTCAGACCCTTTGCTCAGTATTTAGTAGAAGCAAAAAAAATCATGGGCGGTGTACCATTTATTACTACCTTTTCGGTACAACATTGTGGCGTGAGAAACCTGATCCAGAAACACTGGCATTTACTAACTAGTGATCAGGTCCTTGGCACTGTTTTACCTGAAAAACCACAAATCGTCTTCAAAGGGGCCTCTTCCCTGGGGAGCAAAATCGCCCCCAGTGTACAGGACCCACCTAAGGCCAACAGATGTTTTTTCCAGAACCTAACAGGTTATTACAAGTGTAAGAATTGCCAAGTTTGCACCTTGAACCCGTTTAGGGGTTCGAAGATTTCTAGCATTGTGTCTACCAGCACTATTAGAACTTACAAAGTAGAACCCTTTATTCACCTGCTCTTCTGAGGCTGTAGTCTACCTTACAGTGCCCTTGTGGCCTCCAATATGTAGGACGGACCAAAAGGGCACTTCGTGTCAGGTTGAATGAGCATATAGGGAACATTAGACGTTTTTTCGACAAACATCCCGTCTCTAGACGCCACGATCAGACACACAAAAGAGACCCAGCGGGTACTCTATTTGTTGGTATTGATAAGTATAGGCCCCATTGGAGGGGGGGATCCCTGGTACGGAAATATACAAGCTCGAAATAGCATGGATCCATAAACTTAAGACATATGTCCCGTTTGGCCTCAATGTGGACACCGATGTGAATGCTTTTATCAACAATTCTTAAGTATGTAGATTTTTTTGTTCCTTTCCGCTCAGTTTATACATATGTAATTTTGAGCATGTTTATGATGTACATATTTGATTCTGGATTTGGGGTGGTTTTCGTTCTGGGTCGGCTAGCCATCTAGATGGGGGGGGGGGACCTATATCAAGTGCATCCCCAGAATGTTGGATGATGGTCATCTGGCTGTTTCATTCTTGGGATTGGGGGGGTAGTATGATCTTTTAACTGTCCTCTGTGTCTGCCCCTTTCTGTGTTGGTCGGGTATAAGCATCGCCATGTTGGGAACAGTGATCACAACATGGGGACTGGGCCTGACCCTATGACACTTGTTATGAGTGATCATTTTTTGGTCCAACCACTGCTTTTCCTTCTTTTAATATATATTACCATTTATATTTTGCATATTTTTTAAAAAATTTTTTTCTTTTATTCTTTATTTTGTATTTCATTGACATTTGAATATAATTTTAATTTCTTTTTTTTTTTTTTTTTTATATATATAAAGAAAGCCTTTGGTTAGTATTTATTTTTATTCTTATTTAGTTTTATCGAAAAGCTTTTTAAAAAAATATCTTTGATGTATGGTTCTTTCCCGAATATACACACAGTCATTTTCTAATTTGATATGCGTTTTCATTATTATTATTATTATTATTATTATTATATGAGATAGTCAGCGGGGACCAATTTTGCATATTTAATATTCATCATACGTTTTAACTTGGTTTTTGCTTTGTGTCCCCGTTATGCGATTCGGATCCCCTTCCGGGTTGTTCCGTATATATTAGACATGTCCCGCATTTATGGTCATTTTAGTTTTATTTATTTTTGTCTTTATTTTGGGGTTATACGGTGGATATTTTCGCCATGGAACAAAAGGTTGCTTTTGTAACCTTTTCCTTTTTCCCCTTCTCCCTGAGCAATCGTTTTTGAGTTGATTTCGGGTTTGAGGGGATTTTAATGATGGCCACTCACTGGAATGAGGCTTGGTCTATGACCATCTGACGTTCCTTCGTTGGACATACATCCGATAGACAGATCCGCAATTTCCATGATGGCCGCTCACTGGGAGCGAGGTTTGGCCCGTGATCACATGACGTTTGTTGTTGTGTATGCATCCAAGATGGCCGCCGACCCAGAACGAGGCTTGTGTTATGGTATTGGGTATAAACGAGGAGACGTCGCACGCCGCCCGTGCCCCTGGACGACGTAAGTTATTACGAAATGCGTAGGGAAGAGCGACGTGTTGATGTCACCTCGGTCTTTACATTCACTAGACACCAGGAAGTACGGGTTGGTTTGTTTGTGTGCGTCCGGCCGGTGCACACTTCCTATTGAGCCTGATGTTGTTATTTATGTAAGTGCATTATTATTATAATTTTCTTGAATTAAAAAGTCGTTGGTTTTACACTATTTGGAGCCTTTATCTTTTATGTGGTATTGCGCTGAGTGGAGAGTGGTGTATGGAGAGACGGCAGAGACTGTATTAGCTCCATCGTGTGGAAGATTTGTTATCGGACAAGCAGCACATTAATCTGAATGCCCATTCAATCTATTGTCGCCTGCTGAGACCCTCTGTAACGGGGGTCATTGTGAGTCGGTAAGGAGCCAACTTATATGTATGGTGGTGGCAAAGAGCACATTTGCACTTTGGAAAGTTTTGTCGGGAATTTAGTCATCCACTGTAAATCTATCACGGGTGGACGGTTAACCACAAGAACATTATGCATTATTAATAATCTTTATTCTAATTATATGGACACTATAAAAAGTGTTAATATTGATTAACTTATTTATTTGCTTCTTCATTTGTTCATCACATTATTTATGTTTATTTTGTTTTGAGCTTCAGTTTATCACTCATGCTTTGTAATTTTTTAATTTAATTTAATACACAGTGGCTTTTCTCCTTGATGCAAACACTGGAGATACATAATTGTATGTCATTTGTGTTGGCTATGGCTATGCACAATTTGTTGAAGTGATTTACCCCTCAGGTGTAACAACTTGAGTTTTCACTTCTGGATTGGCACACACACACACACACACACATACATCTTTTTGGGTTCACACCAATCTGTTTATATAGGTTAGCGCAATTCCTTTTTTTCTTATTTAGTAGAAGCACCCTTTTGATCTAATACAGCCATGAGTCTCTTTGGGAAAGATGCAACAAGTTTTTCACACCTGGATTTGGGGGATCCTCTGCCATTCCTCCTTGCAGATCCTCTCTAGTTCTGTCAGGTTGGATGGTAAACAGTCATTTTTAGGTCTCTCCAGAGATTCTCAATTGGGTTTAAGTCAGGACTCTGGCTGGGCCATTCAAGAACAGTCATGGAGTGGTTGTGAAGCCACTCCTCCAGAAGTTGGAAGGTAAACCTTCGGCCCAGTCGGAGGTCTTGAGCACTCTGGAGAAGGTTTTAGTCCAGGATATCCCTGTACTTAGCCACAGTCATCTTTCCCTCGATTGCAACCAGTCATCCTGTCCCTGCAGCTGAAAAACACCCCCACAGCATGATTCCGCAACCACCATGCTTCACTGTTGGGACTGTATTGGACAGGTGATGAGCAGTGCCTGGTTTTCTCCACACATACCGCTTAGAATTAAAGGCCAAAAAGGTTTTCTCGGTCTCAAACCAATGAATCTTATTTCTCACCATCTTGGCGCCCTTCAGATGTTTTGTAGCAAACTCTATGCTGGCTTTCATGTGTCTTGCTTCCGTCAGGTCAGTCTGCCATAAAACCCCGACTGGTGGAGGGCTGCAGAGATGGTTGACTTTCTACAACTTTCTTCCATCTCCCGACTGCATGTCTGGAGCTCAGCCACAGTGATCTTTGGGTTCTTCTATACCTCTCTCACCAAGGCTCTTCTCCTCCGATAGCGCAGTTTGGCCGAATGGCCAGCTCTAGGAAGGGTTCTGGTCCCCCCAAACGTCTTCCATTTAAGGATTATGGAGGCCACTGTGCTCTTAGGAACCTTAAGTGCAGCACAATTTTTTTGTAACCTTGGCCAGATCTGTGCCTTGCCACAATCCTGTCTGAGCTCTTCAGGCAGTTCCTTTGACCTCATGATTCTCATTTGCTCTGACATGCACTGTGAGCTGTAAGGTCTTATATAGACAGGTGTGTGGCTTTCCTAATCAAGTCCAATCAGCATAAACAAACACAGCTGAGCTCAAATGAAGGTGTAGAACCATCTCAAGGATGATCAGAAGAAATGGACAGCACCTGAGTTAAATATATAAGTGTCACAGCAAAGGGTCTGAATACTTAGGACCATGTGATATTTCAGTTTCTTTTTTAATAAAGCTGCAAAAATTTCAACAATTGTGTTTTTCTGTCAATATGGGGTGCTGTGTATAAATTGAGGGGAAAAAAAAAAATGAAATTAAATCATTTTAGCAAATGGCTGCAATATAACAAAGAGTGAAAAATTTAAGGGGGTCTGAATAATTTCTGTCCCCACTGTGACTGTAGTCTGGCTGCAACCATTTTAACTGTGGGAAGGTGAAGCTGCTGCCTGTTCACTTCCTGGATTTACTGGCAGAAAAATGTGTTTTACTATTCAAAGTTAAAACAAGTGAGGAAGTTATTTTTTTATTTTTTATTTTTTATTAAAAGACCGAAGTTCCGCTTTAAGGTTGATAAAATGTAAAAGTTATGTACTTAGGGGGCCAAGAATATGCATGCATCATACATACTGGGGGGAGTACAACTGGGGGAATCTGTAGTAGAGAATTAACTGGAGTTTTTGGTAGATCATAAGCTTAAATAAGCTTTTTGGTTTCAAAAGCAAGCAAAGTCCTTTTTTGTATTAAGAGATAGAGACTCTAGAGAGATATCATTTTCAACCTGTACAAATCATTACATCATCTGGAATATGCAGTTCAGTTTTGGGCACCAGTTCTCAAAAAGAATATCAGGGAACTGGAGAAAGTGCAGAGAAGGGCAACCAAACTGATCAGAGGAATGGAGGAGCTCAGCTATGAGGAAAGATAAGAGGAAATTAATTCATTTTTTCCTTTTTTCTTTTTTATTTTATTTTTTAACCAAAAGGGGGGGGGGGGGTATTAAAAGGGGGATATGAGCTACATGTATAAATGGTCCATTTGACCTTGAGATTTATGAATTTGAGAATTATTCACTTTAAAAGGTCATCACTTAGGACACGGGGGCATGCTTTACATCTGGAGGAAAAGATGTACTCTTCAAATACAGAAAGGTTTCTTCACAGTAAGAGCTGGCTTGGCCAGCTCAGTAGATTGCTTTACCCGCTTAAGGACTGAGGGGTCTTACAATAACCCCTTTTTTTTGGGGGGGGGGAGAACACACTTTTTTGTTGATTTGAAAAAAAACAGTAAAGCTATCCAAATTTTTTTATATAGTGAAAGATAACGTTACGCCAAGTAAACTGATAACTAACATGTCAAGCTTGAAAATTGCGCCCGCTAGTGAAATGGCAACAAAACTTTTACCCTTAAAAATCTCCATAGACTATATTTAAAAAAAAATTCTACAGGTTGCATGTTTTAAGTTAGAGGTGGTCTGGGGCTAGAATTATTGCTCTTACTTGAACAATCACGGCGATACCTCACATGTGGTTTGAACACCATTTTCATGTGGGCGGACTACTCACGTATGCGTTCGCTTCTGCTTTTCAACAAAAAATTTTCCTCATTTATTTTTACACTGTTCTTTAAAAAAAAAAAAAAAAAAAAAAAAAGTTTATAAATATATATATATATATATATATATATATATATATATATATATATATATATATATATATATATATATATATATATATATATATATATATATATATATATATATATATATATATATAAACTTTTTTTTTTTTCCACTTTTATTCCTATTACAAGGAATGTAAAAAAGCGTGCACTATTGGCGCCATTTTGGGACCATTCACATTTATACACAGTGACCAGTGTGATTAAAAATGCACGGATTACCGTGTAAATGTGGCTGGCAGTGAATGGGTTAAATCAGTAAAGAATTATTTTTTCCCCTGCTGGAACAAATTGAATCATGCATTGCTGTTTTTTTTTTTTTTTTGCCTTCCTCTGGATCAACTGTGGGGATAGGATTGTGTATATATTATTCTAGAAATTTGGGTTGTAGCGGTTGAGCTAGATGGACTTGTCTTTTCTGAACCTGACTGCCCTGCCGGCCCCACCCCCAGCAAATCGAAATTAGGCCCCTTTCACACTGGGGCGGGATCGGCATCGGTGGTAAAGCGGCGATATAATTCACCATCGTTTTGTGGCCGCTAGTGGGGTGGTTTTAACCTCCGCTAGCGGCAGAAAGGGCGCTTTGCTGGCGGTATAGCCGCACTGCCCCATTGATTTCAATGGGTAGGAGCAGTAAATACACTCCTCCAAAGATGCGGCTAGCAGGACTTTTTTCACCGCTCTGCTAGCGCACCGCTCCAGTGTGAAAGCCCTCCGGCTTTCACACTGGAGTGAAAGGGGCTAGATTTTTTCAGGTGCTATAGCGCCTGAAAAATGCCCCCGTGTGAAAGGGGCCTTAGTCATTTAGAAGAGCTAGAATGTGGGTTATCTGAGGTCCGATTTTGCAGGAATTGGGATGACCTGTGGGGTGATCAGAGGTGTAAAGGTGCAGGATTTTTGGGTGCTCAGAGGTGAAAGGGTACAGGAATTATGGCTGGTCTGAGGTCTTCTGATGGTGTAGGAATTGGGACTGATCTGAGATGTGAAGGTGCAGGAAATGGGGCAATCTAAAGTTTATAGTGGTGTGAAGGTGCCGGATTTGGGATGATCTGAGGTCTACAGTGCAGTAAATGGGGAGATCTGAGGTATGAAAGTGCAAAGCTCGACATTAAATTTAATTACCATTATTCAAGTCGTTTACAACATTCCTTTTCATAATCAAGGGTGTGAAGTTAACCTTTTTTACGCATTCTCAATTTCTTGGAAAAAAAAAATCAACACATGCGCAAAAATAACTACCCCGTTTCCCCTAAAATAAGACCTAGCGTGATTGTCGACAATGGCTGCAATACAAGCCCTACCCCCAAAAAAAGCCCTAGTTAAAGTCCTTCTATGTCTTATTCTCAGGGTAGGGCTTATATTGCAGCCATCACCGACACTCACGCTAGGTCTTATTTTAGGGGAAACAGGGTAGCAAGTTTTAGGTTATGTTAAATACAACGGTAATGAGACAAGTTGGGTAACAAAGTTCAAAACAGGCTGGAGCGGAGCCAACTTTTACATTTGAACACTAAAGAGATGTTAGCATAATCCAGCTTGGCGTTGAGGAGGGCATGCACTAGTTCACCGTGGTATTTGTTCCAATTATGTTATATGCAAGGAAGGTATGGTTGCAGAAATCAATCTTTACAGAGACCCTGTCGCCAATTTTGAAATATTCCAGGTAAAGCACGGAGAAAAAAAATAAAATGCTGGTCACACACACACACACACACACACACGGGCTTTAGAGCACTTTCTATACATAATTTATGGAGTGATTGTCCAATGACTGCAGCACTGTATGCAATAAATAAATTGATTACAAGGTAGGAAATTACCATTTTTTAACAGTGCTGCAAATATTCTGACTGGAGTTTGGCTTTAGGTTGACGTTAACAGGAGATGGTTAAAGCGTTAAACTAGGAATTAACCCCTGGGCACTTAAACCCCCTTAAAAAAAAAAAAAAAAAAAAAAAACAGACCAATTTTCAGCTTTTGAATGCCAATTACTATATAAAAGAAAAAATTCTTATATTATTAAAAAAAAAATATATATATATATATATATATATATATATATATATATATATATATATATATATATATATATAATTTTTTTCGGTTATAAAATTTAGCAGATTAGTAATTTTTCTTCATAAATTTTGGCCAAAATTTATGCTACTACATATCTTTGGTAAAAAAGTACAAAATCGGTGGATATTATTTGGTCTGTGTGAAAGTTATAGAGTCCACAAGCTATGGTGCCAATCACTGAAAATTGATCACACCTGAAGTACTGACGGCCTATCTCATTTCTTGATACCCTAACATACCAGAAAAGTACAAATACCCCCCAAATTACCCCTTTTTGTAAAGAAGACATTCCAATGTATTTAATAAGAGGCATGGTGAGTTTTTTGATGTTGACATTTTTTCCCACAATTCTTTGCCATATCAAGGATTTTTTTTTTCTCCCCACAAAAATTGTCATTATCAGGTTATTTCTCACACACAGCATATGCATGCCACAAATTACAACCCAAAACGCATTCTGCTATTACTCCAGAGTTAATGCATTAAGATAAAGCCTTCTGTGTGGCAGCCACCCCAGCACCCCCTAATTACTTAACTGTGCTTCTCTCCAGGGATGCCCACGAATGTTTAAGACGCCCGAGACACTCCTCCTGATTGACCGAGCCACACCAGCGGTGCCATTGGCTCCTACAGCTGTCAAAGTCAGACAGCAAATCAGGGGAGAAAGGGAACTAGGTCGGGGCTCTGTAAAGAACACCTCATGCAGTTTAAGATTGAAGTGTTTTTCATTCAGCTTCACAGAGTGACTTTTTTTTTTTTTTTTTGTTTATTTTTTTTAAAGTGACTTAACCACTTCCCACCCGGCCAATGCATATATACGGCCGGGTGGGAGCCGTCTACTCCTGATAGGACGTTCAGGAACGTCCTTCAGGAGTAGCGGGATCGCGCCCGCGCAGAACGCTGCAGCCGGCTGATGATCAGAGAGTATGGGCTGCTTTTTACAGCTTTTTACTCACTGATCATCAGTGTAGTGTAAATACACAACACACCACACAGTACAAACACAATGTCCCCACATATGTCCCCAAAACACACATGTCCCCAAATAATAAAAACACATGTCCCTAATAATAAAAACATGTCCCCCACATATGTCCCACTAAAATCACATGTCCCAATGATTATCTGCACACATATGTACGTGATCACCTGCACACATATGTACATTATCATTTGCGTACATATGTCCGTGATCACACAAACCAATTATTATACACTTAACGGAATTTTTTTTACCAAAAACATGTAGCAGAATACATTTTGGCTTAAATTTATGACAAAATTTTTATTGGATTTCTTTTCAAATAGAAAAAAGAAAATATTGTTTTTTTTCCAAATTTCCGCTATTTTTGCGCTTATATCGCAAAAAAAAAAAAAAAACGGAGTCGTGAATAAATAACACCAAAATAAAGCTCTATTTGTGCGAACAAAATGATAACAATTTCATTTGGGTACAGTGTAGCATGACCGCGCAATTGTCACTGAAAGCGCTAGAGCGCTGAAAGCTGAAAAATGGGCTGGGAAGGAAGGGGGCGAAAGTGCCCTGTATTGTAGTGGTTAAGACTAAAAAAAAAAAAAAAAAAAAAAAAATAAAAAGTTTCCTCCCAATGCTAGAGTCCCCAGGTAAAGGTTGGTATATCACTATCATATCTTAAAACGGAGTTCCACCCAAAAATGGAAGTTCTGCTTTGAGCACTCCTCAACCCCTTACATGCCACAATTTGGGGGGGGGGGGGGGGGGGTGTTGCGACTCCCTGTCTAACTTCCTCCTTCCGCCCAGGGACCGCTAAGGTGGCCCCTCCCTCTAGGCTATCTCCTGGGACACGACAGGTCCCAGGAGACTGCCTGTTCACTCTGGGAGCGCAACACGTCTCACGCATGTGCCGTGCGTATCCGGCCATGAAGCCATGCGTGTCTGTCACAGGCGGGTGCCCAGAGTGGCAAAGGAGTCGCTGGCAGAGAGGAAGGGGGAAAGGAGCGACGCTCCACTCGGCCGCATTGCTGGACCATGGAACAGGTAAGTGTCCATTTATTGAAAGTCAGCAACTACACTTTTTGTAGATGCTGACTTATAAGCATAAAAAGCCTGGAACTCAAGTGTCTCTTCGGCAGGTAGAATAAAAAATAATAATGTTTGTATAGTCATTCCTCATAACCGAGGGCCTCCAACTGCATTAATAGCTTTGTTGCTCTTCTCTGGATTGGCGACCAGAACTGGACAGCATACTCAGGATATGGCTGGACCAGAGTTCTGTCAAGTAGTAGAAATTTAGTTTTCTCTCTTGGGTAAATAGCATTTTTAAACGGCTTGTCGACCAGACACCGTCATTATACTACGGCAGGTCGGCACGATCCTGCGAGCCGTTGTAACGGTACGTCGGCTCCTTTAAGGGAGATGGTAGGCACGCGTTCCCTGCACTGCAAGGGTGCCGATGCCCACCGGCCATGCACAATCGTGGGTATGAGAGCCAGAACAGGGACTTGTGCGTGTTTACATCCCCGTTCTGTGAGGAGACTAGAGGCAGATCATGAGTTCCTACTAGCTAGGAACAATCTGTCATCGCCTCTAGTCAGTCCCCATCCCCCCTACAGTTAGAACACACACACAGAACACCGTTAACCCCTAAATCGCCCCCTAGTGTTAACCCCTTCCCTGCCAGTGACAATTACACAGTAATCAGTGCATTTTTATAATTGTCAATGGTCCCAAAAATGTGTCAAGAGTGTCCAGTCTGCCATGTCACAGTCACGAGAAGAAAAAAAAAAAAATCCCAAATTTATAGATGCTAACTTTTGCACAAACCAATATACACTTATTCCAATTTGCATTAGCAAAAATATGTAGAATACATATCAGCCTAAACTGATGGAAAAAAAAAAAAAAAAAAAAGGGACTGGTCATTGAGAAGCCAAATCTTCCGGGGCTGAAGTGGTTAATGCATGCTAATAGTCTGTTGGTTTTGCTTGCTGCAGCTTGACATTGAGTCCCCAGAGGTTCTCCCCTTAGCATGCAACTTCTCTGCATATTTCTGGCTCCCAAGTGCATTACTTTACATTTTCCTGCATTGAACCTCATCTGCTACATAAACTACCACTCTATTATAACTAGGTCTTATGTAAAAACCCTTGTATAAATATAACGGAAGACAAAGAAATTTTATAGAAAACTATATTAGGAACACATAAAAAAACTGAATTTTTGTAAAGAGTCACCCACACTAATACTCAGATTGTGATTACTTGCTGGGAGGAGATGGAGACAAGAGAAAAAAAGAGAAGATGAAGAATTATGTAGTGGATACTATATCTTCAATAGACTTAGGAATCGTTTTATATATTTGTGCTTAAGACTATTATCTTATACTTTATTGAAAGTGGAATGGTTTTAAAAATTTACAACTGGAGAAAAATATATTATAATACACACACACACACACACACACACACACACACACACACACACACACACACACAGCCATCAGTCCCTTATTTTTTGTAGCAAAAAAATAAATAAGTTGCTCTCTTCAAATCGTGCCAACTGGTTGTGTCTGTACAGATTGCATTCACAAATAATTTTCATTTGTCTGTTTGGCTCATGGCTTTTCTGAGATAAGAAGAGAGCTTAAAATGAACCTAAACCCTAACAAATTAAACTTCTCTCATTTGCCAAGTTTTGGTTTGTTGAATGGAAAGCGTTTTTTTTTTTTTTTTAAATATATCTTATTTTATAGGTGCAAAATGTACATAATCCAGCAGAAATCTTGGGAGCCGACAACTTCCCGAGATTTCCATATGTGCTGCGCTCAGTTACATTGTTATGAACTATAGATGTGGACTACAGAACAACTTTCCCCATATTATGGGCAGGTATTCCCTAGGCCCAACGCCCTTTGTGTCTCATGGAGGAAGGGATAAAGCGCAACAGTGCAGCTAGCAGGGAGGAGGGATTAATGCAGCCAACACAGTCAAAGAACTGGTAAAACTAAAACAGATTATATTTTTTTACCTAGGTTGAGAGAGACACTTTAGCCTAAGCTTGTATTGGAGCGGTTTGACATGTCAAATCCCATGCCAAATCAGCAGCTGTTGCCAGCAAAGGCACTGTCCGAATCAGTGTGGCGCCGCACCCATTCACAAAATTATTTCCTGTGCTACTTTTGGCAACTTTGGGGGGTGATTTGTATAGACATCTGCGCAGGAACCTGCACAGATGTGAAGTCGGACTGCATTGCTGGGTTTAAATCGTGCGAGTTCAGCTGAACTCACATGATATCAAGCCTGCAGCAGTGCTTACCTAGGACCTAAAGTCCACATACAGACATCCCCACAATAGGCTTTTCATTTTTCATGAGAACTGGTCGGCTCTTTTCCAAACACAACTTATCAGGTGGGTAGAATGAAAGCAGATCTTTTACCCTGCATCCAGTTTGATAACTGTGCTGCCAAGACTTTTAGAAGAAAATTAAGAAATCGGCAATAAAATCGGTTAGATTCTTCGCAATGTATAAAAGGTTCACATGGAGGTGATGTTTTTCTCACCAACAAAACCGGCATTTCAAAACCAGATCATTTAATCATATAAGCCAATATTTTTCTAAAATACAAGATTATGCATCTTTTTATTAGAAGTAATTCCAAACAGATCACACAAACACCATCATTCTTATAAATTCAGAAACATAAGAGGCCGTTGTTGACATCCATATGTTTTATATAGTTTATTTACAGTATGCTTGAATTTTCTTCTCTCTATAAGTACTTTTTCTTATAAGGAATCCACTTGCATTTTACAGGCTGTGGTGTCCAAAAATAGATTTAATAGAATAATTTGCCCTTTGGAAATGTTGTAATGGTGACAGCTACTGGCTAGCATACACTCACAACAATATGCAAGTTATGTTATTAGTACAGTTTGTTAGCTTGTAAGTTCTTTCCTTTCAGTAGAGAATGTCTGCACCGGTCCAAATAAAGAAGCAGTTATCAATGCACTGCAGCTTTGAGCAAAAATGAATAGTCTGCTTTTCCAGCTGTTAGCAATATGAAGATCTTCCCATAAAAAAAAATAGTATAGATTAGCTATACCCCAATACCATAATATTTCCATACAGCTGTGTGCAAAAACAATACAGAAGAGTACATTATTCTCCAAAATAAAAAACTGTATACAAGTATACTTTATTTTTTATTTTATTTTTTAAACACTTCAAGAAAGGCCTGGAGATTGGTCAAATACACTGCACCAAAACATTGAACAAGCAATAAATCACCTTGCTAACTAGCAGTATACATGTCAAGTCTGTCAGTGACTACAATCTAGAAAGATCATCTACCACTAGTAGGGAATGAAGATCATGAAAATACACAGTGTTATCGTGCCGACTCATTTTACACACCACTGCATCCAACCAGCTATAAAATATTGGACCAAAAGTTAATGCAATAAGTCAGAAGACCTTTAGACTTACAAGAATAAATGGGATGAATATGGCTTTAATATTTTATCTATTTACACAGGTCTGCCTATTGGTGGTTTCTTAGGAGGGCAGATATCACTTGCGATTTTTTAGATCTCCATGATGTTGTTGCCTGTCAGGGCAACAGTATTTACAACGCAATTTGATTAACCCACAAAAGATGAAGACATTTTGCCACACATAGAAAGGTTACTGATTTGCTGCATTTTAAAACGGTACTCAATGCATATGCCAATCTGTATTGTTCTACAAAATGATACTGTACACAGTAAAGTACTAGGATTGGCAGCACAGTGGATTAGTGTACTTTACACACAGTTGCTGGGAGCAGACAACAACAGAGCGAAAGGAATGTCATTCTCCCAAAGTCCTTTGTTAATGAACAGCTCAGAAAATGGGCAGAGCCTACTAAAAAGTGTTAATTTCCTACTTTCTATGGGAACACACCACATAACCAGTCACCAGCCTATCAGCCAGTGCTTAAGTCATAAGGGCCAGCACGACTATTCACGTACGAGTGAACGCTTTTGTTTAAAATAACTACACTATACATTCAACAAATGTCTAGAAAGAAGCAGTATTTGCATGGCCACTTGCAAATCAGCTGACAGTATGCAATAAAAAAAGGGGGGGGGGGGGGGGGGACGGACCCTTGTTGAATAGGAAAACTACGAGTTGTTGCAACATAAAACATGCCTGAAAGCTACAGAAAAATGTTTTTTTACTCGTTATAGATATTGAATGTTACCGGACATAGAACATTATTAAAATAGCACTGCCACTGGCTCACTGTAATCCTCATGTGAAAAGGATGCTCTCCTTGAATAAAGAAGGTACCGTATGGACAAAGGAAAGAAAGGAGGAGGTATACAGCACCTTACCACCAGAAGATACATTATACAATATAAAATGACTGCCATTCATTTACCAAGTCACTTAACACTTTCATGAACTAGAACTATAATATGTACTACATATATATCTCTTGTTGACAATGTTCCATTTCACCTAACAAGCAGGCATTGATCCAAGTATTAAATGAACCTCTAAATGCCTCAAACAATGGGGTTGATTGAGTAAAGTGGGGTACACACGATTGTCCGATTTTCTTCACATCACAGCAAGTTGGAATCGAGTAAGGAAATAATGTTCGAAACTTCTCGTGCGGCAAAGGCTTTTTATTTGTTGTTTATTGTTTCTGATTAGTGATGCACCGAAATTTCGGCCGCCGAAACATAATCGGCCGAAAATGCCCTTTTCGGCAATTTGCCGACAGAGAAAAACGGCCGATAATGGAGCGTGGCCTGGGTGGGGGCGGGGCTCCGCCCCCCCCGCCCTGGTGACACCCATCATGGGGGGTGTATAGCGCAGGAGAGCCGCCTCCGCCGCCTGTTTGATCACAGCTTTCATTTCAATAGCTGTGTGTTCCCGGCCGTGCGCCGTCACACGCAGCCCCTCCCCCTTGTCCGGGCACTTGGATAGACAGATCATCCGCAGGATTGGACGGATGATCTGTCTATCAAAGTGCCCGGACAAGGGGGAGGGGCTGCGTGTGACGGCGCGCGGCCGGGAACACAGCTATTGAAATGAAAGCTGTGATGTTCCCGGCGCTGTGATCAAACAGGCGGCGGAGACGGCTCTCTTCCCTACACAGGCTGCAACAAAAGGGGACACACACTGGCTGCAAAGGGGGACACACTGGCCTGCAATGGGGGATGCCTCCTGTACCACGTCCCCAGTCTCTGACCACCTCCTGTACCACGTCCCCAGTCTCTGACCACCTCCTGTACCACGTCCCCAGTCTCTGACCACCTCCTGTACCACGTCCCCAGTCTCTGACCACCTCCTGTACCACGTCCCCAGTCTCTGACCACCTCCTGTACCATATGACGTCCTAGTGACGAAACGCGTAGGGCGTGGCCTATCGACATACACCTTGAACACAGACGGCGGGGAAGCCGAACGGAACGCTCGTAGCAGCTTTTCCACATTAAAAACAAACAAACCATACCACTATCATTCCTACTCACAAATTGTAAGTAGTTTTAATCTTTGTCAAATAAACTGTTTCTCATACGGTATCACACTATGGATGGTCCTCTTTTTTAACATATATACTGTGGCACACTCCACCTGGAAATAACGAGGGATCCTCAACAATACTACCGGAAGCAAGCCAGAGAGCGACACAATAGCTTATATTGTGAAGGCTGATCCACCCCGGATGGGGTCTTTTTTCCGGTGAGAGTACAACCTAGAAGTGTCCACAATGCATGAAGAATAAGTTTTGAATTTATCACATCCCTTCTCCCCATTTCACGGGATAACCCCATCAATTGCATTTCACCAGAGACTTTTGTTTTATTTTGATTTTTATATTCATTTTTTAAATTTTTATTTTTTCCTTTTTTCCCATTTTTAATTTTTGGCATGTTTCACTTGATGTATTGATATTTATCACTTATTTATTGTATTTTTACTTGTATTTTTTACTTGTTGCATGTATATATTTCACCGTCACATTAGTGCACTTTTCAAAAAAACAGCAGTCAGTTCTGGTTTTATGCTTTATGGTCATTTATATATTAGCTATACAAAAAGCACTAGCACTTTATTTATTTAATGTACTAGTAACCAGTCACAATTTTTGAGGATTACAAGTCTTTGTTTACATACATTTTTGATTCACACTTTTACAGCCAGCACGCTGGCAAATATTTATTGTTGTGGAAAATACTTTTATTCTTTTATTTTTTTCACTAGGGTAGCACATTATACACTGCCACTTTTTAATTAATTGGGCAGGTTTAATATTCTCAATTTATTCATTAGCACACCAATACCACCAACCCCATTCCTAATACCACTCACTAAAGAGCCCCTGGTGATATACTCCTTGATAACATATAGGTATAGCGCCAGATCTATTCACAGCAACCCCCCTACCTCCTGTACCATGTCCCCAGTCTCTGACCATCTTCTGTACCGTGTCCCCAGTCTCTGACCATCTCCTGTACCGTGTCCCCAGTCTCTGACCACCTCCTGTATAAAAATATTTTTTAAAAACAGTCATTTTCGGTATCGGTGCTGTTTCGGTATCGGTTTCGGTTTTCGGCCTAGTGTATTTTTCATTATCGGTTTCGGCACCAAAAAACCCATTCGGTGCATCCCTATTTCTGATCATGCACACAGTCTCTCACATTAGGATTTTTCACACGAAAATCGTAGAAAAAAAAAAAAAAAAAAAAAAAAAAAAAAAAAAAACACACAACACACACATAAAAAATTAAAATTGTCCATTCTGTTCCCGTACTAGAAAAGTTTTGGAATTTTCGTTTGAAAGGTCAGAATCGGCTTTAGATTAAAAAAAATCATAAGATTGTTCCTCGGAAGAAAATGTTAGCCCGATTTTCTTATAGTATGTACGAGCCTTAAGGCCCTTTTAGCCCTTGAACACACGATCGGTGATTCCGACAACCAAATCCATCGGATTTTGTCCAAAACTGTTGTATACTCACGGTCGGACGAAGTTGTTGGAAAATCCGATCGTTCAGAACGTGATGGCGTTATTTCGTTAAGAGGGGACTACGTTCAGGCTAGTAGCCAATAGCTTTGATGTAGGAATTTGATCTGAGCATGCGTGGCACTTTGTCCGATTGGAATTCTCTACACATGATCGGAGTATGTCCGATCGGAGCATTTTGTCGGAAAATATTTCCGCCAAATTGAAAAATTTGGTCCGACGGAAACAGTCCGATGCAGACCACACACAGTCGGAATATCCGACAAAACGCTCCGATCAGACACATTCCGTCGGAATCTCCGACCGTGTGTACAAGGGGCTTACACTGGCTTTCCGATCAGGTCCGCCTGTCAGCTTTTCAGGCGGACCTGATCAGATGCTCCATTCAGTCCTATGGAGCGGCAGATGTTAGCGGGGACATGCCTGCTGACATCCATCAATATATGATCCGGTGGTACATTTTTATCAGATTACCATAGAGGACAGCAGGGCTTTGACAGGTCCATCTCCACACACAGTGAGTGGAGATGGACCTGTCACCCACCTGCTCAGCGGGGGTCAGTCGATCGATCTTTGCTGAGCAAAGCCCCTTTCTGTGTGAAAGGGGCCTTAAGGCATGCGGACTGTACGGTCACATCAAAACGGATGAAGTACTCATCAGAGCTCATCTGTTTTTTTTTTACATCCACTACAATGCAAAATGGATGAAACACCGACCATTTGTCAGTTTAAATCCTTTTTTTCACCCGATCCTTTTTTCTGATGAAAAATAGGGCCTGGAGCTCTGCATTATATACAGGCTATATTAGTCATCAATACTATATAAAAAAATAAATAAAAAAAAAATAAAAAATAAAATAAAACCCCACACATGCACACCAGTTTGGCCTATGAATGATTCTGCTGTTGGGGATATTCCCACTTTTTTAGACTCTAGCATATATATTTTGCAGATAACTAGATATATATATATAATTTTTTTTTTTTTAATATTACCTTTTATTCCTACTTTGGTGTCACATCTTCCATGCGACAGGTACACAAACATGCAGACTTTTATGCACCTATCAGATAAAGAAAGAGGCCTGCAGCATGCCACCTTCCCTCCGACCTCCATGACACCACCCCATTTTGAAACGTTACACTGAATCCAAGTTCCATGTATGTCACAGACCACTTCATGGATCACTTGTTTGTTATCTACCATCGATGTGACGATGATCTGACGACTGATAGTGCCTGGCATTCCTAAATGATGGCATTAAAATCTGTTCACAAACAGGTGAAATGCACAGCTGATGCATTGTATGGATACTGGACAGAAAATAAAGCACTGTAGGGCACATTTTTTGATGTTTTGTACCAGTAAATAAAAAGGAGGACTAAAGAAAGAACTTTTTGGATAGAGTAAGGGAGGGTCATAACTAGAGATACACCGAAATTTCAGCAGCCAAAACTTGAGGTTTTTTTGGGCTATATTCTGGAGAAAATAAAAAAAGTGCAGATAAGGCACCAATAATATCGCATGCGCAGTAGTGGTGGCTGCGCTACCAGATGCCGCCCATTGTGGGGCATCATCCTGGTAGCTCCCAGCCCTGTCCTCCCCTGCCTCCTTGCAAAGCAGCCATCTCCCTGTGTGATAAATTGTCCAGATGGCTGTAGTAACAATGTCCCGCCTCCTGTGATAGGCAGCACACTGATCCAATGTCATTGAATCAGATGTGATCACAAGAGGCGGGACATTATTACTGTGGCCCGGGCAAACCGGCAATAAAAGTCAAACAGGTGTCTTAATCCCTCTGCAATCTATCCAAAACATTTTAAAAGTTTTGCCTTTAGTTATACTTCAGCAAGAAATATAATTATTGGGTTAGCTTTTTAATGTTAATGTATATGTATAGTCAGGACAATTTTAAAATTTTGGAGAGAAAAAGGTTGAAACCCCTGTCAGATTTTTATTGCGGCCTGTGTCCCAGCTAGGACACAGGCCGCCTGTGTTCCCTGACCACGATTTCCAAGATGGAAAACCCAAAAGTTTACAGTTGTCACTAGAACAGGAAGAGACCTTTTAATAGAACACCCTTTACTGTTACTGAATTTTACAGGATTACCATAATGCTGCTTGCCCACAGTGCCCAATAAAGACACCTGTTCTGGTGACAACTGTCACTGGGTTTGGAGAATGACCCTAACTTTTTAGAGATTTAGCCCTCGTTCACATTGGAGCGACTTGTAATGCAATTTGACCTGTCAAGTTGTACCCTGTTGGCGCAAATGGCACTGTTCAAATCAGTGCGACGACGACTTTGCGGAGTTACAGCGATGTGAAAGACTATTTCCCGCACTACTTTTGGCAATTTCAGGTACGACTTGCATGGACATCTGTGCATTTACAATCACTTAGCTAAGTAAGCAGCCTACATTTCTTTACTAAATTACAGGAGGCAAACTAATGACTAAGATCATTTATAAAAAAAGTTTTAGCACGATAACAACAATTCAAAAGTAATTTCATTTAAAACAACTCCTGGTGATCCTGCCATTTAGGTCTAGGTTTAGGCCCTTCCCATCATGGGACACCATCGGTGACCCTGCTGTGCTCCTGCATGGACACCCTGTAATGCCCACCCCTGGTGAAGATAAGTGAAGACACATTGCTCCAGCATAGTCCACTGTTTGGACTGTCAGGAGGCTGGCCCAGAGCAATGACGGGCAGCTAATGCATTTAGACAGCAAGTGGCAGACAGATTGGTGGTTGGAGAAGTCTTTCATCCACTTTAAAACCTATTATTTCAGGGCGGCACAGTGGTGTAGTGGTTAGCACTTTCACCTAGCAGTAAGAAGGGTCGCTGGTTCAAATCCCAACCACGACACTACCTGCCTGGAGTTTGCATGTTCTCCCTGTGCCTGCGTGGGTTTCCTCCGGGTACTCCGGTTTCCTCCCACACTCCAAAGACATGCAGGTAGGTTAATTGGCTTCTGTCTAAAATTGACCCTGGTATAGGAATGGGGACCTTGGATTGTGGGCTCCTTGAGGGTAGGGATGTGTGATGTGAGTGTGCAATGTACAGGGATAGGGGCAATTGTAGACACTCACTCAGGTTGAACTGGATGGACTGGTGTCTTTATTCAACCTTACTAACTATGAAACTATGAAACTGCTGTGCTTTGGCCGAAAAGTAACTGCCGCTGACTATTTTGAAAACGATGTTCTATATATAGTGATGACAATGATTTCCACAAGTGAATTGTAAATATTTTTCATTCACCTAAACCTATTGATGCAGACTTGTCCAATTTAAAAAAAAAGAGAATCATATAAACCATGGGGTACAGGTTGGCAAGGAGTTGCAATATTTTTCACAGATAAGACCGAACTGAAATATTTTAGGGAAGTAATAACACACATAGGTTGGACGTGTGTCTTTTTCCAACCTCACCTACTATGTACGGTAACTCTGCAAGTTAGTAATTTTTATTTCCATAAAGTAATACTGTATAAAGCACAAAAAAATAAAAAAAAAATAACACATTTTAGATAAGGCAGCTAACCAATTCTTAATTGTTGTGGCCGCTTTAATTTTATTTTGTTAGGATTTTTTCCCCCTTTATTTTCACCTGTTGATCTGGTCAGCATGTCTGTTAATTTTCAACTTTCTTTACAGCAAAGGGGGCAGTAAGGCCTCATTTACATGTTGTTAACCACTACCCTTTAAGCTGCAAAGACAAGAGATTGGGGGGGGGGGGGGGTGTACTCATTCATCAAATTATCCCCTGTTGCACCCTGTGGGTAGTGCCACCTGCCAAGCACAACCCATCCACCTGAATGGGGCAGCAACGCAAACTTTTGCTTTGCATGGTGGTGCGGGTCTTTTGGGGCAAAAAAAAAAAAAAAAAAAGTGCATTTAAGAGGACACAACACCCTCTGAAGAGTTATCCACCTTCAGACACTAAATGTAAATTAGCCCCTAGAGTTAAGAGACAAACCATTTACTACTGATAGTAGTGCTTACAATGATCAGATTTTATTAAATTTATGTAAAATCTTTTTATCTGAAAAAATAAGATAAAAAAAAAAAAAAAAAAAAAAAAAAAACACATTGCTGTAACCTTAGAAAGTCTTAATGATGTTCAGTTTTAAAATGGTTCTAAAGGCTTAAAGGTTAGTTTTTTTTTTTTTACCTTAAAGTGATTGTAAAGGCTAATTTTTTGTTTTTTTATTTTGTAAAAACAAACATTATACTTGTGCAGTTGGTTTTGCACAAAGCAGCCTGGGTCCTCCTCTACTCAGGTCCCTCTTTGCTGCTCCTAGCCCCTCCCTCCTTCGAGTGCCCCTCAGCCAGCAGCTTGCTACAGGAGAGTCAGCTGTATTGGATAGCCGAGGAGACTGTGGACATCTTGTATAGCAAATGAAATATCACTGCGCTAGCCAATTAGATACAGGGAGTGAAAAGCTGCTGCATGCACTGAGGACATCTTAATGCATTAAAAAAAAAAAAAAAAAAAAAAAAAAAAAGCCCCCAGCCCCCCCTCTAAATACTTGCCTGGCTCCTCTTTGGATCCAGTGCTGTGCCCGAGAGCTGCATCACTGCTCGCTCTCTTCACAGGCACAGAGGCAGCAGCAATAGTCATTGTCTTCTGCTGCTGTCAACTAAATCTTCTGAGGAGGAAGCACAGGGTCGGGCAACACTGAGTGTCTATGGTGCAAGCCCACACATCTGCCACCATAGCAAGTGTTTGCTATGGTGGCAGACACAGATGAACAGGAGCCAAGAGCGTCAGCAGAGGACCCCAGAAGAGGAGCTTTGGGGCTGCTCTGTGCAAGCAAATGGCAGGTGAGGGAGTAGAACACGTTTGTCATTTTAATTTCTTTTTTTATTAAAAGTGCCTTTAATAATGCATTTATTATATTTTTGGTCAAATATAAAATCTGTTTTGCACATCCAACACTACCCTTCTACAGATCGGAAAAAGCTGCTGTACAAGGGCGATTCCATTGTGACTCCACAGAATGCAGCCACCCCAAGACAGTAAGGTTTTTTCAGTATTGTAAGCAGCAATATTACAGTTTGTTTTTGGTGTTAATAATACTGCTTTAACCACTTCAATACAGAGCATTTTTGGCTTGCAACACTGTACCCATATGAAATGTTGATCATTTTTTTTCCCCCACAAACAGAGCTTTCTTTTGGTGTTTTTTTATTTTTTGGTGCTATAAAAATAAATAAAATTTACCTCAGTTTAGGCCAATATGTATTCCTCTACATATTTTTGGGAAAATTGCAATAAGCGTATATTGATTGGTTTGCGCAAAAGTTATAGCATTTTTATTATTTTTTTTTTTTTTTTACTAGTGATGGCGGTGCTCTGCCATTTTTATCGTGACTGCAATATTGCAGACACTTGACACCATTCACATTTATACAGCGAACAGAGCTATAAAAACGCACTGATTACTGTGTAAATGTGACTGGCAGGGAAGGGGTTAACACTGGGGGGCAAGAAACGGGTTAAATGTGTATCCTAGGGAGTGATTCTAACTGTAGGGGGGAGAGGACTCACAAGGAGGAGACCGGTCGGTGTTCCCCTGTACTGGGAACACACCAGGTCTCCTCTCCTCTGACAGGACATAGATCTGTGTGCTTACATACACAGATCCACAGTCTTGCTGTGTTCACGGGCACGCGCATCGGGTGCCTAGTGACCTGGTGGGTGCACGCCCCCTAGAGGCTCAGAAAGTAAAAGTCATCATGACTATGCGCAGTAGGGAAGTGGATAATTATAAAACGACTCACATTCACCCTTGGAATGTACATAGATCACACAGAAAGGGAATGCTTATTTTTTATTTATTTTTTCATCAAAAGTGGAATCTTATTAATCAGCTACGGTACTTGCAGGGTTCTCATGAGGAAAGTGGCAGGGTCTTCATCCCTTTAGACCAGATTTCTGTTAAGACTCACTAAAAATGAGTTCTGTTACAGGGGATTCCCAAAATCTGACAGCTGAGTGCAGACCTGGTAAAAATCAATGAAAACAATCACACAAGCAAGAAATGACATTTCTGGGAAGTGTTCTGTATACCACCTGTGTACATTACACCTGCAGGTCGCCATATTGCATTTTACAGTAAATTAAAATGCTGCAAATTGAAAAATGTATTTTATAATAAACTTACAATATGACAAGGTGTAGTAGAATTACCCTTTAGGCTCCATGCACAACAATGAGACTCCAAAGTCTTGCGGCTTTACACGCTCTGGCACTTAAGTTGCATCACAGCATTGCAGGAACCTTTTCAAAGTGGCATAATTGGAACAGGTACAATTGAAATCAATGGGCTGCAAATTATCATGTGACGTTATGCGTCCAATGTCACATGACAAGTTGCTCTAGTGTGAATGGGGCCTGAAATACTTACAAATCAAACTATGGAGGAGCACAAAACCCTTTAATCCAAGCAATCATGACCTATGAACTGTATGGTTGTGAAATTAGACAGGTCTGCATGACTTTAATTGTACGGGATCAGTATATAACGCTATATAATCTGGCAACACTCAGAGTCAGAGCTTCAAGAATCATGTTCATTCCAAAAATAATACTTAGAGTTATCAGTCTGAGTGCGCGATCTTGATGTAAAGTGACAGCATAAAGAGGCTTAAAGGAGAACTCCAAAAAAAAAGAAATCCATTAAGCATGCCAAGCATTTTCACCTAGATAACTCATACAACCTCAGGCAAAAAAGAAAAAAAAAAAAAAAAAAGAAGGGCAAAGTGGAGAACCACTTGCTCATCATTATAAAAATGTCTTATTTCCATAAACTGTCATTCGGGAAGACAAAATATAAGCACCAAAGTAGACAGATGTCAAATGAAAACATTTGGTAATTACTTCCCAGAGTCAGTATAAAAATGTAACTGCAGTGTGTTATTGACTCCTGTTCATACGTGCAAACATGGACTTAGAGTAGTTTTGATAGAAAGTATCCAGATGATCATCATTTTTATTAGGATTGGACAATAAGATATTCAGTGGGAAACCTTTACAGAGGGTAACAGACCCAGCAAAGTTCTAGTATAACAAGATGAACTAATTTAATGTGTAACATAGGAAGGACTGACTTTTGCATAAAATATTAACAGAGACAATGTGATAGTAACCATAGGGTACGGTGTCCTTTGTAAACTTAAAAAGGTCTTGAGAAAGGAAGAAACATTTTTAATTACTTGTTTTGGCGTTGTATTTTAGCTCTGTCATAATTATGTAATGTTCCCCGTCAATACTCAAAGACCTCTGACTTTCAGGAACATAACTACTCTGCTTGAAGGACACTACAACTAGGTTAACCAAATGGAGCATGCTTAGGAGTTAAACTAAATATTCACCAAGAGCCTAAAAGTTTTTCTTGGAAGGATATAGAAAATTAAAGTAAATACATCTCTAGATATAGGGTAATGCTTTATTACCCAATAGCACACCTGACAGACAAAAACAAAACAAAACAAGGAAAGACGTTGTTAGTTTTACCATTCTGTACAACAAATGGCAATAGATCAGTATTGCTCAAGCCAGTAGGTTAGGGCGATACTACATTACAAATATGTGAAAAGTTTACATAATATGAATGCAAAATAAACGCCAATACAGTTAAAACAGACTGACTAAACAAGGCGTAATGATCACGCATGGAGCAATAGCCGCTGTCGTTTCATCTGTCAACCAAACGAAAGCATGTCCCACAAAAATGTGGTCTGAGCACAAACAGGTTTCTCCTCCCCACCCTCTCCTATTGACTAATGAAATGCTCACAAACAAGTAATGCAGAACATGCTGTATTAATATACGCACACACACACCTCAAAATTGAACGCCCCATGTGATTCAACAATGCTTCAAACAGGTGGAGAAATACAACCCTTTGCCAAGACACCCATGAAGCTAACAATTTAAAAAGAAAAATATAGACGACGGTTGAAGGAAAAAAAAAAAAAAAAAAAAAAAAAGAAGGGGGAAAGGAATGTGCAACATGATGTAAGATCAGAAACTAACCAGGTCAACTGCACAGATGATTCTAACTAAATACACTTGTTTTAAAAAATTAATTACAAAACAAAACCCAAAAAAAAAGTATAATTATTTTAGGATATTATTAGTATATTTTTGCTTATTATTATTATATTAAAAAAAATGATATATATATATATATATATATATATATATATATATATATATATATATATATATATATATATATATATATATATATATATATATATATATATATTTTACACATACATACACCTTTTGTCAAGATTATCCAAGTGCAAAACAGGGGATTATAATTATTAATATGTAAATGACCTTTTTTTCTGGAAACATTTGTATATTGTTTTTGAATATTATCCCAATTCGTTTGTTTTTTTTTTAGATAAAAATAATAACAGCAATATCACTTATAAAGGATGATGATAAAGTGCTGCTGTCCAGCATGGATTGTGTCACTCTTTCAGGATTTGGTGGCCAAGGCCAAAGATGACACAAGTGTATCAATCCCCTAACTTGTTCCAATAAACTTAGTAGACATCTGACACTTCCTTGAACGAAGACAAAAGACAAGCAGAAAATCAGAGCTGGTGCAATGTAAGCAGAGGCTGGAGGGAAGACAACAATTCAATAATTCAGTTTAGCATTCAGGCATGCGGCGAGGTTTTTGGATTGGAGATCTGGCCAAATCCACTTGTGCAGTTAATCCCACCCTCCTCCTCCTCCTCCTCCTCCTCCTCCACCTGCTGGAGCCCCCAGTGCCAGGCACCGCTTCCCCCCACTATCTCCTCCATACACTGCACACACCTCCATCACTGCCCATGGATTGTACAGACACACAATATTTATATACACCGATCACCACAACAATAGATACATTGTGAGCAGGAAGACACCGTCCCTGTGCACTGAGGATTTCCCTGTGTACACAATGTGTAATCCTGGGCTGTGGGGTGGTGAGGGATGGGGGAGGGGGGGTACACAGATTTGGGGGGACAAGGATTGGGGGCTGTGAGGAAAGATCAGGGATTGGGGGGGGGGTGGTACAGATCATAACAGATCAGGTATGGGGGCGTACAGATCAGGGATGGTTGGGGGGGCTTACAGCTCATTAGAGATCAGGGATTGGGGGGGGTACAGATCATTAGAGATCAGGGATTGGGGGGGGGGGGTACAGATCATTAGAGATCAGGGATGGGGGGGGGTACACAGATCATTAGAGATCAGGGATGGGGGGGGGTACACAGATCATTAGAGATCAGGGATGGGGGGGGGGTACACAGATCATTAGAGATCAGGGATGGGGGGGGGGGTACACAGATCATTAGAGATCAGGGATGGGGGGGGTACACAGATCATTAGAGATCAGGGATGGGGGGGGGGGGGTACACAGATCATTAGAGATCAGGGATGGGGGGGGGGGGTACACAGATCATTAGAGATCAGGGATGGGGGGGGGGGTACACAGATCATTAGAGATCAGGGATGGGGGGGGGGTACACAGATCATTAGAGATCAGGGATGGGGGGGGGGTACACAGATCATTAGAGATCAGGGATGGGGGGGGGTACACAGATCATTAGAGATCAGGGATGGGGGGGGTACACAGATCATTAGAGATCAGGGATGGGGGGGGTACACAGATCATTAGAGATCAGGGATGGGGGGGGGGGTACACAGATCATTAGAGATCAGGGATGGGGGGGGTACACAGATCATTAGAGATCAGGGATGGGGGGGGGGTACACAGATCATTAGAGATCAGGGATGGGGGGGTACACATCATTAGAGATCAGGGATCGGGGGGTACACATCATTAGAGATCGGGGATCGGGGGGTACACATCATTAGAGATCAGGGATGGGGGGGTACAGATCATTAGAGATCAGGGATGGGGGGGTACAGATCATTAGAGATCAGGGATGGGGGGGCGGTACAGATCAGGTGCACACACATACAGTCGGACAGACAGTGAGATGTCGGAGGACAGGAGCGGTGTGGCCTGTGATCGGTGTCTCCACATCCCTGGACATGCCGCCTGCGCAGTGCCGGCTCCCCCGGGAGGGGCCCAGTCTCCTCTCCTCACCCAGCCAGTCTCCTCTGCTCACCTCGGTAGGTTGGCTGATCTCGAACAGGTCGAGCCGGTTGGCGTTCCAATGGTTAATGATGTCGGCCAGTTTCCGTCGCTCCTCTTCCCGGCTCCCCATGCTGACAATGCCGGGGTCACCCACACAGGAAGGAGGCCAATTGTACGGAGCTGTAGACTGTCAGCACGGTGTGTGTCCCAGCCACTCCTCTCCCCGGTGAAAGGAATGACACGAATCCACCTCACTCAGTGTCTTCTCATCCTGACTATGCACGGAGGAGGAGGGGCTCCTCGGCTGACACAATTCCCACACAATGGGCTCCCGGAACATGGAACGCACGGATTCCACTCCGACCAGCTTCACCCTTCCCAACTTGCTGAGCTTCCTTATCGCCTTTCCCTTCCCCTCCTCCTGTCCATGAACACCAAGCCTCCTCCTATTTGCACTGAGCCGTGCTCGTCACCACATGCGCGCTCCCGCCAGCCGTCCCCTCCTCCACCCCGGCACGCTCCGTCTATTCTGTGCCCGGGGTCTTTCGTGCTTTGTCATGTATGTCTGAGGCGCCGGCTGGCACTGCACGGTGCCCACTTATCAAAAGATGTATATAAATTGCCCTCAGTCTGAAGCCAGGGTGGGGGGACTTCATCCAGAAATTTGTTCACCTGAATGACATTCAAATAAAGCTTTGCAACTCTGAATCCCACACACAATTGGTGTATGGTGGGGGTACAGTGGCGGCTGGTGCTCAAAATGTTTTGGGGGGGCGCAAACAAATTGTAACATTCTGGAAAAAAAAAAATCCATCAAGTGCAGCCACTGTGCCCCATAATATGCAGCCACTGTGCCCATCATATGCACTGCCTGTGCCCAGAAATATGTAGCCTCTGTCCATCATCAGGGCCACAGATAAGGCAGTACTGCCAGCCCTCCTGTACTGTGCCCGGCCCCATCAGTTCAAAAGGGGGGCCCAGGCACCTGCTGAGCAGGAAGGCCAGCTGTACTGCCTTACTGCAGACACAGATCCTCTTTTGCCCCACCCAGCTCTGCTGGCTTCTCCATTTCCTACCTCCAGCTGTGCTGCAGGGGGATCAATTCTAGCATCTGCGCCCCCTATACCCCTGCTTTACAGGCCCCCCTGTGCACCCCCTTTCCCTGCAGCTTTGCCACCTCCTATCCTGTCCTCTCCTGTCGGCAACTGCTGCAGGAACACAAAGGGATGTTTCAGGGTGGAGAGCGGGGAAAGGGCTGGTAAATATGGAATATAATAATAAGTATAAAATTAAGGAAAACCGCGCTCAACAACGGTGGGAAGTAGGAAAGGATAGCAATAACAGTGGCTACAGCCAAATACTAGTTATATCATTAGGTTGCTGCCACCCACAAGGAAAGAAACTCCAATAGGTGTTTCCTCCAAAAAATAGAACAATATGGTAACCGGGGTAATTGGCGCTACCTACAAATAAAACTCCTTACATGTATGTATGTAAATATATAATCCCGAATATATCATGTATTCATCCTAAAGAATATATATATAATAAAAAGGGGTATAACCCCAAAAAAAGCTGCTATTCTGCGATTTTTAATTTACAAGCTACTCAGATGTCCCAAAAAACAGCAAAATTCCTACTGTAGATTAATTCCTGAGATTGACAAATAGTTCCAGTAAACGAAGGGAAAGGAAAGAACCAAAAACCAAACAACAACAAACAAAAAAACAAAAGATTTGTATCTGTATCGCTAAAAAGCAATATTCCCTAAAATTTTAACATTTTTATATATATATGTCTATATTAGCGTTTGCACTTATAGTTTGTATATTTGGGATTATAATTTCACTAGCACATTCACACACGCCTCCTACTGGGAATTTGCTTATTTAACCATATTTTGGCGATAATGCGATTTTAGGGAATATTGCTTTTTAGCGATACAAATACAAATCTTTTGTTTTTTTGTTTGTTGTTGTTTGGTTTTTGGTTCTTTCCTTTCCCTTCGTTTACTGGAACTATTTGTCAATCTCAGGAATTAATCTACAGTAGGAATTTTGCTGTTTTTTGGGACATCTGAGTAGCTTGTAAATTAAAAATCGCAGAATAGCAGCTTTTTTTGGGGTTATACCCCTTTTTATTATATATATATTCTTTAGGATGAATACATGATATATTCGGGATTATATATTTACATACATACATGTAAGGAGTTTTATTTGTAGGTAGCGCCAATTACCCCGGTTACCATATTGTTCTAAATATGGAATATAATAATGATTTTAGTGTATTTTTTGCGAGAACATAATTTGATATTTTCTGGGGGTTGGGGCAGAGGGAGCAGGGCCCTGTCAGGTAGCCAGTATGGGGCCCCATGATTTCTACCAGCAGCCCTGCCCATCATATGCAGCCTGTGCCCTTCATATGCAGCCTGTGCCCATCATATGCAGCCTCCGTGCCTATCATATGTAGCCTCTGTGCCCATCATATGTAGCCTCTGTGCCCATCATATGTAGCCTCTGTGCTCATCATATGTAACCTCTGTGCTCATCATATGTAACCTCTGTGTTTATCATATGTAGCCTTTGTGCCCATCATATGTAGCCTCTGTGCCCATCATATGTAAGCCTCTGTGCCCATCATATGTAGCCTCTGTGCCTATCATATGCAGCTTCTGTAAACACCCCCCGCCCCTCGTTGTCTGACCGGTGTCTTATCATATAACGTCCCCCATCAAATAGCGTCCGCTGTGTACTGCGCATGTGCAGTACACAGCAACACAGATTCCGAAAATAGCAGAGGATGAACGGCGCCTGCGCACTGAGTCCAGGTTCTAGCCCCATCATCCAAGTGGACATAGAGTTGGAATAAAAAAGAGCCGAGCACAGCGAGGCCGAGCCGAGTAATTTTCACAACCCTATGTCCGCTTGGATGGTGAGGCTACCACCTCCACTCACAGCGCAGGCACCGTTCAGCTTCGGAAATTTTATGAAGCTTCTTCTGCACCATACTGCGCATGAGCAGTACGGGGAGGACGCTATATGATGGCCGGACTGAATATGCCAGAACACCGGCACACACTTAACCTATCCTGGTGGTGGGTGATGTCGACGAGCTATGGGACATGCAGCAGGTGACGGTGGGAAGCTCCTGTGTCCTCCATGGCTCCCTATCCTTCTTTTCTTCTGTTCCATTAGGCGTCAATCAGGGTGCCGGTGCCTTAAAGGGATTGTAAAGCTTTGTTTTTTTATTTTCTAAATAGGTTCCTTTAAGCTAGTGCATTGTTGGTTCACTTACCTTTTCCTTCGATTTCCCTTCTAAATGCTTTTTTTCTTTGTCTGAATTTCTCACTTCCTGTTTCTCCTCAGTAAACTTCACACCATCATCCGAGCGGTGTTTAGTCAGCCAGATCAGCTAACTGAACAGCTTACTGAGGAGGAACAAGAAGTGAGAAATTCAGACAAAGAAAACAAGGAAAAAAAACATTTCGAAGAAAAATCAAAGGAAAAGGTAAGTGAACCAACAATGCACTAATTAAAGGAACCTATTTAGAAAATAAAAAACAAACCTTTACAACCCCTTTAAGCCAATCAGGAGACAGGTATTAGATCCGCACCTCCTGATTGGCAGAGAGGCAGTTCAGTGTTAGCAAAGCAAATATTAATTTGCTTTGCTAACACCCCTGGGTGAACTGCGAGTGCAATGCTTTGCGCTCGCAGTTCACCTTTTTTTAAGCCTATTAGAGCCTATGATTCTAATCAGGTGCTTCAAAAATACACCCTTGCCAACGGAATTTAGGCGCACGGCGTCTGTAAAGGGCCAGGCGCCTGAATAGGGGGTGGCTACAGTGGCCATGGATAGGTTTGTGCAATGCATGAATTTTTCCATTTTACATAGAGGGGGTGGCTGGAGAGAGAGGGTGGCGCCCGTTCACCCTTATTAGACGCACCACCACTGTTGGGAGATACTGAAGACATTGATCATTAAAGAGGAAGTAAACTGTGATGGGTTTTACTTCCCTCCTTTGCCGCTGCAAAGTAAAATCATAATGTGCTAGTATGCATTGCATACTAGCACATTATGTGACACTGAAGCCCGTGCTGTCCCCACTGCAGGCCGCATCCATGTTCGCCAGGGTTGCCACTCTTCTGAGATTCACCCAGACAATATGGGTTTTGAATCGTGCGCTACCTGAAACCCCGAGACAGTATTCAGAATAGACTGTGGCTCCCCACGTAACCAAGTACCACGACCACTGAGTGCATAGGTGTGCACACGGGCCCCACCCCCATACACAGACAGGAGAGGAGAGCGGGCTTGATCTGCTCATCCTCCTTCTGCCCCTACCCCTTTGTGTGCCCACCTACACTCCTATACCCGGCGTTCTATGCAATCAGCAAAGGGATGTGTGGGCTGGAAATTTTAAGCTCAGGACCAGCAGATACATCGTAGATGAAAGGCTTTGGTGCCTGAGCCTCCATCCTCGGGTGGGTGAGCTCACCATCCAATGTCTGTGACTGAAGTCTCCACCCTCCCTTCTTTCTCCTGTCTTCAAGTGAGTGAGTACACTAAAGTAAGGTGTAATGGGTGCCCTGTGGACTATGATGTAAGAGGGGCTTTGGGAACCCTTACATTAGAGTTCCACTTTACACCAGAGTCCACAGTGTTCCCCCTTAAAAATAAAATGTTTCTTTGTGTGGCTTAAAGTGGTTGTAAACCTAGGTATACTACTTTTACCTGCACTACTGCACAGTTTAGAAGATATTTACTGTATACGATTGCACCAACGTCATCGGCGCATGCACACTGAAGAAAGGGTATTATTGTGCCACTTCTAAAGGGCCTGTGCCATGACTGGCGGCTCCCACAGGAGTGACGTCACGCAACTCCAGACAGTCACAGAGCTGGAGTCCACGGCCCTGGAAGGAAGAGGGGCGAAGATGGATGCAGCCACCAGCGGGCACATTGCGGGCTTCGTTTCCAGTTAAGTGGCACATAAAAGACTAGTATGCAACACAAAACACAGGCCTACCTATAGGTACACACCTTTCAAAGAGAGGTTTACAACCTCTTTAACCGATTCAGCCCTGGAAGGTTTACCCCCTTCATGACCAGGCCATTTTTTGCGATACGGCATAGAGCTGCACGATTCTGGCTAAAATGAGAATCACAATTTTTTTTCTTAGAAGATAGATCACAATTCTCGCAGCGTAACATCATCTTTCACATTAAAACAAAAAAAAAATTGGACTAACTTTACTGTTTTTTTTTTTATTCATTGAAGTGTATTTTTTCCACAAAAAATTGCATTTAAAAGACCGCTGGGCAAATACAGTGCAACATATAATATTGCAGCAATTGACATTTTATTCCCTAGGGTCTCTGCTAAAATATATATAATGTTTGGTGTTGCCAAGTAATTTTCTAGCAAAAAATATTGATTTTAACTTAAAGTGGTGTTGCCACCAAAAATATAACCTAACTTGTATGTGCAGCAAAGGGTCTTAATAAAATTAATTGGATAATAAAAAATTTTTTACTTACCTATTTCTTGCGGTTGCTAGGTGGTCCCACGAAATCTGCCTCTTCCATTGCCCGGGCTAAAAACGTCACTTCCCTCGGCAGCCCGGCTCGCTAAGGCTCCTGGGAGAAGTATGTCACCATTTCCCAGGATGCCTTGGGCATCACCGAGGGTGTAGTGTCATATTTTGCTGCCTATCACAGGATGCTGCGGAAGTGATGTTGCCGCCAGAAATTGCGTACTGCGCATGCGCGATGCGTTCCAAACACTCGCGCCGTGCGTTCCAACAGGCAGCAAAATATGACACTACAACGGCGCTCGATATAGCGCTGACTGCGCATGCGCGAGATCTAATCGAACGGGTGGTGCATGCTGGTCTTTTATCAGCGCACTCTCCCGGAAGAGGATGCCTGTGGGCTTCACATGCCCACAGGCAAAATGACAACCGTCAGGAGACGGTTTTATAAAATCTTTTTTAATGACAAAACAGCATGCTGCTGGATGGAAAAAACGAAAAAGTAAGTGTTAGATTTAATTATAATAATGATTGTCAGTATGCAAAAAAAAAAAAACGATCAAGACAGTGGAATCCCGCTTTAAGAAACAAGTGTCAGAAAAAGATTTAGACTTTAAAGTGGATCTAAACCTGATTTTTTTATTTATTTTTATTTGATGTCATAATGTAGAGCATGGGTCTTCAAACTATGGCCCTCCAGTTGTTCAGGAACTACCCATCATGCCTAGTCATGTCTGTGAATTTCAGAGTTTTACAATGCCTCATGGGATGTGTAGTTTTGCAACAGCTGGAGGGCCGTAGTTTGAGGATCCCTGATGTAGAGTATAAGATTTCCTATCATTTGAGCCCAGTCTTGCCACAAAGAGTTAATCCAGCTCTGAGCAATCCTCTTTTATTGTTCAGTGAGATAAATCTTAATAAACAGAAAAACACTTTGTCAAATCCTCCCCCTTGCTGTGAGTGACAGGTGATTTACATATCTCGTGCACTAGACTAATGCTGCTTACACACGATCGGAATTCTCGTCGGAAAAAGCTCTGATGGTTTTCCCAATGGAATTCGGCTCAAGCTGTCTTGCCTACACACGGTCACATCAAATTCCGATAGTTTATAACGCGGTGACGTACAACATGTACGACGGGACTAGAAAAAGGAAGTTCAATAGCCAGTAGCCAATAGCGTCTGTCTCGTAGTTGAATCTGAGCATGCGTGATTTTTGGCGTGTGGGAATTGCATACACACGATCGGAATTACAGATAGAAAGTTTTTCCATCGGGAAAATTGAGAACATGCTATCAAATTTTGGCTGGCGGAAATTCGGACAGCTAAATTCCGATGCAGCATACACACGGTCGCATTTTCAGATGAAAAGCTCTCATCTGTCTTTTTAGAGACATGCATTATTATTTAATTCCCTCCCACTCCTTTCTTCTGCTGCTCGGCAAGGATTGGCTGTTCCACACCTCAGCATGATTTTGCAAGCTGAAGTCATGTGGGGACTTTTCTGGGTTTTAACTGGATGTTAGTGATCATAGCAGAAGTTCAGTGTAAGAAATATACAGGAGAAAATGCATTTCAAGGGGAGTGTAGAGGGAGTCTATTGACATCACAATTCCACCCACTGAGCCCTGGAAAACAGACCCACCCAAAAAATCTGCAGTTTTTCGGGTCTCATAGCAGACAGAGGGGAGACATTTGACAGATAAGTTTACATGCAGGAGGCATATATATCCTTCTAGATAACCAATATTGCAGTAGGTTAGAAAGGATGAGAGTGGGTTTACATCCACTTTAAGTGGTTAAACTTCCTGCATTTACACGTTGTTTAAAAAATTGTCTGCTTTGATTTTTTTCTTGACACACACACACAGAAGTTTCCCTTTGATCTAAGAAGGAAGCGTTAGTTACAACGTTCCATTTTAAAAACTTGGCAGACTGCCCTGATGTTTTCTTTTGACAGCTGAGTGAGCAGATAAGTCTCTCCAGAGGGGTTGAATCGAGATCACAATTTTTTAACAATTAATTGTGCAGCTCTAATACGGCACTGCGTTATTTTACTGATGTAGCGCCACCCCCTGAAGGAGCCGTTTAGTGATTTTTGGGTCCTCTGTTCTGTGCCTCAATTTCAAGAATTACCTCAGCCCCTCTGGCACACCTGGTTAGCTAAAATTATTACAAACACTTTTTAAGGACACACATAGAAAATACCATTAGCCTGGCTGTGGAATGTTACCAGAAAAAGACAGACACACCAGTAGTGATAAACAAGTTGAATATATTATCACAATTTAAAATATGTGGATATTTACAGCACTGTTAAACCTTACTGCAGAGTATTAATACAATAGAAAAAACAACCTTCAATATTTAGCAACTGTAAGAATATAAAAAACATTAATATTTATACTCATAACATGGGCACTGAAAGGGAGGAGAACATGGTTAAAGTGGTTGTAAACCCTTACAACACACTTTGACCTACAGGTAAGCCTAGATTAAGGCTTACCTGTAGGTCTAAGAAATATTAATATTTTAATTAAAATATTAAAATATATTAATTAATATTAATATTTGCCCGAAGACAGGCACCGCTGTCTACGGCGAACGCGCAGGTGCACTGAGCGCGGCATTTTCACCGACGGAGCTGCCGCGTGTTTCGTCTCCTGTGCGCATGCGCGGGAGTGACGTCATCGCGGCTTCGCTGAATGACAGCGGCGGAGCTGTGAGACCCCACCGAGAAAATGGATGCGCCGGACTACAGGGGACAGCGGTGACTTCGCTGGCTCCTGTGTCAGGTAAGTGACACATAATGGACTACTATGCGATGCGGCTCGTCCTCCGCTTGCTTCATCACGGAGCCGGGCTCTGTTCCCTGCGAGTGTTGCAATGCACAGTGATGGAGAAAGGCGCCAAATTCAAAAAGTGAAACCCACACAATACATACAGTAAACTGTAATCTTACGGATTACATTGTTGTATGACATTATTTCACCTCCCTTTTGTCCCTAGTGGTTTGTCTAGTGCCCTGCCCAGAAATTGGAGATTGTCCATAGCAACCAAAACTGTCCCTTTACATCAAAAGTGGTTTTAGACCAGCTATAAAACAGCAATAATAAATTAGAATCACTTGCAGAATTGAGAGATAGTGATTTGTGGAGGGATCCATCATCAAACACTGAAAGTAATGACAGTGACAATTCTGCAACTGAAAAAAATTCAATGTTTTTGATATCATTACTTAATAATTTTTATTATTATTATTATTTGGTATAATTATTTATAGTTATTTATTATATTATAATTTATGATTCCATTTTTCAAACTTTATCATACCCGAGATGTCTACTAGACTCTGGTTTGGACAGATTTAAGTGAGTTATTCCTAAGAATTACAGGCATACAATATAAATCGCCAAATTTCCATGCAAAATAATTGTACCGTTTCAGCACCTAAAATCCAACATAATCATACTGCCAGGGAGGTTAAATAAGTACAGTAAACAAAGTTCTGTCCTGGGGTGAAGAATAGAGAAAAGGGGGGAGAGTAGATCTGGAGTAGATCCTCCTTTAAAGTATTGGTGAAAAAATGTATGAAAATTAATAAAAAAAAATTAATAAAAAACCTCTATGTGAAAAATTGTAAAAAAATTGTCAGCTTGCTGGTAAATAGTGAACTAATGATGCAAAACACAAAACACGGAGAAATCCCAACAATGTTACATGAAAGACAAGGAAGGGCCGTGCCATTCTGGATGCCTAGATCACTCTAAGTACCATATATCAAGTGCTTAATATGCTAGCAACAACCGCCTTAAAAGAAATTCATAAATGCAGTACATAAACACAAAAATGGTGGTCACATCAGAAACACAAAATCAATCAAAAAACCCAATCAAAAAAATGTAGAAAATATAATAAAGATAATAATAGCAATGAGTAAAAGTCCTGCACTTATAAATAAACAAAAGTGGATTGTGCAGAAAAATAAATAAATAGTGAATGATTAATGATGATAAATAATGATGATTATCTTCATAAGACAAACAGCTTCTCCCGGTGCGCTTCACAGTGAATAGTAATGTGATTACCCTCACCAGAAATCTTACCTCTACTGGGGTGGACCAGCCTCCACAGTATGAGCCACTGTGCTGCTCTCTGGCAATGGTTTGGTGTTGTCCTGGGAGACGCCTGCTCTTCCGCTGGTATTATGTGCCACGTTATGTATAGTGAGGAAAAGACACATCCATGGTATAATATGTATTGACAGTTATTTTATTAAAAGAGAAGAATATTACTCACAAAACAAATGATAACAGATCGCTTTTTGAAAGCTTCTTCTATCTGCCACCTTCGGCTCTCTCCAGAGCCCCCTCTGTTTCCTCAAGGCAGTGCCACCTGCAGACAAATTATATAGGTGGAGGCAGAGTTGCCGGCCACTGCTGAACCCAGGAAGGATGCAATGCATGCACGCACATGCAGAAGAGGAGTTAGTTCTGTCGTCTGGAGGGAGGTGAGCTTGCAGGCTTTGTGCAGGGACTTGTGTGCAGGGAATTGAGATGTGGGAGGGGGCAGTGAGATTAGTGTCTGCAGCAGGCTGGGAAGCCAGTTCTGGTGCTATGCAACTTCAGTTGCTCTATGCATGCCACTAAAAGGTGACCTCTGCAGGGATGTATCAATAAATCAGGGCTCATTCACACCATATACCACTTTCTACCATGTGCACCCTTCTCATATGCATACTACCACCCACCATACACTCTGCATCCCTCTCATGTCATACTACCCCACCATACATTCTGCACTCCTCTCATATCATACTACTCCCCACCATACATTCCTCATCGGTCTCATGTCATACTATCCACCTACATACACTCCACACTCCTCTCATATCATACTACCCCCCACTATACACTCCACACCCCTCTCATGTCATACTAGCCACCTCCATACACTCCGCACCCCTCTCATGTCATACTACCGCCCACCATACACTCAGCACTCCTCTAATATCATACTACCCCCCCACCATACACTCCGTACCCTTTTCATGTCATACTACCCCCCCCCACCATACACTCCGCACCCCTCCCCGTCATACTACCCCCACAATACACTTTACACCCCTCTCATGTACATACTACCCACCCCATACACTCTGCATCCCTCTCATGTACATACTACCCACCCCCATACACTACCCAACCCCATACACTCTGCACCCCTCTCATGTACCTACTACCCACCCCCATACACTCTGCACATCTCTCATGTCATACTACCCCCACCATACAATCCGCACTCCTCTCATGTACATACTACCCACCCCCATACAATCCACACCCCTCTAATGTACATACTACCCACTGTCATACCCTCCATTTTTCTCTCCTATACCATTGTACAGTGCCATAATAATAGCATTGTGGGCAAAGTAATGCACTGGGGCCCCTACTAGGGAGGTGGTGACCTGTGGCATATAGTGACCATGGCTCAATTATACTACATATTGGGCATGACTTTTTAGTCTGATTAGAAATTTTAGTCAGATTTTTTTTTTCTTATGGTTTTATTATTATTTTACAATTTTTTGTATTACGTTTTTTGGTGAGAGTTTTTTGGCTTCTTTGGTGAGATATCAGGGGTCTAAACAGACCCTTGAAGTGTCACTTTTTAGACTGAGAAAGGGACTGAGGAAACACATTCCCAAACCCCTTTCTCTGCAGCCTCAGCTGCACTTCAGATAAATGAACAGGAGACAGCGGCTCTTCTCCATTCATAAACCAAAGAGTAAACAGTCACACACTCACTGTGTTCATTTAGAAAAGGAAGGGCTGATAAATTACATATTTACCAGCCCCTTTCCTAAAGATCTCCCAGAGCAGGAGAGAAGAGGAGGGAAGCTGGCAGCGCTGTGGGGGGACATACAGTTATTTTTTATGGCTTGAACTATTTTTCTCATTATGGACGTGAGTGAGGCCTCATGTCTTGTCAAGTTTTGCCTAAGGCTTTACAAAGTCTAGAGCCGCCTCTTTTGCTGTGGTGAGTATATACCCGAGTGGGTTGTCAGTTTTGACCATGAAGTCTGCACCATGCAAGTAGTCTTTCAACTCGTCCAACACTGCCCACTTCAGAGCCAAGAATTCCAACTTATAAGTAGGGTAGTTTTTCTCAGCAGGTGCAAGACTTCGGCTCACATAAGCAACAGGCCGCAGGTGTCCATCGTGCTCCTGATACAGTACCCCGCCCAGCCCATCTCGACTGGCATCGACATTTAGCCTATAAGGCTTGGCTGGATTGGTCTAGGCCAGAATAGGAGCAGTTGTTAGACTCCACTTCAGCTGCCGAAAGGCTTGCTTACACTGGTCAGTCCACTGGTCTTTGATCGACTCTCGAGGCTTCATGGATCCTCTGATTTGCTCAATGGGTTTTGTTGAATCAGGGTCATTATCATCAATAACTCATTAAGGGGCAAAGCTATTTTAACAAATCCTTCCATGAACCTTCTATAGTATGAGCAAAATACCAGAAACGACCTGCCAACAGACTGCTTGAGGTAGACCTTATACTGTACTAGGGTTGCACTGATGCAGTTTTTTTACTGGCGAGTATGAGTACTAGGGATGAGCCCGATGTTCGTGTCAAATGTAAGTTCAACTCGAACATCCGGTGTTCGCCGAATAGCGACAATTTGGGGAACACCCTTTAAAAGTCTATGAGAGAAATCAAAAGTGCTAATTTTAAAGGCTTATATGCATGGTATTGTCATAAAAAGTGTTTGGGGACCTGAGTCCTGCCCCAAAGGACATGTATCAATGCAAAAAAAGTTTTAAAAACTGCCGTCTTTTTTCGGGAGCAGTGATTTTAATAATGCTTAAAGTGAAACAATAAAATCGAAATATTCATTTAAATTTCGTACTTGGGCGGTGTCTATTGTATGCCTGTAAAGTGGCGCATGTTTCCCATATTTAGAACAGTCCAAGAGCAAAATTAAATTTCTAAAGGAAAAAAGTAATTTAAAAGTACTCAACTTGTCGGTCCCAGCAATACACATACAAGTCATTGAAAAAAAAGGCATGGGATTCCCCCACAGTCCATTAGCAAGCCCTTTCGGTCTGGTATGAATATTAAGGGGAACCCCAACCAAAATTTTTAAATAAAATTACGTAGGGGTCCCCCCAAATTCCATACTAGGTCCTTTAGGTCTGGTATGGATATTACATTTAAAAAAAATGGCGTGGGGCCCCCCTCAAAATCCATACCAGACCGCTATGGATTTTAAGGGCAACCATGCGCCAAAATTCAAAATAAAATAGCGTGGGGGTCACCCAACCTGGCAGGCTGCAGGAAAAGAGGGGGGACGAGAGAGCACCCCCTCCTGAACCAGGCCCCCCCAAAGCACCTTGTCCCCATGTTGATGGGGAGAAGGGCCTCATCCCCACAACCCTTGCCCGGTGGTTGTGGGGGTATGCAGGCAGGGGCTTATCAGAATCTGGAAGCCCCCTTAACAAGGGGACCCCCAGATCCCGGCCTCCTCCCGTGTGAAATGGTAATGGGGTACAAATGTACCCCTACAATTTCACAAAAAAAGTGTGAAAATAGTAAAAACGGCAATACACACCTTGGAACAAGTCCTTTATTAACAAATAAAAAAATAAAAGTGTCCCACAAAGTCCATTTATGTTCTTCTTTTCTTGCTCCGATGGACGAAAAAAGCCAAAAAAAAAAAAAAAAAGCCACACACCGCCACCGATCTGCTTCCATGGGAGGCACCCGCCGTAATGACCGGCCTCTCAGGTGACAGCTCTTTTATAACTAAGGGCGGGGCGGGCCACACGGTGGCCACCCTATGGCTTCCCTGTAGCGTCAGAGGGGGCGGGGTCACTCGGTTACGGCAAATTTAAATGAATATTTCACTTTTATTGTTTCACTTTATGGATAATTAAAATCACTGCTCCCGAAAAAAATGTCTGTTTTAAAAAAAAAAATTTGCATTGATACTGGGGCAGGACCCAGGTCCCCAAACACTTTTTATGACAATAACTTGCATATAAGCCTTTAAAATGAGCACTTTTGATTATTCATGTTCGTGTCCCATAGACTTTAATGGTATTCGCGTGTTGGTACAAGCCTGTTCGCTTGTTCTGCTGCGAACCGAACTGAGGGGTGTTTGGCTCATCCCTAATGAGTACCGATACTTTTGGTTAAGAACTCACCGATACTGAGTACCGATACCTTTGCGGCACGGTTTGAGCCCATACAAAATTAATGGGCTCAAATTGCACTGCAAAGAATCACATGCAATTTGAACAGGAATGTCGTGAGATTCCTGTCCAAATCACATGTGGTTTCCTGCATAGCTCCTGTGTAGGGATGAGCCGAACACCCCCCAGTCCGGTTCGCATCAGAACTTTCGAACGGATCGCAAATTCGTACGAACGAATGTTCAAAATAAAAAGTGCTAATTTTAATGGCTAATATGCAAGATACTGTCCTAAACAGGGTTTGGGGACCTGGCTCCTGCCCCAGGGGACATGGGTCAATGCCTAAAATGTTTTTAAAAATGTCCGTTTTGGCAGGAGCACTGATTTTAATGACGATTAAAGTGAAAAAAAAGTGAAATATTCATAAAATAAATAAAATATTAAATATCGTGCCTGGGGGGTGTCTATAGTATGCCTGTGAAGTCCTACGTGTTTCTCGTGTTTAGAACAGTCCCTGCACAAAAAGTCATTTAAAACTGCTTACGTTTTTAATGTAATATCTGGTTCCAACAATATGGATGAAAATCATGGGTAGCCCCCCTGCCCATTACCAACCCCTTTGGGTCTTGTACGGATATTAAGGGGAACCCCGTACCCATATTAAAAAAAGGAAAGACGTGGGGCCCCCAGGCCCTATATACTCAGAACAGCAGTATACAGGCGGTGCAAACAAGACAGGGACTGTGTAGGTTTGTTGTGTTAAGTAGAATCTGTTTGTAATTTTGAACTGGTACATTTTTAAAGTGTAGCTCCAGTCAAAAAAATCTATTTTTAAGCTTTTTGGAAAACATAGGGAAGGGTTATCACCCCTGTATAATTTACTTTGCAGACAACACGCACAATCTCCTACAACTGACTGCAAGCTCTATTACAGAAGAGAAATATAGCTAGCTATATAGGTGAATATAATGGTGTATAGTGCGGTCAGGGCACGCAGACAACACGCACAATCTCCTACAACTGACTGCAAGCTCTATTACAGAAGAGCAATATAGCTAGCTATAAAGGTGGATATAATGGTGTATAGTGCGGTCAGGGCACGCAGACAACTCGCACAATCTCCTACAACTGACTGCAAGCTCTATTACAGAAGAGCAATATAGCTAGCTATATAGGTGGCTATAATGGTGTATATTGCGCTCAGGGCACGCAGACAACACCCACAAACTCCTGCATATTGCTAAAAGCTCAATTACAGAAGAGCAAGAACACTAAATCGGACAATAACGAACGGTGTATACTGTGTTGAAGGTACACAGAGAACACCCACTAACTCCTACAGACGCCAACACACTACACAAGGCCGCCGCGCTGGCGGCCTTATATAGTGTGGGGCGTGTACTACACAGCTTGAGCTATGATTGGCCACAGGCATCCTGCCTGTGGCCAATCATGGCTCTCCTCGCTGCCGGCGCAGTGATTGGCCAAGCATGCGGGGTCACAATGCATGCTTGGCCAAACATGAGCCAGCAATGCACTGCGATGGTGCAGTGCATTGTGGGCTGTGAGCGCCACACGAATTTGGCGCGAACGGCCCATAACGTTCGGTATTCGCCGAATGGGCGAACAGCCAATGCTCACGAAGCTCATCCCTACTCCTGTCTGAACCCAGGCTGAAATCACTATGACAAGCGTGGGTTCACACAGGAGCAGTGTGGAAAACCGCATTGCAAATCTCACCACATTCTTGTTAAAATTGAATGCAATTCTTTGCAGTGCAATTCAAATCCTACCGCAAAGGTATCGGTTTCGGGTATTGGAGAATTTTCACGAGTGCGAGTGAAATTACTCGGTATTACTGTTGGTATCAGTGCAACCCTACCTTATACATCTGCAAGAACGGCATAGGGCCTGCTCCCTTTATGAACACATACTCCTGAAAGTAAGGCACTCTTTTTATGATTACAAAAACAAGTGTAGCTGCTTGTTAGCAAATGCCCTGCCATCTATTAATAACCAATCATATATACCTGCAATGTCCTCACCAGGGCCGCTGATAGAAATCATGGGGCCCTGTACAGCCTACCTGACGGGGCCCCCTTCAGCTGGCCCCTGGCCCCACCCATGGTCCCTCCTTCAGCCCCGCCCTGTCCCAGCCCCTCCCCAGACCCCGTCTTGAAACAAAAGTGCAGGTTTGTCTACAAGTGATAGGCATGGCTGGCACTGTCTGCAGCACATTACGGCATTGGCGGCATGGGTGGCACTGTCTGCAGCACATTATGGCATTGGCGGCACTGTCTGTAGCACATTACGTCATTGGCAGCATGGGTGACACTGTCTGTAGCACATTACGGCATTGGCGGCACAGGTGGCACTGTCTCTGCAGGCAGCACAGGCGTTATGGGCCATAAAGCATGTGCTACCGGCAGACAGTGCCGCCAATGCTGTAACGTGCTGCAAACAGTGCCAGCCGTGACACTAATGGCATAACGCATGTGCTACTTGCTGACAGTGCACCCATGCCGCCAATGACATATTGTGCTGCAGACAGTGCCACCCATGCCACCAATGGCATAATGCCATTGGCAGCATGGATGGCACTGTCTCTGCAGGCATCACATGCGTTATGACATTAGCATCATGGGTGACACTGTCTGCAGCACAATATGGCATTGGCAGCATTGGTGGCACTGTCTGCAGGCAGTACATATCTTATGGGCCATAACGCATGTGCTACCTGCAGACAGTGCCACCCATGCCACCAATGCCATATTCTGCTGCAGATAGTGCCACCCATGCTGATAATACCATAATGTATATACGCTGCTGCATCAGTAGTTGATCTTGAATTCCCCCCCAAGCAAGCACACACCTGTGTCATTTTTAGCTGGGCTCCATGAGGCACTTCTTCCCTGATCCTGCTGCTGCCTGGACTGGAGTGTCCAACTGTCCACAAATGATTCCATTCAGATGCGATGTGTGTCAATGATGCCAGCTACTTATTTTTTGTGTTCTGCCACCGCCGCTCGTCTCACTGGCACTTCTCGCAAAAGGAGGGGGAGGAATCACTCCACGGCGTCAAGGGGGACGGCTCGATAGAGGACGCACTGGCTGGGACTTGAGCCACAGCCAGCATGAAGAGCGAAATAGAAATAGAGGAAATAGTCCCTCCCCTGCCGCCACCTAGTCTGCAGATAGCTATCTGCACAAAAAAAAAACGTAAAAATGGTGGTGGGGGCTATTTGGTTGGTAGTTCAGCCGGATCGGCCATGGCTGGAGGATTTTTTTTTTTATATTAATTATTTATCTGCTCAGCTTGCCCGGGCCCCCCTGCTGGCCGGGCCCGGTACAACAGGGCCAGTCGTACTGGCCTATCAGCGGCCCTGGTCCTCACAATTGGGCACAAAGCTTCATTTTATTCAACCAGGGTTCCATTGGACCCCTAGGCTCCTCCAGAAGTTGCTAGGAATTCCATGAGTTGTAGCCAATTGATATTCTATTTGATAATGCCCACATAATTCAGTGAACAACGCCACTTGGCAGAGCTCAGGGCATTACATCAATGATCTTCATAGTCATCTGTAAGGGTGGCATTCTGGCCACCACGGTAAAAGGGACATCCACTTGACTTACTAGCAATGTATGTGCCATTCTTCCCAGGGACCCCTAATAAACTGGTTTGACCACTTCAATACTATGCACATTCATCCCCTTCCTGCCCAGGCCAATTTTGAGCTTTCAGCGCTGTCGCACTTTGAATGACAATTGCTCGGTCATACAACACTGTACCCAAATGAAATTTTTATCATTTTTTTCACACACATATAGAGCTTTCTTTTGGTGGTATTTAATCTCCGCTGGGTTATTTATTTTTTGATAAATAAATGAAAAAAGACCGAAAATGATTTCTTTGTTTCTGTTATAAAATTTTGCAAATAAATAATCTTTCTTTGTGAATTTAAAGTGGGGTGCCCCTAAAAAAAAATTAAAAGTTAGCAGCTACAAATACTGCAGCTGCTGACTTTTAATAATCGGACACTTACCTGTCCCAGGGTCCAGCGATGTGGGGGAACGAAGTCCCCCCTCGTTCCCTGCTCCGCTCATGGCGCCGTCATTCGTACTGTGGGCACCCGGCTGTGGCTTCACAGCCGAGGACAGGTGCAGGTACTTGCAGGGAGGGGAGAGAGGAGGAGGACAGAGGACACAGACAGGGAGAGCTGCAGACAGGAGAGCTTCAGCTGACAGAATCACGCAAATAGACCATGGTATCAGGGGCTTAGCAGCCATGATTATCGTAGTCAGTTTGCAGGGGGGAGGGTATAACAAGGCAGGATCAGCCAGGTTTTTTAGGGTATACAGGGGGCCAAATGACACAGCAAAAGCACTGTGTTGTATAACATGCTTTAACCGCTTCCCAAACGCCTCACACAGATATACTGCAGCAGAAGGGCATGTACAGGCAGATTAACTTACCTGTACCTTGCCCTTTAAGAAGCGGCTTGCGAGCGTGCGTGCCCGCTGGGAGCTCCGTGAGCATGATCGCGGGTCGGATACCCGCGATCGTCTCACGGAGAGGAAGAACAAGGAAATGTTAATGTAAACAAGCATTTCCCGTTCTGCCTAATGACACTGACACTGATCACAGCTTCCTGTGATCAGGAGCGGTGATCAGTGTTGTGTCACACACAGCCCCCCCCCCCACAGTTAGAATCCCTCCATAGGATATACTTAACCCCTACAGCGCTACCTAGTGGTTAACCCCTTCACTGCCAGTCACATTTACACAGTAATCAATGCATTTTTAATTGCACTTATCACTGTATAAATGTGAATGGTCCCAAAATTGCGATGTGTCTGCCATAATGTCGCAGTCCCGATAAAAATTGCTGATCGCCGCCATTACTAGTAAAAAAAAAAAAATGAATAATAAAAATGCCATAAAACTATCCCCTATTTTGTAGACTCTATAACTTTTGCACAAACCAATCAATAAATGCTTATTGATTTTTTTTAATCAAAAATATGTAGAAGAATATGTATCGGCCTAAACTTTTTGGGTTAGCAAACACTTTAGGGCCATAAATAATAACATGTTATTAGATTTTCAATCCAGGAGTACATAATGAGTTTGGCAATTCTAGAGAAATGCTTAAATAATGAATTACAATTTAACTAAACTGATTAGATTTTAGTCAACTAAAATGTACTTGAGATTTTAGTAAACTAAAATACGACTAAAACTAAAACAATTCAGATGACTAAAATACAACTAAATCGAAAATGGCATTTCCGTCAAAAGACTATGACTAAAATGAAATAAAAGTTTGACGTTAAAATTAACACTGTTAAAAGGTTGAGACGGGGTGTGTAGTCTATAGCAGGGGTCTACAAACTTTGAAAACATAGGGTCAGTTTACTGCTCTTCAGTGGGAGTAAACAATGCCATAGGCTTGGTAGTCAGTGAGAGTAAAAAAAATACATCATTGGTGTCAGTGGGAGAATTAGTTCCCCATCTCTGATGTCAGTGGGAGAATTAGTAGCCCATCTCTGGTGTCAGTGGGAGGAATAGTGCCCCATCTTTGGTATCAGTAGGAGAAATAATGCCCCATAATTTGTGGCAGTGGGAGGAATCTTGCCCCATAATTGGTGTCAGTGAGAGAATTAGAATAGTACCCCAAGGGCCAGACAAAAGCAAGCGAAGAGTCACATCTGGCCTGCTGCCAGTTTGGAGACCCCTCGTCTATGGCAATGATTAAATGCAAATTTTCTTATATATCCAAAGGAGATGATCAGATGCCCTTTTGCATTCCATAGCAAAAGGGCATGTTAAGCTGGTCATCCACTAAGAACAATTTTGGCGGATTCAGCAGGAATCAGATGGAATTTGCTCTGTGGGTGGGTGGCAACATCCATCTCTACCAAAGTGTTTTTTTTTCACTCAACATTTGTCAGATAGGCCAGGAGGAAAGCTATTGGCCAAACAGTGCATGCATGCAATCAGATATAGTCACTGTTTGGGTATTCTGACAGCTGTCGGTGCCAGCTTTCAGTATTCAATATCTGGCAGTGCAGATTGGTCCAGCCATACTTTTTAGTGTAAATGAAGAATTAACCCACAGAGTTAAACAAAATAAAATTTAACATGTATGATCAGCTTCAGTAATGGTTCTCAAAGTTTTGTGTCATTGCCGCATTTTATATACTGTATATGTATGTTTATTTTGATTGAATCCTGCATCTTCTAGTATATGAATATAATATACTAGTTGAAATTATATGTAAAATACATGTACAGTGGTGTGAAAAAGTGTTTGCCCCCTTCCTCATTTCCTGTTCCTTTGCATGTTTGTCACACTTAAGTGTTTTGGAACATCAAACCAATTTAAACAATAGTCAAGGACAACACAAGTAAACACAAAATGCAATTTGTAAATGAAGGTGTTTATTATTAAAGGTGAAAAAAAATCCAAACCATCATGGCCCTGTGTGAAAAAGTGATTGCCCCCCTTGTTAAAACATACTATAACTGTGGTTGTCCACACCTGAGTTCAATTTCTCTAGCCACACCCAGGCCTGATTATTGCCACACCTGTTCACAATCAAGGCATCACTTAAATAGGAGCTGCTTGACACAGTAAGGTCCACCAGAAGATCCTTAAAAGCTACACATCATGCCGAGACCCAAAGAAATTCAGGAACAATTGAGAAAGAAAGTAATTGAGATCTATCAGTCTGGAAAGGGTTATAAAGCCATTTCCAAAGCTTTGGGAATCCAGCGAACCACAGTGAGGGCCATTATCCACAAATGGCGAAGACATGGAACAGTGGTGAACCTTCCCAGGAGTGGCCGGCCGCCCCAAAATTACCCCAAGAGCGCAGCGACGACTCATCCAAGAGGTCACAAAAGACCCCACAACAACGTCCAAGGAACTGCAGGCCTCACTTGCCTCAGTTAAGGTCAGCATTCATGCCTCCACCATCAGGAAAAGACTGGGCAAAAATGGCCTGCATGGCAGAGTTCCAAGGAGAAAACCACTGCTGAGCAAAAAGAACATCAAAGCTCGTCTCAATTTCTCCACAACACATCTTGATGATCCCCAAGACTTTTGGGACAACATTCTGTGGACCGATGAGACAAAAGTGGAACTCTTTGGAAGGTGTGTGTCCAAGTATATCTGGCGTAGAAGGAACACTGCATTTCATAAAAAGAACATTATACCAACAGTAAAATATGGTGGTGGTAGTGTGATGGTCTGGGGCTGTTTTGCTGCTTCAGGACCTGGAAGACTTGCCGTGATAAAAGGAACTATGAATTCTGCTGTCTACCAAGAGATCCTGAAGGAGAATGTCCGACCATCTGTTCGTGTACTCAAGCTGAAACGAACTTGGGTTCTGCAGCAGGACAATGATCCTAAACACACCAGCAAGTCCATCACCGAATGGCTGAAGAAAAACAAAATGAAGACTTTGGAGTGGCCTAGCCAAAGTCCTGACCTGAATCCTATTGAGATGTTGTGGTATGACCTTAAAAAGGCCGTTCATGCTCGAAAACCCTCTAATGTAACTGAATTAGGACAATTCTGCAAAGATGAGTGGGCCAAAATTCCTCCAGGACGCTGTAAAAGCCTCATGGCACGTTATCGCAAACGCTTGGTTGCAGTTGCTGCTGCTAAGGGTGGCCCAACCAGTTATTAGGTTTAGGGGGCAATCACTTTTTCACACAGGGCCATGATGGTTTGGATTTTTTTTCACCTTTAATAATAAACACCTTCATTTACAAATTGCATTTTGTGTTTACTTGTGTTGTCCTTGACTATTGTTTAAATTGGTTTGATGTTCCGAAACACTTAAGTGTGACAAACATGCAAAGGAACAGGAAATGAGGAAGGGGGCAAACACTTTTTCACACCACTGTATGTACAGTGAAAACCTGGTAAAAAAACTCAAAGAAAAAGAGCTCTGCTGTAAGTTTTAAAAGATACTTTTTTATGATAACCCCCCAACCTACAGCTTCGCTCCACTACCTTGCTGCTCTGTTCCCCCACGGTTTTAAACCTGGGTATGCACTATATTGGATGGTGTCAGAACTTACACGTGGTTGATGACACATCTAAGAATTGCATTTTGGGAGGATTTCATATGCTCACAAATATTCACAGGCACCTGGATTTTGCAGAGGCTGTGATGGAGCAGGTGAGAGAACATGTAGAAGTATAAGGGCCTGTGTTGAAGGGCTTTTGTTCAAATCAAAACTGCTTCTCGGCCCATACAAGTCAATGAAAACACAAAAGCAGCTTCAGGGCTAATTTACCCCAGCCATTGTGTTACAATGTAGGGGATCGTGTGTTGTGCAGTGGGATCACTGAAGTGCTAACATGCCAATCATTGCGCAGCCATCGCAGTGCTAACTTTTTTTTAAACCAATTTTGTTGAAATGCCACAAGTGACATTTGGCTGCAGCATCCTGCAAAGTAGTGGATTGCCTTGTACTTTGCTGTGTTGAACAAAGGTAGGGCCTGCTATTCTTTTTTCACAGTACACAGTGGTGTGAACAAGGCATATAGGAAACAAGGCATTTGGTCTTGTATTGTAGTGGGACTGTGCTGGAATAACTGCCCAACGCAGTCCCACTGCACTTGGAGTCAGGGGCGGACTGACAACTCATGGGGCCCCCGGACAATAGGAGACTATGGGGGCCCCAGGCAATCAGAGATTATGGGGCCACACAGAATACACACACACACACAGTATACAATCACACAGTATACACATACATGTACACACAGTATACACAGACATGTTTCTATTGGCTGAGAAGGTACTGGAGAGGTGGGGCAGCTATAATCTCAGGATTTTTAGACCAAAAGGATGTCGGTAAGGGACATTTCAGAGACAGATGTAAAAAACACAGATTTTTACATACTGTCCCTGGTTTTACTGAGGCTGGCAACCCTGATGGGGCCCCCTACCTGTAAATGCTTTTGCATTCCCATTGATTAGATGGGAAGAGAGACATTTTTCATGCTAACAAAAGCCCAAATGTGGGAGAGAAGGGGCTCAACTGCAAGTAAAATACACCGGTCAATTAAAGCTGGAAAGCTGGGTATACACGCTTAGTTTGTTTTCATTTAGCCAGTGGGCTGAACAAAAAAAAAATCATATATTCCCCTAATACACACAAACAAATTGGATGGAGGAATCCTCCCCACTGTGCTATTGTATTCTGAAAACGGGGATCAAAATACACTTATCAGTAATGCAGCTAATTGGCTGCAGTGGCTGATCGAATGAAAGTTTTCTAACAGTCCTGTTAGACAGAAGTTGGTCTACAGATTTTTTTTGTAGAACAGGGAGGACTACACACAAATCAAACTTCAACTGAACCTGAACCGACCAAATTTTGACCTGTGTGTACCACTTTAACTTTTAATGATCTCAGAGTAATTTCAAACTGATTGCAAATAAAAATGGATTGTGTCTGACACAATCCATTTTTATTTGCAATCAGTTTGCAAATAAAAATGGATTGTTAATAAAAATGGATTGTGTCTGACAGCATGCTGCATTTGTTCATCAACACAAGTCCAAAGCTTATCAACACAGGTTCTAAGTGGGTCAGGGTTGGGGTTCAGTTCTCTTTGAGGCTGGCCATAGAGGGTTCGAAGGAACCAGCTGAGAATCGTGTGTGGGCTGGCTGAATGTACCAAGTTGAGTATGACCAGCGTGCAAGATTCACTTGCGATTATTGCTAGTGGCTGCTATAGCTGCTATAGCTGCTAGAAATAATCACTGTCTCCTCCCGTGGTTGCAGGAAAGGAATACACACCATCTATGGCCTGCCTAAGGTCTGACAATGGGGGTTATTTACTAAAGGCAAATCCACTTTGCACTACAACTGCACTTGGAAGTGCAGTCGCTGTAGATCCGAGGGGGACATGCAAGGAACATAAAAAGCTTTAGCTTGCACGTGATTGGCAGGGTTGCCAACCCCCAGTAAATTTACTGACAGTTTGTAAAAATCTGCCAGTAAATATCAGGGGCTGATATTTTAATGCTGTGTTGACTTTTTAAGTGTGAATCAAGTAAATGACTTTGTTTTAGGTATTGTCAGTGTTTCCATATCATGCTTATACTTTTAAAATATTCACTGTGTTAGTTTTCAATAGCAGTTCTGTAATTTTCCATGTTGCCAGTAAAAATGTGCTCTGCCAGTAAAATTTTGATGTTTTGTCAATAAAAAATGCTGCAGTAGGTTGGCAACCCTGGTGATTGGGTGATAAAATCAGCATAGCTACCCCTCAGATTTAATGCGACTGCACTTCCGAGTGCACTTTCAAGTGCACTTGCAGTGTGCTTGTAGTGCAAAGTGGATTTGCCTTTTATAAATAACCCCCAATGTCTTGTTAAGGAAAGAGTTTTCAATGGGTAGTATGGACCCTCTGGGGTTGATTTACTAAAGGCAATTGGCTGTTCACTTTGCAAAGGATTTGTCCCTAAAGCTTAGTAAATGGGGTGAAATATTACTTTTCAAAGAATAGCCATACTTTTCAAGGAAATTAATGAATTGTTGTTTGCACATGATTAAACAATGGAAGTTAGCAGATCTTCACCGTATTCACAACATTTTTGGATTATTCCCTTCACCAGGATCCTGCACACCTTCCCAGCTAAAGATTTGGATTTCAGTATGTGATGGTTCTAGTAGATGTCCTTTAGGTCATCCTGCCAGAAATTGGTGATATGCAGACAAGTATACATTCAGACTAGCAAATCAGTGGACAGCAGCCTGTAAAGTAGGCTATAGTCAAGGCACATATTGTTCAGATAAGGTTGTAACATAGACAAGCAATGTACAGATACAATGGCAGCCCTGAGCTTAGGGCAACAGACAAACACAACAATGGGGTTAAAAAAAAACACTGGTGTCATATACTGAATGAGGTAAGCATTAACAGCAGGTTACAAAAGCACCAGAAAGATTAGAGAAAGCTTTTACTCAGATACTGTTTCAGTGTGCTGTGCAGAATTCATATTTACCGCGTCATAACATTAGAAGCAAGGTTGAATGGATTTAACCTTTCTTTGTTAAGGCTGGTAAGTGATGCATACATCTAAGAACATTGTGCCCAGCCCAGTCAGGAAAATACTGACAACAGAGCTGTCTGAAAGGAAGGAGGACCTTTCCTTCTGCACTGGGATATAAAGAGCTGGTGTTTCCTTATATTTTAATAGAATGCAAAGGGTCTGGAAATATTGTCAGGTTTTTACTGCTGTCTGTGTACTTACTGGGAAGGTTTTACATCACTCTTTGTGTGGTACAGTGCCAGCCCAAGACATCGTGCTGCCTGATACCAAGAATGAAATGCTGCACCCCCCCCCAAAAAAAAAATACGCACACCAAAATGCCCCCAATTACCCAGTCATGCAACACTGTACCCATATGAAACTTGCGTCATTTTTTCCACACAAATAGAGCTTTATTTTAGTGGTATTTAATCACTAGTGTTTTTTTTTTTTGTGCTATAAATAAAAAATAAAAAAATTTTGTGAAAAAATGCCTTTTTCTTTGTTTCTGTTATAACATTTTGCTAATTAGTAATTTGTCTTCATAAATTTTGGCCAACATTTATACTGCTACATATCTTTGGTAAAAATAAACCACATTAGTGTATATTATTTGGTCTTTGTGAAAGTTATAGAGTCTATAAACTATGGTGCCAATCACTGAAAATGTATCACATCTGATCAGGCCTTCAGTACATCAGGTGTATCTCATTTCTTGAGACACTTAGGCCCCTTTCACACATGTGGACATTATGTCCATATTTCATCCATCCGTTTGCGGATGAAATACGGACATACATGCATCCCTATGGGATAGCGGGTGTCTGCGGATAAACATCCGCAGACACCCGCTATCGTCCGCCTCCACTATTGTCTGATTCTGCAGACGGAGGAAAATCCTATTTTTCTATCCGTCATCAGAGCGGATCGGATGAACACGGACAGACGGTCCGTGTTCATCTGATCCCCCATAGAGGAGAGTTGAGAGCTGACAGGGCGGTCCCTGCACAGTGTGCCGGGACCGCCCTGTTATCCGCCAGCTCAGCTGGGGCAACGGAGCGATCCCCGCTGAGCAAGTGGATCATCACGGGGCACATCATTACTGATCCGTCCCGTGTGAAAGGGGCCTAACAAGTCAGAAAAGGACAAATACCCCCCAAATGACCCCTTTTTAGAAAGTAGACATTCCAAGGTATTAAGTAAGTAGCATGGTGAGTTTTTTTAAGTTGTCATTTTTTCCCACAATTCTTTGCAAAATGAAGATTTTTTTTATTATTTTATTTTTTACAAAATTGTCATATTATCGGGTTATTTCTCACACACAGCATATGCATACAACAAATTACACCCCAAAATACATTCTGCTACTCTTCCCGAGTATGGCGATACCACATGTGTGAGACTTTTACACAGCATGGCCACAAACAAAGGACCAACATTGAAGGGGCACTTTCAGACGTTCTATAAGCAAAAATGACACACATCTCATTTCACAGCCACCTATTACACTTTTGAAGGCCTTGGAGTACCAGGACAATGGAATCGCCCATAAAATTACCCCATTTTGGAACGATAACACCCCAACGTATAATCTGTGAGGCATAATGAGTCTTTTGAACGGTTAATTTTTTTCTAGAAGTTTTTGGAAAATGTGGAAAAAAATGAAAACGCATTTTTTTTTACACAAAGTTGTCAATTTATAAGATATTTCTAACACATAGCATGTATATAGCAAAAATTACACCCCAAAACACATTCTGCTACTCCTCCCGAGTATGGGTGTGTAGGACTTTTACACAGCCTGGCCACATACAGAGGCCGAACATTGAAGTAGTACCTTCAGGCGTTCTAGGAGCATAAACGACACATCTCATTTCATTCCTACCTATCACACTTTTGAAGGTCCTGGAGCAGCAGGACAATGGAATTACCCCCAAAATGACCCCATTTTGGAAAGCAAACACCCCATCGTATATTCTATCAGGCATGGCCTGCAGATAGGTACTCTGGTACTCTGATGGCCTGGTGACAAGTACTTGAGTACTCTGATGGCCTGGTGACAGGTACTCGGGTACTCTGATGGCTTGGTGACAGGTACTCGGATACTCTGATGGCCTGTTGACAGGTTCTCTGATGGCCTGGTGACTGGTATTTGGGTACTCTGAAGGGCGGTGATAGGTACTCAGATGAACTGTGACAGGTATTTAGGTACTCAGATGAACTGTGACAGGTACTCGGGTACTCAGATGAACTGTGACAGGTACTCGGGTATTCGGATGGACTGTGACAGGTACTCGGATGGACTGTCGTAGGTACTCGGGTACTCAGATGGACTATGACGGGTACTCGGATGGACTGTGACAGGTACTTGGATGGACTGTCATAGGTACTCGGGTACTCAGATGGACTGTGACGGGTACTCGGGTACTCGGATGGACTGTGACAGGTACTCGGGTACTCTGATGGGCTGTGACAGGTACTCGGGACTCTGATGGGCTGTGACAGGTACTCTGGTACTCTGATGGGCTGTGACAGGTACCCGGGTACTCTAATGGACTGTGACAGGTACTCGGGTACTCTGATGGACTTTGACAGGTACTCGGGTACTCTGATGGACTGTAAGTGACAGGTACTATAATGTGTGGTGACAGGTCCTCTTTATTGGGGCAGGGAGCAATCAGTGTGATTTGTGTACACTGTAAGCGGTAACGAGATGTTACCGCAATCTCCTCCTCACACACAATCGGTGTGTGAGGAGGAGAACCTGGTAACATCTCGTTACCGCGGCTTGTTTACATTTAGTGATCGGCTGTGAAATTATGTTTCCCAGGAACATGCCGCCACCGACGTGCACGCATGCATGCGCTGTGCACAGTGGAGGTGGAACCATCTGTCTTCGGCCGAGACTTAATCACCGCCGATCACGCAGCCGATTACGTGGTAAACAGCCATGCCCAATGGCCGTTCACCCCCCTCGGTGAAGAGCGGGAAACAGGGATGCACACATTCCCTTTTTAAACGGAAGGACATCATATGACGGCCTCCGACCTCAATAGGTGCGCCGCCTGGCCGTCATTTGACAGCCGGTGGTCAGCATCTAGTTAAATACTCATTAAAATAAATGTTATACTGATGTCAGCCAAGAATGTTTGTCTTTAATCTTCTTGCAATGTTTATGTGCAAAATTACTATTTTTTTTTTGTTTTGACTCTACAGTTTCCTTCAACGCCACAGGAATGGCAGACTATGGCATCCCACTTTGCCCATCGTTGGGACTTTCCCAGCGGTGGAGGGGAAATAGCCTGTCCACATCGTCCCACCACCCCATTCGGGGTCATACTATTTTGACTATAAGGGATTTCATAGTATTGTGTTGATGGCGGTGGTGTCGGCGACATACGAGTTTGTTTCTCTATGTGAACGTGGGGAAGAATGGCCGGATTTGTCGGATGGTGGAGTCTTTGCCCAGACTGAGTAACTGAGTAACCACCTGCGGAAGAGAACGTTGAAGAACTTCCATTTGTTTTTATTGCTGATGGAGCATTTGGTCTGGGCAATCATGTGATGAGGCCATTCCCCCCCCAGAGGACCCTCACCCTGTAGAAGAGGGTTTTTAATTACCGGATGGCCAGAGCCCGAAGAGTCGTGGAGAATACCTTTGGAATAATGGCCAGCCGGTTTCACCTATTTCTAACGACAATAACCCTGGCGGAGTATAAACTGAACCACATTGTTTTATGCTGCTGCATCCTGCACAACTTTTTAATGCTCCAAATTATATAGCCTCAGATGGGTCTGAGGCTGGACTTCGTGAAACAACATTGACGGCCTGGAAGCTGTCCGCCCTGGCTTGCCCCCCCAAAGCACCCGTGAAGTGTGTGAATAATATGTGGAATATTTTACGGGTAGGGGGGCCATTTCTATGACAGCTCATTTTTTAATATTAAAAAAAAAAAAAAAAAAAAACTGATATAGTAAAATCTTGATTTGGATTTACTGCTTGTGTTTCTTTTATCTGTCTCATAGGTTCTCCTAGTGCACTTATAGTGCCAAGTGGTTTTAACATTAAATAACTTTAAATAACACCCATTGTCACTGTAAATACCAACTTAATACAAAAAGTGTTATTGAGCATTGAAAGAAGAAGCCACACATTGGTGAGTAGAAAGCATTTTACTCCATGCACATTCACATGTGCATTCTAAAACATTTGGTGGTAAAGAAAAAAAAAATGTTGTAATAGTTTTACCTTGAAAATTTTTAAAAAGTACAGAACATAACATACACAACACTGGAACTTACAAAGTTCAACACTGCAAAAATTAAGGCAATATCAGAAATTATAGTGTGAAAAAGGCCTTGATCTTGCCTTCAGATGGGGTGAAGTCACCCCTGTAAAAGCCAAATTTAGAAGATGCACACAAATTGTGAGTCAAGATGGCGTTTTCCTCTCTGATCCCATACCTAATGTCAACATGTGCTATCTCCCATCATAGGGATCAATGGACGTGTTTTGGGGGTGCAACCACTTCCTCTCACCTACTAGATTTTGGAGGAAGGGGTTGCACTCACAAAACACGTACATTGAAATACCCTGATGGCAGATAGCACATGTTGACACACTGTGTGCATCTTATAAATTTCTCTTTTAAACTGTATTAAAACTTTAGATACATTTTCGATAAAAAATGAAAAAATATGTTATCTTTTTTTGAATTTAGATTCTCCCTAGTACATAAATCATGTTCTTCAGTCTTTGTTCAATCTCCCTGTTTTTTTCCTTGATAAGATCTAAATCCAGACTACACACCATTGTGTCCTGGATAAGCCATTGTGCACTGTCACTAGTGAAATTAGTAGATTGTTCTTCCACAACCTGCACATCACCTAAAATAAAAATACACGCCATGTATTTATCATATAAATGTACTCACCGAGGCCAAGATGCCGAGAGCGGTCGCTGTTGCGACTCGGCGCAGACCACCCCTGAAGGTGGCACAGAGGTTAGTTGCACCAAGAGGCACAAGCTACCAGTAGGTGTCACGTACCTGGTAGGAGAGCCCAGAATGCAGGGAGCGGCTTCTCGTAAGCCTCTGGCTCGAGAACCCCTGAAGGTAGGAACAGGGATTCAAGAGTTCAGAGGGCACAGGTGCCTGACTGATGTAAGGCAGATCCGGATCGACAGCAGCAGGCACAGGTAGAAGACTGGAACGGCAGGTGGCAGTCAGCAGGTGGCAGCAGGCACTGGCAGTCGGAACCGGGACAGCAGAAGGTAGTCAGCAGATGGTAGCAGGCACTGGCAATCGGACCGGAACAGCAGATGGAGGTCAGCAGATGGCAGCAGGTACTGGCTATCAGACCGGACAGCAGATAGTAGTCAGCTGGTGGCAGCAGGCACTGGCGATCAGACCGGAACAGCAGATGGTAGTCAGCAGGGTTGGGTACAAGCCGGGTCGGTAACAGGCGGGCAACAACGGTACACAGGAAGAGACGGAGACGTAGACAGACAGGCAAGAGGTCGGTGGCAGGCAGCAAACAAACGTAGTCAGGAACAGGCCGGGTAACAGGAATCAAGGCAACAGATAGCAGGTAACAGAATCACCGGACACGCTGTAGACTAGACAGCAAGGAGGAACAGAGGCAGAGTCCTTAAGTAGTGACCCTGCGCACCCGCGTGCGCCCGTTCGTACCAACGCGCACCCGTGTGCGTCCGTTCGCGTTAACGCGCACCCAAGGATACCGATACAAGTTCTCAGCAAAGGAATCCTGCATGCAGATCTCCCATGTGCGATCGGATCACCAGGACGGCCATGACAGTAGGACAGTCACTTGCTAGTAGATCAGCAGGTAGCTTGAGCAGAGCTGAAAGGTGATGTCCAGTGGGAAGCTCCAGAAGCAATGGCAGCAAGACCGTAAAGCAAAGGCAGAATCCAGGAGGCAGGCCAGGGGTCAAACAGTCCAGATCAGAAGACAACAAGTACAAGGAACGCTGAGACAGAAGGGTAATCCAAAGACAAGCCAGGGGTCGAACACAGGAGATAGCAGGCAAGTCCAGATGCAGGCCGAGGGTCAAGCACGTTCAGAAAGCAGGAGTCCAAGGTCAAGCCAGAGGTGGGTCAGGAGAAGATCAGCGAGGTCGATGAGGCAATCCGGGTCACAGCGGGCAATACAGATCACAAGAGCAGATGTGGAAATCACAGGAAGCTGAAGACAAACCAGCAGTGTGTTTGGATGACCTCACTTCCTTTATAGGTCAGCGAGGGGGTCACACCCTGTGTGTGTGTGCTCATGTGCTTTAGCTTATTCCTATTGTGCACAACTGTGCGCCAGATCGCTGTACCCGTGCACATCTTATGACAGTGCCCCCCCGAGGGGCGGCCTCTGGACGCCCAAGCTAGCCATCAATTCCTGATGTTGCTGATGGAATATCTTCATTAATTTGGGAGCATGAAGGATCTTGGATGGTTCCCAGGAGTTATCTTCTGAAGGATACCCCTTCCATTTTACCAGGTATTGTATTTGCCTACCGACTTTCCTGTATCCTAGTAAAGCTTCCACTTCAAATTCATCATTTTGAGATCCTGAACAAAAGCAGCAAAGATACTGCTCAAGGGTTTGGTTTGTCCGTTCAGTTTGCCCATTGCTTTGGGGATGATATGCAGATGACAAACAGATCTTGATTTCCAGTGTCTTGCAGAGTTCTGTCCAGAATCTAGAGGTGAACTGTGGACCTCTATCTGACGTGATACTGCATGGAACCCCATGGAGCCTGACAACCTCCTTAATAAAGAGATTGGCAGTTTCCAGAGCAGAGGGGGTACCGACCATAGGTAGGAAATGGGCCATCTTTGAAAGACGATCGACTACTACCAGAATTGTGGTGAATCCTTCCGAGGGCAGTATGTCAGTACTAGAATCCCTTTAGGACCCAGCACAACTCACCTGTCACAGCCTGTGTCTGGGAAACAACAGTGATTGGCCAGCTCACGTTTAAATCACCTGTATCAGCATTCAGTCAGTGCTCGTGTTAGAGTTCACTTGTGTTTGATCCAGCTGATATTTGCTCTGTGTCTTTCGTGTTTGACCCGGCTTGTTTGACCCTCTGTGCTTGCCTCTGATTTGGTACCGTTTGGATTCTGATCTACCTGTGTATGACCCAGCTTGCCTAGACTACGCTTTGCCTGATTCTACTAGAACCCTCATCTGCAGCAGAACTGAACTGTTACTTGTTATTATCTGCTCCTAGCCTGACATTAACACGAGCCAATACATAAAGGGAAACCTATCATGAATCCTGAACAGGCTCAGTTGTTTACACAAGAACTTTGCCGTTTATCACATCAAGTTCAGGAAATGGCCACAGAGCTCACCAAGGTGCAATCTCCTTCTACTACCACCATTACAAAAACTCCATCTGAACCAAAAATTCCTTTGCCCGACCGTTTTTCTGGTGACCGTAAAGGGTTTTGCAACTTTAAAAACAGCTGCAAATTATATTTCAAGTTGAGGCCATCCTCGTCTGGCCCTGAAACTCAGAGGGTTCAAATCATTATCTCTGTACTACAGGGTGACCCCCAGGCTTGGGCCTTTAACCTGGAACCAAACCACCCAGCCCTGCTAACAGTAGATGCCTTCTTTGAAGCCCTTGGGTTGCTATATGATGATCCAGATCGTGCTGCTACTGCAGAATCGACCCTGCGTAACTTAAAACAAGGAACTACCACAGCTGAAATGTATTGCTCAGAGTTTCGCAGGTGGGCCCCGGAATCTGGCTGGAATGATGCAGCTCTCCGCAGCCAGTTTAGAATTGGCCTTTCAGATGCTATTAAAGATGCTCTGGTCAACTTCTCCTACCCAGCCTCACTGGAGGAAGCTATGTGTCTAGCCATTAGAATTGACCGCCGCCAGCGAGAGAGGAGGCGAGAACAAACAATGGCTATGGAAAACTATATACCTTCCTTACCACCTGATTATTCTATCTCCAGTGCCAAATCTGAGGAAGAGCCTATGCAGTTAGGCTCCACCCGGTTATCTGCCCAGGAACACAAATGCCGGCGTAATATGGGACTCTGCTTATACTGTGGCCTCAAGGGTCATATGCTCCGTTCGTGCCCTACACGTCCGGGAAATGCCAGGACCTAGGTGATTGCGGGGAGGTCACCTTAGGTCTACTCTCATCTCCCCAGGGGGACAATCGTATACTTTTACCCGCTGTGATTCACTTTGGGACAGGGGCTCATGAACTGCTGGCCTTGGTGGATTCTGGAGCAGCTGAGAATTTTTTTGATAAAACTCTGATCACCTCTTTGTCCCTGGAAACTCATGCTCTAGATTGCCCAGTCTGCCTGATCTCCGTGGATAATCGGCCTCTCTCACAAGACCCAGTGCTCCAATCCACCAACCCTTTCCAGTTACAATTAGGGGCTTTGCATTGGGAGAAGATTTCATGTCTTGTCATTGACTCTCCATCCACTCCTTTGATCCTAGGCCTTCCTTGGCTTCAGAAGCACAATCCTGTAATTGACTGGCCAACAGGAGATATTCTGGCTTGGTCCAATCAGTGTAAAAAGAGCTGCATCCAGCACCTTGTTCGACTTGATACCTGTCAAGTGGGAATGGAACAGATTCCACTTTGTTATAAGGACTTTCGGGATATGTTTTCTAAAGGAATTGCTGACACTTTACCTCCTCATCGCAGTTATGATTGTCCCATTGACCTCTTGCCTGACACTACACCTCCTCGAGGGAGAGTCTTTCCACTGTCTGAACCAGAGAATCTTGCTTTGCAAGAATACATCCAGGAAAACCTAGCTAAGGGTTTCATCCGTCCCTCCACTTCTCCCGCAGGAGCAGGATGCTTCTTTGTCCCGAAGAAGGATGGAGGACTGAGACTTTGTGTTGATTACAGAGGTCTAAATAAAATAACTGTTCCCAATCGGTATCCTCTCCCTCTCATCACAGAGTTGTTCTCTCAAATCCAGGGAGCCAAAATCTTCTCCAAACTGGACTTAAGGGGAGCCTATAATCTGGTGCGAATCCGTGCAGTTGATGAAAGGAAGACAGCCTTTAACACCAAGGATGGTCATTACGAATGTCTTGTCATGCCTTTCGGCCTCAGGAATGCACCAGCCGTCTTTCAGAACTTCATGAATGACATTTTCCGTGACATGTTGGGTCGCTTCATGCTTGTATATTTAGACGATATTTTAATATACTCGCCCAATTTTGAAACACATCAGAAGCATGTCTGCTCGGCATTAGTCCGACTAAAGACTCACTCCCTTTTTGTGAAGCCTGAAAAATTTATTTTCCATGTTAAACAAGTACCTTTCCTGGGTTACCTAATTTATGACACAGGCCTCACCATGGACCCAGCCAAGGTTCAAGCCATTTTAGATTGGGCACCACCTTCAGACCTGAAGGCAGTTCAACGCTTCCTGGGCTTTGCAAATTTCTATCGAAAATTCATTAAGAACTTTGCCACCATTGCACATCCCATCACCTCTCTCACCAGGAAGACTCCGACTACATTTAAATGGACTACTGAAGCCCAGGCAGCCTTCACTCAGTTAAAGAAAGCCTTTACCTCTGCACCAATTCTACGCCATCCTGTTCCTGAGCTACATTTTATTGTAGAGGTAGATGCATCTGAAGTAGGGGTGGGGGCGCTTTTGTCACAAAAAGATCCTGTAAATGCTGCCATCCACCCTTGTGCCTTCTTGTCCCGTAAATATTCCCCAGCAGAGCGCAAATATGATATAGGCAACAGAGAACTTTTAGCCATAAAGCTAGCTTTGGAGGAGTGGAGACATTGGCTGGAGGGAGCTCGCTATCCATTCATACTTCTGACTGACCACAAAAACCTTGAATATATCCGTTCTGCTAAAAGACTGAACTCACGTCAAGCCAGGTGGTCACTGTTCTTCTCCAGATTTGACTTCTCAATTTCTTATTTACCAGGTCCAAAAAACATTAAGGCTGATGCCTTGTCTCGCAGCTTTTTATCAGAGTCTCCTCCTCCACTTCCTCCACAACCCATTATCTCTGAGGATAGGATTTTGGCTTTTACCCAGACTGACATTTCTGAGGCCTTGTTACCAGCACAGGCTGAAGCCCCTCCCTCCACTCCCTCTGGTATGCTCTTTGTGCCCCTGGCTCTTCGTTTGCAGGTATTGCAACAAGTACATGCATCAAAACCTGCAGCACATCCAGGGTTTAGACAAACTTTTGAGATTGTCTCTCGCAACCTCTGGTGGCCATCGCTTAGGCAGGATGTGTTAGCCTTCGTCCAGGCCTGTGAAGTTTGCGCCAGAAGCAAGAGCAGTACCTCTAAGCCCCCCGGTCTCCTTCGTCCTCTACCAATACCTACCTGTCCCTGGACCCATTTATCTATGGACTTTATCACAGACTTGCCTCTGTCCCAGGGATGTTCCACGATCTGGGTGGTGGTAGACAGGTTCAGTAAGATAGCCCACTTTGTTCCGCTTCCGAAGCTTCCATCTGCTAAAGAACTGGCATCTTTATTCATTAAGCATATTTTCAGGCTCCATGGGGCACCAGTTAACATTGTCTCTGACCGTGGCTCTCAGTTTATAGCCCAGTTTTGGAAGGCCCTTTGCTCTCAGATGGGGATTAAATTATCATATTCTTCAGCATATCATCCTGAGACAAATGGCCAAACAGAAAGGACTAATCAGACTCTAGAGAAGATGGTACGTTGTCTGATGGCCAAAGATGAGGTGGAGTGGGTCAACATCCTTCCATGGGCAGAGTTTGCCTTTAATAATTGTGCCAGTACATCTACAGGGACCTCTCCTTTCTTTTGTGTTTACGGGTTGCATCCTCGTGTGTGCTCCTTTGATCTTCCGCCCTCTGATTTTCCAGATGCCAACACCACGATTGAACATTTCTCCAAAATCTGGTCCGATGTAAATCATGCTATTTCTCGCTCTGTGCAGGCTTTTAAGAAAACTGCTGATAAGAAGCGCTCAAAGGCACCAGGATATAAAGTTGGTGACAAAGTGTGGTTATCATCTCGGAATCTGTCCCTGCATGTTCCATCTAAAAAGCTTGGCCCAAAATTCATCAGTCCTTATGAAATTTCGGAGATCCATGCGCATTCCAAATGTCTTTCATGTTTCATTGTTGAAACCTGTTCATTCCAGCCTCCTAGTAAATGAACCAGAGCCTGTGGATGTGTTGGACAGTCAAGAATATGAAGTGGCATTTATTCTTGATTCCAGACGAGTGCGCAATTCCTTACAATATCTTGTTCATTGGAAAGGGTTCGGCCCAGAGGATCGATCTTGGGTACCAGCTCGTGATCTTCATGCTGATCGACTTAAAGCGGAGGTCCACCCTAAAGTGGACCTTCCGCTCATCGGAACCCTCCCCCCCTCCGGCGCCACAATTGGCACCTTTCAGGGGGGAGGGGGGTGCAGATACCTGTACAGTACAGGTATCTGCACCCACTTCCAGGATAGCTCTCTGCGGAAAGGGGCATAGATTACGCCCCTTTCCGCAAGTGCCCGCCCCTTTCCGCAAGTGCCCCGCTGCCTGCTGGGAAACACACAGATCCCAGAGGCAGCGGGGACCGTCCTTATTGCGCAGCGCGATTCGCGCATGCGCAGTAGGGAACCGGGAAATGAAGCCGAAAGGCTCCATTTCCTGATTCCCATACCCAAGAGACGATCTAGAGATCGGCTTCGGGTGCCGACATCGCGGGCGCGCTGGACAGGTAAGTGTCACTATTTTAAAAGTCAGCAGCTGCAGTATTTGTAGCTGCTGGCTTTTAAAAAAAAAAAAAAACGTGGAGTCCCGGCGGACTCCCGCTTTAAGAAGAAGTTCCATCTCTATTATCCAAGTAAGCCTGGGGGTGCAGGAGCAACCCCTCGAGAAAGGGGGGGTACTGTCAGTACTAGAATCCCTTTAGGCTCCGTTCACACAGGGGGCGACGCGAGGCGACACGACTTGCCGTGCCGCGACCTGACAAGTCGCCCCCGTTCTGTACTACGGAACCGTTCTAAGAGGAGCGACTCGAGTCGCTCCGACTTAGAAAAAAGGTTCCTGTACTACTTTTGGGCGACCTCGGGCGACTTGCATTGACTTCTATACAGAAGTCATTTGCAAGTCGCCGCTGAGGTCGCGGCGAGGCAAGTCGTGTCGCCTCGCATCGCCCTCTGTGTGAACCGAGCCTTTGGACCCAGCACAACTCACCTGACACAGCCGGTGTCTGGGAAACAACAATGATTGGCCAGCTCACATTTAAATCACCTGTATCAGCATTCAGTCAGTGCTCGTGTTAGAGTTCACTTGTGTTTGATCCAGCTGATATTTGCTCTGTGTCTTTTGTGTTTGACCCGGCTTGTTTGACCCTCTGTGCTTGCTTCTGATTTGGTACTGTTTGGGTTCTGATCTACCTGTGTATGACCCAGCTTGCCTAGACTACGCTTTGCCTGATTCTACTAGAACCCTCATCTGCAGGAGTGAACCACAAGGTCCAGCAATCATATATCCTCATCTACAGCAGTGAACTACAAGGTCCAGCAATCATCTACCCTCATCTACAGCAGTGAACTACAAGGTGCAGCAATCATCTACCTTCGTCTGCAGTGGTGTACTACAAGTCCCAGTTGACCTGCTCTGCTTAGACCTGCTCATGGTATGTGCTTTGAACTCTTTGTATAATCAGCACACCTGAACTGTTACTTGTTATTATCTGCTCCTAGCCTGACACAGTAGCTCCACAATAAAATCCATTGATCCGTCTGCCTAAGGCCGGTCAGGAATGGGCAAAGGCCTTAACAGGCCCCAGGGCTTGGTCTTGTGACCCTTGTTACATTGCCTCTTGTGTACTGTGCCAGCGTAAGTCTGGCAGTCCTGTCTCCAACCTGGCAACCAGAAGGAACGATAGATCAGTTCCGCTGTTTTCTGTGTCCCAAAGTGGCCGGCCAATTTGTGATCATGACAAGTCTTTAGAACTTGAGTCCTAATCTGAAGGGGAACGAAGACCTTGTTTCGTGCCCAAAACAGATTGTTACGTTTTTCCAAGGTAGATAGGACTGGGCCATTGCAATGGACTGAAGCCGTTTTGATGGCCGTAATTAAGTCAGGCTGTGGGAGTAGAAGGAAGTTTTGAAGCGACAAGATCATACTAGGCTCCGTTACCTGGGAGGACTCAGATCAAAGTCTGATGGAGCATACACAGGGTCACATTTTCCGACCAAAAGCTCTAGTCGGTCTTTTGCTGGCCGAATTTCCGATTGTGTGTACGCGGCATAACACCATCATCTGATCGATAGTGTCTCTAAATAAACTGCACTGTGCAAATTGTAAATCAACATTGGTGGTACAGTCCTATTGGTGATTAAAACATGAATCCATTAGTATATATTGATGGGAAGGAATCCAGGAGTGTAGGACTAAAGGAGTCACCACTGCGTGTGCATCCACCACCCAGATGAGAAGATTAAATACACTTACTAGAAGGTAGCATCAATTAGGCATGTGATATCAAAGCTCTGGATAGCGAGTGGTGCAATTCTTCTACCTCAGCTGAGCCACTTCATGCAACCTCGACCTGGCATGTGAGAAGATCAGGATGGCAATGTCCCAGAAAGTAAAAAAAACCTCCTTCCACCACAGAACTGTTTGGTAGGTTAATGGTTAACAGCATCCATAAAAAAACAACAGAAAGCCTCCACATAGTGAAAAACCGTATGGTTATGCATTTATTTGGAATGGCCTCTCTAAACAACTTGATGGGTGCTTTTCTATCCCTGAAATAAGAGGGAACCTTGTTAACCAGCCGAAAATACAGTGGTGTGAAAAAGTGTTTGCCCCCTTCCTCATTTCCTGTTCCTTTGCATGTTTGTCACACTTAAGTGTTTCGGAACATCAAACCAATTTAAACAATAGTCAAGGACAACACAAGTAAACACAAAATGCAATTTGTAAATGAAGGTGTTTATTATTAAAGGTGAAAAAAAATCCAAACCATCATGGCCCTGTGTGAAAAAGTGATTGCCCCCTTGTTAAAACATACTATAACTGTGGTTGTCCACACCTGAGTTCAATTTCTCTAGCCACACCCAGGCCTGATTATTGCCACACCTGTTCACAATCAAGGCATCACTTAAATAGGAGCTGCTTGACACAGTAAGGTCCACCAGAAGATCCTTAAAAGCTACACATCATGCCGAGACCCAAAGAAATTCAGGAACAATTGAGAAAGAAAGTAATTGAGATCTATCAGTCTGGAAAGGGTTATAAAGGCATTTCCAAAGCTTTGGGAATCCAGCGAACCACAGTGAGAGCCATTATCCACAAATGGCGAAGACATGGAACAGTGGTGAACCTTCCCAGGAGTGGCCGGCCGCCCAAAATTACCCCAAGAGCGCAGCGACGACTCATCCAAGAGGTCACAAAAGACCCCACAACAACGTCCAAGGAACTGCAGGCCTCACTTGCCTCAGTTAAGGTCAGCGTTCATGCCTCCACCATCAGGAAAAAGACTGGGCAAAAATGGCCTGCATGGCAGAGTTCCAAGGAGAAAACCACTGCTGAGCAAAAAGAACATCAAAGCTCGTCTCAATTTCTCCACAACACATCTTGATGATCTCCAAGACTTTTGGGACAACATTCTGTGGACCGATGAGACAAAAGTGGAACTCTTTGGAAGGTGTGTGTCCAAGTATATCTGGCGTAGAAGGAACACTGCATTTCATAAATATGGTGGTGGTAGTGTGATGGTCTGGGGCTGTTTTGCTGCTTCAGGACCTGGAAGACTTGCCGTGATAAAAGGAACTATGAATTCTGCTGTCTACCAAGAGATCCTGAAGGAGAATGTCCGACCATCTGTTAGTGTACTCAAGCTGAAACGAACTTGGGTTCTGCAGCAGGACAATGATCCTAAACACACCAGCAAGTCCACCACCGAATGGCTGAAGAAAAACAAAATGAAGACTTTGGAGTGGCCTAGCCAAAGTCCTGACCTGAATCCTATTGAGATGTTGTGGTATGACCTTAAAAAGGCCGTTCATGCTCGAAAACCCTCTAATGTAACTGAATTAGGACAATTCTGCAAAGATGAGTGGGCCAAAATTCCTCCAGGACGCTGTAAAAGCCTCATTGCACGTTATCGCAAACGCTTGGTTGCAGTTGTTGCTGCTAAGGGTGGCCCAACCAGTTATTAGGTTTAGGGGGCAATCACTTTTTCACACAGGGCCATGATGGTTTGGATTTTTTTTCACCTTTAATAATAAACACCTTCATTTACAAATTGCATTTTGTGTTTACTTGTGTTGTCCTTGACTATTGTTTAAATTGGTTTGATGTTCCGAAACACTTAAGTGTGACAAACATGCAAAGGAACAGGAAATGAGGAAGGGGGCAAACACTTTTTCACACCACTGTATCTGTCTGAGCAGTTGGTCTTGTAAACTAGCGTTTGTAATGGAGAATTAACATTTGTGATGTGGCAAATTATGAAATATCGAAATGTAGCGCACATTCTCTTCTTCTTCTTTAATGGGATAATAATGAAGCTGCTTTGCTGGTGATACTGATGGAGTTATGGCAAATGCATTTTAACCACTTAAGCCCCGGACCATTTTGCAGGCCAAAGACCAGAGCACGTTTTGCAAATTGGCAGTGCATCATTTTAACTGACAATTGCGTGGTCATGCGATGTGGCTTCCATACATATTTTTGGTAAAAAAAATCACAATAAGCGATTATTGACTGGTTTGCACAAAAGTTATAGTGTTTACAAAATAGGGGATAGTTTTATGGCATTTTTATAAAAAAAAAAAGTATTATTAGTAATGGCGGTGATCAGCGATTTTTTTATTGTGACTGCGACATTATGGCAGACACATCGGACATTTTTGACACATTTTTGGGACCATTGTCATTTATACAGCAATCAGTGTTAATGATGCACTGATTCCTGTGTGAATGACACTGGCAGTGAAGGGGTAAACCACTAGGTGGCAGTGTAGGGGTTAAGTGAGCCCTGGGGAGTGTTTCTAACTGTGGGGGGGGGGGGACGTGGCTGTGTATGACACATCACTGATCTCTGCTCCGATCACAGGGAGCAGAGATCAGTGACACTGTCACTAGGCAGAACGGGGAGATGCTTGTTTACATTAGCGATTGCGGCGATTGAGTCCGCGGGACCCGCGATTGGACTCACGGAGGTCCCAACCGGTGCGCGCATGTGCCACCTGCGTCGTGCACGTGATGGCACGGCAGCAAATTTTATAGGGACGTTCCTGTGCTCCCATTGAAAACAAATAAAATTAGACATGGTATCTGCCAATAGAACTTAATCAAAAAGTGCATTCTATGCATCCAAAAATATACCAAATATTATTCATTATTCAACCAAAAAAAAAAAAAAAAGCTTCATGCATGTGTCCTGCTTCTTAATATAGGGGGTCACCAATGGCAAGTATTGGTGAAAGCAGGCGTCCGTCATCTGGAGATAATTCCCAAAATCATTTGGATTATTTTCCTTGAGCTCTCGCAGCAAAGGCAAATTACATAATTGGTCATGATTAATAAAGCAACCAATTTTTGGTCCAAGAAATCCTCCTCCCCCCCCCCCCCCTGTTCCTGGACTGGACTTGGGCCAAAGCAATAACTATAAGGCCAATAATAAATAACACGTCATCTCCTCCGATTCTGTAACATGTCTGGTTGATGAACGGCCTTTCAGAAATGAAATGAAAAGCGCAAATCAACACTCACCAAACTTTTTCTAACATGAAAAGGTAGCGCTAAAGAGCTGAAAAACACATAGTACGTCACTACCTTCATGTTTTTTGGCCAACAATACCTTGCTGTTTGTATGCAAGACAAAATGTGTGTACAAGGCTTTAGAGTTTTTTGTTTAAGTTAATCACAATTTATTTTGTATATCACAGTATTTTGATGTCAATACTCAACATTTGATTCTTAGCACTGCACTGTTTTCACTATATTCATTCACACAATTTTTTGTTAAGATTGTAATGCTGGCTGCTATTTATTTATGTGTCTAGCGCAGTATTTTTATATTAATTCTTTGGTTCTTGTTTGCTGGGGTTGTTTATGTTCACTGTTTGTTGTGTTTGCTTATTGCTGTGTTCACTGTTACTAAATAGAAGAAATGATATCAATCAGCGCAGAGAAAAAAAAATGGATTGTATGTGTATACTGTATAATATAACATTAATAACTTACTGTCCCGCCAACCACTGGAAAAGTGATTTTACAACACCTCAAAAGAAATAAAATGTATAAATCAGTGCAGCACAGCGAAATAATCAACATTGAATCAGAACAAGTGAAAAATCGAATAAATTAAAATGAAATATATTGCTAAAAGTCTCTATAAATAAATACCTCTGAAAATAGTTCAGCAGTATATCCCGTAACCAGTGAAAGAAAGAATGTGTCAATCCTCTATCAAATAAATTGCCTGTTCACCCCTGTGTAAGCAATAAAAAAGCCAATATCTCCTCACATGCAGATCAAGTAGCTCCACTCCTTATCCTTTAATTAAATGGAATAATGAATCTCATCCTCTCCTCGCTCCATATGGAAAAAGGAGTGGAGCTGCTTGATCTGGATGTAAGGAGATATTTGCCTTTTTATCGTTTACTGGCAGGTGAACTTGCAATTTATTTGATAGAGGATTGACACATTGTTTCTTTCACTGGCTATGATATATCCATGAGAAATGTATTTATAGAGACTTTTAGCAAAATATTTAATTTTTATTGATGCATTTATTAGATTTTTCACTTGTTTTGATTCAATGTTGATTTTTTATTTTTTTTGCTGTGCTACACTGATTTATACTTTTTATCACTGTTAATAAATCTCACTTTTAGGGATATATACTTTGTTTGGTCACAGTTTCTATGTGTAGCTACGTGTCAGAAACCTGACATTCTGTCTTTGATCCTGGCTTCCTTTCCTGTTCCAGTGCCTGTTTGGCTGTCTATGTGCACCACTGAGTGTTCCTGCCTTAAAGTGGTTGTAAACCCTTACAAACCACTTTGACCTACAGGTAAGCCTAGATTAAGGCTTACCTGTAGGTCCAAGAAATATCTCCTAAACCTATACGGTTTAGGAGATATTTGCCCGAAAACAGGCACCGCTGTCTACGGCGCATGCGTCGTAGACAGTGGCGCGCAGGCGCACTGAGCGCGGCATTCTCAACGATGGAGCTGCCGCGTTTGTCGGCTCCCGTGCGGATGACAGCTAGCGGAGCTGCGAGACCCCACCAAGAAGATGGATGCGGCGGACTACAGGGGACAGCGGCGACTTCGCTGGCTCCTGTGTCAGGTAAGTAAGTAACACATAATGGACTACTATGCGATGCATAGTAGTCCATTATGCTTTGCCTTTGCAGGGAATGAAAGAGGAAGTAAACTCATCAGGGTTTACTTCCTCTTTAAGTCTGCTGAGAGCACTGACAAGCCGCATGTCCTGAACCAACAACCTGGGCTAGACTTCTGAACATTACTACTGTTTCTAATTCATTGGTTTGCCAGTCTCCTTGGGACCGCATCTCCTGCTGCAAGTTCTCCCATCAACATCACATTTGTGTTCCTTCTGTCACTCCGCACTCTCTGTTCCACCTTCACTGGGGCCCAGGCTGCAGATAAAAAGAGAGGCCAAACTTGTCATTTCAGTCTCCTATCAGGTATGTGACACCACGACTCAATCTATTTAGTAATTCCCAAAGTTTTAAACTTGGAAATCATGCTAAGTTTCCATTCAAATTGTCTGGCAAAGAATGAATTTGGATTGGCTTTGAAGTACTCAGCATATAAATTGCTTTCATCCACAATCAATTGATACAGATCACCTGTGAAAAACCGCTAAAACAAAATCAAGGGGAGTAGTTAAATTTGCTGTTTCCACATGAATTATGGGTTGGGCAATGAATGAGGGACATACAGGTGCTGCAGAATCTGTGGGCTGACCATCAGGATTTGCAGGCATATCAGGAAGGACACTATGGGCTCTATGGGCCTGTGTTCAACTCGTGCTTACCACTGCACCAGCTTGGACTGCACCAAGTGACACTGCAGTGCTGGTGTGTAAAAGACCGGGATGTACTAGGCTGCTGGTGCTCACCAGATCATCAAAAGGCAGTGTGGCACTAGTACTGGCACTGCATAAGAGAATCATTGTGAAATTGTAACATCTCAGCAACCAAGGCAAATGATTGGGTAAACCAGTCATTATCAGGGACCTCTTCTCCATCATCTGAGATAGCTGTCAGGCTGCTGCTTTTCTCTACAGGTTCGTATTCTAAATCTGATTCTGTCAGTGAGGTCTACCTTTCGCTCTCAGCTGACATACTCATAATCCTGTAGGCCTCTTCACTAGTGTACTTTTCTTTAGACATTTTGGCCACTAAATTTATAGGTACCTAGTGCGACTTATGGGAAAAATAGCACCTGGCTGTCAGACTGCTTGAACCGCTACAAAAAAAATTACCTGCTAGGCCAGATCTTGCTAATGCTGGAGTTTTGTATCTCTCAGAAGAGAACAGTGGTGGCTGGTGCCCCCCCTGGTGGGAGAGGAGACGGTCCACCCCCCCCCTCCCCGGGGAGATAATTGCGGGGAATGACCCCCTCACAAGTCGGACTGCCTCCTTACCTCCTCGCTCTGAACCCCCTTACTTGCCTGTCTGAACCGGGGAGCGCCAATGCTGGTGAGCCAATAAATCAGTGGCGGCTGGTGGGTCTTCTCCTCTGATCGCGCTCTCCGCTCTCCTCCTCCTAGGTGTCCAATAGGATCGCCTGGTGTTTTGGCCAGTCGGGAAGAGGGCCTCATAACCTGCTTCCTGATTGGCTGGGAGGAGCATTAGTGTGAGAATAGTGAATATTCATTCGCTGTTGTCACACAACTGGTTGGGCTCAGAGAGCAGAGCCCCAAGCCCACCCTTTTTTGAAGCCTATTTAAACCTCTGGCTCTAATCATGTGCTTAAAAAAACACCCCCCCCTTTGGAATCCATGGTCTGGCATCCCTGTATGTAGATCAGGGGGCCAGACGCATGGATGGGGGGGTGGTGCCCCTGCGCCCTCTATGGATGTGCCGCCACTGGAAGTGATAGTGATCCACTGATACTGCACTTTTTGAGGAGGGGGTGGAGGGGCTAAACGGGGGTACTGGCAGGTGTCAGGGCTGATCCTGCAATACTATGTTATTGGGGATGCTAGTATAGTTCTGATCCGATCAAAGATATTGATCAGTATAGACACTGTACTAGTAATGGAGGTTTATAGTGTGTCTGTGATAGTGTTACTGACAATCAAAGGGTTAAAATGTGATAGTGAATATGTGGTGGGCAAACTGACAATATCTAGAATTGAGGCTAACTGACATTAATGCTATCTGACATCACCTGTGACACTAATAAAGCAATCAGTAAAAGAATCTGTGATAGGGCAGTGAAAAAATTAAGGGAGGGGCCAATCAGGTGGTTAAATGTGCCTATCTAGGTGTTTTTACTATGTCAGTGTGGGTTTTTTTTTTCTCACGCTGGAACTGAAAAAGGCTCCAGGAGAAAAAAGATTGTCATTTCCTGTGCTGGTGTTTTGTAAACACGGGCCCATGCTTTTCTGTGAGTCACCAGAACTGATCATTGATGGATTGCATCAAAGAACCACCGGGCCTGCTGGGAGCGCGGATCACGTATTATGTATAGTGCAGCAGAGCCACCTTGCCAACCTACATGTAAGTGATTAGGTCAGCAAGTGGATATCCTGTGTGAAGTAACTGATCAATTCAATCTATTATTATTATTATCAGTTATGTATTACTTTGTCTAGTCCCTATAGTTCAGCTAGTCTATTTATACGCCAAGCATATGCTATCGTTAATATCACAATACTACCACCATTGGCTACGAAATCAATACACGGTCTAAGATGAATTGAATCTCATTTATTTCCCATGGAAATAAGAAAGCGTGCATAAAGTATCAATAGAAGTTACAATAATACATAGCATACAATCAGAATACAATATACCGTATATACTCGAGTATAAGCCGAGATTTTCAGCCTCTTTTTTGAGGCTGAAAGTGCCCCCTCGGCTTATACTCGAGTCACCGCTGTCTGACTGCTCGATCAGCGTATCGAGCAGACAGACGGCGGACATTAAAATTCAAAAGCCGCGCCTCCTTCTCCGCCTCCGCCTGTGATAGGCGGAACACTGAATTTCCCAGCAGTCAGTGTTCCGCCTATCACGGACATCCGCTCATTCTCATACTACGGACGAGTATGAGAGGATGTCCGTGATAGGCGGAACACAGGCTGCTGGGAAATTGAGTGTTCCGCCTATCACAGGCGGAGGCGGAATTTTGAATTGTAGAATGGCCGCCGAGAAGAGCGGCGATCCATCGGCACGGCACGGGACGGAGGAGGCACGGGACGGAGGAGGCACGGCACGGGACGGAGGAGGCACGGGACGGAGGAGGCACGGCACGGGACGGAGGAGGCTCGGGACGACGGCGGCTCGGGACGGAGGCTTGGGACACAGGTAGGCTGGACACACACACAAGGCTGCACGGACACACACACACACACACACACACACACACACACACACACACACACACACACAGGGATGGATGGATGGATGGATACACACACACACACACACACACACACACACACAGGGATGGATGGATGGATGAACACACACACACACACACACACACACACACACACACAGGGATGGATGGATGGATGGATGGATACACACACAGGGATGGATGGACGGACACACACACAGGGATGGATGGATGGATGGACACACACACAGGGATGGATGGACGGACACACACACAGGGATGGACGGACACACAGGGATGGACAGCCATGTCTCACCCTCGGCTTATACACGAGTCAATAAGTTTTCCAGTTTTTTGGGGGTAAATTGGGGGCCTCGGCTTATATTCGGGTCGGCCTATACTCGAGTATATACGGTAAGCCTTATACTTATCCGACCCTCGTGACTGAACCTCCTGATGGAATAGAGACCGAACTCATTGTTGCAACCGTTTTTGTTAAACATACCTCAGCCATACCACACCCCATAGCCCACCCTACTTTTCCTGTGGACCAATCAGCGTCTCTGGGGCGTTTCCTCCCCCAGGCTAACCACCTCGGACAGTCCTGCCATACTTCCTCTGGGGGACAGTGTCTGCCCATGAATTGTAACTGCTCCGACTGGGTTCCCATCTTGTGGTTCGATCTCGGACACCCCTCCCGCTCACTAATTATCTTCTTTGTTCTTACAGACAGACCGGCGCCATATTGTCTTTGAAGTTCAGTACACTCCAGGTGGGCTGAATAGAACTCATTCTGCTATTCAGATTGTGTTTTGGTGCCACATTCCTTTCTCCTTTAAACATGTGGGACTGCAAGTATCAATATGGCTGAGTTCGGCTGTACAAACAGCTGTGTAGATGTATAACATTAATTCCTGTTTGATTCCAACACTGTGTATTTCCTTTCCCTACTATTTGCATGGCATCATATGGTCCCACCCATGCAGGAGCGTGTCTAGTTACAGAACATGAGCCTGTGGGGGACCAGAGGCAGGGCTAACCTGTTTTTCTAATGCAATGCAAATGGTTATAAAAGGAAAACTACAGTAGGTATCCAATATAAATTTTCCATTATTATTATTATTATTATTATTATTATTATTAATACTTTTTACTTTTATTTATTCTGACTTCTACCAGAAAACTGAAAAAACTGAAAACATGCATTTACATACAACTATCACCCAACAAGCACAGCACAGATGATGTTTATGTTAAGATCCCCACCTTAACATTGAAAAATAGAAGGGTAAAGCTAAGTATGATTTTTAATCACTTAACCACTTCAATACAGGGCATTTATACAGCCTTCCTTCCCAGTTTCTATGATAAAATTTTGCATATAAGTAATTTTTGTTCATAAATTTGGGCCAAAATTTATAATGCTACATCTCTTTGGCAAAAATAACCCAAATTAGTGGATATTATTTCGTCTCTTTGAAAGTTATAGAGATACAAGCTATGGTGCAAATCATTGAAAATTGATCACATCTGATCACACCTGATGCACTGATGGCCTATCTAATTTCTTGAGGTTCTGAAATGTCAGGAAAGAACAAATACCCCCCAAATGACCCCTTTTTGAAAGTAGACAGTCCAAGGTATTTAGTAAGAGGCATGGTGAGTTTTTTGAAGTTGTAATTTTTTCCCACAATTCTTGGGAAAAAAGTGTTGTGTTTTTTTTTTTTTTTTTACAAAATTGTCATAATAACAAGTTATTTCTCATACACAACATATGCATACTTCCAATTACACCCCAAAATACATTCTGCAACTCTTCCCGAGTATGGCGATACCACTTTGAACAGTTCATTTTTTGCACAAGTCTTCGGAAAACGTGGAAAGAAAATGAAAACATTTTTTTTTACACAAAGTGGTCAGTTTATAATATATTTCTAACACATAGCATGTATATAGCAAAAATTACACCCCAAAACACATTCTGCAACTCCTCCTGAGTATTGTGATATCACATGTGTGAGACTTTTACACAGCCTGGCCATATACGGAGGTCCAACATTGAAGTAGTACCTTCAGGCATAATAGGAGCATAAATTACACATCTCATTTCGTTCCTACATATCACACTTTTGAAGGTCCTGGAGAACCAGGACAATGGAATTACCCCCAAAATGACCCAATTTTGGAAAGCAAACACCTCCGCGTCTATTCTATGAGGCATGGTCTGCAAATAGGTACTCGGGTACTCTGACGGGCTGGTGACAGATACTCCATTACTCCGGGCTGGTGACAGGTACGCGGGTACTCCGACGGGCTGGTGACAGGTACTTGGGTACTCTGATGAACTGTGACAGGTACTCAGATGAACTGTGACAGGTACTCAGATGAACTGTGACAGGTACTCAGATGAACTGTGACAGGTACTCAGATGGGCTGTGACAGGTACTCAGATGGGCTGTGACAGGTACTCAGATGGGCTGTGACAGGTACTCAGGTACTCAGATGAACTGTGACAGGTACTCAGGTACTCAGATGGGCTGCGGCAGGTACTCGGGTACTCAGATGGGCTGTGACAGGTACTCAGGTACTCATATACTCAGATGGACTGTGACAGGTACTTGGGTACTCAGATGGGCTGTGACAGGTACTCGGGTACTCGGGTACTCAGATGGGCTGTGACAGGTACTCAGGTACTCGGGTACTCAGATGGGCTGTGACAGGTACTCAGGTACTCGGGTACTCAGATGGGCTGTGACAGGTACTCAGGTACTCGGGTACTCAGATGGGCTGTGACAGGTACTCAGGTACTCGGGTACTCAGATGGGCTGTGACAGGTACTCAGGTACTCGGGTACTCAGGTGGGCTGTGACAGGTACTCGGGTACTCAGATGGGCTGTGACAGGTACTCGGGTACTCAGATGGGCTGTGACAGGTACTCAGATGGGCTGTGACAGGTACTCGGGTACTCAGATGGGCTGACAGGTACTCGGGTACTCAGATGGGCTGTGACAGGTACTCGGGTACTCAGATGGGCTGTGACAGGTACTCGGGTACTCAGATGGGCTGTGACAGGTACTCGGGTACTCAGATGGGCTGTGATGGGTGATGACAGGTACTTTGATGGGTGATGATAGGTACTTTGATGGCTGGTGACAGGTCCTCTTTATTGGGGGGGTAATCAGTGTGTGTTGGTGTACACTAGGCAGTAACGAGATGTGACCGCAATCTCCTCCTCACACACGATCACCGCTCTGCCTTAGGCGCGTGCACGAGCGCTGTGAATGTGCACAGTACATGTGACCGGCTGTGATTGGTCACGGCCGGTCACATGTATCGGGAGATGGATGGGAATGGCAATCACACAGATCGGTGATGGGCTGTGTCCGAGGGACACACCTCATCCACGATCGCCATGCTGCGGGCCCCCGGGGCCCCCGGGGCCCCCGGAGCGGCGAAATACAGAGGACGTCATATGACGCCCACCCAGGATGGGAGATCCCATCCGTGGGCGTCATTTGACTATGGCCCGGTTTTGAAGTGGGTAAGAACTAGCCTCTTTTTGAGATTTGTTGTTTACAAGTTAAAAACATTTTATTTTTTGCTAGAAAATTAGGTAGAACCCCCAAATATTATAAAAAAAATTCTAACACCCTAGAGAATAAAATGGCAGTTGTTGCAATACTTTCTGTCACACCGTATTTGCGCAGCAGTCTTTAGGAAAAAATACACTTTTTTTAATTAAAAAATAAGACAACAGTAAATCCAACCCAATATTTTTTTATATTGTGAAAGATAATATTACGCCGAGTAAAGTGATACCAAACATGTCACGCTTCAAAATTGCGCCCACTCAAATCTCCATAGGCGACATTTAAAAATGTCTACAGGTTGCATGTTTTGAGTTACAGAGGAGGTCTAGAACTAGAATTATTGTTCTCACTCTAGCGATTGTGTCGATACCTCACTTGTGTGGTTTGAGCACCGTTTTCATATGCAGGCACTGCTCACATATGTGTTCGCTTCTGCATGCTACCTCGGTCGGATGGGGCACGTTTAAAAATTATTATATTTTTTTTCTTATTTATTTAACATTTTTTATTTTTACACTGTTCTGTTATAAAAAAATGTGTTACTTTTATTCCTAATACAAGGAATATAAACATTAGGGATGAGCCGAACACCCCTCCCCTGTTCGGATTGTAGCAGAACATGCACACAGACCAAAAATTTGTGCGGACACGAACCCCGTTAAAGTCTATGGGACTCGAATGTGAAAAATCAAAAGTGCAAATTTTAACCACTTGAGATCCGCGCTATAGCCAAATGACGGCTACAGCGCGGATCTCCTTTTCCGGGACTACGTCTATTGACTTAGTCCCGTGTACGAGCGGCCTGTGCGCCCCCTGAGGGGCGCGCGCGGCGCGCTCTGTGACCGGCGAGTCCATGAGACTCGCCTGATCACTGATCCGTGCAAGGGGTCGATCCCGACCCCTTATCACGTGATCAGCTGTCAGCCAATGACAGCTGATCAGGTGATATAACGGAGCCGGTAATCGGCTAGTATTCCTCCTCGCGCTGTCAGGCGGCCGTGATCGGGACATCAGTCCCGATCACGGCCAGCAATGCAAGCGCCCACCTGCCCCCTGCAGTGCCACCCTAATAAAAAGTAAGTGCCCCCCCATCAGTGCCACCCAGCAGTGCCCACAGTGCCACCCAGCAGTGCCACCCACAGTGCCACCCACAGTGCCCACAATCTGCCTCAAAGGTGCTGCACCCCAGTGCCGCCCAGCAGTGCCGCCCATCAGTGCCCAGCAGTGCCGCCCATCAGTGCCCAGCAGTGCCACCTATCAGTGCCCATCAGTCCCATCTATCAGTGGTACCTATCAGTGCCCATCCATGCCACCCATCCGTGCCACCTATCCGTGCCATCTTATCTGTGCCCATCTTTGCCCATCAGTGCCGCCTTATCTGTGCCCATCGGTGCCGCCTTATCTGTGCCTATTAGTGCCGCCTTAACTATGCCTATCAGTGCCCACCAGTGCAGCCTATCAGTGCCCACCAGTGCAGCCCATCAGTGCCCACCAATGCAGCCCATCAGTGCCCACCAATGCAGCCTATCAGTGCCGCCTAATCAGTGCACTTCAATGAAGGAGAAAAATGACCCGTTTGCTAAATTTTATAACAAACTATTAAAACATGATTTTATTTTTTTTTGCATCTTTTTTTGTTTGTTTAGCAAAAAATAAAACTCCGAGCTGTAACTAAATACCACCAAAAGAAAGCTCTATTTGTGGGAAAAAAATGATAAAAATGTCATTTGGGTACAGTGTTGTATGCCCGCGCAATTGTCATTCAAAGTGCATCAGCGCTGAAAGCTGAAAATTGGTCTGGGACTGAGGGGGGTTTAAGTGCCCAGTAAGCAAGTGGTTAAAGGCTGATATGCAAGTTATTGTTCTTAAAAGTGTTTGTGGACCCAGGTCCTGCCCCAGGGGACATATATCAATGCAAATTGTTTTTTTTTTTTTTAAACGCCCTTTTTTTTTCGGGAGCAGTGATTTTAATAATGCTTAAAGTGAAAAAATAAAAGTGAAATATTCCTTTTAAATATAGTACCTGGGGAGTGTCTATAGTATGCCTGTAAAGTGTCCTGTTTCCCATGTTTAGAACAGTCTCTGCACAAAATGACAGTTCTAAAGGAAAAAAAGTAATTTTAAAACTGCTTGCGGCTGTAATGTAATGTTGCGTTCCCCCCCGCCCATTAATGGGCCCTTTGGGTCTGGTATAGATATTAAGGTGAACCCCTGCACCCAAATAAAAAAAAAAAGGCGTGGGGCCCCCAGCCCCTATATACTCCCAACAGCAGCAATATACAGGCAGTCCCCGGGTTACAAACAAGATAGGGACTGTAGGTTTGTTCTTAAGTTGAATCTGTTTGTAATTTGGAACAGGTACATTTTCTAAGTGTAGCACCAGCCAAAAAAATCTATTTAAAAGCTTTTTGGATAACATAGGGAAGGGTTATCATCACCCCTGTAACATTTGTTTTGCTGTCTTTGCCCCTGTTCAGAAGATTTTACCTCACTTTCTGTTCCGATGAGAATTGGATTTTGAAAATGTTGCATTGTTGTAGAAATGAGAATTGGTGATAAAGCATCAGTGGAGACACCTTTTTCCCATATTAACTCTTACAGGAGAGAATTTCCCTTCCTAGGGGTAGATTTCCTCTCACTTCCTGTTGTCTCCCTCTGTAAGTAGGAGTCGTTTCGATCTTGTAATGTAATTTCGATCTTTGAAAATAGAGGACTGCCTGTATATACCGTACAGCCTGCCCTATACACTCTGCAGAAAATTAGGCCTTAGGTGTTGTTGGTACCAGAACACTGTAAGCCCTCACAGTTACTCTTGGTGGGCACTGTAATGGGCCCTGCTGCAAAATATTATATCAAGAATTGTAATTACATGCCCCAGTTAAACAGGGGCATAAAAATTGGGTCTTAGGCGGTGGTGGTGGTTGTTTTTGTGGCACAACACTGTAACCCCTCACAGATACTCTTGTTGGGTGCAGGAATGGGCCCTGCTGTGAAATATTAGATCAAAAATTGTAATTACACACCCCTGTTAAACAGGGGCAGAAAAAGTGGGCCTTCAGCACTGGTGGGGATGCCACAACACTGCAACCCCTCACGGATACTCTAGTTGAGTGCAAAAACTGGCCCTGCTGCAAAATATTACAGCAAAAATTGGAATTGCACTCCCCTGTTTAACAGGGGCAGAAAAATTGGGCTTTAGGTGGTGTCCTGAAACAAAAGTGTTCTTAGAAGCAATCAACATGAACATTGAGGAGGAATAGGATAGTCACTCAGCATAAGCAGTTTTCAAGGGATCTCGCATTCATAGAAAAATTAATCGGTTACATCAACATCAGGTGCTTGGTAGCTGGTGATCCAAGACTGATTCATTTTTATGAAGTGAGACGATCAACTGAGTCTGTGGACAGGCGTACTTTGTGATCAGTTACAAAGCCTCCAGCAGCACTGAATGTGCATTCAGAAAGAATGTTGGATGCAGGACAGGCCAGTAGCTCAATTGCATATTGTGCAAGCTCTGGCCAGTGATCCATCCTCAAGACTCAGTAACCCAGTGGATTTTCGGTTGGAAAGGTTTCCTAGTCTAATCTTGCCCCTAGGTATTCCTTTACCATCTAAATCAGACTCTGGCTATGGTTGCTGGAACCCATCAGACCTTGGGGCTGCGAATTAAAGACTTGTATGAACGCATCGGCCAGGCAGCCACCTTCTCCACAGCTCCATCTGTGACTGACCGAAGCCTCAGCAGCACGTTGTCCAGGAGGACCAGGAAATTGTAACCTTCCAGGCTCTGGAAACGCATTGCACAAACCTTTCTGCAAGGCCTCCCAAATATGTTTCATCCTCTGCTCCCTCTCCGAAGGCTGGATAAGTTCCACAACCTTACCCTTGTAATGTGGATCAAGAAGGGTTGCCAGCCAGTAATGATCCCTCTCCTTGATACCATGAATCCGAGGGTCCTTTCGCAGGCTTTGCAGGATCAGGGAGGCCATGCAGCAAAGGTTTTCTGAGGCATTCGATCTGGAGTCCTCTGGGTCACTAAGGATGATATGATCCACAGCCACCTCCTCCCAGCCACGTACAAGTCCACAGATTTCTGGGGACTAAAAAAGATCCCTTGAAGATTGCTGCTGACGCTGAGTGCTAGGCTCCACCTCCATGCTGACAAAATCCTCAACCTCCTCCTCCTCTTCTGTGTGATTGGTGGGCCTGTAGGAATACTGTCAGGATAAAGGGGGCCTTGAGAGGTAAGGAAGTCCTCCTCTTCCTCCTTCTGTTCTGCCTCAAGTGCCCTGTCTATTATTCCACAAAGCGTGTGCTCCAACAGGAACACAATAGGGACAGTATCACTGATGCATGCACTGTCACTGCTCACCATCCTCATGGCCTCCTAAAATGGTGATAGGACAGTGCATAGATCCTTGATCAGAAGCCACTGGCGTGGCAAAAAAAAGCCAAGCTCCCCTGGCCCTGTCCTGCTGCCATACTCACACGTACTCATTGATGACCCTCTGCTGCACGTGCAGCCACTGCAGCATTGCCAACGTTGAGTTCTACCTAGTGGGCATGTCACAAATGAGGCGGTTCTTGGGCAGGTTGCATTCCTTTTGAAGGTCAGCCAGCTGAGCACTGGCATTATATGACTGGTGGAAATGCCCACAGACTTTCCTGGCCTGCCTGTAAGCCTGGGTACCTGCACAAGAACTGTTGCACCACCAAATTAAGGACGTGAGCCAAACAGGGCATGGGTCAAGTGTCTCTGTTGGAGGGCGGCGAGGAGATTGGTGCCATTGTTGCAAACCACCATTCCTGCCTGAAGCTGGTATGGTGTCAACCACCTCTGAGCCTGCCCCTGCAGAGCTGACAGAATCTCTTCCCCAGTGTGGCTCCTGTCCTCCTAAGAAAACCAACTCAAGCACCGCATGGCATCTTTTTGCCTGAGTGCTTGCGCAGTCCCTTGAACGCCTACAGAGCACCGCTGTTTCAGAGGAGATATATGCAGAGGAAAAAGCCATAGAGGAAGCAGAGGAGGGGGTGGAGGAGAGAGGTGTGGCAGAATCGCCACTACTAGCATTTTGGAGGCGTGGTGGCAGAACAAGTGTCAACAATACTGCAGCCTATCCTGTGCCATGAAAGAAAGGTAATGTCTGCTGAGTCAGCGGTAATATGTCAGCGGTAATATGCACCTTACCGCTGACGCTCTGTCCAATGAGGCCAAGACATTGCCTTCCACGTGCTGGTAGAGAGCCGGAATGACATTCTGTGAAAAGAAATGGTGTTTGGGAACCTGCCACTGAGGTGCTGCACATTTCACAAATTCACGGGAGGGGGCACAGTCTACCAGCTGAAAAGGCAGCAGTTGGAGTTCTAGCAATTTAGCCAAGCTAGCATTCAGCCGCTGAGCATGTGAATGCCTGGTACTGAATTTCTTTTGATGGTTTAGCAACTGGGGTAGGGAAATTTGCCTGCTACAATCGGATGTTGGTGTAGTGATAGCAGATTGCCCGCAAGTACTTAGCACACCTAATTCTACACCTTCATTCTTCTCAGAGCAGGTTTCTGAGAGGACTGAAGGTATAGTGGGGTTGCAGATCCCAGCTGATGAGGAGCATGGAGAGGTCCGCCTTGTTCTTTGGTGTGGATCTTTTAAGTACTGTTACCCACGGACTGCATGGGAGGTCATCATATATCTGATCAAGCATGTGGTGCCCAAGCAGCTGCTGTTTTGGCCATGCTTGATACGCTTCAGACATATGTTGCAAACAGCAATGTTGCAATCTGTTGCACACATATCAAAAAAGGCCCACACCAAAGAACTTTTCAAAATATGTGGGGAGTCAGCAGCTCCCTGCACATGCGGAGCGCTGTGGTGTGATGCAGTCGGGTGGCTGCCCTTAAGTTGGCCCCTGGAGGACATCTTGCCTTGTGAGAGATGTGCCTCCTCCTCCTCTCTGATATCAGGTACCCACATAGAGCCAGTGACCTCAGCATCCCCTCCCTCCTCATCACTGGAGCAAACCTGGCAGTATGCTGCAGCTTGGGGAACATGACTGACAGTTTCTTGTCCTTCTTGGGCACTCCCTCTTTCTGGGCTCACGTTACTGCCTTCCTCAACTTGGGTACCATCATTGGAGCCTTCAAAACGCTGCGCATTCTCCTGCAGCATGTACCCGACACTGTGATCAAACAGTTCGGGGGACTCTTCCGTGCATGATGGTGGGGCTAGGGAAGGAGTGGCTGATGAAATTGAACCAGTGGAAGGGCCGCTTTGGCAGCTGCATTGGCAGGCCAACTGCTCTAAGCCTGGGTGACAGAGGATGAGGATGGCTTAGTTATCCACTCTACCAACTCTTCTGCATGTTGTGGATCAACACGGCCAGCTGCCGAAAAAAAAGGACAAGCGTGCTCCACGGCTACGTGCTGAGGATCCACTGTGTCCACGACCAGCACTGTTGGCTGCAGACACAGAGCCTGCCTCCCCCTCTTATAGTGGCCTGTAAGCATCTGCCCCTCCTTGGTGGCCTTCCAGACATGCTGTAAAATTTTATTAGCAAAACACCACCTGAAGTTTACTAGAAAAAGTTCACCAGGAAGGCTTGCAGTCAGATATAGGCTTGGCTAGACTAGAGTGTGTGTGTGTGTGTGTGTGTGTGTTTGTGTGTGATATATATGAAGTACACTGCAGCTAACTGAATAATCTGCCTGCTCAATCTAAATGATACTCTCTCCATCCATGCCGGAAATTACACAATACACGAGGCTGATGTGCAGTCAGTCTTATATAGTGTGGGCGTGGACTTAGTCCCCCTGAGTCATGATTGGCGTAAGGTACCCTGCCTTTGGCCAATTATGGCTCTCTAAGCTGAGGTCGCTTTGATTGGCCAAAGCAAGGTGGTCATGGTGCATACTCTGGCCAATGATCATACAGCAATGCACTGCGCTCCCACAGTGCGTTAAGGGCCGTTACGCACCACTCGAATTTGGTGCGAATGGCCCATAATGTTCAGTTTTCATGAACGGGTGAACAGCCAATGTTCGAGTCTAACTCATGTTTGAGTCGAACTCATGTTTGAGTCGAACTCATGTTCGACCCGAACAGAAAGCTTATCCCAAGTAAACATCCCCTGTAATAGAAAAAAAAAAACATGAAAGGATCTGGAGTCAAAAAGACCTCAGATCTCATATTTACAATAAAATGCAATAAAATAGAATGGTATTGAGATGAGTGGGGGCCACCTTCCCTTCACTCATCTCCATACCCAGAAAGGAAGAGGATCTGATCGTCGCTGACGGCTCCTGTAAGTGGCGGAGGGCAACGGAGCCGAAGAAGATAACAGTTATGGCAGCTAGTTGCTGCCATATCAACTCTATTCCTCTTCAAAGTTTGGATGTATATCGGCGTGTGGCGGTCTGGAAGTGGTTAAAGCGTATTTGAGAAAATCTCACTATACGTTTGTTATGTGTTCCCATTCACACCCTATGCCTAAACATTTTTTTTTTGTTTCTCAGAACAAAGTGTAGTGGCTGACTGCAAGGTTACAATGTTAGCGTGAGCCTGTCTCAAATCTGTCCTCCTTAACATAAAATGCAGGAAGGCGATTTCTGCATTTTAACACTTTGTTAGGACAGACATTGTTTGAATCTAGTTACAAATGATAATGAAAATCTGCCTGCACAGTACAGACAGGGTTAATTAGAGCACACACAGCTACTCAGCTCCCTTACAATCAAAAAGAACTATGTAGCATTTTTCCTTGTTAGAGGATCCAGAATGGAGCATGTAAGGTTGGGTTCACATATGAGCATGCAGCTGCTCATAGCAGGAGTCCGGTGCGTCCTCATTCACCGTTTTCAGGTCTGAGTTCAGCCAGAATTTTTGACTAAGTTTGGACCTGAAATGGACCAAAAGATGCACAGGACTCCTGTGCAAATCACACCGGAGCCGGTGTGGATATATGTGAGCCAGCTCCATAGAGAGCAGGTCACAGTCTCTTGCTGTGCGAAGCTGGGTCATATTTGTGAGCTGCTTTGTGCTAAACAAGAGCATTGTGCTGCCCTGACTATACTGAGTTCTTATGCCGTGTACACACGGTCGTACTTTCTGTCAGGAAAAAGACAGAATAATTTCATTGAATATTTCGATCATGTGTGGGCTTCAGCAGACTTTTTTTTTAGAAAATTCTGACGGACATAGAAATGGCACATGTTTTAAATCTTTCCGACGGATTCAATTGCTATCGTGAAAACCGTTCGTCTGTATGCTGTTCCAACGGACCAAAAACGATGCAAGGGCAGCTATTGGCTACTGGCTATTGAACTTCCTTTTTCTAATCCCATCATACGTGTTGTACGTCACTGCGTTCTAAATGATCGGACTTAGGGGTAAGCATGTGTAGGCAAGTCCATTTCAGTGGAACTCCGTTGGAAAAATCGACAGTTTATTCTGATGGAAAAACCGGTCGTGTGTACGCGGCATTATTCAAATTGAGTGGCACTGCAGCACACTGTGCCGTTTCATACACTACCATGCATTGCTATAGCACGTAGTAAAATGCATGTTTTACGGCGCTTGACTGCAACTTAATAGTCTGAAAGAACCTTATTCAAATTCAATGCAGGTAATGCAAAGTACTATGCTAAATACATGTACTTTGTTATTGTTACTGGCTTCCTCTTATTTAAAGTTAGCTGCCGCACCTTAAGTGACTTTTGTTTTACTTTAAGGATAACAGCATGTGGGATTTCATACTGCTTTTCATTTCTACTTGTCCTAAGAAAAAAAAAAAAAGTAGAGATACAATAATACACTTTAATGTCAAGACCGCCTGCTGGTCATAAAAGTGTAGCCTCTCAGCATGATATATGTAAGGGAATTCTGGTATTTTGTTTCCTGTTGGGGATTCTGATAAAGAGAAAGAAAACAAAGAGAAAAAAACCTTAACAGCTGTTGCATATCTTCTAATTAGATATTTTAACGCCTGTGTAATGCACGCATGCCATTGTGACTTATTTCACGTATTAGACATTTGTTTGGCTCAGTATTCAAAATTGAATATATATATATATATATATATATATATATATATATATATATATATATATATATATTAGCTTTGGGGCTTTGATTGGGACAAGGGATGGGCAACTGATTCGGGCCGAACTCTCATTGTTTGACCGTTTGTTTGCCCGCCCTGAAGCAACCACAATGCATTGCGGCGCTGAACAATTCATTGCAAGCCCTGAAGTGAAAGCTTCAGCCAATCGGGGCACAGAGCACTGTCAGAGTCATAACTAGACACTGTCATCATGACTTTATCAAATCATGGTTCATTCCTGCTCCACAGTTTAAAAGTATTCTTTCAATGGCAGCCATTTTCAGTGTGATTTCAGCATGGAGAAAGATAGAACAGGGCTCTGTTCAGTGCTATTAGTTAGTGTGCTATTTTGCTTCAATTGTCAGTGTACAATATTAGCTTCGTGTCATATCTAGGGATAGTGTAAGTGTAGTGAGGAGGGCCATCATTCAGCTTTGCATAGTGTGCAGCTAGAATAGGGACAGCTCAGATAGTTTCACTATAGTGTAGTGAGACTGTGTCATTCATACATTAGTGTAGCATAGGGACAGCTCAAATAGTTTCAGTGTAGTGAAGCGAGACCGTGTCAGTAATCTTGACATTAATGTATAGCTAGAGTAGAGACAGTTCAGATAGCGTCAGTGTAGTTTTCTCCAATGTTCTGAAGTTATTTGATTGCGTTACTGCCAGTTTGAGTAAGAAAGGTAGTGGTGCGCTGTACACAAGTAGGATATATCTATTGATAAAAGCAGTATATAAAATTTGCAATGGGGGGATATCCAGTAAACAATACAGGTCTGGGTATGTCTATGTGACTAGTTTAAACAGCAACACTAATTTCTACTAATAGTCCACAACATAAATACATAAAATAGTGAAAATTCATATAAAATCCAAAGTGCAACGTGTTGCGATCCTGTAGTCGCATAAAAGTGCAAACATTCCAATGTGCCGCTGTGGCTGATAAAACAATAATGCTCGTTGCTATTAGTGTAAAATCTACAACATAAAACCGTGAAATAATAAAAACAAGAGAAAAGAAAAAACACAATATAACATTCAAAAGTGCAGCGTGTTGCGATCCTAAAATCGCATAGAGTGCAGGTGTTCTGTTGTGGTGCACATAGGCAAACCTTCAAACATAAATAATAATTAAGTGACAAAAAATATAAGTGTATCAGACAAAAAGTCAATTTTCAGTGCAAAGTGCTGCGATTATTCTCAAAATCGCATAGGATGTGACTTCTTCAGCAAGATATACGATATGGAGCTGTTGCAATGGGAAGGGCAGTGGTGCTGGTGGAAGGGGATATGGCCTTGGTGGTCCCGTATATACCAGTAATGGATGTCCCCTTACCTTACCGCTGTAAGGTAACAGCGTATATATAGAGAGCTTTTTGGGATCCTTTAGCGGAATTTTCCCTTTACTGTGGGGTGCCCAGGTCCTGACCAATGATATGGTCCCTTTAAGGAGGTTTCCTCTGTGGTATTGCAGTCAGGGTTCCTCAGTGGTATGGCATATACATGGGTTTAAGCAGAGATGGAGGAAGAGTACTCCATAGTGTAAAGTGCTTCAACAGGTTTATTGTTATTAAAACAGTGTGTGAGTATTTTTAAACAAACAGTCTGTACAAGCAGTGTATAAACGAGCTGCGGGCTCGGTCTACGTCACTTCCTGGTTGCTGTGTCCCGACGCATGTTCGTCACGTGACTTCATCAGGGGTTACTGCCAGTTTACCGCCATATAGTTTTGTGCGTTATTGCAAGTTTAATGCCCTTTAGTTCTGTGCATCACTTTACGTTTGGCGCATTATATTGCAGTATATTATAGTGTATCTGTCGAGTGTGTCTGTGTGAGTATTCAAATTAAAGTGCACCAAATACCACTTTACATTGATTAAAGTGCATCTACGTACAGATTTTCACTTCTTCTTTACATTTGCTTATAGGCACTGCCCCCTCCCTCCCAATAATGTCTGGGAGGACAACAAGGAGAGGCAGACGTTCCCTTGGCACTGTAAGGAGGACAGCAACAAATGTGTCCACAGGCAAAGGTGGATGTGGTGGTCAGTCCTCAGGCAGGGTATAATTTCATTTACTGAGTTTGAGGAGGTGGTGGACTGGCTTACTAAACCACCTTGATGATGCTCAGCCATTACTGGATTCAGATGTTGGTTCTAAGGTTGAGGATGACAGGAACATAAGCCTAGAGAGAGTGAGGAACACTAGTAGACAAATTTTCATTCATGTTCCCCAAGCAACAGCGTATTGCCAAGTTGTCTCCAGTGGTAATGATGAAGATGGAGGAGACGGAGAAGATGATGATGATGATGATGAGGTCACTGATGCGACTTGGGTGCCAGACAGAGCAGAGGAGGAAACTGAAGGTGAGGTGTGTCAGGCTGGCACTTACCGAACCGGTGAGTCCGATTGGGCAGAGGGTGGTCTCCCGTACGTGTCCGACTTACAACCCCTGGGCAAACTGGGTACGGAGCAGGAGCAGAGCAGGCAGGTCCGGGTGCGGGCAGGGTATGGTAACAGGTGGGCAGCAGAGGCACAGAAGGAGCAGGCAAAAGAGAGGTCAAACAGGCCGAGGTCAGGTGCAGGCAGAGGTCAGAGGTGTCTAAGGAGAGCCGGGTCGTCAGGAGATCAGCAAACAGGAACACAGGATACGGACAACGGGACAGGAACCGAGAAGCTGTTGATCAGGCAGCACCTGAAAGATGTCAGCAGCAGACCTAAATAGGCCGATTGGCGCCAAGCACCACGCACGTGCGCGCGCCGACGGGCGCAAGCGCGCACCCGCGGGCACGCGCATAGACGCGCGCGCACCCGCGCACCCGAACGCCAGGAGACACACCAGCGGTACCCGAAGTGCCCACAACAGCGCGTACCGGCGCGCGCTGACGCGCACCGGCGCCAGCAGGGGCACGCGAGGGCACACACCGACGCGCACCAGCGCCCACAGGAGCGCGCAACACCGCGCGCACATGAACACGCACCCCAGCACGCACCGCAGGACATCGGCGCACACCAACACGGGCAGCACCGCGACCATCCAGGTAACGACCCTGACAGTGCCCCTTCCTTAAGGGCAGACTCCGGCTGCCCAGGTGAGCCGATCTGGAAACCTGGCGGTTCTTGAAGGCCCGCAAAAGTTCTTGAGCATGCAGATTGCCCTCGGGCTCCCAGAAGTTGTCTTCAGGTCCATAACCCTTCCACTTGATAAGGTACTGGGTTACATTACCCCTCTTCCTACAATCAAGGATTGCTTCAACCTCAAACTCCTCTTCATTGTCCACTATAACAGGTTCGGGTGGGTCAGTAGTGCGGTCAGCAAAGGGATTTGGGGTAACGGGTTTCAGTAAGGTCACGTGAAAGACCGGGTGCACTCTAAAAGAGTCAGGCAGGTTAAGTTCATAGGAAACTTCATTTATCCTCCTCTTTACTGAAAAAGGGCCCATGAATTTAGGGCCTAACTTCCTGGAGGGACAGGCCATCTTAAGGTTGGCTGTAGATAACCATACTTGGCTGCCGGGAGCCAGAACCAGTTCTCAACGTCTCTTCTTGTCAAACGCCCGTTTATAGCATTCCTGGGACCGGGCCATAGTTTCCTTTAGGAGTTGGTTGTTTTTAGAAAAGAAGTCCAATGTCTCGGAAACTGCCGGAACAAGGCATTCTGGGACTGAGCTGGGTAAAAAGGCTGGGTGGAAGCCGTAGTTGGCAAAGAACGGTGTTTGGTTGATGGCGGAATGCAAGGAGTTGTTATATGCAAACTCCGCCATAGGTAGTAGCGAGACCCAGTCATCTTGCGAGAAAGAAGAAAAACAGCGGATGTACTGCTCCAGGGACTGATTGGTTCTCTCCGTTTGTCCATTTGTCTGGGGGTGATAAGCGGAGGAAAAGGCCAATTCAATTTCAAGAGACCCGCAGAGCGCTCTCCAAAACCTTGAGGTGAATTGGGCGCCTCGATCGGAAACAATACTTGCCGGGATCCCATGCAGCCTTACAATTTCTTTGATAAAGATCTTGGCCGTCTCCATTGCCGAGGGGGTGCCCAAAACGAGTACGGAACGCTGTCTTCCACTCGTCTCCTTCTCGGATACGGATTAAATTGTAAGCTCCGCAAAGATCCAATTTCGAAAAGATGACTGCAGACCCCAGCCTTTGGAATAACTCGGGTACTAGGGGTAAAGGGTAACGGTTTTTGACAGTTATCTTGTTCAATTCCCGATAGTCAATGCAGGGGCGTAAGGAATGGTCCTTTTTTTCGACGAAAAAAATGCCAGCACCGGCAGGGGAAGTAGACGGACGGATAAACCCTTTTTTCAGGTTTTCATCAATATACTCCTTCAGCGTGCCTAATTCCTGCTCCGTTAATGGAACAATTCTACCAAAAGGGACTTCAGTACCTGGTAACAGTTCAATAGGGCAGTCATAAGGCCTGTGGGGGGGAAGAGTGTCTGCCCCTTTCTTACTGAATACATCCAGAAAGTCCTTATAGGGTTCAGGAACGGACTGATGCAATTTCGGATCGACATCCAAACAGAGAAGTTGAGAGGAATTGTATGTTGGTTGGGCCAAGCAGTGTTGTTGACAGTACTCGGAAAGAAACTTGACTTCTCCTGTGGCCCAGTTAATGCTTGGATTGTGGGCCTGCAACCAGGGTATCCCCAGGATAATGGGAAACAAGGGGGAAGAGATGGCATCCAGACGTAGGTGCTCCTGGTGACAGGTGCCCATAGTAGCCAGCAAAGGGACAGTCTCTTGCGTGACAGGACCGGAACTAAGAGTGGAGCCATCGGCTAGATGTACAGCAAGCCCCTGAGCCTTAGGTATGAGCGAGATGCGATGGTTGGCAGTGAAAGTCAGATCAATAAAGCAGCTGCATGCTCCGGAATCAATGATGGCTGACACTGGGAAACTCCCTCCTGGAAGCTGCAAAGTGAGGAGAAGGGCAAGGTGAGAACTGGGTTTTCGTAGAACAGAGGCACACATGAAGGAAGAGGAAACACACTTATGTGTCTTGTTGGGGCAAGCCCTGACATAGTGCCCAGGTTCCCCACAGTAAAGACATAAGTTATGGGCACTTCTGCGCTGCTTTTCTTCAGGGGTCAACGAGGGCCGAAGTAACCCGAGCTGCATTGGTTCAGGAGCTTCCAGAGCGGGAGCAGAAGAGGTAGAAGAGAACTGACCAGCAGAACTGGGAACCTTGGGGAGCACCCAGGTGGGACGGAAGTGGCTGGAGGACCTCTCCGACCGGCGTTCCCTTAACCGGCGATCAATCTGAATGGAGAGGTTGACTAACTCATCCAGGGTTTGTGGTATTCCTACCCATGCCAACTCATCCTTAAGGGGGTCAGAAAGTCCCATCCGAATTTGGTGGCGCAAGGCGGCGTCATTCCAATCCGTGTCGGAGCTCCAACGGCGGAATTCCACTGCATAGTCCTCGGCCGCTCTGCGACCTTGTTGGAGAGAGTGCAGTGCGGCTTCTGCAGTCGCAGTCAACTGGGGGTCCTCATATAGCTGAGACATGGCCAGGAAGAAGTTGTCAAGGCTATCCAGGGTTCCAGATTTCTGCTCCAGCAAACGGTGGGCCCAGGTCTGAGGCTCGCCGGACAACAGGGATATTACAAAGCCCACCTTGGTTGCCTCTAGAGAGAATGTCCGGGGCTGCAGTGCGAAGTACAGTTCGCAAGAGTTGCGAAACGCACGATACTTGGTGCGATCGCCAGAAAACCTCTCGGGCGTAGGTACCCTTGGCTCTGGAGGAAGCATCACTACGGAGGGTGCAGATGAAAGACCGGTGGGAGAGTGTAGCAGCTGTTGCCCAAGCTTAGCTGCCTGGCCTGGGACTGAAGAGAAAGCGCTGCCGAGGAGGAACGAGGAACCAGAACATTGCTCCACAGCTCCAGGACTCCACTCCAGACAGCAGCACAGACAGGGTCAGGGTCCATCACCTCACCAGTGTCATTAAAGTAAGTAAGATAATCAAATGCTATACTGGATGCAGGCTGCATGGCATGTATGTGATATCTTTAATATGCAGCATAGCGGGGGGAGGGGGTAGGGGTAAATGTACTGCCACTGACCATGGTAATTGATTAATAATTTATTGTCACTGTCCACGGTAATTGATTAATAATTTATTGTCACTGGTCACGGTAATTGATTAGTAATTTAATGTCACTGGCCCCGATAACTGATTAATAATTTATTGTCACTGTCCACGGTAATTGATTATTTTTTTGCGCAATTGCATATAGTTTATATACTGTTTTTGTGTGTGTTTTCAAAATTAAAGTGGGCCGGTCTGGATGAAGTCCAGGGCCAAATTTTTGTCCCAGACCAGCCCTGCCCAGAGGTGGTCCACGCCATGCCAGCTGGAGCCAGGAATGGTGGTGTGTGATAATGGCTCCAACCTCCTGTCCACCCTTACACAGGGAAAGTTGTCCTCAATTTGGTGGTGCAGAGTTTCCTAAATACATACCCAGGGTTGTAATATGTGCTAAAGCAGGCCAGAAGAGTCTGGTGCCATTTCAGGTGGTCATACACAGCCAGTGCTCAGTTAGCTGAAATTCAGCAGGAATTCCACCTGCCCGTAAACTGCATGATTTGTGACATGCCCACCAGATGGAACTCGACTTTGTCAATGCTGCAGCGGCTATACATGCAGCAGAGGGCCATGAACGAGTAGGTGACAGTGTATGCATCAGTGACACAATCCCTGTTGTGTTCCTGCTGGAACAGATTCTGCGTGGCTTTATGAACAGGGCAGAGCAGCAGGAGGAAGGGGAGGACTTCCTTCCCTCTCAAGGCCCACTTTATCCAGACACCCTCATTCCTATGTCACAGAACACACAGGAGGAGAGAGGGGAGGAGGTTAAGGAGGAGGATTATGGCACTTTCATAGGCTTTGAAGAAGAGGAAGACATGCGTCAATCTGTAAGCAATGGCTTTCCAACCCCAGGACCCTTGGGGATAGTACGTGGCTGGGAGGAGAAAGTTCCAGATGCTGTCATCCTGAGTGACCCCGATGAGTCTGTTTCTCAAGCCTCTGCAAATTTGAGGTGCATAGGCAACCTCATGCTTCAAAGCCTGAGAAAGGCTTTATGAACAGGGCACTGGAGGCAGAGCAGCAGGAGGAAGGGGAGGACTTCCTTCCCTCTCAGGGCCCACTTTATCCAAACGCCCTCATTCCTATGTCACAGAACACACAGGAGGAGGGAGAGGAGGAGGATTCTGGCATTTTCATAGGCTTCGAAGAAGACATGCATCAATCTGTAAGCGGTGATGGGGCATACAGGATTCATCCCTACTTCAGCTTCACCACTTCTTTTATTATGTACATGGACATTTTCTATATGTTCACTGTTTGAGTTGATTTTATGTATTCAATTTATATTGCAGCATGTATTGACTAATAAGATACCTGCGGTACTATTAAGCACTAGAGCACTTTATTGTTATTATTTAAGGTCTATTAAGCACTAGAGCACTTTATTGTTGTTATTTAATGTTTATTATATTCAGGGCCCCCTTATCACTTACCCTATCCCACACCCCCTAGCAATGCCCCTGCTCATAAAGCAATGCACTGCAGTCTCTCAGTGAATTATGGGGCATTCAGAATTTGCCACGAATGCCCCATAATGTTTGTTCTTTGGCCAAAGGGTGAACACCTGATGTTCGAGTCGAACTTATGTTCGACATGAACATCGAGCTCATCCCTAGTGACTACATCCACAGTAATAAAATGCTTTTACTAAGGCCACATTTTAAACAATTTTTAACCCATACATTCAATTTTAAATGGGAAATTAAGGGTATATTTGTTTCACTTGAAAAAAGTCCCCACTATATAGTAGCAAGAAAACAACATTGGAGTTTACTTATTTCCCTTAAAAAAAAAAATCCCTTAAAAAAATCCCACAAAATATTGTAGTGACTATGTGCACACACATTTAATCACATTTACTAGAATTTATTTTGAACTTAATCGTACCAGCTATTTTTTTTAATTTAGAGTATATTTATTTCACTGAAAAAAACACCCAAAATATTGTAGTGAACACAAGAATTATATTTTTACACTCTCACTAGATTGCGTTTTGACCGTGATCCACACCAGACATTTCTTAATCAAGAAATTATTTATTTATTTCTAAAGTATTTATTTTGGTGCAGAAGCCCCCAAAATATTGTAGTATTAAAACGCTTTGACTTGGCCAAATTTTGGACAGGATCCAAAACAGTGTGCCCATTGCACGGAGGAGACCCCATGTCTGCCGGCCACCCATGATCTTTTCAGAAAGAAGGCAGATCCCTGCTCTGACAGGGGAGAACATGTAGATTGCTGTTCCTGTTTACTAGGAACAGACTATCTCTGTGTTGTTCCTGTCAGTACTTCCCCCACACAGTTAGAAACACACTGAGGGAACACATTTAACCCTTTAATCACCCCTGATGTTAACCCCTTCCCTGCCAGTGTCATTTATAGAGTGATAAGTGAATTTTCCTGGTGCCTCCATGGCACCATACATGTAATAGAGCTCCACCTTGACTCCTCCTTCAGGACTAGTGAATAGCATAAATTAAAGGCATAGCCTCTCACGAACATTCTCCTTTTTTTCCTCATACCTCTGGTGAAGATTAGCAGTACATGCATACCTCTGCCTTTGTCAGCGTCCGCTGGGTTCAGCCTCTCCCGTGTGCAGTCCCTGTTCTTGGGCCTCTATTAGCGCTAATAAGAATGGGAACCCCCTCCTGTGGATCTTTTGGAGTCTTGAAGAGTTTCCTCACAGGAACGCAGTCTGCTGGTGCTTCAAGAATAAACAAATGTTGGTGGATGCAGCAGGAGGATCAGCTTCCTTTGTTTCCTAGGTCAGGTTAGACTTTCTCTCTCTCTCTCTCTCTCTCTCTCTCTATATATATATATATATATATATATATATATATATAGATATATATATATATATATAGATATATATATAGTAATACATTTTTCCTGGGTCTAATTGCAGGGAATAGTGCTATCCAATCTGGTTTTTGTCTCGGGATGATTGGGAATTTTTACCGTGACCTCCAGATTGTCGATCCCCGCTCGCTGTATGAGTGGTGGGGAGAAGGAGAGGGAGTGACAGAGGGGGTGGTGGCAACCTTTCTGGCGTGATGCAACGTTTCCCGAGGCTCAGTGCGCATGCGTGGCCCGGAACACAGTGTAGGACAATTTCCATTGAAGCCTTCTGCTGCCGCTAGTGCGCATGTGCAGGAGCAGTGAGGCTTCAGCCACCATCTTTCTCTAGGGACCTCACTCTCCAGATTGGTAATTGCTGCCAGGAAGGGGTTGGGTTTGTTAATTATATTTTCCCACCCCTTCCTCCTTTAAAAGTTTTGGGATCAGGGCTACTCCACACAGCCAGTCAAAAACATTTCAGCAAAGAGGTATGTGCTATTTTTTGCTCTTACGCTTCAGACACTGATTCTGTTAATTCTCCCCGTTAGGTTCTATCATTTTTTTTCTTACTTCGTCTTCCTGCAGCTGATCCTCCTGCCCATTTCACCATGAGTCATTCATCTCCTAGTCAAGATCCTCTTGTGTATAAAAGGTATGTATGTGAGTATAAAAAAAAAAAAAAAAAAGAGGGTGCGCCACTTAAAAAAAACCCTGTTTATTTCAGCCCTTTTCCCGCAAAGCGGTCAAGAAAGTCTTCAAGGTGCTATGACAATGACGACAGTTCTGAGGGAGGGTCATGCTTTCCACGTCATAAGTCTTTCAGGAGATACGGGTGTTGAAGACGTCATCGCTCTCCTTCACCCCCATCTTGAGTGTCAAGCAAGAAGTGCTGGCCATGTTGCGCTGTACCACTCCCTGATAAATTGGTCTGTAAGGACTGCCTCAGGGACTACACAGCCAATCGAGAACAAGAGCAAGATTCCTTTTGATGGCAAATCTCTCTTCGGTGAAGCTTGATAAAGCAATTTCCCAAATAATGGGGAAATTCGGCTTGCTTACTCAGGACAGGAAGGTCCATAGAACAAGAAATTATTTATATTGCTTCCGACAATCAAACTCCAGAGATTTTAGGCAGTCTCACCCCTTTACAGATAATAAAAGATCATGGCGAGGCACTCAGTTGTCCTTTCTGGGTGCCAGAAGGAACAAGACCCTCACCGCTCCAGAGTAGGGGATGAAGTCTTTTTGACGCCAGAGGAGCAGAGATGCCCCCAGTAGGAGCCCGAATAAAATTTTTCTTCCCAGTCTGGGCTGCCAGATGCCAGAACCCATGGGTGCTATCAACAATTTGGTACAGACATTTCTGGACCTTTTCTCATCGGCCTCCTCACACATCCTCAAAGAAACCCAGATACCGACCTCCCCAGATAAATCTCTAGCCTTAAATCAGTTTATGAAGTTGCTACAGCATCAAGCAGTACCTGTCACTCCATCGGAATGATTTACAGATTTCTATTCCACCCTCTTCCTGGTACAGAAGAAAACAGGTGACTGGAGGCCTGTAATAGATTTGAGACTCAACAGATGCATTCATCTCAAGAGTTTGAAGATGGAGTCGCTGCAGACAATCATTCAAGTCATACAACCAAGAGATTGGGTGACATCAATAGACCTGCAGGACCCTTATCTCCATGTCCCTATTCTACCACCTTTTCAAAGGTATTTAAGGTTCGCAGTGGGTCATGTCCACCTGCAATTCCAGGCTCTACCGTTTGGGCTGTGCACCTCCCCTTGGGTGTTTACGAAGGTCTTAATATCTGTCCTGGCCCCTCTAAGAGAGAGAGAGGATTAAGAATTTATGACTATCTGGACAACAAAGCTGCAGTTTCATATCTTCAGAAACAAGGGAGGCACCCACAGCAAAACACTTCTGAGGGAAGTGGAACCTATAATGGTCTGGGCCGAAAGGAACCTGTTGGACCTCAGAGCAATATATCTCCTAGGCAAAATGAACACAGAGGCAGACGTCTTATCAAGGAGATTTGGGGACAACAACGAGTGGTCACTCCACAACCAGCTGTTCAACCAAATTTCCAATCTATGGCCGACCCCACAGGTGGACCTCTTTGCTACCCAGGAGAATATCAAGCTCAGGAGGTCCTTCTCTCGCTTTCTCCACCCACAAACGGAGGGAGTAGATGCATTATCATGTCCTTAGAACTTCAAGACGGCTTATGCCTTTCCTTGTCGCCAACTGAACTAAACATTTCTCCTCAGACTCCTAAGGGAACCAGTCTAAATACTAGCAGCATTACCTTATTGGCTGAAGAAGCCTTGATTCCCCCTAGCCATGCACCTCAGTGTGAATCCTCCTATCAAAATTCCCCCCTTCCCGCAGTACTTGACCCAGGGCAGGCTGATCCATCCAGATCCACAAAAACTGGATCTTAGATTTATGGAGGTTGAAAGGAAGAGGTTTGAGTTGTTAGGATGTTCCCAAGAAGTCCTATCCATCCTGCTGAAATCCCGAAAGCCAACAACCAAGTTCTTATCTTACACCATAGGAAAGGGGTTTGATCCAGTCTCTCCTGCCACTGCTGATATTTTGAGTTTTCTTCAAACTGGTCTAGATTTGGGTCTCAGCCATAGCTCCCTTAACCACTTTAGGATTGCCGAATGTAATTATACGTCGGCACAATGGCAGGGACAGGCACAAGCACAAGCTTCCCCCTGTCTGTGTAGTGTAAACACAGGCAGGAGGAAGTGATGTCACTCTCCTCGGCGGTCTTTTTGACCGGACGGCGAGGAGAGAAGACACCATAGTAAGTGCACCAACACTACACTGACATGTAGGTACACATAGGCACACTTTAACCCCCAGTCACCCCCTGATCACCCCCCGCCCCCCCCAGTCACAGTGTCACTGATTGCAGTGATCATTTATTTACTGATCACTGCATTTAGTGTCAGTTGTGACTGTAAATAGTGTCAGGGCAGTTAGTGTTAGGTCCAGGGTAGCCCCCTACCCCCCACAATAAAGGTTTAACCCCTTGATTGCCCCCCCAGGTAACCCTTTCAACCCCTTTTGCCAGTGTCACTAAGCAATCGTTTTTCTGATCGCTGCATTAGTGTCACTGGTGCTGCTAGGTAGCTAGTTATTTTTTATATTTAAATCCTGCTTGGTTTTCGGGGTTCCGTATGGGGCTAGGCTCCCAAAAAGGCCCCCAAATGTGGTATCCCCATTCTCAGGAGAAGCAGCAGAATGTATTTTGGGGTATAATTTCACATATGCCCATAGCATGTGTGAGCAATATATCATTTAGTGACAACTTTGTGCAAAAAAAAAAAAGTTTGTAATTTTCCCGCAACTTGTGGCAAAATATAAAATATTCCATGGACTCAACAGGCCTCTCAGTAAATAGCTTGGGGTGTCTACTTTCCAAAATGGGGTCATTTGGGGGGGTTTTGTGTAATTTTGGCATTTTATGGCCTTCGAAACTGTGATAGGTAGTGAGGAGTGAAATGAAAAATTTGCACCCTTAGAAATCCTGAAGGCGGTGATTGGTTTTCGGGGTGCCGTACGCAGCTAGACTCTCAAAAAGTCCCACATATTTGGTATCCTCGTACTCGGGAGAAACGGCAGAATATATTTTGGGGTGCAATTCCATATAACTATGGCATGTGTGAGTAATATATAATTTAGTGACAACTTTTTGTAAACTTTTTTTTTTTTTTTGTCATTATTCAATCACTTGGGACAAAAAAAGAAAAAAAAATTCAATGGGCTCAACATGCCTCTCAGCAATTTCCTTGCGGTGTCTACTTTCCAAAATGGGGTCATTTGGGGAGGGTTTGTACTGCCCTGCCATTTTAGCACCTCAAGAAATGAGATAGGCAGTCATAAATTAAAAGCTGTGTAAATTCCAGAAAATGTACCCTAGTTTGTAGACGCTATAACTTTTGCGCAAACCAATAAATATACGCTTATTGACATTTATTTTACTAAAGACATGTGGCTGAATACATTTTGGCCTAAATGTATGACTAAAATTGAGTTTATTCGATTTTTCTTATAACAAAAATTCGAAAATATATTTTTTTTCAAAATTTTCAGTCTTTTTCCATTTATATCGTAAAAAATAAAAATCGCAGAGGCAATCAAACACCATCGAAAGAAAGCTCTATTTGTGGGAAGAAAAGGACGCAAATTTCGTTTGGGTACAACATTGCATGACCGCGCAATTACCAGTTAAAGCAGTGCAGTGCCAAATTGTAAAAAGACCTCTGGTCCTTAGGCTGACAATTGGTCTGGGGCTTAAGTGGTTAAAGTACAAGTGTTGGCAATCTCTGCAGCAACCAACACAAGGTGGGCAGAAGATCCTCTAGTGGTTACATACCTCAGGGGTGTACTGAAGATGCGCCCTCCAACCAGGCGTTCCTTTCCGAAGTGGGACCTTCCTCTAATACTGGAATTCTTATCCACTCACCCATTCGTGCCGGTAGATGAAATCTCAATTTGGAATCTATCCTTGAAAAGAACCTTTCTCCTGGCTATCGCTTCCGGCAGGAGGATTTTGGAAACTTCAATCCCTGGGTGTGGGAATAAACCTATATCCCTTTTTCCAGACAGGGTAGAACTTCGGCCTCTCTGAGGGTTCACATCTAAAGTCACCACAATGGCACATTTATTGGAACCATGGGCATTACCAGTCTTTTACGACCCAGAATTAAACTCCTGTCATGAGTTAGATATCTCCAGGGCCTACTTGGAAGCCACAGCGAATTTTAGGAACTCTGAAAGACTTTTCATCATCCTGTGGGGCAAAAATAGAGGAAGGGAAGCTTCCCCCAGAACCTTGGGTTATGAAGGCATCCTGGGTTATCAAGTTAATACAAAAAGGTTACAGGGTGAAGAACTTGGAATGCTCATTCCCACGAGAGCGGTATCACCAACTTGGGCAGCGAGGGCGAATGTTTATCTCGAAACAGTATGCAGGGCCGCCACTTGGTCTTCTCATCACACGTTCCTTAAACACTACTGTATTGATCCCTGGGTCTTATAACAGTAGAGTTTGTGAGAAAAGCGTTTCATGCCACTATGTCTGTGTCTAATTACATTTTTTTCCCAGTAAGAACAATAATAAAAATGAAAAGTCCATAAATCTATCCCATAGTTTATACATGCTATAACTTTTGCACAAACCGATTAATATATGCTTATTGGGATTTTTATAACCAAAAATATGTAGCAAAATACATATTGGCATAACTTGATGGAGAAATTTGTTTCTTTACATATTTTTTTTTTGCATATGTATTATAGCAGAAAGTAAAAAATATTTTGTTTTTCTTTTCAAAATTGTTGGTCTTCTTTTGTTTATCGCACAAAAAAATAAAAACCGCTGAGGTGATCAAATACTATCAAAAGAGAGCTCTATTTGTGGGAAAAAAATTCAATTTTATTTGGGTGCAGTGTCGCATGCCTGCACAACTGTCAGTTAAAATAACGCAGAGCGAGAGCGCATGCGCGGGATCTCGGACGCAGAAGTGCTCTGAGAGAGCTCCGCACGATCCGGCCCAAATACAGCTATATTGAGCACAGCCAGTGGGACAGCGGCGACGGAAATGGCAGGGGGAAGTACCGGAGACGGTAATGAACCGGCGGGCTCAGGGTCAGCCGAAGAGGGGTCAGCGCAAAGCCTTAAAATTCTCCGGAGGACCCGGGTCCTCCCCTGAATGCAGGCTGCATTCCAAGATGGCGCCGGGACGCAGAGACACACGAGGCCCTGCCTCCGGAGCAGCAGCTTTCCTGCGGGAGGGAGAGAGCAGAATCCCCCTGGAACTCCCCAGAGATCCATTCTCTTCACAATCTTCCGGGGACATGGAGGAGGACCAGCAGGGTGAGTCCCGTTCACGTCCCTCTTCCCCTGCCATAGATGAGGATGCACAGGAACTGGTGGGCTCCCCCGGATTCTCTATGGATAAAAATATGGCTGAAATGGTGGAGACCATGTCCAGTCAGCTTAGCTCTGCTTCCGTAGCACCACAGCAAGCATATTACTCCGGGTATACAGTGTTACTAGCCCGGTTCTCCACAATGCTACAACAGGAGCTTTCTAAGGCCTGCACTTTGATTACCACAGATCTTAAGCGGGACATTCATAGTATTGGTGAGAGATTTGACATGGTTGAAGCTAAGGTTGAAGGCACTATCACAAGGGTTAACCAGAACACCCATATGCTCACAGACCTCCAGGACAGACTAGAAGATGCCCTTACAAAAATCGAGGACTTGGAAAATCGCTCTCGCAGGTACAATGTGCGCATTCGCGGCCTGCCCGAAACGCATACAGATCTGGAAGGGGCAATGAAGGAGCTGATGAAGGAACTGATCCCAGACATTGCTCCACATCACATGGAAATTGACCGCATCCATAGGGCCCTCACTGCCCCTAGATCTGATGGCCTGCCTCATGATGTAATTGTCAAACCGCACTATTATCAGGCAAGGGAGAAGTTGATGCTTGTTGCTCGCAATCGGCAGGACTTGACTCTTTGTGGGTCATCTATTCAGCTATTTACCGACCTTGCTCCTTCTACGGTGCAAAAGCGTAGAAATCTGAAACCCCTGTTACAACACCTCATCAACAAGCAAATCAGATATAGATGGGCCTTTCCCTTCAGGCTATCTTTTACTTATAATGGCAAATCCTATTCATTTTCCACGTTGCCGGAGGGCGAAGATCTTCTACTTAGCCTGGGTATTATCACGAGGGACTCACCGGCCTCCTCCCCTTCGACCCAAGCCCACCGCTCTCTCTCCCCGCTTTGGACAGAGCGCAAGCGGAACCCAGCCAGGGGAACACCCCGGAAGACCTGAAAGCGTACTCTAGTGCCCTCCATGCAATCCTGGACATACTACATGAAGAAGAAGTGATACTACCATTTTTGACCTGAGGGACACACCTGAGTCCGCCTTTGCCTTTGCCTGCGCAATTGCGTAGTCGCCCTGTTAGCACAACCATAGTGCAGTTTCCTATTTTTCGGAATAATTTTTTCACCGAAACAGTTCTCTCGTGACTGACTTGAAGTTCCTGTGTTTTTTCTTTCTATTTTTGTACATGTTTTTATAGCATTCTCTCTGTTTACTGCCTGAACTTTATTTTTGGTTATCCTGAGGGTGCAGAGTCGGTCCTGTCATGGGGTCTGTTAGGGCCCCCCCTGGGGGGGCGGGCGCTGGGGCAGGGGGTGCCATTTGGTGCCGGCTTGCCCTGGAGTCGTTGCCCTCGGGGTAGGACAGGCTCACACGGCTAGTGTACTACTCAGACCCGGGCCCGCCCTGCTGGCCTGCTTTGGAGCAAGGGCCATTTGGGCTGGATCGGAAATCCATGCTGCTCTCTTGCAAGACTACCTTCCCTCTTAGGAGTGGGGTACCCTTGCCAAGTCCGGATAGGTTATCAAATCCGGCATGGATTATTTCCCACATTGTTATGCGATTTGCACAAGTTAACTGGTATAAGTTTGCGGGCCAATGGCCCTTGTCTTTTATGTTGACTAATCCTCTGTTTCTTTTCTTCTTCCTTTCCAACCCCTGTCTTCCCCGAGCTGTGGTCCTGACCCTCACTTATACACGCTGGTCCTGGAAGTCTAGGGACTGGGAGTCCTGTCTATTGGAGGCTCTAACCGCCCTCACAGTATCGCAAGGTAAGAGTGCTCTGCCCTACCACGATGGCTAGGTCATACTCATCCGACTTTTCGGTGATCACCCATAATGTACATGGCTTTAATTCCCCAGCTAAAAGGACTAAAGCCTTCCAATTCTATCACAAACAGAAAGTAGATATATTGCTATTACAGGAAACGCATTTTTCTAAGACGTCAGCCCCAGGTTATCTTAATGTTAAATACCCACAGTTTTACTTAGCTAACGGACCCGATAAAAAGGAGGGGGTAGCTATTGCTTTTTCTAGACGAACCCCATTTACTCCCATCACCATAATTAAGGATAAGGGAGGCAGATATATCATGGCAGTGGGACGTATCCATGACCAACTCGTTTCCTTTGTGTCTTATTATGCCCCAAATTCAGGACAGGTAGACTTTTTTTAGTAAGATGTTGAGGATACTGATGCCCAAGGTCCAGGAACAGGTGATCATGGGAGGGGATAACAACATTCCGCTTGACAGAATTATGGATAAATCCAACCCTGACAGACCCACTCTCAAAAGACCGCCGACTGGGAGCAATAGGGTAGCTAGACTGTTACATCTATATGATTTAATTGATGCGTGGCGGGAGAGTAACCCCACTACTAGGGATTATACACATTTTTCACAGGTACACCGCACTTATTCCAGGATAGATCATCTATTGGTCCGCACACTTCTGCTCCCGTATCTAACGTCGGTGAAAATACTGTCCACCCCCTGGTCAGATCATTCTCCGATTAAAATGTCTTTGACAGGGTTATGGTCTAAAGCTTCCCCAGCCCCGTGGCGACTAAATACCAGTCTGTTAAATGACCCCGTTTTGCACGCTGAAATAGAAAATGAACTACGAAAGTACTTTACTGTTAATAAATCCTCAGATACGTCACCCACGATCAATTGGGCGGCTCACAAGGCCTCGATTAGGGGCATTCTGATACAAATAGGCGCTAGGCAAAAGCGGGCCCGAGAACATGCGATTCGGCAACTAGAAGCTAATTTAGACCGGCTGATGCAGGAACAACATACTCACCCACACTGCGACATTAGACATAGGATTGATGACGTTAGACTGGAATTAAACTTGGCTCTGACGACTCAGGCAGAAAAACATATTGGCTGGTCTAAACATTTATGGGTGACAAACCAAACACCATGTTAGCCAGGAAACTAGTTCCCAGACCCCACACACCTACATTACCCAAACTGAGGCTCTCCACGGGTCGCTCCACTCAAAACCCTGAACTCATTCTGAAGGAATTTCACAATTTCTACTCCAAACTCTATGGTTCGCAGACCAAGTATGATCCTCGTCGGGCCGACATCTTTTTCCGCGATGCCCCGCTGCCCCAGTTGACGCGAGCCCACGCGGACCTGATGGATGCTGAATTCACAGACTTAGAGGTCAAAATGGCGATTAAATCGTTACACCCCTCAAAGGCCCCTGGACCAGATGGTTTCACGGGCCATTATTATAGGAAATTCCAGGATATATTGATTCCTCACCTGTGCTCTTATTTTAACGAGCTTCGGAGGGGAAGCAAGATACCCTTGCATGAAAATGTTGCATATCTCAGTGTCATTCTGAAGCCCGGCAGGGATCATGGGGACTGTGCAAACTACCGACCGATCTCCCTGATCAACACAGACCTAAAGATTCTAACTAAAGTTTTGGCGTTTAGACTTAATACCTTCCTGCCGAACTATATCCATCTCGACCAGGCCGGCTTTGTCCCGAACAGACAGTCATCGGATCAAACCCGCAGACTAATCAATCTCATATCAGCAGTGCAGTCGGACTGGGACGGTGAGGGCACTAGACGGGGAATGTTACTATCGTTGGATATTCAGAAAGCGTTTGACTCCCTTTCTTGGGAGTATTTATTTGATGTACTACACCGATATGGCTTTGGTGAACGCTTTTTGACTCTCCTCGGAATGCTTTATGACACTCCGTCGGCATCGTTGATGCTACGAGGATACTCCTCTAGGCCTCTTCTGATTAGAAGGGGCACAAGACAGGGCTGCCCACTGTCCCCGCTCCTGTTTGTCCTTGCGATAGAGCCACTGGCTATTAGGATCAGGGAGTGCCAGGATGTCCAGGGGATTACGTGTGGAAATAGAGAACATAAATGCTTACTCTTCGCTGACGACCCTTATTGAACAATAATGAGTTCACCCCGGGCCTCTCTCCTCAACTATTTAGTTGGTGGACAAATAAAGGGCTACTGCGCATCGCTGACTTATGCGACCATAGGGGCATGCTTTCTGAACGAGCTCTGATAGATAAATTTGATATGCCGTCCTCGGAGAAGTTTCGATATGCCCAACTGCGCCATTATGTGCAGAGTGTGGCCCGTAGGGGAGACTTGGGGTCCCTGACTCCCATGGAACAACTGAGTAGACAATATGACAAAATTAGAGGCCATTTATCAGCCATCTATACAATACTTAGGGGTGCAGCGAAGAAATTGAGTTATATGATCCAATGGGAGCAGGACCTTCAGGAAACCTTTGAATTAGATGATTGGTGTACACTCTCTCTGAGACAGCATATCACTCACTCACCAACACATCGGTGATAGAGGCAAACTACAAGGTTTTGTTAAGGTGGTACATGGTCCCAACCAGATTGGCCGCTTTTATACCAGGAGCAACGTCCCAATGTTTTAGGGGCTGCGGCCAGGTGGGGACCACCTATCATATTTGGTGGTCATGCCCGAAGGTCAGAAGGTTTTGGATAAGAGTGTATAACCTTGTCTATACAATCACGGGCCTGAACCTGAAAAAATCACCTAAGCTGGCCCTCTTGGGGGGTAAAGCGGTACAGGCCTCCAAGCAAGGCAGAGGCTCCTCACTTTTCTATTTATTTCAGCTAAGATTACCATAGCACGTAACTGGAGGTCTGCCGCATTACCGATAGTCCAGCTCAAACATAAAATGTCATGGTTAATGCTTAACGAACGGCTATCTGCGCTGTTTCAAGACAGGATGGGAATGTTTCACAGAATATGGGACCCATGGATTGTCTATCTAACTAACAATCCCAGGACACGCGTTGCTTAATGCTATTATAGTAGTAAGGACTCGAGGATCTAGGGCCACAGCTCTCCCCCAGCTCGCCCCCAATTCTCTTCCTTCCCCACCTTCTCCTATTCTCTACTCCTCTCTCCCCTTCTACTATTGGGTATTTCCCCTCTTCTTTTCTGCTCTTTGTTTTCTTCAAATCTCTCATTTAGCGGTGCTAGTTGCACGATTAGATACCTATAAAACATAAGAGGTAACAGCATCGGCAGATGGGGTCATGTGTGATCCAGAGTCTTTGGCTATAGGACCTGAGTTGCCACCGACAGAGTGTTTTAAGAAATGACCGGTGTATTACTCAATTGTGCATTGTGCTAGATGTAATACTTGGCCGCATTAATGAGACTTTTGTTTGTATTGTATTGAAAACCTTCAATAAACATATTGAAACATAAAATAACGCAGAGCCGTTTCGCAAAAATGGCCTGGTCATTAAGGGGGTAAATTCTTCCGGGTGTTGAAGTGGTTAATCATGACAAACAAAACAAAAGAAAATTTCCAGCCCGACTCACCAACCAGCCTGCAAACAACCAAATTTTCCCGTCTAAAGGTTTAATGTTTAAAAAGTGGTTTAGTTTCCACACGTTTGCAAATACATGCATTAGCTGCAGAGCCTCTTTACGGCACCCCAATGTTATTTGCAGTCCCAACTCTTGAGAGGCACTACAGTGAAAGCACATGCATAATAACCAATAGAAGGGGAAGCCTGGAGGGTGTGCAACCCTCCTAAAAGGCACAGGGGAGCATTGCACACCCCTGCATATAATACTATGGAGGCAAAGGTGTCCTGTGCATACCCTTATTAGTATTTCAATAGTGCAAACAAATGGCCACTGTTCCCACCTATAACTGGCCTTCGCAGCGAGAAGCGGATGTAAGGGCAAAGCATGTCAAACAAAACCAAAGAAAATTCCTAGCTCAACTCACCAAGCAGCCTGTAAACAATTGAATTATCCTGTCTAACAGTTAGCATTAAAACAGGGGCTTAGTTTGCACACATTTGAAAATACATGTGTAAACTTCAGAGCCATTAATCATTAATCATGAATTCAACACCAGAGTTTATTTATTTACTTTAAAAAAAAGGCTCAGATATATTGCGTCTTATGCTCCAGCCGGGGTGGGGGGGAACAGCAGACCACCCTCCCCCCCGGCTGGTGGGTGCTGCTCATGCAGTCGGGCTCTTGGCGGCGATGAAGAGCAGATGATGAATGCAGAGCAGATGACGGATGAAGAGCCAGAGACAGCGGGCATCTTCCGGATCTCCCTGTACATCCTCCCCGCCCCCGGTACTGGCTAATACAATCGCTACTCCTCTCGGCTAATCTCCCCTCCAGCTTCCTGATTCCCTGGGAGGAGAAGCAGGAAGACAATAGCGAATATTAGTTCGCTATTGTCACACAAGTGGGCAGCTTGGGGTGCAGTTCTCTGCACCCTGAGCTCACCCTTTTTTGAAGCCAATTAGAGCCTCAGGCTCTAATCACGTGATTCAATAAAAAAAAACAAAAAAACGAAAACAAAACATTGGAATGCATCTGTCCTCATGTAAATGAAGGGACTGAATACATATATTAGGGGGGCCGTGACGCTGCGCCCCATATGGAGTGGCCCCCACTGGTAGGGACTACAGTTACACACTACACTTACAGTATTTAAACATTTTCACTAGGTTGCATGTTGATCAAGAACTACACTGACCATTTTTAAAGCAAGAAGTCAGGATTAGAGTGTACTTATTTTGTTGAAAAAAAGTCCCAAAAATGTTGACTGGACTGTATTTTGAACAGAACCAGAAAGCAATATTCGTGTCAGGTCACCTGAGACCAGGTGACAAACGCACTCCGTAAGAGTCGGAAGTGCACCGCTAGGTAGTGGACCTTTAGGACTGACTGCTGCGGATTGTACCCAGGGAGATTCAGGACACAGGTCTACAGGATCACTAACACAGATCCCAATGGGAGCTAGAGCATAGATTCCCCAGGACGCGGAGTCTAAGGCCGCGTACACACGCGCGGACTGTTCGCCCAACCTTGTCCGCTGAACAGTGTTTGGGCGGACAGTCCGCTCGTGTGTGGGGCTTCAGCGGACAGTTTCAGCGGACAGTTGGCCGAACAAGGTCTTACGGAAATTCCGAAAAACTGTCCGCTGAAACAAGGTTTCAGCGGACTGTTCGCTCGTGTGTAGGCCAACTAAGTCTCGCGCATGCTCAGAAAGGATTTCCACGTCGGAAGGTTGCATTGCAGTGTATAGGACGTCGTATTTTTCGTCCCGTCGTACGTGCCGTTCACGTCATCGCGCACGGTTTCAGCAAACTGTTCGTCCGTCGTGTGTGGCCATGTCCGTCCATGCTAAGTTTGAGCGGACTGTTCGCTCAAACTGTTGGACGGACAAAGTTGGGCCAACAGTCCGCGCGTGTGTACGCGGCCTAAGAGCCAGCAGGTGTTCACCAGAGCCTCCAGTGGTGAGGATGGATTTCACTGCAGTCTGGCTCCAGGTCGCAGCCCCTAGGGTCTCACAGCTCACGCTCACAGTAGACTACAGGAGAAGCAAGCAGCAGGCTGGAACAACAAGGATAGTAAGGGGATACGGCAGAGGTCAGGGTAACTAGCAGACAGGAACAACAGAGTACATGCCAAGGGTCAGGGTCACAGGCAGACAGGGATGGTCGGGAACATGCAAAACGTCAAGGTCACAAGCAGACAGGAATCGTAGAGAACACGCCAAGGTCAGTAACAGAGTCAAACGCAGAGCACACGGCAAGCAGGAAACAGGAAGCCAGATACACAATGGTTGATCAGCACTGCTGGCTTGCAGTGCACAGGTTAATATAGGATTCCCTGATAGGGCCTGGGGTGGAGCCATGCTTAGAGGAGAGGTTATAAAAACCACCAGGTGGAAGTGGCTGGCCTCTTAGTCTGAACACATGAGGAGAGGTAAGCAGAGGAAGATTACTGCATAACCATGACAATTAGATTGCAACCCTGCAACCCATTGTAACCTGCTATCAGAGTGAGAGAGATGTATTGCCCTGCTCCCTCTTTCCTGCAGGAACCACATCAAGAGACTGCACTTATTCTGACAGCAAAGATAGGCTTCCCTGTAATCTGCTCACAGTAAAAGACACAGACGATGCATATGGGCGCTTCATCGAGAGCAAAACACTGCTTCTGGGAATCTGGGTCTGCCTACAATTCTGTCCCCTGCCGTTGGAGGCTTTAGCTATCATGGGTGAGAAAACCTTCTATTTGGACCATCAAGAATTTTTTAACATCTCATTCCATGTAAGTGAACTTCACCATTTCTTTTTTCTGATATGTGGCATACTCTTTTGCACTCCCAGCACTGTTTATGATTTTCATACTATTAGTGGGCTTCTTATCCAGTAATTCAATTAAGAGATTTAAGATAACCTCTGCTTGATTATGCATTGATTGATTTGCTAGCGATCAATGCAAGCCTTGCTAGGGTTATTTTAATTGTTTTTTGTTTTTCTTTTATTAAATGCACAAATTTTCTATTGATCACTTACTAAAGGACAAAATAAACAATGTCTCTTCCAGCATTCAAGTGGGGACATAAGACACTATTCTTTATTGTATGAGGATGCTGCCGCCTACAGATGGATTGAACACTATACAAATCAATAAAATGGACCAGGTTTCTCCAATGCAGGATTTCTCAATTGGGGTAATATAGAAACCCAGAGGTCCATGAAAGATCTCCAGGTGTTCCACAGTTTGCCATTGAAGCATATTCAAACCTGCTGCAAGTCTGCTGTTAGCAACTCAGCTCCCCATCCTGTCTTTCAAAGTAATTCCATAAGCTTATTTAACACACCCCTGTAGGGACTGCTGTTTAACATGGATCTCCCCAGTCCTGCACGTCCAGGCACACTGAATTTCCACAAGCACCCAGAGACAGAGAACACAGTCAGTGACTTTGCTTTTGTTATTCATTGAGGGTTACTAACTTGGATATGGAAGGGAGATTATGGTATGCACTTAACTTCAGCAAAACTTTCAGCAACAACTTCAGGGACATCTTCCTATATACCGTCTCTATATACAGTCTCCTTCGCATTCCTCTTGCACAGCACTTGCGTGTTCCAGCTGAATCACTTTGGTTTATCTGACAGGCTCCCAGTCAGATTAGCAATGGTCCTTTACAGGCAGGAACTTGTAGCCCCTCTTTGTGTAGCACAGTGTAGTGAAACAGCTTCTTCCTCTGTGACTACTGATCCTAGCACCACCTCTTCAGGCACTACCAACCCACCTGGTTGCAGCTGCCCCTTTCATTAGCCCTTCCGACTGACTCATTACCAGCCCACCCGGCTGATTCCCAACCCAAGGAAGGACACCTCCTCAGACTAGGGGTACCGACAGCATTTTCAACACTGCATCTTCATCTTCCACCGACTGCCCCTGCTGGCATGGCAGCTCCTCATAACCTCCACCCACTAATTCTAGAAGATTTACCAACCTTCTAGACCAGCCTTTTTCAACCAGGGTGCCCATGCACCCTGGGGTGCCTTGGCAAAATGCCTAAAAATAGCCCCAAAATTGTATACAAGCCAGTGGGTGGATGAAGCCTGCCTTTTAGATGCACAAAGCCACAGGTTTTCATTGTGCACCATTACAATCTTCTAGCTGCTAGGGTCCTGACTACCAATTACATCATCAGCTGATGAGAATGATGTCAGTTGCCTGCATATCATCCTTGTTTGACCCTCCCTTGCCTCTCTAAAACAGCTTTTTGGTCACATTAGCTGAGTGATGGAGAAAAACTGAAGGAGAAGTGAAATATTTGGATACTATTCGGTACCAGTGTGCAAAAATGTATTTTCATTGGAAGAATAAATTATCTCTAATGTTGGGTGTCCTACATGTGTTTCTGTTTCTGCTTTATGTAAAACTATTAGAATAGTTTTTACATTTTATAATGGGACGCCTCAAGGCTGTCCATAGTTTTGGAGGAGCCTCAAGTTAGTCCATAATTTTAAAGGGTGCCTTGACTGAAAAAAGGTTGAGAAACGCTGTTGTCGACCAAGGGGAGTCACCAGAGAGCTGCCAGGATAAAACACCCAGCCTTGGCCTCTAAAAACCCTGACCCAATCCCTGTGCAGGTTATGCCTGGGACATATATGATATATGCTACACTTATTTTGGAGTTCCAGCATTGACATCACTTGTAATTGACAGTAGTGTGGGATGAGTGGAGCTGCTCTTGCCTCTCAGGCTACATAGGCATTTCCAATGAACCCCAATGCAATTTTTCTTTTTAATATGTTTACTGATTTTTATCATAAGAAAACAAATGGTACATGTTAACAAGGTCGATAAGTTATTGTCACAAAAAGTGAACCATTAATATACAAAATAGAATGCAATGCCAACTGTGTTGTGTCATTATTCATATACAATGAAGCAGTTAAAGGTATGGAACACAAGTAGTATTGTGTTCTAGACCAAAAAAGATAAGAAATTGGAGACTATAGTGCAAAAGTACAAAAAGAGAAAAAGAAAGGTATAGAGGAGAAGAAACTGTAAATAAAAAGAGGAAGTAATAGGGGGAAAGAGGAAGAAGTGAGGAGGGAAGAGTGGGAAAGGAGGCATGATGCCACCACATAAGTGCTTCATAAAGTAAACTAAGCCCTATACAGAGAGAGTGGGGTGGCAATACGTTATCTGTGGGTCCCAAATCTTGAGAAACACTGGTTAATTGTTCATAAACGCTTAAAATAAAAACATTGGGACTTCAAATGAGGTATGCTATTGTTAAATAAAACAGTGTATGGAGTATGTATATAGTAAACCCTTTACCCTTTACCCTTTAATGCTGTTTCTTTGGTCTAGAGCTGCATGATACAGTTTCCACAACATAAACACAGCCATATACAGATGAGTTGATATTGAATACACATTTACCAAAAAACATATAAAATATCATACAATGAATATATATGTTGAATATAAGGAGTAAAAGCTGAGCTGCCTTGGCATCCCATGAATAAAAAACAGTTTTGTGAATCACGTTCACTCATCAGGAGTATGGATGCAAAAATTCACTGTAGGTACAGACAAATCAACTATATTAATATAGGTATATGTATAATAAACTCTTCAAGGGAAGGGATCACCAATGAAATGTCAAGTCTGGAGCTGAGGCAGAAAAAGCCTGAACCGGATCAAGAGGACTGCCAGAAATACAGACCAGGTGACCACTGTGCAATCCGTGAGAGTAGGATCGTATATATACATATGTAGCACTCACCCCCGTAGGAGCTGCTGATGAATGTTTAATCTTATACTCTGCCTATCAACCCCAAGAACAGACTCAACCCCTCTGGCACACCTGTATGGTAATGTCAGTGTGAGACCTAACAGTAAGGAGAAATACAGTATTTATACACCACACAGTATATTTACCGTATCCTTGGAACCCGCCACTTCACCAGTTGCAGTAATAGATATAGTCTCACACCAATTGTCAATTAACCACGTAAGAAGTTTACTGAGAAGGTACTTAGCACAATAAACAAAGTGGTAACTTAAATATAGAGAATGACAAAATATAACAGTCAATATGAACATGAAACTGATAACTCAATGACCACCATAAGCCCTTGTACACACGATAGGAGATTCCGACGGAATGTGTCCGATCGGAGCGTTTTGTCGGATATTCCGACTGTGTGTGGTCTGCATCGGACTGTTTCCGTCGGAATATCCGTCTGACCAAATTTTCCAACTTGCCGGAAATATTTTCTGACAAAATGCTCCGATCAGACATACTCCGATCATGTGTAGAGAATTCCGATCGGACAAAGTGCCACGCATGCTCAGATCAAATTCCTACATCAAAGCTATTGGCTACTAGCCTGAACGTAGTCCCATCGTAACGAAATTACGTCATCACGTTCTGAAAGATCGGATTTTCCGACAACTTTGTCCGACCTTGTGTATGCAACAGTTTTGGACAAGATCCGTCGGACAAAATCTGACGGATTTGGTTGTCGGAATCTCCGACCGTGTGTACAAGGGCTAAGAGTGTGTATGCAGACAGGCGCACAGTAAGAAAAACGCTCAATTTCCTCAAACACTTATATTAAGCACCTTCCCACTGACCTCAAATCATACGCACCAAATCTGCAATAACAGTTATGAACATGCAGTAATAGAACCTAGTGTATATATCCTGTGCTCAAGGGCTCCCCCTAGGTTTTTAATGCAATGTTCCCAATGCAAAGTAAAACAATATGGTGCTTTGTGGAAAATTATAGAAGTCCCTTGTACTCTTGATCTTCAGCTAGCTCAGGGTATTATACAGCATATTTGTAAATCCAACAAGGAAACAAGTAGACAGAAGACTGTATGATAAGTGATGCGCTTGCAAATAGAAGGTACTTGTAATACTTTCTCCTTAGCAGTGGAGGCGATTCAGCATTAACTTTATAGCACAGAGGAGACAAACCCTGCAGTTCCGCTGTATGCAGACTATGGATGAATGAGAATACTTCTGTGGAACTACAAGTCCCACCAGCATGCTGTAACAGAGTAACACGGTAACAGTACACTATATTGATCTGGGCAAGTGCCCGCTCACCACAATAGGCCCAGTTGCTTGCAAGGCTACTTTCCTGGTATCTCAGTCCCAATCCAAGTTGGCGTTGTCACACCACACTGCTCCTTCTGATGCTGATGTAACAATAATGCAGGAAACCTTTACAAATCTTAGATCCTTTGGTCCATTCGCAAGCTGGTCCAGCTGACTGCGCTCTGGAACTCCTCAGAGGCCAAACGATTCTGCTCCGCACCTTCCAGGCCGCAGTCTGTTGGTCACACACAGACCTCCTTGCAGGCAAGATTTGAATGGCTTCTCAAGAGGCTGAAAGATGGCCGCACTGTCCCTTTTATTTGCCTACCCAGCAGGCTGTTCTGGGACCTGGCATTGTGGGTAGGTGAACTGGGCATTGTGGGTAAGTAGTTCCCAGACTGAGTATAAGCTCATGAGTCACTTCCTCATTCACTATATCTCCCACAATGTTTTGGAACGTGGCTTTAATGAAACCAAACAAAAGTTTTAATATTAAATAGAAAGGACACTAGAGAGAGCCAAACTCTTATTTAAAGAACGTGACATTGTTTAACATAGTAACTTGGGTGGCAAAAAGGTGTATAATAATAATTTATGTGAATTAAATCTGATGATAGTGTATGTGAATGGAATTAAATAAACAGTGATAGTGTTAAAAAAACTGTGTAATGGATTGCAAAGTGATTCACCCGACCCATGTCAGCTACAAATAGAGATACAGGGCGGGAATCCGCCATCATGCTCACACTGTGTGGGTAGAGGGGAGGCAGAGAATTGGCCACTGCATCCATCTGGAACCAGAAGCAGATCCCCCCTACCCACCCCACGGCACATGATGGAAACAAACATGTCCCCCCCCCCAGGCTTGCTACTGCGGCTATGCCAGGTAATGTTTCTTTTCTTTCCTTTGACATATTTGGGGTGGAAGACACCCACTTTCCTGTGACCCACCATGCCACCAATACCAATAATAGACCATATATTTTAGAGTATTAGCTGAGTGTCTTTTCTGATTTTACCATTTTTTTCCAGCTTATGGACTATTTGTTATATATGTAGGGAAGACCCTCACCATGCCAACATCCAAAATATATATATACATATATAAGGATTGACCAAGTCAAAAAATTGGCGGACTTTGTGGGCACACAATGAGAGGGAGTAAAAAAGTAAAAACATTTTTACAACATCATTAAAATTACAAAAGAAAACAAATAACCAACATATAAACAACACCCTGTGTGGACACGGTTACCCAGTTACCCAAGATGCAGTCACAGAGGGCTGGATCTAAGGTACAGAGATTGATGTCATAATATATCAAAGTAGAAGAAAAATTTCTGATCCAGTAATGCCTCCAAAAACTTGCTTGTCATTTGTTATATGTCTTTTTTCCCTCATCAGACACGAGATGGGCTTGTGTGAGTGAAGTGGGGATTTTTGGGTAAGGTATGTTTGGTTCTGGGGCTGCGATACGCAGAAATGCCTCCCTTTTACTATCCTCTACCCTATGGGGAGGGCAGGGAGAACCTTCCTGTGCATCTGTGTCATGCATATATGCCCCCTGCCTGATGTCAGGTTGGTGCCATGGAGGGGGGAGGACACATTTGTTTCCATCACATGCTGTGGGATGGGTAGGTGGGGATTCACTTCTGGATCCAGATGGATGCAGTGGCTGATTCTTTGTCTCCCCTCTGCTCGCACAGCGTGAGCGCAACGTTGGCGGGTACCCACCCTGTATCTCGGGTATTTGTAGCCAGCACTGGCCATGTAGATCACTTTGCAATCCATAATCATTAATGAGACATGCACCTCTGGTTCACACATTGTCAGCACTCATGTCAGCCAGGAAGGGGTAATATGTGACTCCAACTACAATTTTTTTTTCGTCTTTTCACTTTTTTTTTTTTTACACAATTTTTTAACACTATCACTATCATCACATTTAATTCACATACATATTTATTATAAACCTTTCATTCCAGATGGATGCAGTCTCTTGTATATACAGTATCTCACAAAAGTAAGTACACCCCTCACATTTTTGTAAATATTTTATTATATCTTTTCATGTAACAACACTGAAGAAATTACAATGTAAAGTGTTGAGTGTACAGCTTGTATAACAGTGTAAATTTGCTATCCCCTAAAAATAATGCAACCCACAGCCATTAATGTCTAAACCGCTGGCAACAAAAGAGTATAGCCCTAAGTTTAATGTCCAAACAGGGCCCGAAGTATCAATATTTTGTGTGGCCACTATTTTTTTCCAGCACTGCCTTAACCCTCTTGGGCATGGAGTTCACCAGAGTTTCACAGGTTGCCACTGGAGTCCTCTTCCACTCCTCCATGATGACATAATGGAGCTGGAGAGTGGATGCTAGAGACCTTGCACTCCTCCACCTTCCATTTGAACATGCCCCACAGATGCTCAATAGGGATTAGGTCTGGAGACATGCTTGGCCAGTCCATCACCTTTACCTTCAGCTTCTTTAGCAAGGCAGTGGTCATCTTGGAGGTGTGCTTGGGGTCATTATCATGTTGGAATACTGCCCCGTGGCCCAGTCTCCGAAGGGAGGGGATCATGCTCTGCTTCAGTCAGTATGTCACAGTACATGTTGGCATTCATGGTTCCCTCAATGAACTGGAGCTCCCCAGTGCCGACAGCACTTATGCAGACCCAGATCATGACAATCCCACCACCATGCTTCACTGTAGGCAAGACACACTATTCTTTGTACTCTTCACCTGGTTGCCACGCACGCTTGACACCATCTGAACCAAATAAGTTTATCTTGGTCTCATCAGACCACAGGGCATGGTTCCAGTAATCCATGTCCTTAGTCTGCTTGTCTTCAGCAAACTGTTTGCAGTCTTTCTTGTGCATCATCTTCCTTTTGGCACGATAACCATGCAGCCCAATTTTATGCAGTGTGCAGCAAATGGTCTGAGCACTGACAGGCTGACCCCTCCCATTCCTTTAACCTCTGCAGCAATGCTGGCCGCACTCATACGTCTATTTCCCAAAGAAAACCTCTGGATATGACGCTGAGCACGTACATTCAACGTCTTTGGTCGACCATGGCGAAGCCTGTTTTGAGTGGAACCTGTCCTGTTAAACCATTGTATGGTTTTAGCCACCTTGCTGCAACTCAGTTTCAGGGTCTTGGCAATCTGGGCCATATTTATGTAGAGTAACAATTCTTTTTTTAAGATCCTCAAAGAGTTCTTTGCCATGAGGTGACATTTTGAATATGAGAGAGTGAGAGCGATAACACCAAATTCACCACACCTGCTCCCCATTCCCACCTGAGACCTTGTAACACTAACAGCAAAATTCTGAGCAAAATTATAAAAAGCAACACTTTTGTGTTTGCCCCTATTTATCATGAGCTGAACGCAAAGATCTAAGACTTTATCTATGTACACAATAAGCCTATTTCTCTCAAATCTGTCTAAATCTGTGTTGGTGAGAACTTCTCCTTTGCTGAGATAATCCATCCACCTCACAGGTGTGGTATATCATGATGCTGATTAGACAGCATGATTATTGCACAGGTGTGCCTTAGGCTGGCCACAATAAAAGGCAACTCTAAAATGTGCAGTTTTATCACACAGCACAATGCCACAGATGTCACAAGTTTTGAGGGAGCATGCAATTGGCATGCTGACTGCAGGAATGTCCACCAGAGCTGTTGACTTTGAATTGAATGTTAACTTCTCTACCATAAGCCAAAGAAATTTCAGAGAACTTGGCAGTACATCCAACTGGCCTCACAACCGCAGGCCACATGTAACCACACCAGCTCAGGACCACCACATCCAGCATCTTCACCTCCAAGATCGTCTGAGACCAGCCACCCAGACAGCAGCTGCAACTATTGTTTTGCATAACCAAAGAATTTCGCCACAAACTGTCAGAAACCGTCTGAAGGAAGTTCATTTTCATGCTCATCGTCCTCATCAGGGTCTCGACCTGACTGCAGTTCGTCATCGTAAACGTCTTGAGTGGACAAATGCTCACATTCGATGGCGTCTGGCACTTTGGTGAGGTGTTTTCTTCCTGGATGAATCTCGGTTTTCATTGTATAGGGCAGATGGCAGACAGCGTGTATGGTGTGGGAGAGTGGTTTGCTGATGTCAACATTTGTGGATCTAGTGGCCCATGGTGGTGTGGGGTTATGGTATGGGCAGGTGTATGCTATGGACAACAAACACAGGTGCATTTTATTGATGGCATTTTGAATGCACAGAGATTCAGTGACGAGATCCTGAGGCCCATTGTTGTGCCATTCATCCACGACCATCACAATATGTTGCAGCATGATAATGCACTGCCCCTTGTTGCAAGGATCTGTACACAACTCCTGGAAGCTGAAAAAATCCCCAGTTCTTGCATGGCCAGCATACTCACCAGACATGCCACCGCATGTTTGGGATGCTCTGGATCAGTGTATACGACAGCAGAAGAGGAAGAGAAGAGGACCAACATTCCACAGGCCACAATCAATAACCTGATCAACTCTATGTATGGAGATGTGCTGCACTGCGTGAGGCAAATGGTAGTCACAGCAGATACTAACTGGGGTTCACACTGCAACGACAAACTCTCCAACATTGAGAGCTCATGTTGCATGACGTGTATAAATCAATGTTTCCCTATGGGAGCCGTCTTAACTGGTCTGACACAAGTCGATCCGACTTTGAAAATGCTCCCTGCACTACTTTGGTCTGACTGTGATCCTACGTCAGCCCATTGAATATCACTGAAGTAGGATCAAAGTCGGATCGCCGTCTTGACTTATACGACTTTGGCATGCAACTTGTGCTCTGATGATCTTGAAGGGGAACTCCACGCCAAATTAAAAAAACAATGGCATGGGGGTCCCTCCCAAAATCCATACCAGACCCTTATCTGAGCACACAGACTGGCAGGTCAGAAAGGGGGTGGAGACAATCGAGCACTCCCCTCCTAAACCGTACCAGGCCACATGCCCTCAACATGGGGGGGTGAGTGCTTTGGGGCAGGGGGCCCTGCGCTCCCCCACCCCAAAGTACCTTGTCCCCATGTTGATCAGGACAAGGGCCTCTTTACGACAACCCTGGCCGTTGGTTGTCAGGGTCTGCGGTCGGGGGGGCTTATCAGAATCTGGAAGCCCTCTTTAACAAGGGGGCCCCCAGATCCTAGCCCCCACCATATTTGAATGAGTATGGGGTACATTGTACCCCTACCCAATCACATAAAAGAAAATGTCAAAAATAAAACACATTGCACAGGTTTTTTAAGTAATTTATTAAGGCAGCTCCAGCGCTACTTCTGATTTCTTCCCCCCCCCTCTCTGGCTCTTCTGTCTCCTCCACTGACGTCTTCTGACAGTTCTTCTCCACTCTCCAGGTCTTCTAGCCCTCTCTGGTTCTTCTCCCTCTGTCCTCTGTCTTCTGCCTCTGCTGGGTCTTCTCCACTATCTTCTGGCTATTTTGCCGGGTCTTCTCCCTCTATTCTTCTTCCAATGTTGACTCAATACTCTCTAATGCTGGGTGCGCGGTGTCCTACTACTTATTTAGGCATGGGACGGAGTCACCGGAGACCCACCCCTTCAGCTGTCACCGCCCATTATGCCCCAGGTGGTGATGTCATAAGGGGCGGGCCTCCGAATTATGTCAAACATATATACAGTTTTTATTAGCGCTACAAACTTTTAGTCATGTGCATTGGCATGTACAACCTGAAAAATATAAAGTAAACTAAGTTCCAGTGCAGCTACCAACCACTGGAAAAATGGATATCAGGATACAGAAAATAAAAAGCAAGAAATCAATGGAAATCAATTGAAAAAGAATGTGCAGACTGATATGCAATAGGTTGAGTGAGGGGTTAACATCAGGTCTTGATTGTATCCTCCCCGCCCCTCCTCTTCCCTGTCAATGTGCTTAAATGAATGGTGTTGCCGTCCATCCTGTGACTTTGATAAAGCGCTGAAGCGTGAAACATGTAGTCACGGCTTCCCTGAGCCTACGATGTTCCACTGCTGATTGCTGATGAGTTCCCGTTGTTTCCGGCTTCCATTTGTTTATGTGGTAACGCTGACATCACCCAGTGCTTCCGGCTCCTGGTCTGCCTGCTCGGCTTTTTTGGCTTCCTTCTCCCCTTGCGGTTGTCTCTGTCTAGCCTTAACACAGCTCAGCTCAGCTACACAGCATACTCATAGGAGCGTCATCTCACATCCCACGGTAGGGCTTGCTGTGCCCATCTGAGGATCCTCCTTACCGTGCCTGCACGTGTTTTGTAGGCTGTGCGCTTTCATCTGGCAGCTACAAGATTTGAGACACCATCCTCCCCCCTGTTATACTGGGATTTTCATACCATCTATTAAGAGTTGTGACAGCCCTCTCCACGGTCCAGCCTGAAGCTGATTGGTTGATGTTAACCCCCTCTCATCCGGACTTAGCAGTGGTATCTTTATTTATACCAGTATCTTATTTAGCTATATGCTTTTATGACTGTTCTGCAACCATCTACAAGTATTTATACTACTATTGACTGTTGCTGTAACTTTTTATATTTGACTCTTAGTGCAATAAATTCATCATGTTACTTATCTAAAGACTAATACATTTTCATGCGATTTCCATCATGCGCTGCTTTTTGTTTTCTGTACTCCGAATTATGTCACACGGTGACCCGCCCTATGCCAATATAAGTAGTGGCACACTGCACACCCGGCATTAAAGCGGGAGAATGCTGGGTCCAGGACATTGGTTACATTTTTAACTTAGGGATAATAGGAATATAATTAATGGAGTATACATCGGCATAATGGGTAGCCAGATGGATACCCAGGTAATCCAGTTGTTTATCAGCTCAGTGGAATTTGAAGAAAGACTTATGTGTATAGAGTTGAGATCTAATGATTTGTCTTCGTTAATGTGCAAATTAGAGATTTGGGCAAAATAGTTTAGGATAGATTGGGTTAAAGTTAGTAGCGAAGATGAATAAATATGGAGGCTGAAACGTATACCATGGGCATCCTGATGAGATGCGCCAAATGTTCCAGGGCAAGGACAAACAGTATTGGGGAAAGAGGGCAATCTTGATAAGTATTTCTCTCAATGGGGAAAGGGGTTGAGAATAGGTTTAAATATTTACAGCAACACTGACCGGCCACAGTAATTTCAGTCACAAAATGAAGCAGCTTCCGGATCCCCATGTAATATGTAATGCAAATAATTCCAAAAGATAGTGTCAAAGGCTTTATGTATATCGAGTGATATGTTGTTATGGTGATGAACATGTGGATTACTGTACTTTAAGGCTGCGTACACACGCGGGGACTGTTCGCCCAACTTTGTCCGTCAAACAGTTTCAGCAAACAGTCCGCTCAAAATTAGCATGGACGGACATGGCCACACACGACGAACGAACAGTTTGCTGAAACCGTGCGCGATGACGTGAACGGCACGTTCGACGGGACGAAAAATACGACGTCCTATACACTGCATTATAACTTTCGGCGTGTAAATCCTTTCTGAGCATGCGCGGAACTTAGTTTGACGAACAAGCCTACACACGAGGGGACTGTTCGCTGAAACAAAGTTTCAGCGGACAGTTTTTCGGAATTTCCGAAAAACCTTGTTCAGCGGACTGTTCGCTGAAACTGTCCGCTGAAAGCCCACACACGGGCGGACTGTCCGCCGAAACACTGTTCAGCGGACAAAGTTGGGCGAACAGTCCCCGCGTGTGTACGCGGCCTTAGAGTATTATAAAGGTCTTCACTATTTGGGATGAAACCCACTTGATTCTTATAGATCAAAGTGGAGAGAAAGGAGTTTAACCTGGGGCCCAGCACTTTAGCAAGTAGCTTGTTGGCTATGTTGAGTGGGAATATGGAGTGAAAATTATGTGGATCTAAGTGGTCCTTACCCATTTTGGGTAGCATCATTATGTGGACTTAGAGGGAGAAGGGGTAGAAATCAGAATGAGATTTTTTTTAAATGGTCACATAAAATAGTGAGGTGGGGGGAGGGGGCAGAATATCAGTGTAGGTTTTATAGTAAAGTGCTGAAAAACCATCTGCCTCTGAAGCTTTAGGTAGTTTGAGAAATTTGATGGCTAGAAGAATTTCGGGTTTGTGATGTCTATTTTATCTTTAGTGTCCTGTGTCAGGGTCAGAAGAGAAATATTTGCTAGAAGTTGGTCATCCACAGAGGAGCGAAAATGTTTTTATTTTTTTAATACAAGCCAGATAAGATAGAACTAAGCCATTTCACATAGTTAGAAACAAACAAATGCAGCGCTATGTGATTTATCACTCACTGAGGTGAAAAAATATATTTAATTACCGTAGGCAATGTGCGAGTGAATGTTGGAGCAACTTGAATTCCCAAACAAAGAATATTAATGGTCAAAAATTCTTAAATTTAACCACTTTCACACCAGACCATTTTGCTGGTCAATGACCAGAGGTCTTTTTTTTTTTTGAAAACTGACATTTTATTGAAATTTCAAAGGAAACAAAGAAATCAAAGAAGGAACAATAAGGCACAGGTAATAAAAGCAAACGGTCACAGACCACAGTAAGCAAAGGCATAGTATACAGCATTGCATCAACTCAAGCAGTACATTACAATGACACTCCGTTACCGGGAGAGTTAGATTCCTGCAGCCAGCTACTGGTCAATTGAACAAACCTTTCAGAGACCAAAAAAAAAAAAGGGGGAAAAAGAAGGGAGCTTAAGGAGAAAGAAGGAAAATAGGAAAGGTGAACAAGAACACGAAGAGTCGTGCGAACAGCCCTAGAATGGGAGAGAAAAGGTGCAGATTAGAAAAAGAACAAAAAAGAAAAGAAAAGGGAAGTAAAAGAAAGAAGAGTGAAGTAAAGGACGCCCCCTCCGACCCCACGCCCCCCCCCCCTTTACACGCAGAAGGCGGGTGCCTCCATCCCATCCCAAAGATCCCATACCTTGTTATGTTTGTCAAGCGTATTATTTAGAGAAGCTGTAAGATATTCCATACGCCTGACGTCCCTAATTCTAGTGTGTAACTCAACTAGTGAAGGGATCTCCCGTTTCTTCCATTTTAGGGCAATTAGGCAGCGCCCAGCCGTCAACACGTGGGCTAACAGGGATTGGGAGGATCGGGAGAATGTGGCAGGAGGGAGGCCCAGGAGAAACAGCTTGGGGTCTAACGGCACTTGTGCCTCAAAGATGGTACATAATAAGGCCCTAACCATTTCCCAATAGGGGATAACTCGTGGACATGTCCAATAAATATGGAACAGTGTCCCAACTGCACTACGGCAGTGCCAACAGCGGGAGTCCGCGGAGGGGTAAATAGAATGGAGCAGGGACGGAGTTTGATACCAATGCAGCATAACCTTGTATTGATTTTCCTTATATAAAGTGCAAACAGAGCTTTTGGCTGCACGTGACCAGACCCGCTGCCAGGTCTCCAAAGGCACGGCCTCCCCCAAGTCCCTGTCCCATTTATCCATATACGCGTGCCGCGGTCCCGTCATAGAGGAATCCGCTATTAGAATTTGGTAGGTATGTGAGATCATACCCTTCGGAGACGAGCCCTCCAGGCATACCTTTTCAAACTCAGTTAAAGGGGAGAATTGTAGGGTTGTTGTAAAAGATTGTGCAAAATGGCGGATCTGCAGGTAGCTATAGAACGCTTGTTTAGGTAAATCATATAAATCCTGTAATTCCTGGAAAGATCTAAGTAACTTAGTCCTAGCGTCCGCCAGCTGACCAAAACGAAAGAGACCTCTACTAAACCAGGGTTGGGACATTCGAGATGTCAGACTATCCGGAACAGTGGGAGTAAACAAAAAAGAGGTGGCCAGGGAGGTTGGGGAGGACAGCGGATACACTTTTTTGGAGCGGAGCCATAAAGTGCGAACCAGCGATATTGGTCCCAATGATTGATATTTACTAAGGCTAATTTCCGTGCTCCACAACATGGAGTTAGGATGTGTAGGGGCCAACCACAACTTCTCGATTTGGGACCAGCGGTTAAAGGCGTGTAGCGTACTCCACGAAGCTATCGGTCTAAGTTGGGCCGCTAAATAATATTTGGTTATATTGGGGAAGGCTAGACCCCCCTGATTGCGTGGAGCAAATAGTACAGACCGTGCCAGCCGGTGTCTTCCATAGTTCCAAAAAAACCGTAGAAGGTCACCCTGGAGCGACCTAAGGTGCGCCGGAGGGATAGGGATGGGTAGAGTCTCGTAGAGGTAGAGAAGTCTAGGGAGGATGTTCATCTTAATGGTCGCTAACCTGCCAAAGAGGGACAATTTTAGTAATTTCCATTTGGCCAGGGACGTCCTAATGTCCTTAAAAAGTTGGGGGAATTAGCTTTATATAGAGTCTCATAGGACGGAGTAAGATGTACCCCCAGATATTTCAGAGAGGATGTCTTCCAAGCGTAGCGAAAGGAGTGGGATAGGGTGGACAAAGTCCTCGGGGCCATATTAAGGGGAAGGGCTTCCGTCTTTGAATTATTAATTTTGTAGCCCGAGAGAAGGCTGTAGGCGTCTAATTCTTTATGGAGATTCGGCAGGGAAACATGTGGCTGAGTCAAGGATAGGAGGACATCATCCGCAAACAGGGACACTTTAAAGTCCCTTGTCCGGACCGGGATGCCATGAATGCTCGGGTTTAGCCTTATACGGGCAGCAAGGGGTTCGATGCACAGGGCATACAAAAGAGGGGATAGAGGGCATCCCTGTCGAGTTCCATTAGTGATAGGCAGCGCGGGAGAGAGGGCAAACTGGGTCCTAACCAATGTCCGCGGGGACGAGTAGAGGTGAGAGATAGCCTGTAGGAAAGGGCCCTCCACCCCCGCCCTCCGGAGCGTGGCGAACAGGAAGGGCCAGCCTAGCCTATCGAAGGCCTTTTCTGCATCCAAACTAAGGAGTAATGCTTCCGTATTGTTCCTGTTCGCCACCTCCACAAGATCAATCACTCTCCTGGTATTATCCCCTGCCTGACGGCCGGGGATGAACCCCACTTGGTCTTTATGTATCAGTGAGGGCATAAAAACATTCAGTCTGTTAGCCAATAACTTAGTAAAAAATTTTAAATCCGAATTTAGGAGAGCTATTGGCCTATAATTAGAGCATAGAGTGTGATCTTTCCCAGGTTTGGGAAGCACGGTCAGGAAGGACGTTTGCATATCCCTCGGGATGGCTGTCTCGCACATGAAAGCATTAAATAGTGAAGTAAGTCGGGGAAGCAGGATCGGCAAAAAAGATTTATAGTAAAGGTAGGGCAGGCCGTCAGGCCCAGGGGCCTTGTTGTTAGGGAGGGCTTTAATTATGGCCTCTACTTCCTCATCTACAACTGGAGAGTTAAGGCTAGTCAGGGCCGTGGGAGACAGCCTTGGGAGGTCACAGTCCGACAGATATTCGTCAATTGCTTGGGCCAAAGCGGGAGTCGGAGGGTTATGGGGAACGCTCGGGTCATTGTAAAGGGCGGAATAATAGTCATGGAAAAGTTGGGTGATTTTAGAAGGGTGTGAATGCAAAGTGCCAGACGCATCTTTGATGGAAACGGGTGTGGTGACCGCAGTCCTCTCACGGAGTTGCCTTGCTAAAAGTGTATGGGATTTGTTCGCTTTATCATAGAAAGTTTGTCTCAGACGGAGAAGAGCTTTCTCCGTCTTCCCAACCCAGAGGTCTTTTTACAATTTGGCACTGCGCTTCTTTAACTGGTAATTGCGCAGTCATGCTATGTTGTACCCAAACAAAATTTGCGTCCTTTTTTCCCACAAATAGAGCTTTCTTTTAAAGGCATTTGATTGACTCTGCGATTTTTATTTTTTGCGATATAAACGTAAAAAGACCGAAAATTTGAAAAAAAAATGATATTTTCTATTTTTTGTTATTGGAATAATACAATAAACTCAATTTTAGTCATACATTTAGGCCAAAATGCATTCAGCCACATGTCTTTGGTAAAAAAAAAGTCAATAAGTATATATTTATTGGTTTGCGCAAAAGTTGTCACGTCTACAAACTAAGGTACATTTTCTGTAATTTACGCAGCTTTTAGTTTGACTGCCTATCTCATTTCTTGAGGTGCTAAAATGGCAGGGCAGTACAAACCCCCTCCAAATTACCCCATTTTGGAAAGTAGACACCCTAAGGAAATTGATAAGAGGCATGCTGAGCCCATTGAATATTATATTTTTTTGCCCCAAGCGATTGAATAATGACAAAAATTACAAAAAGTTGTCACTAAATGATATATTGCTCACACATGCCATGGTTATATCTGGAATTTTACCGCAAAATAAATTCTGCTGCTTCTCCTGAGTATGGGGATACCACATGTGTGGGACTTTTTGGGAGCCTAGCTGCGTACGGGGCCCCGAAAGCCAAGCACCGCCTTCAGGATTTCTAAGGGCATACATTTGTAATTTCACTCCTCACTACCTATCACAGTTTTGAAGGCCATAAAATGCCAAGATGGCACAAAACCCCCACAAATGACCCCATTTTAGAAAGTAGACACCCCAAGCTATTTGCTGAGAGGCATGTTGAGTCCATGGAATATTGTATATTTTGCCACAAGTTGCGGGAAAATTACAAACTTTTTTTTTTGTTTTCACAAAGTTGTCACTAAATGATATATTGCTCACACATGCCATAGGCATACGTGAAATTACACCCCAAAATAAATTCTGCTGCTTCTCCTGAGTACGGGGATACCACATGTGTGGGACTTTTTGGGAGCCTAGCCGCGTACGGGGCCCTGAAAGCCAAGCACCACCTTCAGGCTTTCTAAGGGCGTAAATTTTGGATTTCACTCCTCACCACCTATTACAGTTTTAAAGGCCATAAAATGCCAAGATGGCACAAAACCCCCACAAATAACCCCATTTTAGAAAGTAGACACCCCAAGCTATTTGCTGAGGGCCATGTTAAATATTTTATATTTTTCTACAAGTTGTAGGAATATGACAAACTTTATTTTTTTGCCCAAAATGGTCACTAAATTATATATTGCTCACACATTCCATGGGCATATATGGAATTACACCCCAAAATAAATTCTGCTGCTTCTCCTGAGTATGGGGATACCACATGTGTGGCACTTTTTGGGAGCCTATCCACGTACGGGGCCCCAAAAACCAAGCACCGCCTTCAGGATTTCTAAGGGTGTAAATTTTTGATTTCACTCCTCACTACCTATCGCAGTTTTGAAGGCCATAAAATGCCAAGATGGCACAACCCCCCCCCCCCCCCAATGACCCCATTTTGGAAAGTAGCCACCCTAAGCTATTTTCTGAGAGGCAGGTTGAGTCCATGGAATATTTTATATTTTGCCACAAGTTGCGGGAATATGACAAACTTTTTTTTTTTTTTTGCCCAAAGTTGTCACTAAATGATAGATTGCTCAAACATGCCATGGGCATTTGTGGAATCACACCCCAAAATAAATTCTGCTGCTTCTCCTGAATACGGGGCTACCACATGTGTGGGACTTTTTCGGAGCCTAGCTGCGTACGGGGCTCTGAAATTCAAGCACCACCTTCAGGATTTCTAAGGGCGTAAATTTTTGATTTCACGCCTCACTACCTATCACAGTTTTGAAGGCCATAAAATGCCAAGATGGTACAAACCCCCCCAAATGACCCTATTTTGAAAAGTAGACACCCCAAGCTATTTGCCGAGAGGCATGGTGAGTATTTTGCAGCACTCATTTGTTTTTGAAAATGAAGAAAAAAAAGAAAAATTTATATATTTTTTATTTTTTTCAATTTTCAAAACTTTGTGACAAAAATCAAGGTCGGCAAAATACTCACCATACCTCTCGGCAAATAGCTTGGGGTGTCTCATTTCCAAAATGGGGTCACTTGGGGGGATTTTGTGCTATCTGGGCATTCCATGGCCTCCGAAACTGTGATAGGCAGTGAGGAATGAAATCAAAAATGTACACCCTTAAAAAGCCTGAAGGTGGTGCTTGGATTTTGGGGTACCGTATGCGGTTAGGCTCCCAAAAGGTCTCACACTTGTGGTATCTCCATACTCAAGAGAAGCAACAGAATGTATTTTGGGGTGTAATTTCACATATAACCATGGCATGTTTGAGCAATATATCATTTAATGACAACTTTGTGCAAAAACAAATAAAAATAAAATAATAATGTCTTTTTTCCGCAACTTGTGTCAAAATATAAAATATTCCATGGACTCGACATGTCTCTCAGCAAATAGCTTGGGGTGTCTACTTTCTAAAATTGGGTCATTTTGGGGGGGGGGGGGGGGTTTGAACTATCCTGGCATTTTATGCGCAACATTTAGAAGCTTATGTCACACATCACACACTCTTCTAACCATTTGAAGACAAAGCCCTTTCTGACACTTTTTGTTTACATGAAAAAATATTTTTTTTTGCAAGAAAATTACTTTGAACCCCCAAACATTAAGTATTTTTTTTACAGCAAAGGCTGCAGATCAAAATGGTGGGTGTTTCATTTTTTTTCACACAGTATTTGCACAGCGATTTTTCAAACACATTTTTTGGGGAAAAAAACACACTTTTTTTTTTTTAATGCACTAAAAATCACTATATTGCCCAAATGTTTGATGAAATAAAAGACATGATCTTAGGCCGATACGTGGATACCAAACACGACATGCTTTAAAATTGTGCAGAAACGTGCAGCGGCGACAAACTACATACATTTTTAAAAGCCTTTAAACGCCTTTACAGGTGACCACTTTAGATTTATGGAGGAGGTCTAGACGAAGCTACGCATCAGTGATTGCAAAACGCGTTGACGTAACTTCCGCCCGGACGTCACGCTGCGGAAGCAGCGGGAGGGATCCCCCATGAGGCGGTGAGCCGACCGCAACAAACAGGACTCAATACGGATGGACTAGGAGTTCACGAATGTCAGTATTGGCACAACAGTGTACGCAGGACTGCAGCATTTGATGAGATATCCCAGTGAGACGACTGGTGACCAAAGCATTCCATTTAAGACTAAGCGGAACCGGTGGTATACGCAAGTAGTCACACTTTAAACCTGTTTGCGATACACTGTACTTATGGTGGATGTTGTGGACAGGTCTGCATTTATGGTCTAAAAACCAGTTGTATAAGTGCACACTGACGTTGCCAGAAAGTAACATCATTTATTGTTAGAAGTTTGAAGCGACATTATAGCAGTACATCCCGCGACACTCATCATTAGTACCTCAGCATCTACATAAGCCCCATATGCAATTGACTGCCATACATTGACCGATGCTACCTCCAGTATCACATACAGCAAATTAATGGGGATATAAGATTCTGTTGAAGATATTTTGGGAAGTTGTGAGTGATATTGTGAGTTTTATGGTGACAGTATATATTTTCCTGGCCAGTTTCTGTCCTATATTCTTTTTTCCTTTTGTCGGCTCGAGCCACCGGGGGGGATTCGGCACTGGCCCCAGGTTGCTAGATATAGCTGATTTTACAGCTTTTTGGCATTATTTTTTCATCAAATTTAGATGTGTTTTTGCTAACTTGAGACCAGAGTCGAATCCTACTGGCGTCCGGACGTTATTTATGTTTTATGTTGTTTAACACGAGTTGTTTGTGTATCTATGTTCCACCCCAGGCTAGTGTTCGCCAGGTTTGGAGAAGTATTTTATAAAATCTTGGATACTTATTTTTTATTTTTTATAGGGTATTTATAGATAGTCCTTTCACGCATTTTTACTTGGTCTAGTGACTTATCTACAAATTCTCACTAATGTTAGATGCCAAATACTTTTGTATTTAATACATTTTTGTAATAACTATATATTTAAGGTCATTGTTCCTCAGGGATCCTCACTTTTTTCTGGGGGTTCTCGTCTATGGGAACCCACATCATTTTCTTTGTTGCTATTAGGTTGGAGGTTAGAGGACAATCCCATTTAGTAGTCCTTTATGACATTATTGACCATTCTTTTTCTTTATGCTAAAATTAGTACCCTCGTTCTGACCTTCGTGGTGATGCCTCACATGCATGGTGCAATTTATGTTTACATATGACGCCAGACCGACGAATCCATGGGATTGGAGCAGAGATCAGTGTTCACTAAATTAAAGCCCAGCCCCCAACAGTTAGTAACACACCTCTAGGAACACTTAACCCCTACACTGCCACCCACTGGTTAACCCCTTCATTGCCAGTGTCATTTACACAGGAATCACTGCATTTATATAGCAGTGATTGCGGTATAAATGACAATGGTCCCAAAAATGTGTCAAAAATGTCCGATATGTCCACCATAATGTCTCAGTCACAATAAAAATCGCTGATCACCGCCATTACTAGTAAAAAAAAAATATTAATAAAAATGCCATAAAACTATCCCCTATTTTGTAAACGCTATATTTTTTGCGCAAACCAATCAATAATCGCTTATTGCAATTTTTTTTTTTTTACCAAAAATATGTAGAAGAATACGTATCAGCCTAAACTGAGGGAAAAAAATGTTTTTTTTATATATTTTTGGGGGATATTTATTATAACATAAAGTAAAAAATAATGCGTTTTTTTCAAAATTGTCACTCTATTTTTGTTTACAGCGCAAAAAATAAAAACCACAGAGGTGATCAAATACCACCAAAAGAAAGCTCTATTTGTGGGAAAAAAAGGACGTCAATTTTGTTTGGGAGCCACGTCGTACGACTGCGCAATTGTCAGTTAAAGCGACGCAGTGCCGAATTGCAAAAAGTGGTCTGGTCTTTGACCAGCAAAATGGTCCGGTCTGTAAGTGGTTAAGGAAGGATCCAGTCCGTCCAGAAGCTTTGTGTAGCACATAAGCATTCAGCATAGCCAATTGGAATAAATAAACAGACACTTTTTTGTACCAGTGTCTGGCCTTACGGGCAACTAGGTACGGTGCCAACAACTGGTCATTGAGGTCCACCCCTCCCATATTAAGGTTATATTTGTGGACACAGAGGGGTTTCTCCACAACACCAGTCGCCGTATGAATTTGGACTGTGGTGTCTGCATGAAGGGAGGTAAGAACGAAAAAAAATTCTTATTATCCCTCCACTTCATAGCGAGCAAATTATTACACCGCAAGCAGGCTCTCTCCACCAGTCTAAGACGAGAATCTACAAGCTGCTGGGGAAAGCCCCGGCGATTAGGTCGCACGGTGCCACGTGCTCCAATCTGCTGATCAAACAAGTGACTAAACAGTGGCATGCTCGTGTAATAATTGTCCACATATAAATGGTACCCCTTTCCAAATAAGGGTGACACCATGTCCCAGACTATCTTGCCAGCGCTTCCTATGTAGTCAGGGCAGTTCTCTGGCTCTATGTGACTATCTTTACCCTCATAAACCATAAAACTATGTGTATAGCCTGTGGCCCTGTCACAGAGCTTATACACCTTGACCCTGTATCTGGAACGCTTGTTGGGAATGTATTGTTTGAATGACAAGCGGCCAGAAAACGTAATCAGGGACTCATCAACGCAGACAACTTGATGGGGAGTAAACAAGTCTGCAAAACGTTGGTTGAAGTGGTTTATTTGGGGCCGAATTTTGTAGAGCCGATCGTATGCAGGGTCTCCACGAGGGCGACAGAGTTCATTGTCGTTGAAGTGCATGAACCGCAAAATCTGCTCGTATCGTGCCCTGCACATGGAAGCAGAGAACACATGCATATGGTGAATTGGGTCAGTGGACCAATATGACCGCAACTCACTCCTTTTGGTTATGCCCATGTTGAGGGAGAGGCCCAAAAAAATCTTACATTCGCAAACCGTAATTGGTTTCCAATGTCTGGCAAGGGCTGACCGGAGAATAGTGGCGATGTGTTGACCAGCGTACAAATTGCTTTGGTCCACAATATATCTATAGAGATCTTCGGTGAAAAACAGTGAGTAAAAATCAAGTGGCGTAAAATCAACTGTTTCCACGTTAATGCCGGGTTGGCCAGTGAATAGGGGAAGTATGGGTTCTGCAGAAGTGGTGGGCACCCAATCAGGATTGGCAAATTCTGCAGGAAGGGCACTATGGGCCTGTCTTTGTCTTGGTGGCAGTGGGACACTACTTGTGCTTGCCACCTCGCCAGCTTGAACTGCACTTATGGGACTCGCCACGTCACCACGTGCATGGATGTACGTCATGGGTGTACTAGGCCGCTGGTGCTTGCCAGTTCACCAGAAGGATCAGCGACGCTAGTACGTCTCTGCTCCATACGAGGGACCTGCGGTTCCTGCACCTCAACAACAGAAGAAGTTCGGGATCTGGTACGCCTGCCCTTAACAGGGACCTCATCTCCATCGTCAGAGCTATCTGTCATGGAGCCGCTGTCCTCTACAGGATCTTATTCTGAACCTGAATCTGACAGATGAGTGACTTCCTCTTCACTATCTATCATGCTCAGAAATGTGTAGGCCTCTTCACTAGTGTACCTTCGCTTTGGCATTTTGGGCTCTAAATTTAGTGGTACACTAGTGAGACTCACAGGTAAAAAAGCACCTAGGCTGTCAGCGACTGTATCAAAACGCTAAAAAAAAACTGTTAGCGATCGCAGGGATCAGGCCTGACTCTGCGAACGCTGCAGTTATGGGTGTTGTGTTTTGTAAGTGACAGTGATCGATCGATACTGCACTTGGGTGGGCTGGGCTTGGCATAGGGGCTAAACGCAGGTGCTAGCAGGTATCTGGGCTGATCCTGCTAACAATGCATTTTTGGGAAACCTAAACTGCTGGCGACACTAATATAGATCTGATCAGATATTGATCTGTTCAGATACCATATTACTAAGGGAGGTGTATGCTTTGCGCCTGGGTGTTAGCGGTACTGGTAATAACCTGACGCTGCCAGGGGCGACGCAGCCCCTATCTGACCCTAAAACCTAACTTATATCACCCACATAGGTAATAAATGGCGGGTGCCCTGAAACTATAAAAAAAGAACTAACCAACCAGCATCACCCGTAACAGTTATATGGTGATCACTGGTGAAAGGGTGAACTAGAGGGCAATCAGGGGGTTAAAACCTTTATGCGATAGTATATAAAGCTGCGGCGGACCTAAATACCTACCTGCCTAACTAGCGTCACCTGTGACACTAATACAGCGATCAGAAAAACGATTGCTTATTAGTGACACTGGCGACGGGGGGTGATCACGGGGTTAAACCATTATTGGGGGGGAGTTAGGGGGTACCCTAGACCTAAAGGGGGCTAACCCTAACTGCCCTAACAGTTATTGCAGTCACAAATGCAATAATAAAAAATAAAAAAAATGCAATTGATGTCACTGTGACTGGGGGTGCAGGGGGTGATTGGGGGGGTGATCAGGGGTGAAGGGGGGGTGAAAGTGTGCCTGGTGTGTTCTACTGTGTAGTGTAGTGTTAGGTGCAACTCACTGATCCTCTCTCCTCGGTGCCAGAACGAAAATGCACGAGGAGAGATTACATCACCTCCTCTGCCTGTGTTTACATTACAGGAGAGGAAGTGATGTAGTGCTAGAATTTCATTCGTCAGGAGCGATCGCGAGGGGGTGGCCATGAATGAATGGCCGCCCCCTCATCCCAGATCGCTCCTGCACCGCCGCTGGCACCAGGGGGGCCCAATCAGGCCCCCCACCCGCGGGAAGGCATGGACGTACCTGTACACCAATATGCCTGCCCATGCCATTCTGCCAACGTACATCGGCATGCGGCGGTCGGCAACTGGTTAAGCAAGTCCACAGTGGGAAAAAAATATATAGATTCAAAACTTCTTTTCAGCAAAATATAAAATATAATATAATATATAATATAAAATAATGTCCCATAAAGCAACTCTGTGATCATGCGCTCCCCCCCCCCCCCACCGCGACTGCGCTCACCTCCAATCATGCAATTAAGTTTGGTCCACAACAGCAGCTGAACCACCTCTGGGCTCTAAGTAGCAGGATTTATAGGCTCCCCCCAGGTCTAATCCAAAGATGGTATCCTCCATTTAAAATACAAAAGAGGCCAGGTAGTGCATTATCGTTTAAATATAGAAATTTATTGAAGGTAAATATCAGGGTACTCACACTTTATAGGTGCTTGCAGTGCACCAGGTTATTGAAAATATACAAAGTTAAAATCCTCTCCAAATGGTTTGCAGGCTTGTGTGAATCAGCAGCTAGCTCAGAAAACAAGTGACTGTCTCCTCCACTGTCCTAGACTCTCCCCTATGCGTGCCGACAAAGGACGATCACGTCTTCCTCAGGGAGATCTAATTGCCTGGTGGAATCTGCTGAAATATATACTGCATCCGTGGCTGTTAAAGTGAAGCCACCATGTGCGCCATTTTGTTATGGGCCTGTCTATACAAAAACCCTGGCCATGGCCATGATACTGGAGTTATTCATGCCAATAGTAACACTGGTCACAGGCTCCAAGTGTATATCACGGCAGCCATGATAATGAAGCCCCAACATGCGCCATATTACTGTGGGCAAACCCCCCCCAAACTAACAACTATTCTTTCCTTTAATGAATACAGGACAGGGAAGACACATAGGCACAAAAACCCTTTCGGAGAGAGAGCACATATATACATATACATATATTTACACACCCCACACACTGTAAAGATGATCTAAAATTAAAATTAAGCAGTATGCTTAAGCAATTATTCATATTATATACAAAAAAATATATATAAAAGTGTAATATATATAAAAAAGAAGAATGTAAAAATAAATTATACATACATATATATATGTGTATATATTTATATATATATATACACATATATATAAAACGTATAATCTCTCTTTATGAATAAAGATACTAAAAAAAATTGCCCTGGTACAACAAACCCAAGAAAACGGGAAATGAGTATTCCCCCAATGGTTAAAGCTAAAAATTACTAAACACATAATATACCTAGAAGGTGAGATAAATATATTGTACCCACCCAGGCATAGTACATAATCACATAAACTATACCCCAATTAATCTCAGATGACCAGAAATCTCAAAAGTCGCATGAGCTGTGCTCAAATCACAATTGTACTCTAATGCGTGGAATTAACAACCTCAAAAATAGGGGGGCTAATCCAGCCCTCCCTCAATATAGACATCAGTGACGCCCTAAACTAAAGGATATACAACCACTCTAATGGTTACTAAGAAAGCATTGGAGGTCAAAATAAAATGCTAAACTAATCCCAATTGCACTCTATTAAGAGGTTGTTTATTCCTCTTATTAGAGTGCTATTTTGATTTGAGCATAGCTCATGCGCCTTCAGTGCGCAATAGGATTTGGGTATAGCTCATGCAACTTTAAGGTTAGCATTTCATTTCCGAGGTACCACATTTTTGAGTTTGTTGATTCCTTTTAATAGTGTGCAATTGGGATTTGAGCATAGCTCATGTGACTTTGGAGTGTAATAGGATTGGGGTATAGCTCATGCGACTTTGAGGTTAGCAATTTATTTCTGTTCATCATATGTAGTTACATGGACAGTTTGTGAAAAACTGACTTAGCTTTTCTAACCATTCGGGGATACTCATTTCCTGTTTTTTGGGGTTTGCTCTAGGTGAACACATACTGCTTAATTTATTTTTAGATCATCTTTACAGTGTGTGGGGTGTGTAAATATGTTTGCATATATGTTCTCTCTCTGAGGGTGTTTTGCTCTTGTGTGTCCTCCCCATCCTGTATTCATTAACCACCTCAATACAGTGCATTACACCCCCTTCCTGACCAGACCAATTTTCAGCTCTCAGCGCTCTCACACTTTGAATGACAATTACTCAGTCATGCAACACTGTACCCATATGAAATTTGATTCCTCTTTTTTTTTTTTTTACAATAATAGAACTTTCTTTTGGTGGTATTTATTCACTAGTGTTTTTTTTTTTTTTGCTATAAATAAAAAAAGGCCGTAAATTTTGTGAAAAAAAGCCTTTTTCTTTGTTTCCATCATAAAATTTAGCAAATTAGTAATTTTTCTTCATAAATTTCGCCCAAAATGTATACTGCTACATATCTTTGGTAAAAATAACCCGAATTAATGTAAATTATTTGGTCTTTGTGAAAGTTAGGCCCCTTTCACACATGCGGACATTATGTCCATATTTCATCCATCCGTTTGCGGATGAAATACGGACATGCATGCATCCCTATAGGATAGCGGGTGTCTGCGGATGAACATCCGCAGACACCCGCTATTGTTCGCCTCCGCAATTGTCCGATTCTGCAGACGGAGGAAAATCCTATTTTTCTATCTGTCTGCAGAGCGGATCGGATGAACACGGACAGATGGTCCGTGCTCATCCGATCCCCCATAGAGGAGAACGGAGAGCTGACAGGGCGGTCACTGCACAGTGTGCAAAGACCGCCCTTCTGCCGCCGACTCAGCGGGGACAACTGAGCAATGCCCGCTGAGCGAGCTGATCATCACGAGGCGGATCATTACTGATCCGTCCCGTGTGAAAGGGGCCTTAGAGTCTACAAACTATGGTGCCAATCACTGAAAATTGATCACATCTGATCAGGCCTTCAGCATATGAGGTGTATCTCATTTCTTGAGACACTAACAAGTCAGCAAAGTACAAATACCCACTAAATGACCCCCTTTTAGAAAGTAGACATTCCAATGTATTAAGTAAGAAACATGGTGAATTTTTTTAAGTTGTATTTTTTTCCCACAATTCTTTGCAAATGAAGAATTTTATTTATTTATTTATTTGTATTTTTTTAAAAAATTGTCATATTATCGGGTTATTTCTCACACACAGAATATGCATACAACAAATTACACCCCAAAATACATTCTGCTACTCTTCCTGAGTATGGCAATACCACATGTGTGGGACTTTTACACAGCCTGGTAACATACAAAGGTCCAATATTGAAGAAGCATCTTCTTCAGGCTTTCTAAGAGCATACATGACACATTTCATTTCTCAACCACCAATTACATTTTTGAAGGCCCTGGAGAACCAGGACAATAGAATTGCCCCCAAAATGACCCAATTTCAGAAAGCAAACGCCCCAACGTATAATCTATGAGGCATAATGAGTCTTTTGAAAAGTTCATTTTTTTCCAGAAGTTTTTGGAAAATGTGGGAAAAAAATGAAAACGCATTTTATTTTTATTTTTTATACAAAGTTGTCCATTTATCAGATATTTCCAACACATAGCATTTACATAGCAAAGATGACACCCCAAAATACATTCTGCTACTCCTCCTTAGTATGGCAACACCACATGTGTGAGACTTTTACACAGCCTGGCCACATACAAAGGCCCAAGTAGCACCATCAGGCGTTCTAGGAGCATAATTTTCCTGGCAACCTATCAACTGAGCAATGCCCGCTGAGCGAGCTGATCATCACGAGGCGGATCATTACTGATCCGTCCCGTGTGAAAGGGGCCTTAGAGTCTACAAACTATGGTGCCAATCACTGAAAATTGATCACATCTGATCAGGCCTTCAGCATATGAGGTGTATCTCATTTCTTGAGACACTAACAAGTCAGCAAAGTACAAATACCCACTAAATGACCCCCTTTTAGAAAGTAGACATTCCAATGTATTAAGTAAGAAACATGGTGAATTTTTTTAAGTTGTATTTTTTTCCCACAATTCTTTGCAAATGAAGAATTTTATTTATTTATTTATTTGTATTTTTTTAAAAAATTGTCATATTATCGGGTTATTTCTCACACACAGAATATGCATACAACAAATTACACCCCAAAATACATTCTGCTACTCTTCCTGAGTATGGCAATACCACATGTGTGGGACTTTTACACAGCCTGGTAACATACAAAGGTCCAATATTGAAGAAGCATCTTCTTCAGGCTTTCTAAGAGCATACATGACACATTTCATTTCTCAACCACCAATTACATTTTTGAAGGCCCTGGAGAACCAGGACAATGGAATTGCCCCCAAAATGACCCAATTTCAGAAAGCAAACGCCCCAACGTATAATCTATGAGGCATAATGAGTCTTTTGAAAAGTTCATTTTTTTCCAGAAGTTTTTGGAAAATGTGGGAAAAAAATGAAAACGCATTTTATTTTTATTTTTTATACAAAGTTGTCCATTTATCAGATATTTCCAACACATAGCATTTACATAGCAAAGATGACACCCCAAAATACATTCTGCTACTCCTCCTTAGTATGGCAACACCACATGTGTGAGACTTTTACACAGCCTGGCCACATACAAAGGCCCAAGTAGCACCATCAGGCGTTCTAGGAGCATAATTTTCCTGGCAACCTATCATTTTTGAAGGCCCTTCATATTTCTAAACTCATAGCATATACATACCAAGAATTACAATCCAAAATAAATTTTGGAAAGGGTAAAAAAAAAAAAAAGCATTACCAGGGTCAGTTCTTGTGGAAGCAGTCCAAACGGTAGGCAGAGGCATAGTCCCAAAACAGGCCAGGGTCAGTTCACATGGAAGGCTATTTGGTTATTTGGGGAAGCATGGAAAATGGTCAGCACAGATGATGAAAATGGGGAAATGGTTAAAAATATGGGCTAATATTTTAGGAATGTATGATAAAGTTGGAAGCATTCACCAATGCAAAGGCCATATTGGGAGGGACACTGGGGACAATGGTAGCTGGTATCTTCTCGAAACCCTCTTTTGGTGCACATGCAACATTTTTTTTGCCGTCTTTGGCCTGCTTCAGATGGTGGAATGCTGAAGGGGAAGTGGCACACTGAAGTCAGCAAACAGCCTCAGAGTAAAGGTCTTGTGGGGGGAGGGGGGTTCTTTGGTGATAGATGAGGGACGTGACAACTTCTTCTATGAATTTTAGGAAGGGGGCGGGGCATTCCATGGATTTGGTGTAAATTATGTAGGAATTATGATTGGCCAAATGGATGAGATAGATTGCTACTTTCTTGTACCAGAATCGGGATCTCCTTATTGACAAATAGGGCTGAATCATTTGATCATTAAAATCCACTCCCACCATGTAGAGATTATAATCTTGGACACATTTTGGCTTTTCAATGGGACCTTGTCTTCTTTGAACCTCAATTGTAGTGTCCTCATGGATGGTGCATGTCCCTTTTTATCCTTCCACTCTAAGGCCAGCACTTCGTTGCATCTCAATGATGCTCTTTCCCCCCCTTCGCACCTTTTTGCTTGCTAGTGATTGTGGGAAGCCCTTTTCTATTTTTTCTGGAGGTTCCACAGGCCAGAGTTTTTGCAAGGTATAAGTGTTTGAAAAGGGGCAGGCTGGTGTAAAAGTTGTCAAGGTATATGTGATATCCTTTGTTCAGAAGTGGGTATGCCAGGTCCCATACAATCTTTCCAGTTGTGCCCATGTACGCCAGGCATTCAGAGGGCTGGAGCTGGGAATCTCTTCTTTCATATATGCGGAACACATACAGATGTCCTGTGGCTCTATCACACAGCTTGTTTAATTTTACTCTGTATCTGGCCCTTTTGCTAGGAATATATTGCTTTATTCCTAGCCCACCTGAAAAGGGTATCAGGGACTCATCGACACATATATTCTGATCGGGGACATAGAGTTCTGCAAATTTATCAGTGGGCAAAGTTTATATAACTTGTCGTTATTTGGATGATTGTGGGGGGGGGGGGGGCACTGGGTGAAGAAAGCGCATTATCATCTTGTATCATGACCTGGACATTACGGCAGAATAAATGGGCATGTGATGGATGGGGTTGGTGGACCAATAGGCATGTCCTTCATTTTTTTTGGAATCCCCATGTTTGGGGTGAGGCACTGGCTGTGCTGTGAAAGTGGGAATAATTGGTGATGCCGAGTCGAAAGGCAGCCACGTTGGGTTGGCAAGACCATCTGGCACATATGTAGAGGTCCTGGCTCTTGGGGGATGTGACACTCGAGTAGTTGAATTGGAATTTCCTGTGCTGGTACTCAGGCATGATGTGGCAGCACTGGTACTGGGACTGGGAATTTGTTCTTGGAGCCTATTGCTGGTGGCAGCGCTGGTACTGGGCCTGGGAATATAATCCTGGTTTCCAGAGTGCTGTGCCCTTTTAGGAGGGACCCATTTTTCCTCCGAATCATTTGCCGATTCACCGTTCAGTTCAAATGCCGAATTTGATTCAGAATCAGAATTGCAATCTGTTGAGAACTCCCCGTTGCTCTCTAGGGATGAGCTAAGTGTTCGAGTCGAGCCCATGTTCAACTCGAACACCGGCTGTTCGCCCGTTCGGCGTAATCCGAACATTATGGGCCATTCGCGCCAAATTCGAGTGGCGCTCATGGCCTATAATGCACTGCGGCATCACAGTGCATCGCTGGCTGATGATTGGCCAAGCATGCACTATGACACGCATGCTTGGCCAATCACAGCGCTGTCAGCGAAGAGAGACATAATTTACAGTCAGTGTATTGTGCCACCTGCACAGTGTACACCTGAAGCTACCCCAATTGCTTGTGTTGTTCTGGTCCTATACCACAGGCAGCTGTAGCAGTTACAGTCGGTATATTGTGCCACCTGCACAGTGTACACCTGAAGCTACCCCAATTTCTGGTGTTGTGGTCCTATACCGCAGGCAGCTCCAGTAATTACAGTTGGTGTATTTAGTCATATGCACAGTGTGCACCTAAAGCTTCCCCAATTGCTGATTTTCTTCAGATCCTGTACCGCAGGCAGGCAGTTGCAGTGATTACAGTCGGTGTACTGTGTCATCTGCACAGTGTACACCTAAAGCTACCCCAATTGCTGGAGTTCTGCTGATCCTATACCCCAGGCAGCTCCAGTAATTACAATTGGTGTGTTGTCATCTGCATAGTGTGCACCTAATGCTACCCCAATTGCTGGTGTTCTTCAGATCCTATACCACAGGCAGGCAGCTCCAGTAATTACAGTCGGTGTACTGTGTCATCTGCACAGTGTGCACCTAAAGCTACCCCAATTGCTGATGTTCTGCTGATCCTATGCCGCAGGCAGCTGCAGTTATTACAGTTGGTGTATTGAGTCATCTGCACAGTGTGCACCTAAAGCTACCCCAATTGCTGGTGTTCTGCTGATCCTATACCGCAGGCAGCTACAGTTATTACAGTGCTGCATCATCTGCTCAGTGTGCACCTAAAGCTACCTGTCAGGGCTGGCTTAGCCCTTCCTTCTCTGGGCTGGCTGCTCAGCTGTCGACTAATTGCCAGCTTTCATCTCTCTCCACAGTCACCCAGCTGTTCCTGATCCTACTCGTCTGACCTGCCTACTTAAAGCTGTCCAGCTCACTTCATCATTGCCTTCACCTTGGTCACATAACAAGAAACCATCTCCTGCGGTTCTGTTTAAAGACTGGCTTGCTGACATTCCCTTCTGACTCCTTACCCTGCTTGCTGTTGCTCCGCTTGGAGTCCTGACTTCTGGCCTGGCTGATAACCCGATCTGGTTATTGAACTCTGGACTGGCTGACTACTCGATCCGATTACTGGACTCTGGCTATGCTTTGACTACTCTATTTACCTTTTTATTTTATTATTAATAAACAAGTGTGATTTAATTGTACTTCTGTCTCGGTCTGGTTCATGGTTTCTGACAGTAGGCGAAGGCCATGAATTCAGGAGATACAGTCAATCCACTTGTCGGTAATATTTTTTCCTGATTGGATGAGCAAGATCACCGCATGGATCAGTTTGCCATAGCATTACAAATGCTCCTGAGTCACACGGCTCACCTGGAATCCTCCACTGTGGCTGCTCCGATACAACCCGAGCTGCAGGCTGTCCCTGCTACTGCGCCAATCTCTGTGCAGGCACCCTCCTCGAGTATTACCTCTATAAGAGGTATATCTGGTTCCGCTCTGCTTCCCCAGCGATTTGGGGGCGATCCAGTTCAACGCAGAGGGTTTCTCAACCAGGTTGAGATTTTCTTTGAAATGTTGCCCCAGGCGTTTCCCACGGACAGAAGCAAAGCAGGTTGAGTGACACTCCACTTGCCATTGAGGCTCTTGACAGGAGACCTTTACAGCCTGCCCATGTGACTCATGAGACAGTTCCGTTGTCCATGGCCGTAGGGGCTCTACACCATGAGATAATCCAATTCCAAGTTATTTCCCTACCCAGGTTTCCACTGGTTATTGGTTATCCTTGGTTACAGAGGCACAACCCCTCTTTTGATTGGCTCTGTGCTGAGGTTCTCTCCTGGTCTCCACAATGCAGTGAGACATGCTTCCTGACGGTATCTAGGGTCCTGTGCACCTCTTCACTCTCCTCCCTGCCGGAGAAGTACCACGATTTCAGCAATGTCTTTGCCAAAGTTCAAGCCGGTAGTTTGCTTTCACACCGGTCTTATGATTGCCCAATTGAACTTCAGCCCGTGCCATACCTCCTCGTGGCCGGGTTTACCCTTTGACAGTCCTGGAGGATAAGGCCATGGAGGAGTATGCTGGTGCTGGTTTCTTCTTTGTGAAGAAGAAGAGCGCTGAACTGAGACCTTGTATAGATTATAGGGGTCTCAATCGTGTCACGATTAAGCATGCCTACCCGATTCCGTTGATTACAGAGTTATTTGACCGCCTCAAGGGAGCAACGGTTTTCACGAAGCTTGACTTGAGAGGGTCATACAATCTCGTGCGCATTAAGGAGGGCGACGAGTGGAAAACTGCGTTTAATATCAGAACAGGCCATTATGAGTACCTGGTAATGCTTTTTGGCCTTTATAACGCCCTGGCTGTTTTCCAGGGATTTATTAATTATGTCCTCCGAGATTTGTTGCAGTTATGTGTGATGATTTATCTCGATGATATCCTCATATTTTCCAAGTCCCTGGAGAGCCACCACACAGATGTCTGTCGTGTGCTTCAGAAACTAAGAGAGAACAATCTCTATTGTAAACTGGAGAAGTGTGAGTTCCATCGTGAACACTTTCCACTGCTGGTTTTTCGATGGACCCAGAGAAACTTTCGGCAGTCCTACAGTGGCCTCGACCCGTAGGTTTACGTCCTCTGCAGCGTTTCCTGGGCTTTGCCAACTACTATTGGAAGTTTATTCGTAACTTCTCATCTCTGGTCAAGCCCCTGACTGATATGACCAGAAAGGACGGTAACCCACAGAGTTGGTCTCCGGAGTCCATTAAGGCCTTTGAAACTCTCAAGGCTGCCTTTGTTTCTGCTCGTGTGTTGGCACATCCTGATCCTACGTTGCCTTTTATCCTAGAAGTTGATGCTTCTGAGACTGGAGTTGACTCCCTTCTGTCTCAACATCCTAACTCTGAGAGCGCTATTCATCTATGTGGCTACTTTTCCAAGAAATTGTCACCTGCTGAGTGCAATTATGAGATTGGTGACAGAGAGCTGTTGGCGATCATTTTAGCCCTGAAATAATGGAGACATCTCCTTGAAGGTACCACTGTGCCTGTTCTTATTCTTACTGACCATAAGAATCTTACATTCTTGTCTGAGGCTAAGCGCCTTTCTCCCAGAAGGGCGCGATGGGCACTTTTCTTGTCAAGTTTTAATTACATTGTCTCATTCTTACCCGGTACTAAGAATGTAAGGGCTGATGCCTTGTCACGACAATTTTCCTCCACTTCCAAGTCAGAGTCGGTACCAGTTCCTGTGATTCCTCCCGATTGTATCTTGGCTACGGTTCGCACCAGTCTTACTTCTCCTTTGGGTGACAAAATTCTTGCTGCTCAGGTCCATGCTCCTCCTGAGAAACCTTGTGACCGCTGCTTTGTCCTAGAGAGTCTCCGTACTGCCATGCTCCAGACTTACCATTCTCCCAAGGCAGCTGGCCATTCTGGGAAGAATCAACTCATTTGGGCCATTTCCCAACAGTTCTGGTGGCCTAGTCTACGGGCTGATGTTGCTGCCTTCGTAGCTGCCTGTTCCGTGTGTGCTCAGAGTAATACTCCATGACACCTTCCAGTGGGCCTCCTACAACCCATACCCAATGGAGAGAGGCCCTGGACTCACCTGTCAATGGATTTCATTGTGGAGTTGCCCAGCTTCCAAGGCAACACTGTTATCCTTATGGTGGTTGACCGGTTCTCAAAGACGTGTCATTGTATTCCCCTTAAGAAGTTGCCTACTTCTAAGGAACTGGCTTCCATTTTTGCTCATGAGATCTTTCGCTTACATGGGCTGCCCAAGGTGATTGTCTCGGACAGGGGCAGTCAGTTTGTCTCCCGGTTCTGGTGAGCCTTTTGTGCACAGTTGGGAATCCAGCTTGCTTTCTCTTCTGCGTATCACCTGCAATCTAATGGGCTGCAGAGCGAGCCAATCAGTCCTTGGAGCAATTCCTACATTGCTATATTTCTGACCACCATAACAACTGGTCAGACCTATTACCATGGGCAGAGTTAGCTCACAACAGTGCCTTGAATTCTGACTCCCAATTGTCTCCATTTATGGTTTCCAACATTCCATGTTGCCTGACTCGTTTGTTCTGCAGAGTATTCCTGCGTTAGAGGAGCATTTCTGTGGTCTTCGTTCCACTGGGGTACAAGTCCAGGAGGCTTTGCGTCATGCTAATGATAGGTACAGACTCCATGCTGACCACAGACGCCTCCTGCGCCTTCCTACCAGGTTGGGGTTCAGGGTCTGGTTGTCATCTCGCAACCTCCGACTTTGTGTTGCCTCACTGAAGTTTGCATCTCGGTTTATTGGGCCTTTCCATATCCTTTGCAGGATTAACCCAGTGGCCTACGTTTTGGACCTTCCGCCTAGTATGCGCATCTCTAATGTGTTTCATGTCTCCTTATTGAAATCATTGGTCTGCAACCGATTTACCACCTCAGTGCCACATCCTCACCCTATTCAGGTTGAGAACCATGAGGAGTATGAGGTACAATCCATTGTTGACTCCCGTAAGTTGCGTGGGCGCATACAGTACCTGGTGCATTGGAAGGGGTACGGTCCGGAGGAACGCTCCTGGGTTTCATCCTCAGATGTACATGTCCCTGTCCTCCTCCAAGAGTTCCACAGACGTTTTACCCTCAAGCCCGGTGGCCCTCCGAGGGAGAGGGGTCATTGATGAGGGGGTACTGTCAGGGCTGGCTTAGCCCTTCCTTCTCTGGGCTGGCTGCTCAGCTGTCGGCTAATTACCAGCTCTCATCTCTCTCCACAGTCACCCAGCTGTTCCCGATCCTACTCGTTTGACCTGCCTACTTAAAGCTGTCCAGCTCACTTCATCTCTGCCTTCACCTTGGTCACATCACAAGAAACCCTCTCCTGTGGTTATGTTTAAAGACTGGCTTGCTGACATCCCTTCTGGCTCCTTACCCTGCTTGCTGTTGCTCCACTTGGATTCCAGACTTCTGGCCTGGCTGATTACCCGATCTGTTTATTGAACTCTGGACTGGCTGACTACGCGATCCGATTACTGGACTCTGGCTATGCTTTGACTACTCTATTTACCTTTTTATTTTATTATTAATAAATAAGTGTGATTTAATTGTACTTCTGTCTCGGTCTGGTTCATGGTTACTGACAGTAGGCGAAGGCCATGAATTCAGGAGATACAGTCAATCCACTTGTCGGTAATATTTTTTCCAGATTGGATGAGCAAGATCACCGCATGGATCAGTTTGCCATAGCATTACAAATGCTCCTGAGTCGCACGGCTGCCCCAATTTCTGGTGTTCTCAACTCCCTGCAGGCCATTAGTATGTCTGGAAGGCCAACAAGGAGAGGCAGACAGTCACGAGCCAATAAAAGAGGGCAAGCAGGCTCTATGTCGGGAGGCAACAGTGCTGGTCATGGACACGGTGCAACCTCATCAGCACATTTGCCATGGGACACGCTTGTCCTTATTTTCGGCAGCTGGAGGTGTTGAGCCGCAACATGCCCAAGACTTGGTAGAGTGGATGACCAAGCCCTCCTCATCCTCCTCATCCTCTCTCACCCAGGCTCAGGGTACTGGCAAAGCAGCCGCCAACATAGCCTCTTCCCTCGTCTCAATGGCATCAGTCACTCCTTCCCTAGACCCACCATGTCCTCCTGAGGAGTCCCGCGTTTGAGCACAGTGTTGGGTACATGCTCCAGGAGGGTGCCCAGCGTTTTGAAGGCTCTGATGATGATACCCAGCTAGAGGAAGGCAGTAGCGTGAGCCCAGAGAGAGGGGATGCCCAAGAAGGACAGCAATCTGGCAGTCATGTTCCACCGGCTGCAGCATACTGCCAGGTTTGCTCCAGTGATGAGGAGGGAGGGAATGACGAGGTCACTGACTCCATGTGGTTGTCTGATAGGAGAGAGTAGGAGGAGGAGGAGGAGGCACATCCCCCAACGAGGCAGGATGCCCTCCAGGGGCCAGCTTAAGGGCAGCACACTGACTGAATCACACCGCTACCCCTGCGCGTTATTCCAAAAGTTCTTTGGTGTGGACTTGCACATGGCTGGGAGAAGGTTGCTGTGGATCATGTCGTCCTTAGTGACCCAGAGGACTCCAGACCGAATGTCTCAGCTAACCTACGCTGCATGGCCTCCCTGATCCACGGTACAAGGGTAAGGTTGCGGACCTTATCTTGCCGTCGCAGAGGGAGCAGAGGATGAGACATCTTCGGGAGGCCTTGTAGAAAGGTCTGTGCAATGCGTTCCCAGAGACTGGGAGGTTACCAATTCCTGGTCCTGGACAACGTGTTGCTGAGGCTTCGGTAAGTCACAGGAGTGGTGGAGAAGGTGGCCATCTGACTGATGCATTCAGACAATTTTTTAGTCCGCAGCCCCAAGGTATGATCAATTGCAGCAACCATCGCCAGCATCTGATTTATATGGTGCAGGAATACCTAGGGGCAAGATCAGACTTGCACACCTTTCCCACTGAAAATCCTCTGGGTTACTGGGTCTTGAGGATGGATCACTGGCCAGAGCTTGCACAGTATGCAGTTGAGCTACTGGCCTGTCCTGCATCCAGCGTTCTTTCGGAGCGCACATTCAGTGCTGCTGGAGGCTTTGTAACCGATCACAGGGTGCACCTGTCCACCGACTTGGTTGATCAACTGACCTTCATGAAGACAAATCAGTCTTGGATCGCTACCAAGCACCTGAAGCTGATGTAACCGAATATTTTTTTTTTAAATGTCTCATCCCTTTAAGACTGCCTATACTGATGCTGAGTGACTATCCTGTTATGCTGACTGACTAGCCTCTTCCTCCTCAATGATCCTGCTGATAGCTTGGAAGAAAATTTTTGGTTCTGGGCGTTGCCACCAGTGGCTAAGGCCCAATTATACAGCCCCTGTTTAACAGGGGCATGTAATTACAATTTTTGATGCAATACTCTGAGCAGAGCTCATTCCTGCGCTCCAACTAGAGTATCTGTGAGGGGTTGCAGTGTTGTGGCACCAGTGCCTAAGGCCCAATTTTTATGCCCCTGTTTAACAGGGGTGTATTATTACAATTTTTGATGCAATACTTTGCAGCAGGGCACATTCCTGTTCTCCAACTAGAGTTTCTGTGAGGTGTTGCAGTGTTGTGGCACCAATGCCTAAAGCACAATTTTTCTGCCTCTGTTTAACCGGTGCATGTAATTACAATTTTTGATATAATATTTCACAGCAGGGCCCGTTCCAGTGCCCAGCGAGAGTAACTGTGAGGACTTAGCCCGACAAGCATATCCGTCCCCGTTATTTCAACAGATTATTAAGGACGAGGTCCGGAAGTGATGTTGCATACACACATCGGACTAAGTTGTCGGAATTTCGGTTTGCCAAGAACGCGGTGACGTAAGCTGCATATGGCGGGCCTAGAAAAGGGAAGTTCAGCACCACGTCCGGCACCCTTTGGGCTCCTTCTGCTGATCTTGTGTGCATCGCATGTTAGTAGAAATTTGGTGAGAGACGATTTGCGCTTTTCAGATTTGTGATTTAGTTCGCTACTGCTCTTCAGTTTCTGCTGGTCTTTGCGTATCTGATAATCAGTGCGTGTAATCAGTAAGTATTTTTCTCTTTGTGAACTATATCTTGGTATAGTACGCTTTGATTTGCATTGCTTATTGTCTGCTTGCTTCTGCTATTCAGGTCGTTCTTTCAGGCATTGCTGTTTATCAGTGCTTTCTGTTGTCCGTTCTGACTATCCCACCGTTTTCAAACCATGTTTCGTCTACATACTTGTCGTAGAGTTTGTGCTGTGCAGGGGCCTCGTGTTGGGGTTCTTACTTTGACACAAGCCCGGTCCATGAACAGGGAGGGGAGGCCTTTGTGGACCAAGAATTGGTTGTGCCAGCGTGAGCAGTTCTCGCACATGCCTTTGCTCCGTGAGATCCGGGAGAATAATCCTGATGATTTCAGGAATTATCTCTGGATGACGGACCCCGTTTTTCACCGTCTGCTGGCTTTGTTGACCCCTTATATCGGCAGGCAGGATACCTGCATGTGGCAAGCCATCACTCGGGAGCAGAGGCTCATCGCCATGTTGCGCTACTGGGCGACAGGGAGAAGCCTTCAGGACCTCAAGTTCTCTACAGACATCTCCCCCCAGGCTCTGGGGATCATTATTCCAGAGACCTGTTCTGCCATCATTCAGGTCCTGCAGAAGGACTATATGAAGGTAAGTTTTATCCTTTAACATCACATTCTAAGTATTTCATGATTGCTAATGTCTTGCATTTCTTTCCTCATTCCCTAATTACCATCATTGCAATATGCTCTAATTCATATGCTCTGCCCCTTTGTCCTCATGCATATTTGCCTCACTAACTTCCCCACCATGCTCTTCTTGGCCCATAAAACTAAAGTCTAGTCACTTACCAATGTCTTTTGGCAGCTCCATAGTATTGCTTTCCCCTAAACACCCCCTAAAATGTCTACAAATGTTATGTGTGTGCTTCAATTCATGCAGAGTGACATTTTTTTTTTTTTGGTTTTGCCAAACTCATTAGGAACCCCCCTCCCCCCACTGCTAGCTCAGCTGCTAGCATTCCTATATCTGCTGACTTTACCAAACCCAATACACACTATATCTACCTTTTTGATGGTCACATTTATGGATGAATTCACCAAAGCATGTAGTGCAAGGGCCTGCCTCAATACTTTAAAATGCTATAATTTTTTGGGTTTTTTTCCCTATTATTATCTTGATATGTAATAGCAGAATCTCAAAATGTGCTTCCATTTTGTTTTCTTTTTGTTATTATGACACTTATTACCTGTCCGGTGGGCTGCCAAAAGTGTAAGTAAGGAGGGGCTTCCCAAAGTATCACACATTATTTAGGCCTTCAGCTCTCAATCAAGTGGAGAGGGTTACCTGTCCAAAACCTCCCCCCCCCCCCTCATTTTTTAGCAAGGGCCCATCAGATGGGGGGGATAGGGGGGGGGGGGTGATGACTCTGATAAGGGGACCTTATACTTTAGGCTTTAAATACTCAGTTGCCAAAATGTTATACTGATCTTGGCCAAAAATGTTGGTGTCTAATCTGCTTGCAATGTTGGTTTGCAAAATTACAAATTTTTGGTCTTGTTTCACTCCACAGTGTCCTTCAACGCCACAGGAATGGCAGACTGTGGCCTCCCACTTTGCCAGTCGTTGGGACTTTCCCAATTGTGGAGGTGCAATTGATGGGAAGCACGTCTGCATCGTCCCACCACCCAACTCGGGGTCGTACTATTTTAACTACAAGGGGTTTAATAGTATCGTGATGTTGGCGGTGGTGTCTGCGACCTATGACTTCTTGTATGTGGACATGGGGCAAAATGGCCGGATGTCGGATGGTGGAGTGTTCGCACGGACGGAGTTCTACTGGCGTCTCCAGAGTGGCAGTCTGGGCTTGCCACCCCCAGAAGAGAATCAGGAAGGACTCCCGTTCGTCTTCGTCATGGATGAGGTGTTTGCCCTGGCAAACCATCTGATGCAGCCTTTCCCGATGAGGACCCTCACCCTGGACCAGAGGATTTTTAATTTCCGCCTGTCCAGAGCCCGAAGAGTGGTTCACAACTTCACAATTTTCTAAAAAGACATTCTGCAAACTATGCGGTCTCAGTTGTCCAAGAAGCAGACTTGCTTGAAAATGAGAACCTCACGGGCCTTGAAGCGGCTTGTTCTGGCTTGCCCCCCCAAAGCGCCCATGAGGTTAGAAACCAATACATGAAGTACTTTGTGGGTAGGGGGGCCATTGATATGCCAGACAATGTCTGAGCGGCATTTTAGGAATACATTTTTCTTTGAAACGCCAATATTTGTTTTCATGTACTGCTTGGCTTGGTTTTAGGTGTCTCCTAGGTAAATTTATGTTTTTTCTTGTTGTGCCTTTTTCTACAACAGTGCAAACCCAAGTTCTGAGCGAGATGAGGGGACAGTCTCTTCTTCAGATAAGCTTATTATGTTGTGGGTCTGCTACACACACACCTTGCTTTTGTTAACTAATGTATGTAGTGCATTACTGACCAAAATCTTGCTAATTTTCAGCACCATGGCAGGAAAATGGCATGATTGTGAAATATAACACATCACTGTGGGTGTTATTTACTAAAGGCACGTCAACTATGCACTACAAGTGCACTGCAAAAGTACACCTGAAACTGCACTTGGAGTGCAAAGTGGAGTTACCTTTAGTAAATAACACCCATTGTCACCGAAAACAAAAATTTTACTCCAAATCCTGCTTTTGCGCAATGAAAAAGGAAGCCACACATTGTTGATAATTTAACTTTTTAATCAAAACACATTCACATGTGCGTTTAGAAAAGGGCTTTACAACAAACCAACATATTGGGTGTATCAAAAACATTATTTCAGGTAATTTTTTTGTAACTTGGTGTTTTTGTGCATGTATCAAAGCGTAACATACAGAACACAGGAACTTACAAAGTTCAACTTTGAAAAGTGAAGACAATATCAGACATGAGTATGTACAAACTGGGCTGATATTGCCTTCATCACATGGGGTGTCACCCCTGGAAAAGCCAAATTTGGAAGATGCACACAGTGTGTGAACATGTGCTATCTCCCATCATGGGGGATCAATGTGCATGTTTTGGGGCTGCAACCCCTTCATCTCAGCCACTTTCCACAAAACACGTACTTTGATCCCCCATGATGGGAGATAGCGCACGTTGACACACTCTGTGCATCTTCCAAATTTGGATTTTTATCAAATACAAAAGTTGTGGTTTAAAAGCAAAAAAATTAAACCCTAGCTAGTTTGGGCTGTTTCACACTCTCCCCAAAACATCAATGACATAATTTTATTTTTAACATCATTGATGTTTTGCTGTATATTTTCTAAATCCCGATTGCACCCCATTATCTCCCCAATCAGGATCTGGGCACTTTCACTGGTAAAATGGGATTCTTCTTCCACATCACCTACAAAACAAAGCAAAAAACACACCATGTATTATAAATATGGTGACATACATTGATGAGCTTACTGGAAGCTGTATTCTCCGACACTCACCTGTTGTGGTGACAATTTGTCCAACTTCAACGATCTCTCCTTCCTCCTCCTCCTCCTGCTCCTCTGCTTCTGGTTTTGGAATTTTGCCTTCTTTGGGAGGGGTGTGGTCCCTGGTGTCCTCAGACTTCCCGAGTCTTCTCTCCCCTATGAGAATGGTAAAAAGGAATAATTGGCACACAGTGGGCAGAAATAGGAATATGAAACATTGCTTGGAAGTGTTGTACAATTGTGTTTTTTGGCCGAGTTCAACGGTGAGAACATTATTGTAGACACTTTGTTAAGCTGGAATACTTACCTGCAGAACGATGTTTCTTACGAACGAATGAAACCATGAACTTGAAAGTGGCCATTTTAAACTGCACAACATGAAATCAAAGCACATGGAGCAGTATGCAAGCAAGAATAATCATATGAACACACAACTACTTACTTTTTTGAAGAACACGCTTGATCCTTCTGTACTGATCGTGCTCCCTCAGTTTCAGGTCTGACCAGCGTTTTCCCAGTTGATCCTTGGATCGGCGTACCCCAAAATTCTTCTGCAGACTGTTCACAACTTTAGTCATGATCTTGGCCTTTCTGATATTTGGGTTTGGGTAAGGTCCATACTTCCCATCATAGTCGGTCCTGTTCAATATGTCCACCATCTCCAACATCTCTAAAAAAGACATATTTGAGGCCTTAAATCTTTTCTTCCTGGATCGAGACGTTTCAGGCTCCGGCCTTTCCTCACCCTCCTCCTCGTTAGTGGAACTCTGATTGCGCACCTGTGTTCTCTCCGCCATATGCTCTCCCCACTGCGCCGAAAGCTAAGGGGCGGGGAATAGTCTAGAAAGAATGTCAGGGGAGGGCTACTACACATCACTACACTAAACTGCTTCTATCTAGGCCGATGTTGGGACAAGATTAGGAGGGTTTATCATGACATTATTAGTATTTTAGGTTTTGTCTTGTGTTGTGTCTTGCAGACAAGATGGATCCCTTCCAAACCCCCAATTTTATGGGGCTATTCCTGGAAGTGTACAGGGAGCTGCCCGGCCTGTAGCAGATCAACAACCTGTTTTATCACGACCGAAGAAAGAGAAACGCAGTGCTGGAGAAACTTCTTTCTTTGGTGCGGATCATGGTCCCCACGGCAGACATGGCCTATGTGAAGAATAAAATTGGTGCCATAAAGATTACATATCTCAGGGAGAGAAAGAAGTTCCTGGAGTCCCTGAGATCAGGAGATCCAGATGCCATTTATTACCCCAGGATGGTTTACTTCGAGAGGCTGCATTTTCTGGTAGACCAGGGGGAACCCAGGCCACCACTCTCCAGTCTTCCTTCAAGGCTTCCTTCACCCCCAGCTGAGGCTTCCAACATCCAACCTGGGCCTTCCAGGCAGCAACATGTGGTGGGGCAGCTTGAGACAGGTATTGCATTGTTGAACATATTTCTTGTCGTACATTTAATGATGTTAACTAGATGTTCTTATTGATCAGTAAGTTCTGATTGAACAAAGTGGTTTACATTTCAATAGACAGTAGTGACCAAAAATGATTGGTACGAGAATGAAAAATGCTGGGCTCAGAATGATAGTCTGTTCTATTTGGTAACATTCAATTTGCAACATTCATGAGCTAAAAATGGTGTGATTGATGAGCAAAAAACTAAAACTATGTCCCATTTTCATACACAGGAAGACCTCAGCCGGGGGAGGCTGTGGCAAGTGGCAGCCAGGAGGTTGACCATTGCCCTCCTTCTCCTCCTCCTGCCATAACTACAGGAGCCCAGCCACAGCCTGGAAGGATGCCTGGTGGGAAGTGGCTAAGGAAGACGAGAGAGTGATGGCCTGGGTTCAGTCTGGTCTGACAGAAGATGCAGCCTCTTGAAGAACCACATCCTGGGGACATAGATGGCTTCTGCTTTTCCTGATCTCTAGGACTTCTGGACCAGACTTCTCTCCCTGAGATATGTACACCTCATGCCACCATTTTTTCTTTTTATAATTAGTTCATGTCTGCCCTGGGGGCCAAAGACTTCGCCAAATTGACAAGTTTATCCAGCGCCGCTTTCCTCTTTTTAGTTGTTTGAGACCTAAATAAAGGATTTTTTGGTTTGAAGAAATACTTGTGTATGTGTTTTACTTCAAAAAGGCCAGTTTAGTTGTGAGCAGGCAGGTACATTTCAAAAATACAAAGTGAAATGAATAACAAGGGGTACCAACACTAAACAACCTCCTGTAGATTAAAAAAGAAAAAGAAAATATAAAAAAGATAATAATGTTGTTGTGGTAAGTTTACACACAAAACACACCCCAAAAAATGGAAAGATGAGCGAACTGTCAAAAAAGGAGATGTTTATGAAAAAAAACAAACACAAAATTCACCCAAAAAACAATAAACAAAAAATAAAATTGTGTAGATGTGACGATTTCAAAAATTGTATTGCTGAAATGAGTAAAAAAATGAGTAAAAAAGAGTCAGGAAATACGTTCAGGAGAAGTGTGTGTGACTATGAGCATCAAAAGAAGTTCCTTCTTGCAGTATTGTAAAGAACAAGAGAATGCACTTCATGAAAGAATTTTTAACATTGCAACGTGACGAATGTGCTATATAGATTACGAGCAGTAGTTTTACCTGAGCGAGCGCTTCCATGTCCGAATTTGATTGTGAGCATGCGTGGCACCTTGTCCGTCGGAGTATGTCCGATCGGAGCATTTTGTCGAAAAATTTTACTGGCAAGTTGGAAAAGTTGGTCCGTCCGATACTCCGACGGAAGCAGACCACACACAGTCGGAATATCCAACAAAACGCTCCGATAGGAAACATTCCGTCTGAATCTCCGACCGTGTGTACAAGAGCTTACAGTGTTGTGGCCCCAGCACCACCACCACCAAAGGCCCAATTTTTCTACCACTGTTCAACAATGGTATGTAATTACAATTCTTGATATAATAGTTCACAGCAGGGTGCCCCAGCGCTCACCAAGAGTCACTTTGAGGGCTTACAGTGTTGCGGCAACACCAACACCTTAGGCCCAAATTTCTGCAGAGCAAATAGGGCAGGCCCCTACTTTCAAACATCCAACTTACAAACGTCTCCTACTTGCAAACGGAAGGAGACAACAGGAAGTGAGATGAAATCTACCCCTAGGAATGGAAATTCTCTCCCGTAAGAGTTGATATGGGAAAAACGTGTCTCCTCTTTACTGATGCTTTATCCCAATCCTTGTTTTACTAAAAACCCCAAACTTTCAAAAAACATTGATCATTGGGACAGAAAGTGAGGTACAATCTTCTGAAGAGGTGCACAGACGGAAACATTTTTACTGGGGTGATAACCCTTACCTATGTTTTCCAAAAAGCTTAAAAATAGAATTTTTGACTGAAGCTACACTTTAAAAATGTACCAGTTCAAAATTACAAACAGATTCCAATTAACAATGAGCGGCACAGTGGTGTAGTGGTTAGCACTCTCATCTAGCAGTAAAAAGGGTCACTGGTTTGAATCCCAACCACGACACTACCTGTCTGGAGTTTGCATGTTCTCCCTGTGCCTGCGTGGGTTTCCTCCGGGTACTCCAGTTTCCTCCCACACTCCAAAGACATGCAGGTAGGTTAATTGGCTTCTGTCCAAAATTGGCCCTAGTATATGAATGGTGACCTTGGATTGTGGGCTCCTTGAGGGTAGGGACCGATGTGAGTGTGCAATGTACAGGGATAGGGACAATTGTAGAAAATCACTCAGGTTGAACTGGATGGACTGATGTCTTTATTCAACCTTACTAACAATGTAACAATGTAACAACAAACCTACACAGTCCCTGTCTTGTTTGCACCAACTGTATACTGCTGTTCTGAGTATATAGGGCCTGGGGGCCCCCACGCCTTTCCTTTTCTTAATTTGGGTAGGGGTTCCCCTTAATATCTGTACAAGACCCAAAGGGGCTAGTAATGGGCAGGGGGGGGGGCAACCCATGCCATTTTTCTCAATGATTTTCATCCATATTGCCGAAACCAGACATTACATTAAAACTGCAAGCAGTTTTAAATTACTTTTTTTCCGTTAGAAATTTCATTTTGTGCAGGGACTGTTCTAAACGTGGGAAACATGTGCCACTTCACAGGCATACTACACCCCCAGGCACGATATTTAAAGGAATATTTCACTTTTTTTCAGTTTAAGCGTCATTAAAATCAGTGCTCCCGATAAAAAACGTCAGTTTTGAATTTTTTTTTTTTGCATTGATACATCTCCCTTTTTAGGACAATAACTTGCATATTAGCCTTTAAAATTAGCACTTTTGATTTCAAACGTTCAAGTCCCATAGACTTTAATGGGGTTCTAAAGTTCACGCAAATTTTAGGTCCGTTCGCAGGTTCTTTTGCGAACCGAACCGGGGGGGGGGGGGGGTGTTCAGCTCCCTACTCCCTATCCCTATTGCTCTCATCGGTCATGGAGAGGATCTGGAACGCCTCCTCTTAGTGTATACTCTTTTGGACATGATGCTGATGGCTGTGTGACAGGTGGCAGGTGATGGTCACTGATGGGCTTTGCGATGGGTGGCAGGTGACTTTCACTGATGGGTGATGACGGTGTGACAGGCGATGGTCACTGATGGGAGACAGGCCACGGACAGCGACAGGTGATGGTCACTGATGGCTGGAGGTCACTGATGGGTGATGGTCACTGATGGGTGATAGCTGGCAGTCACTGATAGATGACGGGTGACGGCTGCCACTCACTGATGAGTGATGGGTGACAGGTGCACCACTGATGGTCACTGATGGGTGATGGTTGATAGGTGATGGCCACTGATGGCTGATGGTCACTGATGGGTGACGGCTGGTGACTGGCGGTCACTGATGGGTGACAGGTGATGGCTGATGGGTGACGGGTGATGGCTGGCGGTCACTGATGGGTGATGGGTGATGGGTGATAGGTGCACCGCTGACGGTCACTGATGGGTGATGGCTGACGGTCACTGATGGGTGACGGTTGATAGGTGATGGCCACTGATGGCTGATGGTCACTGATGGGTGATGGGTGATGGTTAGCGGTCACTGATGGGTGACAGGTGATGGCTGATGGGTGATGGCTGGTGGTCACTGATGTGTGACAGGCGATGGCTGGCGGTCACTGATGGGTGACAGGTGATGGCTGATGGGTGACGGCTGGTGGTGGCTGATGGGAGATGGCTGGCAGTCACTGATGGGTGACGGGTGATGGCTGGCGGTCACTGATGGGTGATGGCTGACAGTCACTGATGGGTGACGGGTGATAGGTGCACTGCTGACGGTCACTGATGGCAGTCTCCTATGTGACAGGTGCACTTTATGGGGTGACTGTGGTGACTGTTGGGTGACAGATGACAATGGGGGGGCGATCTGACAAGTGTGGTGTTGGTGCAGACTAGGGATGAGCTTCGAGTTCGAGTCGAACACATGTACGACCCCCACGTCAATATGCAGCCCCCTCTGATGTAATGCAGGTTTCCGTTACATCAGAGGGGGGCAGGGTCACCCACACGTCATTGGGGAAGCCCGGCTTCCCCACTTGCGTCAGAGGGGGTGGGGTCAGGTGACGGGTGGCCCCGCCCTCCTAATATAAGAAACGTCAGGCCGCCGGGATCCCGCAGTCTCTCCGACAGTGGAGACAGAGAATGCATGGATGGACTGTGCTGCTCTGGACTGAGAGATCACCCGTCGCTAGATCAGATCATCCATTGCTGGACCCCGGAAAGATAATCATCCGTCGCTGGATAGCAAGAGTGGATTACCACTGCTGGAATCTTTCTTTTATTTTTTTTATTTTTAATAAAGGAATTTTTCAAAAGTGTGTCTGTCTCATTTAACTATTTTTTACACTTTCTTTGCGAAATGGTAGGAGTACTTTTGTACCCCTTTACCATTTCAAACGAGGGGGTGGGATCTGGGGGTCCCCTTGTTAAAGGGGGCTTCCAGATTCTGATAAGCCCCCCGCCCGCAGACCCCCACAACCACCGGCCAGGGTTGTGGGGATGAGACCCCAAAGCATCCTCCCAATGTTGAGGGCATGTGGCCTGGTACGGTTCAGGAGGGGGGGAGCGCTCTCTCGTCCCGCCCCCTCTTTTGGTGCGGCCTGCCAGGTTGCATGCTCGGATAAAGGGTCTGGTATGGATTTTTAGGGGGACCCCCACGGCAATTTTTTTTAAAATTTGACGTGGGGTTCCCCTTAATATCCATACCAGACCTGAAGGGTCTGGTATGGATATTTAGGTGGAACCCCACGTCAATTTTTTTTTAATTTGACACGGGGTTCCCCTTAATATCCGTACCAGACCTGAAGGGCCTGGTAATTGAATTTAGGGGAACCCCATGCTTTTTTTAAATAATTTTTTATCAATAACTTTCAATGAGTGTTCTCTGTATTACGTGAGCCGACAATTCATTATAGCCGCGAGTGATTTTAAATGACTTTTTTTCTAAGCACGGGAAACATGCGCCCCTTCACAGGCATACTATAGACACCCCCAGGTAGGAAATTTAAAGGAATATTACACTTTTATTGTTTCACTTTAATCATTGTTAAAATCCCTGCTCCCAAAAAAACGGCTGTTTTTAAAACTTTTTTTTGCATTGATATATGTCCCCTGGGGCAGGACCCAGGTCCCCAAACACTTATAAGGACAGTAACTTGCATATTAGCCTTTAAAATTTAGATTTTGAACGCTCGAGTCCCATAGACTTTAATAGGGTTCTAAAGTTCACACGAAGTTTAGGTCTGTTGGCAGGTTTGGGTGCGAACCGAAACCGGGGGTGTTCGGCTCATCCTTAGTGCAGACACTACAGGACACAGATAGGTAACTCACTGCTCCAGGCTCTTCTCTCCTCACACTGGAAACGGTGTGTCAGGAGAGAAGAGCTGGTAACAGCTAGTTACCACGCTGTATTTACATTTAGTGATCGACTGTGAAAGGATCACAGCCGATCTCATGGGTAAACAGCCATCAATGGCTGTTTACTTGCGTCAGTGACTAGCAGTGTTCCCAGGGAACACGCTGCCACCGATGTGCGCGCTCGCGTGTCCACACGCCGTGCACATTGGGGTGGAACCATCTGTGATTGGCCATGGCTTCATCACGTGGTAAACAGCCATGACCAATGGTTGTTTACCCCCCTCGGTGGCAAGCGGTGTCTCCGTAGGAAGAGGGATGCGCATGCACAATCGCGTGCATTCCCTATCATATGAAGCCCTCCCACCACAAGAGCCGCGCCGCCTGCCTGTCATTTGACAGCCGGCAGTCGGCAAGCAGTTAAAGGAAAGAACAGTAGTTCATTAACCACTTCAATATAGGGCATTTATACACCCTTCTTTCCCAGACCAATTTTTAGCTTTCAGCGCTCTCACACTGAATGCCAATTACTCAGTCATGCAATACTGTACCCAAACAAATTTTTTATCATTTTTTTTCATACAAATAGAGCTTTCTTTTGGGGGTATTTAATCACCACTGGGTTTTTTATTTTTTGCGACATAAGTGACAAAAGAGCGAAAATTTTGAAAAAAAAAACACTTTTTTTTAGTTTCTATGATAAACTTTGGCAAATAAGTCATTTTTGTTCAAAAATTTAGTCCAAAATTCATACTGCTACATCTCTTTGGTAAAAATAACCCAAATTTAGTGGATATTATTTAGTCTCTTTGAAAGTTATAGAGCCTACAAGCTATGGTGCAAATTATTGAAAATTGATCACAGCTGATCACACCTGATGCACTGACGGCCTATCTCATTTCTTGAGGCTCTGAAATGTAAGGAAAGTACAAATAACCCCCAAATTACCCCTTTTTGAAAAGTAGACAGTCCAAGGCATTTAGTAAGAGGCATGTGAGTTTTTTGAAGTTGTAATTTTTTCCCACAATTCTTGGGAAAAAGAAAAATGTGCTTTTGTTTTTTTTTTACAAAATTGTCATAATAACAAGTTATTTCTCATACACATCATATGCATACTTCCAATTACACCCCAAAATACATTCTGCAACCCTTCCCAAGTATGGCGATACCACATGTGTGGGACTTTTACACAGGCTGGTCACACGGAGAGATCCAACATGCAGGGAGCACCGTCAATGGTTCTAGGAGCATAAATGACACCTCTAACTGTCAGACTGGCACTTACCGAACCAGTGAGTCCGCTTGGGCAGAGGGTGGTCTCCCGTACGTGTCCGACTTCCAACCCCTGATAGAGCAGACAGGTGGCTGAGAGTGCGGAGTGGTAAGAGAGCCTGTGGTATGGCTCCAGGAGCAGGAACTTGCAGGAAACTTCCAGCAGCAGGTGCGTAGGTAGGACACAGGCAAACTGGGTACGGAGCAGGAGCAGAGCAGGCAGGTCCGGGTGCAGGCAGGGTATGGCAAAAGGCGGGCAGCAGAGGCACAGAAGGAGCAGGCAAAAGAGAGGTAAAACAGGCCGAGGTCAGGTGCAGGCAGAAGTCAGAGGTGTCTAAGGAGAGCCCGGTCGTCAGGAGATCTGCAAACAGGAACACAGGATACGGACAACGGGACAGGAACCGAGAAGCTGTTGATCAGGCAGCACCTGAATGATCTCAGCAGCAGGCCTAAATAGGCCGATTGGCGCCAAGCACCGCACGCGGACGCGCGTGCACCCGCGCACCCGGACGCCAGCAGACACACCAGCGTCACCCGAAGTGCTCACAACAGCACGCACCGGCGCCAGCAGGGGCACGCGAGGGCACACACCGACGCGCACCAGCGCCCACAGGAGCGCGCAACACCGCGCGCACAGGAACACGCACCCCAGCACGCACCGCAGGACATCGGCGCACACCAACACGGGCAGCACCGCGACCATCCAGGTAACGACCCTGACAGTGCCCCCTCCTTAAGGGCAGACTCCGGCTGCCCAGGTGAGCCGATCTGGAAACCTGGCGGTTCTTGAAGGCCCGCAAAAGTTCTTGAGCATGCAGATTGCCCTCTGGCTCCCAGGAGCTGTCTTCAGGGCCATAACCCTTCCACTTGATAAGGTACTGGGTTACATTACCCCTCTTCCTACAATCAAGGATTGCTTCGACCTCAAACTCCTCTTCATTGTCCACTATAACAGGTTCGGGTGGGCCAGTAGTGCGGTCAGCAAAGGGATTTGGGGTAACGGGTTTCAGTAAGGTCACGTGAAAGACCGGGTGCACTCTAAAAGAGTCAGGCAGGTTAAGTTCATAGGCAACTTCATTTATCCTCCTCTTTACTGAGAAAGGGCCAATGAATTTAGGGCCTAACTTCCTGGAGGGACAGGCCATCTTAAGGTTGGCTGTAGATAACCATACTTGGCTGCCGGGCGCCAGAACGAGTTCTCCAAGTCTCTTCTTGTCAAACGCCCGTTTATAGCATTCCTGGGACCGGGCCATAGTCTCCTTTAGGAGTGCGTTGTTTTTAGAGAAGAAATCCAATGTCTCGGAAACTGCCGGAACAAGGCATTCTGGGACTGAGCTGGGTAAAAAAGCTGGGTGGAAGCCGTAGTTGGCAAAGAACGGTGTTTGGTTGATGGCGGAATGCAAGGAGTTGTTATATGCAAACTCCGCCATAGGTAGTAGCGAGACCCAGTCATCTTGCGAGAAAGAAGAAAAACAGCAGATGTACTGCTCCAGGGACTGATTGGTTCTTTCCGTTTGTCCATTTGTCTGGGGGTGATAAGCGGAGGAAAAGGCCAATTCAATTTCAAGAGACCCGCAGAGCGCTTTCCAAAACCTTGAAGTGAATTAGGCACCTCGATCGGAAACAATACTTGCCGGGATCCCATGCAGCCTTACAATTTCTTTGATAAAGATCTTGGCCGTCTCCATTGCCGAGGGGGTGCCCCTCATCGGGAGGAAGTGGGCCATTTTGGACAGCCTATCTACAACAACAAAGATAGTAGAGAACCCCTCGGATAGGGGAAGTCCCACGATAAAGTCCATCGAAATCATTTTCCACGGTCTCTCAGGGACCGGCAAAGGTTTCAGTAGACCCCAAGCTCGGCTGTTTTTACTTTGGGCACAAGTGCTACACGAGTCCACATAGTCCTTGCAATCCTTGAGAAGTTGAGGCCACCAGAAGGTGCGCTGAACCAGTTCGGCAGTCTTCAGGGTGCCAAAGTGTCTGGCCATCTTATGGTCGTGGCCGAGTTCCAACACGTTCACCTTCAAGGCTTCAGGAACCACAATCTTGCCTTTATGCCAGAACAACCCCTCACTACAGCTGACCTCAGGGCTCGGGGGCATTCCAACAGAAGCCTGTCTGATCCGGGAGATAAGGTCCCCTTGGAGGAGCAGGAAGTTCCCAGAAGGGAGAATTGTATCAGGAGGCCGAGTCTTTTCAGGGTTAGAAAACATACGTGACAGGGCATCCGGCTTGACGTTCATAGAACCAGGTCTATAGGTGATGTGGAATTGAAACCGGGGAAAAAAAAGAGCCCATCTGGCTTGCCGTGGTCTAAGTCTTTTGGCAGTTCTCAAATATTCCAGGTTTTTATGGTCGGTGTAGACCAGGATGGGATGTGCAGCACCTTCCAATAGATAACGCCATTCCTCCAGAGCCGCCTTAATGGCCAGAAGTTCTCGGTCCCCAACATCATAGTTCCTTTCGGATGACGACAGTTTGCGAGAAAAGAACGCCACCGGAAAAAGAAGGGCCTTGGCACCCTGCCGCTGGGATAACATCGCCCCCACAGCGATTTCCGAAGCATCCACTTCAAGAACGAAGGGTAAGGCTGGGTCCAGATGTTTCAGAATAGAGGCAGAAGTAAATAGCATCTTGAGTCTTTCAAAGGCCAGCTGAGCCTCAGGGGTCCAAGAGAATCGGGTACCCTGCCTGGTCAGTTCGGTGATGGGAGCAATAATTGCAGAGAAACCCCTGATAAATTTCCGGTAGAAGTTGAAAAAGCCGATGAAGCGATGTACACCCTTCTTGTCCACAGGCGCAGGCCAGTCCAGGATGGCAGACACTTTTTGGGGATCCATCTTGATGCCCTCCACAGATATAACCAGGCCCAGGAATTGGATGGACTGGCGTTCAAACTCACACTTTTTGAGTTTTGCGTAGAGCCCGTGTACCCTGAGACGAGCTAAAACGCTACGGACATGTCTACGATGGTCTTCCAATGATGAGGAAAAGATTAGGATATCGTCCAGGTATGCAATTACATATAGATCCAGGTAGTCACGAAAGATGTCGTTGACAAAATGTTGAAAGGTCGCGGGTGCATTACACAACCCGAAGGGCATGACAAGGTACTCAAAGTGCCCAAAACGAGTACGGAACGCTGTCTTCCATTCGTCTCCTTCTCGGATACGGATTAAATTGTAAGCTCCGCGAAGATCCAATTTCGAAAAGATGACTGCAGACCCCAGCCTTTGGAATAACTCGGGTACTAGGGGTAAAGGGTAACAGTTTTTGACAGTTATCTTGTTCAAATCCCGATAGTCAATGCAGGGGCGTAGGGAATGGTCCTTTTTTTCGACGAAAAAAATGCCAGCACCGGCAGGGGAAGTAGAAGGACGGATAAACCCCTTTTTCAGGTTTTCATCAATATACTCCTTCAGCGTGCCTAACTCCTGCTCCGTTAATGGAAAAATTCTCCCAAAAGGGACTTCAGTACCTGGTAACAGTTCAATAGGGCAGTCATAAGGCCTGTGGGGGGGAAGAGTGTCTGCCCCTTTCTTACTGAATACATCCAGAAAGTCCTTATAGGGTTCAGGAACGGACTGATGCAATTTCGGATCGACATCCAAACAGAGAAGTTGAGAGGAATTGTATGTTGGTTGGGCCAAGCAGTGTTGTTGACAGTACTCAGAAAGAAACTTGACTTCTCCTGTGGCCCAGTTAATGCTTGGATTGTGGGCCTGCAACCAAGGTATCCCCAGGATAATGGGAAACAAGGGGGAAGAGATGGCATCCAGACGTAGGTGCTCCTGGTGACAGGTGCCCATAGTAGCCAGCAAAGGGACAGTCTCTTGCGTGACAGGACCGGAACTAAGAGCGGAGCCATCGGCTAGATGTACAGCAAGCCCCTGAGCCTTAGGTATGAGCGAGATGTGATGGTTGGCAGCGAAAGTCAGATCGATAAAGCAGCTGCATGCTCCGGAATCAATGATGGCTGACACTGGGAAACTCCCTCCTGGAAGCTGCAAAGTGAGGAGAAGGACAAGGTGAGAACTGGGTTTTCGTAGAACAGAGGCACACATGAAGGAAGAGGAAACACACTTACGTGTCTTGTTGGGGCAAGCCCTGACATAGTGCCCAGGTTCCCCACAGTAGAGACATAAGTTATGGGCACGTCTGCGCTGCTTTTCTTCAGGGGTCAACGAGGGCCGAAGTAACCCGAGCTGCATTGGTTCAGGAGCTTCCAGAGCGGGAGCAGAAGAGGTAGAAGAGAACTGACCAGCAGAACTGGGAACCTTGGGGAGCACCCAGGTGGGACGGAAGTGGCTGGAGGACCTCTCCGACCGGCGTTCCCTTAATCGGCGATCAATCTGAATGGAGAGGTTGACTAACTCATCCAGGGTTTGTGGTATTCCTACCCGTGCCAACTCATCCTTAAGGGGGTCAGAAAGTCCCATCCGAAATTGGTGGCGCAAGGCGGCGTCATTCCAATCCGTGTCGGAGCTCCAACGGCGGAATTCCACTGCATAGTCCTCGGCCGCTCTGCGACCTTGTTGGAGAGAGTGCAGTGCGGCTTCTGCAGTATCAGTCAACTGGGGGTCCTCATATAGCTGAGACATGGCCAAGAAGAAGTTATCAAGGCTATCCAGGGTTCCAGATTTCTGCTCCAGCAAACGGTGGGCCCAGGTCTGAGGCTCGCCGGACAACAAGGATATTACAAAGCCCACCTTGGTTGCCTCTAGAGAGAATGTCCGGGGCTGCAGTGCGAAGTACAGTTCGCAAGAGTTGCGAAACGCACAACACTTGGTGCGATCGCCAGAAAACCTCTCGGGCGTAGGTACCCTTGGCTCTGGAGGAAGCATCACTACGGAGGGTTAGATGAGGAGGACAAGGCTTGGACTTGCTCCTCCAACCTTGAGTAGCCATCCTGGAGACTCTTCACAGCTTGGGTCAGACCGGCCAAATGTCTGCATAATTCATCCATGGGGGAGGCCCCCTGCCCGGACTCAGTCATGGCTGCCTGATACTGTCAGACTGGCACTTACCGAACCGGTGAGTCCGCTTGGGCAGAGGGTGGTCTCCCGTACGTGTCCGACTTACAACCCCTGATAGAGCAGACAGGTGGCTCCAGGAGCAGGAACTTGCAGGAAACTTCCAGCAGCAGGTGCGTAGGTAGGACACAGGCAAACTGGGTACGGAGCAGGAGCAGAGAAGGCAGGTCCGGGTGCAGGCAGGGTATGGCAACAGGTGGGCAGCAGAGGCACAGAAGGAGCAGGCAAAAGAGAGGTAAAACAGGCCGAGGTCAGGTGCAGGCAGAGGTCAGAGGTGTCTAAGGAGAGCCGGGTCGTCAGGAGATCTGCATACAGGAACACAGGATACGGACAACGGGACAGGAACCGAGAAGCTATTGATCAGGCAGCACCTGAATGATCTCAGCAGCAGGCCTAAATAGGCCGATTGGCGCCAAGCACCGCGCACGTGCGCACGCAGACGCGTGCGAGCGCGCGCGCGCACCCGGATGCCAGCAGACACACCAGCGGCACCCGAAGTGCCCACAACAGTGCGCACCGGCGCGCGCTGACGCGCACCGGCGCCAGCAGGGGCACGCGAGGGCACACACCGACGCGCACCAGCGCCCACAGGAGCGCGCAACACCGCGCGCACAGGAACACGCACCCCAGCACGCACCGCAGGACATCGGCGCACACCAACACGGGCAGCACCGCAACCATCCAGGTAACGACCCTGACACTAACTTACTAACGACCTATTACATTTGTGAAGGCCCTGGAGCACCAGAACAGTAGAATTACCCACAAAATGACCCCATTTTGGAAAGCAAACACCCCAACGTATATTCTATGAGGCATAATGAGTCTTTTGAACAGCTCATTTTTTTCCACAAGTCTTCGAAGAAAACATGGAAAGAAAATTAAAACATTTTAATTTTTACACAAAGTGGTCAGTTTATAAGGTATTTCTAACTCAAAGCATGTACATAGCAAAAATAACACCCCAAAATACATTCTGCTACTCATCCTGAGTATGGCGATACCACAGGTGTGTGACTTTTATACAGCCTGGCCACATACAAAGGCCCAACATGCAGGGTGCGCCGTCAGGAGTTCTAGGAGCATAAATGACGCCTCTAATTTCCTAATGACCTATTACATTTGTGAAGGCCCTGGAGCACCAGGACAATGGAATTACCCACAAAATGACCTCATTTTGGAAAACAAACACCCCAAAGTATATTCTGTGAACCATTATGAGTCTTTTTTTACACAAAGTTGTCCATTTATAAGATATTTCTAACACATAGCATGTATATAGCAAAAAAGTTACACCCCAAAACACATTCTGCTACTCCTCCTGAGTATGGCGATACCACATGTGTGAGACTTTTACACATGTGGTATCGCCGTACTGGTCTGCAAATAGGTACTCGGGTACTCTGATGGGCTGGTGACAGGTACTCCGTTACTCTGACGGGCTGGTGACAGGTACTCCGTTACTCCGACGGGCTGGTGACAGGTACTCTGTTACTCCGGCGGGCTGGCACAGGTACTCCGTTACTCTGGCGGGCTGGTGACAGGTACTCCATTACTCCGACGGGCTGGTGACAGGTACTCGGGTACACCGACGGGCTGGTGACAGGTACTTGGGTACTCTGATGGACTGTGACAGGTATTCGGGTACTCAGATGAACTGTGACAGGTACTCAGGTACTCAGATGGGCTGTGACAGGTACTCGGGTAGTCAGATGGACTGTGACGGTTACTCAGATGGACTGTGACAGGCACTCATGTACTCAGATGGTGTCATGGTTGTCCCGGTAATCCAGTGGCATATGGGAGACCTGCCCGCAGAATCCCCATGCTAAGAACTAACCAGTATCCATGGGCGCGCATTGGCGGGTGCGCGTTGGTATGAACGGGGCACACGCGGGTGCGCGATGGTACGAACGGGCGCACGCGGGTTCGCGATGATACGAACGGGCGCACGCGGGTGTGCGTGGGGTCACGAACGGGCACACGGTCACACACGGGTGTGCGCAGACACGCCGTGCAACCATTTTTGGCGCCCAAAGGGCTACTTAAAGGAACCTGTCACTGTGCCTCCTTGCTGTCCAGTCTACAGCGTGTCCGGTGATCCTGCTATCTGCTACCTAGTTGTCTTGATTCCTGTTTACCCGGCCTGTTCCTGATGACGTCTGCTTGCTGCCAGCCACCGACCATTGGCTTGTCTGACTACGCTTTTGCCTCTCCCCTGGTACCGTTGCTGCCTGCCTGCTATCGACCCGGCTTGTACCTTCGACCTCCTTCTGCCACCTGCTGTTCCAGCCTGACCACTGAGTGCCTTCTGCCACCTGCTGTTCCAGCCTGACTGCTGAGTGCCTTCCGCCACCTGCTGTTCAGCCTGACTGCCGAGTGCCTGCTGACCCGGCGCTCCTGTGGTTCTTCCGCTTCCCCAAAGGTCCGGACCAGTCCTGCTCCAGCTTGGCACTTGTGCCCTCTGAACTCTTGAGTCCCTGTCTCCACTCCCAGGGGTTCTTGAGCCAGAGGCTTATGAGAGGCCGCTCCCTGCATTCTGGGCTCCTATACCAGGTACGTGACAGTACTGGACAACCATGGGATCCTCCCCTATGGACGAGCTCTGCCACCACCTAGCTGGTCTTACTCAGGCGGTGAAGAGTCTGCAGGAAGGCTATGGCCGACTGGAGGAACGTGTCCAAGCCCTATCTGCATCTACTCCAGCTGTTTCCGGGACTTCTGCTCCACCTTCGGTGGTGATGTGGCCGCCTGAACCCAGGGTTCCTACACCTGAAAGATTTTCTGGCAACCGGGGTAAATTCAGGACTTTCTGCAACTCCTGCAAACTTTTCTTTGCCCTGCAACCAAGGACCTTTTCTCTTGAGGCTACCAAATTGGGGTTTGGCATCTCTCTTGTTGTGCTTTTTAAGGACATTTTCCCGCACAATATTTACTAAGTAATTTTTAACGAAGATATTTTTAAGATACAGAATCAATATATATGACACAGTCTATACATGTGAAACGTATTCACAGAGACGAGTGATCATACGAAATAGCTACATTTATTGGTTTACAGAAAACAAATATTTACATGAAATATTAAAATACAGATTGCATTACTTGATCATTTTGACAATTAGTGGAAACACCCTCAAACTGGGCGTAGTAGTACCTTGGACACAATTATCACCATTCTCACTTCTCGGTAGAATCAATAACCCTTTGATAATTGACAATTAAACAGAATGTCTGTATTTCACACGTCCAACCGTTACTATACTGCAGGTAAGTAAGTGGTTAACAATGTAAAATAAATTAGACATTTGTTAATCAATAAAATTGGCATCTATGCAAAAAGAAATTTATAATGAAAAATTGAATTTAAAGAAACAAATCTAAAAGGCGGTTATTGATTCGGGAGAAAGCTTTTCAATAATAGAATATTCAAAAACATCAATATTTAACCGCTTCCTGCCCGCCCTATAGCCGAATGCCGGCCTTAGGGCGGGCGGCTTCCCGTGCCTGGCCGTCCCTGGACGGCCTGGTGTTTACTTCCGCAATGCGCGCCGCCGCGGGCGCGCATCGCGGAAGTTCTGTGTTTGCCGTGTCCCCCGGGGACAGGCAAACACAGATCGCTGTAAACGGCCAATCACAGCGGCCGTTTACAGCGTGATCGGCGTGTCCAATGGGAGATGATCTCATATGTAAACATATGAGATCATCTCTCAGCGCCGCTCTCCCTCCTCACACAGACAGCGTGTGAGAGGGGAGAGAAGAACGGCTGCAGCAGCCGTCAGTGTAAAAAAGAAAAAAAAAAAAAAAAAAAGTAAAAAAAAAGTTTAATAAAAAGTGCCATCCTCCCCCAGAGCCATCCTCCCTCAGTGCCACCCCCCCCCAGTGCCATGCCCCCCCCCCCAGTGCCATCCTGCCCCAGTGCCATCCTGCCCCAGTGCCATCCGCCCCAGTGCCATCCTGCCCCAGTGCCATCCGCCCCAGTGCCATCCGCCCCAGTGCCATCCACCCCAGTGCAATCCACCCCACCCCAGTGCCACCTGCCCGCAGTGCTATCTGTCCCCAGTGCCACCTGTTGTCAGTGCCATTTGTCCCCAGTGCCATCTGTCATCAGTGCCACGTATAAGTGGCATCTGTCATCAGTGCCACGTGTTATTAGTGCCACATAGTGCCATCTGTCATCAGTGCCACGTATTAGTGCCATCTGTCATCAGTGCCACGTATCAGTGCCATTTGTCATCAGTGCCACCTGTCAGTGTCACGTGCCATCTGTTGTCAGTGTCACGTGTCATCAATGCCACTTATCAGTGCCATCTGTCATCAGTGTCACGTGTCATTGGTGCCACGTATTAGTGCCATCTGTCACCGGTGGCACGTATTAGTGCCACGTATTAGTGCCACATGTCATCAGTGCCACGTATTAGTGCCACGTGTCATCAGTGCCACATATTAGTGCCACGTGTCATCAGTGCCACGTATTAGTGCCACGTGTCATCAGTGCCACGTATTAGTGCCACGTGTCATCAGTGCCACATATTAGTGTCATCTGTCATCAGTGCCACGTGTCATCAGTGCCACGTATAAGTGTCATCATTGCCACGTATCAGTGCCATCTGTCATCAGTGTCACGTGTCATTGTCCTGGTATTTCAAAAGTGTAATAAGTAGTCAACAAGTTAGATGTGTAATTTATGCTCCTAGAACACGTGATGGCGCTCCCTGCATGTTGGGCCTCTCTATGTGGCCAGGCTGCGAAAAAGTCCCACACATGTGGTATTGTAATACTCAGGAGGAGTAGCAGAATTTTTTGGGGGGTGTCATTTGTGGTATACACATGCCACGTGAGAGAAATAACCTATTACAATGACAATTTTGTGGAGAAAAATAAAGAAAATGAAAAATCTTCATTTTGCAAAGAATTGTGGGAAAAAAATGACAACATCAAAAAGCTCACCATGCCTCTTACTAAATACCTTGGAATGTCTACTTTCCAAAAAGGGGTCATTTGGGGGGTATTTGTACTTTCCTGACTTGTTTGGGTCACAAGAAGCGAGATAGGCCACCAGTACATCAGATGTGATCAATTTTGTGCGATTCGCACCACACCTTGTAGACTCTCTAACTTTCACAAAGACCAAATAATATCCACTAATTTGGGTTATTTTTACCAAAGATATGTAGCAGTATAAATTGTGGCCAAAATTTATGAAGAAAAATTAATAATTTGCATAATTCTGTCACAGAAACAAAGAAATATGCGTTTTTTTTCAAAATTTTCGGTCTTTTTTCATTTATAGCGCAAAAAATAAAAACCCCAGAGGTGATCAAATACCACCAAAAGAAAGCTCTATTTGTGGGAAAAAAAGGACACAAAATTCATTTGGGTACAGTGTTGCATGACTGAGTAATTGTCATTCAAAGTGTGAGAGCACCGAAAGCTGAAAATTGGTCTGGGCAGGAAGGGTGTTTAAGTGCCCAGTAAGCAAGTGGTTAAGAGAACCTAGAAGATATAATAAACAAAAATATTTACCCATTCCACAGGCTATTAGTGTGGAGTGTTGGTTACCAGGAATTTTAATATGGCTGCCGTGGCTTCAACATGGATCCTTTTACAGAGGAATTACTTTGTGTGACCTCCGAGTTCCAAGGAGCAGGGATCTTCATGAATGTAAAAATGGGTATTCATGCATGGTGCATGAGTGTCAGTTGTCTGGGAGTCTTCCAGTGTCCCTTCTCAGGGGGGGTCTCTAAGCTTCTGCCCAGAGGGTATGTGTTCCTTTCCTATTGGCAGGCAGACTTAATGATCACCTTTCCCAGTAGTCTCGTGATTTTAAGGTAATAGCACCTTCAACCACCAGGTGTCTCACATGTGTTTGGTGTTTTATCTCTTTAAGTTAATATTTTTATTTCTATAATATGCGTTCTTTGTTTATATATGTTCTAACGAATATATTTCGAGTGTTCGGGAATGGTAGTATAATATAAAATACGCTTAACATGATTTTGAATAATCACTTGCATAAAATGGTGATATATATGTATATCAATGTATATCTGTTAATCTTTAGTCCATTTATAAAGGACACAGGTTATATTATATCAAACAATATCACATACAATTATCTATATGGATACATGTATAATTTGGGTATCCAATCAATATCTAAACATAGGTTAAATTCTTATACAGTTATAATCATGATTATATGTTTTTCATAATACTAATTCATTGCTAAAACACTTCTACTTATGATCACACTTTCATATATAATCTCTCCATGACAAAGTTCCCCAGATCACTAGATACCAAACTACAATATCTCCTTGTTGTGACCTATATATAATTTGAATGGCTTAGAAAAATATGGATGATACTGGTATATGAATCTTACTCCAACATTGTGACACAACACCCCAGATATATGCACCTGTCATTCGACTCACGGTTTTTATAACTGTTATCATCCTAGCGTGTAAATCTCTCCTGCCATTGTCTCATGAGAAGCTAGGACAATACTGACTACTTGGCTTATTGATCTCTCACTTTCTGAGACAATGGGATATTTGTTCTGATCATTCAGTTTTAATGGCTGTTGGTCACAGGTACTCCTAAGTATATCCCAAACCTTGCCATATATATTTGCATGGCCTTCCTTGTCCATTCAAGGAGCTAGATAAGATTTTTTCTGGTGTTTGTGACCAAACATCCCTTTGGTTCAGGCCACACATTTCTCAATACAGACTTGTAGAACTTTAAAAGATAGCTAATCCCTTTAACATTTGGAAAAACCTGTGAGATCTTGTACTTTGCTTTTCAAAGTTCTCCAAGAGGTCACAGTTCAATAATATCAAAACTATAGTTCATCCACCTTTTTTTTTTTTTTTTTTTTTTTAGGCCTACTGAAATCTCTCATCTCCGCCAGCGAATATTAAATGTATTTCTTCATGAATTCACAACACTCTGCTGGCAGATGAACCCCAGGCCTGGGCCCATCGTCTCCTGGAACGGAAAGATCCTTCCCTGGATACCTTGAATACTTTCTTTCAGGCCATGTCGCGGTTGTACGAGGACCCTCAGCTAACCGCCACCGCAGAGGCAGCTTTGCACGCGCTGCAGCAAGGCCTCAGACCCGTGGAGGACTATGTGTCGGAATTCAGATGCTGGAGTTCGGACACAGACTGGAATAATGCAGCCTTACGATACCAGTTTTGTATGGGTCTTTCGGAGCCTTTTAAAGACGAACTGGCCTGAGTGGGCACCCCTGAGACTATGGAAGCCCTCTTAGGCCGCGTACACACGCGCGGACTGTTGGCCCAACTTTGTCCGTCCAACAGTTTGAGCGAACAGTCCGCTCAAACTTAGCATGGACGGACATGGCCACACACGACGGACGAACAGTTTGCTGAAACCGTGCGCGATGACGTGAACGGCACGTACGACGGGACGAAAAATACGACGTCCTATACACTGCAATGCAACCTTCCGACGTGGAAATCCTTTCTGAGCATGCGCGAGACTTAGTTGGCCGAACAAGCCTACACACGAGCGAACAGTCCGCTGAAACCTTGTTTCAGCGGACAGTTTTTCGGAATTTCCGTAAGACCTTGTTCGGCCAACTGTCCGCTGAAACTGTCCGCTGAAGCCCCACACACGAGCGGACTGTCCGCCCAAACACTGTTCAGCGGACAAGGTTGGGCGAACAGTCCGCGCGTGTGTACGCGGCCATAGACCTATCCATTCAGATAGACAGACGCCTAAGAGAGCGTCGCTTGGAACGTTCTTCTGCAACCTTTCGTCCCGTTTGGATGTTACCACGAGTGCCTAGCTCCTCCCATTCAGCCTCTTCTGCTCCTGCCACGGCCGCCCTAGACACTCCAGAACCCATGCAGCTGGGTTTGCTCCGACCTTCATTGACACCTGAAGAGTGCCAACGCTGTCGGGCAGGCAACCTTTGCCATGTACTGCGGAGAACCGGGACATTATGTTCGCACTTGCCCTGCTAAACCTCGTAAGTGCTTTTCCATCTCTCCTGCTCATCCTCCTGTTTTGCCAAACAGTGTTTCTCATCAGGCTGTTCCTGTTCTCTTGCAGCTCCCAGGAGGGAATATCCGAACCAGTGCAATTATTGACTCTGAGGGCTTGTAGTGGCTTCATGGACTTGTCCTTCTCCTTAAAATATGACATTCCCCTTCGGCCTAGGAAAAAAGGACTTTCTGTGTATCTGGCCGATGGCTCTACCCTCAAATCCGGTCCAGTAACTCAGGAGACTTTACCTCTGTTTGCCACCATTGCCGGAACTCACCAGGAGTTACTGTGTTTGGATATCATTAAGTCTCCTCTATTTCCCATCATATTAGGCATGCCCTGGCTGAGAGCTCATAATCCACAAATTGATTGGATTTCAGGGAAGATGGAATTTCTCTCACCCTACTGTGCAGGAATCTTCTTTGTAGAGAAGAAGGACCATTCCCTACGGCACTTAATAAGGTCACCATCAAGAACCGTTATCCTTTGCCTTTAGTGCCCGAATTGTTTCAAAGACTGGGGTCAGCAGCAGTGTTCTCCAAGTTGGATCTTTGGGGCGCCTACAATCTCGTTTGCATTCGGAGTGGAGCTGAGTGGAAGACTGCCTTTTGCACATGTTTCGGGCATTTCGAATATTTGGTTATGCCCTTTGGTCTGTGCAATGCCTCTGCCACGTTCCAACACTTTGTGAACAATATTTTCAGAGACTATCTTATTTGTGATTATCTATCTAGATGATATTCTGATCTTTTCCTCCTCCCTGGCTGAACATCTGGAACACGTTAGAAACGTTTTATCGCGGCTCCATCTTCACGGTTTATATGCCAAGCCAGAAAAGTGTATCTTCGAGCAACGAAGTATCCAGTTCCTTGGCCTGATCATCTCCGTGGAAGGCATTACAAGGAACCCCCAGAAGGTTTCTGCCATCCGGGATTGGCCCGCTCCTACTGACAGAAAAGGGATCCAACGGTTTGTGGGCTTCGCGAACTTCTACAGGAAGTTCATAAAGGGGTTCTCCACCATCATTTCCCCCATCACAGGATTGACCAAGCAGGGCCTGAAGTTCCAGTGGACTCCTGAAGCTCAAGTGGCCTTTACTACCTTGAAAGACTTGTTCATTTCGGCTTCAGTCCTAAAACACCCCGACTCAACCCTGCCATACATCCTGGAGGTCGATGCCTCTGAGATAGCAGTTGGGGCAGTACTCAATCAGAGACAAGGACCTAAATCCCTTCTGCACCCAGTCGTGTTCTTTTCTCGCAAACTATCTGAGGCTGAGAGTAACTATGACGTTGGAGATCGGGAACTATTGGCAATCAAGGCGGCTCTCGAGGAATGGCGCTATCTTCTGGAAGGAGCAGCCCACCCGATCCTCATTTATACTGACCACAAGAATCTGGAATACCTGACGACTGCCAAGAGACTGAGACCACGACAGGCCAGATGGGCACTCTTTTTCACCAGATTCTCATTCCATATTACCTATCGCCCCGGGTCAAAGAACACCAAGTCTGATGCCTTGTCACAAATGTATAGTGAACCTGAAGCTCCTTCGTCCCCAGATACCATCCTGTCCTCAGGAAACTTCCTCCTGCTCCAAGGGGACTTGCTGTCCCAAATCAAGCAAGCTTCCGCTAGTGCTGTTTTCCCGCCTGATTCCTGTCACGTACCTGGTAGGCGAGCCCGGAATGCAGGGAGCGGCCTCTCGTAGCCCCTGGCTCGAGAACCCCTGGAGGTGGTAACAGAGATTCAAAAGTTCAGCGGGGACAAGTGCCTGGCAAGTGAAGGCAGGTCCGGATAACCAACAGCAACACAGACAGCAGTCGGCAGGAGACAGGAGGCACAGGCAGGAGGACTGGCAAGGCAGACGATTGTCAGCGGAGACAGCAGGCACTGGCAGATCAAGGCAGGAACAGAAGAGTCGGGTACAGGCCGGGTCGGCAGCAGGCGGGCAACAGAGGTACAAGGGTAGAGGCAGAGATGTGGTCAGACAGGCAGGTAGTCGGTGGCAGGCAGCAAACGAACGTGGTCAAGAACAAGCCGGGTCACAGGAATCAAGGCAACAGGTAACTGGTAACAGAATCTCCGAACACGCTGTAGACTGGACAGCAAGAGGGAAACGGAGGCAGAGTCCTTAAGAAACCTTTAGGGCGCCAAAGCGGTCGCACGACTTGTCTGCGTGCCCCCGCGAGTGGCCGTGCGCCCGTTCGTGACCCCGCGCACCCGCGTGCGCTCGTTCGCCACATCGCGCACCCGCGTGCGCCCGATCGTGCCAGCGCGCACCCGCGTACGTCCGTTCGCGTTAACACGCGCTAAAGGGAAACGACGGGTTCTCAACGACAGGCCTCTGCGGGCAGATCTACCATGAGCGATCGGGACGCCAGGACGGTCGTGAAAATTCCACTCTACTGGCCAAGGATGATCTCTTTTGGTATAAGGACAAGATTTACGTTCCCCAGGAGGTACGAGTTTCGGTTCTTAGCTCTTGTCAGGACCACTTGCTGGCTGGCCATTTTGGAGTGCATAAGACCTCCGAACTAGTGGCCGAACGGTTTGCCCGGCGGTCGTTTCGCGGCGAATTTCGGCTGTTCGCGGTCCGCCCGTTCGACGGACTATTGGCGCCGTTTGCCTGGCGGACTTCCGTGTTTACTGTGTAAAAGAACTTTGACCTATGATGACACATCCATCATGGGGTACAGGACAGCCAATTGAGACATTACAGCACATGGACACTAGGACATTCACCCTAACTTATAAATACACCCGATCCAGCTGCCATTTTACATTCTTTCTTCTGTCACTATAGGGAGAGGTTGCTGTGTGGAGCAGGGAGAGATTGCAGTGACCCAAATCGCTAGCTATTTGGTACACAAAAGTTCTTTTCAGGACTGGTATAGGTGTTAGGTGTAGTTCAGGATAGGCAGTGCTGTGCTAGTGATTGTTGCAGCAGCCTGAATGTCTTTTGTCAGTTTAGAGTAAGGGACAGGACGGTGTGTGCTGCAGGGACAGTCAGTTTAGTCATTAGCTGTTACTATCAGGTCCACAAAAGTGCTATTCCAGTTATTGTTCCAGTAGCCTCTGTTTTGTCAGTTTATATAGGGACAGGCAGGAAGCAGTGTGTGAGGCAGTGAGGGTTAGTTTAATCAGTAGCTGTTACTATTAGTTGCACAAAGGTTCTTTTCAGGACTGGTATTGTAATAGACTTGTACACGTATAATATTCTTTCTTCCAAATATAGAAAGAATATTATACTTGACTGCTGCCCTTCTGCTGCAGTCTGCTAATCAGTCACACACAACCTAATTGTTCCACAAAGGTCCTTATAAGGACTGGTAATAACCTGGTGTAGGGTGCTATAGTACATAGGGTTGAGTGAGGTACAGTCTGCTATTCTATAAGGACTGGTATAGGTCCACAATACATAGGGTTGAGGTGCACTACTGCTGACCTATACTGCAGCAGTCCTTCATCTGTATAGGGACTGACGTACAGTCTGCTAATCACTCACACACAACCTACTTGTTCCACAAAGGTCCTTATAAGGACTGGTAATAACCTGGTGTAGGGTGCTATAGTACATAGGGTTGAGTGAGGTACAGTCTGCTATTCTTTAAGGACTGGTATAGGTCCACAATACATAGGGTTGAGGTGCACTACTGCTGACCACTGCCCTATACTGCAGTAGTCCTTCATCGTTATAGGGACTGACGTACAGTCTGCTAATCACTCACACACAACCTACTTGTTCCACAAAGGTCCTTATAAGGACTGGTAATAACCGGGTGTAGGGTGCTATAATACATAGGGTTGAGTGAGGTAAAGTCTGCTATTCTATAAGGACTGGTATAGGTCCACAATACATAGGGTTGAGGTGCACTACTGCTGACCTATACTGCAGCAGTCCTTCATCGGTATAGGGACTGACGTACAGTCTGCTAATCACTCACACACAACCTAATTGTTCCACAAAGGTCCTTATAAGGACTGGTAATAACCTGGTGTAGGGTGCTATAGTACATAGGGTTGAGTGAGGTACAGTCTGTTATTCTATAAGGACTGGTATAGGTCCACAATACATTGGGTTGAGGTGCACTACTGCTGACCGCTGCCCTATACTGCAGCAGTCCTTCATCTGTATTTCTACTGGGGCTGCATATTATGAGGGGCTCCCACCATCCCTGTTCTGTGCTGACTTCCTCCTGGGGCTGTACCTCTGCTGTGCATATTTTGAGGTGCTCCCACCATCCCTGTGCTATGCTCATTATGAGGGGCTCCCACCATCCCTGTGCTATGCTGACATCCTCCTGGGGCTGCTTATTATGAGGGGCTCCCACCATCCCTGTGCTATGCTTATTATGAGGGGCTCCCACCATCCCTGTGCTGTGCTGACTTCCTCCTAGGGCTGCTTATTATGAGGGGCTCCCACCATCCCTGTGCTATGCTGACATCCTCCTGGTGCTGCTTATTATGAGGGGCTCCCACCATCCCTGTGCTATGCTCATTATGAGGGGCTCCCACCATCCCTGTGCTATGCTCATTATGAGGGGCTCCCACCATCCCTGTGCTATGCTCATTATGAGGGGCTCCCACTATTCCTGTGCTATGCTCATTATGAGGGGCTCCCACCATCCCTGTGCTATGCTGACTTCCTCCTGGGGCTGCTTACGGTGCAGGTGTCAGTGCTGTATATCACGGTGCTGATGTCGGTACTCTCTATCACGGTGCTGCTGTCAGTGCTGTATATCACGGTGCTGGTGTTAGTGCTTTATGTCACGCTGCTGATGTCAGTGCTCTCTATCACGTTGCTGCTGTCAGTGCTGTATGTCACGGTGCTGGTGTTAGTGCTTTATGTCACGCTGCTGATGTCAGTGCTCTCTATCACAGTGCTGGTGTCAGATGACTCTATCATGGTGCAGGTGTCATTGCTGTATGTCACGCTGCTGGTGATCATCTCCTGCACCCTCTTCTTTGCCTACTCTGACCTTCCCTCTCCTCCATTGCCTTCATGTGCTCCACAGTCCTGAATTGTCACAACAATTTCCCATATAAAAAAAGAATGCTTGTAGTTGTCGATCCCAGATTCACCTCATACATGTGTTATGTCATTGGCCATGTGGTGGGACAATGTTTGCACAGCTATTAATTATTTTGTGGCTGCAAATTTGACCTGTAGGTTTGCGAAGTTCGCCTCCCATTGAAGTCAATGGGGCCCGCCGTGAACGTTCCGGTTCGCGAACTATCGGCTGCGTTCGCGGTCCGAGTTCGTGAAACATCCCGTCGGAAGTTCGTCCATCACTACTCTGAACTACTTCAACGCACATTCTGGTGGCCACAGCTAAAAAAGGACTGTAAGGAGTATGTGGAGGCATGTGTTACCTGCATCCAGAACAAGGGCAGCAAGTCTAAAGCCGCGTACACACAGGCGGACTGTCTGGCCAACTTAGTCCGCCGAAACACATTTCAGCGGACAGTCCGCTCGTGTGTGGGCTTCAGTGGACTTTTTCAGCGTGCAGTCTGGCGGACTAAGTATTTCGGAATTTCCGTAATACTGTCCGTCGGACTCGCATTTCGGAGGACAATCCGCCCGTGTGTATGCCAGTCCGCCGTACTTTTGAAATGAGCAGACTTTTCCCGCCCGGAGAAAAGTCCGCTCATTTCGAGCGGGTATCCAGGTAGGCGGGCCTGCGAATGAGACGTCGCTGGCCCCGCCGCCTGGTATGGACTTAAAGGGGAACCCCAACGCCGAAAAAAATCGGCGTGGGGGTCCCCCCCAAGTCCACAACAGACCCTTGTCTGAGCACGCTACCCGGCCGGCCAGGAAATGGGAGCGAGCGAGCGCCCCCCCTCCTGAGCCGTACCAGGCCGTGTGCCCTCAACATGGGGGGTGCCTTGGGGAAGGGGGGGCCGCACGGCCCCCCCCACCCCAAAGCACCTTGTCCCCATGTTGATGAGGACAAGGGCCTCTTCCCGACAACCCTGGCCATAGGTTGTCGGGGTCTGCGGGCGGGGGGCTTATCGGAATCCGGGAGCCCCCTTTAATAAGGGGGCCCCCGGATACCGGCCCCCCACCCTATGTGAATGAGTATGGGGTACAATGTATCCCTACCCATTCACCTGTAAAATAAAAGTACCAAAAAAAAAAACACAACACACGAGATAAAATACTTTATTGCACAGCTCCGGGGGTCTTCCGTCTTCGGGGGTCTTCTCGCCGGACTCCTCCGCTATCTTCTTGTAGCTCTTTTGCTAGCGGAGGAGTCCGGCTTTATTCCTCGACGCCGGCCTCTTCTCCCGACTTCGGGGGTCTTGTCCCCCTCTCTTCGGTTCTTCTGCCGGGCCACCGCGCCTTCTTATAGCTCTTTTACAGGCGGTGGCCCGGTCTTCTGTCGCCGCCGCCGCCGCCTTCCGTTCTTCTTCTTCTTCTCCTTCTTCTCCAGGAGATGTTGCCTCGACGATCTCTCCGGCCGGAATGCCAGGGACGCACTGCGCGCCCACTTATATAGGGACAATGGGGCGGTGTCACATGGCTTTATGTCACATGGGTTGGTCACATGGTGACCCCGCCCCCTTACGATGTCATAGTCCCCATGTGACATCAACCCATGTGACCAACCCATGTGACATAAAGCCATGTGACACCGCCACATTGTCCCTATATAAGTGGCCGCGCAGCGCGGCCCTGGCATTCCGGCCGGAGAGAGCGTCGAGTCAACATCTCCTGGAGAAGAAGGAGAAGAAGAAGAAGAACGGAAGGCGGCGGCGGCGGTGACAGAAGACCGGGCCACCGCCTGTAAAAGAGCTATAAGAAGGCGCGGTGGCCCGGCAGAAGAACCGAAGAGAGGGGGACAAGACCCCCGAAGTCGGGAGAAGAGGCCGGCGTCGAGGAATAAAGCCGGACTCCTCCGCTAGCAAAAGAGCTACAAGAAGATAGCGGAGGAGTCCGGCGAGAAGACCCCCGAAGACGGAAGACCCCCGGAGCTGTGCAATAAAGTATTTTATCTCGTGTGTTGTGTTTTTTTTTTTGGTACTTTTATTTTACAGGTGAATGGGTAGGGATACATTGTACCCCATACTCATTCACATAGGGTGGGGGGCCGGTATCCGGGGGCCCCCTTATTAAAGGGGGCTCCCGGATTCCGATAAGCCCCCCGCCCGCAGACCCCGACAACCAACGGCCAGGGTTGTCGGGAAGAGGCCCTTGTCCTCATCAACATGGGGACAAGGTGCTTTGGGGTGGGGGGGCCGCGCGGCCCCCCCTTCCCCAAGGCACCCCCCAATGTTGAGGGCACGCGGCCTGGTATGGTTTAGGAGGGGGGGCGCTCGCTCGCCCCCCTTTCCTGGCCGGCCGGGTAGCGTGCTCGGACAAGGGTCTGTTGTGGACTTGGTGGGGACCCCCACGCCGATTTTTTTCGGCGTTGGGGTTCCCCTTTAAGTCCATACCAGGCGGCGGGTCAGCGACGTCTCCTTCGCGGGCCCCGCCTACCTGGAGACGCGCTCGAAATGAGCGGACTTTCCTCCGCGTGTGTGGGCGAGTCCGTTCATTTCAAAAGTAGGGCGGATAGTATGGCGGACTCAGTACGCCGTATTAGTCCGCTCAAAAAGTGTTGTGTGTGGGCAAGTCCGTTCATTCGAAAGTATGACGGACTGTCCGTCGGATTGTCTGACGGACTAAGTTGGCCAGACAGTCCGCCCGTGTGTACGCGGCTTTAGGCTTGGGGTCTGTTGAAGGCGTTACCTGTCCCGGGAGACCTTGGCGGATGATTTCCATGGACTTCATTGTCGAGCTGCCACCTTCGGAAAATTGTTCCACGATCTTTGTAGTGGTGGACAGATTATCTAAGATGGCCCACTTCCTGCCAATGAAGGGCACTCCTTCCGCCGCAGAGACGGCCAAGATGTTCATCAGGGAGATAGTGAGACTCCATGGCATCCCCGCGAATATCACATCGGATCGGGGAGTGCAATTCACTTCCAAGTTCTGGAGGGCACTTTGTGGGGCCCTGAAGATTGACCTCTGCTTCTCCTCTGCCTATCACCCCCAAACCAATGGCCAAACTGAGAGAACGAATCAGACGCTGGAACAGTATTTGCGCTGCTTTTCCTCGTTTTCCCAGGATGATTGGGCTCCTCTTCTACCCCTTGCCAAATTTGCGTACAACAACCCTGTTCACTCTGCCACGAAACAATCCCCGTTTTTCATGAATTACGGTTTCCATTCTCTGTTCCTGTCCAACAATCCCCCAGAATGTCCGGTACCAGCTGTTCAAGAAAACCTCAACTTTTTCAAGTCAAACAATAGGCTTTTGCAGGAGACCATGACAAGAACTCAGAACTACAATAAAGAGGTGTTCGACAGTAAAAGAAGGGGGGAACTTGATCTCAAGGTTGGGGATCAGGTTTGGCTATCCACCTTGAACTTGAAGCTGGCTTGCCCGTCCAAAAAATTGGGTCCAATATTTGTGGGTCCCTTTCCGGTTGTAAGGAAGGTGAATAGTGTGACATATGAGCTGAAGTTACCAGAATCATTTCGGATTCATCTGGTTTTTCACGTGGCCTTACTCAAACCAGCTGTTCCAGATTCCTTTGCCAATTAGAAGGTCGGTCCCCCTGAACCTGTGATCGTTGATGGTGAAATCGAATACGAGGTAGAATCTATTTTGGACTGCAGGAGAAGACGCAATCAAATCCAATTTCTGGTGAAGTGGAAGGTATACGGGCCTGTGGAAAATTCCTGGGCGCCGGAGTCCAATATCCATGCCAGGAGATTGATTCTTGCCTTTGAGAGGTCCCATTCGGGTAAGATGGCGCAGTTGGGCATCCGGAGGCTGCCCCTTGGGGGGGGCAATGTCATGGTCGTCCTGGTAATCCAGTGGCATATGGGAGACCTGCCCGCAGAATCCCCATGCTAAGAGCTAACCAGTATCCATGGGCGCCCGTTGGCGCGAACGGACGCACGCGGGTGCGCATTGGTACGAACGGGCGCACGTGGGTGCGCGATGGTACGAACGGGCGCACGCGGGTGCGCAATGATACGAACGGGCGCACGCAGGTGCGCGGGGTCACGAACGGGCGCACGGTCACACACGGGTGTGTGCAGACACGCCGTGCGACCGTTTTTGGCGCCCAAAGGGCTACTTAAAGGAACCTGTCACTGTGCCTCCTTGCTGTCCAGTCTACAGCGTGTCCGGTGATCCTGCTATCTGCTACCTAGTTGTCTTGATTCCTGTTTACCCGGCCTGTTCCTGACGACGTCTGCTTGCTGCCTGCCACCGACCTTCGGCTTGTCTGACTACGCTTTTGCCTCTCCCTTGGTACCGTTGCTGCCTGCCTTCTATCGACACGGCTTGTACCTTCGACCTCCTTCTGCCACCTGCTGTTCCAGCCTGACCACTGAGTGCCTTCTGCCACCTGCTGTTCCAGCCTGACCGCTGAGTGCCTTCTGCCACCTACTGTTCCAGCCTGACCGCTGAGTGCCTTCCGCCACCTGCTGTTCCAGCCTGACCTCTGAGTGCCTTCTGCCACCTGCTGTTCCAGCCTGACTGCCGAGTGCCTGCTGACCCAGCGCTCCCTTGGTTCTTCCGCTTCCCCAAAGGTCTGGACCAGTCCTGCACCAGCTTGGCACTTGTGCCCTCTGAACTCTTGAGTCCCTGTCTCCACTCCCAGGGGTTCTCGAGCCAGAGGCTTACGAGAGGCCGCTCCCTGCATTCTGGACTCCTATACCAGGTACGTGACAGATGGGTGGTGACAGGTACTCGGGTACTCAGATGGGCTGGGACAGGTACTCAGGTACTCGGGTACTCAGATGGGCTGACAGGTACTCAGGTACTCGGATACTCAGATGGACTGTGACAGGTACTCGGGTACTCAGATGGGCTGTGACGGGTACTCAGGTACTCGGGTACTCAGATTGGCTGACAGGTACTCAGGTACTCGGATACTCAGATGGACTGTGACAGGTACTCAGGTACTCGGGTACTCAGATGGACTGTGACAGGTACTCAGATGGACTGTGACAGGTACTCAGGTACTCGGGTACTCAGATGGGCTGGGACAGGTACTTGGGTACTCAGATGGGCTGTGACAGGTACTCGGGTACTCAGATGGGCTGACAGGTACTCGGGTACTCAGATGGGCTGACAGGTACTCAGGTACTTAGATACTCAGATCGACTGTGACAGGTACTCAGGTACTCGGGTACTCAGCTGGGCTGACAGGTACTCTGGTAGTCAGATGGACTGTGACAGGTACTCGGGTACTCAGATGGCCTACAAGTTCACCCCTGAAGGGGGCAGGTGATCTGGTGAGGGCAACAAGAGCACTTTTTTGGATACACGTGTTGGGGGATCTTTCTCTTTGAAGTGGCAACACCCTTTTTCCTTGCACTATCAAGAATTTATTTGGACTGATTGGTTAATCCAGAGTTGGCTTTTTAAACATATTATATTTTATTTATTATGTATTTTGCTAATTCACAGTTCTTCACTATAGTTATTAATTAACCCTTAGTGTGTTTGATTATTATTTTTAAAATATATTTTTACCATTTATTTCTTCACGTTTTCACTAACTTTTGCGGAAGAAATTGTTTAGGTCACATTTTATGGACTATTGCACAAGGAGTTATTTATTGCATGTATATTAACTATATTTATTAGATTGTCACAAGCACTTAGCATATTATTCATGCATGTATAGAGTTGGTATATAATATATATATATATATATATATATATATATATATATATATATATATATATATATATATATACTGTGAGGGGTTAGCTCGGCAGCGGGTGTGTGTGACCCCCTGGATGGGTTCACAACACAAAATCAGGCACAGCAGACAGCGTTGTAGGTGCAAAAAAACAAAAGATGCGGTTTATTTATGCTACATGCAGTGATACATATAACAGCCAAACAAAAATAAAACATGAAAATAAATCCAGGTCAGCTTGACCTCTAACTACACACTTAGATTCCCTGTCTAACAACTGAGAGCAGCCTTGTGCTGCCCCAGTCCCTGTCCCTGTTGTAGAGGTTTGCCACACAGGCGTTAACTCACCGCACAGAACAGGTGTCACACTCCCCAGTCTATACAACACAAAAACTGGTTCCAGGATGGAGCATCTCCCTAAGCATGCTGGGGTTTTTTGTAGAGGTCTTAATGAGCCCACTTACTTCAGCTGGGCTCATTAACTCTTCCCCTCTAATTGTAAAGGTCTGCATAAAGCCTGAATCTAGGGCACACATATTTCCCATCCTGGATACAACCAGGTGACTTTACCTGCGTGCTGCCACATACCCCCCCCTCTTGTTTCAACCTTGGGGTTGTAACACAAGCAGTCAGACACGCATGTATCCGAGACAAAGCATCCACATTCCCCATTTTAACACCAGGGCGATGCTTAACTGTAAAGTTAAATTCTTGTAGGGCCAGGAACCACCTATTTACCCTTCTATTGGTCTCCTTGTTTTGAGCCATCCACTTTAAAGGAGCGTGATCAGTCACCAGGTCAAAGTGCCTACCTAGCAGATAGTACCGAAGGGAATCTAGAGCCCACTTCACTGCTAAACATTCCTTCTCAATCGTGGCGTAATTTACCTCATGGGACTTCAACTTCCTGCTGAGGTAAATGACTGGGTGCTCTTCCCCATTCCAGACCTGGGATAACACTGCTCCTAACCCAACGTCTGATGCATCAGTTTGTACCACGAAGTCCTTAGAGAAGTCTGGTGAGTACAACACTGGCTGGCTACATAAGGCTGTTTTTAAGGACTGAAATGCTTCTTCAGCCTCTGGGGACCATTTAACCATGACCGACTCTTTCCCTTTTGTCAGGTTGGTGAGGGGCACAGCCTGAGAAGCAAAATGGGGAATGAATCGTCGATAATAGCCAGCGATTCCCAGAAAGGCTCGTACCTGTTTCTTGCTGCTGGGACGTGGCCAACTCTGTATGGCCTCGACTTTATTGACTTGGGGCTTTATCACCCCCCTCCCAATAGTGTACCCAAGATATTTGGCCTCCTCCTGTCCAATGGTACACTTCTTTGGATTGGCCGTAAACCCAGCTTCCCGGATAGAGTCTAGGACTGCTTGTACTTTCGGCAAATGTGAGACCCAGTCTGTGCTATGGATAATCACATCATCCAGGTAAGCTGCAGCATATTTCTGATGGGGCCTTAGAATCTTATCCATTTTCCGCTGGAATGTTGCGGGTGCATTCTGTAACCCAAACGGCATTCTCTTATATTGGAATGCCCCATCTGGGGTTACAAACGCAGTTTTCTCCTTGGCCGACTCGGCCAGGGGAATTTGCCAATACCCTTTGGTGAGATCAAGAGTTGTCATATATCGGGCTGTTCCCAGCCGGTCAATCAACTCATCTATACGCGGCATGGGGTAGGTGTCAAATTTTGTAACTTTATTTAATTGTCGAAAATCGTTACAAAACCGCCAGCTCCCATCAGGTTTGGACACTAGTACGATAGGACTGGACCAGTCACTCTGGGACTCCTCTATCACACCCAATTCCAGCATCCTCTGAACCTCCCCACGTATTGCCTCCCGTCGGGCCTCTGGTATTCTATAAGGTTTTAGTTTTACCCTTTCTCCTGGCGGGGTGATAATGTCATGCTCTACGCCAGATGTTTGTCCCGGAAGCTCAGAGAAAATCTCTTTGTTACGAAGTACAAACTCTTTAACCTCCTGTTGTTGGGCTTTCGATAAGGTGTCTGCTATTCCAACCTCAGGAACTAAGCAATCAGGCTGTACTTGTGACAAAGTCTCTGCGACTAGGGATTCCCTATCCCTCCAGGCTTTCAGCAGATTGACGTGATAGATCTGCTCCGGCTTTCGCCTTCCTGGCTGTCTAACCCTGTAGTTCACCTCACTAATTTTTTCAATTACTTCATATGGACCTTGCCATTTGGCCAAAAATTTGCTTTCAACTGTAGGGACTAGCACCAAGACCCTATCCCCCGGGGAAAAAGTACGGGTCTTGGCCCCACGGTTGTACACTCTCTGCTGTGCTAACTGCGCTTGGGTTAAATGTTCCTTTACAATTGGCATTACCTGTGCAATTCTATCTTGCATCAGGGCGACATGCTCAATCACACTCCTGTGAGGAGAACTCTCATTTTCCCAAGTTTCCTTGGCGATATCCAGCAGCCCTCTTGGGTGTCTCCCATAGAGCAATTCGAAGGGTGAGAAACCCGTAGAGGATTGGGGTACCTCCCTAATGGCAAACATCAGATAGGGTATTAGACAGTCCCAATTCTTTCCATCTCTATCCACCACCTTCTTTAACATTTGTTTTAGGGTTTTGTTGAATCTTTCAACCAACCCATCTGTTTGGGGGTGATACACAGATGTACGCAATTGCTTCACTTTGTACAACTTGCATAATTCTTTCATAACCCGGGACATAAAGGGTGTACCTTGGTCCGTAAGCAGTTCCTTACAAATACCCACGCGGCTAAAAACAAGAGATAGCTCTTTGGCTATGGTTTTGGCCGAGGTATTTCGGAGAGGAATTGCTTCCGGATAACGGGTGGCATAGTCCAATATAACCAAAATGTACTGATGGCCCCTGGCGGACTTCATTATCGGACCTACCAAATCCATTGCGATCCTTTCAAAGGGGACCTCAATGATAGGAAGAGGTACCAGCGGGTTACGGAAATGTGGCATAGGTGCCGACTTCTGACACACAGGGCAGGAGGAACAATAATTTTCTATTTCCTTCATGACCCCAGGCCAATAGAATCTCTGTAATACCCTCTCTCTGGTTTTCTCTGTCCCCAGATGACCTCCCAGAATGTGCCCATGAGCCAATTCTAACACCAACTTCCTGTAAGGTTTGGGCACTACAAGTTGCTCAATGGTTTCTTCTGCCCTTTGAGCCACTCGATACAGCAGGTCCCTTTCCATAGTGAAGTAAGGATAAGGGCAAGTCTTATCTGGGTTCACTAACTCGCCATCTATTTTCACCACATTTTCCCGTGCCTTTATTAGGGTGGGGTCTTTTAACTGTTCTGTGGCAAAATTTTCCCTGTGAACCTCAAGATCCGAAAACTCCACAGACGGCATGTTTTCATCTGAGGATGTTGGCTCCTCCCCAGTTTCTCGAGTTTCCCCCGCCAATACTGACAAGGGAAATTCAGGAGAGTCCTCACCACTCCCAGAGGAATTCTGGTCATCTTCCTGGTTTATAGGGGCACCAGTGGGGGGCTCAGGACAATCCCAGAGTTCCCAGAATTTTGGAAAATCCCTTCCCACAATAGCATCATGTGGTAAGTGAGACACTAACCCCACCTGATGAGAGAGGTTACCTTTGGGGGTCTCAAAAAACACTGAAGTTACAGGATACTCTCGGGTGTCCCCATGCACACAAATAACAGCCACCCTGTTCTTCCCAGAGACCTCTGTAGTAACTAATTCAGCTTTTATCAATGTTACCAGGCTACCTGAATCCAGCAACACATCAACATTTCTACCATTAATACACATTTTACATAAATGTTTCTCAGGTCCCCGAATGGCAGTGCATGCAACTGTCGCAAACAGCGACTGACGTCTCTCCCTTATAAAGTCACATTGCATAGGCTCATCCACAACGGGGCAATTGGCTGCAATATGTCCCTCTTGCCGGCAGCGGTAGCAAATAATCTTTTTCACTGTCTCTTGCAGCATGGGCTTCCTGGGCTGCTCCCGCCAGACCTTAGGTAGAACCCCCACCCTCTCACTCTCTCCACCCTCACCCCTTGGAGTCATCTTACCCGCCACTGGGGATGATCTGGTCTTAGGATGGAAAGTCCGTGAGTCCCTGGAAGAGGTGGTCAAGTTCTCTGTAGCCAAGTACCTCTCAACCAGATCCACAAGTTTATCTGCATTTTCTGGGTCTCCATGGCTTACCCATTTTTGGATGGCAGTAGGAAGAGCTCTCAGGAAACGATCCATAACAACACGTTCCACAATGTTTGGTGCGGTCAAAGTCTCTGGCTGCAGCCACTTCCTGCTCAGGTGAATGAGATCATACATTTGAGACCTGGGGGGTTTTCCAACCTGAAAAGTCCAATTATGCACACGCTGAGCCTGGACGGCCAGAGTGACACCCAGCCATGCCAATATTTCTGCTTTTAGCACCACATAGTCTTTTGCTTGGTCAGGCTCTAGGTCATAATAAGCTTTCTGCGATTCCCCAGTTAACAGAGGGGCCACCAGTCCAGCCCATTGCTCCTTAGGCCACTTTTCCCTTTCAGCAGTCCTTTCAAATGTGGTCAAAAACACCTCCGGATCATCCTCTCCAGTCATTTTTGTCAATAAACGGCTCACACCAAAGGATGCGGTATTATTGTAACCACCTGCTTCATTGGTCTGCGGACGTTGCTGTATTAATGTCTCTATTTTCTGTTGAAAACTCTGCTCTTGCTTCTGCAACAGGTCTATAAAGCGGGCTTCAGATTGCTGCTGGGCTTGTTGCTGAGCTTCCAAACTCTGCTGGTGAGCCTTCTGCTGATTTTCCAGACTCTGCTGCAAAGTTGCATTTGTCTGCTGCTGGGCCGCAAGGCTCCTTTGTAAACCCGCATTTGTTTGCTGCTGATTTGCATTTGCTAGAGCCAGCTGTCTCAGTATCTCCTCCATGCTGGCCTTTTAAAAAAAAAAAAAAAAACTGCCAAAATTCTCCACCAACTGTGAGGGGTTAGCTCGGCAGCGGGTGTGTGTGACCCCCTGGATGGGTTCACAACACAAAATCAGGCACAGCAGACAGCGTTGTAGGTGCAAAAAAACAAAAGATGCGGTTTATTTATGCTACATGCAGTGATACATATAACAGCCAAACAAAAATAAAACATGAAAATAAATCCAGGTCAGCTTGACCTCTAACTACACACTTAGATTCCCTGTCTAACAACTGAGAGCAGCCTTGTGCTGCCCCAGTCCCTGTCCCTGTTGTAGAGGTTTGCCACACAGGCGTTAACTCACCGCACAGAACAGGTGTCACACTCCCCAGTCTATACAACACAAAAACTGGTTCCAGGATGGAGCATCTCCCTAAGCATGATGGGGTTTTTTGTAGAGGTCTTAATGAGCCCACTTACTTCAGCTGGGCTCATTAACTCTTCCCCTCTAATTGTAAAGGTCTGCATAAAGCCTGAATCTAGGGCACACATATTTCCCATCCTGGATACAACCAGGTGACTTTACCTGCGTGCTGCCACAATATATATATATATATATATTTTTTTTTTTTTTTTAACACGGCACCCACCCCTTTTTATTAGGTTGCATTCCACATATTTCATAAAATTTGCTTATTATTAATTATACCATTCTAGGGATTTCGAAGGTATAGCGCCACATCTACTTTTTCTTCCTCTTTTTTCAGCATAACCCCCCCCCACCCTTCTTAGGGTGGAGGTATTAAGTAGAGGCAGCTCATACCCATCATTGTTATTGTCTTGATTTAACCCATAGCGCAATCTCATTTCCTTTTTATCACTCAGATGGGCTGATAGGTACTCAGGTACTTGGGTACTCAGATGGGCTGACAGGTACTCAGGTACATGGGTACTCAGATGGGCTGTGACAGGTACTCGGGTACTCAGATGGGCTGACAGGTATTCGGATACTCAGATGGACTGTGACAGGTACTCAGATACTCGGGTACTCAGATGGACTGTGACAGGTACTCAGGTACTCGGGTAGTTAGATGGACTGTGACAGGTACTCAGATGGGCTGTGACAGGTACTCGGGTACTCGGGTAATCAGATGGGCTGACAGGTACTCAAGTACTCAGATGGGCTGACAGGTACTCAGGTACTCAGATGGGCTGACAGGTACTCAGGTACTTGGGTACTCAGATGGGCTGACAGGTACTCAGGTACTCGGGTACTCAGATGGGCTGTGACAGGTACTCAGGTACTCGGGTACTCAGATGGGCTGTGACAGGTACTCAGGTACTCGGGTACTCAGATGGGCTGTGACAGGTACTCGGGTACTCAAATGGGCTGTTACAGGTACTCAGGTACTCAGATGGGCTGTGATGGGTGATGACAGGTACTTTGATGGGTAATGACAGGTACTTGGGTACTCGGATAGTCAGATGGGCTGTGACAGGTACTTGGGTACTCGGGTAATCAGATGGGCTGACAGGTACTCAGGTACTTGGGTACTCAGATGGGCTGACAGGTACTCAGGTACTTGGGTACTCAGATGGGCTGACAGGTACTAAGGTACTCGGGTACTCAGATGGGCTGTGACAGGTACTCAGGTACTCGGGTACTCAGATGGGCTGTGACAGGTACTCGGGTACTCAGATAGGCTGGGACAGGTACTCGGGTACTCAGATGGGCTGGGACAGTTACTCGGGTACTCAGATGGGCTGGGACAGGTACTCGGGTACTCAGATGGGCTGTGATGGGTGATGACAGGTACTTTGATGGGTAATGACAGGTACTTTGATGGCTGGTGACAGGTCCTCTTTATTGGGGGGGGGTAATCAGTGTGTGTTGGTATACACTAGGCGGTAACAAGATGTTACCGCAATCTCCTCCTCACACACAATCGGTGTGTGAGGAGGAGAACCTGGTAACATCTCTTTTTACCGCGGTTTGTTTACATTCTGTGACCGGCTGTAATAGGACACAACTGGTCACGTGGTAAATAGCCAACTTCATTGGCTCTTTACTGTGATCGGGGTTGGGCTGTGTCAGGGTGACAAGCTGCATCCCCGATTGCCGCTCTGCACGTGCCCTAGGCATGTGCACGAGTAACATGTGCACAAGCGACAAGAATGTGCACAGTACATGTGACCGGCTGTGATTGGACAGGGCCGGTCACGTGTATCGTGGGTGGATGGGGCTGGCAACCAAACAGATTGGGGATGGGCCGTGTCCGAGGGACACACCTCATCCACGATCGCCGTGCTGCGGGAGTGGCAAAATACCGAGGCCATCATATGACGTCCACCCAGGATGGGAGATCCCATCTGTGGGCGTCATTTGACTATGGCCCGGTATTGAAGTGGTTAGGGGTTTTCTTTTGCCCACAGTAATGTGGCGCATGTTGGGGCTTCATTATCATGGCTGCCGTGATATACACTTGAAGCCTGTGGCCAGTGTTACTATTGACATGAATGACTACAATATCATGACCGTCACCAGGGTTTTTGCATAGGCAGGCCCACAACATCGTGGCTTCACTTTATTGGCCGCCGATGCAGTATATATTTCAGCAGCTTCCACCATCCAATCAGATCGCCCTGATGAAGACATGTGATCTCCATGTGTCGTCATGCGTAGGGGTGGAGCCAGGAAGGTGGAGGAGACAGTCACTTGCTCTCTGAGCTAGCAGCTGATTCACAAAAGCCTGAAAACCATTTGGAGAGGATTTTAACATTGTATGTTTTCTAAAGCCTGGTGCACTGCAAGCACCTATAAATTGTGAGTACCCTGATATTTACCAACAATAAATTTCTATATTTAAATGATAATGCACTATCTGGCCTCTTTTGCATTGTAAATTGAGGATATCATCTTTGCATTACACCTGGGGGAGCCTGTAAATCCTGCTACTTAGAACCCACAGGTGGTTCAGCTGCTGTTGTGGACCAAACTTATTTCACTGTTTTGAATATACACATATTTTTCACTGTGGACTTGCTGAAATGAATAATTTTTGATGTTTACTTCATTTCTTTTTATATATTTCTTTCACTGTGCACTCGACAACAAATATTTAATTTATATATTTTTTACCATTTATATTCTTTGTTTGGGAATTTAAGTTGCTACTAGACATGTGCATTTGTTTTCATCTGAATGCATTTTCGTCTGAATTTCAGGTATTTTCGTTATCGTTTTAACAAACGATAACCAAAGTGCAGAATCGGAAAAATGAAAGATCCGACATAAATAAATGCTTTATTTTCATTTTTGTTGTGACAACAGGTCTTTACAGATAGGATATTTGACATGATGCTAACAATAACAATCTGTGTCTATCGAACCTGTGGTCGAATGTGCCTAACCTTAACTTAAGATTCGACAGAGAGAGAAAAGATTGCTGCTGGAATTGGGTGGGGGAAGTAAAATAAAAATGATGATGATGAATGTTATTGGCTGATTGTAACTTAGCTGGTCCGTTTGTCAGAGAACCTAAATTATTTAGCAATTAAGCATAAGCACAGAAGCAGAACAATTAGTGAATCAAGCTACAGTTCAACTTAACTTTTTCATAATAATCTGCTGCTATTGTGTTAGTGTTGTGAACCTGATAGTGATACTAATGTTGCTAATGTTGTGATAGCCTCAGAGGCTGCCCGTGTTGTGGGGTGGGGGGGGGGGGGGATTTATTATTATAGATTCTATATTATAGATTGAGATTCTATATACCCCATCTTGTTACCTGTCTGATCACTATCACCAGTCCATTTTCCGTTTGAACTATATACATTCAACATGAACGACAAAGATTCAACAAAGCAGCGAAAAACTTACAAACGCCGAATCTTTGGCTTATGGTTTCTGTCAAAAGTTCTAAGAAGATTCAACGGAGCAGCTAAACTATATGGAGTCATACAGTTTAGCTGCTCCGTTGAATCTTCTTTGAACATTTGACAGACACCATAAGCCTTCAATGACAGATTCGACCTTAATTAATTTAGATTTTAGGACGAATGCAATTTTTGACGAAAAACTAAATAAATAAAAATGAATTTCTGGAGTAACTAAATAAATGTATTTTTTTGGCGAAAACAAAATTCCAAAAATAAATATTTCAGTGTGCACATGTCTAGTTGCTACAACATTCACTTGAGTATTGCCCACAGCAATTATATATATTTTTTCACCTGTGAGTGAGTGATATATCACATAGGGCTGCATTTGTTTATTTTCAATATTTTATACACAGATTATGGGAGTGTGAATATTAGGGATGAGCCGAACACCCCCCGGTTCGGTTCGCACCAGAACTTTCGAACGGACCCCAAATTCGTACGAACTTTAGAACCCCATTGAAGTCTATGGGACTCGAACGTTCGAAATTAAAAGTGCTAATTTTAACGGCTAGTATGCAAGATACTGTCCTAAAAAGGGTTTGGGGACCTGGCTCCTGCCCCAGGGGACATGGGTCAATGCCTAAAATGTTTTTAAAAATGGCCGTTTTGGCGGGAGCACTGATTTTAATGACGATTAAAGTGAAAAAAAAAAAAGTGAAATATTCCTTTAAATATCGTGCCTGGGGGGTGTCTGTAGTATGCCTGTGAAGTGCCACGTGTTTCCCGTGTTTAGAACAGTCTCTGCACAAAATGACATTAAACGGAAATAACATCATTTAAAACTGCTTGCGGTTTTAATGTTATATCTGGTTCCTGCAATATGGTTGAAAATCATTGAGAAAAATGGCATGGGTAGCCCTCCCTGCCCATTACCAGCCCCTTTGGGTCTTGTACACATATTAAGGGGAACCCAGTACCCATATTAAAAAAAGGAAATGCGTGTGGCCCCCAAACAAGACAGGGACTGTGTAGGTTTGTTGTGTTAAGTTGAATCTGTTTGTAATTTTCAACTGGTACATTTTTAAAGTGTAGCTCCAGTCATAAAAACTATTTTTAAGCTTTTTGGAAAACATAGGGAAGGGTTATCACCCCTGTATAATTTGTTTTGTCGTACATCTTTTTTCATCTCACTTGCTGTTGTCTCCTTCCGTTTGCAAGTAGGAGATGTTTGTAAGTTGGATGTTTGAAAGTAGGGGCCTGCCCTATATGCTCTGCAGAAATGGCGGAACAAGGTGTTGGTTTTGCCACAACATTGTAAGCCCTCAAAGTGACTCTTGGTGGGCGCTGGAGCGCCCTGCTGTGAACGATTATATCAAGAATTGTAATTACATGCCATTGTTGAACAGTGGTAGAAAAATTGACCTTTGGTGGTTGTGGTGCTGGTGCCACAACACTATAAGTCCTCACAGTTACTCTGGGTGGGCACAGGAACGGGCCCTCCTGTGAAATATTATATCAAGAATTGTAATTACATGTCCCTGTTAAACAGGGGCAGAAAAATTGGGCCTTAGGCACTGATGCTGGTGCCACGACACTGCAACCTCTCCCATATACTCTAGTTTTATTGCAGGAATTAGCCCTGCTGCAAAGCATTGCATCAAAAATTGTAATTAAACGCCCCTGTTAAACAGGGGCAGAAAAATTGGGCTGATGGCATCACCAAGAACCAGAAATGTTCTTCCAACATGTCAGCGGAGGAGGAAGAGGATAGACAATCAACATAACAGGACAGTCACTCAGCATCAGCATAGGCAGTCTTGAAGGGATGTGATATTTGAAAAAAAATTATTCGGTTACATCAGCTTCAGGTGCTTGGTAGCTGTGGGTGATCCAAGACTGATTCATCTTGATGAAGGTCAGTCGATCAACTGGTTAGGTGGACAGGCGCACCCTGTGATCGGTAACAAAGCCGCCAGCAGCACTGAAGGTGCGTTCCGAAAGAACGCTGGATGCAGGACAGGCCAGTAGCTCTATTGCATACTGTGCAAGCTCTGGCCAGTGATCCATCCTCAAGACCCAGTAAGCCAGAGGATTTTCGGTGGGAAAGGTGTCCAAGTCTGACCTTGCCCCTAGGTATTCCTGCACCATGTAAATCAGACGCTTGCGATGGTTGCTGGAACCGATCATACCTTGGGGCTGCGGACTAAATAATTGTCTGAATGCATCAGTCAGACGGCCACCTTCTGCACCGCTCCTTCTGACCGATGCCTCAGCAACACGTTGTCCAGGACCAGGAGTTTGTAACCTCCCAGTCTCTGGGAACGCGTTGCACAGACCTTTCTGCAAGGCCTCCCGGAGATGTCTCATCCTCTGCTCCCTCTGCGATGGCAATATAAGGTCGGCAAACTTACCCTTGTACCGTGGATCAAGGAGAGTGGCCAGCCAGTAATGGTCCCTCTCCTTGATCCGAAGAATACGAGGATCCTTCCGCAGGCTTTGCAGGATCAGGGAGGCCATGCAGCGTAGGTTAGCTGAGGCATTCGGTCCGGAGTCCTCTGGGTCACTAAGGACAACATGATCCGCAGCTACCTCCTCCCAGCCACATACAAGTCCACGTGTTTCTTGGGACTGTATATCATCCCTACAAGACTGCTGCTGCTGATGCTGAGTGCCAGCCTCCACCTCCATGCTGACACAATCATCCTCCTCCTCCTCTTCCTCCTCCTCATCCTCTTCCTGTGTGATGGGTGGCACAGCAGGAACACTGTCTGGATAAAGGGGGCCTTGAGAGGCAAGGAAGTCCTCCTCTTCCTGCCTCTGTTCTGCCTCAAGTGCCCTGTCCATTATTCCACGCAGTGTATGCTCCAAGAGGTGGACAAGAGGTACAGTGTCACTGATGCATGCACTGTCACTGCTCACCATCCTTGTGGCCTCCTCAAACGGTGACAGGACAGTGCATGCATCCCTGATCATGCCCCACTGGCGTGGTGAGAAAAAACCGAGCTCCCCTGACCCTGTCCTGGTGCCGTAGTCGCACAGGTACTCATTGATGGCCCTCTGCTGCATGTGCAGCCGCTGCAGCATGGCCAACGTTGAGTTCCACCTGGTGGGCATGTCACATATAAGGCGGTTCTTGGGCAGGTTCAACTCCTTTTGGAGCTCAGCCAGCTGAGCACAGGCATTAAATGATCGGCGGAAATGCACACAGACTTTCCTGGCCTGCTTCAGGACATCCTGTAAGCCGGGGTACCTGCCCAAGAACCACTGCACCACCAGGTTAAGGACGTGAGCTACACAGGGCACATGGGTCAGTTGTCCCTTTCGGAGGGCGGAGAGGAGGTTGGTGCCATTGTCGCAAACCGCCATTCCTGGCTTAAGCTGGCGTGGCGTCAACCACCTCTTGGCCTGCCCCTGCAGAGCTGACAAAACATCCGCCCCAGTGTGGCTCCTGTCCCCCAAACAAACCAGCGCAAGCACGGCATGGCATTGTTTTGCCTGCGTACTTGCGTAGCCCCTGGTACGCCTACGGAGCACCGCTGGTTCTGAGGACAGAGCACTAGAAGAGGCCATGGAGGAAGAAGAAGAGGAGGGGGTGGAGGAGAGAGGTGTGTCACAACCAATAGTAGCATTTTGGAGGCGTGGTGGCGGAACAACCTCCAACACTACTGCACCTTGTCCTGCATCCTTCCCAGCTGCCAGAAGAGTGACCCAATGGGCCGTGAAAGACAGGTAACGTCCCTGTCCATGCCTGCTGGACCATGAGTCAGTGGTAATATGCACCTTACCGCTGACCGCCATGTCCAGCGAGGCAAGGACATTGCCTTCTACATGCCGGTAGAGAGCCGGAATCGCCTTCCGTGAGAAAAAGTGGCGTTTGGGGACCTGCCACTGAGGAACCACACATTGTACAAACTCACGGAAGGGGGCCGAGTCTACCAACTGAAAAGGCAGCAGTTGAAGTGCTAGCAATTTAGCCAAGCTAGCATTCAACCGCTGGGCATGTGGATGGCTGGGAGTGAACTTCTTTCGCCGGTCCAGCAGCTGGGGCAGGGACATTTGCCTGCTATAATCGGACGTGGGTGTACTGCTAGCAGAGTGCCCGGAAGCACTTGGCTGTGACACACCTTATTCTACACCTTCATTCCTCTCAGAGCAGGTTTCAGAGAGGACTGAAGGTCTAGTGGGCTTGGAGATGCCAGCTGATGAGGAGCAAGGAGAGGTCTGTTCTTTGGTGTGGGTCTTTGAGGTACGCTTGCCAACGAGCTGCATGGCAGGTCAACATATGTCTGGTCAAGCATGTGGTGCCCAAGCGGCTGATGTTTTGGCCACGCGAGATACGCTTGAGACATATGTTGCAAATAGCAGCGGTGCGATCTGATGCACTCGTCTCAAAAAAGGCCCACACCAAAGAACTTTTAGAATAACGCGCAGAGGCAGCACCCTGCACAGGCAGAGCTCTGCCGTGTGATTCAGTCGGTGTGCTGCCCCTAAGCTGCCCCTGCCTCGTTGGACATGTGCCTCCTCCTCCTCCTCTCTCCTACCAGGCACCCATGTGGAGTCAGTGCCTTCATCATCCCCTCCCTCTTCATCGCTGTAGCAAACCTGGCAATATGCTGCAGCTTGTGGAACATGACTGCCAGATTGCTGTCCTTCTTGAGCATCCCCTCTCTCTGCATTCACGCTACTGCCTTCCTCTAGCTGAGTGTCATCATCAGAGCCTACAAAACACTGGGCATCCTCCTGGAGCATGTACCCAACACTGTGCTCAAAGAGTTCAGGAGACTCCTCAGGAGGACGTGGTGGGTCTAGGGAAGGAGTCACTGATGATGACATTGAGACGAGGGAAGACAATGCGTTGGCAGCTGCTTTGCTAGTACCCTGAGACTGGGTGAGATAGGATGAGGAGGATGAAGAGGGCTTGGTCATCCACTCTACCAAGTCGTTGGCATGTTGCGGTTCAACATGTCCAGCTGGCGAAAAGAAGGACAAGCGTGTCCCATGGCCACGTGCTGATGACAATGCACCGCGTCCACGACCATCACTGCTTGCCCTCTTTTATCGGCTCTTGCCTGTCTGCCTCTCCTTGCTGGCCTTCCAGACATGGTAATGGCCTGAAGGGAGTTGGGTAAAACAGTAGTTGGGTAGTGTATATTGTGCTGGAGGCACACAACACCCACTAACTCCTGCAGATGCCTTTATTATAGAACACCAGAGATAAAGGGGTATACTGTAATGGAGTCACACAACACCCACTAAGCCCTGCAGATGGCTCTATTAGAGAACAGCAATAAAGGGTAGATACAGGTGTATATTGTGCTGGAGGCACAAAACACCCACTAACTCCTGCAGATGCCTTTATTATAGAACACCAGAGATAAAGGGGTATATACAGATGTATACTGTGCTGTGCTGGAGGCACACACAACTTCCAATAACTTCTGCAGATGGCAAGTGGGCTCAAATAGAGAAGAGCTATGTAGGTGGATATAGCGGTGTGTACTGGGTACAGAGTACGCAGACAGCACGCACAAGCTCCTAACACTACTGACTGCAAGCTCTATTATAAAAGATAGATCACTAGCTATATAGGTGAGGTGAATATAGCGGTGTATACTGCGGTCAGGGCACGCAGACAACAACCACTACAGAAGAGCAAGATCGAAAATCGGCCGATAACGATCGGTGTATACTGTGTTGAAGGTACACAGAACACCCACTAACTGCTTCAGACGCCAACACACTGCACTAGGCCGCCGCGCTGGCGGCCTTATATAGTGTGGGGCGTGTACTACACAGCCTGAGCTATGATTGGCCACAGGCATCCTGCCTGTGGCCAATCATGGCTCTCCTCGCTGCTGGCGCTGTGATTGGCCAAGCATGCGGGGTCACAGTGCATGCTTGGCCAATCATGAGCCAGCAATGCACTGCGATGACGCAGTGCATTGTGGGCCGTGAGCGCCACACGAATTTGGCGCGAACGGCCCATAACGTTCGGAATTCGCCGAACGGGCGAACAGCCGATGTTCGAGTCGAACGTATGTTCGACTCGAACACGAAGCTCATCTCTAGTGAATATGCTTAGCGAGAGATTGGTTCTCTCACTCACGTTTAAAACATTCTTTGTACACTCTTCATTGGTAGCTTGCAAGACATATATCTATATCACACAGTTCACAATAGTTGCAGAATTTGCTGTGGTGTTGTCACCCGGGAACCAAAGCCTAAATGGGGTCAAATCTTTCGATGTGAGCGTTTAGTAGGTTGGCAGGCATGGAGCCCAATTTGTTTACTCTAAAAGTTGCATCATGCCCATCTGGTGTGTTTTTCTGCCTTATCATTAAGTAACATTAAGTTCCACCTTTTTTGTAGCTACTTGTTTATGGAGAGATGAAGATGAGCATTTATTCCAATTGGATTCCAACCATGTAATTTTTGAGTATTTGCCACTAAACACTAAATATGTTACTGAATAAAATTTTTCACTTAATCCTAATGTAAGAATTTGAAACAATATCATTCAATAACTGATTTGAATAACATTTTTAACTGAATACTTTGGTGAAGGTTTACTTCTTGAGGGGAGGGTGGTCCCTGCTGTGATGACTTTATTTTCTGATAATGTCTATAGGCAAGTACTTTATGGGTGATCTTCATCACAGACACAAGTCTCTTTGGTTGGGGTGGTGTCTTAAACACTCTATTAAAGCAGGGATCCTAGACTCTGGGGGAATTTAGATTGTTGATCAATCTGCTGGAACTTTGAGTTTTGCAATGAACAATTACATTGGTCGAGTAGCCTGGAGGTTCATCCAATGAGAATGCAGTCTAACAATGCCTTGGTGGCTGCTTAGGTATACCATCAGGGCAACACATGAAGTTCAGCCATGTCTTGGTATGTGGAAAACTTACTTTGAAGGATGGAAGTGGAAAACACCGGATGTGGAAATAATAATAAGGGGTACAGGTAGATCTCCTTATTGCCCTATGGATGCAGTACTTGCCTCTACTCACTGAACTTTTATGCACTGAAGTTTCCTCAGTATCTATGGAAGGTTGAACCAGAAGGCATTCTAGCAATTCTGATAGCTATGTTGGTGCTCAGACACCCCATGGAATCTTCAGGTTTGACCATTCCTCCTTTCTCAGAGTCCAATTCTCAATCCTGATTGTCATTCACTAGCTTTAAATGCATCATTTTTGAAGCCCTGATGATGAGAAAGGGAGGTCTTCCTTGGTGAATTCTGCTAATGCTTTGGGCTTGAAAACCATCTTTCTGTAAGGTTTACTGTTAAAGGTTTAATTCCAGCGGTATAGGTCCCTTTGTTTGTTTCCTGGTTTAGGACTTATTTGGTTGCCCAAGTTCCGAGCTTCCATCACTCAGGTATAGATCAGTGTTTGGTGTCAAGTCAGAAAATAGTTGATTTTGGATTTGGCATTTCTTTAATAACAGCTCAATTTTTTGGTTCATAGCTTTTTTCAAGGTGTTAGTTATTGAGCTCCACTTGTCAGGTGTCCTCTGGCTCGGTGGAGCTTTAACTAGAACTCTCCTTCCAAAGCCATTTAGGGAATGCCACTTCTGTTTCAGAAGGCGTCCTTTATTTTGGCTATTACTTCAGCTAGTAGGCTTTCGGAGCTGGCAGCTTTACCCTATAAAGTGTTGTTTGTCATTCTACACAAGAATGAGATTGTCTTAGGACCTTAACTTTTGTTCTTGCTAAAGGTCATGTGCTCCTTCTACCTCAATGAGAACATGTTACCCCCCCCCCCCCCCCCCCCCGGCTCCAGTCCATTCCAAGGAGTTTGCCATTCACTTACTGGATGTGATGAGGACTGTCAGGATTTATCTCTTTGCTACAGCTTTTTACAGGAAGACCGACTCTGTTTACTGTCCCACAAGTTCTCACAAATGATGTCTAGTTTCCAGTGAGAACATTTCCAGATAGATTTGGCAAACTATTTGTTCATCCATTTCCTGTTTCCATTTATTTCACTAAGGTGGTGAGTACTTCCTGGGTCTTCCAACATTAGGCTTCAGCCTCCTAGGTTTTTAGCAAGGTTTGTCAAGGTTTATCAGGTATATGTGGCTGAATTGGAGAATTCTAACCATGGAAATAAGGTCTTGCATGCAGTGGTATGATTACTCAATGCTACCTTCTTGAGGGTTGATGGCCATCTTTTTCCTTGTTGCATATGGTTGCCTGCCTTTCATTTTGGGGACTGCTTTTGAACATCCACACATGTTTACTGCTTGCTACTACTGCGCTTCTGTGCATGTGCATGGATATACCCACTAAAAGTCATGGCCCTTTTTTGTGTATATATATTTTTTGGGGCCTTTATTGAATTGCATGGTTTCTAAACCTCCTGTAGGTGGCAGCTTATCAACATGTTGAAGAATACAATACTGTGTATTCTCAGTCACATATGTGAAAAAAAAAAGACATAGGTCGATCATGTTCAACCAAAATAAATAGCTAAATAAATCAAAACCCTCCATTCACAGAACCCTATACTCAACAGTTGATTCAGAGGAAAGAAAAAAACAATATAAAAGCATGGCCAAATTTGCTCCAACAAGGTAGAAAATACCTTCCTGATTCCCTAAGGCAATGCAATATTGCTTGGATCAACAATGGTATTACTACTTGTAAATGTTATTATCTGTGCATGTGCTTCAAAAAACTTCTGGAAAAAAAGATTTTTAAGTGACTCAACAGGTGTAACTGTCCTGAATTATTCAGCTGTGTATGTAATCTTAAAGAGGGCCAGCTTTAAATTTATTTTTTTAAAGTCAGCAGCTGCAAACACTGTAGCTGCTGACTTTTAATAAGCAGACTTACCTGTCCAGGGCGCCCGCGATGTCAGCCGCCCGAGGTTGACCCATCCCTTGGGTCTCGGGTCCCGTCACCGCCATTTCAGCTAAGGGAAACAGGCAGTGGAGCCTTGCGGCTTCACTGCCCGTTTGCTACTGCGCATGCGTGAGTCGCGCAGCACTTTGTAAATGGGACGCGCTGTGTTCTGGGACACACAGTTCCCAGAACACAGTGTGACCCATTACCCAGAAGACGCCGCACGGAGGAGAGAAGACAGAACATCACCGCGGAGGAGGAAGAGGCAGATTAGGACGATATGCCTAGCAACAGGCATTTCTGGTAAGTTTAAAAAAAAAAATTAATTTTTTTTTCAGATTTTTTGCTAATTTTTAATGTACTTTTGTTTTTCAGGGTGGCCCTCCACTTTAACTGAATTTTGTAAACAATATTTTTCAGCAATGCAGTTAAAGTTAAACATGTAAAAAGGAGTATAGCTCTATACCTGATAGACAATTTTAGTAAATATGAAATATTTATATGCAATATGTTATATTTGCAAGACCAAAATGAAATCAGTATCGTTTAAAAATGTGTTTTTATAAATTTTACATAGAATGTTGAAGGGTTAGAACTTTTGACAGTTTTTTGTGTTCCCTTTGTCAGCTGTCTGTGTCCCTGTTGGTGAAATTCACTTACCGTGGTGACCACTGTCACTTAAACTAAAAATTATAGGAGATTCAACATTTTTGAAATTTTACTACATTAAAAATACAGGGGGAATCTTACAAAAGGGAAATAAGTCCTATTGAAAACCATCTAGATATTTGCTCCTTCTCATGCTTTGTTTTGAAACTTGAAAAGAAGAGACATCTACCTAATAGCAGACATCTCTCTGGCCTTTTTCAGAAGAAAGTCAGCAATGGCAGTCTACATATTTCTTTCAGTATACATTTCTTGAAATAGGTATCAACATATTTTTTTTCTTTAGAAACTGTATATTTCTCAAAAAGAATTGTGAATTTATCTTTAATCCTTTTTTGAAAAATAAAGATAGATTGTGATATAATATAAGAAAGATATAATTTTTTTCATTATACTGTAGCATTACATTTTATTAATGCTTGCAGAAATCAACATTAGCCTGGAAGCATTACTATACATTTCTCTTTAGTGAGCCAATTCAGCAAGTGATTGTTAATTAGACTGGATACCTTTTACTGGATGGTAAATTTCACACTAAGGTAAGAAGAGTCTAAATTAAATAACTGAATAGACCTAAGAATGTGGTCAGATCTACGGCATGACTATCAATAGAACTTTAATTGAAAGATGCCCCTTTAAACATACACGAAATAGGATAACCTGAATCTATAGTACATGTTGATTGTATTACAAGTGGATCAGTCAAAAATATCCAGCATAACTGATCACTATTTCCCTCAAGATAAGTCAGCCGGTGCATTGTACTTTCTTAGTTGTCCTCAGGTCAGTACACTTTGGGTTAACTCCTCCTTTTAACCCTCAGGACCACCTTCTTCCAGTTTAAAAAAAATCAGCTCCTCCCCTCCCCCTCTTGTTCTCTTTTCTTTGGCCTCCAGGCCACCTGATCGAAAGTACTCCAGCTACCGAACATTCCCCCTACCCCCAGGTACAGCCTCTCCTGAGGTTGGAAGATCCAGAAAAATCCAGGGAAGCGCACTTATCTCTGGCACTCTCCCTCTCTTTTTTGCTCCCAGCCAGGTTTGCGGTACCTGCTAGACTGCTCTCTGCCATCCTTCAGGCTTCTAGGTTGCTGGCATCAGTTAAGATGGCTAACGGTTTAAAGAGGCAGTGAAATAAAAAAATAAAAGAGAAAATAAATAGGCAGGGAGAGAAAAAGAGAATTTTGGATAGTTAATTAACCTAATTAGATCTTTTGTTTCTTCCTAGCCATGAGCTCGCCACAGCCAGAACAGGCACAGATTTGGGGAAAGGTAGGAGGGGGCTACATGGGACTATAGAGGGAAAAAAAAGTGCTGCACACGTGACTGGCATGTTGCTTAATCTTTTTTAGGAGCAGAAGCCCTAAAAAAAGACAATGTAAAGAGAAGTCCCGCCACCGCTCTAAATCTCCACAATAGGGGTCTCATTCTAAACAGAGAATCCGCTCGTCCACTATTCCAGAAGTGGAACCAAGGGAGGCAGGGTGACTGTGAGATGGCCTATGCTGAGTTTGTGCTGCGCCATGAGTTCCCGGAGAACTTTTATGTGCTGAATGCATGATAGATGTGGCGACGGAAAAGGAAACAGAGGCACAGAGAGTTAAAGGTGGCAGTGATCAAAAGCATACACTTGATCTCCAGCGCAAGCAGTTTAAGGTAGGAACTTAAAGCAAGTACTTCCACAGATCAAGGCCAAAGATCTCCAAAAGTTTGGGAGATTTTGTCAGGATCATCTTTTGAATCAGAGGATATGCCCTAACATTTGTTTGATTTTCACCTGATTGACCAATATAATATGGCCATAAAGAAGGCCAAAGATTGGGATCAGAACCTCCAGAGAAGGTAAAATGTGTTTATCCAAACCTTAGGAAGCAAGGAGCTTCTTTTCCGTTCATGGAGGAAATCTGTGAATTAATGGAAGACAAATGGGAAAAACTGGAGAGGAAAGCCAGAAACAGTTTGCCAAATTATATCCATTCAAACCCTTGGATGCCACTGTTTGGGAGTCGGGACCAGGGGTAGATGCAACCCTACAGCGACTGGCAAGACATATGTCTCTTGCTCTAGAAAGCTCTGCCATGTTCAGGGACCCAATGGATAGGTGAGCAGATGGCGACCTTAGGAAGATTTATGCAGTCCCTGGAGCAGCCTGTTGTCCATCTAAAACCCTAACATCTAAGTGCTTATAATAATTTGGGTCTCGAATGTGGAGACAGGAATGCATGCAGGAGTTGAGACAGCAAAGATTATCATGGCTATTGAAGAGCTCAACATGATGACGGCCTTCTTAGCTGAGTTTTCTATAGGCCTGGTAAAACTGCTGGCACAAGACTTATGGCCCACTCAGTAACAGTGAGAAGAACGATTTGGTTGCGACACTGGACCATGGATGGGGCATCAAAACAGGCGTTGTGCAACATCCCATATAATGCCAATATGCTGTTTGGGAAGACCCTGAAATGGGCAATTAAGTGGGTCAAAGGTGGGAAATCAGGTCTCCTACCTAAGACATCAAGGAAAGGACAGCAACTCTTTTAGTCGGGACAGTGTGATTCCAGAAGGGCCGAGAAAGACAGATCGTACAGTCCAGGCTCGGAGCCTGCTAGACCACAATAGATAAGTACGCAAAGTTCCTTCTTGATGGGTGTGAAGTCCAGAGCAGAACAGGCCTGTCTTCTTTAAGACAGAGAAACATTTTTGACAGTCAGTCCGTCAAGGCCCCTCCAAGTGGAGCCAGACAGGCAATATTCTTGAGGGTATAGACGGTGAACGTCAGGGACCACTGGGTCTAGTGAACAGTAAAGCACAGATGCAGGATAAAGTTTTGGGAGAAATCACCAATCTTCTTGGTACCCAAAGCATCTGGAGGTCCTGAACTCTGAGGTCCTTGAATCAGTTTATCGATCCGAGATGGTTCAAGATGAAATCATTCTATACAATTATATCAGTAATTCAACCATGAGACTGGCTGATTTTCAATTGATTTAGTAAATCCATATTTGCATGTGTCGATCCACAGACATCATTAGAAATACCTCACATTCCTAGTAGGGGAATACGTTATCAATTCAGGTGTTTTCCCTTCAGGATCAACACAGCACCCAGAGTCTTCTCCAAGATCCTACTAGCCTCCATAGCATTTATCCGTATGCAGGTGATAAAGATCTTTTATTACCTAGACGATATCTTCATTGTGGTCCACTCAAGCGGTGAGCTTGCAAGACAACACAACACAACAGGGGATCTTGTCCAATTTTGGATGGCTAATAAACAACCAGAAGAGCAATCTCATTCCCTCCCAACAGATGGAATACCTAGGTACGATATTTAACACAAACTGAAGGCCTGCGTCTACAGCGTGATGGGTTCCCCAACACTGTCGACAAGGGAATGTATGATGATATTGGGGATATTCACTGCAGCTATCCCAGCAGTGCCATGGTCGAGATTTCATGAGAGCTTTTCAAATGTCCTTCCTGGGTCAATAGGACAGATGGTCATTGGACCAGAAGATCCTTTTATCAGTGCGGTTTCGACAGGGTTTAGCTTGATGGACTTTGCCGGAGACTCTGTCATGAGGCATGCCTCTCAGCTCAGGGGAATGGATCTTGATAACCTCGAACACCAGCCTCCGGAGCTTGGGCGCTCACTGTCTTGGCAGAAGGCAGGCTCATGGCAGATGGCGGACAACGGAGACCAGACACTCTAATCTCCTTGAACTGCAAGCGGCATACATGGCCCTGTTGGCTTTCAAAGAAGTGATTTGGGGGGCCTTAGTCAAACTGAGACTAGACAACCAGACAGTGGTAGCCTATATAGCCCGACAGGGGGAATCAAAAGTCTGCCCTTACTCCAACTAGTAATTGAGATTTTCTGCTGGGCCGAGACTCATGTGGAAGCTCTAACAGCGGTCTACATTCCAGGCAAGCAAAATCAAAAGGCAGACCAACTAAGCTGGAAGTTTCCCAGCAACAGGGATTGGTCAATCAACAGACACTATGTGGAGTCAGTCTTTGCCAGATGCAAGACACCTGGCATAAACCTGATGGCGACACCAGAGAATGGGTAAGTGCCAAAATTTGTGACAAGGTTCAGATGAAACGAGACATAAGCTAATGTCTCGTTTCATCTGAACCTTGTCACAAATTTTAGGACACCATCTCTAGTGTATTTGTATGCTCCAATCCTACTAATCAGGTGGGTCCTTGCTAAAGATTACAAAGGAAGAGGTTCATGCCATCCTAATTCTACCATTCTGGCCCTGGAGGCATATGCCTTGGGCGGCATTTTCCAGGGGGGCAGCGCCACAGCAATTGCTCCTGGCCGGGGTGTCACAGGCAGCCTGGATATGTGTAAAGATAAGTGCAGCGCTAAGATATCAAACGTAAAGTAAACCAATAGCATATATAATAACTGGCGGCACAGTGGTGTAGTGGTTAGCACTCTCACCTAGCAGTAAAAAGGGTCGCTGATTCAAATCTCAACCACGACACTACCTGCCTGGAGTTTGCATGTTCTCCCTGTGCCTGCGTGGGTTTCCTCCGGGTACTCCGTTTTCCTCCCACACTCCACAGACATGCAGGTAGGCTAATTGGCTTCTGTCCAAAAATTGGCCCTAGTATATGAATGGGGACCTTGGATTGTGGGCTCCTTAAGGGCAGGGACCAATGTGAGTGTGCAATGTACAGGGATAGGGGCAATTGTAGACACTCGCTCAGGTTGAAGTGGATGGACTGGTGTCTTTACTAACTATGAAACTGTGGCATGTAACTAAAAATCACATACTGTGACATATAACATATTAGTTCAAATATAAAGTCCACAATAAAGCAAAAATTCTGAAGTGGGGGGCGTGTCCAGACGCGATAGAGGAAGGACGCACTGTAGCTGTGCTCCGCTGGCCATCACAGCATCCACAACCATCCTCCGCCGCAGATTGGTATTTCCACCAGCAGACCCTCCATCCTGTTCACTGGGCTCCCCCTGAGCAGACCCATACAGGTCTGGTGGTTCTTGGCCTCCTGCTCGCTTCACAATCCGGTCCGTGACTGGTTCAATCCATCGGATAACGGCCACCATCTTGAGGCCTACGAGGCCTCCGGATCCACCGTGCTTGCCTGCCAGGATCAGCAGGACTTGAGACAGCGGCAGAAGACGATCTTTTGGTGACTCCATCGGCGGATTCCGGGACCTCGGGATCAAGCGTCACCTCCCGGTCTGCCATCCAAACCCCACTACACCTCTGGTGAGTTCTCAGCAGGGCTGTGCTCTGTTCTCCCCCGGACTTTCTCCCCATTGGGGGAGTGCTTCATCCCCGGGCTGCGGGTGGTCCATCGGCTGGGAGGGCCCCGAAAATACACAGAACATAACCGGGATCACACGGCCATAGGTTTTTTTTTTTAGGATAGGCCCCGGCTTCGGCCCACCCCGGAGGCCAGCGGCCATCTTGCTACTCCCAGTACTCCCCATACATCATCATCACAGCTTACTTGAGTAAAGGGGGTGTTAGGACCTGGGCTTGAACCTGGGACGTCTGGTGTGTCTGGCAGTGACTCTGCGTGCTGAGCCACCTGGAATGCTGGACAGCTCCTTGGACAGCTCCTTGGACAATTCCTTTAGTGATCTTGTCTTGAATCTTGTTTGCCTTGAACCTTGAACCCTTTGCTCCTCCCATGAACTTCCTGATATAAGCCATGTCTCTGCACTTCCTCCTTGCCAGAATATTGTGCCTTTACCAGCCAATATCTTGCTTCTATCTCTCCTTCTGCCGACCGTATCCTCGCTACCTTTCGTTACCGACATTTGGCTTGCTCCTGGACTACGCTTCTGCTGAATCCCAACCTGCAACTATTGGTTACCGAATTTTGGCTTGTTTCTCAACTACGCTTCTGCTTGATCTCTACCTGCTATATCTGCTACCAGACCCCCGGCTTGCTCACCTCCTGGTGGGGCTATCCTGAGGACCGCGACCTGGCACTAACACGCAGCCAAGCCCATCTCCACCTTTGGGAGCTCTGGTGAATACCGGTTAGTGCTTAGACCCCGCACCTCAGGTGAACCCGTGCATTCAGCCAGGGTGACCTGTGTGAATATCTGCTCTGCTGCTATAGCTACTGGTCTCTGAGCCTGACTCCAGATCGTGACAGGGGGAGTACAATAGCAATGCAAAAACGCTATGAGCCCCACTACTAATACCAAACATGACACTTAAATGAGCTCAAGTTCCTATCTGCTCTCCAAGACCCCTGCAACACTACACTAGCCAGTAAACGCGCCGGGGGTAAGCTTACTTCTTTATTACATTACTAAATCACCCCATGGGCAAAATTGGCCAGCAACAGGAATACTATAAACCCCTGCCTGAACAGCTAAAAGGGCCTAATATGGACCGCTTTGTTGCCAGATCTCGGCTTCCATCCTCACATTCTCCCGCAGACCCTTTCTCCAGTATGGACCTACCTCTGGGAATGGAGAATTCTGGTAACCCCTCAGCAACCGCTTCTCAAGCCCCCGACATAGGACCACCCTCCCCACAGGGGATCCTCACGCCGGATATTTTAGACGCTAAATTACATCTCTTGCTTCAACAAATCACAAGCAACGTCTCGGCTGAGGTGAACAAATTAGCTGTGGAACTGAGAAAGGAAATTAATCAACTTGGAGAGAGGATAGATACACTTGAAAATAAATTTGACGAGATGGCCAACTATGTCCGTACCATTGAGGAGGAAAACCATAACTTGCGCCTTTGTGTCTCAACTACAGCTACAACAGGAGGACTTGGAAAATAGAGAGAGACGCCAGAACCTACGCTTCAGGGGTATCCCTGAGATGGCGGGAGACTCTGATTTACGTGCTTATCTGTTAGCACCTTGATAGGGCCCTCCGTTTACTGGCCCCCAAGCCTCCTGCTGGAGCCAAGGCCCAGAGATGTTGTTGTGCGGTTTCATTTCTTTGAAAGCAAAGAGGCACTGATCCAGTCCACGCGCAATAAACCCCAAATTGTATACAAAGGGGCGAAGTTGCAAATTTTTTGTGATCTCTCTCCCATCTCCCTGGCTAAACGCCGGAACCTACATCCAATAGCCTCCTACTTACAACATCATAAGGTTCCATACTAATGGGGGTTCCCCTTTCGTATTCTAGTGTCTAAAAAATGGAGCCCAGTACACCTTACGGAATCTTCTAGAGAGTGAATCGTTTCTAAAAAACCTTGGATTGCCCCCCTCCCTGAAGATGACATACACTCTATTGATGTCCAATCTCGCCCATTTCCCAATACCCCAAGCCGCATCTGGACACCCATAAGGAGCAAACCTAGGAAGCACCTCTCCACACCCCAGCATCCACGGTTTTCCAAGCAATCCCCCTGATCTCCTAAGCAACCCCCACTTGGTCCAGTCTTGAATGCTGTCTGCATTCCCTTTTCTTTTGAAAATTAAAAGAAATGATCCTCTTGCACTTGTTATACTATGTTTGACCTCTTTCTTGTTTACTCAAGGTAGGACTCTACTTCCCCACGCCCTGGGGCTTTTCTCCTACCAATTACTATATGTTGTTAATGCATTCTGAATGTTTACTAGTTCATAAGGTGACCAGATGGACCTTCCCATCTTCCCATACGGGTTCCTCTGGTGACCATCTGGTAATGACCCTCCTGACCTAGGCTCACACCCTGGGTCTCCTGAGGTACATGTAATCCTCAGGCTTTGAAGATGTTCAGTCTTTTTTTGTTTTTGTTTTTATTATTTTTTCTGACGTTCCAGTTATTGTTTCTGTCTAATGTTACATGTCCCATTACGTCCATTCCTATAGATCAGTTTTACTATCTGATGATGCAATGCTTTTGTTGGTATAGCCTTTGGCCGCCTTGTCTCAAGATATACCTAGTTCTTTTCGACCGTCAAAGAGTGACTAATACTAATGGCTCTTATTACCAGCCTGACCCTTGGCTCCATGTTATTTGTGTCCTACTGATTTGCAATCTTACAACTCTTACCCAAGCTTCCCTACCTAGCCCACCCATATGGATTTAAAGCTTTTGTCATACAATGTAAAGGGCTTAGCTTCCATACGTAAACGCTGACTGGCCCTGAAGGAATTTAGGACTTCAGGAGCAGACGTGATTATGTTAGAGGAAACCCATTTTAAAGCAGATGGTTCCCTTAAATTCACCTCTAAACACTTCCCCACCTCCTTCTTAGCTTCTGATTCTACGGGTAGGGCAGGAGTGGCGATTCTAATCAAAAAGTCATGCCCCATTAAGGTTAAAAACTCCCACGCAGAACCCCATGGTAGATATCTCATCCTAGACTGCCAATACTTCAATACCTCCCTGACCCTCATCAACCTATATGCCCCAAAAGTTGGTCAGACTGACTTCCTTAATGGCCTGTTTGATTCCTCTCATTACCCAACACAGCCCTTTATGATAGTGGGTGGAGACTTTAATCTGGTTATGTCTCCCACCAGAGATAGGCAAACATTATTTTCTTCCTCACCTTCTAAGAAGCTTACATCTCAAGCTACCTCCTACCGTCAGACCATAGGATTACACCGGCTTTTCGACTCTTGGAGGATTAAACATCCCACAGCTAAGCAATTTACGTTCTACTCTCCAGCTCATAAAATGTACTCACGGCTTGATCACTTCTTTATTTCTGCTCCACTCATCCCATACATGGTCGAGTCTGAAGTGTTGCCTATTACTTGGTCAGATCATGCCCCCATCACACTAGATCTCATGCTCACTCAGGCCTACCCCAGATCCTGCCATTGGCGCTCGCTCTATCCTGGCCAAAGGTCTGACGGAGTTCTTTCAACTAAATAGGGGGTCGGTCTCTGATTTTTCCATTCTGTGGGAAGCACACAAGTCAGTTTTTAGAGGTACCTGTATTGCTGAGAGCTCTAGATTGAAGAGAGACAGAACCAAACTTATCCGATCTTTAACTTCCGCTCTCATCTCAGCAGAGCGGAGGCTTTTGTGTGCCCCCCACGGTGGTGAGACTACGGAGAGTCATATTACTCAGGGAGCAGATTAAAATGGCACGATTTAACCAGGCAGCTAAATCACTGCTTTGCACAAAGCAAACATTTTATGAATTTTCCATAAAGTCCCACAAAATGTTAGTTAACAAACTACGCCCGCACACGTTTAACTCTTTCCCTGAGTTTCTTTTACGGCCCGAAGGAACCAAAACGCACTGCTCTCGTGAAATTTCAAATTTTTTGGGCAAATTCTACCACAAACTATATAACTGTCTAACCCCAGAGAATCACTTTCATTTTACACAAGATAAATTTAAGTCCTTTTTCTCCAACCTGAAACTCCCCCAAACTCTCACCAACTGACTTAGAGGTCTAAAATAAAAGCGTAACTGCGGAAGAGCTTTCAGCTATAATATGGGCTCTTCCTTCACATAGCTCGCCTGGCCCTGACGGTCTCCCCTATTTTTACTATAAAACATACTCAGATATATTAGGTCCACACATGCTGACCCTATTTGACTCTACTCAAGGGCACTCCCCCCCACCCGCAATTCTCACACTCCTACATTTCAGTAATCCCCAAGCCAGGTAAGGACCCCTCCATCCCAGACAACTACAGACCTATAGCCCTTTTAAATTCAGATTACAAGATATTCACGAAAATCCTTGCCTCCAGACTGTCCGGTCTTGTCCCTAAACTAATTCATAGAGATCAAGTGGGGTTTGTCCCGGGCAGGCACACCGGAGATAACACTCGACGCACAATCAATCTGATAGACCTCATGGATAGAACCAAACGATCAGCACTGATTCTGAGCTTAGATGCACAGAAGGCCTTTGATAGGCTAAGCTGGCCCTATATGTTTGCTAAGCTAAAAGTGTATGGCTTTACTGGCCCCTTCCTAAAAGCATTAGAGGCCCTGTACTCTACTGTAACTGCTCAGGTACAGATGTCATCCTTCATGTCGCCTCGCTTCTCCATGATGAATGGAACTCGGCAGGGGTGTCCCTTATCACCGCTTCTATTTATCTTATGCCTTGAACCTCTAGCTGAGTCTATATGATCCCATCCAGACATACGCAGGGTAGTGATGCGACAGGGGGAGTATAAACTATCACTCTTTGCTGACGACATCTTGCTCACTATTACCAACCCATTGGTTTCCCTCCCCTCGCTACATAAATTGCTTTCCTCATTTGGTGGTATCTCTGGCTACAAAGTAAATACCTCAAAAAGCATTACTCTGCAACACAACTCTCCCGGCTTAAGGTAACATATCCTTATAAATGATGTAATGTCTCCTTTAAATATCTGGGTGTACTTTTAACCCCTTCCTATTCCCACTTATACTCCACAAACTTCCCTCCCCTACTTCAAGATATAAACAGATCCCTACTATCCTGGTCAAAATACTCCCTGTCCCTCCTGGGAAGGATCAATGTCAAGGATCAATGTCCTTGACATGTCAATCCTACCCAGACTACTCTATCACTTTGAGACGCTGCCTGTTGTCATCCCATCTCCACAACCCTCTAAATGTGTTGCACAAAGGGAAATGGCCATAAAAATTCTAATGTTCTGGTAGATAGAACCCCTGATGTCATCCACAAGTTCGACTCCTCAGTCTCGTCGCGCTGTTAGTGATGCGGGACTGACACTGGTTCATTATTTCACATCTTTTGGGAATGCTCCTTGATACGTCCCTTCTGGAATGAGGTGGGGTCATTGGTGCGGAAAGTGACGGGGGTGTCCCTTTCCGGTTGAGCCCTTAAACTGTTTGCTGGGTCTCCCTGTACCAGGTTTACCTAAAAACACTAACCGGTTGATTTCCTATATTCTATTAGCTGCTAAGAGGCTTATTCCGCTATGTTGGTTATCTGGTGCACCCCCTCCCTGGCCCAGGTTTCTTCTTCTGATGACCGAGATACGGAGAATGGAGTACTTGACAGACACTGTACATGATTCAGTCCCCCAGTTTGACAAAATCTGGGAACCCTGGGATCGGTCGGAGTATGGCACCCCCCTGCCCGTTAATCCTCAGTAACCACTAATAGAGTCGTACCATCATCCTTTCGGTATTTCCCCCCTCTCTCTCAATAATCTTCTCCCTATACTAGAACAAGTTGCCTCCTCTCCCATGGAGACTCACTTCATTAATCATAAGCATATTATTGATGTACTACCACACTTAGGCCTCCCGGACTGCTGTTTTAAGTTACTTTTTCTTTTATAAACCGTATGACATCTACTTCTTCTGATATAAATATGCAGTTCACACCTGTGCCCTGCATATGTGGACGTTAACCTCTAGCTCTTATAGTCATAGTTTATGTTATACCTTCTAATCATTTATGTTCAACAAATTTTTGTAATGCTTAATTACATTGTACTTGTCCTGAAAATGTAATAAAAATACAATTTAAAAGTAAATAAATTCGGAAGTGATTTCTCAGTGAAACAAAAATCCAGGTAGTGACATCCAAGGGTGATGAGTGGTTATTTAAAAGTAAAAATAGATATGTGAATAAGTGTCCAAGCAATGAAGTGACAAGAGGAATCCACCACCGTAACCAATGGCCGCTTACCAGAAAGCGTGGACGCACACAGGTATACACCTGGTGAGTCAAACAGGCTTTATTAGGTTGGTCTTAAGGATCCAGATTCACAGCAGCGATGGAGACTCTGCCCCAGTGTGGCTCCTGTCCCCCAAATAAACCAGCACAAGCACGGCATGGCATCTTTTTGCCTGTGTACTTGTGTCACCCCTTGAACGCCTACAGAGCCCCGCTGGTTCCGAGGACAAAGCCCTGGAAGAGGCTATGGAGGAAGAAGAAGAGGGGGTGGAGGAGAGAGTTGTGTCACAACCAGTAGTAGCATTTTGGAGGTGTTGTGGCGGAACAACCTCCAACACTACTGCACCTTGTCCTGCATCCTTCCCAGCTGCCAGAAGTGTGACCCAATGGGCCGTGAAGGATAGGTAACATCCCTGTCCATGCCTGCTGGACCATAAGTCAGCGGTAATATGCACCTTACCGCTGACCGCCCCTTTCCAGCGAGGCATGGACATTGCCTTCCACATGCTGGTAGAGAGCCGGAATCGCCTTCCGTGAGAAAAAGTCCTGCCACTGAGGAACCACACATTGCACAAACTCACGGAAGGGGGCAGAGTCTACCAACTGAAAAGGCAGCAGTTGAAGTGCTAGCAATTTAGCCAAGCTAGCATTTGACCGCTGGGAATGTGGATGGCTGGGAGTGAACTTCTTTCACCGGTCCAGCAGCTGGGGCAGGGAAATTTGCCTGCTATAATCAGACGTGGGTGTACTGCTAGCAGAGTGCCCGCAAGTACTTGGCTGTGACACACCTAATTCTACACCTTCATTCCTCTCAGTGCAGGTTTCAGAGAGGACTGAAGGTCTAGTGGGGTTGGAGATCCCAGCTGATGAGGAGCAAGGAGAGGTCCACTTTGTTCTTTGGTGTGGGTCTTTAAGGTATGCTTGCCAAGGAGCTGCATGGCAGGTCAACATATATCTGGTCAAGCATGTGGTGCCCAAGCGGCTGATGTTTTGGCCATGCGAGATACGCTTGAGACATATGTTGCAAATAGCAGCAGTGCGATCTGATGCACTAGTCTCAAAAAAGGCCCACACCAAAGAACTTTTGGAATAACAGCTCTGCGGTGTGATTCAGTCGGTGTGCTGCCCCTAAGCTGGCCCCCGGAGGGCATCCTGCCTCGTTGGAGATGTGCCTGCTCCTCCTTCTCTCTCCTATCAGGCACCCACATGGAGTCAGTGACCTCATCGTCCCCTCCCTCTTCATCACTGGAGCAAACCTGGCAGTATGCTGCAGCTGGTGGAACATGACTGCCAGATTGCTGTCCTTCTTGAGCATCCCCTCTCTCTGCGCTCACGCTACTGCCTTCCTCTAGCTGGGCATCATCATCAGAGCCTTCAAAACGCTGGGTATCCTCCTGGAGCATGTACCCAACACTGTGCTCAAACAGTTCGGGGGACTCCTCAGGAGGACATGGTGGGTCTAGGGAAGTAGTGGCTGATGACATTGAGACAAGGGAAGAGGATGCGTTGGCAGCTGCTTTGCTAGTACCCTGAGCCTGGGTGAGAGAGGATGAGGAGGATGAGGAGGGCTTGGTCATCCATTCTACCAAGTCTTCGCCATGATGCCGCTCAACACGTCCAGCTGCCAAAAATAAGAACAAACGTATCCCATGGCCATGTGCGGATGACGATCCACCGCGTCCACGACCAGCACTGTTGCCTCTAGACACAGAGCCTGCTTGCCCTCTTTTATTGGCTCGTGACTGTCTGCCTCTCCTTGTTGGCCTTTACGGACATAGTACTGGCTTGCAGGGAGATGAGAAAACCAGCAATTGGGTAGCTTTAGGTGCACACTGAGCAGACGACACAGTACACCGACTGTAATTACTGCAGCTGCCTGCCTGTGTTACAGAAACAGAACAACACCAGCAATAAGGGGTAACTTCAGGTGTATACTGTGCAGGAGGCACACAACACCCACTGTAAATGCTGCAGATGCCTGTATTAGAGAACACCAGCAATAAAGGGTAGATACAGGTGTATACTGTGCTGGAGGCACACGACACCCACTTTAACTCCTGCAGATGCCTGTATTAGAGAACACAAGCAATAAAGGGTAGCTACAGTTGTATACTGTGCTGAATGCACACAACACCCACTTTAACTCCTGCAGATGCCTGTATTAGAGAACACCAACAATAAAGGGTAGATACAGGTGTATACTGTGCTGGAGGCACACAACACCCACTTCAACTCCTGAAGATGCCTGTATTAGAGAACACCAGCAATAAAGGGTAGCTACAGGTGTATACTGTGCTGGAGGCACACAACACCCACTTTAACTCTTGCAGATGCCTGCATTAGAGGACACTAGCAATAAAGGGTAGCTACAGGTGTATGCTGTGCTGGAAGCATACAACACCCACTTTAACTCCTGCAGATGCCTGCATTAGAGAACACCAGCAATAAAGGGTAGCTACAGGTGTACACTGTGCTGGAGGCACACAACACCCACTTTAACTCCTGCAGATGCCTGTATTAGAGAACACTAGCAATATAGGGTAGATACAGGTGTATACTGTGCTGGAGGCACACAACACCCACTTTAACTCCTGCAGATTCACAAGAAAAGAACACACTGTCCCTGCCTATCCTTCTCTCCCTGCACACCGGAACACACTACACAAGGCTGCTGTGCTGGCGGCCTTATATAGTGTGCGGCGTGTACTAAACCCCCTGAGCTATATTTGGCCACAGGCATCCTGCCTGTGGCCAATTATGGCTCTTCTCGCTGCCGGCGCTGTGATTGGCCAGGCATGCGGGGTCACACTGCATGCTTGGCCAATCATGAGCCAGCAATGCACTGCGATGGCGCAGTGCATTATGGGCCGTGAGCGCCACACGAAATTGGCGCGAGCGGCCCATAACGTTCGGAATTCGCCAAACGGGCGAACAGCCAGTGTTCCAGTTGAACGCAAGCTCATCCCTACTATTGAGCATCTGTGGGGCATCTTTAAATGGAAGATGGAGGAGCGCAAGGTCTCTAACATCCAGTGGCAACCTGTGAAACTCTGGTGAACTCCATGCCCAAGAGGGTTAAGGCAGTGCTGGAAAATAATTGTGGACACACAAAATATTGACACTTTGGACCCAATTTGGACATTTTCAATTAGCGGTGTACTCACTTGTAGTGATGGACGAACTTCCGACGGGACGTTTCGCGAACGCGGACCGCGAACGCGGCCGATAGTTCGCAAACCGTAACATTCGCGGCGGGCCCCATTGACTTCAATGGGAGGCGAACTTTGCAAACCTACAGGTCAAATTTGCAGCCACAAAATAATTACTAGCTGTGCAAACATAGTCCCACCACATGGCCAATGACATAACACATGTATGAGGTGAATCTGGGATCGACAACTACAAGCATTCTTTTTTTATATGTGAAATTGTTGTGACAATTGAGGACTGTGGAGCGCATGAAGGCAATGGAGGAGAGGGAAGGTCAGGGTAGGCAAAGAAGAGGGTGCAGGAGGTGATCACCAGCAGCTTGACATACAGCAATGACACCTGCACCGTGATAGAGTGATCTGACACCAGCACCGTGATAGAGAGCACTGACATCAGCAGCGTGACATAAAGCACTGACACCAGCACCGTGATATACAGCAATGACACCTGCACCGTGATAGAGTGATCTGACACCAGCACCGTGATAGAGAGCACTGACATCAGCAGCGTGACATAAAGCACTGACACCAGCACCGTGATATACAGCACTGACACCAGCACCGTGATAGAGAGCACTGACATCAGCACCGTGACATAAAGCACTGACACCAGCACCGTGATATACAGCACTGACACCAGCACCGTGATAGAGAGCACTGACATCAGCAGTGTGACATACAGCAATGACACCTGCACCATGATAGAGTGATCTGACACCAGCACCGTGATAGAGAGCACTGACATGAGCGGCGTGATATACAGCACTGACATCAGCACCGTGATAGAGAGCACTGACATCAGCAGCGTGACATAAAGCACTGACACCAGCACCGTGATATACAGCACTGACACCAGCACCGTGATAGAGAGCACTGACATCAGCAGCGTGACATACAGCAATGACACCTGCACCGTGATAGAGTGATCTGACACCAGCACTGTGATAGAGAGCACTGACAACAGCAGCGTGACATACAGCAATGACACCTGCACCGTGATAGAGTGATCTGACACCAGCACCGTAATAGAGAGCACTGACATCAGCAGCGTGGCATAAAGCACTGACACCAGCACCGTGATATACAGCACTGACACCAGCACTGTGATAGAGAGCACTGACATCAGCAGCGTGACATACAGCAATGACACCTGCACAGTGATAGAGTGATCTGACACCAGCACCATGATAGAGAGCACTGACATCAGCAGTGTGACATAAAGCACTGACACCAGCACCGTAATATACAGCACTGACACCAGCACCCTGATAGAGAGCACTGACATCAGCAGCGTGACATACAGCAATGACACCTGCACCGTGATAGAGTGATCTGACACCAGCACCATGATAGAGAGCACTGACATCAGCAGCGTGACATAAAGCACTTACACCAGCACCGTGATATACAGCACTGACACCAGCACCGTGATAGAGAGCACTGACATCAGCAGCGTGACATAAAGCACTCACACCAGCACCGTGATATACAGCACTGACACCTGCACCGTAAGCAGCCCCAGGAGGAAGTCAGCATAGCACAGGGATGGTGGGAGCCCCTCATAATGAGCATAGCACAGGGATGGGGGAGCCCCTCATAATGAGCATAGCACAGGGATGGTGGGAGCCCCTCATAATATGCACAGCAGAGGTACAGCCCCAGGAGGAAGTCAGCACAGCACAGGGATGGTGGGAGCCCCTCATAATATGCAGAGCAGAGGTACAGCCCCAGGAGGAAGTCAGCACAGCACAGGGATGGTGGGAGCCCCTCATAATGAGCATAGCACAGGGATGGTGGGAGCCCCTCATAATATGCACAGCAGAGGTACAGCCCCAGGAGGAAGTCAGCACAGCACAGGGATGGTGGGAGCCCCTCATAATAAGCAGCCCCAGTAGAAGTATGACACCGCTCAACCTCTTCAAACAGGAGGGTAGGGGCATATAGTACGGTGTGCTTTTTTTGGACAATGATGTGAGCCAAATGAAGAAAGAAGGTCTGTGTGCTCGATTAAAAAAATCGTTTATAGGCATATACATGGTCTACTGGTCACATGCGTTGAATTCCTCCGAGATCCATGCCTCATTCATTTTGTGAGGTATTTAACACTGTCGTGAGCTAGGCGAGTACGCTTATCGGTCACGATCCCCCCTGCTGCGCTGAACGTCCTTTCGGACAGGACACTGGACGAGGGGCAAGCCAACAGTTCGATTGCAAATTGGGCAAGCTCTGGCCAGAGGTCAACCCTGCCCACCCAGTAGTCCAGGGGTTCATCACACCTCAGAGCATCCACATCGGCCGTTAACCCAATGTAGTCGGACACCTGACGGTCTAGGCGTTCCCTGATGCTGGATCCGGATGACACCTGTCGATGGGTGGGCTGAAAGAATGACCTCATATCCAAAGTCACCAACACATCTTCAAACAGGCCTCTTCTTGCAGGCGCTGTTGGATTGGTACCCGCAACTCCTTCTCTGGGAGTGGAAATTGCTCCTCTGCCAGCGCACGCAAAAGCAGAATGCAGCATTTCTCGAAGCAAGGCCTGGAAGTGGTCCATTCTGACAGCCCTCTGTGATGGTGGTAACTAGGGATGAGCCGAACACCCCCCTGTTCGGTTTGCACCAGAACCTGCGAACAGACCTAAACTTCGTGTGAACTTTAGAACCCTATTAAAGTCTATGGGACTCGAACGTTCACAATCTAAAGTGCTCATTTTAAAGGGTAATATGCAAGTTACTGTCCAAAAAAGTGTTTGGGGACCTGGGTCCTGCCCCAGGGGACATGGATCAATGCAAAAAAAAGTTTTAAAAACGGCCGTTTTTTCAGGAGCAGTGATTTTAATAATGATTAAAGTGAAACAATAAAAGTGTAATATTCCTCTAAATTTCGTAGCTGGGGGGTATCTATAGTATGCCTGTGAAGGGGCGCATGTTTCTGGTGCTTAGAACTGTCCCTGCACAAAGTGTCATTTGTGCAGGAAAAAAAGTCTTTTAAAATCACTTGCGGCTAAATTGTCGGCTCCCCGTAATACAGAGAACACTCAATGAGTGTTCTCTGTATTAGCCGACAATTCATTCATTCATTGATAAAAAAAAAAGCGTGGGGGTTCTCCTAAATTCAATTACCAGGCCCTTCAGGTCTGACATGGATATTAAGGGGAACCCCGTGTCAAATTAAAAAAAAAAATTGACGTGGGGGTCCCCCTAAATATTCATACCAGACCCTTTATCCGAGCACGCAACCTGGCAGGCCACAGGAAAAGAGGGGGGGGAAGAGAGAGCGGCCCCCCCTCCCTCCTGAACCGTACCAGGCCACATACCCTCAACATTAGGAGGATGCTTTGGGGGTCTGTGACCCCTCAAAGCACCTTGTCCCCATGTTGATGAGGACAAGGGCCTCATCCTCACAACCCTGGCCGGTGGTTGTGAGGGTCTGCGGGCGGGGGGCTTATCAGAATCTGGAAGCCCCCTTTAACAAGGGGACCCCCAGATCCCGCCCCCCCCTGTTTGAAATGGTAAGGGGGTACAAAAGTACCCCTACCATTTCACAAAGAAAGTGTAAAAATGGTTAAATAAGACCAACACACTTTTGAAAAATTCCTTTATTAAAAATAAAAAAAATAAAAAAAAGATTCCTGCGGTGCTAATCCACTCTTGCTATCCAGCGACGGATCTCCATGGTCCAGCGATGGATGATCATATCCAGCGACGGGGGATCTCTCAGTCCAGCGCTGTCCATACATCCGTCTTCTGTCTCCACTCCGGAGACACTGCAGAGAGCCTAGCGCTGACGTTTCTTATAATAGGAGGGCGGGCCGCCCGTCACCTGACCCCGCCCCTCTGACGCTGGAGAGGGAAGCCAGGGGTTCCCCAGTGACGTGTGGGTGACCCCGCCCCCTCTGATGTAACGCAGGTTTCCGTTACATCAGAGGGGGCGGGGTCACCCATACGTCACTGGGGAACCCCTGGCTCCCTTCACCAGCGTCAGAGGGGGCGGGGTCAGGTGACGGGTGGCCCCGCCCTCCTAATATAAGAAACATCAGCGCTGGGCTCTCTGCAGTGTCTCGGGAGTGGAGTCAGAAGACGGATGTAAGGACAGCGCTGGACTGAGAGATCCCCCGTCGCTGGATATGATCATCCATCGCTGGACACCGGAGATTCATCGCTGGATAGCAAGAGTGGATTAGCACCGCTGGAATCTTTTTTTTATTTTTTTTATTTTTAATAAAGGAATTTTTCAAAAGTGTGTTGGTCTTATTTAACCATTTTTACACTTTCTTTGTGAAATGGTAGGGGTACTTTTGTACCCCCTTACCATTTAAAACAGGGGGGGGCAGGATCTGGGGGCCCCTTGTTAAAGGGGGCTTCCAGATTCTGATAAGCCCCCCGCCTGCAGACCCTCACAACCACCGGCCAGGGTTGTGAGGATGAGGCCCTTGTCCTCATCAACATGGGGACAAGGTGCTTTGAGGGGTCACAGACCCCCAAAGCATCCTCCTAATGTTGAGGGTATGTGGCCTGGTACGGTTCAGGAGGTAGGGGGGGCCGCTCTCTCGTCCCCCCCTCTTTTCCTGCGGCCTGCCAGGTTGCGTGCTTGGATAAAGGGTCTGGTATGGATTTTTAGGGGGACCCCATGTCAATTTTTTAAAAAAATTTGATGCGGGGTTCCCCTTAATATCAATATCAGACCTGAAGGGTCTGGTATGGATATTTAGGGGGACTCCCACGTCAATTTTTTTTAAAAATTTGACACGGGGTTCCCCTTAATATCCATGTCAGACCTGAAGGGCCTGGTAACTGAATTTAGGGGAACCCCCACGCTTTTTTTTATTTTTATCAATGAATGAATGAATTGTCGGCTAATACAGAGAACACTCATTGAGTGTTCTCTGTATTACGGGGAGCCGACAATTTAGCCGCAAGTGATTTTAAAAGACTTTTTTTTCCTGCACAAATGACACTTTGTGCAGGGACAGTTCTAAGCACCAGAAACATGCGCCCCTTCACAGGCATACTATAGATACCCCCCAGCTATGAAATTTAGAGGAAAATTACACTTTTATTGTTTCACTTTAATCATTATTAAAATCACTGCTCCTGAAAAAACGGCCGTTTTTAAAACTTTTTTTTGCATTGATCCATGTCCCCTGGGGCAGGACCCAGGTCCCCAAACACTTTTTAGGACAGTAACTTGCATATTACCCTTTAAAATGAGCACTTTAGATTTCTCCCATAGACTTGTATTGGGTGTTCCGGCTTTTCGAATTTGCTGCGAACAGCCCAGATTGTTCACTTTTCGCTGAACAGGCGAACAGGCAATGTTCCAGTCGAACATGAGTTCGACTCGAACTCGAAGCTCATCCCTAGTGGTAACATTTCCACTATTTTGTGTTTGTACCGGGGGTGTAAGTACGTTGCCAGCCAGTACTGGTCCTTGACCCTTATGCTTTTTATACAGGGGGTCCCTATTAAAACACTGGAGCATGAAGGCCCCCATTTGCAGTAAACTGGAAGCGGTGTGGTGGCCTGGCTCCTGCTCATCATCCAGGATAATGTCGTCCTCTTCATTCTCCTCTCCCCATTCACGCACAACAACAGGGATCCCAGAAATGTTTAAAGCATGCTCTTCTTGCTCCTCCTCATCCGCCCCGGCACCATCCTCCTCTGACTCCTCTTCAGACTCCTGTTGTTGATTTGTCTCAGATAGAGTAGCCCCCACGGGAATTCATCCAGCATTGTGACTTCCTCATCTTCCTGCTCCTGCTCCTCCATGGCTTGATCAATGATACGACGCAATGCACGCTCCATAAAAAAGGCATAAGGTACCATGTCACTGATGGCTGCGACTGACCAGTTTGGTGATCTCATCAAATGGCCGCAGAAGTCTGCATGCGTCGCGCATGAGCAGCCACTGGCGCGGTGAAAAAAAACCCAGCTCCCCAGAACCTGTTCTGCCGCATAGTTCATACAGGTAGACGTTAACTGCACGTTTCTGCTGAAGCAGCATATCAAGCATATAGAAGGTTGAGTTCCATCGCGTCGGGCAATCGCAAATAAGACGTCTGACTGGCAGATTGTGTCGCCGCTGAATGTCAGCAAGGCAAGCCATGGCCGTGTAAGATCTTCTGAAATGGGCCGAGATTTTCCTTGCCTGCCGCAAGATGTCCTGGACCCCAGGGTATTTGACAACGAATCGCTGCACGACCAAGTTTAAGACGTGTGCCATGCATGGCACGTGCGTCATTTTGCCCTGTTTTATTGCGCTAAGCAGATTGGCACCGTTGTCACACACCACTTTACCAACTGTCAAATTGAGCAGTGTTAGCCACTGATCTGCCTGTGAATGCAAAGCTGAAAGGAGTGCCGGGCCAGTGTGGTTCTTGGCTTCCAGGCACAACAGACGCAGCACGGCATGGCAACGTCTCACCTGGCATGTCGAATAGGTTCTGGGGAGCTTGGGCGGTGCAGCGGAAGAGACGCTAGCAGCGGAAAAGGAGGAGTCAGCCGAGGAGGAGAGAGATGAGGAGGAGAAGAAGAGCCAGACCTGCATGCAATCCGTGGCGGTAAAACCAAATCTACACGGGTACCACGGGTTACATGCTTGAAGGCTGTCAGAAGGTTCACCCAGTGGGCAGTAAAAGTGATATACCTTCCTTGCCCGTGTTTGCTAGACCACGTGTCTGTGGTCAGATGTATCTTGGCACCAACACTGTGTGCCAGAGATACATTCACTTGCTGCTGAACATGGCCATATAGCTCTGGGATGCCCTTCTGTGAGAAATACTTCCTTCCTGGGACCTTCCATTGTGGTGTTCCAATGGCCACAAATTTTCGAAAGGCCTCCAAGTCCACCAGTTTATATGGCAGTAGTTGGCGGGCTATCAGTTCTGACAAGCCAGCCATCAACCGCTGGGCAAGAGGGTTATCCCGCGTCATCATTTTTTTACGCTCGAACATTAGGCCCACGGAAGCCTGCCTTTTTGCAGAAAAACGTGAGGTGGAGTGGAGGACAATTGTGAGGAGAGAGGAGAAGGAGAAGTAGAAGACTAGGCTGGACGGTGAGAGCCTGGAGTGTGGCTTTGTGTGTTCCGTTGCTCCCACTGGGCTCGGTGATGGCTGCTCATGTGCCTTCTTAAGGCGTTCGTCCCTAGGTGAGTGTTGGGCTTACCGCGACTAATGCGTTGACTGCAAAGATTGCAGATGGCAACGCTATTGTCAGCAGCGGACACGTTAAAAAAAGCCCACACTGCGGAGCCATGTGCCGGCGTCCTGGGAGCGCCAGATGTGACCGTACATGGTCGATGACTGATACATTAGCAGTCTGCTTTGTCCCTCCTGTGCAATGTAAGTTATTCCTGCTTCTCCTCCCTATCTGCTGGTCCATATCTCCCTCTGAACTCCCCTCCTCTTCCTCTCTTGTGGGCACCCACGTGACATCACTAGACACGTCATCATCGACGTCACCTTCCCCACCGCTATAAGTAGAGATCTCGGAGTAGGCAGCAACACTGGATGACCAACCTCCTCCTTGGGCTGATCTGGGTACTGTCGTCAGACTGCTGAGTGGCGGCTGTTGCTACCTCCTCTTCCTGATCCAATACCAAGAGTGGCTGCACATCAGAAATGTCTTGATATGGATCGGAAAATAATTCCTGTGACTCAAGCGGAAGGTATGGGGTGGTGGTGTTGTTGGTGGTAGTGCCTATGGGGGTGCACATAGCAGAGAGTGAAGAAGAGGGTGCAGATCGAGAGGATGAGGAGGGTGCAGAAGAGTAAGGCTGAGTGAGCCACTCAACCAAGTCTGGTGTGTCCTTTAAAGTAATTGAACGCACCTTCTGCAACTTCCCACTTTGGCTCAAGCCTGTTGCTCCTGTCCTACCCCTACCACCCCTGCGGAAGGGCCTGCCTCTTCCTCTGCCTGTCATTTTTTAAATGACCCTGTGACAAAATTCTCAGTCCCTATACTGATAAAGGACTGCTGCAGTATAGGGCAGCAGTCAGCAGTAGTGCACCTCAATCCTATATATTGTGGACCTATACCAGTCCTTAAGGAATAGCAGACTGTACCTCACTCAACCCTATGTACTGTAGTACCCTATACCTTACCAGTCCTTATAAGGACCTTTGTGGAACTAGTAGGTTGTGAATGATTAGCAGACTGTACCTCAGTCCCTCTACTCATAAAGGACTACTGCAGCAGAAGGGCAGCAGTCAGCAGTAGTGCACCTCAACCCTATATATTGTGGACCTATACCAGTCCTTAAGGAATAGCAGACTGTACCTCAGTCAACCCTATGTACTGTAGTACCCTATACCTTACCAGTCCTTATAAGGACCTTTGTGGAACTAGTAGGTTGTGAATGATTAGCAGACTGTACCTCAGTCCCTATACTGATAAAGGACTACTGCAGCAGAAGGGCAGCAGTTAGCAGTAGTGCGCCTCAACCCTATATATTGTGGACCTATACCAGTCCTTAAGGAATAGCAGACTGTACCTCACTCAACCCTATGTACTGTAGTACCCTATACCTTACCAGTCCTTATAAGGACCTTTGTGGAACTAGTAGGTTGTGAATGATTAGCAGACTGTACCTCAGTCCCTCTACTCATAAAGGACTACTGCAGCAGAAAGGCAGCAGTCAGCAGTAGTACACCTCAACCCTATATATTGTGGACCTATACCAGTCCTTAAGGAATAGCAGACTGTACCTCATTCAACCCTATGTACTGTAGTACCCTATACCTTACCAGTCCTTATAAGGACCTTTGTGGAACTAGTAGGTTGTGAATGATTAGCAGACTGTACCTCAGTCCCTATACTGATAAAGGACTACTGCAGCAGAAGGGCAGCAGTCAGCAGTAGTGCACCTCAACCCTATATATTGTGGACCTATACCAGTCCTTAAGGAATAGCAGACTGTACCTCACTCAACCCTATGTACTGTAGTACCCTATACCTTACCAGTCCTTATAAGGACCTTTGTGGAACTAGTAAGTTGTGAATGATTAGCAGACTGTACCTCAGTCCCTATACTCATAAAGGACTACTGCAGCAGAAGGGTAGCAGTCAAGTATAATATTCTTTCTATATTTGGAAGAAAGAATATTATACGTGTACAAGCCTAATACCATACCAGTCCTGAAAAGAACCTTTGTGGACCTAATAGTAACAGCTACTGATTAAACTGACTGTCCCTCACTGCCACACACAGCTTCCTGCCTGTCCCTATTTAAACTGACAAAACACAGGCTGCTGGAACAATAACTTGATTAGCACTCAAAACTATATCCTGTATTACTTTACCATACCAGTCCTGAAAAGGACTTTTGTTGACCTAATAGTAACAGCTGATGATTAAACTGACTGTCCCTGCTGCACACAGCGTCCTGTCCCTCTCTCTACACTGACAAAAGACAGGCTGCTGCAACAATCACTAGCACAGCAGTGCCTTAAACCTATATCCTGAACTACACCTAACACCTAACACCTATACCAGTCCTGAAAAGAACTTTTGTGGACCAAATAGCTAGCGATTTGGGTCACTGCAGTCTCTCCCTGCTCCACACAGCAACCTCTCCCTATAGTGACAGTAGAAAGAATGTAAAATGGCCGCCGGATCGGGTCTATTTATAAGTTAGGGGTAATGTCCAAGTGTCCATGTGCTGTAATGTCTCAATTGGCTGTCCTGTACCCCATGATGGATGTGTCATCATAGGTCAAAATTTTTTTACACAGTAAACACGGAAGTCCGCTGGGCGAACGGCGGCAATAGTACGCCGATCGGGCGGACGGCGAACAGCCGAAATTCGCCGCGAAACGACCTGCCGGGCGAACCGTTCGGCCATCCCTACTCACTTGACACCGGTTTAGAGATTAATGGCTGTATGTTGAGTTATTTTGAGGGGAAGGCAAAATTACATTCTTATACAAGCTGTACACTCACATGAGAAGATATAATAAAATATTTACAGGTTTTTGACAGCTGGCTTCCCACAGTTAGGCTTCTGGTGTGGAGAACCTGAAGACTAATGAAGAACTAGCCCGGATGAGGGCAGTGCTGGACCCCTGGACAGGGAAATTTATTTTTATTAAAAGTCAGCAGCTACAGGATTTATAGCTTCTGACTTTTTTTTTCCCAGAGTGAACAATAACTTCAAGGATAAAATTAAAATAGTCAATGTTAATTGAGGGAGTGGTGTTCTCCTTTACCTGTAGGCCTGTGCAGGGCCGGATTTCCCAGAAGGTCACCAAGGCCAGTCCTTGGGGCGGTAGTGGTAAGCGTGATCGGATTTGAAGGAACAGAGGCCTCGGTAGGAGGAGTGTGAGCGTGTCGCCGAGTGGGGTGGGTTCAAGTGAAACTAGCAGCAGCAGTGTGGGGGAATTGATCAGATTCGGGGGTGAGCTGGCCAGGAAGACAAGGTAGGTCTTCTTTCTCCTCCCCTGGATCCCGTAGCCCATGTGTAGAAATGGAAAAGTAGAAAGTTTTAAAATGTAATGGGCACACTGGCAGCGTTTGATGGCAGTATGGCAGCATTTGATGGGCACAGTTGCAGCGTTTACTTGCCATTGAGTCAGAACTTTTAAATACTTTGTCCTACGAAGATATTATCGATGAGTTTGCCAAAAGAAAAGTTAGAACTGAAAAATTGTACGGAGTTTCTTACTGCTATAATCTTTAAAAGGCATTTTCTGCATTACAGATTATTTTCAGTCTGTACAATTAAAGACAGTTACTTTCAGTGTTCTCGTGTGTGGAAATATGTTTTTAATTGATGTATTGTAGCAGTTAGGCTTGTGCAATTTGTTTCTTAACAAATCGAAATTCGGCCGAATTTTGCATCTTACTTTGAGCTGACCTTTTGTTTCATTAGATCTTTAAAGAATTACCGAATCATGTCGAATTCATTCGAATTCATTCGTTATATTTCTTTCGTATTCGTTGTTATTCGTTATTTTTTTATTTGGACATTCGGCTGTATCCGAATGTCCGAATAAAAAAATAACGAATAACAACGAATACGAAAGAAATATAACGAATGAATTCGAATGAATTCGACATGATTCGGTAATTCTTTAAAAATCTAATGAAACAAAAGGTCAGCTCAAAGTAAATCTTATAGTCCAATCAGCTAATTAATTCTGTGGCGGAGGATGGATTACTGGCAAAGTGCATTCCTGAGAACTGAGTTAGAAGGGTGTTGTATTGTATTTGAGCCGAGGAGAAGAGACGTTGTTATTGTGTGTGTTAAAAGATTCAATAAACAAACGACTTTCCAAACTACGAATCACTATCACGAATGTCTATACATACATAAATAGTGAATTTCAACGAATATGAACGAATTAATTCGACACTCTACGAATAATAATGAATTATCCGAAAACGTATTAACGTAACATAACGAATATAACAGAACGAAATTATATTTTTTACGAATGACAACGAACCAAAAGTAAACGAAATTTTCCGTTGTGCACAAGTCTAGTAGCAGTCATCGATAAAGGATGAGAATGGTGGTGTGTGTGCGTGTGTGTGTGGGGGGTGGGGCGTATTGAAGGACCTGGCCTTTTTGGTGGCAAAGGGAGTAAATCCGGGCCTGGGCCTGTGGCATGCAAACATATTCATCCAAACGTATCATTTATGTCCAGCAGCTTTTTTAGAGAGGTGTTTCCATGTTATATAAACATTAATGCAGTATGCATGAGATAATGGAAAGACAACATCTTTTCAGTCGCTGTTTGAGTACTGCTGTTATGTTTTGCACAGCTAGCACTTTTGGTAACCCATAAAACTGGTTAGCTATGCCATTAATCACAAACAAATAAAAATCTGAGCAATAACCTAAATGGTAATCGGACCGTTCTGTAATGACCATACAAAACCCTGTATTGTTATCAAAGTAAAAAATCTGCAGAAGCAAATACTTTATGAATATCTAATGTAAGATGACAGCTGGAAACACTTACTAGAAGAAAACACAGCCTGGGGCTTTAGAACAATGTGTATCTTATCATTTTGTGTTTCTGAAATTTGGTAGTCTCTGCATATAATAGCATGCACATCTCAACATTGTTATTTATTGTATTATGCAATGTAAGCAAATAAACTGAGATGTTGTCACTTTTACTAAACACGTAACATTAAAGCGGAGGTTCACACAAAAATTGAACCTCCGCTTCTCGGAACCCTCCTCCCCTCCATTGTCACATTTGGTACCTTTCAAGGGGGAGGGGATGCAGATACCTGTATAATACAGGTATTTGCACCCACTTCCGGGCATAAACACTATGCCTCTTCCTGCCCCCCACCCCCACCGCTGTCTGCTGGGAAACACATGGGTCCCAGAGACAGCAGGGACCATCCGGATTGCACAGCGTGACTCGCGCATGTGCAGTAGGGAATCGGGAAGTGAAGCCGCAAGGCTTCACTTCCTGATTCCCTTACCGAAGATGGCAGTGGCAGCACCCGAGAGCCAAGGGACTGATCAGCTTCGGGTGCCAACATCGCAGGCACAGGTGTCCATATTTTAAAAGTCATATTTAGGTAAGTGTCCATATTTTAAAAGTCAGCAGCTGCATTTGTAGCTGGTGACTTTAAAAAAAAAAAATTTGGCAGACCTCCGCTTTAAGTATTTTTAGATGCTTCCACATTGTAAATATCATTAACAGAAAACACTAAAATCTTTATATAGGTTACAATATGAGATGGGCAGAATTACCACCTGTTTGGTTTGCAGTAGAACTTTCAAACATCACAAATGTTTGGAACCGAATAACGAACCCCAATGAAGTGTATGGGACCCGAAATGGAAATATCAAAAGTGACCATTTTAAAGGCTTATGTGCAAGTAATTTGGCATACAATGGTTATAGGGGTCTGGGTATTGCCCTGGGGGTCATGTATCAATAATTTTTTTTTGTAAAAAACATCATTTTTAAATAAGCAGTGATTTACTGATGCTTAAAGTGAAACCTTAAAAATGAGAAATAACAATAAAACTGAAAAATTCCTTTAAATATAGTGCCTGGGGGTCCCATTAGTCTGCCTGTTTTGTGGCACATCTTCACCTTGTATAGAACCATAACAAAAATTACATTTTCCATTCAAGCTATCTTCATTTTATAAACAACCACTTGGGGAGCCAGTCTGTAGGATGAGGCCACAATTTTCTGCACTCGGAACAAGATTCAAGATTTTTTAGATAAATTCTGGTTTCTCTTTTGCAGACTTTGGATAGAAGTAACAGGCACAGAAATAGTGGGCTTTGGGTGGCTGTGGTGCCTTCACACCGTAATCCTATAGAGGTACTCTTGATAAAAGCAAGAATTGGCCTTGCTGTCAAAAATTTAAATGATATGCACCTGTCAAACAGGTGTGCAAATGTTGGTCTTTGGGTGTTGGTGGTGCCTTCACACAGTAACCCTACAGATGTACTCTTGAAAGCAAGAATTGACCTTGCTGTCTAAAATTGAAATGATATGCACCTTTCAAACAGGTGTGGAAAAATTGATCTTTGGGTGTTAATTGTGCCCATGAAACCTACACCAAAAAATCTCTTCCAGATGAAATTAACACCCAAAAAGCTAGGCAGCCTAGAAGTCTTTTAGAGATTCCAGATCCAGTATGGACTTAATCAGTGACATCAACATTAGGGGCTTGATAGCTGCTGCTAATCTAGGACTGATTCATTTTGATAAATGGCAGCCGGTCCACAGAGTCTATTGACAGACACACTCTCTTATCTGTCACAAAACCTTCAGCATCACTGAATGCCGATTTGGAAAGCAGCTGGATGCAGGACAGCCCAGCAGCTCAATTGCATACTGGGCAATGTCTGTTTTTACCCATAGATAATCTCCCACCATATGATGAAACACTGCCAATGGGATGTGTAAGCTGATAAACATTAGGTGCCAAAAATTGACTAAAGGTGACTAAAATTTTTTTGAAAGGATTCACTGATGCACCCTCCTCTCTTGACCAACAGAAGCCTCAAAACAATTTTTTTCCACCAGACTCCAATCTACCACAGTCAGAAAAGGTGTTACATAAACTCCTCTTAAAGGTGTCCTCAAGAGATTTCATCTTCTGCTCCCTCTGTGGGGATGAGATAAGATCTGATACTTTCCCCTTGTAACGGTAGTCAAGGAGGGTTGCCAACCAATAGTAATACCCAGAACACTCTGCAAATTCACAGAAGGGGGCTGAATCCACCAGACAGAAATGCAGGAGTTGTAAAGCCAGCAGCTTTGACAAGCTTGAATTTAGACATTGGGCATGTGGGTGGCAGTGACTGGATTTTTTTTTCACTGCTGTAGATGGGGCAGAGAAATTTGCCTGCTATAGTCTATAGCTGGTGGTGGCAGGCGTGCTGCAAGGACCTGGGACACCCTGCTCTATACCATCATCCCTGTCACTGGAGGCTGCTGAGAGGCCATGAGGTATAGCGGTGGTAGACCAGAAAGGTGAGGAGTGAGGAGAAGCAAAATTGCATCCCTTTTGTGTTGCTTTTAGGTGCTCTTGCCAATGGGTTGAGTGATGGGAGGTGAAATGCCTTATTAAGCACGTGGTACCCAAATGGCTGGTGTTTTTTCCATGCTTGATGTGCTTGAGGCAAAGTTTGCAAATTGCAAACAGTGCAATCAGCTGTACATGTGCTAAAAAAGCCCAAACAGCCGAGTTATGGGAAGTGAACCAGAAGACAACAGCTCCACAATCTGGTGGAATAGGGTGGCTGCTCTCTATTCTTCCATGATGGCTGGCTCTTTGGAGTTGTGCCTTACCCTCACTTTCCTCCTCTGCGCTATCCGGCACCCAAGTCACGTCAGTGACTTCATTATCATCATCTCCTCCAGCCTCATTATCACTGGAGACAACTTTGCAATACATGCAGCTGGGGGAACATGACTGCCAATTTGTTGTTTACCAGTGTTCTCCCCTCTCTGTAGGCTCCTGTTTCTAACTCCCTTGACCTCAGAACCAACCTCTGAATTAACTAATGATGTTGAAATAATTCAGCTGGCATGCCTGATGCTGGGGCTATGACTGGAGTAGCTGTGGACAAGGAGGCAGAATAAGCCCTTCTGGCAGCAGCAGTGGACTGTGCACTAGTCTCCGCTTGGGTGACGGAGGATGAGGAGGATGAGGGTGGTTTTGCAAGCCAGTCCATCACCTCCTCCACATGCTGTGGCTGGATAGCATGGGAAACATCACTAAACAGAGGAAATGATGCCCTGCCTCCTGCCTGAGGATGGACCAAATCCAGGTTTACCTGTGGGCCCATATGCTGCTGGCCCCCTTGCAGTGCCATGGAAACATCTGCCTCTCCTTCTAGGCCTTCCAAACATGATGGGGGGGGGGGATTATTTAAAAAATGTAACAAATATGTTGAAATGTGTACGTGGATGAACTTTAATCAATGGAAAGTGGTGTTTGGTGCACTTTAACTTGAGTAGTCACTACACAGACACACTTCACTGACACACTACAATATACTGCAGTAAAACTGCACTGATGCACTGCAATATACTGTAGTAAACCTGAACCAATGAACTGAAATATATATACTGCACTGAAATATACTCTGTTAAATGTGCATCTATGCACTGAAATATACTGCATTAAATGTGCAGTAATGCACTGAAATATACAACTTTAAATGTGCAGTAATGCACTGAAATATACTGTATTAAATGTGCACTACCACACTGAAATATACTTTGTTACACATGCACTGATGCACTGAAATATACTGTGTTAAATGTGCAGTAACACATTGAAATATACAGCGTTAAACGCGCAGTAACGCACTGAAATATGCAGCGATAAACATGCAGCAATGCACTGAAATATACTGTGTTAAACATGCAGTTTTTCAAAAATATTTTTTTGCCATTTGAATATGTTGCCCATGGCAGTGTCCCTTGCCCCTTTGCAACAATAAATTGCCCATTAGTCTTGAACCATTCCAGGAAAAAATGCTAGTTTTGTTTCCTGTGGCCTTTAACAAAATTCTATACTAATTTCAGTATTCATGGACTTCCTGCTGGGCTTGCCAACCTGAACCTGGCAGGTTTGCTTGAGAAAAGTCTGACCAAGATATTTGCCTTGTAGATTGTTTACAGATAGAAAATGTTGGTATGTAGCACATTTGTTACAAAAATGCAGTCAATGAAAGCACCTGTGTGAGATTACCTTAAAGTAGAACTATGGGTAAAACTTTTATTTTTATTTTGGATACAACAAGGGAGGATTATAACCCTTGTCAGATTTCTGTGTCCCAGTGCGGAGTTTTTTCTTAATTTACTTATAGCCAAACAGGAAGTGAGAGGAAATTCTTGCAAATTAAGGGAATTTCTTGGGGACCCCTGGGTCACCAGAACTAGTGTCCCCAAGAGAAGATATCCCCTCTATTACTTTTCTGGGGTCAACCCAAAATGTGAGTTTTTTACTTTCACTTTCAATGATAATGGTAAACAAGACAAATAGAGAGGGGGGAATCTCCTTAACGGGTATTCTACTTCCGCTCTCCTCTATCCAAAACGAAAAAAAAAGTTTTGCCTTTAGTTATACCTTAAATGTTTTTGTACAAACAAAAGTCATAAATACATTTGGAATACATTTTGTTGCATATTGATACTAGTAGGTTTGTATTAAAATGCAGTGCTATTCTAGTGAATTCTCAGAACATAAGTGGCTAGCAAGAATTCACATCACGTCACTACATATTTATAGCATTCTAAAACATAATTTTTACAGTCAGGCTTGCAATTGCTTGTGCTTGCAAAAATATTTTCATTTTTTTTCTCGGTCTAGGTCTTACTTATGCCGCGTACACACGAGCGGATTGTATGGCGTACTTAGTCCGTCGAAACACATTTCAGCGGACAATCCGCTCGTGTGTGGGCTTCAGCGGACTTTTTCAGCGTGCAGTCCGGAGTACTAAGAATTTCCTTTTTTTCGAAATTCTGTCCGTCGTACTTTGGTTTCAGCGGACAATACGGTCGTCAGTATGCTAGTCGGACGGACTAAGAATGACGCATGCCCAGAAAGGATTTACAGGGCGGAAGCGCTCGGTCTTGTAAAACTAGTGTTCGTATTGAAGCTAGCATATTCGTCATGCTGCTAATTTTGTGTTTTTTTAATATAGCACATTCTTTTCTTCTTCATAATGCAAGAAAAGTGAAGTAGCTTTGCTGCTTACAGTGGTGTGAAAAAGGGTTTGCCCCCTTCCTCATTTCCTGTTCCTTTGCATGTTTGTCACACTTAAGTGTTTTGGAACATCAAACCAATTTAAACAATAGTCAAGGACAACACAAGTAAACATAAAATGCAATTTGTAAATGAAGGTGTTTATTATTAAAGGTGAAAAAAAATCCAAACCATCATGGCCCTGTGTGAAAAAGTGATTGCCCCCTAAACCTAATAACTGGTTGGGACACCCTTAGCAGCAACAACTGCAACCAAGCGTTTGCGATAACGTGCAATGAGGCTTTTACAGCGTCCTGGAGGAATTTTGGCCCACTCATCTTTGCAGAATTGTCCTAATTCAGTTACATTAGAGGGTTTTCGAGCATGAACGGCCTTTTTAAGGTCATACCACAACATCTCAATAGGATTCAGGTCAGGACTTTGGCTAGGCCACTCCAAAGTCTTCATTTTGTTTTTCTTCAGCCATTCGGTGGTGGACTTGCTGGTGTGTTTAGGATCATTGTCCTGCTGCAGAACCCAAGTTCGTTTCAGCTTGAGTACACGAACAGATGGTCGGACATTCTCCTTCAGGATCTCTTGGTAGACAGCAGAATTCATAGTTGCTTTTATCACGGCAAGTCTTCCAGGTCCTGAAGCAGCAAAACAGCCCCAGACCATCACACTACCACCACCATATTTTACTGTTGGTATAATGTTCTTTTTATGAAATGCAGTGTTCCTTCTACGCCAGATATACTTGGACACACACCTTCCAAAGAGTTCCACTTTTGTCTCATCGGTCCACAGAATGTTGTCCCAAAAGTCTTGGGGATCATCAAGATGTGTTGTGGAGAAATTGAGACGAGCTTTGATGTTCTTTTTGCTCAGCAGTGGTTTTCTCCTTGGAACTCTGCCATGCAGGCCATTTTTGCCCAGTCTTTTCCTGATGGTGGAGGCATGAACGCTGACCTCAACTGAGGCAAGTGAGGCCTGCAGTTCCTTGGACGTTGTTGTGGGGTCTTTTGTGACCTCTTGGATGAGTCGTCGCTGCGCTCTTGGGGTAATTTTGGGCGGCCTGCCACTCCTGGGAAGGTTCACCACTGTTCCAGGTCTTCGCCATTTGTGGATAATGGCTCTCACTGTGGTTCGCTGGATTCCCAAAGCTTTGGAAATGGCTTTATAACCCTTTCCAGACTGATAGATCTCAATTACTTTCTTTCTCAATTGTTCCTGAATTTCTTTGGGTCTCGGCATGATGTGTAGCTTTTAAGGATCTTCTGGTGGACCTTACTGTGTCAAGCAGCTCCTATTTAAGTGATGCCTTGATTGTGAACAGGTGTGGCAATAATCAGGCCTGGGTGTGGCTAGAGAAATTGAACTCAGGTGTGGACAACCACAGTTATAGTATGTTTTAACAAGGGGGGCAATCACTTTTTCACACAGGGCCATGATGGTTTTGATTTTTTTTCACCTTTAATAATAAACACCTTCATTTACAAATTGCATTTTGTGTTTACTTGTGTTGTCCTTGACTATTGTTTAAATTGGTTTGATGTTCCGAAACACTTAAGTGTGACAAACATGCAAAGGAACAGGAAATGAGGAAGGGGGCAAACACTTTTTCACACCACTGTATATTCACACAGTTATCACAAATGTTTTTATTCATCCCCATCCTATGATTAATATTCCAATTTGAGAATATATATATATATATATATATATATATATATATATATATATATATAATTTTATAATTTATCTATTACTATATATTTTTGGAACTACTATTGTTAGTTTAAAATTATTTATTTATTTTTCTTTTTTTTTGTGTGTGGGGGGGTTAAACTAGATGGACTTGCGTTTTTTTTGTCCAAGCAGACTATGTAAGTAGAGATAGATAGATAGATAGATAGATAGATAGATAGATAGATAGATAGATAGATACCCAAACCAGCATTTTAGCTTACACATGATTGAATGTTCAAAATCAGCAGAGCTTCCCCTCATTTCAAATGTTAGCCTCAAATTTACAGCGACTGCACTTCCAAGTGCACTTGCAGTGCTTTAAAAATTGCACTTGTAGCATATTTATATTAACATGAACGTGTGTTTTGTAAATAACCCCCATAGTCTTTTGACATGTACCTGCCTACTCTCAAATAAACTCTGTTTTTTTAATCCAAAATAAAAAAAATTACTATATTTTTGGAAATAATAAATCTTTATTTTTAGTCTGTACACAACAAAATCAAGAGGGAGGCAACACTGGAGACACTTTTTAAGTTTGTGAAGCCTTTTGTCCCCCAGGCACACATCAAGTCAGTGGCCACCAAAATTCAGATCCTGTGTAAACATGAAAATAGGGAGCACAACATAGTCCTAGAATCCCACAGACCAGGAACAGCAGCAGATGACATCTATGTCCCCAGACTGTGATACTACAACAGCCTGCATCTTCTGTCAGAGCAGACTGAAGCCAGGCAGTCACTTCCGACTCTTCCGTCTAGCCTTCCCTCCACGCTTCGCTGGAGGCTGTGCCTCTGGTGGTGGACTTGTGGTAGGAGGAGGAGGAGCAGTAGGGTCTGTGTTGTAGAGTCTGGTGGTTGGTGTTAGCTCACCCTTCAGACCCCGCTGAATACTGTCGAAGAAAATAGCCTCGCACAAGTTGCGCTGTCCCTTCTCCATTTCAAGCAACTTGCTGGCCAAATAAGTAGCGTAGGCCTCTTCAGGATTGGGGGGTTTACTAAGCAATTGGCTGGCTTGAGGTATAAGCGCCAATGACTCCTCCTCTGTCTGTGTCATCCTCCTGGGCCTTTTGCTGGCTAGGCGGAGGGGAGGGACCTGACTTTCTGTCCGACTCCTGCTGGGCCCAGCTATCTCCTGCGTGTGGCTGGTCCCGGCCTTCTCCTCCATACCACTGGTCACGGCCTCCTCCTGGGTGAGCTCATCCTGTGTAAAAAATAAAGAAATAAATAAATAAAATATGTCTATATTTTGAAATCATCAATCACTGACAATTTTACAGTTCTCACTTGCAAATACATTTGTCTTGAAATACAAAAGGCTATCATTTTGACACCATAATTTTTCCATCAGTTCACCAAGATTTTAGCCATTTGTGGAAACTACTGTATCCTTATATCTAATTTAATTTGTGATGAAATCCTAGATTTGGAAGCAATTCAAACATTGAACTTTACATCATTAATATTTGAGCAATCCTAACTTTAGAAACTAAAATATACCTGGCTCCAGCTGGGCGCATCAACTTTTGTCCAGCAAGGAAGGGTCTGGATCTTCCTGGGGTGGCTCACCTGAGGTGGAGGGAAGGGTGGAGGGAAGGGTAGACGGAAGAGTGGAAAGTGACTGCCTGGCTTCTGAAGGGTCATCCAGAAAACGCAGCCTGTTGTAATACCACAGCCTAGGTACATATATCTCATCTGCTGCTGCTCCTGATGTTTGGGACTCTAGGATCTTGTTGCGCTCCCGCCTATACATGTTACGCAGGCCCTGAATTTTGGAGCTCACAAACGTAATGTCTGCCTGGGGGAGTCGGGTTTTCACAAACTTCAAAATTGTCCCCAGTGTTTTCCTCCGGCCAGGACGGCTTGAATATAGTGGGTGCTTGGAATCCCACAGGTTCCTGTGCATCTCAAACATCTCAATGAATGTTGACAGGAATGCCTCCTCCTTAAAGGGGTCCGGAGTGTACTTTTGCATTTTGAGTTCTGAAAAAAAAACAAAAAAAAACATAAATACTAATGTCAGACCAAACGCACACTATTTATATTGTGACAATGTAGGCGAGACACCCACTACACCCACACTACACCCACCCACACTACCCCCACACACACACTACCACACACACTACCCCCCCACACACCCACTCCCACCCCCACACACACCCACACAAAACACCAACCCCACTCAATCACCATCCACAAGGTAAAATCCCACTATATACATTCCTAACGCAGGCCTAAAACCCTAAAAATAAAAAGATAACCATCTTACCGTCGCGTGTATCACTCGCTGCTTCCGTTCGGACAAACGTACGGCCTCGCGCTAACGCTTTATATACAGCGCATGCGTCAAGCTCCGCCTGCGTCGCCCACGTTGCCCGCCCCTGACGTTCCTTGTGACCGTATTTCCCCGCCCCTTTTACCCTCGTTTCGCTGTGGGAGATTGAATAGATAAAGATGGCGGACGGATTTTCAGTTAGCAGCGCGGAGGAAAGCCCTGAACCCCATGCTTCCGGAGCAAGGAAGAGGTTTAAGGCCACAAACATGGCCTTTGAAGAGATGGTGGAGATGGTGGATATACTTCGAAGGGAGGATTACGATGGGGAAAATGGCCCGTATCCCAAACCCAATATCCGAAAAGATCGCATCATGACGACAGTTGTGAGCACTTTGGAGAGCAAATTTGGGGTCCGAAGAGCCAAAGATCAGCTCCGGAAACGATGGTCCGACATCAAATCCAGGGAGCCGGACCAATACAGGAGAATCAAAAAGGCACTGAAAAAAAGTGAGTACTCTGCGCTTATCGTGACGGTCGTACATAATCGTTCGTATAGGTGTATACGATATATTTGTAAATCTGGCGAATTTGATCGTTTGTGTGGTTAATCGTTCATGTAATGAGCGAATATGCTCGTTCGTATATGTGGACGTAAATAGCGTGAATTTGTATATGGTGTAAATTTATCTGGTGTTGGACTAGATTTTAATTAGTTATTAATTTTTTTGTATTGTTCATGATAAACTGAATTGTCACACTCAGTTTAGGATATCCTTGTGTACATGTCTTTATAGCTGCAGCTGTTTCATAAATTTATTCAGTGTAATGTAGTCTAAATTAAAAAAAAGAGATAGATAGATAGATAGATAGATAGATAGATAGATAGATAGATAGATAGATAGATAGATAGATAGATAGATAGATAGATAAAATGCTGGTTCAACATCTGGACTGGGAATCATTTAGTGTAGTTTGGGCCTTCATAGAACATTTTTTGACATAATCACACACAGGTACTCCAGGGGATGATTCGAGTGTGTCCGTCTGTGAAACTTGGACAAAAGATATAAAGTATCGCAGTTTGGTTAAAGGCTAGGTTCACATTGCTGCAATGTACGAGATCGAATGTGATTTGCACCGCACTGCAGTGCAAATCACATGTGATCTCTGTGTGATGCGATTTCAGCCATACATATAGTATGGCTGAATTCGCATCGCATCAGGCCCAAACTTGTACATGGCCCTTTTTTTAGTCCACAGCAGAATCGGATCACATGGGTGTTCACACCATGTGGTCCGATTCCTGTCCGAGTTTAAAGATTGCACTGTGATATGAGAAATAATTTGGAGGTGTCAATAAAACTTTACACTGACACTCCCAGCAGGTCACATAGGGCAGTGTGAACTACCTCCGGGAGGCATGCGATGCGTGAAACCACAGTAGATTTGCAGCGTTCGCACATCGCAGCAGTCTAAACACAGCCTAACTAAAAAAATGTCATTTAAATGATGTATTAAACTAGGATCTTGTAACAACCAGCTAATAATTGTACACCACTTCAAACCAATGTTTCATATTCCAATTTCTGAACTCAAATATGACTGTGCTTAAAAGTATACCTTTTTTTTTGTTTTTTCATTCTCATAGGGGAACAAAGACTCAGACAAGAGTCGGAGCAGCCCAGGACCCCCCAACCTAACCAGCCTGATTGGGCAGTTAGCCCCAGCCCAGTGCCAGAGCTGGAGCAGCCCAGTCCATTGCCAGAGCTGGAGCAGCCCAGCCCATTGCCAGAGCTGGAGCAGCCCAGCCCAGGGCTAGATGTGGAGGAGGAAGAGGTGGTGGAGATACGCACCCCACAAAGTGAGTGTCTGACAACCCAGCTTAAGGTAAACAATTAATGGCTTTATATTTTAACAAAATTTTTTATCTACACATGTTTTTAGGTGATGATCTGGTTGTGGAAGGACAAGCCGCGGAGCCATTTTCCTCAGACAGTGCCCAGAGACTGATTGGTCAGATCATGGCCTGGAATGGCAAGATTGATAACATGCGGAACCAGATGCGGAACCATATGCAAAACATGCAACGACAACTGGACACTATGGAGCAGGAAATGAAGAACATGATCGATGTTTTAGGGAGAATCTAAGCCCCTTTTACCTAAAACGAAAGATCATGTTCTTCATTCCTTGTAAAAAAGTTTTTAATGTTTTTATAACATTGTTTTTATGTGTTTTTAGAGGCCAAATTTTATTTTATTATATATATATATATATATATATATATATATATATATATATATATATATATATATGTTTACCAAAAAAATTGTTTACCAAAACAAAAACAAAAAAAAAGAAAAATACCAAAAAAAGAGGCACTTGTTGGAATGTGCACTATTAAACATAAAAAAAAAAAGATGTGTGTGTGTGTGTCTCCTTCTTTAAATACTCAATACCAGTTTGGGAAGTCATTTTGTGTTTTCTGTCACAAAGGGCCTTATTTACTATTGGCAAAAATCACTTTGCAATACAAATGCACTAGGACAGGAATATGCAATTAGTGGAAATCCAGCTGTTGCAGAACTACAAGTCCCATGAAGCATAGCAAGACTGACAGCCACAAGCGTGAGACCCAGAGGCATGATTGACTTGTAGTTTTGCACCAGCTGGAGGTCGGCCAATTGCATATCCCTGAATTAGGAGAATGTAGGAGACAACCACCTTGAAAAGCAAACAAGAACCAAACTTAAAAATTTGATCAGAAAATACATATTTAAACAAAAGGAAATCTTTATTGCTCAGCTGGCATTGGAATAGCCCCCCTACCATTAAAATAGGTGACATAGTGGTCACGCACCTCACGTGCTGTTTGGGGGGCTAAGCCAGGATGGGCATGATCCAGCCCTGTGAGTTCTGGCATTAGTCCGGCCTCAGGCCCAATTGGCTGCAGGTAATGGGTTCCAGAATGTTTTCTTAAAAAGTTGTGTAAAATGCAGCAGCAGAGAATGACATAGTCCAGTTTGTACTCTGCCAAGTTTATTGCTGTCCAAAACAGACGGAACCGGCTGGCCATAATACCAAAGGCATTCTCCACAACCCTTCTTGCTCTGGCCAGCCGGTAATTAAAAACCCTCCTCTCCGGGGTGAGGGTCCTTTGGGGGAAGGGCTTCATCAAATGGTCACTCAGACCGAACGCTTTATCAGCGATAAAAACAAAAGGTAGACCCTCCACATTATCAGCATCTGGTGGCAAGTCCAGGCCACCAGTGATGAGACGGTGGCAGAACTCGGTCTGCCTAAACACTCCTCCGTCTGACATCCGGCTGTTCTTCCCCACATCCACATAGAGAAAGTCATATTGTGCTGACACCACCGCCATTAACACCACACTATGGAACCCCTTATAATTCCAGTAGTAGGACCCCGAATGGGGTGGGGGCACAATCCGCACATGTTTCCCGTCGATCGCCCCTCCACAGTTGGGAAAGTCCCAACGGGCAGCGAACTGGGAAGCCACAGTCTGCCATTCCTGTGGCGTGGAAGGAAACTGGGGAGTCAAACACAGGAAAAAAATAAATAAAAAATTAGTCATTAAATCAAAACAATTCATAACAAATAAAACTCAAAAACATTTTGGAACAGCAGTTAAAAATAAATATTGAAAATGTTTTTCTGCAAAAAAAACAAATAGACGGCCCAATTCACAGATTACTCAGCCCTCTGATGGACCAGGGGACATAAGTTAGGTGGGTGAGTGGGGTGGGGGCCTAATTAATGAGTATACAATCCCTGCAACCAATTTGAGTGGGGTGGGGGCCTAATTAATGAGTATACAATCCCTGCAACCAATTTGAGTGGGGTGGGGGCCTAATTAATGGGTATACAATCCCTATATATATATATATATATATATATACAAAGGGTGTATACAAAGAGTATACAAAGGGTGGGGGCAGTAAAACAGTACAATGGAGCTGACAATATGAATTCGAGAAAAACAGTCTCGGCTGTGGGTGTATAGGGGCCCAGGATTGCATGCTGGGGACGTTAGTGAAAGCAAATATGCACGTGGGACACAAAAAGGTAAAAGCTATAAAAAAAATGACACAAAAAAAAAAAAATACATCAAAAAAACAATTGCATGCATTCATATAAAGGGGACATTCACAGCATATTCCTGTCATGGATATTAAAAGTCATGATGACATTAATACAAACATACAATGCATATAATGCAATATTAAAAGAACAAACTTACCTTCATATATTCCTTCTGCAGGACCCGAATAATGGCAGAACAGGTCTCTGAAATAATGATCCCCAGAGCCTGGGGGGAGATGCCTGTAGAGAACTTTAGGTCCTGAAGGCTTCTCCCTGTCGCTAAGTAGCGCAACGTGGCGACGAGCCTCTGCTCCGGAGTGATGGCTTGCCGCATGCAGGTATCCTGCCTGCTGATATAAGGGGTCAGCAAAGCCAGCAGATGGTGAAAAACGGGGTCCATCATCCTGAGATAATTCCTGAAATCATCAGGATTATTCTCACGGATCTCACGGAGTAAAGGCATATGCGAGAATTGGTCGCGCTGGCGCAACCAATTCTTTGTCCATGAACTCCTCCTCGCCCTGTTCACAGACTGGGCTCGGGTCAAAGTATTAACCCCAACACCAAGCCCCCATATAGCACAAACTCGCGAACGAGTACGTCCACTCTCCATGGCTTTGAAACGGTCGGCTGGACAAACAAGCTTAACTGAATGCACTGAAGAACAGCCAGACCTATGAAGAACGTCCTGAAACCCAGAAACGAGCGGACCAGAAGCGCCTAACAGGTACCAACTGATCCACGCGTACCGAAAGACAGATACAAACCTCACAGGCAGACTGCGCCGCAGAAAACTGACAAATTAAGCTGAAGTCTGAAAAGCGCGAATCGTCTCTAACCAAACTTCTACTAACGCAAAGTCAGCAGAAGGAGCCCAAAGGGTGCTTTGCTGTGTCTTGGACTTCCTATTTCTAGTCCCGTCGTAGGTGCTGTACGTCATCGCGCAAGCTTTCGTCGGACTGTTTGGGTATCCGTGTGTGGTCAAGTCCGTTCAGTGGAAAGTACGACGGACTGTCCGTCGGATTGTATGACGGACTAAGTACGCCATACAATACGCTCGTGTGTACGCGGCATTAAGCAGAAAATTATTTAGATGCTACTAATTGGTGTTTTAAAAAAGACTGATGAGAAAGACCAATCAAATCCTTTGTGCTACAATAGTTTTATTTATCTAACATAATATAATCACCATTATTATATTATATTATATTATATTATATTACTGATATTGCAAATTCTATATTTTATCAGTATATACTTCACTAGACCTTTTACAGATTGCTTTTTTTTTCTTTTTTTTGCTACTGGGCTCCAACTTTCTGTTATAGCATCTACAAACTATGGGATATATTTATGGACTTATTTGTTTATTGTTTTTACTAGTAATGGTGGCGATCAGCGATTTTTAGCGGGACTGCCACATTGCAGTGGATGAATCTGATACTAAGTGACTCTTTTTTGGGACCAGTGACACCAATACTGTCATCAGTGCTAAAAGAATGCGCTGTCACTGTATAAATGACACTGGCAGGGAATGGGTGATCAAAGGGATGTGTGCTCCTTGGGGTGATTTCAAACTGTGGGGGGAATGCTGTGACTGAGGGGAAAACAGAGATCTGCATTTCTGCTTAGTAGAAACACAAGAGCTCCCTCACAGAATAGTGGTCTGCCTTGTTTACATAGGCAGACCACCATTCTGTCTCTCCTCTGACCGATAGCGGATGGCCAGGGGCCATCACAGGCGCCGGACCCACCGATTGTCTCCTGCTGTGTCCATTCACAGCGGGAGCGCGACATTGCCAATGACCGCGATGACATACAGATACTTGATTATGCGCTTAAGGGCCACACTGCCGCAGAACATGTACATGGTTAAAGTAAGTGGCGGTAGGTGGTTAAAGGGTAACGCTAAATTTTTTCTCCATGGTCTCACTGTATTTATTCAGCATAGAACAGTGCACATAGTTACATAGTTACATAGTAGGTGAGGTAAAAAAAAGACACAAGTCCATCAAGTCCAAACTATGTGTGTGATTATTGAAGGAGGAGAAAGAGTTAACATGACTGAAACTTGAATAGCTGACAGAGGAATATTTTTTTATTTTAGGGCCTTGTTTTTCATGATGACCATAGTATAGATAAGGTCTGGTAAGAACTGGTTTTGAAATAATGTCTTCAGACAAAGTCAGAACATCAGCATGAAATTGTTAAAATTATGTGTTTCAGGTAACATCCCCTGTCAGCTAAAATATTAGTTTAAGACTATGTCTGAGAGGCTAGATGTTTGTATAGGAATGTGTCATGTGATGAACTCTGTCCTCCCTCCCTCCTTTTCTCTGAATTGTGCAATATTCTTTGTTCATAATTTGTATAAAGATGTAAGCCTTACCATTTAAAGCCAAGCTTTCAGTGAATGACTCTTGTCTGCATTGAATGCTTCCGAAGAATTCTACTAATTGTCCCAGGTCTAAGCAGAATTAACCCTTAGGCCGCGTACACACGGGCGGACTGTTCGCCCAACCTTGTCCGCTGAACAGTGTTTGGGCGGACATTCCGCTCGTGTGTGGGCTTTCAGCGGACAGTTTCAGCGGACAGTTGGACGGACAAAGTCTTTCGGAAATTCCGAAAAACTGTCCGCTGAAACTGTGTTTGAGCGAACAGTCCGCCCGTGTGTGGGCTTGTCCGCTGTACTTTCGAAATGAGCGGACTGTTCCCGCTCGGAAAGTCCGCCCATTTCGAGCGCGTGTACAGGTAGGCGGGGCCCGCGAAGGAGACGTCGCGGGCTCCGCCGCCTGGAATGGGCTTAAAGGGGAACCCCAACGCCGAAAAAAATCGGCGTGGGGGTTCCCCCAAAGTCCACACCAGACCCTTGTCCGAGCACGCTACCCGGCCGGCCAGGAAAGGGGGGCGAGCGAGCGCGCCCCCCTCCTGAGCCGTACCAGGCCGCGTGCCCTCAACATGGGGGGGTGCCTTGGGGAAGGGGGGGCCGCGCGGCCCCCCCACCCCAAAGCACCTTGTCCCCATGTTGATGAGGACAAGGGCCTCTTCCCGACAACCCTGGCCGTTGGTTGTCGGGGTCTGCGGGCGGGGGGCTTATCGGAATCCGGGAGCCCCCTTTAAGAAGGGGGCCCCCGGATACCGGCCCCCCACCCTATGTGAATGAGTATGGGGTACAATGTACCCCTACCCATTCACCTGTGAAATAAAGTACAAAAAAAAACACAACACAGGGAAAAAATATTTTATTGCACAGCTCCGGGGGTCTTCCGTCTTCGGGGGTCTTCTCGCCGGACTCCTCCGCTATCTGTGTGTAGCTCTTTTACTAGCGGAGGAGTCCGGCTTTCTTCCTCCCCGCCGCCAGCCTCTTCTCCCGACTTCGGGGGTCTTGTCCCCCTCTTCGGTTCTTCTGCCGGGCCACCGCGCCTTCTTGTAGCTCTTTTACAGGCGGTGGCCCGGTCTTCTGTCGCCGCTGCCGCTGTCGTCGCCGCCGCCGCCGCCTTCCGTTCTTGTTCTTCTTCTTGTTCTTCTTCTTCTTCTCCTGGAGATGTTGACTCGACGAGCTCTCCGGCCGGAATGCCAGAGCCGCGCTGTGCGGTCACTTATATAGTGACAATGGGGCGGTGTCACATGGTATATGTCACATGGGTTGGTCACATGGGTTGATGTCACATGGGGACTATGACATCGTAAGGGGGCGGGGTCACCATGTGACCAACCCATGTGACATATACCATGTGACACCGCCCCATTGTCACTATATAAGTGACCGCACAGCGCGGCTCTGGCATTCCGGCCGGAGAGCTCGTCGAGTCAACATCTCCAGGAGAAGAAGAAGAAGAACAAGAAGAAGAACAAGAACGGAAGGCGGCGGCGGCGGCGACGACAGCGGCAGCGGCGACAGAAGACCGGGCCACCGCCTGTAAAAGAGCTACAAGAAGGCGCGGTGGCCCGGCAGAAGAACCGAAGAGGGGGACAAGACCCCCGAAGTCGGGAGAAGAGGCCGGCGGCGGGGAGGAAGAAAGCCGGACTCCTCCGCTAGTAAAAGAGCTACACACAGATAGCGGAGGAGTCCGGCGAGAAGACCCCCGAAGACGGAAGACCCCCGGAGCTGTGCAATAAAATATTTTTTCCCTGTGTTGTGTTTTTTTTTGTACTTTATTTCACAGGTGAATGGGTAGGGGTACATTGTACCCCATACTCATTCACATAGGGTGGGGGGCCGGTATCCGGGGGCCCCCTTCTTAAAGGGGGCTCCCGGATTCCGATAAGCCCCCCGCCCGCAGACCCCGACAACCAACGGCCAGGGTTGTCGGGAAGAGGCCCTTGTCCTCATCAACATGGGGACAAGGTGCTTTGGGGTGGGGGGGCCGCGCGGCCCCCCCTTCCCCAAGGCACCCCCCATGTTGAGGGCACGCGGCCTGGTACGGCTCAGGAGGGGGGGCGCGCTCGCTCGCCCCCCTTTCCTGGCCGGCCGGGTAGCGTGCTCGGACAAGGGTCTGGTGTGGACTTTGGGGGAACCCCCACGCCGATTTTTTTCGGCGTTGGGGTTCCCCTTTAAGCCCATTCCAGGCGGCGGAGCCCGCGACGTCTCCCTCGCGGGCCCCGCCTACCTGTACACGCGCTCGAAATGGGCGGATTTGCCTCCTCCTTACGTGGGCGAGTCCGTTCATTTCAAAAGTTGAGCGAACTGTTTGCCCAACCTTTCTCGTCAAACAGTCCGCTCGTGTGTGGGCAAGTCCGCTCATGCAAATTTTGAGCGGACTGTTTGCCGAAACTGTTTGACGAACAAGGTTGGGCAAACAGTCCGCGCGTGTGTACGCGGCCTTACAGTGATGTTGCAGTGATGGGATATGGTGCTCACCTGAGATAATGTAGGAATTTGCCTGCTTTTGACAGTTCTTCTTGCCTTGGCTCTGGCAATACCGTATCCTTGTATAGTTCAAAATTGCAAATTGCCATGCTTTAGGCAAGCACATTAAAGCCCCCATACACACTATCAGATTTTCTGCTGATTATTGTCTTCAGATTTACCAAAATAATGTAGTGCAAGGGCCGGCCTGATTGCATACAAATTGAAACTCCTAAGGTTTGACCTCATATTATATGGTTTTGGTAAATCTGAAGACAAAAATCAGCAGAAAATCTGATAATGTGTACAGGGCTTAAAAGGCAGAAAGTCTTTGGTAGACAAATAGTGCAAAATTGTAGAGAGGTTAATTGTAAACTGCTGTGCTTTTGGTAGGCACATTAATGTTAGTCTTTGGGAGGCTAAAATAGAGGCCCTTAATGAAGGAGCGGAACAATCAGTGGAATTCTACTAACCTTTCGCTTCTACTTTCTATCGCTGAATATTGTATTGTACTGTATAAGAATATTAAATTGCATAAGAATATTGTATAATAATATTGTACTGTATAAGAATAAATATTGTTTAGCGCTTATATTATTGTTGTACATTGCAAGAGGGTCTTGTAAGGTAAGACAACGACCCTCTGGTAAGTTTGTTGTTCATAATCAAATTAAGAATGGGTAAGGGAGAAAGTAAAGAATACTCCCCACCTAATCCCAGGGAGAGAGATGTAAATACATGTAAAGACATATGGTCCGAGTATGCAAAACTGATTCTTTTTTGATAAATCCTTTCATATACAATCTGGCCGGATAAACTGAAAGTATGTGCAGTAAGCTCACTCTTCCTGCGCACAGGCGCAAATAACCAATTCCATATGGATATGGTCATGGTCAGGGGACTAGGGGGTAAGAAAGCTTTCCCATGGTACATAGGGGGTCCTGAGTGGGACATAAAGTACATGAAGGAAACAGGGGCCCCCCCACCACTCAAATAGGCCAAGAGGAAGCCACCTATTCAGTAGATACGATCCTTGATAGTGAGTGACTTTGTCACTGGAACCCTTAACCCTTACAATTATATGTCAGTATTACCTTGTATATACCTGTATGTTGCTGTTGTTCAGGTGCTTATCTAATAGTTTCTTGAAACTATCGATGCTCGACGCTGAGACCACCATCTGTGGAAGGGAATTCCACATCCTTGCCGCTCTTACAGTAAAGAATCCTCTACATAGTTTAAGGTTAAACCTCTTTTCTTCTAATTTTAATGAGTGGCCATGAGTCTTGTTAAACTACCTTCCCTATTGTGGGGTCACCAGTACGGTATTTTTATACTGAAATCATATCCCCTCTCAAGCGTCTCTTCTTCAGAGAGATTAGGTTCAGTGCTTGCAACCTTTCCTCATAACTAATATCCTATAGACCAGGCCCGGACTGGCCATAGGGCAGACCGGGCATTTGCCCTGTGGGCCGGGGCCGCCCGTGGCCTGTTGATGATCAGGCCGCACAGCGAGAGGTAAGCGGCGGCCGCGGCCTGATCGTGGGTAACACAGGCCACGGCCGCCGCTCGTCTACCGCCATACGGCCGTGCCTGTGTCATGCGGAACTGGCGGCTGCATGGGCTGTGCTGTGTGTCTCTCTCACACACAGCTCAGCCTCAGCACCGCGCTGACAGGTCCGCTCTCCTCCTCCAGCCATGGGCGTCCGTACGGTGGGGAAAGCTTCAGGCTGCTGTCACTATTCCCCCCCTCGCTCCCCCACCCCTTCTCACGTCGGCAGCAGGGGAAGAGAAGGCATTCCTGTATGGTCGTTTTCCCTCCCCATTGGCCAACACAGAGGGCCAATCAGAAGAAACTAGAGGGGCATCATGGGAAATGTAGTCCCAGAGATACATGGCACCATTGGTCTCAGCAGGGAGCAGACTACAGTCCCCGGCATGCACTCTGCTGGGGTGAAAGAGAAAACCTAGAAACACGCTGAGGAGTGCTTGTAGCAGCTACTACAGGAGACATGGCAAATAAAACAGAGGACTGTGCTGGGGGAACTAATAGCCCCAGCACAACCAGAGAGAGAGAGAGCGACGCTGCAACGCACCACCAGAGAGAGCGACGCTGCACCTCACCACCAGAGAGAGCGACGCTGTACCGCACCACCAGAGAGAGCGACGCTGCACCGCACCACCAGAGAGAGCGACGCTGCGCCGCACCACCAGAAAGAGTGACGCTGCACCGCACCACCAGAGAGAGCGACGCTGCGCCGCACCACCAGAGAGAGCGACGCTGCACCGCACCGCCAGAGAGAGCCACCCTGTACCCGCACCGCCAGAGGGAGCCACCCTGTACCCGCAGCACCAGAGGGAGCCACCCTGTACCCGCAGCGCCAGAGGGAGCCACCCTGTACCCGCAGCTCCAGAGGGAGCCACCCTGTACCCGCAGCACCAGAGGGAGCCACACTGTACCCGCAGCACCAGAGAGCAGGTCAGTGTCACTGGGCCATGGACACAATAGGAGACAGACAGTACTGGCATGGCCACAATAGGACTGGGACACTATAATATAAAGGGGACAGCCCCGTAAAAGGGCACTGTAATCATTGCAGTGCCCCTTTTTAGTGCAGTTCCCTTTATATCACAGTGTCCCTGCCCATTACAGTGTGGAGGACCAACACCAGCCACCCCCGCTAATGTCTACCGAACCCCCCCCCTCCCCGGTCCCTGGAAAGGTTGGCTGCTCAATCTAAAATGCCAGGGCCTATTTTTTGTCCCAGGCCTGCTATAGACCCCTTATTAGCTGTGTTGTCCTTCTTTTTACTCGCTCCATTTCCAGTACATCCTTCCTGAGGACTGGTGCCTAGAACTGGACAGCATACTCTAGATGCGGCCGATGCAGAGTCTGGTAAAAGATGGAGAATTATCGTTTTTATCTCTGGAATGAATCCCCTTTTTAATGCATGCCAATATTCTGTTTGCTTTGTTAGCAGCAGCTTGGCAATGCATGTCATTGCTGAGCCTATCATCTACTAGGACCCCAAGGTCCTTTTCCATCCTATATTCCCCCAAAGGTTCTACCCCCAGGGTATAGACCGTAATTAACGTGCACTTCTTGTTCCAATCAAAGGAGAGATTTGGGAGCATACAGAGAGAGTTACAAGGAGGCAGAAAAACAAAGAAACAATTTTATGAAAATAGATTACAGGGCCATTAGATTGAGGATGTGTATGGATTATTTTAGAGAGTAAGAATACTGTTTAATTTAGTTATACTTTATGAATTTGTCTGAATAAAAAAAGATAGCTGCTGGTAACCTTCAGGCAAAGGCCCTTTCAAGACTAGGCTAAGATTACATTTTTGTAAAAAGTGTTACAAAAAATAATCGTGCATTCACATAAGGGAGTAAACCTTATTTCCAATGTCTCCCATATGCTCTTACTACATGTAACAACACTGAAGAAATTACACTTTGCTACAATGTAAAGTAGTGAGTGTACAGCTTGTATATCAGTGTAAATTTGCTGTCCCCTCAAAATAACTCAACACACAGCAATTAGTGTCTAAACCACTGGCAACAAAAGTGAGTACACCCTTAAATGAAAATGTCCAAATTGGGCTCAAAGTGTCAATATTTTGTGTGGCCACCATTATTTTCCAGCACTACCTTAACCCTCTTGGGCATGGAATTCACCAGAGCTTCATAGGTTGCCACTGAAATCCTCTTCCATTCCTCCATGACGACATCACAGAGCTGGTGGATGTCAGAGACCTTGCGCTCCCCCACTTTCCGTTTGAGGATGCCCCCCAGATGCTCAATAGGGTTTAGGTCTGGAGACATTCTTGGCCAGTCCATCACCTTTACCCTTAGCTTCTTTAGCAAGGCAATGGTCGTCTTGGAGGTGTGTTTGGGGTTGTTATCGTGTTGGAATACTGCCCTGCGGCCCAGTCTCCAATGAGAGGGGACCATGCTCTGCTTCAGTATGTCACAGTACATGTTGGCATTCATGGTTCCCTCCTCAATGAGCTGTAGCTCCCCAGTGCCGGCAGCACTCATGCAGCCCCAGACCATGACACTCCCACCACCATGCTTGACTGTAGACACACTTGTGTTTGTACTCCTCACCTGGTTGCCACCACACACGCTTGACACCATCTGAACCAACTACGTTTATGTTGGTCTCATAAGATCACAGGATATGGTTCCAGTAATCCAGGTCCTTAGTCTTTGTCTTCCGCAAACTTTTTGTGGCTTCCTTATGCATAATCTTTAGAAGAGAGTTCCTTCTGGGACAACAGCCATGCAGACCAATTTGATGCAGTGCGCAGTGTATGGTCTTAGCACTGTGTCATGGTCGGTCCCGAGTCCCAGCAGCCCGTGGAAGACTTACCCACAATGTTGGTCCGTTGAGCGCTAATAGGTCTTCCCGGGCGCGCGTTAGCGCGAACGGACGCACGCGGGTGCGAGCAGGTACAATCGGGCGCACACGGGTGCGCAGGGTTGCAAACGTGCGCACGCGGGTGCGCGGGGTCACGGTCGGTTGCACGGTTTGACGTGGGCGCGAACGGACGTGCCGTGCGACCGTCCTTGGCGCCCAGAAGGCTTCTTAAGTGATTCGTTCTAGTGGCCCGTTGCTGTCCTGTCTACAGCGTTCCTGAGAGTTGCCTCTGATTACCTGATTGTTCCTGTCTCTGATCTACTTCGGCTTGTTCCTGATTATCCTGCCTGCTGCCAGCCCTGACCTTCGGACCTCCTGACTATTCTTCTGCCTTCTCCTTCGGTACCTCTGCTGCCAGCCCGTTGACGACCCGGCTTGTGTTTACCACGCTTCTGCCTGCTGTTCCAGTCCATGTTCTGTGACCACTGCTGCCTGCCGCCTGCCTGTCAGCCCTTCCGGTGTGCCCACCTGCTTGCTGCCAGCTGCTGACCTCCAGCCGTTCCAGAGTCACCTGTCTTCATCCACTGCTGTCTGACGCCAGTTCCTGAACCAGGCCCACCTACACGGACTTGGCACTTGTGCCCTCTGCCCTCCAGAACCCCTGTTCCCACTCCCAGGGGGTCTCGAGCCAGAGGCTTACGAGAGGCCGCTCCCTGCACTCCGGGCTCCCACCACCAGGTACGTGACACACTGACAGGCTGACCCCCCACCCCTTCAACCTCAGAAGCAATGCTGGCAGCACTCATACGTCTATTTCCCAAAGACAACCTCTGGATATGATGCTGAGCACGTGCACTCACATTCTTTGGTCGACAATGGCAAGGCTGAGTGGAACCTGTCCTGTTAAGCAGTTGTATGACCTTGGCCACTGTGCTGCAGCTCATTTTCAGGGTCTTGGAAATCTTCGTATAGCCTAGGGCAGGGGTGCCCAACCTTTTTAGGAGGGAGGACCACTTTATCGACTTTGTAACCTGTCGCGGGCCACAATGAGTGTAAAGGGGGGATGGAAGGTCTGTGTCCACTCTGCATATCTTCCCAGACAGAAGGGGACAGGTCCCCTTCTGTTTTTTTTAAGGAGAACGGATTGCAGATAGGCGGGTGTAGACGGACACCAGTCCGTTTAGATCTGCCGCTCTATAGAGGTGAATAGAGAGTCTGTTTGAGCCCACCTGAAAAACAGACAGGCGGACCCAATTAGACCGATCATGTGAAAGGGGCCTAAGGCTGCTTTCACACTGATGCACAGCGGTTTACCTTATCTTCACTTCTTGCTCAGGATTCCTGCAGCTGACTGGTACTGCCAGTGGGTACTGTTGGCTGGTACTGGTACTGCTGGTTGGAACTGGTACTGCTGACTGGTACTGCTGGCGGGTACTGGTACTGCCGACTGGTATTGCTGGCTAGCACTACTGGCTGGTACTGGTACTGCTGGCTGGTACTGGTACTGCTGGCCGGTACTGCTGGCAGGCACTGACACTGCTGGCTGGTACTGCTGGTTTCTACTGATGACTGGTACGGATGGTGGATACTGGTACTGCTGGCAGGTACTGCTACTGCTGGTTTATACTGCTGGCTGGTACTGATGACTGGTATGGTTGGTGGGTACTGGTACTGCTGGCGGGTACTTCTGGTGGGTACTGGTGCTGATGACTGGTACTACTGGCTGGTACTGGTACTGCTAGTTGGTACTGGTACTGCTGGCTGGTACTGATGGTACAAAAATGTGAGGGGTGTACACACTTTTGTGAGATACTGTGTGTGGGAGGGGCCTGCGCGAGGCTCACTGAGCAGACATGGCTGCTTAGAGCTCCGCTTCTCCCGGGATATTATGGCCTTATATCACCGATTCACGAACGACTATAACAATTTCACAGTAATATCTTGGTTCCTTATACTATTGGGCACAAATTGATATGATGTATGCTGTGAGAAAAATAAACTTAAGCCCACAAAGAGTCAAGAAGCGCAAATGAAAGCTGCAGCTAAAATGACAGCAGCATCATCATCCTACTCTAATTTACCTCACACACAGAAACAGACAAGGAATGATACTCCTTCCACACAGTATCTAAAACCTGATTCTGAATTTGATATGACTCCCATCTCTTTCCAAAATATCTCTAATGGCTTTGACCTTATTAGTCAATTTGAACAGGTTCTCCAAAAAGCACTTCAAATCACCTCAGATACTATAAAGAAAATAAACCGCGCTTGAGTAAAACAAAAAAAAGGATGCACAATACTCTAAAATGAAGGCCGCAGCTATAAGTGAGATACACACACTCAAAAGCAATAGAATTTTTTTTTAAAAGCTGCGCCAACAAAGAAAACAGTTTATTTTAGCTACCCTAATGGAATATAAAAAAATATGAAAGTTATAAATAAATATCACATTCACTATACATTAAATGAAAAAAGAATAACGAATATTGTGATTTCCCAACTGGAGAGGAAGGAACGAACAAAGTTCATCTAAAGTCCATAAGAAATCCTCAGTTGCGATCCTTATCAGAACACCACGGTGATTCCACTCAAAAAAATGCACACAAGTGCCCGTTACCAAGAAGTGAGTGCACTTACCAGATGGAAGCCTAATCAAAGCCTTGTATGCTAATCCTCAGTATCCTCCTCCTTACAACTTGTGTTCATAGATCAGCTAACCACAGTGAAAGGCAGCATTCACATAAATATGTATCTCGTTCAGTGATCCGAAAAAATGCTATCAATGGATTGCTATTTGCCTTTGCAGGATTGAAAACGTTGGGACCCAGATCCGAGTGCCATTGTCAAGTGAGGTCCATTTCTGGATGGTGTACTCACTGAGCTCAGTCTTAAGATAGATCTGGAAGGCGGATAAGGAAGGAAAAAAACAATCACACTTGACAATGGCACTCAGATCTGGGTCCCAACGTTTTCAATCCTGCAAAGGCAAATAGCAATCCATTGATAGCATTTTTTGGGATCGCTGAACGAGATACATATTTATGTGAACGCTGCCTTTCACTGTGGTTAGCTGATCTATGAACACAAGTTGTAAGGAGGAGGATACTGAGGATTTGCATACAAGGCTTTGATTAAACTTCCATCTGGTAAGTGCACTCACTTCTTGGTGACGGGCACTTGTGTGCATTTTTTTTGAGTGGAATCACCATGGTGTTCTGATAAGGATCGCAACTGAGGATTTCTTATGGACTTTTGATGAACTTTGTTCGTTCCTTCCTCTCCAGTTGGGAAATCACAATATTCGTTATTCTTTTTTCATTTAATGTATAGTGAATGTGATATTTATTTATAACTTTCACCTCAGATACTATAACTGAGAAATTGACCTGGGAAATCCGTGAAGTGGGACACCGCACAACTATATTAGAACACAGAATGGATTAAATAAATTACATTGCTAATAATGAGGAGATATAAACACTCAGAGAGGAAAAGTCATCCCTTACTGCCCGCCTTGAAGATTTTGAAAACAGGGCCAGGAGATCTAACCTGAGAATTCGTGGAATACCTGAAACAGTAATAGATCTCCATTCTACAATTACAGCTCTCTTCAAGGAACTTGCCCCATCTATCCCTATTGAAAGGCTGGAGATAGACAGAATTCATAGAACCCTGACCCCCAAAAAAGATGATGGCCCCCCCAGAGATATTGTCTTGAAATTACATTATTTTCGTACCAAACTACAAATAATGGAAGATGAGAGAAACACCACTACTCTAGGCAGATCCAGGGAACACAAAAGTAACTAATCCAAACAGAGAGATCCGGGTGCGAGCCACAGCATGCAGATAATTAGAAGACTCTGGACGCCCGCACTCCAAAACAAATTCAGTGCCTTTATTCAAAAAACCACAGGAGAACTACAAATGACATCACAGCAAGAAGCGACAACAGTTGACGCGTTTCACACTACAGAGAGTGCTTATTCATAGCTATTCATTGCTACTGTCAACTGTTGTCGCTTCTTGCTGTGATGTAATTTGTAGTGCTCTTGTGATTTTTTGAATAAAGGCACTGAATTTGTTTTGGAGTACGGCTGTCTAGAGTCTTCTAATTACCTATATTGTCTACAAATAATAGAAGCTGCTCGAAGTAAAGACAATATTTCAAGACCTCTCGCAACAAACTCTCATTAAAAGAAGAGAGATGAAACCCCATCTACAAATTCTCCAACATCATCACAATCCGTATCATTTGAGTTTCCCATTTGCCATCTGAGTCTCTCATAAAGGTACCTATTATACCTGTAAAACAGTGGATGACCTCTCAACAGTGATTCGAGATCTTCGTCTGTCAACTTACTGAAGGTTCCAAATGTCGAGCATTGTCAAATTCTCCTACAAATCGAAAAGATGAAACTGACCAACAAGCCCATCCAAGCATCCACAAAAGGAGTTGCATAGCATCAACACAACCAGATCCTGAAGATCAAATGGACTGAATTTTTCTTCTTGGTGACCCTATTAAGTTAAATTTATACTCATTGACATAACATTTAGAATGACAAAATATATGTAATCCTTAAATGGGAATATATACTCTATTCTCTATTCCCCAATTGTTCTTTAATTTTAGGATACATAAATTGCTATTACTTTTCACACATAACAACAGATTTGGTGTTTCTTGAGATGTCATGAGCTTTACTTTATTTCCCTAACTCATCATATCTAAAGAAATTTTAATCCTTTGTGAGGTATTTATTTTTATAATTTTTTCAGCAATGTTAACAGCCACCTGCACATACACTGATTTATGTCTTCCCTCATAAAAATGGGGATCCATACCTTCCTTAAATACTATCCCCTCATATCTCCTATATATCTTTAGTGTATTTGCGGGTTTTACTTTTACTTTATTTTATTCTATATACTCTATTTATTTCTTTATTTTATTTATCTTGATATAGTGATATTTATCACATTTTTGTACCCTATTTGTTCAAATACCGGTTTACAAATATATCTAATTGATAAGGTTTTATTTATTTATTATTTTATTTTATTTTTCCTTTTTAAATAGTGAATCGTTAATTTTATAATTACTAAGTACTTTTTAAAAGAGGCTGTCTTTGTCCCAGAGACAGTTCACTGCACCTCCCACTTAGTCTTTGAATAGCCGATTTTATTGATTGGATACTCTTTGGTAGGGATGAGCCGAACACCCCTTGGTTCGGTTCGCACTAGAACTTTCGAACGGACCCCAAATTCGTACGAACTTTAGAACCCCATTGAAGTCTATGGGACTCGAATGTTCGAAATTAAAAGTGCTAATTTTAATGGCTAATATGCAAGATGCTGTCCTAAAAAGGGTTTGGGGACCTGGCTCCTGCCCCAGGGGACATGGGTCAATGCCTAAAATGTTTTTAAAAATGGCCGTTTTGGCGGGAGCACTGATTTTAATGACGATTAAAGTGAAAAAAAAGTGAAATATTCCTTTAAATATCGTGCCTGGGGGGTGCCTGTAGTATGCCTGTGAAGTGCCACGTGTTTCCCGTGTTTAGAACAGTCCCTGCACAAAATGACATTTAACAGAAATAACGTCATTTAAAACTGCTTGCGGTTTTAATGTTATATCTGGTTCCTGCAATATGGTTGAAAATCATAGAGAAAAATGGCATGGGTAGCCCTCCCTGCCCATTACCAGCCCCTTTGGGTCTTGTACGCATATTAAGAGGAACCCTGTACCCATATTAAAAAAAGGAAATGCATGTGGCCCCCAGGCCCTATATACTCAGAACAGCAGTATACAGGCGGTGCAAACAAGACAGGGACTGTGTAGGTTTGTTGTGGTAAGTTGAATCTGTTTGTAATTTTCAACTGGTACATTTTTAAAGTGTAGCTCCAGTCAAAAAAACTATTTTTAAGCTTTTTGGAAAACATAGGGAAGGGTTATCACCCCTGTATAATTTGTTTTGCTGTCCATCTTTTTTCATCTCACTTGCTGTTGTCTACTTCCGTTTGCAAGTAGGAGATGTTTGTAAGTTGGATGTTTGAAAGTAGGGGTCTGCCCTATATGCTCTGCAGAAATGGCGGAACAAGGTGTTGGTTTTGCCACAACATTGTAAGCCCTCAAAGTGACTCTTGGTGGGCGCTGGAGCGCCCTGCTGTGAACAATTATATCAAGAATTGTAATTACATGCCATTGTTGAACAGTGGTAGAAAAATTGACCTTTGGTGGTTGTGGTGCTGGTGCCACAACACTATAAGTCCTCACAGTTACTCTGGGTGGGCACAGGAACGGGCCCTCCTGTGAAATATTATATCAAGAATTGTAATTACATGTCCCTGTTAAACAGGGGCAGAAAAATTGGGCCTTAGGCACTGGTGCTGGTGCCATGACACTACAACCTCTCCCATATACTCTAGTTTTATTGCAGGAATTAGCCCTGCTGCAAAGCATTGCATCAAAAATTGTAATTAAACGCCCCTGTTAAACAGGGGCAGAAAAATTGAGCCTTAGGCACTGGTGCTGGTGCCACCACACTGCAACCTCTCCCATATACTCTAGTTTTATTGCAGGAATTAGCCCTGCTGCAAAGCATTGCATCAAAAACTGTAATTAAACGCCCCTGTTAAACAGGGGCAGAAAAATTGGGCTGATGGCATCACCCAGAACCAGAAATGTTCTTCCAACATATCAGCGGAGGAGGAAGAGGATAGACAATCAACATAACAGGACAGTCACTCAGCATCAGCATAGGCAGTCTTGAAGGGATGTGATATTTAAAAAAAATTATTCGGTTACATCAGCTTCAGGTGCTTGGTAGCTGTGGGTTATCCAAGACTGATTCATCTTGATGAAGGTCAGTCGATCAACTGATTCGGTGGACAGGCGCACCCTGTGATCGGTAACAAAGCCACCAGCAGCACTGAAGGTGCGTTCCGAAAGAACGCTGGATGCAGGACAGGCCAGTAGCTCAATTGCATACTGTGCAAGCTCTGGCCAGTGATCCATCCTCAAAACCCAGTAAGCCAGAGGATTTTCGGTGGGAAAGGTGTCCAAGTCTGACCTTGCCCCTAGGTATTCCTGCACCATGTAACCCCCCAGTCTCTAGGAACGCGTTGCACAGACCTTTCTGCAAGGCCTCCCGGAGATGTCTCATCCTCTGCTCCCTCTGCAATGGCAAGATAAGGTCGGCAACCTTACCCTTGTACCATGGATCAAGGAGAGTGGCCAGCCAGTATTGGTCCCTCTCCTTGATCCGAAGAATACGAGGATCCTTCCGCAGGCTTTGCAGGATCAGGGAGGCCATGCAGCATAGGTTAGCTGAGGCATTCGGTCCAGAGTCCTCTGGGTCACTAAGGACAACATGATCCGCAGCTTCCTCCTCCCAGCCACGTAAAAGTCCACGGGTTTCTTGGGACTGTAAATCATCCCTACAAGACTGCTGTTGCTGCTGATGCTGAGTGCCAGCCTTCACCTCCATGCTGACACAATCATCCTCCTCCTCCTCATCCTCTTCCTGTGTGATGGGTGGCACAGCAGGAACACTGTCTGGATAAAGGGGTCCTTGAGAGGCAAGGAAGTCCTCCTCTTCCTGCCTCTGTTCTGCCTCAAGGGCCCTGTCCATTATTCCACGCAGCGTATGCTCCAAGAGGTGGACAAGAGGTACAGTGTCACTGATGCATGCACTGTCACTGCTCACCGTCCTTGTGGCCTCCTCAAACGGTGACAGGACAGTGCATGCATCCCTGATCATGCCCCACTGGCGTGGTGAGAAAAAACAGAGCTCCCCTGACCCTGTCCTGGTGCCGTAGTCACACAGGTACTCATTGATGGCCCTCTGCTGCGTGTGCAGCCGCTGCAGCATGGCCAACGTTGAGTTCCACCTGGTGGGCATGTCACATATAAGGCGGTTCTTGGGCAGGTTCAACTCCTTTTGGAGCTCAGCCAGCCGAGCACAGGCATTAAATGATCGGCAGAAATGCACACAGACTTTCCTGGCCTGCTTCAGGACATCCTGTAAGCCCGGGTACCTGCCCAAGAACCGCTGCACCACCAGATTAAGGACGTGAGCTACACAGGGCACATGGGTCAGTTGTCCCTGTCGGAGGGCGGAGAGGAGGTTGGTGCCATTGTCGCAAACCACCATTCCTGGCTTAAGCTGGTGTGGCGTCAACCTCTCGGCCTGCCCCTGCAGAGCTGACAAAACATCCGCCCCAGTGTGGCTCCTGTCCCCCAAACAAACCAGCGCAAGCACAGCATGGCATCGTTTTGCCTGCGTACTTGCGTAGCCCCTGGAACGCCTACGGAGCACGGCTGGTTCTGAGGACAGAGCACTGGAAGAGGCCATGGAGGAAGAAGAAGAGGAGGGGGTGGAGGAGAGAGGTGTGTCACAACCAATAGTAGCATTTTGGAGGCGTGGTGGCGGAACAACCTCCAACACTACTGCACCTTGTCCTGCATCCTTCCCAGCTGCCAGAAGAGTGACCCAATGGGCCGTGAAAGACAGGCAACGTCACTGTCCATGCCTGCTGGACCATGAGTCAGCAGTAATATGCACCTTACCACTGACCGCCCTGTCCAGCGAGGCAAGGACCTTGCCTTCCACATGCCGGTGGAGAGCCGGAATCGCCTTCCGTGAGAAAAAGTGGCGTTTGGGGACCTGCCACTGAGGAACCGCACATTGTACAAACTCACTGAAGGGGGCCGAGTCTACCAACTGAAAAGGCAGCAGTTGAAGTGCTAGCAATTTAGCCAAGCTAGCATTCAACCGCTGGGCATGTAGATGGCTGGGAGTGAACTTCTTTCGCCGGTCCAGCAGCTGGGGCAGGGACATTTGCCTGCTATAATCGGACGTGGGTGTACTGCTAGCAGAGTGCCCGGAAGCACTTGGCTGTGACACACCTAATTCTATACCTTCATTCCCCTCAGAGCAGGTTTCAGAGAGGACTGAAGGTCTAGTGGGGTTGGAGATGCCAGCTGATGAGGAGCAAGGAGAGGTCCGCTTTGTTCTTTGGTGTGGGTCTTTGAGGTACGCTTGCCAACGAGCTGCATGGCAGGTCAACATATGTCTGGTCAAGCATGTGGTGCCCAAGCGGCTGATGTTTTGGCCACGCGAGATACGCTTGAGACATATGTTGCAAATAGCAGCGGTGTGATCTGATGCACTCGTCTCAAAAAAGGCCCACACCAAAGAACTTTTAGAATAATGCGCAGAGGCAGCGCCCTGCACAGGCAGAGCTCTATGGTGTGATTCAGTCAGTGTGCTGCCCCTAAGCTGGCCCCCGGAGGGCATCCTGCCTCGTTGGACATATGCCTCCTCCTCCTCCTCTCTCCTACCAGGCACCCACGTGGAGTCAGTGCCCTCATCATCCCCTCCCTCTTCATCGCTGGAGCAAACCTGGCAGTATGCTGCAGCTTGTGGAACATGACTGCCAGATTGCTGTCCTTCTTGAGCATCCCCTCTCTCTGCGCTCACGCTACTGCCTTCCTCTAGCTGAGTGTCATCATCAGAGCCTACAAAACATTGGGCATCCTCCTGGAGCATGTACCCAACACTGTGCTCAAAGAGTTCAGGGGACTCCTCAGGAGGACATGGTGGGTCTAGGGAAGGAGTCACTGATGATGACAATGAGAGGAGGGAAGACGATGCGTTGGCAGCTGCTTTGCTAGTACCCTGAGCCTGGGTGAGAGATGATGAGGAGGATGAAGAGGGCTTGGTCATCCACTCTTCCAAGTCGTTGGCATGTTGCGGCTCAACATGTCCAGCTGCTGAAAAGAAGGACAAGCGTGTCCCATGGCCACGTGCTGATGATGACAATGCACCGCGTCCACGACCAGCACTGTTGTCTCTAGACACAGAGCCTGCTTGCCCTCTTTTATCGGCTCGCGCCTGTCTGCCTCTCCTTGCTGGCCTTCCAGACATGGCCTGAAGGGAGTTGGGTAAAACAGCAATTGGGTAGTGTATATTGTGCTGGAGGCACACAACACCCACTAACTCCTGCAGATGCCTTTATTATAAAACACCAGCAATAAAGGGTAGATAAAGGGGTATACTGTACTGGAGGCACACAACACCCACTAAGCCCTGCAGATGGCTCTATTAGAGAACAGCAATAAAGGGTAGATACAGGTGTATATTGTGCTGGAGGCACACAACACCCACTAACTCCTGCAGGTGCCTTTATTATAGAACACCAGCAATAAAGGGTAAATACAGATGTATACTGTGCTGTGCTGTAGGCACACACAACTTCCAATAACTCCTGCAAATGGCAGATGGCTCAAATAGAGAAGAGCTATGTAGGTGGATATAGCGGTGTGTACTGGGTACAGAGCACGCAGACAGCACGCACAAGCTCCTAACACTGAATGCAAGTTCTATTATAAAAGATAGATATATCGCTAGCTATATAGGTGAGGTGAATATAGCGGTGTATACTGCGGTCAGGGCACACAGACAACAACCACTACAGAAGAGCAAGATCGAAAAATCGACCAATAACGATCGGTGTATACTGTGTTGAAGGTACACAGAACACCCACTAACTGCTTCAGATGCCAACACACTACACAAGGCCACCGCGCTGGCGGCCTTATATAGTGTGGGGCGTGTACTACACAGCCTGAGCTATGATTGGCCACAGGCATCCTGCCTGTGGCCAATCATGGCTCTCCTCGCTGCTGCCGCTGTGATTGGCCAAGCATGCGGGGTCACAGTGCATGCTTGGCCAATCATGAGCCAGCAATGCACTGCGATGATGCAGTGCATTGTGGGCCATGAGCGCCACACGAATTTGGCGTGAACGGCCCATAATGTTCGGAATTCGCCGAACGGGCGAACAGCCGATGTTCGAGTCGAACATACACGAAGCTCATCCCTACTCACTACCTTTCGCAGTTATGTAATTTTTCTTCTATCATAATACATACTAAGATAAACTCTATTCGCAGCAGCAGGATCAGGGGTTCGGGATGCCTTAACAATTATGCACATTATAAGCTTATAACAGGCATATAGGAACAAAACAAAAAGAATAATCATAGTTATAGTTATAGCAGCACTTTTTACCCATGTAAGTATTCTTATTCCAGAACTTAGGTTTGCAAAAGGATCCCATGTCTTAGCAATGTTTCTAGCTTCATCTTGTAATTTGCTTACTTCTTACCGGTGTTGTGCAATTATATCATAGTAATCTGGTAACTCAATACTTGTGTTATGAAACCAGGTACAACACTCATAATCTTCTTGTTGTCACATATCTCTGTTAAAGCAGCACTCATGCTTTCTATGGCTAACTCGTGTAGTTCTAATTGTTTTCTAATTGCCCTAGTTTCTATATTTAATTTAGTAATATCCTCAGAATTCTTTTCCATTACTTCATCAATGATTCCAGTGTAATTATTCAACCTTTTCATTAAGTCTATTCCCCACCCAGTCCATGAGGGGAACCAAGCCCATGCCATATCTTTTTCAAGAAATAACTCCCTTTTATTGCGGTGTTTGAGGGGGTACCTAGGATGCATGCTAGCTTCAAGGAGGTGTCTTCCCTTGCTATCTCCTACTACGCCCATGATGGGGACTAGGGCTGCAAGATAACACCATCCTTGGGGTTCAGTGGGGATCCAAGGGTGACAGATTTTTCCACAACAAATATAAATACTGTTTCCTAGAGCTAAGAATCGTTTGTTGAATATTGTCATCATTTCATCAGAAAGACTGGAAAAGGTTAAACTCGACAATAATTTTCCTACTGTGGAACTGGAACTGGAGCTAAGAAAGTTTATCAGAGTGGTGTTTAGGGCAGGTTCTGAAGTGTGAAAGAAAGGACTTTCAATTGATGTTAATTTTAGCTTGTTGGCAAACTTCAGCTCCGTTTGTGGAGTTTCCCAACCTAAAACACCAGTCTGGGAAATTACTTCTACCAATAATTTGGAAAGTAAGGGTATTATTTGAAAGCGTTCTTGTGACATTTGTAAGGACGACAGGAGGTGTGCCATTAAGGAAGGGGGTGAAGTTTAGAGGTACTGCCATTAAGGGGATCCTAGCAGTGCTAGGATGGAGTTTACTACATATCCAACATTTTTCAAATCCAGATTTCTGGGCATAGCTATGTTTAAACTTCAATGATAACATTTTATCTGTAAAATTTTCTGAGTATTAATTTCTCTTGTGTCTGTCATGTGTATTATTCATATTATTCTGTTGTAGAGTGTTAGAGGCTCCACAGATACTCTTTATGGGTCCCAAATCTTCAGGATGATAAATACAGTTAGTTATCAGCAAAGTTGGGAGGAACACGATCAGGGCAGCCCAGCATAAGAGGCACAAGGCCTTCCCAGAAGTCTGTGGTGAAATAAGCGAAGTCATCTTGTTCAGAGTCTTGACTATCTGCTTCACTTGTCTGTGCTTTATCTTTGTCTTTGCCTTGCTTCTTAGGGTCCTGGTTGACCTTCTTTACTCGACTTGCATGAATCCAGGCCTGTTGTCCCTCTACCAGAATAGCTGTGTGGGTAACTTCGATCACTGTGGTTGGGGGTCCAAAGGGATACTCCTGTTTCTTGGTGCGTTTCAATTGCTGGACCACCACGGTGTCATCCATCTGAAAAGGGTGTGTAGGTTCCTGTGAAGAAAAAGGAGAGGTGCGAGCAACGTTTCTTTCAACTTGATCCAAAGTTTCAATAAGTTTTTTTACATATTCTTCCTGAATAAGATCTAGGTCCCCTCTTTCTAACATAAGTGGCTGTCTGGCCCATGGGGTGGGGAATGGCCTACCCATTAAGACTTCAAAAGGAGAGTATCCTGTCTTTTTAGAGGGTGTCATTCTTACCTCGGCTAGTACAGCTGGGAGGACCTTCTTCCAATTTGCATAAGTACCTCCAGTGGCCTTCCTGATCTTATCTTTAATGGTTCTGTTCATCCTTTCCACTATACCTGAACTCTGGGGGTGGTAAAGAATATGAAACTTCCATTCTATTTTCAGTGTTTTTACCAGGTCTTGACAAACTTTGGCCACAAATGCAGGACCATTGTCAGAGTTGATCTGTAGTGGGCAACCCCACCTTGGAATAATTTCTTGTATCAGAATCCTCACTACTGTTTGTGCATCTTCCTTTGTAGTTACAAACATTTCTATCCATCTTGAGAACACGTCCACTATTACGAGCAAATATTCTTGTCTTTTACCTAGTTTGGGCATGTGTGTAAAATCTATCTGCAGATGAGTGAATGGTGTAGATGGATATATCAGATGTTCATGTTTTACTTTGTGAGGGTTCCTAGGGTTATTCCGAATGCATGAGATGCATCTGGAAACATATGCCTTTACAAGAGAGGGAAGACCTGGAATATAAAAGACCTTATCCAAAAGTTCACATGTGACTTTCCACCCTCTGTGACCTATCCCATGGTATTGTGAAATAAAAATGGGTGCGCTGGCTACAGGGATACATGGTCTCCCCTCTTGGCAGACAAGGTCAGTTTCTGGGCTTGTCTGCACACCTATTGAGTTCCATTGCTGGATGTCTTGGTCTGTGGCATATGCTTGGAGATCACGCAATGTTTGATCCAAAAGAGGAATTTCTGGTGAGAGTAATGGCATTTGTGTGTTTGCAGGCTGTGTGGATGCTGCTTCTCTTGCTGCTTTGTCAGCTAAGGCGTTGCCTTTGGCTATGTCATCCTGTTGCCCTGTATGTGCCCTACAGTGTAATATAGCTATGGACTTTGGCAATTGTATAGCTTCTAGCAGACTTGTGACAAGCGTGGAATGTGAGATGGATTTACCATCTGCTGCTATGTAGCCCCGCCTTTTCCATATAACTCCAAAATCGCGTGCAATGCCGTAAGCGTACTTGGAGTCTGTGTAAATGTTTACATCCTGCCCTTCAAAAAGCTGACAAGCTCTAGTAAGAGCTATAAGTTATGCAGCTTGTGCTGATTGGAATGGGACAGGGTTTGCTTCCAGTATTTTATCAGGCAGCTGAACAACAGCATACCCTGCATGGTATGTGTTATCATTTGGTCTTGAACAAGACCCATCCACAAAGACATTCTGTGCTCCAAGGAGAGCAGTTGAAGACATGTCTGGTCTCGGGGATGTGTCTTGGTGGATGAGGTCCATGCATTCATGTTGAGGCACTACCTCATCCTCTTCCCCTTTCAATCCTAGCAAGGCATTCAGGATTGGAGCTGGGCCAGAAGTGGGAGAGGCATATTTTATCTCAAGTTTTGGGTTAGAAAGTAAAATGACTTCATAACAGCTCAGCCTCTGGGCTGACATGTGCTGGGTATGGATATTTTTTTAGTAGAATGGATACAATGTGAGTGGTATGCAGTGTGGTGGCATGTCCTAGAGTGAATGATGTAGCCATTTCCAACACCATCGCACAAGATGCAAGAGCTCTGAGACATGCCGGCATGCCCTGTACTGGCATAGGCACAACCTTTAAAAAAAAAACAATAGGGCGGAGTTTGCCCCCATGCTCCTGGGCCAGGACCCCCGCCAAAGTTTTACAATTGTCCCTTGCAAACAAGTGAAACATTTTCCCATATTCAGGTAGTCCAAGTCCAGGAGCTGTGACCATTGCAGTTTTAAGATACACAAAAGCATTGTACATTTCATCATTCCATTTCACACAATCTGGCATGTCAGTACCTGTGGCTTGCCTCAGGAGATTATCATAGTAGGAACAATCAGGTATCCATTGGCGGCAGTAACCAATCATACCAAGAAAGGATAGCATGTCCTTCTTAGTAAGTGGGTGGGGCAGACCCACAAGAGCCTCAGCTCTCTTGTGACTGATTTTCCTTTCTCCTTTGGAGAGTACAAAACCAAGGTATTCAACAGTTTCCTGACACCATTGTATCTTTTTCTTAGAAACCTTGTGACCATTGTCTGCTAACCAATGTAACAGATCTAAACCATCATTTTTACATGCTTTCTGGCTTGGACTACACAACAACAAATCATCAACATATTGAAGTAGGACGGAACCATGGCAGGGTGCCCAGGACCGCAGGGTTGCTTGGAGGGCCACTGTATATACTACAGGGGAGTCTACATATCCCTGGGGCATTCTACACCACATCATTTGCCGATTTATGAAATATAATGAATAGATAGGTTGTGTATCTTCGTCAACAGAAACTGAAAAAAATGCATTACAAAGGTCAATGACCGAAAAATACTCTGCATGGTATGGAGGTTAGGATTGATGGCACGTCAGGCACTATGGGAGCGATGGGTATCACTAGGTTGTTTATAGCTCTGAGGTCCAAACCTGTAAGAGCCGTCCGGCTTCTTTACTGGGTTAATGGGGGTGTTTCAGGGTGAGAGTATCTCTTTAAGAAATCCTTGCTGCAGGAACCTTTCTACCATTGGAGCAACTCCTTCCTCTTTTTCTTTTGAAATGGGGTATTGTTTGTGATAAACCGGCTGTGCCCATGATTTTAAAGCTGCCTTGTATGGGGTACAAGAAATAAGACCTACATCCAAGGAGCTTTTAGACCATAACAGATCATCTGGTGGAGGGAGATCACTATCCTCAGTGTAATATATTGGTATTACCTTGGAGTGTACGAAGACCCCTCCTTCAGTGGTAATTTTCAGTGTTATACCCAATCTTCCCATCAAATCCCTTCCCAAGAGGTTCACGGGACATTTTGGTATAATCCTGAAACAATGATGCAAGACTGTTGCATCTCCCCCTTCAACATCACTTACTGGTAAAGGAGGTGTTTTGTATGTTTTGGTAAGTATCCCATTAATTCCCATAGAGGGTTCAGCAATTTTGGTCTCACCTCTGTAGTAGTCCTCACTGAGGGTTCTCCGAGTCGCTCCTGAATCGGTTAAAAACAGAACAGGCCTATGTTTAACATAAAAGGTCACAATTGGTTGCTCATTGTAAGAGTGTGAGATCAAGGGAAATGCTGGGATACTACCTTCTGGGCAGCTTCATTTCAGTTGTTGTTGATTCCACTGTATAGGGAATCGGGGACCCTGTTGTTTTGGGGCAACTTGATTCTGTTGGCTAGATTGGGGTCCCTGTGTATGCATTTGATCTTGATCTTGAGTATTTGGGTTATTCAATTCATAAGGATATTGATTTCTCCAGTGCCCCTCCTGTCCACAGTTAAAACAACATGTGCGGGACTGCTGGGGGGGTCTGGAAAAACCATGCCCTTTCCCTCTTATTCTTCCTCTTCCTCTACCTCTATTTCCACTGTCCCATTGTCCACCATTAACTTGGGGAGGCTGGGCTTGCACTCCACCCTGATAATGGGTACTCACTGCTTTCTCTTTTATTACATTAAAACACCCCGCTGCTTCTTTCTGTATTAAAGTTTCCTGAAATTGGTCAATCATCTGTGTGGTCCATTCTAATATCATCTGTTTGACTACCAAGGCGAACTGGGGTTTTAGATTATTCATATAAGTTTGAATAAACAAAGCTCCCACATCAGTAGTTGTAGCTAATCCAGCTTCTGTTGTCCAATTTTCATGAAACCTTTTCCAGAACTCACTGACTTTTGTTTGCATGCTATGGCAGTATGGAGGGAAATTTTATTTTTAAATACTCTCATCATTTCAGTCTCTAATTCCATCCACATGGTGTTCCTACCTGGTACTGTGTTTAACCCATATGTTCCCGCATTTCTAGTGTCAATAGTATTTATAGTTGCAACATTTGCCCAGTTCCAGGAACTGGTGTGTCCTATGATGCCATCAATGATAAGACGCATATCTTCCTTTGTGTAATTTCTACCCTTACAGGCCTTTTTTAAGTAAGTTAAAGTACCTCCTGCAGAGGCAGTGGGTTTGGGACAATGTTTTACTATCCTGTCAATGTCCTCAATGTCTATTACCTTTTTCAACATTTCATTTCCAATGGTCATGAAAGGCGCTTGAAGATTAGGGTTACAATATACAGCTCCACTCTTTGTTTTAGGGGGACTGAATATTTTATCCCTATCAGCGTTTTCCTGTACTTCCTCCTGCTCTTGGCCAGGTGGTGAAACTACCTCTCCTATAGCTCCCTGATCTTCTGGTTCAGCTACCTTGACTTGGGCTCTCGCTTCTCTCCTCGGTGGGTGCTGTCTATCTTGTTGTGGAGCGGGAAAGATCTGCTGTTGTGGTTGTGGAGTGGGAGGGACCTGCCGTTGTTTGGTTGCATAATGTCCAGCAAGAAGATCAATATCTTCCTTTGCTAAACTTGGATAGACATGTACATATGCGGGTGGAGGATGACTGACTATTGGCAGGGATGGGGCTGTTGGGTCAGGGACAACTCTCTTTTTATCGGCTTCTTCTCTATGTTTCTGGTCATAATCTTCCTTACTTAGACATTTGGTGGGCTTTTTCTGTTTCTTATTTTCCCTCTGAAACCAATATGGGGCGTATTTTAACCAGTTCTCCCCTCCCTTTTCCATATAATCCATATCCCATTAAGGGATCCCCAGGGTACCAAGGGAAAGTTCTCTTATCTCCTAAACACAATCCTTTAATCATATCCATATGAAAATTATCGTTGTTACCATTCCGGGAAAAGGGGTCTACACTGTGTATGGTTTCGGTCCATCCCGCTAAATTTGAAACCCATGGGACTATAAATTCATAATTAGTACCACAAATTCTGGCTACAAAATCTTTACATGTTTCTCCTGGGTTGGGAAGAGGGGGAGGATCTTCTTTACCTTGTTTCTGACCCATATTGACAGTGGGAGCCGACTGTTTTACCACGCAGCCTTCTGATCCACACAACAGATCATCTTATAACTTCTAAGCGACAGAAAGAAAAAGCAAAAGATTTTGGGGTCACCGGAGTCTATTTCCTCATTAACCTCCTCATATTTCTTCCCAAAAGAAATGTATCTATAAATGTGTATGCAGTACTGCTTATCTTTGTGGATTTCCCAAAAACCCTCCAATATTAACCTCTGGCGTGATCCTATCCCCTACTAATTTTTGGGTCTAAAAAAGCTTTAAATCAGAGCTGGAGCAAGGAATATTTTGTCAATAAAGACAAATAACACTTACCCCTCAGGTGACTTTTTTTGCTTATTTTTCTTATCCTGGACGAGCCCCCAGTTGTAGGGAAATTCAGCTTCTAGAACCACCCAGATCGGTTCAGGTAATGCAGGAAGACTCCCGTAGACCCCCAGGCCCGGAGATATCAACAATGTGACACAGGAGACAGGTTTGCAATCCTTCACTTTAAAGATATCTGCCTTAAACAAGGCAAAAGTTGCACTTTTATGCAAGTCTAGGGATAACAAGGGAGGAGTTTCTGAAGTTTTACACGTATACAGAAGAAATAGCTTCAGTCAATATTTTACTTATTAGCTGTTGCCATAAGACAAAATTCACATCATTTTTACTACAAAATATATGTATTCTTGAACAGATGTCGTTATCTTATCTAAAACAAACGCAAGACTGAGCTAGGTCAAACTCCACGGTCTTAATATATATGTAAAAATAACTAAGAGAACATTTCTATAGATAACAGTTTAAACATGTGTGAGTTTCAACTTAAACTCATATTTGAATTTAAGAGTTTTCCTGTAAAACATAAAATCTTGAACAAAATGGAGTCTATATTGCTATCGTTCTTTACAGTCGCTACATGTTGACAAAAGCAAGCTGCTTGTGGATCCAGAAAGAATAGACGTTCCCACTCCCCCAGGTACAGATTGGCGTATGCCAGGGCACAACAAGTGCCCATGGCAACGCCCTGCACATGGAGGTAGTGGGAACCACTGAAAGAAAAAAATTATGGGTGAGTATAAATTCAAGAGCATGAATAATGAAATCAGACAGCTGAGGAGAATACAGTTGACTAGTAGATAAGATGTGGCGAATAGTGGTAAGGCCTAGTTGGGGAGGAATAGAACTGTATAGAGCCTCCATGTTGATGGTGACCAGAATGGTATCGCCATCGACAGTTCCCATTGCCGGAAGTTCTGCCCAAATTTTAGGCTATATTGTAAGTAATTTTATCAATTAAGTGGATCAGTTTGATACTCTCTCTATTTAACTGAGGTTCCACATATATTAATATTTGTCATATTTATTTGTTTTTTTAGTAAAAACATGCACCCCACCCCTGATGACTGTCAAGAAGCCAAGAAACGTGTCGGGTTCTCAAACTAAGGATGCCCAATTAAGCTTATTTTAATCCTTGATAATATCAATTTTGTCCTATAGAGTTTGTACTCATTCATGTGATTTTATGATTTTGATTGATAATTTATGCATTTCTGATATGAACTGCATCCACGTATGTCCATTGATTTGTCTATACTCCAGATTTTCTGATTATTATTATGAAAATATATTAATTTGATATCTATATTTATATTACTGTATTACCATTGTATGCATTCAGATCATGGACTACCCCTAGGGGTTATTGATTATAAATGAAATCTAAATCACTTCATCTACTCACATGTATTTATTATTTTTAATTTCAATTGACATGCTTCATTTAAAGTCCCACTTGCCCCCCCTTTTTTTACATCATGAGTAATCCATGTTTCGTGTAACTCATAAGGAAGTTTTTGTGCTAAGGAGGTAATACCTCTAGTAGTGATGGACGAACTTCCGACGTGACGTTTCGCGAACGTGAAACGCGAACGCGGCTGATAGTTCGCGAACCGTAACGTTCGCGGCGGGCCCCATTGACTTCAATGGGAGGCGAACTTTACAAACCTACAGGTCAAATTTGCAGCCACAAAATAATTACTAGCTGTGCACACATAGTCCCACCACATAGCCAATGACATAACACGTGTATGAGGTGAATCTGGGATCGACAACTACAAGCATTCTTTTTTTATATGTGAAATTGTGACAATTCAGGACTGTGGAGCGCATGAAGGCAATGGAGGAAAGGGAAGGTCAGGGTAGGCAAAGAAGAGGGTGCAGGAGATGATCACCAGCAGCGTGACATACAGCAATGACACCTGCACCGTGATAGAGTGATCTGACACCAGCACCGTGATAGAGAGCACTGACATCAGCAGCGCGACATACAGCAATGACACCTGCACCGTGATAGAGTGATCTGACACCAGCACTGTGATAGAGAGCACTGACATCAGCAGCGTAACATACAGCAATGACACCTGCACCGTGATAGAGCGATCTGACACCAGCACCATGATAGAGAGCACTGACATTAGCAGCGTGACATAAAGCACTGACACCAGCACCGTGATATACAGCACTGACACCAGCACCGTGATATACAGCACTGGCACCTGCACCATAAGCAGCCCCAGGAGTAAGTCAGCATAGCACAGGGATGGTGGGAGCCCCTCATAATGAGCATAGCACAGGGATGGTGGGAGCCCCTCATAATGAGCATAGCACAGGGATGGTGGGAGCCCCTCATAATATGCACAGCAGAGGTACAGCCCCAGGAGTAAGTCAGCATAGCACAGGGATGGTGGGAGCCCCTCATGATAAGCAGCCCCAGGAGGAAGTCAGCATAGCACAGGGATGGTGGGAGCCCCTCATATTGAGCATAGCACAGGGATGGTGGGAGCCCCTCATAATAAGCAGCCCCAGGAGTAAGTCAGCATAGCACAGGGAAGGTGGGAGCCCCTCATAATAAGCAGCCCCAGGAGTAAGTCAGCATAGCACAGGGATGGTGGGAGCCCCTCATAATGAGCATAGCACAGGGATGGTGGGAGCCCCTCATAATATGCACAGCAGAGGTACAGCCCCAGGAGGAATTCAGCACAACACAGGGATGGTGGGAGCCCCTCATAATAAGCAGCCCCAGGAGGAAGTCAAGTATGTGCAAGTATTTTATACGTGTATTACACAACTATATACTGCACACCAAATAGTACACCTATACCAGTCCTTAAGGACCTTTGTGGAACTAGTAGGTTGTGATTAGCAGACTGTACCTCAGTCCCTATACTGATAAAGGACTGCTGCAGATTAGGGCAGCAGTCAGCAGTAGTGCACCTCAACCCTATATATTGTGGACCTATACCAGTCCTTAAGGATTAGTAGACTGTACCTCACTCAACCTTATATACTGTAGTACTATACCTTACCAGTCCTTATAAGAACCTTTGTGGAACTAGTAGGTTGTGATTAGCAGACTGTACCTCAGTCCCTATACTGATAAAGGACTACTGCAGCAGAAGGGCAGAAGTCAGCAGTAGTGCACCTCAACCCTATATATTGTGGACCTATACCAGTCCTTAAGGATTAGCAGACTGTACCTCACTCAACCCTATATACTGTAGTACACTATACCTAACCAGTCCTTATAAGGACCTTTGTGGAACTAGTAGGTTGTGATTAGCAGACTGTACCTCAGTCCCTATCCTGATAAAGGACTACTGCAGCAGAAGGGCAGAAGTCAGCAGTAGTGCACCTCAACCCTATATATTGTGGACCTATACCAGTCCTTAAGGATTAGCAGACTGTACTTTACTCAACCCTATATACTCTAGTACGCTATACCTTACCAGTCCTTAGAAGGACCTTTGTGGAACTAGTAGGTTGTGATTAGCAGACTGTACCTCAGTCCCTATACTCATAAAGGACTTCTGCAGAATAAGGCAGCAGTCAGCAGTAGTGCACCTCAACCCTATATATTGTGGACCTATACCAGTCCTTAAGGATTAGCAGACTGTACCTCACTCAACCCTATATACTCTAGTACGCTATACCTTACCAGTCCTTAGAAGGACCTTTGTGGAACTAGTAGGCTGTGATTAGCAGACTGTACCTCACTCAACCCTATATACTGTAGTACACTATACCTTACCAGTCCTTATAAGGACCTTTGTGGAACTAGTAGGTTGTGATTAGCAGACTGTACCTCAGTCCCTATACTCATAAAGGACTGTTGCAGAATAGGGCAGCAGTCAGCAGTAGTGCACCTCAACCCTATATATTGTGGACCTATACCAGTCCTTAAGGATTAGCAGACTGTACCTCACTCAACCCTATATACTGTAGTACACTATACCTTACCAGTCCTTATAAGGACCTTTGTGGAACTAGTAGGTTGTGATTAGCAAACTGTACCTCAGTCCCTATACTGATAAAGGACTACTGCAGCAGAAGGGCAGAAGTCAGCAGTAGTGCACCTCAACCCTATATATTGTGGACCTATACCAGTCCTTAAGGATTAGCAGACTGTACCTCACTCAACCCTATATACTCTAGTACGCTATAGCTTACTAGTCCTTAGAAGGACCTTTGTGGAACTAGTAGGTTGTGATTAGCAGACTGTACCTCAGTCCCTATACTCATAAAGGACTACTGCAGCAGAAGGGCAGCAGTCAAGTATAATATTCTTTCTATATTTGGAAGAAAGCATATTATACGTGTACAACCTTATTACCATACCAGTCCTGAAAAGGACCTTTGTGGACCTAATAGTAACAGCTACTGATTAAACTGACTGTCCCTCACTGCCACACACAGCTTCCTGTCTGTCCCTATTTAAACTGACAAAATACAGGCTGCTGCAACAATAACTTGAATAGCACTCAAAACTATATCCTGTACTACTACACCATACCAGTCCTGAAAAGGACTTTTGTGGACCTAATAGTAACAGCTAATGATTAAACTGACTGTCCCTCTCTGCAACACACAGCGTCCTATCTGTCCCTCTCTCAGCACTGACAAAAGACAATCTGCTGCAACAATGACTTGAATAGCAGTGCCTCAAACCTATATCCTAAACTACACCTATACCATACCAGTCCTTAAAAGAACTTTTGTGGACCTAATAGCTAGCGATTTGGGTCACTGCAGTCTCTCCCTGCTCCACACAGCAACGTCTCCCTATAGTGACAGTAGAAAGAATGTAAAATGGCCGCCGGATCGGGTCTATTTATAAGTTAGGGGGAATGTCCAAGTGTCCATGTGCTGTAATGTCTCAATTCGCTGTCCTGTACCCCATGATGGATGTGTCATCATAGGTCAAAGTTCTTTTACACAGTAAACACGTAAGTCCGCCGGGCGAACAGCGGCAATAGTCCGCCGATCGGGCGGACCGCGAACAGCTGAAATTCACGCGAACCGACCGCCGGGCGAACAGTTCGGCCATCCCTAACCTCTAGCAGAGTCAAGATAAGAAAGGCCAGGTAAGTCTCCTTCTGCTTTAGCAACTTGTAACTCCATATAGAGGTCACTGAATTCTCTGAGTCTTTGGTAACCTCTGCTAGGTATTTTTGGGAAGTCTTCTATCCTTTTAAACAGTGTACTCTCTATAGCCTCTGGTGAGCTATAACATCTATCCAGTCTGTTCCAGATGTTTGCAAGGCCTATCTCAAGGTGGTTTATGTTAATGTCTCTGATCCTTTTGGCATTTTCAACAGAATCATTGCCAAACCACTTTACGAGGAGGTCTATCTGGTCCCTGCACTCTGGAAAGAGGATCACCATGTGCTGTAGTGTTGGGGGCGATCAATGAATTTGACAAGTCCTTGGGTAACTAATGTTCTTTTGACCAGGAACTTGGCAAAGTCTACAGTAGCCTGAATGGCATTGGGGTAGGCTGCTGGTGTATTGTGGTACGGTGTAAAGCCATACCTGGTAGAAGTCTCTTCTTTAGATGTGCTTGGTTCAAACTTGCATAAGGTTGGCAGTTCGTACCTGCTCATTGCAGACACCTTTGGAGTGAAGACTGGTGTTCGATGCTTGTATAAAGGCTGGGTACCTTGTGGAGTAGAAGGTTTGGTTGGAACTGGAAAGTCTGGAACTCTCTAAGATTTTTCTTGCTTGTAGCACTGGGGTCCAAGGTCATCTTGTTGCTGCTTTATTTGATGTGACGCACTGACCTCATATTTAATTTCTTGTTGTGGGATGCTGCTTGGGTGACAGTGCTGGTAGACATAATCTGATGTGCGTTGCAAAGAATCTTGTTGGTCCTCTTCTAGACCCGGTATGCTGCTGCCTACTCGTGGCTCATCATAGACGGCTGCTTCTAAAGCTTCTGCTTGTGTAATGGGGGCAGCAGCGTCTCGGCCCACTGCCAGCTTCTCCATGTTAGCTTCTAAGATAGCTTGCTGCAATTTCAGAGATGCCTCCTGCTGAGCTAGCTCGACCTCCAGGCGTATTCTTTGTTGCTCTTTCTCTTTTTCCATGCATACATTTCCTGCTTCAAGGTGGGCCTTTTCTTTGTTCATCTGCAGCTCTTGGTCTGCGAATGCGGCCCTGGCTCTTGCTGCTTCAGCTTTTGAATGGGCGATAGCTGCTGCATTTGTGACAGATGACCTAGATGAGCTTGCTCATGATCATGTTTTGTAAGAAGATGTCCGACTGTGAGACATGGCTACAGACCTGTCTTGCTGTATAGAGACCGCTCAGTGTCCATGCTGCTTGACAGAGCGTGTCTCTGTGTAGTGTGGCTGCTTGCTTCGCCTGCCTCAAGCCTGTTACTTTAAGGATTCTGACTGTATGGATACTGCATAGCCCCGGGCTGTACAGACTTCTGAAGTCAGCTTATCTTCCTTAAGAGCTCAGCTTAAAGATTTCACCGTTCTGTCTCAAGGATATATAGCTAACCTTCTTGTCCCAATAACTTCAGATACCTTATTTCTTTGATCTCAGTTTTATTAAGCCGCGTACACACGTAGCCGTCTGTCCGACGTACTTAGTCTGGCGGACGTCCGCCAAACTGTCCGTCGGAATTTTCGAACGGGCTACTTGCCCACACATGGCACTTTTTCAGCGGACTAATACGGCGTACTAAGTCCGCCGTACTTTCGAAATGAACAAACTCGCCCACACACGCGGAGGAAAGTCCGCTCATTTCGAGCGGGTCTCCAGGTAGGCGGGGCCCGCGAAGGAGACGTCGCTGGTCCTGCCGCCTGGTATGGACTTAAAGGGGAACCCCCAACGCCGAAAAAAAATCGGCGTGGGGTCCCCCAAGTCCACAACAGACCCTTGTCCGAGCACGCTACCCGGCTGGCCAGGAAAGGGGGCGAGCGAGCGCCCCCCCCCCTCCTGAGCCGTACCAGGCCGCGTGCCCTCAACATGGGGGGTGCCTTGGGGAAGGGGGGGCCGCGCGGCCCCCCCACCCCAAAGCACCTTGTCCCCATGTTGATGAGGACAAGGGCCTCTTCCCGACAACCCTGGCCGTTGGTTGTCGGGGTCTGCGGGCGGGGGGCTTATCGGAATCCGGGAGCCCCCTTTAATAAGGGGGCCCCCGGATACCGGTCCCCCACCCTATGTGAATGAGTATGGGGTACAATGTACCCCTACCCATTCACCTGTAAAATAAAAATACCAAAAAAAACACAACACACGAGATAAAATACTTTATTGCACAGCTCCGGGGGTCTTCCGTCTTCGGGGGTCTTCTCGCCGGACTCCTCCGCTATCTTCTTGTAGCTCTTTTGCTAGCGGAGGAGTCCGGCTTTCTTCCTCGCCGCCAGCCTCTTCTCCCGACTTCGGGGGTCTTGTCCCCCTCTTCGGTTCTTCTGCTGGGCCACCGCGCCTTCTTATAGCTCTTTTACAGGCGGTGGCCCGGTCTTCTGTCGCCGCCACCGCCGCCGCCGCCGCCGCCGCCGCCTTCCGTTCTTCTTCTTCTTCTTCTTCTGGAGATAATGACTCGACGCTCTCTCCGGCCACAATGCCAGGGACGCGCTGCGCGGCCATTTATATAGGGACAAGGGGTGGTGTCACATGGCTTTATGTCACATGGGTTGGTGTCACATGGTGACCCCCGCCCCCTTACGATGTCACAGTCCCCATGTGACATCAACCCATGTGACCAACCCATGTGACATAAAGCCATGTGACACCGCCCCTTGTCCCTATATAAGTGGCCGCGCAGCGTGTCCCTGGCATTGTGGCCGGAGAGAGCGTCGAGTCAACATCTCCAGGAGAAGAAGAAGAAGAACGGAAGGCGGCAGCGGCAACAGAAGACCGAAGAACTGAAGAGGGGGACAAGACCCCCGAAGTCGGGAGAAGAGGCCGGCGGCGAGGAAGAAAGCCGGACTCCTCCGCTAGCAAAAAAGCTACAAGAAGATAGCGGAGGAGTCCGGCGAGAAGACCCCCGAAGACGGAAGACCCCCGGAGCTCTGCAATAAAGTATTTTATCTCGTGTGTTGTGTTTTTTTTGTACTTTTTTTTTACAGGTGAATGCGTAGGGGTACATTGTACCCCATACTCATTCACATAGGGTGGGGGACCGGTATCCGGGGGCCCCCTTATTAAAGGGGGCTCCCGGATTCCAATAAGCCCCCCGCCCGCAGACCCCGACAACCAACGGCCAGGGTTGTCGGGAAGAGGCCCTTGTCCTCATCAACATGGGGACAAGGTGCTTTGGGGTGGGGGTGCTGCGCGGCCCCCCCTTCCCCAAGGCACCCCCCATGTTGAGGGCATGCGGCCTGGTACGGCTAAGGAGGTGGGGGGCGCTCGCTCGCCCCCCTTTCCTGGCCGGCCGGGTAGCGTGCTCGGACAAGGGTCTGTTGTGGACTTGGGGGGGACCCCACGCCGTTTTTTTTGGCGTTGGGGTTCCCCTTTAAGTCCATACCAGGCGGCAGGGCCAGCGACGTCTCCTTCGCGGGCCCCGCCTACCTGGAGACCCGCTCGAAATGAGCGGACTTTTCTCCGGGTGGGAAAAGTCCGCTCATTTCAAAAGTACGGTGGACTGGCATACACACGGCCGGATTGTCCGCTGAAATGCGAGTACGGCGTGCAAATTTTTGTGCAAACCGAAATACTAAGTCCGCCGTACTGTCGGGTCAGAAAAGTATGCCGGAGGCTACACACGGGGGGATTGTTTGGCGGACTTGAGTTTGCCGACTTTTCCACCGGATTGTTTGATCGTGTGTACGCAGCATTAGAACAAGCCAGTTGAAACTACAAAATAACAAAAATAGACCTCAATAAGTACAATATTGCCTACCATACAACATACATTGCAGAAACAACAATATACAATATAGGATCAGATAGTAAAAACATACTTTTTTAAAGTTCTCTAAGAGGTGATGGCGATGGGTTGAGAAAGACATGTTTTCCTTCCTGCAATGTCTTGTAGAAATGGTGACAGGTTCACTTCCTGTGAAAATTCTATCCAGAATTCCATGCTTATTGACAACTTCCTTAACTACACATAGTAACTCTAAATAAACAGAACTACAGCAATACCAAAAAGGAACACTAGATGGAGTCTGCACACCACATGATTGTCTTATGTAAATTACACACTATACATGTAAGTTTAACAACACAGGTACTAATAGTCAGTATAAACCTCTGATGGACAGAACAGAAATAAAGCATAGCACAGGAATCCTGTAATGCTATGCTTTCACTATTTCATACCATTGGTCTCCTAATGAAAGGTATTCCAGTAAATATTTTACTGTAATCATATTACAACAGAGAAGTGCCCTGTCATGGTGTAAAAGGGTTTTAGGTCACCCAGGATTCTCAACTAGGGAGTTTAAGGGGCTCCCGGATGCTTATTTTATTCATAGGAAAATGGATTTGATGGGTTTCATCAGTTGTTGGTAAAACCTGGTTTGGGAACTGGATTATAGAGATTTGGGAGGAAGAAATCTCCAATCTTGGGACACGATTTTGCAGACAACTGGCACACTGATGATATAGTCTGGGACCTGACGATATACCGGGGCTCCACCCATGTGGTTGCAAAGGAGCAGGCAGAGCAGGGAATGTCTTCAAGGTTCAGATGGTGACAGAGGGTCAAATAGTGGAAAGGGAGTAAGCTGTGAAAAAGGCGAGTCTAAGAAACTGCACGTTGGTCTGTGGGATCAGATTTAAGGTCTAGGCTTGAGGCCTGAAGCAGCCATGTAGCAAGAGTGAGCCATGAGACTGAAGTCATTTGTTTTCTGTCACACACCTTAAGGCAGAGCCCAGAGTGCAGGGAGCGGCCTCCCGTAAACCTCTGACTCGGGAGGCCCTGATAGAGATGACAGGGGCTCGGGAGCACAAAGGAGCACAAGCGCCTGACTGGATGGCCGGTGTAGAAGGCAGGAGACCGTTGGTAGTAGGGAGGTGTCCTGTAGTCCAGCCGCAGGATGCAGATGATAGCAGGAGGCAGCAGGCGGTTCCAACCGGAAGCAACGGACAGCAGTGATGTGCCTTGTAGCCCAGTGGCGGGATGCAGGTGACAGCAGGATACAGCGGACAATGGGAAGGAGTCCTGTAGTCCAGCAGCAGGATGTAGGTGGTAACAGAACACAGCAGAAGGCACCAGCCGGATACAGTGGAGAACAGGGAGGTGTTCTGTAGTCCAGCAGCGGTAGGCAGGTAAATGGCAGGTAGCAGAGTAGTTAAACAGTCCGGGTCAAACACAGGCGAGCAGATCAGGTACCAAAACGAAGTCCAAGAGAATAGTCAGGTTCAGAAGCCAAGGTCGGGGGCAGGCAGCAAGCAGAGAAGTCAGAAACAGGCCAAGTTCAATACGGATCAGGTAGATTCAGATACAGGGTAGCAGAGTACACAGGAACGCTGTTGATCGGGCAGCAAGACAGCAAGGCAAAGATCCCCTTTAAATAGCGTCATTGGCGTCAATTGCTTTAAAAACGGGCGTGCGCGCTCCCGCGTGCGTGCGCGCACGTGCGCACCGCCGATCGCGTTATTGCTTTTCCTGCGCACAGGTATTCTTCCGACCCTCACTCCACTCGGATGTTTGCGGGAAAGGTTTTCCTGACATTTTCACATTTTGTGTGAACGTCTTCTTTTGTTTTATTAAAAGTTGGCCAGCCAGCCCTAACAACTGCATTTTTGAAGTGCACTGAACACACTGGGAAGCACTATCAATGAGGTAAACAACCCCCAAACATCACAATATATAACAATATATAAAACTATTTTAATCATCTTGTTATGAGCTGTGTTTCTGCAGGTAATTGAATTATTAATCCTTTATGGTGATGTAAATACCTGACTTAGACACTGGATGTCACTCTTTTGCATATAGATCTAAACATGCTGTAGTAAACATTTGGGCACCAGTAATTTTTGCGGCTAAAAAAAAAAAAAAAAAAAAAAAGGTTTCACCCTATTTACATATGGAATTTACTGTACACAAATACATCTTATGATATATTTACTAAAAGCTACTCTTAAATCAATTTTTGTTTTCTCTGTGGGCTGAAGAAGAAGGGACATGCTTTGAAATGCATTGCTATCTCTCAGTGCACTCCCAGCGGTGTCAGGCATTCTCTCTATCCAGGCCCTGGCTTCTATCCCTGGTGGCTGGGTTCTGTCTCTGCTCTTCTCCCTCTGCTCACGGCTGAAGCAGGGGAATTCCTCAGCTGCTCTGGGTTGCAGAGGCAGCAGCTTTGACTTTTACTGCTTTGCACAAGCTCCCCTTTTGCGAGTGTGTTTTAAATCATTAATAAATATTGCTCACCTTGTTTACTACACTATGGAGGTTTTTTTTTCTCTGTGGAAAGTGCAGAACCTAGATCTTAGGAAGCACTCTCACACAAGTAGTTTTAACAGTATGTGGGCACGATTTGCTCCCCAAGTACACTGCATTTGTGTAGTATGATTGCTCCTAATCATTCCCATGACCCCTTGAAAGAGGTTGTCTGGGGCACAGCTAACCCAATGTCTGGTATGGCTTGCTTCAGTGTGAGTGCAACCTGTATCTGAGCACAGAACTCTAAATAGATCACTGAGCGTGGGAGCAGGTATCACTGTGGCCTGGCTGGCAGAGGTGCCTGGGAATCTTCCTTTAAAACACAGTGTAAGAGCTAAGCACAGACCAGGGGAGAGTGAAGAGGAGAAACAATTGTACTCAGACACATTTTCTGATCAACCATGCCCTCTGTAAGCACACCCTTAGAGGTGAGCCCAAAGCATGTTTCATAGTGCCATCCAGATGCTCAGAGGAAGAAGACATTGTGACTTTTCCTTGCTGGAGGATTTGGTCACCAGGAAAAAATGCTTCCTTTCAGATCCAACCCCTTGTAGAGTTTTACACTGCAATGCTGACAGGTGCACAGACTGCTAATTCAATAGAGACCACTTGCTGGTAGAGAAATTCTTTAGTCATTAGTGTCTACATTCTTTCTGGACACGGTTTCCAATGTTTGCACATTGAAGGGTAATTGCACCTTTACTCTCCTGGCTTGGCAGGGTTCAGGTGTCCATTGTGGTCTACAACATAGCTAATGTACTCTTTAGTACTACACATGAGTCAGTGGCTCTTGAGATTGTAATTGCCTGCCTGTCTACATATTGATGAGCAAGTCTTTATACTCAACAAGTGTGTCTGCATGAGTCAGAAGGATGCCAACAATGCTGCAGGTTCCCATGGAAACTTGAACACAGGGGCAGTAAATGGCCACTGTCTGTATTAAAATCTCTTTATCATTTACAACTATTTTGAACAGGACCTAGAAGATGATATACACACACATATAGATTCAGTATTAAATATGGCATGGGAAAAGCTCAGTGCTTGCATTTTTTATTATTCATCCACCTTGAAGCTGATATCCATGTTTGCTATCAATTAAAATAGTTAGTTTGGACCAAGCTGGCCCTCAATAGCTGCTGCAATGTCTTTAAGTGCTGTATAAAGCTACATGCAGTACACAGAGTGCTTATAGCCAGTACAAAACTTAGTGAAAAAAATAGTTGTTTGTTTGTACCATCTTTGTCCAAACTATTTAAAGTGACAGGAAACATGGACATCAGCTTTATATTGTGGTTTAAACCTCAGAGGCTGACCTGATTTGCCCAGGCATGATTAAGTAAGCATACGGGTTGGCTGATGGGCATATGGCAGTTTTTCTTAGCAAAGGTGCTGTCTGGTTTCCCCCATGGTGCCCCAAATACAGGACTCAGTTTCTTCTGGATCAGTGTTCTGAATTGCCATGTGCAATTGGGCTGGTAATAAGTAATTATGTTCTAGGACCAGGATGCATAGTGTTGTTCATTGCTAAGATAAAGGAGGCTTACCTACTCTATTGCAATGCATGACTCTGATGCAGGGCAGGCTGCATGCAGGGCCATTCAGGAAAAGATGGAAATCTGCCTCCTACACCTTCTGCTCTCTGCTACGCTGCTGGAGCCAAAAGGTATGGCCCAGAGATGGGGGGATTCTGTGGTGGGGGGGAGGCCCTGATGGGATGGGAGGACTTTAAGGTGATGGGATACTCATGTTCAGGTGACCTCTGATGTGATTGGAGCTCTCATTAGGGATGAGCTTGGTGTTCGAGTCGAACGCATGTTTGACTCGAACACTGGCTGTTCGCCCTTTCGGCGAAGCCAGAACTCTGTGGGCCGTTCGTGCCAAATTTGCATGGCGCTCACAGCCCACAATGCACTGAGCCATCACAGTGCATTGCTGGCTCATGATTGGCCAAGCATGCACTGTGACCCCGCATGCTTGGCCAATCATAGCGCCGGCAGCGAGGAGAGCCATGACTGACCACAGGCAGGATGCCTATGGCCAATTATAGCTCAGGCTGTGTAGTACACGCCCCACACTATATAAGGCCGCCAGCGCAGCGGCCTTGTGTAGTGTTTCGGCGTCTGCAGGAGTTAGTGGGTGTTGTCTGTGTGCCTTCACCGCAGAATACACCTGTATCTACCCTTTATTGCTGTTCTCTAATTGAGCCATCTGCCATCTGCAGGAGTTAGTGGGTGACTGGGTGTTGTCTGTGTGCCTTCACCGCAGAATACACCTGTATCTACCCTTTATTGCTGTTCTCTAACTGAGCCATCTGCCATCTGCAGGAGTTAGTGGGTGACTGGGTGTTGTCTGTGTGCCTTCACCGCAGAATACACCTGTATCTACCCTTTATTGCTGTTCTCTAGTTGAGCCATCTGCCATCTGTAGGAGTTAGTGGGTGACTGGGTGTTGTCTGTGCGCCTTCACCGCAGAATACACCTGTATCTAACCATTATTGCTGTTCTCTAATTGAGCTATCTGCCATCTGCAGGAGTTAGTGGGTGACTGGGTGTTGTCTGTGTGCCTTCACCACAGAATACACCTGTATCTACCCTTTATTGCTGTTCTCTAATTGAGCCATCTGCCATCCGCAGGAGTTAGTAGTTGACTGGGTGTTGTCTGTGTGCCTTCACCGCAGAATACACCTGTATCTACCCTTTATTGCTGTTCTCTAATTGAGCCATCTGCAGGAGTTAGTGGGTGATTGGGTGTTGTCTGTGTGCCTTCACCGCAGAATACACCTGTATCTACCCTTTATTGCTGTTCTCTAATTGAGCCATCTGCCATCTGCAGGAGTTAGTTGGTGTTGTGTGCCTCCAGCGCAGTGTACACCTGTAGCTACCTATATTGCTCTTCTCTAATTGAGCCATCTGCAGGAGTTAGTGGATGTTGTGTACCTCCAGCGCAGTATACACATGTAGCTACCTATATTGCTGTTCTCTAATTAAGCCATCTGCAGGAGTTAGTTGGTGTTGTGTGCCTCCAGCACAGCACAGTATACACCAGTATCTACCCTTTATTGCTGGTGTTATCTAATACAGCCATTTGCAGGAGTTAGTGGGTATTGTGTGCCTCCAGCACAGTATACACCTATATCTACTCTTTATTGCTTGTGTTCTACAATAAAGGCATCTGCAGTAGTTAGTTGGTGTTGAGTGCCTCCAGCACAGCACAATATACACCTGTATCTACCCTTTATTGCTGGTGTTCTATAATAAAGGCATCTGCAGGAGTTAGTGGGTGTTTTTTGCCTCCAACACAATATACACTACCCAATTGCTGGTTTTCCCATTTCCCTGCAGGCCATTACCATGTCTGGAAGGCCAACAAGGAGAGGCTGACAGGCACAAGCCAATAAAAGAGGGCAAGCGGGCTCTGTGTCTAGAGACAACAGTGCTGGTCGTGGACGCGGTGCATCGTCAATAGCACGTGGCCATGAGACATGCTTGTTCTTTTTTTCGGCAGCTGGACGTGTTGAGCCGCATCATGCCGAAGACTTGGTAGAGTGGGTGACCAAGCCCTCTTCATCCTCCTCGTCCTCTTTCACCCAGTCTCAGGGTACTAGCAAAGCAGCTGCCAACGCATCCTCTTCCCTCGTCTCAATGTCATCATCAGTGACTCCTTCCCTAGACCCACCACGTGCTCCTGAGGAGTCCCCCGAACTGTTTGAGCACAGTGTTGGGTACATTCTCCCAGAGGATGCCCAGTGTTTTGTAGGCTCTCATGGTGATACTCAGCTAGAGGAAGGCAGTAGTGTGAGCGCAGAGAGGGGATGCTCAAGAAGGACAGCAATCTAGCAGTCATGTTCCACAAGCTGCAGCATACTGCCAGGTTGCTCCAGTGATGAAGAGGTAGGGGATGATGAGGGCACTGACTCCACATGGGTGCCTGGTAGGAGAGAGGAGGAGGAGGAGGCAAATCTCCAATGAGGCAGGATGCCCTCCGGGGGCCAGCTTAGGGGCAGCACACCGACTGAATCACACCGCAGAGCTCCGCCTTTGCAGGGAGCTGCCCCTGCACGTTATTCTAAAAGTTCTTTGGTGTGGGCCTTTTTTTAGACGAGTGCATCAGATCGACCGCTGCTATTTGCAACATATGTCTCAAGCGTATCTCGCGTGGCCAAAACATCAGCCGCTTGGGCACCACATGCTTGACCAGACATATGTTGACCTGCCATGCAGCTCATTGGCAAGCTTACCACAAAGACCCACACCAAAGAACAAAGCGGACCTCTCCTTGCTCCTCATCAGCTGGGATCCCCAACCCCACTAGACCTTCAGTCCTCTCTGAAACCTGCACTGAGAAGAATGAAGGTGTAGAATTAGGTGTGTCACAGCCAAGTGCTTGCGGGCACTCTGCTAGCAGTACACCCACGTCCGATTGTAGCTGTCAAATTTCCCTGCCCCAGCTGCTGGACCATAGAAAGAAGTTCACTCCCAGCCACCCACATGCCCAGCGGTTGAATGCTAGCTTGGCTAAATTGCTAGCACTTCAACTGCTGCCTTTTCAGTTGGTAGACTCGGCCCCCTTCTGTGAGTTTGTGCAATATGTGGTTCCTCAGTGGCAGGTCCCCAAACGCCACTTTTTCTCACGGAAGGCGATTCCGGCTCTCTACTGGCATGTGGAAGACAATGTTCTTGCCTCGCTGGAAAGGGTGGTCAGCGGTAAGGTGCATATTACCGCTGACTCATGGTCCAGCAGGCATGGACAGGGACGTTACCTGTCTTTCACGGCCCACTGGGTCACTCTTCTGGAAGCTGGGAAGGATGCAGGACAAGGTGCAGTAGTGTTGGAGGTTGTTCCGCCACCACGCCTCCAAAATGCTACTACTGGTTGTGACACACCTCTCTCCTCCACCCCCTCCTCTTCTTCTTCCTCCATGGCCTCTTCCAGTGCTCTGTCCTCGGAACCAGCGGTGTTCCATAGACGTTCAAGGGGCTACGCAAGTATGCAGGCAAAACGATGCAATGCTGTGCTTGCGCTGGTTTGTTTGGGGGACAGGAGCCACACTGGGGCAGATATTTTGTAAGCTCTGCAGGGACAGGCTGAGAGGTGGTTGACGCCACGCCAGTTCAAGCCAGGATTGGTGGTTTGCGACAATGGCACCAACCTCCTCTACGTCCTCCGACAGGGACAACTGACCCATGTGCACTCTGTGGCTCACGTCCTTAACCTGGTGGTGCAGCGGTTCTTGGGCAGGTACCCGGGCTTACAGGATGTCCTGAAGCAGGCCAGGAAAGTCTGTGTGCATTTCCGCCGATCATTTAATGCCTGTGCTCGGCTGGCCGAGCTCCAAAAGGAGTTGAACCTGCCCAAGAACCGCCTTATATGTGACATGCCCTCCAGGTGGAACTCAACGTTGGCCATGCTGCAGCAGCTGCACATGCAGCAGAGGGCCATCAATGAGCACCTGTGCGACTACGGCACCAGGACAGGGTCAGGGGAGCTCTGTTTTTTCTCACCACGCCAGTGGGGCATGATCAGGGATGCATGCACTGTCCTGTCACCATTTGAGGAGGCCACAAGGATGGTGAACAGTGACAGTGCATGCATCAGTGACACTGTACCTCCTGTCCACCTGTTGGAGCATATGCTGCGTGGAATAATGGATAGGGCACTTGAGGCAGAACAGAGGCAGGAAGAGGACTTCCTTGCCTCTCAAGGCCCCCTTTATCCAGTGTTCCTGCTGTCCACCCATAACACAGGAAGAGGACAAGGAGGAGGAGGAGGAGGATGATTGTGTCAGCATGGAGTTGGAGCCTGTCATTCAGCATCAGCGGCAGCAGTCTTGTAGGAATGATTTACAGTCCAAAGAAACCCATGGACTTGTACGTGGCTGGGAGGAGGTAGCTGTGGATCATGTTGTCCTTAGTGACCCAGAATGCCAGAGGACCGAATGCCTCAGCTAACCTGCGCTGCATGGCCTCCCTGATCCTGCAAAGCCTGCGGAAGGATCCTCGTATTCTTCGGATCAAGGAGAGGTACCATTACTGGCTGGCCACTCTCCTTGATCCATGGTACAAGGGTAAGGTTTCTGACCTTATCTTGCCATCGCAGAGGGAGCAGAGGATGAGACACCTCCCTGGGAGGCCTTGCAGAAAGGTCTGTGCAACGCGTTCCCAGAGACTGGGAGGTTACAAACTCCTGGTCCTGGACAACGTGTTGCTGAGGCTTCGGTCAGAAGGAGCGGTGGAGAAGGTGGCCGTCTGACCAATGCGTTCAGACAATTTCTTAGTCTGCAGCCTCAAGGTATGATCAGTTCCAGCAACCATGGCCAGCGTCTGATTTACATGGTGCAGGAATACCTAGAGGCAAGATCAGACTTGGACACCTTTCCCACCGAAAATCCTCTGGCTTACTGGGTCTTGAGAATGGATCACTGGTCAGAGCTTGCACAGTATGCAATTGAGCTACTGGCCTGTCCTGCATCCAGCGTTCTTTCGGAACGCACCTTCAATGCTGCTAGTGGCTTTGTAACTAATCACAGGGTGCGCCTGTCCACCGACTTGGTTGATCGACTGACCTTCATAAAGATGAATCAGTCTTGGATCACCACCAGCTGCCAAGCACCTGAAGCTGATGTAACCGAATAATTTTTTTTTAAATATCACATCCCTTCAACACTGCCTATGCTGATGCTGAGTGACTGTCCTGTTATGTTGACTGTCTATCCTCTTCCTCCTCCGCTGATATCTTGGAAGAACATTTTTGGTTCTGGGTGATGCCACCAGCCCAATTTTTCAGCCCCTGTTTAACAGGGGCGTGTAATTAAAAATTTTTATGCAATGCTCTGCAGCAGGGCTCATTCCTGCACTCCAAATAGAGTATATGGGATAGGTTGCAGTGTCGTGGCACCAGCACCAGTGCTTAAGGCCCAATTTTTCAGCCCCTGTTTAACAGGGGCATGTAATTACAATTTTTGATGCAATGCTTTGCAGCACGGATCATTCCTGTAATCCAACTAGAGTATATGGTAGAGGTTGTAGCGTATAGGCCCAATTTTTCAGCCCCTGTTTAACAGGGGCATGTAATTACAATTCTTGATATAATATTTCATAGCAGGGCCCGTTCCTGTGCCCACCGAGAGTAACTGAGAGAACTTAGTGTTGTGGCACCAGCACCACCACCACAACCACCAAAGGCCCAATTTTTCTGCCACTGTTCAACAATGCCATGTAATTACAATTCTTTAACCAATAATTTTTATTAAAATTTTTCAGATTTACAGGGTACAAAATAAACAAATTGACTTTTGTGTATAAGAGTCGTACAATCAGCATAAGTAGAAGACATTCTAGACATATCCTGTTAACAACGTGGTTACAATTATATAAAAGAATGCAGTATATTGACACAACATATTTCCACTCAGGCATCATCGCCATTATCTGAGACCGTGGTACCCTCCCAACGCAGGTGCCCCCTCTAGGAACTAGCTACACCCCCGAGGGAAGAATCACACGGAACCTTTTGTTTGATCATGTGTTGCACAGAGAACAATCAATTGTACATCCATTTCCCATAGATTGTATCAAATGCTCGGTATACAACAATGCTGACTCTCCCTAATATCTACTACGTGTCTTAAAGAAAGTAAAAAAAAAGGGGAAAACAGTAACCAAAACTTTAGTCAGGTGAGGGAAAGGGAAGGGAAGGGCAGGTAGGAACCAAATACTAGGTCCCAGGGCAGGAGACTGTCGCTCAACAAAAATTTTTTTAAGAGGGAAAGGTATGATTCCATTTCCTCCAAGTTTACACCCCTACTACTAGGTTAATTGTATCATTTTACTATGGTGTGTTAGCCTTGTACCAGTCGCACCACGGTTGCCAGTTATTTTGAAAGGTAGTACGTTTCCCTGATGCCGATGCCAAGATAAGTTCATAATTATAGTGAGTAGCAAGAGACCGAATAACCTCTGGGACCTCCGGAGGATGAGGGGATTTCCAAATCCTAAGAAGTACCAGTCTAGCTGCTAAAAATAAATGAGTTACAAACTGTCTAAGGGATGGTGGTATATCTTCTATTCCTATGTTAAGCAATACCAAAGCAGGGGATGGGGGTATCGTGATGCCTGTTACCTGTCGGAATATTACGAATATTCTCGTCCAGTATCCGGCTAATGTGCTGCGCGACCACAGTACATGAAAAATAGTTCCGACTTGAGAACAGCTCCTCCAACAAAGTGGAGAGATCGAAGGGTTAAATTTGGCCAAACGGTATGGAGTTAGATACCATCTTTGCGTAGTTTTATGTGCTAATTCCTAAAAGGGAAGTGCATCTTGTGGCAGAATACGTGTGATGGATAGCTATGCTACATTGATCTTCAGAGATAGAGACTCCAAGGTCTCTCTCCCAAGCCATCATGGGCCCAGTCTTTTCTAATAATGATTTGTCATTTAAAGTGTTTTAAAATAAGGAGATTCCACCTTTTTTCTCACCCCCAGTACTAAGGTATTGTTTGATTCGCCAATTAACTTTATAAGAGGGAATATGTTTACTAGTAATATAAGACTGTACTCGGTAATAAGTAAAGTATTCCGAGTGCGATAGGCCATACTCCTCCTGCACCTTTGCAAAGGGTTTAAGCTGAGATCCATTAAACAGGTCATGAACCCAATGGATTCCCGAGTTATACCAATTATTCAGGGATAGCTCAGGGATTAGCAACGTTAATGTTGATATAGGTAATGGAATCGTAGAGGTTGGGCCACTATGCGGATGTGTAGAAACTAATAGTTTCCAGGAGTGCAAGGATGCCAACACTGGAAGCGAAAGGCCTTTCAGTGTCCATGCCAGGTGTGGGAATGCCAGGGCAAAATTTTGTAAATTACTGCCTGGAACACTTTGCTGCTCTATTTCCCCCCATAACGAGGATGGTTTGGTAGCAAACCAATCCCTCAGTTGTGCTAGGATAGCTGCTCTATAGTAATCCACTAGTACATGCAAGCCTAGGCCACCAGCTTTCCTAGATTTGCTCAATTTTTTGAATGCGCTTCTAGCTTTCTTACCTTTCCAGAGAAACCCTGAGAGCATAGTCTGTAGTTTCCTGAAAAATTGGTTAGTGACGGGAACAGGGACCGTGCAAAAGATATAAAGCAACTGAGGTAATATTTGCATTTTAAACGCCGCAAGGCGTCCTGACCATGAGAGAATATGCTTGCTGAGGGCATGGAGACCAGACCTCAGTTTGTCTACAAGAGGAATATAATTAGCTTTGAAAAGTTGATCAGGGTAAGGGGTTAGAGTGATCCCTAGATAAGATATCCCCGAGTCTTGCCATAGGAAGGGGTAGGCATTCTGCAAAAACTTCCTTTCATGTGGGGAAATTCCTAGATCAAGAACATAGGACTTGGATGTGTTTACTTTATAATACGAGACTTTGCTATAGTGTTCCAGAATCTTGGTGACGTGCATCAGAGAGGTTGTTGGTTTAGTAAGCATTAGAATCACGTCATCAGCGAAAAGGCAGACAACGTGCTTGCGACTGTTCACCTCGAACCCATAGGCCGCGTACACACGGGCAGATCTGTCCAACTTAGTCCGCTGAACCGTGTTTCAGCGGACAATCCGCTCGTGTGTGGGCTTCAGCGGACTTTTTCAGCGGACTGTCTGACGAACAAAGTCTTACGGAATTTCCGAAATTTTGTCCGTTCAAACTTGGTTTTGTCCGTCCAAACTTGGTTTCAGCGGACAATCCGCTCGTGTGTAGGCAAGTTGGACGAACTAAGTATGGTGCATGCTCAGAAAGGATTTACACGGCCGAAGGTTGCATTGCAGTGTATAGGACGTCGTTTTTCTAGTCCCGTCGTACGTGCTGTACACGTCATCGCGCACGCTTTTAGCGAACTGTCTACTCATCGTGTGTGGTCAAGTCCGTTCATGCAAATTTTGAACGGACTGTCTGTCGGATTGTCTGACGAACTTAGTTGGGCAGACAATCCGCCCGTGTGTACGCGGCCATAGACATTAGGGTCTTGTCTGATGCACGCAGCCAAAGGCTCAATTAGCATATTGAAAATCAAGGGGGATAATGGACACCCCTGTTGGGTGCCATTCGTGATTTGAAAGGGTTTTGACAACATTCCTAAGGAGTATACCCTAGCCGAAGGAGAGGTATAGAGAACAAGTATGGCCAATAGAATATGGGCTGTAAAACCAAATGATCCCAACACTCCAGACAGATAACCCCAATGGACCCAGTCAAACGCCCTCTCCGCATCCAAAGCAAGGAGCAGAGAAGGCGTTTGCCGAGCCCGTGCCAAACCAATTATATTTATGACACGCCTCGTGGTGTCCGAGGTCTGCCTCCCCTTAGTGAATCCCGATTGGTCAGCATTTATGATAGTAGGTAGCATCGGCATCAGACGTAGTGCTAGCATTTTAGCATATATCTTTAGGTCATTGTTCAGCAAAGATATAGGCCTAAAATTTTGAGGCACATCCGGGGCTTTGCCCGGCTTGGGCAGGGTCACAATAATTGCTTCCAACATTTCTGGAGGGAAGAGGGCAGAGGCAGCAGCATTCTCATAGACCTTGAGAAGGTGGGGGCCTAGGACAGACTTGAAAGTCTTGTAGTATTCTCCAGTCAGTCCGTCAGGGCCTGGGGATTTATTGCTTGGTAACATGTCTATGGCCCTATACATCTCAACGATCGTGAAAGGCAAATTTAGGTCTTCTAACTGGTCAGTGGTAAGAGTAGGAATTTTTGTTTGCACTAAGAACTTTACTATGTCATCCCTAGAAGGCTGTGGGGTAGAGCTGTCTTTACCCAAGTTGTAAAGGGATTCGTAATAGTCACTAAAGGAATCAGCAATCCTTTGCGGATCATATTCTTTGATATTAATCTTAGGGTTGAACAGATGAGGAATTTTAGATTTGAAATGTTGTCCCTGTAGTCTACGCGCCAAGGCCTTCCCAGCCTTATTGCCCGTGGAATAGAAGGACAAATTTAGCCTCCTCTCCACTTGTTCAAATTTGTGCAGTAACACTAGTCTAAGTTCGGGCCTCAAATGTCCTAGAGCGGTGTGGCAAGCTGGAGTGGGGTTGGATTTATTCAGACTCTCTAATGTTGTCATTTTGTTCAGAAGGTCGTCTGTCTGCTTTTGCCTCTGCCTCTTCAACCAAGCACCTTGCTGAATAAAGATACCTCGGATAAACGCCTTATGGGCATTCCATACCGTAGTAGGAGAGATCTCAGGGGTAAAATTAATCTGAAAAAACTCAGAGAGGTGGTCCTCGAGTAAACGTTTAGTAGCAGGTTCTTGAATTAATTGGGAATTAGATCGCCACAAATAGGCAGTGTTAGGGGGACTATTGTCTGCGATGGTGACCAGCACTGATGCATGGTCCGACCATGTGATTGAGTTAATTTTAGTATGTGTGATATTCTGGAGGAGCCACCTGTCTGAGAGGAAGAGATCAATCCTACTGTAAGAGCGATGCCTATGAGAGTAGAAAGAATAATCTCTCTCATCAGCATGTCTACAACGCCATACATCAAAGATATCATTATTTCTTAAAAAGTTGCGCAGAGACTGAGATTTCCTAGCGGAAGTGCAAGTTGAGTCCATCTTGGGATCTGGTACAATATTAAAGTCCCCGCACAACAGAAAAGCGCCTTGTCTAACTTTGCTTATCTTTTTCATAAGTCTGTTTAAAAAGCGGATCTGGCGAACATTAGGTACATAGACATTTACCAGTGTATAATGGGTACTGTTAATTTCGCACACCAATACTATGAATCGACCATTAGAGTCAGAAATTTCCTGATGCAGTAGAAAGGAGACAGTATCTCTAATAGCTATCATAGTACCTCTCTTCTTCTTCTGTGCACTAGATAGGAAATAGTGCTGAAAACCTCTCGATGTGCACTTGGTAGGGGAATCCTTATGAAAATGCGTCTCTTGGACACAGAGTATATCACAATGCGATGATTGGGCTTCTTTCCACAAAGAAAATCTCTTGGCCGGGTGATTTAGTCCGTGGGCATTAACTGACAAGATATTAAGAGGCATTACAGCTATTTGACGGGGCGCTAATCATGGGGAGACATTTGTACTCACTGCTGATCTCATCCCGGTGAAACTGTAGGTGGTAGTGGTGTAGATACGGTGAGTAGGATGTCTCTGCTGAGTCCTCGACATGTAGAGAGTGATCTGATACCTTGGAATTGGTAGTTCCTGGACGTAGGGATAGTGCTGACAGCTCCTGTGGGGAAAACAGAAAAGGGAAAAAACTTCCAAAATAAAAACTGGGTAAAAGGAGGGTCATCATAACCCATGTGCAGATCATATCTGCTCAGGTAAGTGGGGTCTGTATTGACCAAAAGAGCACGGCTCCGTCAGGCGGGGCCCATAAAAGGCTGGTTAGTATAGCACAGCGGCCACCAACAAGCAGCAGATCCAAGATCCAGTATCATAGTACAGCTACTCAACCAGTGGCCGACCCTTTGGGCTGTGTGCGGCAGGAGGCTGAGAAGAATCACCTGGGAGGATTTTTCATTTTTTAAGAAGTTGAAGGCCTTTGTCAGGAGAAGAAATCACATAATTAGACCCTTCCCTGCTCACAACTAATTTGCTAGGAAATCCCCACTTGTAATTGATGCTATGGTTCCTCAGAACCTTGGTAATGTTATTCAAATTTTTGCGGAGCTGCAAAGTGTGCTGCGAGAGGTCTGCGTAGAACTGAATATTATAAAATTCTGTATTACGGTGCTCCCCTCTCCTGGTGATTTGCATTAGACGATCTTTAGTTTGGTAGAAGTGCATACGAAATAGTACATCCCTAGGGATATTTTCAGGAATAAAGGTGGGTTTAGGGATGCGGTGTATTCTGTTGATGGATACTTCTATTGGCGAAAGATCTGGCATGAGAGTGGTTAACAGGTTTGTAACATAGGGACGCAGGTCTGCTGGGGTTACCAACTCGGGGATTCCCCTTAGCTTCACATTGTTCCTCCTGGCCCTGTCTTCTAAGTCCGCCAGCTTAGCTTTAATCCAATTCTGATCTTCCTCAACTGAGTCATGGGCATCAATTAAATCGTTTATGGTGGTGGCATACTCCCCCATTTTTGTTTCAACATGACTCACTCTTTCACCCACCTCCTTAGGTTCTGTGCTAAAGCTTCTCATGCAAGACATCATGTCTGTATGTATAGTGCTGCGCAAAGAGATAAGCATGTCTTTAAGGGTGGTGTCAAGAACAGGCTGGTTTGCTGTAGGAAAGGTAGTAATGGAGTCAGGGAGTTCTCTGGTGTCTTCCTGGGAGTCAGTGGGGGATCTCACCTCATGCTGCTGCAGTGTACCAGAGCTGTCCCTTCTGCTCCTGGCCTTGGCTGGACTCCTGCTCAGCGGGGTAGATGCCTGTGAGTTCCCCGGGGAGTGCTCACCGCTGGTGTGGGTATTCTCCTCGGACTGCTCCAGAATGCTGGATGTGAGAAGCGGTGTGGAGGACGCGCCGGCGCCATCTTGGCCATGCTGTCTCGGCGGCTGCATGAAGTATGCAGTCAGTTTTCTGGGCTTCCTCTCCACTCTTTTCCTCCTAGACATGTCAGCAGGCTGTGCCCATATCAAAACGCCGCTATGGGGCTGCAAACTGTAGCTGCTGTGCTCCGTGAGCCGCTCCGTTATCCTGCTATACAAGCTCTGAAACTAAGCTGCCATCTTGGCTAAGGTCAAGCCACGCCCCCGTAATTACAATTCTTGATATAATCGTTCACAGCAGGGCGCTCCAGCAAGAGTCACTTTGAGGGCTTACAGTGTTGTGGCAACACCAACACCTTAGGCCTCCATTTCTGCAGAGCATATAGGGCAGGCCCCTACTTTCAAACATCCAACTTACAAACATCTCCTACTTGCAAATGGAAGGAGACAACAGGAAGTGAGAGGAAAAAAGACGGACGGCAAAACAAATTATACAGGGGTGATAACCCTTCCCTATGTTTTCCTAAAAGCTTAAAAATAGATTTTTTTGACTGGAGCTACACTTTAAAAATGTACCCGTTCAAAATTACAAACAGATTCTACTTAACACAACCAGCCTACACAGTCCCTGTCTTGTTTGCACCGCCTGTATACTCCTGTTCTGAGTATATAGGGCCTGGGGGCCCCACGCCTTTCCTTTTTTTAATATGGGTACGGGGATCCCCTTGCTGCTGGCATCCTAACAACCAATGATGTAATAAAGACGGTAGGCTCCTACATCCTTGTTTGCCCCTCTCCTGCCCCTTTCCATCAGCACTGGGGGTCACTTTAGCTGAGTGAGGGAGAAGATGAATGCTGGAATATTAGTCTGTACCAGTGTGCAAGGATGAATTAGCTTTTTGACAGTAAATCACTGTTAAGGTTGGGTGTACTACATGTGTGGATGTTGCTGCGTTTTGTAAATCTTTTCATTTAGTTCTTTACATTTTTTAATGGGGCTTCTCAAGAGGTATTATAAAGAGACTTATGACTCAAAAAAAGTTTGAGAAACACTGTTCTAGTGTATTAAAAACATCAAAGTACTGTAGTTGAATAGTAATTCGTAGCCATGTGGCAGATCCAGAAATGGGTAGTATCTGTATTTCCCAAAATGAACTGTTAGTTACTTCAAGGCTTCTGGCTTAACCACTTGCTGACCGCCTCATGCAGATATACTATGGCAGAATGGCATGGGCAGGCAGAGTAATGCGCCCTCCCCATGCCCGAGGTGGTCGGCATCGTTCCTGGAGCGATTCTTCCTCAGGGGGAGGTCACTGATTCATGGCCTCTCCCTTACAATCACTCCTAGCAAATGAGAAGTTTCCTCTGCTTCTGTAATGTAAACAGAAGCAGAGGAAGTGATGTCATCTCTCCTGGTGAAGCCTTTTTGTTCCGGCTTCCGAGGAGAGAAGACATCTACAGTGAGTCTGCACCACTACACTGACACTAGCACACATAGTCACATAAACCCCCCCGATCACCCCCGCCCTCCCCGTCACAGTGACATCAATAGCAGTTTATATATTTTTTACTGATTACTGATACCACGTGTGAGACTTTTTGGGGGACTAGCTCCGTAAGGGGCCCCAAAAACCAAGCACTGTCTTCAGGATTTCTAAGGGAGTAAATTTTTGATTTCACTCCTCACTACCTATCACAATTTTGAAGGCCACAAAATGTATTTTTCCCGTGACTTGTGTCAAAATATAAAATATTCCATGGACTCGACATGCCTCTCAGCAGATAGCTTGGGGTGTCTACTTTCAAAAATGGGTAATTTGGGGGGGTTTTGAACTGTTCTGGCATTTTATGCACAATATTTAAAAGCTTATGTCACTCATCATCCACTCTTCTAACCACTTGAAGACAAAGACCTTTCTGCCACTTTTTGTTTACATGAAAAAAATTTTTTTTTTTTTTTGTTGCAAGAAAAGTACCCCCAAACATTATATATATTTTTTGAAGCAAAGACCCTACAGATTAAAATGGTGGGTGTTTAATTTTTCTTTCACACAGTATTTGCGCAGCGATTTTTCAAACTCATATTTTGATTTTAACCACTTGACCACTGGGCACTTAAACACCCTTAATAACCAGACCAATTTTCAGCTTTCGGTGCTCTCGCATTTTGAATGACAATTACTCAGTCATGCAACACTGGACCTATATGAAATTTTTGTCCTTTTTTTCACACAAATAGAGCTTTCTTTTGGTGGTATTTAATCACCGCTGGGTTTTTTATTTTTTGTGCTATAAAGGAAAAAATACCGAAAATTCTGTAAAAAAACGAATTTTTCTTTGTTTCTGTTAGAAAATTTAGCAGATTAGAAATTTTTTCTTCATAAATTTTGGCCAAAATTTATACTACTACATATCTTTGGTAAAAATAAGTACAAATTGGTGGATATTATTTGGTCTTTGTGAAAGTTATAGAGTCCACAAGCTATGGTGCCAATATCTGAAAATTGATCACACCTGAAGGACTGACGGCCTATTTCAATTCTTGAGACCCTAACATGCCAGAAAAGTACAAATACCCCCCAAATGACCCCTTTTTGGAAAGAAGACATTCCAAGGTATTTAGTAAGAGGCATGATGAGTTTTTTGAAGTTGTCATTTTTTCCCACAATTCTTTGCAAAATCAAGATTCTTTTAACTTTTTTTTTTTTTTTCACAAAATTGTCATATTATCAGGTTATTTCTCACACACAGCATATGCATACCACAAATTACACCCCAAAACACATTCTGCTATTACTCCCGAGTATGGTGATACCACATGTGTGAGACTTTTACACAGCGTGGCCACATACAGAGGCCCAACATGCAGGGAGCGCCATCAGGCGTTCTGGAGCACCCAGGACAATTCTGACATTTCTCTCCTACATGTAAAAATCATCATTTATTTGCTAGAAAATTACATAGAACTCCAAAACATTATATATGTTTTTTTAGCAAACACCCTGGAGAATACAATGGTGGTCTTTGCAACTTTTTATCTCGCACGGTATTTGCGCAGTAATTTTTCGAATGCTTTTTTTTGGAAAAAAAACTGTTTTGTGCTTAAAAAAAAAAAAAACACAGTAAAGTTAGCCCAATTTTTGCATAATGTGAAAGATGAAGTTACGCTGAGTAAATAGATACCTAATATGTCACTCTTCAAAATTGCACACGCTCGTGGAATGGCGGCAAACGTCGCTACTTAAAAATCCCCATAGGCGACGATTTACATTTTTTTTACTGGTTATATGTTTTGAGTTACAGAGGAGGTCTAGGGCTAGAATTATTTCTCTCGCTCTAACGTTCGCAGCGATACCTCACATGTGTGGTTTGAACACCGTTTTCATATGTGGGCGGGACTTACGCATGCGTTCGCTTCTGCATGCGAGCACATGGGGACAGGGGCGCTTTAAAAAAAACATTTTTTTTTTATTGTTCATTTTACTTTATTTATTTTAGTTTGACATTTTTTTCCCCAAAAATAATTTTTTTGATCACTTTTATTCCTATTACAAGGAATGTAAACATCCCTTGTAATAGGAATATGGCATGACAGGTCCTCTTTACAGTGAGATGTGGGGTCAATAAGACCCACATCTCACCTATAAGCTGGGAAGCCTGAAAAAAAAAAAGATTCTGGCTTTGATCGTATTAGCGATTCGGTAGAAGCACCGGAGGGCGGAGGGCGGCGGGAGATGTCTATGGCTGGGTATTGCAGGGTATCACCGACTATGGCTGGGTATCTCAGAGCATGGTGTTGCAGAGTACTGCGTTGCAGAGCATTGCAGGGTATTGGCGGGTGTTGCAGAGCATTGCAGAGTGTTGCAGGGTATTGGCGGGTGTTGCAGAGCATTGCAGAGTGTTGCAGGGTATCGGCGGGGGTTGCAGAGCATTGCAGAGTGTTGCAGGGTATCGGCGGGGGTTGCAGAGCATTGCAGAGTGTTGCAGGGTATCGGCGGGGGTTGCAGAGCATTGCAGAGTGTTGCAGGGTATCGGCGGGGGTTGCAGAGCATTGCAGAGTGTTGCAGGGTATCGGCGGGGGTTGCAGAGCATTGCAGAGTGTTGCAGGGTATTGGCGGGTGTTGCAGAGTGTTGCAGGGTATTGCAGAGCGTTGCGGAGTGTTGCAGGGCATTGCGGAGTGTTGCAGGGCATTGCGGAGTGTTGCAGGGCATTGCGGAGTGTTGCAGGGCATTGCAGAGTGTTGCAGGGCATTGCAGAGTGTTGCAGGGCATTGCAGAGTGTTGCAGGGCATTGCAGAGTGTTGCAGGGCAATGCAGAGTGTTGCAGGGCATTGCAGAGTATTTGCAGGGAATTGCAGAGTATTTGCAGGGAATTGCAGAGTAATGCAGAGTATTTGCAGGGAATTGCAGAGTAATGCAGAGTATTTGCAGGGAATTGCAGAGTAATGCAGAGTATTTGCAGGGATTTGAGGGGTTAATTTTCGGTGAGCAGCGATGTGGGCACTGCAGATGCAGCCCACATCGCTGCTGACACCGATCTCTTCCCCCTCCGCTGTACCGATCGGTACAGAGAGGGGGAGGGAGGAACCGGCGTCATAACATGACGCCGGCTTGTTTACAAGTGATCACTCCGTCATTTGACGGAGCGATCACGTGGTAAACGGCCGCGATGAGCGGCCGTTTACCGTGATTCGTGATGCGCCGGGTCCACTGGACCCAGCGGTCACGGATGCTCTCGTGTGCGCGCCCCAGGGGGCGCGCGTAGAGCAGAATTCTAGGAGGCCGTTAATTAACGGCCTCTTAGAGTTAAACAACCGCCCTGATGCCGTTAATCGGCAATGGGCGGTTGTTAAGTGGTTAATGCACTAAAACACACTATATTGCCCAAATGTTTGATGAAATAAAAAAGCTGATCTTAGGCCGAGTACATGGATACCAAACATGACATGCTTTAAAATTGCGCACAAATGTGCAGCGGCAACAAACTACATACATTTTTAAAAGCCTTTACAGGTTACCACTTTTGATTGCCCTCTATCTGGCCTTTGCGATGATACCTCACATGTATGGTGCAATTGCTGTTTACATTTGACTCCAGACCAACGCTTGCATTCACCTTTGAGCAAGAACAGAGATAGACAGGGGTGCTTTTTTTATTATTTATTTTGCTTTTTTATTTTATTTTTAAACTGTTCCTTTCATTTTTTTTTTATTTTTTTATAATTTTTATTGTTATCTCGGGGAATGTACATATCCCCTATGATAGCAATATGTAGTGACAGGTACGCTTTTTTGAAAAAATTGGGGTCTATTAGACCCTAGATCTCTCCTCTGCCCTCAAAGCATCTGACCACACCAAGATTGGTGTGATAAAATGCTTTTCCAATTTCCCAGTGGCGCTGTTTACATCCAGCGAAATCTAAGTCATAAAATGCTCGTAGCTTCCATTTTCCTCTGGCTATAGAGATGATTGGAGCCATTCTGGTCTCTGATTGGCTCTATGGTCAGCTGGCGGAACCACCGGCTGCATTCTCAGGTTCCCTGTTGGGACAGGAGAGCTAGAGAAAATCAAGGAAGACGGTGGGAAACATTCCCTCCCACTGCTTGTAAAAGCAGTTTAGAGGCTAATTAGCCACTAGAATTGCTTTTACATGAAAGCTGACTTATGGCTGAAAAGAATGATACCAAGATGATGCCTAGACCCGCAGGCATCATTCTGGTATAACCACTCAAAGTCCAGCAACATACCAGTACGTTACTGGTCCTTGTTGGGCATATATTGTAATCTATTTTTCAAAAAGAGATTAATCGGTGGATATGCCCATCATTAGAATACCTCCCTTCATCCACCCACTTCTAATGATGGGCATACATGCACCATTTTGTTTTTAACTGCGGTGTTGGAATCACCTCCTACAGTGCTGGAGTCACGGCTTTATGTATTGCGGGAGCAAATGCTGTCAAGATAAATAAGTGCTGCAGCTGAAAGGCCTAAAAAATATAGGCCGAAGCATGGGGGCATCCGTCCCAAAAGTTAAGAGCAAATAGCTTTTCCACCCCCACTGCCCCCATGCTTCGGCACATATGCTCTTTTTTTTAACTGTGGTGGTGAAATCACCTTCTACAGCACTGGAGTCACAACTTTATGTATCGTGGGAGAAAACGCTGTTGTTGTCAAGATAAATAAATCCACGCTGCAGACAAAAAAAATGGTTAACAATAAAACACAGTAAACAGTAAAGTATAAAAAAATGGCAAAAAAGCAAACATGATAAAACATAAAAACAATAAAACATTGCAGAACAGAATACAGTAAAAAAGAGCAGAACAATAGAGAAAGAAAATAGAGAGAGCGAGAACAATAAAATTACAACTATTTTTTATTTTATTTTTATATATATTTTTTTTGTGTTTTTTTTTTTTTTACTTTAAAAAAAAAAAAAAAATTGTAACTGTAATGCCCCATACACACTATTAGATTTTCTGCTGATTTTTTCCTTCAGGTTTCCCAAAACCATGTAGTGCAAGGGCCTGCCTGATTGCATACAAATTGAAACTCCTAAGGTTTGACCTCATATTATATGGTTTTGGTAAATCCCAAGGAAAAACTCAGCAGATAAACTGTTAGTGTGTATGGGGCTTTACGGTTGTAACTGTAACGGTTCCAGGTTTGAGTCTCTCAAAAAGTGATGGCATCTTGGGAGACACTGTGAAAGTGTGTCCTAGTCTTGCAGTGCTGTACCCTACGCTAATACTGAACTAATGTATGGTAGCGTTCAAAACATTCACTAATGCAAAGACCAGGATTTTCAGGACAGGAGGGAAAATAATAGCTGGTGTCACGCCTATATTCGCGCTTGCTGCAGATGTGACATCTTCTTTGGGGGGCTCGTTGGGTAGGGGTACCCGGGAGGACATATGCCATTCATGCAGCTGACTTACTGCATTTGGATTGGGAAGGTGAGGTGGAGCACCATCTGGAAACAGAAGGGCTCTGATGATCTCTTCCTGGAATTTAAGGAAGGATCCAGTCCATCCTGAAGCTCTGTATAACACATGAGCATTCAGCAAAGCCAATTGAAATAAATAAACAGACACTTTTTTGTACCAGCGTTGGGTCTTACGGGCCAACAACTGGTCGTTGAGGTCCACCCCTCCCATATTTTGGTTATATTCGTGAACACAGAGGGTTTTCTCCAAAACACCAGTCGCTGTAGGAATTTGGACCGTCCTGTCTGCATGAAGGGAGGAAAACATTCTTATTATCCCTTCACTTCACAGCGAGCAAATTATTACACTTGAAGCAGGCTCTCTCCCTCAGCCTAAGATGGGAATCTACAAGCCTCTGGGGTAAGCCCCAGCGATTAGGTTGAACGGTGCCACATGCTCCAATCTGATGATCAAACAAGTGACAAAAAAGTGGCACGCTCGTGTAATAATTGTCCATATACAAATGGTACCCCTTTTCGCATAAGGGTGACACCAAGTCCCACACAATCTTGCTAGCACTCCTTATGTAATACAGGCAGTTCGGCGGCTCTACATGACTATCTTTTCCCTTGTAAACCATAAAACTACATGTATAGCCTGTGGCCTTGTCACAGAGCTTATACATCTTGACTCCATATCTGGCACGTTTGCTGGGAAGATACTGTTTGAAAGACAAGTGGCCAGAAAACTTAATCAGGGACTCATCTACACAGACACCTTGATGGGGAGTAAACAAGTCTGCAAAACGTTGGTTGAAGTGGTTTAAGAGGGGCCTAATTTTGTAGAGCCAATCGTATCCAGGGTCTCCACGAGGACAACAGAGTTCATTGTTGTTGAAATGCATGAACCGCAAGATCTGCTTGTATCGTGCTCTGGTCATGGAGACAGAGAACAGGGGCATATGGTAAATTGGGTCAGTGGACCAATATGACAGCAACATACTCATTTTAACTATGCCCATGTCGAGGGATAGGCCCAGAAAGGTCGTAGATTTGGAAACCGTCATTGGTTTACAATCTCTGGCAAGGAAGGACTGGGGATTAGCAGCAATGTATTGACCAGCATAAAAATTACTTTGGTCCACAATAGATCTATAGAGATCTTTGGTGAAAAACAGCTAATAAAAATCAAGTGACGTAAAATCAACTGTTGCCACCTGAATGCCGGGTTGACTAGTGAATGGGGGAAGTACGGGTGCTGCAGAATTGGTGGGTTCCCAATTAGGATTGGCAAATGCAGCAGGAAGGGCACTATGGGCTCGACGGGCCTGTCTTTGTCTTCTTGGTGGCGGCAGGACACTACTTGTGCTTGCCACCTCGCCATCTTGAACTGCACTTATGGGCCACATCACCATCTGTTACTGCAGTGCTGGTTTGACTACATCCAGGGTGTACTAGGCTGCTGGTGCTTGCCAATTCTCCAGAAGGATGAGCGGCACTAGTACTTCTCTGCTCCATACTAGAGCCCTGCGGTTCTTGCACCTCAACAACAAAAGAAGATCGGAGTCTGGTACGCCTGACCATGGCAGGGACCTCAACTCCATCATCAGAGCTATCTGTCATGGAGCCGCTATCGTCTACAGGATCGTATTCTGAGCCTGAATCTGACAGATGAGTGACTTCCTCTTGGCTATCTGTCATGCTCAGAAACGTGTAGGCCTCTTCACTAGTTTACCTTCGATTTGCCATTTTGGGCTCTAAATTTACTGGTACACTAGTGAGACTCACAGGTAAAAAAGCTCCTAGGCTGTCAACAACTGTAACAAACGCTACCAAAAAATCAGGCCTGACCCTGCAAGCGCTTCAGTTATGTGCGTTATGTTTTGTAAGTGACAGTGATCGATAGATACAGCACTTGGGTGGGTTGGGCTGGGCTGGGCAGAACGGCAAAACGCAGGTGCTAGCAGGTATCTGGGCTTATCCCGCTAACACTGCGTTTTTGGGAACCCTAAACTGCTGGGGATGCTAGTATAGATGTGATCAGATCAGATATTGATCAGTTCAGATACTATACCACTAATGGAGGTGTAAGCTGCGTGCGTGCATAGGTGTTAGTGGTACTGGCACTAACCTGATGCTACCTGGGGTGACAACATTTTTTTGTCATTATTCAATCACTTGGGACAAAAAAAATATTCAATGGGCTCCACATGCCTCTCAGCAATTTCCTTGGGTTATCTGCTTTCCAAAATGGGTTCATTTGGGGGGGGGGGGGGGGGGGGTTGTACTGTCCTGCCATTCTAGCACCTGAATAATTGAGATAGGCAGTCATAAACCTAAAGTGGTTGTAAACCCTTACAAACCACTTTGACCTACAGGTAAGCCTAGATTAAGGCTTACCTGTGGGTCCAAGAAATATCTCCTAAACCTATTCGGTTTAGGAGATATATACAAAAACACAGGCACCGCTGTCTACTGCGCACCGCAGATCACGGCGATATGCCGCTCGTGTCGTGGCTCCCATGCGCATGTGCGGGAGTGACGTCATCGCGGCTCCGGGGAATCGCAGCACCGGATCGGCGAGACCCGGAAGTCACTCCTGGATACATGGCAGCGGCGAAGATAAAGGAGGAGGACCGCTTCGGGGGCTTCGTTCTCAGGTAAGTTATTCATAATGAGCTAGTATGCTATGCATACTAGCTCATTATGCCTTTGCCTTGCAGGTTGCATTTTAGAAAAAAAATAAAAATAGCCTTTACTTCCTCTTTAAAGCTGTAATGTAAAGCTAGAGATGTAAATTACAGAAAATGTACCCTAGTTTGTAGACGCTATAACTTTTGCGTAAACCAATAAATACACGCTTATTGACATTTTCTTTACCAAAGACATGAGGCTGCATACATTTTGGCTTAAATTTATGACTAAAATTGAGTTCATTGGACTTTTCTTATAACAAAAAGTAGAAAATAAATTTTTTCTTCAAAATTTTTGGTCTTTTTCCGTTTAAATCACAAAAGATAAAAATCGCAGAGGCAATCAAATACCATCAAAAGAAAGCTCTATTTGTGTGAACAAAAGGACGCAAATTTAGTTTGGGTACAGCATTGCATGACCCCACAATTACAGCAGCATGATGCCAAATTGTAAAAAGTCCTCTGGTCTTTATGCAGTCAAATGGTCCGGGGCTTAAGTGGTTAAGACACTCCTGAAAAATTGTGTTTAAATTGAAGCTACCAATGGAACCAAACTAAGGAGCATGACGCCTTAAATGGTTTGCATGTTTTAGCCAGGTCTTGCTGATTGATTGACTAGTGGAGCAAGTGGTCAAGCTGCTTTGGTTTGAATAGGGAAATGTTACAACCTCCCTAAAGGCAGCCAACAGGGCTTTTCATTGTCTGGTGTTATGACAGAGCTGGTCTCTAGCATTGGAGTCAGCACACAAAACCCTTCCTGCTCTCCCAGCTCTGCATATACAACAGCCGCTCAAGCCTGCAGTGTGTATCAACAGGAGCCTGTGCCAGGAGCCTGACCTGCCACTGTGAGTTATAAATAATTCTCTTGGGGGGATTGGGTATGCATACTGGCATAGCACACGCCTGGAATTTGCATCCTGTATATGGCACATGCCTGGGATCTGCACCCTGTACATAGCACATGTCTGGATTCTGCATCCTGTATATAGCACATCCCTGGAATCTGCATCCTGTACATAGCACACGCCTGCAATCTGCATCCTGTACATAGCACACGCCTGGAATCTGCATCCTGTACATAGCACATGCCTGGAATCTGCACCCTGTACATGGCACACCCCTGGATTCTGCACCCTGTACATAGCACACGCCTGTAATCTTCACGCTGTACATAGCACACGCCTGGAATCTGCTCCCTGTACATAAGATATGCCTAGAATAAAGTCTGGCATTTCCCCTTTAAAAATAAATACTTGTGAGTCGCAGCTAAGCCCCTCCCCTTCATAACATTGTCAAAAGGGGGCAGAGCAGGAGTGACCTTAAAATGATGCCCCCCGAAAAAAGTTCTGCGGCTGCCCGTGTTCCCAGGTACAATACCCAGTCTATAGACACACCCTTATTTTCCTACATGCCAATGTCTTTCCTAAGGCCCCATTGTAGCCGGCTGAAGATTCACCTTATCGAATATACTGAGATCACTTTATCCTAAGGGCAGGTCTGTGTTCAACTTTAAATCTTTATCTCCAAGCCCTAAATTTATCCCCTTTGTTTGAGAGCTTCCAAGTGGCAAAGTTTATCCACATTGATACTTTGTTGGTTACTTGGGGGCTTATTTATCTCATATAGAGAGCTACTGCTCCTGCCTTTGTGGTCACAGTATATGCTTTAATCTGTGGCCCCAGTAGAGACTTGGTGAAGCTAATTGTGCATTTGTTTTTGTGTTCATGCTGGTTGACTTTAACAAGCCAATATAATCTGTGATACTTTTACGACCTTAACCTACCAGTACAGTCTGTTATTCTTTTATAGAACCCTGAGCCTAATTCTTGTGTGCCTTCTGAGGTTTACAGAAAAGTATACTGAGGGTGTCAGTGAGGTTGGGGCCTCACATAGGGCTAGACAAGAGCAGAGGACCATAAATCAACCTGTGGGGGTAGCACTACATATATAGCAAGTATTAACCTCCGCCCCATCAGTCCTCTGATCATCATTCTGTTGACCTGAGAAAAAGTGTGGTATAGGGTAAAAAGAATGTACTCACTACAGATCTCACAAGAGTATAGTAGAATAGTGTCTGAGTCAACGCTGTATCTTGGCCTAGGCCAACAAGGCCCAGGCCTAGGGCAGAACTTTGCAGGGGGCAGCAAAAAAGCCACTCCCTGCACAAAAAAAACAGCCTCCTCCTAGCTTCCACACAAAAAGAGGCTCCGTCGGCTTACGTTACACTTTTAGTGTAGCACCAGTCTTATGGGGCAGACTGGGCCGGGGGGCTGATTATTTGACTTATTTGTATAATGACTAGGGACTTTCTATAAAGCCTATGATTACAATCAGTGGCAGCAAACACAAGTCCAAATATTTTACAAGAGAGGAGTAATCTTACTAATCCAGCAACATATTGTAATAGCACATATAGGCAAGCAGGTCCTAGTTTAACTAAACATAGTCCCAATAATATCTTACATATTAGCTAAGATCAGTAGTATCAATAAATGTTATATATATATATGCTATAAAAATATGCATTTGCTGACAGTAAGTGTCTTAAACAGGAAGGGGTGTGGTCTTGACAGGGGCACACAAGTTTAGTCTGGCCTAGTGCAGCACAAAACCTAAATACACCACTGGTCTGAGTATCCTAATTAATCAGACTTTGGACAGACATTCCTCTAGTGTAACTTTTTATTGTAGGTGGGAACTGGAGACTTTCTTATGGCATAAAAACTGTCTATTCAGCATCTGCTAGGGTCCAGTATAATTAAAAAGTACTCCACCCACACCTTAAACCTACCACAAACATGCAGAATTCATACAGAGAGTACCTTCAGTAAAAAAACACACATCAAAATAAACTAGAGATAAACCGAGTTAAATCATTACATGTATACACTTGGTTCTTACAACTGTATGTAACACAGCACAATGTGAAATATGAAAATGAAGATGTCACAGATTCCTCTGGACATAGCAAAGACCTTTTCTTTGAGACAAATTTTAGACATGGGATATACTATACATTAGTACTTTCTTAGATACCAACACAAATCATTTACACTTAACTTTTATGGCATGGAGATCTTCAGCAGAAAAATGTTTTTAGGTGATGTCGCACAAATGTAATACAGAGAACAGCCACAAGATGGCAATATAACCACATAAAGCTTTACCCACTCTTCTTATTTAAGTCTGGAAAAACTTTGAGAGAACTCAAGTAAAGTAAAGATAAATGTTTAATTTTATTTGGTTGTAAACTTTTTTTATATTAGTTACTAGGGATGAGCTTCGCGTTCGAGTCGAACATACGTTCGACTCGAACATCGGCTGTTCGCCCGTTCGGCGAATTCCGAACGTTATGGGCCGTTCGCGCCAAATTCGTGTGGCGCTTACGGCCCACAATGCACTGCGATGGCGCAGTGCATTGCTGGCTCATGATTGGTCAAGCATGCACTGTGACCTCGCATGCTTGGCCAATCACAGCGCCGGCAGCGAGGAGAGCCGTGATTGGCCACAGGCAGGATGCCTGTGGCCAATCATAGCTCAGGCGGTGTAGTACATGCCCCACACTATATAAGGCCGCCAGCGCGTGCTGTCTGCGTGCTCTGTACCCAGTACACACCGCTATATCCACCTACATAGCTCTTCTCTATTTGAGCCATCTGCCATCTGCAGGAGTTATTGGAAGTTATGTGTGCCTCCAGCACAGCACAGTATACATCTGTATTTATCCTTTATTGCTGGTGTTCTATAATAAAGGCATCTGCAGGAGTTAGTGGGTGTTGTGTGCCTCCAGCACAATATACACCTGTATTTACCCTTTATTGTTGTTCTCTAATAGAGCCATCTGCGAGCTTAGTGGGTGTTGTGTGCCTCCAGTACAGTATACCCCTTTATCTACCCTTTATTGCTGGTGTTCTATAATAAAGCCATCTGCAGGAGTTATTGGGTGTTGTGTGCCTCCAGCACAATATACACTACCCAATTGCTGTTTTACCCAACTCCCTTCAGGCCATTACCATGTCTGGAAGGCCAGCAAGGAGAGGCAGACAGGCGTGAGCAGATAAAAGAGGGCAAACAGGCTCTGTGTCTAGAGACAACAGTGCTGGTCGTGGACGCAGTGCATTGTCATCATCAGCACGTGGCCATGGGACACGCTTGTCCTTCTTTTCGGCAGCTGGACATGTTGAGCTGCAACATGCCAATGACTTGGTAGAGTGGATGACCAAGCACTCTTCATCCTCCTCCTCCTCTCTCACCCAGGCTCAGGGTACTGGCAAAGCAGCTGCCAACGCATCGTCTTCCCTCCACATGGGTGCCTGGTAGGAGAGAGGAGGAGGAGGAGTAGGAGGAGGAGGAGGAGGCACATGTCCAACGAGGCAGGATGCCCTCCGGGGGCCAGCTTAGGGGCAGCACACCGACTGATTCACACCGCAGAGCTCCGCCTGTGCAGGGCGCTGCCTCTGCGCGTTATTCTAAAAGTTCTTTGGTGTGGGCCTTTTTTGAGACGAGTGCATCAGATCGCACCGCTGCTATTTGCAACATATGTCTCAAGCGTATCTCGTGTGGCCAAAACATCAGCCGCTTGGGCACCGCATGCTTGACCAGACATATGTTGACCTGCCATGCAGCTCGTTGGCAAGCGTACCTCAAAGACCCACACCAAAGAACAAAGCGGACCTCTCCTCATCAGCTGGCATCTCCAACCCCACTAGACCTTCAGACCTCTCTGAAACCTGCTCTGAGAGGAATGAAGGTGTAGAATTAGGTGTGTCACAGCCAAGTGCTTCCGGGAACTCTGCTAGCAGTACACCCACGTCCGATTATAGCAGTCCCAGCTGCTGGACCGGCGAAAGAATTTCACTCCCAGCCATCCACATGCCCAGCGGTTGAATGCTAGCTTGGCTAAATTGCTAGCACTTCAACTGCTGCCTTTTCAGTTGGTAGACTCGGCCCCCTTCCGTGAGTTTGTACAATGTTCGGTTCCTCAGTGGCAGGTCCCCAAACGCCACTTTTTCTCACAGAAGGCGATTCCGGCCCTCTACCGGCATGTGGAAGGCAATGTCCTTGCCTCGCTGGACAGGGCGGTCAGCGGTAAGGTGCATATTACCGCTGACTCATGGTCCAGCAGGCATGGACAGGGACGTTACCTGTCTTTCACGGCCCATTGGGTCACTCTTCTGGCAGCTGGGAAGGATGCAGGACAAGGTGCAGTAGTGTTGGAGGTTGTTCCGCCACCACGCCTCCAAAATGCTACTATTGGTTGTGACACACCTCTCTCCTCAACCCCCTGCTCTTCTTCTTCCTCCATGGCCTCTTCCAGTGCTCTGTCCTCAGAACCAGCCGTGCTCCGTAGGCGTTCCAGGGGCTACGCAAGTACGCAGGCAAAACTATGCCATGCAGTGCTTGCGCTGGTTTGTTTGGGGGACAGGAGCCACACTGGGGCGGATGTTTTGTCAGCTCTGCAGGGGCAGGCCGAGAGGTGGTTGACGCCACGCCAGCTTAAGTCAGGAATGGTGGTTTGCGACAATGGCACCAACCTCCTCTCCACCTTCCGACAGGGACAACTGACCCATGTGCCCTGTGTAGCTCACGTCCTTAACCTGGTGGTGCAGCGGTTCTTGGGCAGGTACCCGGGCTTACAGGATGTCCTGAAGCAGGCCAGGAAAGTCTGTGTGCATTTCCGCCGATCATTTAATGCCTGTGCTCGGCTGGCCGAGCTCCAAAAGGAGTTGAACCTGCCCAAGAACCGCCTTATATGTGACATGCCCACCAGGTGGAACTCAACGTTGGCCATGCTGCAGCGGCTGCACACGCAGCAGAGGGCCATCAATGAGTACCTGTGCGACTACGGCACCAGGACAGGGTCAGGGGAGCTCTGTTTTTTCTCACCACGCCAGTGGGGCATGATCAGGGATGCATGCACTGTCCTGTCACCGTTTGAGGAGGCCACAAGGATGGTGAGCAGTGACAGTGCATGCATCAGTGACACTGTACCTCTTGTCCGCCTCTTGGAGCATACGCTGCGTAGAATAATGGACAGGGCACTTGAGGCAGAACAGAGGCAGGAAGAGGAGGACTTCCTTGCCTCTCAAGGCCCCCTTTATCCAGACAGTGTTCCTGCTGTGCCACCCATCACACAGGAAGAGGATGAGGAGGAGGAAGAGGAGGAGGAGGATGATTGTGTCAGCATGGAGGTGGAGGCTGGCACTCAGCATCAGCAGCAACAGCAGTCTTGTAGGGATGATTTACAGTCCCAAGAAACCCGTGGACTTTTACGTGGCTGGGAGGAGGAAGCTGCGGATCATGTTGTCCTTAGTGACCCAGAGGACTCCGGACCGAATGCCTCAGCTAACCTACGCTGCATGGCCTCCCTGATCCTGCAAAGCCTGCGGAAGGATCCTCGTATTCTTCGGATCAAGGAGAGGGACCATTGCTGGCTGGCCACTCTCCTTGATCCACGGTACAAGGGTAAGGTTGCCGACCTTATCTTGCCATCGTAGAGGGAGCAGAGGATGAGACATCTCCGGGAGGCCTTGCAGAAAGGTCTGTGCAATGCGTTCCCAGAGACTGGGAGGTTACAAACTCCTGGTCCTGGACAACGTGTTGCTGAGGCATCGGTCAGAAGGAGTGGTGGAGAAGGTGGCCGTCTGACTGATGCTTTCAGACAATTTTTTAGTCCGCAGTCCCAAGGTATGATCGGTTCCAGCAACCATCGCCAGCGTCTGATTTACATGGTGCAGGAATACCTAGGGGCAAGGTCAGACTTGGACACCTTTCCCACCGAAAATCCTCTGGCTTACTGGGTCTTGAGGATGGATCACTGGCCAGAGCTTGCACAGTATGCAATTGAGCTACTGGCCTGTCCTGCATCCAGCGTTCTTTCGGAACGCACCTTCAGTGCTGCTGGTGGCTTTGTTACCGATCACAGGGTGCGCCTGTCCACCGAATCAGTTGATCGACTGACCTTCATCAAGATGAATCAGTCTTGGATAACCCACAGCTACCAAGCACCTGAAGCTGATGTAACCGAATAATTTTCTTTGAAATATCACATCCCTTCAAGACTGCCTATACTGATGCTGAGTGACTGTCTTGTTATGTTGATTGTCTATCCTCTTCCTCCTCCGCTGATATGTTGGAAGAACATTTCTGGTTGTGGGTGATGCCATCAGCCCAATTTTTCTGCCACTGTTTAACAGGGGTGTTTAATTACAATTTTTGATGCAATGCTTTGCAGCAGGGCTAATTCCTGCAATAAAACTAGAGTATATGGGAGAGGTTGCAGTATTGTGGCACTAGCACCAGTGCCTAAGGCCCAATTTTTCTGCCCCTGTTTAACAGGGGCGTTTAATTACAATTTTTGATGCAATCCTTTGCAGCAGGGCTAATTCCTGCAATAAAACTAGAGTATATGGGAGAGGTTGCAGTGTCGTGGCACCAGCACCAGTGCCTAAGGCCCAATTTTTCTGCCCCTGTTTAACAGGGACATGTAATTACAATTCTTGATATAATATTTCACAGGAGGGCCCGTTCCTGTGCCCACCCAGAGTAACTGTGAGGACTTATAGTGTTGTGGCACCAGCACCACAACCACCAAAGGTCAAGCATATAGGGCAGACCCCTAATTTCAAACATCCAACTTACAAACAACTCCTACTTGCAAACGGAAGGAGACAACAGCAAGTGAGATGAAAAAAGATGGACGACAAAACAAATTATACAGGGGTGATAACCCTTCCCTATGTTTTCCAAAAAGCTTAAAAATAGTTTTTTTGACTGGAGCTACACTTTAAAAATGTACCAGTTGAAAATTACAAACAGATTCAACTTAACACAACAAACCTACACAGTCCCTGTCTTGTTTGCACCGCCTGTATACTGTTGTTCTGAGTATATAGGGCCTGGGGGCCACACGCATTTCCTTTTTTTAATATGGGTACAGGGTTCCCCTTAATATGCGTACAAGACCCAAAGGGGCTGGTAATGGGCAGGGAGGGCTACCCATGCCATTTTTCTCAATGATTTTCAACCATATTGCAGGAACCAGATATGACATTAAAACCGCAAGCAGTTTTAAATTACGTTATTTCCATTAAATGTCATTTTGTGCAGGGACTGTTCTAAACACGGGAAACACGTGGAACTTCACAGGCATACTACAGACACCCCCCAGGCACGATATTTAAAGGAATATTTCACCTTTTTTTTTCACTTTAATCGTCATTAAAATCAGTGCTTCTGCCAAAACGGCCATTTTTAAAAACATTTTAGGCTTGGACCCATGTCCCCTGGAGCAGGAGCCAGGTCCCCAAACCCTTTTTAGGACAGCGTCTTGCATATTAGCCGTTAAAATTAGCACTTTTAATTTCGAACGTTCGAGTCCCACAGACTTCAATGGGGTTCTAAAGTTCGTACGAATTTGGGGTCCGTTCGAAAGTTCTGGTGCGAACCGAACCCGGGGGTGTTCGACTCATCCCTATTAGTTACATAGCAACCTACAAAAGATTGCTGCAGATACCTTAAGGTTGTCATAAATGGTACACCCTCACATTTATGCATTTTTCAGCTGCTGCCTTTTTTTAACTTTTTTTCCCGTAGCAGATTGTGTTTTGTGTGTAATAGACTTCAATGGACCCAAACCTAAAACTCAAGTGTTGCGTTTTGATATGTTTTTACATATTTTTTGCAATTTTTTTTGCTCTATAACAAATTATGAATAGCCACCATGTCCTTAACTTCTTGAGATCCATGCTATAGCCGAATGACGGCTACAGCGCGGACCTGCTTTGCCAGGACTGCGTCTATTGACTGAGGGGCGCGCGCTCTGTGATCAGGCGAGTCTATGAGACTCGCCTGATCACAGATCGGAGCAAGGGGTCAATCCCGACCCCTTACCACGTGATTAGCTGTCAGCCAATGACAGCTGATCATGTGATCACAATAGAGCCGGTAATCGGCTATTTTTCCTCCTCCCACTGACAGCACAAGGAGAAAAAAAAAAGCTGGGGACAGCTCATCAGTGCCCACCTGCCCCCTGCCAATGCCACCTAAAATATGGCAAAAAGTGACACCCATCAGTGCCCATAGTGCCACCCATCAGTGCCCATAATGCCACCTATCAGTGCCCACAGTGCCACCTATCAGTGCCCACAATCTGCCTCGCACACACAGTGCTGCACCTCAGTGTCACATATCCGTGCCCATCAGTGTCATGTACCAGTGCCCATCAGTGATGCCCATCAGTGCCCGGCAGTGCCACCTATCAGAGCCACCTATCAGTGCCAAGTAAAAATGCTCTGATAGGTGGCACTGCCGGGCATCTGATAATCAGTGCGTGCAGTCAGTAAGTATTTGTTTCTCATTGTGGACTATATCTTGGTATATTATGCTTTGAAAGTCATTTTTTATTGTCAAGTTATAGCATTTACAAAATAGGGATAGTTTTATGGCATTTTTATTAATAATTTTTTTTTAACTAGTAATGGCGGCGATCAGTGATTTTTATTGTGACTGTGACATTGCGGCGGACACATTGGACATTTTTGACACATTTTTGGGACCATTGTCATTTATACAGTAATCACTGCTATATAAATGCAGTGATTCCTGTGTAAATGACACTGGCAGTGAAGGGGTTAACCAGTGGGTGGCAGTGTAGGGGTTAAGTGTTCCTAGGGGTGTGTTACTAACTGTGGGGGGCTGGGCTTTCATTTAGTGAACACTGATCTCTGCTCCAATCACATGGAGCACCAGTTGCTAGGCAAAATGGTAAATAGCTGGTACAGTAAAATAATGGTAAAGCGGTATTTACTGCAGTAGCTGGTTGTTAAGGAACAGGCCGGGAAGCTGCCCAATGCGTCCTTAACAATGGATGACTCATCAGCTGTCAGCAGAAAACCCTAAATGGTGAATTGCTGCCCTATTCTGCAGCAGTCTTTTATCAGTGTAGGGACTGAGGGACAATCTGCAAATCACTAGCTACTAGGTCCACAAAGGTCCTTGTAAGGACTGGTATAGGTGTACAATATATAGGGTTCTGGTGCAGGGCTGTGCTGCAGATTACTGCCCTGTTCTGCAGCAGTCCTTTATCAGTGTAGTGACTGAGGGACAGTCTGCAAATCACTAGTTACTAGGTCCACAAAGGTCCTTGTAAGGACTGGTATAGGTGTACAATATATAGAGTGCTGGTGCAGGGCTGTGCTGCAGATTACTGCCCTATTCTGCAGCAGTCCTTTATCAGTGTAGTGACTGAGGGACAGTCTGCAAATCACTAGCTACTAGGTCCACAAAGGTCCTTGTAAGGACTGGTATAGGTGTACAATATATAGGGTTGTGGTGCGCTGCTGCTGACTGCTGCCCTATTCTGCAGCAGTCTTTTATCAGTGTAGTGACTGAGGGACAGTCTGCAAATCACTAGCTACTAGGTCCACAAAGGTCCTTGTAAGGACTGGTATAGGTGTACAATATATAGGGTGCTGGTATTTATATCAGGGGTAAACATCTGCTTGACGCTGGCACAAAAAAATTGATTAGGGGCCAAATTTTGAATAATTTACCGTAACTGGGATGATTTTGAGGGAGGCATCTCATAACGGGTTCTGGGCATCAATGATGAATAGACCGGCATGTGGTGGATAGGTTGGGTAGACCAGTAGGAATGGAATTAATTTTTTTTGTCAGCTCCATGTTAAGGGTTAGGCCAAGGAAAATTTGTAATTCTTCCACGGTGAGGGGTTTCCAAACAAAAGGATGGGCATATGAAGAACTGAATTGTTGGCTATATGTTGGCTGGAGTATAGGTTACATTGCTCCACAATGTAGGTTAGGAAATCATTGGTAAAAAATAAGTGAAAATAATAAAGTGGGGTTACATTTTCCGTCTGTATCTGAGGGCCTGGCTGGGCTGTAAAAAGGGGAATTACAGGTTCTACTGCCGTATGGGGCAGCCATGTTGGATACAGTAGAACATCTGGGAGGCTAGTATGGGCACTGTGTATATGTGTGTCCTTCGCGCTACTAGGAGTGATAGATAATGATGTCTATCTCAAAATTTTGTGACATGATAAATTTAAAATTGCTGCAAAATCTTGAGTGTTCCCATTAACACAAAATAAATGATAAAGTGATAGAGTGATTTCACGCAATGTAAAAAAATCACTTAGAATGAATAAAACAAAAGAGAAAATTCTCTGTGACTATATAGTAGTGCAATATTATCTAATAGATAATATAATCCCAAAACTGGTTGCGTGAATAAAGTGTCACAGTGCAAATAAATATAAATAAATTTATTAGCATTTTGCTACTTTATATCAATCACTTTATGGACTGATATCTATTAGCATTTTGACACTTTATATATTAATATTTATTTGCACTGTGACACTTTATTCACGCAACCAGTTTGGTATTATATTATCTACCTTTTAGATAATATAGTGCTACTATGTAGTCACTTAGAATGAATAAAACAAAAGAGAAATTTCTCTAAGTGATTTTTTTACATTGCGAGAAATCACTCTATATATAGCTTTATCTAGTATGGGTACTGCCTAGTTGATGGGATGCTCCGTTGCTAGCATCTGGCCTATCCTCTAGGAAGGTTGCAGAACTGCTGGTGGATCCTTGCCTATCCCGGAGTGCTGCGCTGCTGGTGGATGCCTGCTGATGAATGCCCAGGAGTGCTGCGCTGGTGGTGGATGCCTGCATATCATCCTGGAGTGCTGCGCTGCTGGTGGATGCCTGCTGGTGGATGTCCTGGAGTGCTGTGCTGGTGGTGGATGTCTGCGCCTGCTCATTTCTCCTGATTCTCCTTGGTAGGATTTTATCTTCCTCGGTTTCCATCTAGGAGCCACTGCTTTCTACTGGCTCATAGTCACTATCCGAGTCTGACGGAGAGAGTTCCCTGATACTCTCGTCCAACATACTCTGGAGTATCTAGAGAGCCTTCTCTGCAATGTACGATGTGTCAGATGGCGTGCGGCAGATGTGCCAGATGGTGGGCAGCTGTGCCAGATGGTGGCGGCTAGATGTGCCTGATGATGGCGGCTAGATGTGCCTGATGGTGGTGGGCAGATGTGCCTGGTGGTGGGCAGATGTCAGATGGCGGGTGGTAGATGTCAGATGGCGGGTGGCAAATATGCCAGATGTTGGGCTGCTGTGCCTGATGTTGGCGGGCGGCAAATGTGCCTGATGGCGAGCATCAAATGTGCCTGATGATGGCAGGCAGATGTGCCTAATGATGGCGGAAAGATGTGCCTAATGATGGCAGACAGATGTGTCAGATTGCGGGCGGCTGATGTGCCAGCTGTTGACGGGCTGATGTGCCAGCTGTTGGTGGACAGATGTACCACTTGTTGACGGTGTTCACTGTATGACAGGTGTTTTCACTGTTTTGGGGACACTAGCTGGGTGATCAGTGGGTAAACAGCAGACAAACAGCTATAAAACTCACTGATCTTCCGGCTGCAGCACAGATCTTCCGGCTGCAGCAACCTGCTGACCTCCATACACTGCCTTGAAACCTGCTGACCTCCATACACTGCCCTGCAACCTGCTGACCTCCATTCACTGCCCTGCAGCCTGCTGACCTCCATTCACTGCCCTGCAACCTGCTGACCTCCATGCACTGCCCTGCAACCTGCTGACCTCCATACACTGCCTTGAAACCTGCTGACCTCCATACACTGCCCTGTAACCTGCTAACCTCTTTTCACTGCCCTGCAACCTGCTGACCTCTGTACCAGTGGCGGCCCGCCCATAGGGGGCACCCGGGCGCCGCCCCCCTCCCCCTAGGTGTAAAAAAAAAAAAGTAAAAAAAAAAAAAAAAACGGGCCCTTTAAGACATAAAAAAAAAAAAAAATTCATTTAACAATTTAACATAGTGTACTGTGGCGCCGGTCACAGTGCAGTATGAGAAGCGCCACGTCGATGCAATCACAAGATTGCATCCATGGCGCTTCATTTGCGGGTTAAAAACCCGCCTTGCGGCGCACTGTAGAACGCCGACTAGCTTCCGCCTGTAAAATCACTGTGATTCTACGGGCGGGAGCATTGTCATTCTTAGACAGGCAGGTCACTTCCGGCTTTCGGCTGCTTCACGCAACCCGGAAGTGATGTCGGCAGCTCCGTTCCTCAGCCTGAGCGGAGCTGCAAGACAGTGAAGCAGGAGGTGAGTCACCGCATAAAGGCTTTCTAGTTTCTACTTTGTTGAGAATGTTCATGCATTTAGCTGAATGAATGGAAAAAAAGCTTTCACAGCCAGAAAGGTTTCCCCAGGCCAGGCGACTTTTGCCGTGGCCAATCAGAGAATGAGCTCTGAAGGGGGAACTCCACGCCAAATTTCTGAAAAGAAATTTGACGTGGGTTCCCCCTCCGAGAGCATACCAGGCCCTTAGGTCTGGTATGGATTTCAAGGGGAACCCCCTACGCCGAAAAAAAGGCGTGGGGGTCCCCCCAGATCCACACCAGACCCTTATCCGAGCACGCTACCCGGCCGGCCAGCAAAGGGGGTGGGGACGAGCGGGCTGGTCACATGGGTTGATGTCACATGGCGACAGTCCCAGCATCCTCCGGGACTGTGACATCGTAAGGGGGCGGGGTCACCATGTGACATCAACCCATGTGACCAACCCATGTGACATCAACCCATGTGACACTGCCCCATTGTCCCTATATAAGTGGAAGCGCAGCGTGTCCCTGGCATTGTGGCCGGAAAGGACGTCGAGTCAAGATCTCCAGGAGAAGAAGAAGAAGAAGAACGGGCGGTGGCGGCGGCGACAGAAGACCGGGCCACCACCTGTAAAAGAGCTATAAGAAGGCGCGGTGGCCCGGCAGAAGAACAGAAGAGGGGGACAAGACCCCCGAAGTCGGAAGAAGAGGCCGGCGGCGAGGAAGAAAGCCGGGCTCCTCCGCTAGCAAAAGAGCTACAAGAAGATAGCGGAGGAGTCCGGCGAGAAGACCCCCGAAGACGGAAGACCCCCGGAGCTGTGCAATAAAATATTTTAACCCTGTGTTGTGTTTTTTTTTTACTTTTTTTCACAGGTGAATGGGTAGGGGTACATTGTACCCCATACTCATTCACATAGGGTGGGGGGCCGGTATCCAGGGCCCCCTTATTTAAGGGGGCTCCCGGATTCCGATAAGCCCCCCGCCCGCAGACCCCGACAACCAACGGCCAGGGTTGCCGGGAAGAGGCCCTTGTCCTCATCAACATGGGGACAAGGTGCTTTGGGGTGGGGGGGCCGCACACGCCCCCCCTCCCCCAAGGCACCCCCCCATGTTGAGGGCCCGCAGCCTGGTACGGCTCAGGAGGGGGGGCCGCCCACTCGTCCCCACCCCCTTTCCTGGCCGGCCGGGTAGCGTGCTCGGATAAGGGTCTGGTGTGGATCTGGGGGGACCCCCACGCCGTTTTTTCGGCGTAGGGGGTTCCCCTTGGAATCCATACCAGACCTAAGGGCCTGGTATGCTCTCGGAGGGGGGAACCCACGCCAATTTTTTTTCAGATTATATAAGGGGCGTGGTTTATGAGAAGTGGGAGGGGCCAAAATGATGGGCGTGGTCATGATGGGCGGGGTCTGGCGCCCCCCATCCAAAAACTTCACCAGCCGCCACTGCTCTGTACAGTACCCTGAAACCTGCTGACCTCCATACACTGCCCTGCAACCTGCTGACCTCTGTACATTGCCCTGTAACCTGCTGACCTCTGTACACTGCCCTACAACTTACTGACCTCTGTACACTGCCCTGCAACCTGCTGACCTCTGTACACTGCCCTGCAACTTGCTGACCTCTGTACACTGCCTAGTTGCCAATTGTCACAATTTGGCCTCACTCTTTTTCTTGTGTTTCTTTCTTTCCTTCCTTCTCTCCTTCCCTCCCCATCTCTTTCTTTATCTCTCCCTCTCGTTCTCCCTTTTTTTCCTCCCTCCATCCCTCTCTTCCTTCTCCCTCCATTTCTATTTCATCTCATTCTCTAACCACACCCCATTTAAGCCACGCCCAATAGGTCATTTAAATCAGGCCCATTGTTTGTCAACCTACGCTGCACATTTTTTTTATCCTAACCCATGTCACACCTACAAATTAATGCCCCACCTCTAATTAAGATGAGACTCTGCCTACAAACAAAAAAGTGTCCATATCCATTTTTTTCAGAATGTTGCCAACTATGCTTTCCCTGCTCTGGTTTGTCATGACTACAGTACCCCCTTGTTTCTTGCACTAATATCACAGGGGCAGAAAGTAAAAGGAAAACCTCCTCAAAGAGGTAACAGAAACAAAATCCAGGGAGAAGATTTAAATCCTTCCCACGCTATCTAAAACTAAGTACTAAAGGCCTTAGCCTTAGATTTCATTCTGACAAACGTTTAAGGCCAGGTTTCCACTACTGCGACTTTTCGTGCGATTTGGCACTGAAAAGTCGCCTGACAAGTCGTACCCCATAATTTGCAATGAGTACCATTCACATCTGTGCGACTTCAAGACGCAGCGACTTCAAAGTAGTCCCTGCACTACTTTGGTCCCATTTTGATGTGACTTGAGGTCCATAGACCTCAAGAATACACAGGCATTGCTTCAAGTCGCGGCAAAAAATCATGGTAAAAAATTGCTGCAAAATTGTGCGACTTTGGGGACACAATAGTCGAAACATAGCTTTAAAATCGAATGTGTACCCCAAACCAATGTCTGCTGCCACCTAATATTAATAAAGAGAAATTAAATAGAATCAGCATGCATCTACATGTTTTTTTCTAATATGTTGGATGCAGATGCTGCAAGATAGGCGGGGAGGAGATGGAAGGGGAGGCACGGACCATACCCAATAATAGTAGAGAGGAAGGGATTTTTCAGAGAAAGGACATGCAGCTTTCAGCCTTGCATTAAACATTAGCTTGTGTTACTGTTTGTGCTCGCAAGCAAACATAGACTTTAATCATTGCTATGTCAGCAGGTTTAAGTCTCTTTTAAATCTATGTACACAATACTGACCTGCCAGTCAGCTCTAATAGTTTAGCCACACACAGCTTTCATGGATATGGCTAATAAACAGAAGAAGAAAATTTCAATTGTTGGTGGGGGCTTGGTAAGTAATTTAGACTGTATAAGGTACAAATGCACAGTATATGGTATATATTTTTGATTTACTAATGCCTGCTTTATACCTATGCATTTTTTTAGTGCGTTTTCAGTTTTGCAGAAACGCACTACAGTCCATTTAACATGGTTTCCTATGGATGTAGTTCATATTACATATTAACATTATAGAAGACGTTCGTTGGCTTCCAATTGCTAACGATCAGGTTAGTATGTTCAGACTTGGGTTCAGGTGCGTCTCTTTTCAGCGGTTCAAGTCCGATTTCAGCCTGAATTTTTGGCTGAATTTGCACCTGAAACAGATCAAAAGACGCACAGTACTCCTGTGCAATTCACTCTGGAGTCGCTGCGGAGTTGTATGAACTGGTCACAATCCCGTTATGTGAATTGAATGTGGAGAAAGCAGCATCCAGTTTGCAATGGTGTGATCCCAGCCTTAATCTGCTCACAGTGGGTAAAGGATTCCTTGGCCGGGCAGATCAACTTGCTAACTACAACACCTGCACATCTTGATTGTGCGTGGTTTTGTTTTTTGTTTTTTAATACAACTGACTTTGTCACACTAATGACTCCGAGTCATACAATCATTCACCTTCTTAAGAAATCAAAACATTGCATGTTCCGTTGAGTTGAGTGAGTTTTTTTAAGTGCTCTGTAGCATATGTATTACTGCCCTTTTACATGGATCTTTCATGCATTTATGGGATAAAAAAGTTGAAGAAAAATGCTTCACAACAATGCGGTTCATTATTAAGTCTTGCATGCTGCATCTTTAGTGCACTTTTCAAAAGTACACCAAAAACGCATAATTGATTTCTATAGAAAACGCATCAATACTGCACAACGTGGTGCGTTTTTTGAGTCAGAAGTTCAGAAAATGCATCAAAAAGGCATATGTGTTTTTACCACATTTTTTGAATAGAGCAGTGTGAAAGTACGCTTACTAGGAATTAGCTCAGGGGTGTTCGCATGGTCCACGTACAGAGCATGCCTGGAAGTCGGCGCAGCGCTGCGCTAACCATGGGCTGTAAGACATTGCCCGATCTCTGCAGCCGCGTATCAGGGCAATGTCTCACTGCCTGTGATTAGCGCAGTGCCGACTTCCTGACGGGCTCTGCACGTGGACCATTAGAACATGCCTGAGCTCATCCTTGACCCTTACACAACCCCTACTACTTTCAGCTGTACCTAGTGACACCTGAACTGAATTTGCCAGGCAGCTATCTCAAGTCTATGTTAACAGCAGTGTGTTTGATCACTCCAATGAGGAAAGATTGTTCAAGCATGAACATTTTCATCTACTCTCCATTTGCTTAACCACTTCAGCCCCGGAAGAATTTACCCCCTTCCCGACCAGAGCAGTTTTTGCAAAACGGCACTGCGCCACTTTAACTGACAATTGTGTGGCATGGCTCCCAAACAAAATTTACGTCCTTTTTCTCCCCACAAATAGAGCTTTCTTTTGGTGGTATGTGATCACCCCTGTGTTTTTTTTATTTTTTGCGCTATAAAAAAAAAAAACATTTTTGAAAAAAAAAACATTATTTTTTACTTTTTGTTATTATAAAAAAAAAAATTCCTTGGTTTAGGCCAATACATATTCTTCTACATAGATTTGTTTAAAAAAAATTGCAATAAGCGATTATTGATTGGTTTGCGCAAAGGTTATAGCATGTTTTTTTTTTATCATGACTGCGACATTATGGCGGACACATCGGACATTTTTGACATATTTTTGGGACAACTGTCATTTATACAGCGATCAGTGTTATACAAATGCACTGATTCCTGCGTAAATGGGGTGTGTTTCTAACTGTGGGGGGGGGGGGGGGGGTGTAGCTGTGTGTGACACATCACTGGTCTCTGCTCCGATCGCAGAGATCGGTGACACTGTCTTAAGGCAGAACGGGGAGATGCTTGTTAGATTAGCATCTCCTCGTTCTTCCTCCCCGTGAGACGATCGCGGGTACCACTCTACTTACAGATCTTGGCGCTCCCACTGGCTGCCTCTTAAAGGGATACGTAGAGGTACATGATTCTGCCTGTACGATCCCTTCTGCCAACGTATATTGGCGTGAGGCAGTCGGCAAGTGGTTAAATATATGCACTTGAGCAAGCCAATAAAATACAATTTAACTTCCTTCATAGATCTAAAGCCATCTTTAAAGCAAGACTAAATTTATTTTCTGAGCAGCACAAACCGAAAACTCTTTAAGGGCTCACTTACACCTGCTTCGACTTCACACATTAAAGCGCCTACCGCACCAACATAGTTTTTGGATGTGTTTTTGATGCTTCAATGAAGCTTGGCAAATGTCTGTGTGTGCGTTGATTTTCAGTTTTGTTTTGAAGGCTTTAAACCCTTGTTCAGCAGATCGCCAGCTCATTGGTCCCCTTGTTCAGCAGATGCTCAGTAGTACTCCGAGCTCTGTTGATGCCACACTGAGTAGTAGCCCCCAGCTCTGCTGCTCCCCCCCTTCAGCAGTAGCATCTAGCTCTGCTGAACCCCTGCTAAGTAGTAACCCCCAGCTCTGCAAATCCTCGGGTTTTCTGATCCTCCTCTCTCCAGTCCCTGCTCACCTCCCACAATATTGCTCTCGTGCTGCGCAGCACATGTGACCTTGACAGGCACACAGCTCACATTCTGCTATGCCGTTCCCATGTTGCACACCATGTGTGCCATCTACGCTCTGATCCAGACCCCGCTCACCATCTTGCTGCTCCACGCTGTATACTAGATGTGACGTCTGCACCAGACACTCCCAGAATATATACATATGAACTGGAAGTGACTGCTGATGATGGCTTTCTGAGAGCCAGCTGTTGTTCTACAATAGCAGAAACACTCTATAATGTCATGGAAAGCCTTCCCAGAACAATGGAGGCTGTTAAAGTCACAAAGTGGTGGGGGGAGGGGGTTTAGTGGCAACATCCTTGTCTAAAAAGCTCATCTAGGTATTATGTTCAGGTGTCCAAATACCTTTAACTATATAGTATATGAGCTAGAATACACAGACAGATTAATTGAATCTAAAAAAATTAATACATCTATATCTATGTTCCCCAGCACTTCCTGTGATATCTCATCCCTGCAATACCTCCAAAACAGAGTGAAGCGAAAGCCTGGTACACACTAGGAGTTCAACCCACTGGGTTTTTTCCGGGGAGCTGCTGACTTTTAAAATATGGACACTTGCTTGTCTAGGGCGCCAGCGATTTTGGCACCTGAAGCCAATCTGTCTCTCGGTGGAGGCATCGCCATCTTTGTCAAGTGAATGAGGAAGTAAAGCCTTGCAGCTTCAAATCTTGGTTCCCTACTGCACATGCGCAAGTCTGCTGGGACCTGTGTGTCTCCCAAAAGACAGCGGGGGTGACGGAGGAGGCGCCGGATATAGCATAGATAGCCACAGATAGGCTGGCCATACATTATACAATTTTATTCTATAGATTTACCAAAACTATATAATATGAGGTCAAATCTAAACACTTTCAGTTTGTGTGCAATCAGGCAGGCCCTTGTACTACACAGTTGAAGGTAAATCTAAAGGAAATTGAATAAGAAAATTGTATGGTGTATGGCCAGCTTTACTGTGGATATCTATGCCCGGAAGTGGGGGCAAATACCAGGATTCCGAAAAGTTGACTTTTTTTGGGTGGAACTCCATATTAAAGATTCCTGACACAGGAACTGTTGTATTATTGACTGTGTATGTCATATGTTTCTGTGTCACCTCAGCTAGCTGGAGGTGCTCCTAAGAAAACAGGAGCTGGCAGGGGAGGGGGAAAATTTTAAGTGGCTGGCATGGTGTTTCCAGCAGAAGAGCGTGAAAAGGGTTCAAAGGTATTTCAGGTACATGACAGACCAATCAAGGGTTAATACGGCAAACCACGGAGAGCCCCCGGTACCAGGAGACAACTTCAATGAACAGAAAAAGACAAGGAGTGAGTTCAAAGAAATGTCAAATTTATTGGGCGGGTATACAGCTTACATTTGATTCAACTTACCCAATCACAATAGGGGAGGGGTTAGTAAAAAGGAATACAGTAATATCATGAATATAATTAAACAAATCAGTTATATGGTTATTCAAATCTATAACCTCTAACTAACATAAGGTTACAAAAAAATCACCTGGCTTATGACTAATAAGTCACACTTCCCTGTTCCCATGTCCATTTCTCATTTAACCAGTTCAGTCTAGACCACAATCTTATTATAGAAAAAGCAGAAATGCCTATGCAAGCTATTGTGTGTCTTGCAACAAGCACCTTGCAAATCGGCAGTTACCAGAATTAAAGATGTATGAACTTATGAAAAAACAAGATGGAGTCACTATAGTCTAATCGCATTACTGCAATCCCCTCTTGAAGTCACAAAGAGGACTTGCTTCTTCTCATTGTGACATATTCATCCTGGTGACCATTATAAAAGTCAAGGTACATTCTAAGCTTGTGCAGTTAGTTTCGTAACGAATCGAAATTCAGCCGAATTTTGCATCTTTCCGACATTCGGATGCATCCGAATGTCCGAATAGAAAAATAACGAATTACAACGAATACGAAAGAATTATAACGAATGGATTCAAATGAATTTGAATGAATTCGACATGATTTGGTAATTCTTTAAAGATCTAATGAAACAAAAGGTCAGCTCAAAGTAAATCTTATAGTCCAATCAGCTAATTAATTTTGTGCCAGAGGATGGATTACTGGCAAAGTGCATTCCTGAGAACCGAGTTAGAAGGGTGTTGTATTGTATTTGAGCAGAGGAGAAGAGAAGTTGTCATTGTGTGTGTTCAAAAGATTCAATAAACAAACGACTTTACTAACTACGAATCATTATCACGAATGTCTATACATACATAAATATCGAATTTCAACGAATACGAACGAATGAATTGGACACTCTACGAATAATAACGAATTATCCGAAAACGTATAAACGTAACATAACGAATATAACAGAACGAAATGATGTATTTTACGAATGACAGTGAATCGAAACTAAACGAAATTTTCCGTTGTGCACAAGTCTAGTACATTCTATTAGCTACAGCTGGGTAAGGAGGTTGAGTACCTTGGGAAATCATGCACATGATAAACTTGAAGCTGGCATACAGGAGTAAGGCCATAAGCAAAATCGGTACAACAAACATAGCACTATCCTTTATCCAGGAAAAAAACTCCACTGAAACCAAACCCCCCCCCACGCTACCCAGGGGGTTCCAAGTCTTAGCAAGGTCTCTTGCTTCAACCTGTAATTTATCTAGTATTTCATTCAAAATCCCAGGGTAATTATTTAGCGTTTTTTCATCATGTCAATACCCCATACGGTTCTTGAGGGGAACCATGACCTGGCATAATGGTGTCCGAGGGGGTATCTGGGATGAACACCAGCCTTGAGCAAGTGACTTCTCTCATTGTCTCAGAGAATTCCCATTATCAGGATTAATGAGGCTAAGTAACACCACCCTTGGGGATCACTAGGAATCCATGGATGGTATGTACTTCTGCAACAAATGTATTTGCTGTTGCCCCTGGCTAGGAATGAGCCGAACACCCCCAATTTGGTTCGCGGCAGAACATGTGAATGGACCGAAAGTCTATGGGACCCGAATGTGAGAATTTAAAAGGCTAATATGCAAGTTATTTTCCTAAAAGGTGTTTGGGGACCTGGGTCCTGCCCCAGGGCACATGAATCAATGCAAAAAAAGTTTTAAAAATTGCATTTTTTTGGGGGGGGAATAGTGATTTTTAACCAGTTGCCAACTGCCGCACACCGATGTATGTCGGCAGAATGACACGGGTAGGCATAATGGGCGTACCTGTACGTCCCTGCCTCCCAGCGGGTGGGAGGCTCAATCGGAGCCCCCGACTGCCTGCGTTGGTCGGAATGGTTACAGGAGCGATGCTTGCTGGGGGGGAGGCCACTGATTCATGGCCACCCCCTCACGATCGTTCCTGACGAATGAGAAGCTTCCTTTGCTTCTGTAATGTAAACAGAAGCACAGGAAGTGATGTCGTCTCGCCTCATGCAGCCTTTCCGTTCCGGCGCCCAAGGAGAGAAGACATCACTGTGAGTCTGCACCAACACTACACTAACAGTAGAACACGCAAGCACACAAATCGCCCCTGATCACCAACGCCCCCCCCCCACACCCCCTGTCACATTGACACCTATAGCAGTTTTTTTATTTTTTTACTGATCACTGCATTGGTGTCATTTGTGACTGTTATAAGTATTAGGGCAGTTAGTGGTAGGCCCCTTTAGGTCTAGGGTACCCCCCAATAAAGTTTTAACCCCTTGATCACCCCCGCCCCCTGTTGCCAATGTCACTAAGCAATCTTTTTTTTTTTGTCTGATCGCCGTATTGGTGTCACAGGTGACGCTAGTTAGCCAGGTAAGTATTTAGGTTCAGCGTCAGCTAACCCCATATACTACCTAATAAAGGTTTTAACCCCCTGATTGCCCCCCAATTAACCCTTTCACCAGTGATCACGGATGCTGGTTAGTTTTTCATACCCGCCGTTTATTACTCAATAAAGGTTTAACCCCTTGATCGCCTGGCGGGTGATATCTGTTCATTTTTAGCGTCAGATAGGGTCTGCGTCACCCTAGGTAGCATCAGGTTATTGCCAGTACCGCTAATACACACGCAGCATACACCTCCCTTAGTGATATAGTATCTGAAGGGCTCAATATCTGATCTGATCAGATCTATACTAACGCCCCCAGCAGTTTAGGGTTCCCAAAAATGCAGTGTTAGCTAGTATCTGGGCTGATCACGCTAGCACCTGCATTTTGCCCCTTCCGCCCAGCCCACGCAAGTGCAGCGTTGATTGATCACTGTCACTTACAAAACGCAACACACATATCTGCAGCATTCGCAGAGTCAGGCCTGATCCCTGTGATCGCTAACAGTTTTTTTTTTTTGTAGCGTTTTGATACAGTTGCTGAGAGCCTAGGAGCTTTTTTTACCTGTGAGTCTCACTAGTGTACCAGTAAATTTAGAGCCCAAAATGGCAAATCGAAGGTATACTAGTGAAGAGGCCTACACATTTCTGAGCATGACAGATAGTGAAGAGGAAGTCGCTCATCTGTCAGATTAAGGCTCAGAATACGATCCTGAAGACTACAGCGGCTCCATGACAGATAGCTCTGATGACGGAGTTGTGGTCCCTGCCAAGGTCAGATGTACCAGACCCCGATCTTCTTCTTCTGCTGTTGAGGTGCAAGAACTGTAGGGCTCTTGTATGGAGCAGAGAAGTACTAGTGCCACTATTCCTTCTGGTGAACTGGCAAGCACCAGCGGCCTAGTACACCCTGGTCGTACTCAAACCGGCACTGCAGTAACACTTGGTGATATGGCGAGTCCCATAAGTGCAGTTCAAGCTGATGAGGTGGCAAGCACAAGTAGTGTCCCGCTGCCACCAAGGAGACAGACCTGTCTGTCGTGCCCATAGTGCCCTTCCTGCTGCATTCACCAACCCTAATTGGGAGTCCACCACTTCTGCAGCACCCGTACTTCCCCCCCATTCACTGGCCAACCAGGCATTCAGGTGGAAACAGTTGATTTTACATCACTTGATTTTTTATTTGCTGTTTTTCACCTAAGACCTCTATAGATCTCTTGTGGACCAAAGCAATTTGTATGCTGGTGAATACATCACCGCTAATCCCCAGTCCTCCCTTGCCAGAGATTGGAAACCAATTATGGTTACCAAATTTAAGACCTTTCTGGACCTATCCCTCGATCTGGGCATAACTAAAGAGTCAGTTGTGGTCATATTGGTCCAGTGACCCAATTCACCATATGCCCGTGTTCTCTGCTTCCATGGCCAGGGCACGATACGAGCAGATTTTGTGGTTCATGCACTTCAGCAACAATCAACTCTGTCTTCCTCGTGGAGACCCTGGATACGATCAGCTCTACAGAATTCGGCCCCTCGTAAACCACTTCAACCAACGCTTTGCAGACTTGTTACTCCCCATCAAGTTGTCTGCGTTAATGAGTGCCTGATTACGTTTTCTGGCTGCTTGTCATTCAAGCAGTATCTTCTCAGAAGCGTGCCAGATACAGGGTCAAGATGTATAAGCTCTGTGACAGGGCCACAGGCTATAAATGTAGTTTTATGGTTTGCAAGGGAAGAGATAGACATGTAGAGCCGACAAACAGCCCTGACTACATAGGGAGCAGAGGGAAGATTGTGTGGGACTCAGTGTCACCCTTATTCGGAAAGGGGTACCGTTTGTATGTGGACAATTATTACATGAGCGTGCCACTTTTTAGTCACTTGTATGATCATCAGATTGGAGCATGTGGCAAAGTGCAACCTAATCATGTGTAAAATTCAATCCAGTACTGTGAATATTGCCAACACTCCATATAAAGTGAATAGTGCTTCAATAAATAAATATACAGTGCCTTGCGAAAGTATTCGGCCCCCTTGAACTTTTCAACCTTTTGCCACATTTCAGGCTTCAAACATAAAGATATAAAATTTAGATTTTTTGTGAAGAATCAACAACAAGTGGGACACAATTGTGGAGTGGAACAAAATCTATTGGATATTTTAAACTTTTTTAGCAAATAAAAAAACTGAAAAGTGGTGCGTGCAAAATAATTCGGCCCCTTTAACTCTCAGTGCAGCAAACTCACTCCAGAAGTTCAGCGAGGATCTCTGAATGATCCAATGTTGTCCTAAATGACTGATGGTGATAAATAGAATCCACCTGTGTGTAATCAAGTCTCTGTATAAATGTACCTGCTCTGTGATAGTCTCAGGGTTCTGTTGAAAGCGCAGAGAGCATCATGAAGACCAAGGAACACACCAGGCAGGTCCATAATACTGTTGTGGAGAAGTTTAAAGCCGGATTTGGATACAAAAAGATTTCCCAAGCTTTAAACATCCCAAGGAGCACTGTGCAAGCGATCATTTTGAAATAGGAGTATCAGACCACTGAAAATCTACCAAGACCTGGCCGTCCCTCTAAACTTTCAGCTCAGACAAGGAGAAGACTGATCAGAGATGCAGCCAAGAGGCCCATGATCACTCTGGATGAGCTGCAGAGAATTACAGCTGAGGTGGGAGAGTCTGTCCATAGGACAACAATCAGTTGTACACTGCACAAATCTGGCCTTTATGGAAGAGTGGCAAGAAGAAAGCCATTTCTCAAAGATATCCATAAAAAGTCTCGTCTAAAGTTTGCCACAAGCCACCTGGGAGACACACCAAACATGTGGAAGAAGGTGCTCTGGTCAGATGAAATCAAAATCGAACTTTTTGCCCACAATGCAAAACGATATGTTTGGCATAAAAGCAACACAGCTCATCACCCTCAACACACCATCCCCACTGCCAAACATGGTGGTGGCAGCATCATGGTTTGGGCCTGCTTTTCTTCAGCAGGGACAGGGAAGATAGTTAAAATTGAGGGGAAGATGGATGCAGCCAAATACAGGACCATTCTGGATGAAAACCTGTTGGAGTCTGCAAAAGACCTGAAACTGGGACGGAGATTTATCTTCCAACAAGACAATGATCCCAAACATACAGCAAAATCTACAAAGGAATGGTTCACAAATAAACGTATCCAGGTGTTAGAATGGCCAAGTCAAAGTCCAGACCTGAATCCAATCGAGAATCTGTGGAAAGAGCTGAAAACTGCTGTTCACAAACGCTCTCCATCCAACCTCACTGAGCTCCAGCTGTTTTGCAAGGAAGAATGGGCAAGAATTTCAGTCTCTCGATGTGCAAAACTGATAGAGACATACCCCAAGCGACTTGCAGCTGTAATCGCAGCAAAAGGTAGCTCTACAAAGTATTAACGCAAGGGGGCCGAATAATTTTGCACGCCCCACTTTTCATTTTTTGATTAGTTAAAAAAGTTTCAAAAATCCAATAGATTTCGTTCCACTTCACAATTGTGTCCCACTTGTTGGTGATTCTTCATAAAAAATAAAATTTTTATATCTTTATGTTTGAAGCCTAAAATGTGGCAAAAGGTTGAAAAGTTCAAGGGGGCCGAATACTTTCGCAAGGCACTGTATGTTTAAAAAAAAAATATCTGTAAAATCTATATCCATATAGATAGAATCTCTATCTATCGGTAATACTTCATCACATCAAAAATAAAAGTGGCAAGTGCTTAGTGCTGTGTGACTCAATCCCTGGGTGTGTGTGTGTGTGTGTGTGTGTGTATATATGTGTGTGTGTGTGTATGTGTGTGTATGTATGTATATGTATATATATATATATATATATATATATATATAATATAATCTCTATCTATCACTTACCCCCTGAAGGAGCTGCTGGTTTTGATTGGGCCTGCACTCTACCTAGAGACCCCCTGACTTGACTCAATCCCCTTGGCACAGCTGTGGTGCAAAGTACCTTTATTGTACCCTCAGGATCCACTGGCTCCACCTGGTGGTGAAAAACAGTACGCCACGCAACTGGATACTTAACCAGAAATATTGTTTACTATAAAATATTTCAATAGGTGGTTACAGTAATTTGCGGTCATCCCAACATAGGATGACAGCACTATATATTAGAATATAACAGATGTATATAAATGTATTTATATGAACCTGGGAGCTCCCCTTGTTTTAAAGGCTATACGTGAGGCCTCACTAAAGTACTTTAATCCGGGGTTTTCTTTTCTTCGCTAGCTCAAGTCACTCCTTTGTATTTGTAATCCAAAGTAAGGTGGAAAATTAAGCTGAAATGCTCCTCGTGTAATTTCGGTAACTTATTTACATGCGCTGAGGCGCCAAAGTAACTAGGCCTCAATCCTGTTCAGTGTCTCTTCTATGCCTCCGTGGAACTGCAGATTCCAATGATGCCTGTGAGTGAGTCTAACTGCAAGTAAAAGTTAACAAACGTGTACATATAGCGTGTGCGTGTATATGTATGTGTTATATATTATTTATTATGTATGTGAACTCAAATGAACATGTTGAAAAAAAAACAGAAAATCCATAAAACATTTCCGTGTGCTGCTCCTGCACACAACCAAAATAAAGTGACGCATGTTAATTACAGAGTCATGAGTCCCAAAAAACATATATCTCTCTGTGTGATTATACACTATTAAATAGCAGTCTGTGATCCGTGCACACATAAAATAAAGGTGACTCTCTAGTGCTCCCCTTTTCTATCTGCATCACCCTCTTATGCCTGCACTCACCAGAGCGCCTCCCCCCTGCAGGGGTAATAGGGCTATAAGCTGTATTCCAATGCCTGTGTCCCCCTTTAACGAGGTATCCCTCTGGTTCGCACAGCTGCAATCCACCTCACCAAAGCGGTTTAGGAATCCCCAGTGATGGGCATAGGCACAAGAGGGTGATGCGGATGGAATTTCAGGGATTAAGTCACACAGCACTAAGCACTTGTCACTTTATTTATTTTTTAATTTCCTACTTCTTTATTATAAATTTTTTCATCACTACAAACCAACATACTTTTCACTCATACCGTTTGTACATAAATTCCTTATTTCTAATTGTATATAGAGCAAAAAGAAAGCGCACGCCTACCCTAGTGTATTATTGTTTATTTAAAAGATAAATTCATAACATGAAGTTTGTACTCACTGACATCCAGTGTTTCTTAGCATGTTCAGTTCCACAACAGCCTCCTCTCCTGCTCCGTATCGTATGGTTGGCTCACTTGGGCTTGCGGCATAAGAAAACATACAGCACGTCTAAGCCTTCTATTCACCTACACCAAACTTTTAAATAAACAATAATACACTAGGGTAGGCGTGCGCTTTCTTTTTGCTCTATATACTTTCAGAGTCTCGTCCGGCACCCAGTGGATATGTGGGAGATCTGCAACACCCATAAGTAGATTATATGCATATGTAACTGATTACTGATGGAAGGAGAACAGTGGGGACAGCTCTAAACTTGGTTTCCTGTCGCATCATGGCAGCATAAACTCTGGGTTGTGACTCCGCCCCCACAACCTGATGGGACCACATAGCTATAAGATGAAGATACGCCCCCCGCCCCGGTATTCTCTTATTTTTCCTCACCTGTTGGGATCGCACTGATCATCACCCTCTTACTGCTTCGCCCCAGCCAGGTTCTAGCCTCTCCTGGGTGGAAGTCCTTACCGGTACAGCCTCTAAAAGAAGCTAAATGGAAGGACCCCCCACTCTAGTGATCTCAGGGGTATGAATACTTTTTCTCTGCAAACAGAGCATTGCCTCTATAGCCGTTGGAAGTAAGCCTTAAACAGGATTAGTACCTGTGGTGGTCTCCGGTTTCCTCTTCCTCCCTGGTGTCTCTCTGTCTACAGCTTGACAGCATACTCTCTGCCTTCAGTATCTCTTGTCACCTTAGGTTGTCTGGTGCCTTTCCCCCAGTGTTGCCTCTATGGCATATTTTACTTCCTTTTGCTGAGCTCTGTAGTCCCACAGCAGCATCAGCACTCTTCCTGGTCACTCTGCCTCTTTGCACATGCTCACTGTGCACTTTGGGCAGCCTGTGTATGTCTATCTATGTCTTTTCCCTTTTCCAAGATGGCGCCGGCGGCCGAACGGTGCTACTGAGCATGTGCGGGTGGGACATGACCCCTGGCTTCAATTTTAAAAGGGGAATATGCCTTTTTTTTTTTTTTTTTTTTTATGCAGATGCCTTTTTTACCTGTTTATTGTGCTCAGCTGAATTTCATGACTACTGCATTTATGTTTTTTCTGCCCCAGTGTTGCCTCTCTGTTTGGTAAGTATCTCCCCTGTATTTTTCTTCTCTCTATTCCCCTCTTGTTTCTGTTGTGGCTTTATCTTCCTTACCCTTTTTGTGTTACCTGTGCCTTCAGGCTTCCTCTGTTCCCTATCCATGGAGACCACTGCTCCAGCAGATCGCCACCAGCATAATAGGTAAGAGGGGAGGAGTTTGGTAAGTAGAGAAGATCGAAAAAGAGAGCAGGATGCACTAGCGCTATGTAAATGGTTAGCCCTATCAGGTCCGCAAGATCATCTCGCAGAGATTCCTCGCATAGAAGAAGATGCTCTGGCCATTGGTGGAGCCATTCGGGTGGAGGAAGTCGCTCAGGGAAAGGGACCTGCAGGAGGAGTCGCTCCAAGTCTCGTTCAAGGCGCAGCCATTCCCACCAAAGAAGATCCCCCTGACCGGAGGCGCCATTCACCAGCACGCCACTCCCATCCTTCTGAAAATACCTGCTGGGTATGCGGGGCCATAGCCCTTCCAGATAGGTTGGCATGCTGCAGGTCCTTTGAAGAAGCCACCAGAGAGAAAGGGCAAGAACACAATGAGCTCACAGAGTCTTCTGCCCCACGTGTCGCTCCGGACTCGGAGTTATCTCCACGGGGTGCTTCGCCGGCTCCCCCAAGTACTTCCAGAGAGCATGATTCTCCTTTAGATGAGGAAGAACTAGAGGCTTCAGCGGGATTTGACTTCTCCTAATAGAGCCTTTTGTGAGGTCAGTGAAGGGGGCCATTAGCTGGGAGGAATCCCAGGAGGCCCAACCCAAAAGGAGAAAATATTTCCCGAACCTGATGAGAGAACCTGAAGCCTTCCCCTTCATTGATGAGTTGGAGGAACTTATCAGAGACGAGTGGCAGAGGCCCGAGAAGAAAGCAAGTCTCAACAATCGGCTTGCCAAACTATATCCTCTAAAGTAGGCTAAAATTAAATCTCTTGTGTCCCTGCCAGTGGTGGATGCATCCCAGGCAAGTTAGGCTCCCTATCGAGGACACCGTGTCATTCAAGGACGTCCTGGCTAGGAAGATTGATACTGATCTCAAAAGAGCTTACCTAGCAGCAGGAAGCGTATGCAGGCCAGCAGTGGTTCTTGCAGCTGTGGGTAAGGCTATTGGCAGTTGGTCAGCAAGCACAGAAAAGCTTGTATCCGAGGGCGCTGATCAGGACCAGATAGTTAGGGCCCTGTAAGAACTAAGCCTTGCAGGGGATTTTGTGGCAGAGGCATCTGTGGATGCTATTAAGTCTGCATCCAGGGCTATGTTGTCCTTGGTAATGGCCAGACGGGCTCTCTGGCTCAAACCCTGGGTGGCAGTTCCTGCTTCCAAATCCAATTGGGCCGCATCCCGTATGATGGCGAGAACCTTTTCGGCGCAAAATTGGACTCTGCTATTTCTAAGGTCACTGGCGGAAAATCAGGGCTTATCCCCTCGGATAGAAAGCCAAAGCTTCAGAGGCCTCCTCCCTTTAAGCGTAACCTCCCAGACAGGTACAGGGATGCCAAGTCCTACAGGCCTGGTAGGGAGTACAGAAGGAAGTTCCAGAAGCCCAGAACCCCGGCATCTACTGACCAGAAGTCCTTTTGAAGGTGCGTCCGCCCAGCCAGCAGTGGTGGGGGCCAGACTCTCACGCTGGTCTGGGCGGAAACAGTAAGCGACCCCTGGACGTTAACCACTGTTCGCGTCGGGCACAGATGTTCATTCAAGGGACTTCCCCTGGGGGACCATTTTTTCCCAACAAACCTCCCGTCATCCCGGCAAAAGAGGTTAGCCTTGACCCGATCAGGATCTACTCCAAAAGGAAGCAATTACCGAGGTGCCCCTATCCCAAAGAGGTCGGGGGGGTCTATTCCCCTCCTATTTCTAGTAAAAAAGAAATCGGGGGACCTACGTCCGGTCCTGGATCTTGACTTAAACCGCTCTATCCAGGTAGAAGCATTCAAAATGGAGAGCCTTCAGTCTATCCTTCAGGCCATAAATCTGGGGGACTGGATGCTCTCCATAGATCTACAGGACGCCTACCTCCATATCCCTATCCATTCAGAACTCCAAAAGTTCCTCAGTTTTTCGCTATACCACAGACACTTTCAGTTCTGAAGTCTTAAGTTTGGAATCTCTATGGCTCCCAGGACCTTTACAAAGGTCCTTCTTCCCGTTATCGCGCATCTGAGGGAGAGGGGGCTGCGAGTCCACCATTATCTGGATGATATGCTCCTCCTCTCAGACAGCCGGGAGTCGCTGTTACAGCATCGAAAGATCCTCGCCTCCACTCTGCAGAATCTGGGATGGCTGATAAACTGGGGGAAGAGCCAGACTCGGCCCACCCAGAGAATGATCTTCTTAGGAGCCCAACTAGATACCCAGTTGAATACAGTTGAAGTCTTCCCTGTTGGTCCGGAAGGTGAAGAAGGCCATTCTAGCAAGATCCCTGTCGGCCAGAGTATGCCTCAGCCTTCTAGGCTCCCTATCAACGACCATTCCTATGGTCCGTTGGGCTAAGTGGCACACCAGACCTCTGCAGAACTCCTTCCTACATCAGTGGGATTGTTTATCCATGACCCAGACGGTCCGGATCTCGGAGACAGTCAGGCACTCATTGCGTTGGTGGACTTGTCCCCACAACTTAAACAATTGCAAACACATAACGAATGATAACAAACAATGTAGAGCTATAATGTCAAAAAATGTAAAAAACCTAGACATAAATCACCAAATGATCTGGTAGTGAAATCAAACTTAAAAGGTCAGCACACATATCACATGTTGTGCAGTCTAGTAAGGAATACAGAAAATGTGCTTCAGTGAACTAACAATATGAGCATAAAGTCCAGCTATGACAAAATAATGTGAAACGTGAGTCCAGATATTCCGTTGGTATGAACGATGTATAGCATTCCGTTCACAGCCAGAAAATATTATAGAAAACGGTGGATACCCTTACCGAAAATGGTGGACACAAACTACTGTATAGTAAATGTGTCATGCAGGCTTATGTGCGTCACACACCATTCGTATACATCAGGTCATGGATCACCATCCGAATAGTCGCTGCCCACTTCAGGATCGGAACACCTCAGATCTCCAGGGTTTTCAACTCTCTCTCGAAGGTTCCGGTCAGCTAGGAGCTCAGAGCGGGTTCACCATAAACAAAAAGTAAGGACACAATGCCTCTCATAGTGAAATTCCACCATTAAAGGTTTTATTTGAAATTTTTTTCCAAATGACATGTAAAAAATATCCAAAAAGAATCACGTGCTCCAATAAAAATGAACGATAAAAAGAGCAATATGGGGAGCAGGAAACGCTAGTCCGACGCGTTTCGACTAATAAGCCTTCTACTGGGGCATTACCTGTCGCCCCCCCCCCCCATATTGCTACCATATATATGTCTTTACAGATTAATCAATGTCTCCCACCTGTCAGAAAACACCTCCTCCAACACCTCTTCCATTAACCCTTGATGTGTGTGTACACACAGCGCCGCACGCATTGACAGTAACAGGACCCAGCCAACATTATCTCACCTTACAATGAATGGTTAAACACTCCATCTCAAGAAAATAATTGAGGGCAGGTAACCATCAGATCCAAAATGGCAGCCGTGCGTGCATTCCACCGGAGTTAATACCAGAAAACCGGAAATGGTAATCAACTCCAATATATAAATGATCTATTATCAAAGATTATACCACAAAGCCAGATCTTGCCGTCTATATGTAAGGGTAGCAAATCTAACCATCCAAGTTTGCACAAAACTGTCACATTTGTTTCCATGCAATCCACAAAGGAGGAAGCAAAACACTGTCTGCATTCCAAGCCTCTATCTGAAAACAGGAAGTGATCATACGTCCCTTCCGGTTCCGGGTGATAGAGCACATTACATACAGAGGAGAACAGGAAACAATGTTTGCATTCCAAGCCTCATTGTGAAACTGGAAGTAGTCACACACCACTTCCGGGTTCATACGTTCTCTACATACATTTCAATGGGGAGGAAGCAAACCTATTGTTTGCATTCCACACCTCAATGTGAAACTCAAAGGGTAAGAGGAATTGCGGCAGGAAGTGAGCCTGGACCACTTAGCAAGCCTCATTCTCAAACCAGAAAAGGTCAAAATGCCAAGATACACAAAAACCCAATCAATCCCCCAGGGCGATAGTAAGCGGTATAGATTCCGTCACAGCAAGGATTGTGAGGTATATTGATTTCTTTCTACAACCCTTAGTTAAGACCGTACCCTCATACCTTAAGGATACTCGTACCCTCATACCTTAAGGATACTCGTGATACGATCAGGTTACTTGAGAGTGTGGAATACCAAGAAGATTTGCTTTTAGTAATGGCTGATGTATCGGCTTTGTATACATCCATTCCTCTAGATTTGGGTCTAGCTGCAGTTGAGTATTTCCTGAATAAGGGTTACTCTTTATCCCCCCATACACAAGAATTATATTATGGATTTGTTAAAATTTGCGATGGAACATAACTGCTTCTGGTTTCAAAACGTGTTTTATTCCCAAATAAAGGGAGTGGCTATGGGGGCAAAATATGCCCCCAGTCTAGAGAATTTGTTTATGGCCCAATGGGAGGAGGATGTCGTCTATGCTTACAAACGACCTGAATTTAGTCCTATGGGCTAGGTACATAGACGACATCCTCCTCCTGTGGAAAGGGGACCATGCATCATTGCAGTTATTTATGACAGAATTAAATGCTAACAATAGAGGTATCATTCTCACTTTTGAAGCAAGTGTTAGTTCCATAAATTTTTTGGATCTGAAGATTTCAGTCATTAATCAACAATTAGTTCTACAGACTTACTTCAAGACTACCGACCGGAATGGTTACATTCCGGTCGATGGCTGTCATCATCAACAATGGTTATGATCTTTCCCTAAGGGGTAATTTATGCGTCTTAGACGCAATTGTTCGCGTACTGAGGACTTTGTTATTCAGGCTTCTGTCTTGAAACAGATTCTTGGAAAAGGGATACAGATCTAACACATTGGATGATGATATTCGAGCAGTACAATGCATGGACAGATGCTCTTTGTTGGCTGATAAACCACGAGCCAAGGATGGAGATCACTTCAGATGGTCTTTTTTCACAACCTTTTCTATTCAACATAGGGAAGTTGGAAAGATTTTGAATAGACATTGGAAGGTGTTAAGTGAGGACAGAGTGCTGGGACCTGTGTATCCTGATGGGGCTGGTATTATTTTTAGGGGCGCCCGTTCAGTGAGGGGTGAGATTGCTCCCAACACAGTGGACCCTCCAACTAAACCAACATTTTTCTTTATTTGTAAAGGCTTTTTTCCTTGTAAGAAGTGTAATGTGTGTGCGCATAACGTTATGAGACGCAAGACTGACACCTTTGCATCCAGCGTAACAACACAGATATACAAAATGAGATACTTCACAATGTGTGCGACCAAGTATGTCGTATATTTAATTACATGTCCATGTAATAAACAATATGTTGGCCGCACGTATCGGACTTTCTCTGTGCGTGTCAACAAACATATTGCTAAAATTAAGAAAGGCTGTGATAAGCATACGGTCCCCCGCCATTATTTAGAGTGCCATGATAGAGACCCTAATGGCACCCTATTTCAAGTGATAGACAAATTCGTCCCTCACTGGCGGGGTGAACCTAAGATTAGGGGCGTTTCGCGCTTAGAAACATATTGGATATATGAGCTAAGGTGCTACTCGCCCTACGGCATGAATGTTGATTGGGACATCAACGGTTTCATAGACCGTGGGTGAGTGGCGCCTCGGCCCGTATTCCTTTGTTCTTTTCCCCTTTTTCATTGCACTCACTCTGAGGTTATACGATAGTTTTGTCTATAATGGCTTTAGCATGATGACATTCTTTCATATCTTGAAGTTGTTCGCATGCAATTTTTTATTTATTTTTTGTTTTTTTGCTAGCATACAATTACATTCGTTGATAATGTTGGCTATATTTATCGATTATTTCTGACTCTGGAATATTGAAGGATTATTCTATTACTATTTTTTTGTATACATTATTCTGGTAGTTGGAGTTCCGCCTTAGGATGGATCCCCACTCTGGAATTGTGGTATCAGATGTAGATGGGTGAGAAAAGTATGACTGGGTTAGAATAAGGTCAGCCTTCTTTTCCAGGTACATATTTTTATTTTTACCTTTTTTTTTTTTTTTTTTTTTTTATTTGACTGTAGCAGATTACTGATTGCATTATTAAATTAATTCAGGCGTTTTGACCTTTTTCTGGTTTGAGAATTAGGCTTGCTAAATGGTCCAGGCTCACTTCCTGCTGCAATTCCTCTTACCCTTTGAGTTTCACATTGAGGTGTGGAATGCAAACAATAGGTTTGCTTCCTCCCCATTGAAATGTATGTAGAGAACGTGTGAACCCGGAAGTGGTGTGTGACTACTTCCGGTTTCACAACGAGGCTTGAAATGCAAACACTGGTTTCTGTTCTCCTCTGTATGTAATGTGCTCTATCACCCGGAAGTGACGTATGATCACTTCCTGTTATCAGATAGAGGCTTGGAATGCAGACAGTGTTTTGTATCCTCCTTTTGTGGATTGCATGGAAACAAATGTGACAGTTTTGTGCAAACTTGGATGGTTAGATTTGCTACCCTTACATATAGACGGCAAGATCTGGCTTTGTGGTATAATCTTTGATAATAGATCATTTATATATTGGAGTTGATTACCATTACCGGTTTTCTGGTATTAACTCCGGTGGAATGCACGCACGGCCGCCATTTTGGATCTGATGGTTACCTGCCCTCAATTGTTTTCTTGAGATGGAGTGTTTAACCAATCATTGTAAGGTGAGATAATGTTGGCTGGGTGCTGGTACTGTCAATGCGTGCGGCGCTGTGTGCACACACATCAAGAGTTAATGGAAGAGGTGTTGGAGGAGGTGTTTTCTGACAGGTGGGAGACATTGATTAATCTGTAAAGACTTGTATATATGGTAGCAATATGGGGGGGGACAGGTAATGGCTCAGTAGAAGGCTTATTAGTCGAAACGCGTTGGGATAGCGTTTCCTGCTCCCCATATTGCTCTTTTTATCGTTCATTTTTATTGGATCACGTGATTCTTTTTGCATATTTTTTATATGTCATTTGGAATTTTTTTACAAATAAAACCTTTAATGGTGGAATTTCACTATGAGAGGCATTGTGTCCTTACTTTTTGTGTATGGTGAACCCGCTCTGAGCTCCTAGCTGACCGGAACCTTCGAGAGAGAGTTGAAAACCCTGGAGATCTGAGGTGTTCCGATCCTGAAGTGGGCAGCGACTATTCGGATGGTGATCCATAGTGATGGACGAACTTCCGACGGGACGTTTCGCGAACGCGAAACGCGAACGGACACAAACGTTCGCGAAAACGACCGTTCGCCGCGGGCTCCATTGACTTCAATGGGAGGCGAATTTCGCAAACCTTTAGGTCGAATTTGCGGCCACGGGGTAATTATTAGGGGGTAGCACGTAGTCCCACCACCTGGACAATAGCATAATACATGTATGAGGTGAATTTGGGATCGATAACTACAAGCATTTTTTTTTTATTTGGGAAATTGTTCTGACAATTCAGGACTATGGAGCTAATGAAGGCAATGGAGGAGAGGGAAGGTCAGGGACCAGGGTAGGCAAACAAGAGGGTGCAGGAGATACAGAGCACTGACAGCAGCACCGTAATACAGAGCACTGACATCAGCACCGTGACATACAGCGCTGACAGCAGCTCCGTGACATACAGCGCTGACAGCAGCTCCGTGACATACAGCGCTGACAGCAGCTCCGTGACATACAGCGCTGACAGCAGCTCCGTGACATACAGCGCTGACAGCAGCTCCGTGACATACAGCGCTGACAGCAGCACCGTGACATACAGCGCTGACAGCAGCTCCGTGACATACAGCGCTGACAGCAGCTCCGTGACATACAGCGCTGACAGCAGCTCCGTGACATACAGCACTGACAGCAGCTCCGTGACATACAGCGCTGACAGCAGCTCCGTGACATACAGCGCTGACAGCAGCACCGTGACATACAGCGCTGACAGCAGCTCCGTGACATACAGCGCTGACAGCAGCTCCGTGACATACAGCGCTGACAGCAGCTCCGTGACATACAGCACTGACAGCAGCTCCGTGACATACAGCGCTGACAGCAGCTCCGTGACATACAGCGCTGACAGCAGCACCGTGACATACAGCGCTGACAGCAGCTCCGTGACATACAGCGCTGACAGCAGCTCCGTGACATACAGCGCTGACAGCAGCTCCGTGACATACAGCGCTGACAGCAGCTCCGTGACATACAGCGCTGACAGCAGCTCCGTGACATACAGCGCTGACAGCAGCTCCGTGACATACAGCGCTGACAGCAGCTCCGTGACATACAGCGCTGACAGCAGCACCGTAAGCAGCCCCAGGAGGAAGTCAGCACAGCACAGGGATGGTGTGATCCCCTCATAATAAGAACCCCCAGGAGGAAGTCAGCACAGCACAGGGATGGTGGGAGCCCCTCATAATAAGAACCCCCAGGAGGAAGTCAGCACAGCACAGGGATGGTGGGAGCCCCTCATAATAAGAACACCCAGGAGGAAGTCAGCACAGCACAGGGATGGTGGGAACCCCTCATAATAAGCAGCCCCAGTAGAAATATGACACCGCTCAATCTCTTCAAAGAGGAGGGTAGGGGCATATAGTACGGTGTGCTTTTTTGGGTCAGGGAAGTGAGCCAAATGAATTAAGAAGGTCTGTGTGCTTGATTCCAAAAATTGTTTATAGACATATACATGGTCTACTGATCACATGTGTTGAATTCCTCCGAGATCCATGCCTCATTCATTTTTAGAAATGTGAGGTAGTTAACACTGTCGTGAGCTAGGCGAGTACGCTTATCGGTCACAATCCCCCCTGCTGCGCTGAACGTCCTTTCGGACAGGACACTGGATGAGGGGCAAGCCAACAGTTCGATTGCAAATTGGGCAAGCTCTGGCCAGAGGTCAAGCCTGCCCACCCAGTAGTCTAGGGGTTCATCACTCCTCAGAGCGTCCACATCGGCCGTTAACCCAATGTAGTCGGACACCTGACGGTCTAGGCGTTCCCTGATGCTGGATCCGGATGACACCTGTCGATGGGTCGGCTGAAAGAATGACCTCATATCCGAAGTCACCAACACATCTTCAAACCGGCCTCTTCTTGCAGGCGCTGTTGGATTGGTACCCGCAAATCCTTCTCTGGGAGTGGGAATTGCTCCTCTGCCAGCGCACGCAAAAGCAGAATGCAGCATTTCTCGAAGCAAGGCCTGGAAGTGCTGCATTCTGACAGCCCTCTGCGACGGCGGTAACATTTCCGCCATTTTGTGTTTGTACCGGGGATCTAAGTACGTTGCCACCCAGTACTGGTCCTTGACCCTCATGCTTTTTATACGGGGGTCCCTATTAAAACACTGGAGCATGAAGGCCCCCATTTGCACTCAAGCGGAAGGTATGTGGTGGTGGTGGTGTTGTTGGTGGTAGTGTCTTTGGGGGTGCACATAGCAGAGAGTGAAGAAGAGGGTGCAGATCGAGAGGATGAGGAGGGTGCAGAAGAATAAGGCTGAGTGAGCCACTCAACCAAGTCTGGTGCGTCCTTTAAAGTAATTGAACGCACCTTCTGCAACTTCCCACTTTGGCTCAAGGCTGTTGCTCCTGCCCTACCCCTACCACCCCTGCGGAAGGGCCTGCCTCTTCCTCTGCCTGTCATTTTTTAAATCACCCTGTGACAAAACTCTTAGTCCCTATACCGCTGAAGGACTGCTGCAGTATAGGGCAGCGGTCAGCAGTAGTGCACGTCAACCCTATGTATTGTGGACCGATAGCGGTCCTTACAGAACAGCAGACTGTACTGCACTCAGGCCTATGTACCGTAGCACCCTATACCAAGTTACCAGTCCTTATAAAAACTTTTGTGGATCAAGCAGGTTGTGTGTTAGTGATTAGCAGACTGTACGTCAGTCCCTATACCAATGAAGGACTGCTGCAGTATAGGGCAGCGGTCAGCAGTAGTGCACGGCAACCCTATGTATTGTGGACCGATAGCGGTCCTTACAGAACAGCAGACTGTACTGCACTCAGGCCTATGTACCGTAGCACCCTATACCAAGTTACCAGTCCTTATAAAAACTTTTGTGGACCAAGCAGGTTGTGTGTTAGTGTTTAGCAGACTGTGCGTCAGTCCCTATACCGCTGAAGGACTGCTGCAGTATAGGGCAGCGGTCAGCAGTAGTGCACGGCAACCCTATGTATTGTGGACCGATAGCGGTCCTTACAGAACAGCAGACTGTACTGCACTCAGGCCTATGTACCGTAGCACCCTATACCAAGTTACCAGTCCTTATAAGAACTTTTGTGGACCAAGCAGGTTGTGTGTTAGTGATTAGCAGACTGTACGTCAGTCCCTATACCAATGAAGGACTGCTGCAGTATAGGGCAGCGGTCAGCAGTAGTGCACGGCAACCCTATGTATTGTGGACCGATAGCGGTCCTTACAGAACAGCAGACTGTACTGCACTCAGGCCTATGTACCGTAGCACCCTATACCAAGTTACCAGTCCTTATAAGAACTTTTGTGGACCAAGCAGGTTGTGTGTTAGTGATTAGCAGACTGTACGTCAGTCCCTATACCAATGAAGGACTGCTGCAGTATAGGGCAGCGGTCAGCAGTAGTGCACGGCAACCCTATGTATTGTGGACCGATAGCGGTCCTTACAGAACAGCAGACTGTAACGCACTCAGGCCTATGTACCGTAGCACCCTATACCAAGTTACCAGTCCTTATAAGAACTTTTGTGGACCAAGCAGGTTGTGTGTTAGTGATTAGCAGACTGTACGTCAGTCCCTATACCAATGAAGGACTGCTGCAGTATAGGGCAGCGGTCAGCAGTAGTGCACGGCAACCCTATGTATTGTGGACCGATAGCGGTCCTTACAGAACAGCAGACTGTACTGCACTCAGGCCTATGTACCGTAGCACCCTATACCAAGTTACCAGTCCTTATAAGAACTTTTGTGGACCAAGCAGGTTGTGTGTTAGTGATTAGCAGACTGTACGTCAGTCCCTATACCAATGAAGGACTGCTGCAGTATAGGGCAGCGGTCAGCAGTAGTGCACGGCAACCCTATGTATTGTGGACCGATAGCGGTCCTTACAGAACAGCAGACTGTACTGCACTCAGGCCTATGTACCGTAGCACCCTATACCAAGTTACCAGTCCTTATAAGAACTTTTGTGGACCAAGCAGGTTGTGTGTTAGTGATTAGCAGACTGTACGTCAGTCCCTATACCAATGAAGGACTGCTGCAGTATAGGGCAGCGGTCAGCAGTAGTGCACGGCAACCCTATGTATTGTGGACCGATAGCGGTCCTTACAGAACAGCAGACTGTACTGCACTCAGGCCTATGTACCGTAGCACCCTATACCAAGTTACCAGTCCTTATAAGAACTTTTGTGGACCAAGCAGGTTGTGTGTTAGTGATTAGCAGACTGTACGTCAGTCCCTATACCAATGAAGGACTGCTGCAGTATAGGGCAGCGGTCAGCAGTAGTGCACGGCAACCCTATGTATTGTGGACCGATAGCGGTCCTTACAGAACAGCAGACTGTAACGCACTCAGGCCTATGTACCGTAGCACCCTATACCAAGTTACCAGTCCTTATAAAAACTTTTGTGGACCAAGCAGGTTGTGTGTTAGTGTTTAGCAGACTGTGCGTCAGTCCCTATACCGCTGAAGGACTGCTGCAGTATAGGGCAGCGGTCAGCAGTAGTGCACGGCAACCCTATGTATTGTGGACCGATAGCGGTCCTTACAGAACAGCAGACTGTACTGCACTCAGGCCTATGTACCGTAGCACCCTATACCAAGTTACCAGTCCTTATAAGAACTTTTGTGGACCAAGCAGGTTGTGTGTTAGTGATTAGCAGACTGTACGTCAGTCCCTATACCAATGAAGGACTGCTGCAGTATAGGGCAGCGGTCAGCAGTAGTGCACGGCAACCCTATGTATTGTGGACCGATAGCGGTCCTTACAGAACAGCAGACTGTACTGCACTCAGGCCTATGTACCGTAGCACCCTATACCAAGTTACCAGTCCTTATAAGAACTTTTGTGGACCAAGCAGGTTGTGTGTTAGTGATTAGCAGACTGTACGTCAGTCCCTATACCAATGAAGGACTGCTGCAGTATAGGGCAGCGGTCAGCAGTAGTGCACGGCAACCCTATGTATTGTGGACCGATAGCGGTCCTTACAGAACAGCAGACTGTACTGCACTCAGGCCTATGTACCGTAGCACCCTATACCAAGTTACCAGTCCTTATAAAAACTTTTGTGGACCAAGCAGGTTGTGTGTTAGTGTTTAGCAGACTGTGCGTCAGTCCCTATACCGCTGAAGGACTGCTGCAGTATAGGGCAGCGGTCAGCAGTAGTGCACGGCAACCCTATGTATTGTGGACCGATAGCGGTCCTTACAGAACAGCAGACTGTAACGCACTCAGGCCTATGTACCGTAGCACCCTATACCAAGTTACCAGTCCTTATAAGAACTTTTGTGGACCAAGCAGGTTGTGTGTTAGTGATTAGCAGACTGTACGTCAGTCCCTATACCAATGAAGGACTGCTGCAGTATAGGGCAGCGGTCAGCAGTAGTGCACGGCAACCCTATGTATTGTGGACCGATAGCGGTCCTTACAGAACAGCAGACTGTACTGCACTCAGGCCTATGTACCGTAGCACCCTATACCAAGTTACCAGTCCTTATAAGAACTTTTGTGGACCAAGCAGGTTGTGTGTTAGTGATTAGCAGACTGTACGTCAGTCCCTATACCAATGAAGGACTGCTGCAGTATAGGGCAGCGGTCAGCAGTAGTGCACGGCAACCCTATGTATTGTGGACCGATAGCGGTCCTTACAGAACAGCAGACTGTACTGCACTCAGGCCTATGTACCGTAGCACCCTATACCAAGTTACCAGTCCTTATAAGAACTTTTGTGGACCAAGCAGGTTGTGTGTTAGTGATTAGCAGACTGTACGTCAGTCCCTATACCAATGAAGGACTGCTGCAGTATAGGGCAGCGGTCAGCAGTAGTGCACGGCAACCCTATGTATTGTGGACCGATAGCGGTCCTTACAGAACAGCAGACTGTACTGCACTCAGGCCTATGTACCGTAGCACCCTATACCAAGTTACCAGTCCTTATAAGAACTTTTGTGGACCAAGCAGGTTGTGTGTTAGTGATTAGCAGACTGTACGTCAGTCCCTATACCAATGAAGGACTGCTGCAGTATAGGGCAGCGGTCAGCAGTAGTGCACGGCAACCCTATGTATTGTGGACCGATAGCGGTCCTTACAGAACAGCAGACTGTAACGCACTCAGGCCTATGTACCGTAGCACCCTATACCAAGTTACCAGTCCTTATAAGAACTTTTGTGGACCAAGCAGGTTGTGTGTTAGTGATTAGCAGACTGTACGTCAGTCCCTATACCAATGAAGGACTGCTGCAGTATAGGGCAGCGGTCAGCAGTAGTGCACGGCAACCCTATGTATTGTGGACCGATAGCGGTCCTTACAGAACAGCAGACTGTAACGCACTCAGGCCTATGTACCGTAGCACCCTATACCAAGTTACCAGTCCTTATAAGAACTTTTGTGGACCAAGCAGGTTGTGTATTAGTGTTTAGCAGACTGTGCGTCAGTCCCTATACCGCTGAAGGACTGCTGCAGTATAGGGCAGCGGTCAGCAGTAGTGCACGGCAACCCTATGTATTGTGGACCGATAGCAGTCCTTACAGAACAGCAGACTGTACTGCACTCAGGCCTATGTACCGTAGCACCCTATACCAAGTTACCAGTCCTTATAAGAACTTTTGTGGACCAAGCAGGTTGTGTGTTAGTGTTTAGCAGACTGTGCGTCAGTCCCTATACCGCTGAAGGACTGCTGCAGTATAGGGCAGCGGTCAGCAGTAGTGCACGTCAACCCTATGTATTGTGGACCGATAGCGGTCCTTACAGAACAGCAGACTGTAACGCACTCAGGCCTATGTACCGTAGCACCCTATACCAAGTTACCAGTCCTTATAAGAACTTTTGTGGACCAAGCAGGTTGTGTATTAGTGTTTAGCAGACTGTGCGTCAGTCCCTATACCGCTGAAGGACTGCTGCAGTATAGGGCAGCGGTCAGCAGTAGTGCACGTCAACCCTATGTATTGTGGACCGATAGCGGTCCTTACAGAACAGCAGACTGTAACGCACTCAGGCCTATGTACCGTAGCACCCTATACCAAGTTACCAGTCCTTATAAGAACTTTTGTGGACCAAGCAGGTTGTGTATTAGTGTTTAGCAGACTGTGCGTCAGTCCCTATACCGCTGAAGGACTGCTGCAGTATAGGGCAGCGGTCAGCAGTAGTGCACGGCAACCCTATCTATTGTGGACCGATAGCGGTCCTTACAGAACAGCAGACTGTACCGCACCCAAGCCTATGTACCGTAGCACCCTAGACAGACCAAGTTACCAGTCCTGATAAAGAGCTTTGTGGAACAAGTGAGTTGTGAATGATTAGCAGACTGCAGCAGAAGGGCAGCAGTCAAGTATAATATTCTTTCTATATTTGGAAGAAAGAATATTATACGTGTACAAGCCTATTACCGTACCACTGATACCAGTCCTGAAAAGAACCTTTGTGGAACTAATAGTAACAGCAAGTCTTTAAAATTATCCTCACTGCCTGACACACTGCTTCCTGCCTGTCCCTATACAAATTGGCAAAAAAGAGTAGGCTGGAACGATTAGCTGGAACAGCTCTTTTGTGGACCTGATAGTAACAGCTAATGATGATGATGATGATGATGATGAAGAAAGACTAATCTGGCTGAGCTGTCCCTAAAATAGCAGCATACAGCGCTCTGTCCCTTTATCTAAACTGACAAAAGAAACTCAGGCTGCTGACCTAACACCTATACCAGTCCTGAAAAGAACTTTTGTGTACCAAATAGCTAGCGTTTTCTCTGTCCCTACTCCACACAGGATCCTTTCCCTACAGTGACAGAAGAAAGAATGTAAAATGGCCACCGGATCGGGTGTATTTATAGGTTAGGGGGAATGTCCAAGTGTCCATGAGCTGTCATGTCTCAATTGGTTGTCCTGTAACACATGATAAACGTGTCACGAAAGGTTAAAGTTCTTGTATACATTAAACACGTAAGTCCGCCGGGGCGAACGACGGAAAAAGGCGTTCGAACCCGCGGACGGCGAAAGTCGGAAATTCGCCGCGAAACGACCGCCGGGCGAACCGTTCGGCCATCACTAGTGATCCATGACCTGATGTATACGAATGGTGTGAGACGCACATAAGCCTGCATGACACATTTACTATACAGTAGTTTGTGTCCACCATTTTCGGTAAGGGCATCCACCGTTTTCTATAATATTTTCTGGCTGTGAACGGAAGGCTATACATAGTTCATACCAACGGAATATCTGGACTCACGTTTCACATTATTTTGTCATAGCTGGACTTTTTTATGCTCATATTGTTAGTTTACTGAAGCACATTTTCTGTATTGCTTACTAGACATGTGATATGTGTGCTGACCTTTTAAGTTTGATTTCACTACCAGATCATTTGGTGATTTATGTCTAGGTTTTTTAAATTTTTTGACATTATAGCGCTACATTGTTTATCATTCGTTATTTTGACTTAGTTTGTTTTGTATGTTAGCTGCTGTTTTTGTGTTATATCACAATTTTTTGTCACTTATATAGGGAGCGCAGTGTTCTCCTCCTCTTTTTGAATTGCAAACACATAGTCATCCCTCCTCAAGAGGTAGTGACCACGGACGCCAGTCTAGAAGGTTGGGGAGCCCACTACCAGTCCCATGCAGCGCAGGGCCGTTGGCCTTTCGAAGTACCAGACTCCGTATCGAATGTGCTGGAGATGAGGGCGGCCCTCCAGGCTCTCCTGGCCTTCAGCTCCCTTTTAAGGGGGAAGCAGGTCCTCTTAAGGATGGACAACAAGGTTGCTTTCGCCTACATAAACAGACAGGGGGGGACCAGGAGTCTCTCCATGATGCGGGAAGTTCTCCCTGTGATTGAATGGGCACAGTTGAACCTGTCAGACCTGAGGGCGACTTAAATCCTGGGGGTCGAGAACATCTTAGCTGACAGGATCAGCAGGGAGTTTGCCTCCAACGAGTGGTCCCTGTGCCCTCAGGCCTTCTCCCTCATCTGCCAGACCTGGGGTCAGACCTGGGGTCAACCAGACATAGACCTTGCTGCGACTCCGGCAAACTCCAAATGCCAAAGGTTCCTGTCGATGTTTCCCTTTAACTCAGCGGAGGGGACAGATTGCCTCCAGCATCCCTGGAACTTCCATCTCGGGCATATCTTCCCTCCGACTCCCCTGATAGCGAGATTTCTCTTAAGGCTCAAGAGATCAACGGCATTGGTGATAGCGGTGATTCCTTTTTGGCCCAGGAGGCCATGGTTCACCACCCTCCTACAACTGAGCACGGCAGACCCTCTTGCTCTTCCCCTGTCAGCCAACTTGCTCTCCCAGGGCCAGCTACTACATCCAGATTTGGGGAAGCTGCACTTGATGGCTTGGGGGCTGAGAGGGCTAGGTATCTGTCAGGGCTGCTCCCAGAAGGTAGTTGATACCCTGCTCCAGGCCAGAAAACCCATCACCAACTGCACTTACTGTAGGGTCTGGGAGAAGTTTGTTGCCTTCTCTCAGGACCTTGGCTGGGATTTGTCCTCTCTTTCGGCTCCTCTGATCCTAGAGTTCCTGCAATCAGGCTTAGAAATGGGCTCACGATCCCCTTGTTATGCAATTTCAGAAGGCCTTTCTTAAACTAAGACCACCTTGGAAGCCTTCCTTTCCAACATGGGACCTATCAGTCATCTTAGTGGTACTATCCAAAGAACCCTGTTTTCCGCTCGAAAACATCTCCCTCTGGCACCTGACACTAAAAGTCACCTTCCTGGTCGCAATCACATCAGTGAAGAGTTTAAGAGATGCAAGCATTAATGATTAAGGAGCCATATCTGATCATTCATCCGGACAGGGTAGTTCTAAGACCCTTGGATCACTTTATCCCAAAGGTGGCATCCTCTTTTCACTTCAACCAGAAAATCAACTTGCCAGCTCTTAACACAGACCAGGGTGACCCTCATCCTCTGGATGTAAGGGGCAACATCATAAAATATCTTTACGTGTCCAAATCCTTTAAAAGATCAGAGAACCTCTTCATCATTCCCTATGGCCTTAGGAGAGGTCAAGCAGTGTCGGCCCAAACCATTGCCTCCTGGTTGGTGAAGACCTACATGCTGAGTGAGTTGCAAATTCCTGAAGACCTGAGGGCTCATTTCACCAGAGCAGTGGCCCCCTCCTGGGCAGCGTATTGTAGGGTCTCAGCGGAAATCATCTGCAGAGCGGCCACTTGGTCCTCCAGGAACACCTTTATCTCTCACTACAAGGTGGACTCAGCTCGGCTATCAACAGTAGAATTGGGAAAGTCCATTATTCAAGCCAACTCTTCTATTCCTTGCTAATAAACGTTTACCTTTGCATCTCCCACCCAGTCTGTGAGTTAATCCCCAGAGTGTATGCTGCCATGATGTGACAGGAAACCGGAAAATTGTATACGTACCTTTCTGTAATTTTCCTTTCCTGTCGCATATTCATGGCAGCATACAATATCCCACCCACAAAGTTGATTCATATATACAGAGAATACCTGGGCAGGGGGGCATATCTTCATCTTCTAGCTATGTGGTCCGGATCAATGGAAAAAAAGATCACCAACAACAACTTGAAAACTGCCTCAAATCAATAGAGGACTGGATGACCACTAACTCCCTCCACGAATCAAAAGACAGAGCTTCTTATCTTACACCCAAATCATAAGCCCGCAACCAAAACCTCCTGATCTTCACCAACCGTCTTTGGGCAGACTATCTCCCCAAAGACCAAAGCCAAGAGTCTTGGGGTTATTTTAGATGCACAAATGTCAATGGATGCGCAAATAGGTTCTGTAGTCAGTGGACCTCACCATCTGCTACGCTTGCTTCGCAGACTCATCCCTTTTATCCCAAAGAATGACAAAGCAGTGGTAGTTGGAACAATCATTTAATTCACGACTGGACTACGCAAACTCGCTTTACATATTATTACCACAATATCAACTTGCGCGATTACAACTGATCCAAAACACGGCGGCAAGGCTGATAACAGGAAAAAAACCCTGGGAATCCATCGCTCCTTCGCTGAGGAGCTTACATTGGCTAACCGTAAAAAATCGGATCACGTTCAAGACCCTTTGCCTCGCCCACAAATGCGTGCATAGAGAAGCTCCGCAATACCTAATGGAGAAAATAAATCATTACACACCAAACCGCAGTCTTCGATCAGCCAACAAAAACCACCTCCTCGTGCCCAAAGCCCGGTATAAATCCAAGGGGGATCGGAGATTCGCTGTCCAAGGGCCTCGGCTATGGAATGCTCTACCAATCAACATCCGCCTGGAAGAAAATCACCTGGCTTTTAGGAAAAAAACTCAAGACCTTCCTCTTTTAGCAGATGATCAAAGCTCACCACAGCGCCTAGAGGCGATTCAGTTCACATTGTGCGCTATACAAGTATTTCATTCATTCATTATCAGGTTTTGGGGGCGGAGTCACAACCCAGAGTGTATGCTGCCATGAAGATGCGTCAGGAAAGTTAAGTATACCATTTTCCGGTTTGTTTTCTATATATTCACTTTGTCCTTATTTCTGATACCTAACATATGGTCAAACCACAGCAAAAGTTTTTTTCTTACATATATTTTCTAAACCACGTAACAGGTATTTAACCACAGATAATAACAATATATCCATAAACGTACAACAAAACCAAGAAAAACAAACAAACAAAAAAAGACAACCCCCCACCATCAGCAGATCAAATGACTGTTCCATATCCTGCCCACTATAGTATTCTGAGTGTCTGTACCTATGTAAAAAGTTACCTCTGCCGGCTGCTTGAGTCAGTAGTTTCTTCTCTAGCCACTAATTTAACCCTCTACCTTCATTTTCCATCTAATACCATATTTACTAACCAGAACTCTGCGTACCCGCCCTTCTAAAGATCAGCGAAATCCAGTGAGGATGGGGGCTAACCGTGGAACTGAAATCCATGGTTTCCCCAGTTTGTACAAATAGTTTGGTATGCCTCTGTTGCAATAAATCTGTTGTTCCTTTTAAGATGTTGTCATTTACCTGAAGGCACCATTCCTCAAAAGAAGGTGCATTCGGAGATATCCACCTTAGGGCAATTAGCTTTCGTGCCATAAACAGTAATCTAACTGGTATCCAAGTCCCATGGGGCATGAGTTCTTCACCAAAGTAGCCCAAAAAACTAATTTATATATATATTTTTTTATATTCATTAATTGTATTCACCATCTTTCACCAATATTTAGCCAGTTTAGGACATTTCCACAACATATGTATTAAGTCAGCAGGTTATTTTTGACACCAGGGCCAGTCCGGGGACTCGCGCTTACCCCACTTAAATAGTTTGGTGTTCTATATACCCTGTGTATTATAAATAATTGGGTCAGACATTGTGCTGGTGATAGATAGGGGTACCATTTCTAATATTTGCCAATTATCATCTGAAATATCCCCTATATCTAGCTGACACCCTCATCTTGATATGATCTCCTAAGTTGACCTTTATAGAGATGAGATCAAACCTTCTTCCTTTTTTTTTTTTTTTTTCAGTCATCGGTGCTAATAAAGTTATAAATGGCATTGGTTTTGTCACTTTTCCCCTTTTAAACTGACATTGGACCGCATGTGGTAATTGTAAGTATTTAAAAAAACTATGCTGGGGTAAATGTAAAGATTCTTGCAAATTCTGAAAGGAGCAAAGAACATTATGTGAGTACAACTGTGCTATATATTTGAGGCCCTTAGAGTGGTAGCTTTCGAATCCCTCCAGTTTACCTAGTTCTTTATATTGCCTGTTCCCCCAAAGTGGTGAATACTCCGAGGCACCTTCATATTTCATTACACTCCCTCATTTCCTTCCACACTCTATTCGTAATTGACATTGTTGGGCTCTATAAACAAAGGCCTCAGATTCCAACTGGGCCAGGAGGTTATAATAAGAACTATTACTTAGCAGTAGGGCCTGTATAGGGTCCTCCCAATTCATCACTCCCCAGCCTGCAAAATGCTGAAGCTGGGAGGCTATGAAGTAGTGTTTGGGCTGAGGTATTGCCAATCTGCCCCCAGCCCTTTCTCTCTGGAAAATTGATAACCTAATGCTGGGATTTTTTTCCTTTCCATAGTAACCTTCGAAAAATTGATTATATTTTTTGAACCATTTGAGAGGTATCCATATCGGTGAGTTGTGAAAAATATGTAGCGCTGGCTCCTGATGAGCATGCGCTATATGTTTTTGAAAGTTAATATTCCTGAAACCACAGTTATGTTTTAGGGCTAATTTGACTAAATTATGATTTCAGTACCAGTCCAGCTGGGCTGCACTGGGTTCTCCTTGGCCGCGGGTGTCGCTGTCACCGCCGGCAAGTGGTAGAACTCAGTTTAGCTGGGTGTATTGAGTGCCACTTTTTTTGGAACCAGCCCAGTGGGAGTGTTCTGCTGTGTATTCTGGGAGGTGTTATTTAAGGTACTGACATCACGTGTTGCAGTGTTCCGTGCCAGAGGAGTTTCCTGTCTGTTTGTTTGGTTCTGGTCCTCCTGACCAGCCCCCATGGCCCTCCTGGCCTGGGGTGCGGTTCCATGCATTTCCAAGTCTCCGGGCTGGATAGCCCAAGGCGAAGCAACTGCAGGGACAGGCCTGAATGGATGTCGAGGCCTGGTAATGCAAGGGTGGTCCGGTGCCGTCTCATCGAAGGTGAGGCCCAGCAACTGGAGAAGCATCCAGGGGAGGACTCTTCTGGAGAAGACTATGCACAAGGCTGGCTTCTCTGAAGGAGCCTGAAGGCTCAGTTGAAGGACACTTCATGGATTGACAATCATACGGTATAGCCGGACCGGCTGAGAGATACTGGTACCGTATGATAGCTCTATAAATTTGTCTGTTCCTCAGTTATGCTCAAGTCTGTGGCAGAGATTTTTTCTCAAGTATTCTACGCTCAAGTCTGTGGCAGAGACTTTACTTTACTTGGCACCCTACCGGCTGCTAGGCCTAGTCAGAGGAGGTGTATCTGGGGGTTGTGAAAATCCAGTTGTGAAACTGTTATTCTCTGGATTTCTCCTATAAAGACTTTCCATTTTTGACAGTCCAAAGTACCTGAACTTCCTCCTAACCTTCTACCTTAAATTGAGAGATTCTGTTTCTATTTTCAAATAAATAATCCAAAAGAAGATCCAGTGTCTGTTTCTAAATTTCTTTGGGCCATCTACCACCCTAGACAGACAAGGTCAAGAAGGTAATGGTAAGCCCAATAAAATCAGCAGCTCCTTCGGGAGTCGGTGCTACATATATATTAATTGAGGGGCCCAGATCATTTTTATAAGGTTTGCTCGACCCGCCACCGATCATGGCAGCTTAAGCCATGCTCTTAACTGGAATTTTGCCTCGCTTAATATAGACAAACTAGGATTATCTAAAGGGAGCAAAACGGATTTATCCCAATTAATGACATATCCTGAAAGCAGAATTTTTTTATAAGTGCCAATAAAGATCTTAAAGATTTATCCGTATCCCCAAGAAAGATCAGAGCGTCGTCTGCATGTAGGGAATTTTTTTTTCGTTCCTTGTTCCTCTAATAAATCCACAAATGGATTCCGATTGTCGGATGGCTTCAGTGAGGGGATCGATGGCCATTGCAAATAGCAGAGGAGACAGGGGACATCCTTGTCTGGTTCATCTGTATAGTGGAAAAAATTCAGATACCATACCATTAATGTGCATACAGGCCCCTGGGGCAGAATATAGCATTTTAATCCAATGTATAAATCTTTTCCCAAGGCCGAACGCATCCATAGCTTCCCACAGGCATGTCCACTCGATGCTGTCGAAAGCTTTTGCAGCATTGTGACGAAATCGCTCTCCTCCCAGAGTTATCAGATAGTAATTGCATATTTAAGTTTAGCCTCCTCAAGTTAGTTGCTGTAGATTTTTGTAGGGATAAAGCCATACTGGTCTTGATGAATCAATCCCTGCATATGTCTATTTAGTCTTGTGGCCAGGACCCTGGCTAGAATCTTAGTGTCCGAATTCAACAATGATGGTGGTAAGATTCCGGAGCCAAAGGGTCTTTTCCAGTTTTTGGTAATACATTGATACATGTATCCCTCATAGAGTCTGGAAGCTTGAATGATTCTAGGATTTGATTGACTACCTTCAGTAGTTCTGGAAGCAAAACCTCCCCTTGATCCTCTAAGGTCAGGGGGACATTGAGCTCCTCTTTAGAATTTACTGACAAAGAGGGGAGTTTTAGTGGATCTAGAAATTCCTTAAGACTTGTCTTGGAATGGTTAGATTTATTTTGATATTGGTTACTATAGAAAGAAACAAAAGAGCGCAGGATTACATTCTGATCTTGAGAGAAATCTCCACGTGCTGTACGAATAGCTGAAATAAACTTGGTATTTTTCTGAGACTTCACAATTACAGATGGCATTCTGCCGTTTTTTTTTTTTACCCTCCTCAAAGCTAAGACATCTGGACAAAAAGCCAGATCTCGCGGCCTTGTTCATAGAAACCTATCTGTATGATTGTGCATCCTTCCAGGCCTTTACAATTAGTGGTAGTGGGGTCCTGAATATACTGAGCTTCTTTCTGCTGCACCTTTTTAGCTTTTTTTTTTTTTTTTTAAATTTTTTTTTTTTTTATAAACACTTATAATTTTGAGCGAAAGTTCCCCTCAAAAAGGCCTTCACTTTATTTTTGATGTGCCGAAGTATTAGTGCCATATATATATATATATATATATATATATATATATATATATATATATATATATATATATATATATATATATATATATATATATATATATATATATATATATATATATTTTTTTTTTTTACACATTCGTTTATATTTTTGTTTTATACGTATATTTATTTATTGAAGCACTATTCACTTTATATTGAGTGTTTGGCAATATTCACAGTAGTGGATTGAATTTACACACAATTCTTTGAACAGCGCCATTTTCCCTTTTTGTAGAGCTTTAATATTTCAGGACTCCACCTAGGTGGTATTCCCAATTCGAGAGGCTGCAGTTCTTTCTTCCTAAGCGCAGATATTTGGTGTTTTTATACCATGCGACTTAATCGCAGAGGCTTTCCCCAGCAGCTTGTAGATTCCCGTCTTAGGCTGGGGGAGAGAGTCTACTTTAAGGGTAATAATTTTGCTCTCTGTGAAGTGGAGAGATAAGAATGTTTTTGTTCTTTCCTCCCTTCATGCAGACACGATGGTCCAAATTCCTATGGCGACTGGTGTTGTGGAGAAACCCCTCTGTGTCCACGAATATAACCTCAATATGGAAGGGGTGGAACTCAACGACCAGTTGTTGGCGCCGTACCTAATTGCCCGTAAGGCCAAATGCTGGTACAAAAAAGTGTCTGTTTAATTCTTTTACAAAGGTTTTTGTTACAAATTTATGATCCAATATGATAGGCTTACATTAAGATTTCAGTACAGGTGTTTCACAGTATAGTATAATTCAAGCAGGCTATCGCCTAGCCATGTACACAATTCCCGGATCCGAGCAGACCCTGGATTTCACATAACTTCAACACAAACGTGGCGTTCAATATACAGGAAGCCCATAGTAATCATTTCCAGAAAATTGGTAAGACGAAAAGAGGAGAAGGGAAGAAGGAGATGCACAAAGGGTCAAGAATAGATTAGAAGAGATTTTAGATTGGAAAGCAGGGGAGGAGTAGCGAGGGCCAGAAGAGAAGAAAGAGAAGTCAGAGAAAGGAGGGGGGGAAGGAAGAAGGGAACGGCCTCACGGGTGTGCCCAGCCAAGCCGAGTGACAGTAGAGTGACATCGAATCTGGGAGAATGATGATATGCAATCCAAGGTTGACAGACCCTAAGAAATTTGGTATGAGTGTCGGAAAAAACAGAAGACAATTTTTTTCATTGACCATAACATCGTTCAGTTGGTTTTTGACTGCCTCAAAACTCAGGACTGGGGTTCTCCATGCTCTCGCTATTGTCAGCTTAGTCGCAGTAAAGAGATGTTGCGCTAATTGCCTTTCTGGGCGTAGTAATGCTGTGATTGATTTACCAAGAAGGGCCTCAAACGGATCTTTTTTAGGATTTACTCAGAGTAGACTACGGAGTAATGCGTAAACCCTGACCCATAGTCTGCATACCCGGGCACGTCCACCAAATATGGGCCATGGTGCCCTCCTGAGCGCACATCCTGAAGCAGAGAGGGGAGCAGGTGGGGACACAGTGGGCCAAGCGTATGGGGGTGTAATACCACTGGTACAGGACCTTGTAGGCATTTTTTAAAATTGTTATGTTGCGTGAGCATTTGGATAAGGCCAGGGTCATTGCCTGCCAGTCCTCCGGGTCCAGCCTCTTTCCCAGCTCTCTCTCCCACTGCAGATGATAGGACCGTACTGGAGGTTTCTTCATAGAGATCAAGGCTGAGTATATTAGAGATATCAGACAAGGAGAGTGAGGCATAGATCTACAGATGCTCTTGAACGGTGTCAACCTGTATGGGGCATCCTGAGATTTAATGAGACTTTAGAGGAAATGACGGATCTGTAGATACCTGAAGTGCTCTCTTAAAGGTATATCGTTCGACGAGCTTGGAATGATAAGATCCTAGTGGGAGTAAGTAATGAATGAACATCAACAAATCCATTTATGGTCCAGCATTTGAATTGTGCTGAGTCATCAAGACCCAGGGGGAAAAGAGGACAATGTAGGAGCTGCAGCAGTGGTAGATGGGGAGAAACCAACCCTGCAGACTACTTCACAGAGTCCCAGACTCGAAACGTATGAATCGTACAAGGCCCCGTTATCGTAAGGCGGTGTGTAGGTGGGAGCCAGGGTAAGGAGGAAATTGGGGTGGGGTCCACTTCAAGTAGATCGATAGTAGTAGCCCATAGTGGGAGCTGATACGTCTCGTGAAGGTGGGAGAGCGGAGCTTTGGTGGCTGCTACATAGTAGTCTCTTAGGTTTGGGACCGAGAGGCCCCCATTCACTCTTTTGGCAAACATGATTTGTCTGTTAATGCGGGGGCGAGACAATCCCCAGATTAAATTGTAAGATCCTACGCTGATGAGTATTGAGGATATGTGAAGGAACCGGAATAGGAAGAACCCGAAAGTAGTATAGTAGCTTCAGGAGATATGCCATTCTGATGGCTGATATTCTCCCGAACCATGAAAGAGGTAAAAAGGACTACGATAACAACATATCCGTAAATTTTTTGAACAGTGGTGGATAATTCGCCTGATATAGAGCCTGATACGTGGAAGTGATACGGATTCCCAAATAGGGCAAGGAGGAAACCCATTGGTAAGGAAAGGCCAACTGTAAGTCCCGCAATAACTCCAGAGAAAGGTTAGTCGACAGTGCCTTCGACTTTGATGGGTTAATCTGGAGTCCTGAGAGAGATGCAAAGGCCTGTAACAGTGTGTGTGTAGGTTTGGTAGGGAAGTTCTAGGAGAAGTGACAGATAGAAAAATGTCGTCGGCAAACAAGGAGATATTATGGGGACAACTTGCCATTTCAATGCCCTTAATATCTGGAGTTCTTATTGCTTCCGCCAGGGGTTCCAATGCCAATACAAAAAAGAAGGGGTGACGGCGGACACCCCTGGCGGGTTCCCCTTTGGATATCAAAAATGGGGGATTCAAACCCATAATATTAAATTTTTGCTCGGGGGGAATCTTATAGGGCTGACATCCAAGTCATGAATGAGGACCCGAAGCCATAATGTCGCAGAACAGTCATGAGGTAGGGCCAAGATAAGGTGTCAAAGGCCTTATTTATATTGAGGGAGAGGAGCATGGATTCAAGAGAGTGAGTGTGGGCTATATGCTGGAGTTGTACTTTACGTCAAATTGCATCGCCAACCTGGTCTTCTTTTTTTTTTTTTTTTTTTTTTTTTTTATCAAGCGAGGGAGGAAAGAGTTCAGGCGTGTCACCAAGATTTTTGTCAGGAGTTTCATATCGATATTAATGAGCGAGATAGGTCTGAAATTGGCCCAAGATGAGTGGTCACGGTCCGGCTTAGGAATCATCACTACGTTTGCTGTCATGAGATCCGGGGTGAAGGGACAACCGTTCTTTACTGAATTGTACATAGCTACCAGATGGGGCGCTACTACTGGTGCCAACTTCCTATAATAAAGCGCGGTGTAGCCGTCAGGCCCGGGTCGCTTTCCCACCTTAAGTTCCTTTATTGCTTGTAAAACTTCTGAAAGTTGAATGTCCCTATCCATGAGGGAAACGTGAGCCCCCATCAAGGATGGGAGCGAAAGGCCCTCAAGGAAGTCCGCCGTACTTTGAGCAGCAGTCCCCTCCGACGCCGTGTACAGGACATGGTTTCGATCTCGCAGTGTAATTGGGTTTAATTTAGGGGCAAATGTTCGGAGTCTATTGGCCAACATACGAGTCGGCTTATTTGCTCTCATATACCATCTCTGGTAGGACCAGCGTAGTACACGCTCAGCCCCCTCAGTGAGGCACAGGTAGAGCTCCGATCTGGCTTATTCCAGTAATTTACGGTTACCCGGGGTAGGAAATTGCTTAAACGTCTCAGATAGCGATGCCGATTGGGACTCGAGCTCCTTCTGCTTTGTCTCTTACGGACTGACGCCAGGCCAATTATACGTCCGCGTAATACCGCTTTATAAGCCTTCCACAGGACCACTGGCGACGCCACCGAGCCCAGGTTTTCGCCAAAGTAGTCCTCCGAATAATTTCTTCTCTTACCCCTACATGAGAAAGGAGCTAATCATTCATCACCCAGGGAGAAAATCAGGGTCTATCCAGGATGAAATGGCAGACAACCAGCACTGGGTCGTGGTCTGACCACGGGACAGCCAAGATTGAGGCCGAAATCGGTAACGGAAGGTGGCGTCTAAGGATAAACATGATATATCCTTGAATGGACCTGATGGGGGTGGGAATAATGGGTATAGTCCTTGCCCTGTGGATGACATTCCCTCCACAGGTGAACTAGGTCATGTGTTTGTAAGGAGCGAGTAAACTTTTTAGCGCTCGCCGACGGGCCACTTCTCTCCGACGGGTGCTTGTCTATTTTTGGGTTCAGGATTAGATTAGTCGCCTGCATGAAGGAGAGTGCCCTTGCTGTGGGATGTCAGCAGGGTGCAGACATGGGTCAAAAAGGGCCCCGGGTTCACATTAGGGGCATAATACGTCATTATGGTTACCTCCGTGTCGTAAATGGTGCCTTGGAGCAGTAAATACCTGCCATCAGGATCTGCAATCTGTTTAGCACAACTAAATGGAACTGATTTGCAGAATCCCATGAGAACCCTCCTTTGCTTAGTAGGAGCATTTGCCAAAAAGACTTGAGGAAACTGAGCATTAAAGTACTTGGGATGAGAGGCCTCAGAAAAATGCGTCTCCTGTAAACAAGCAATGTCAATTTGTTGTTTGCGCAGATATTTAAACACCTTCACTCTCTTATGGGCGGAATTCATGCCCTGTACATTCAGGGACAACCAATTAATCCTTATTGGGATAGCAATGGGTGGTCGCTTACCTGGAGCCGAAGTGCACAACCCGCGAACCCAGAGGAGAGAGGGAAGAACTGGAGTAGTAAAGAGGGGGATAGAAAAGAAATAGAAAGCATCATGTCAAAAAAGGTAGTAGAATCATGCAGTGCTGTGTACAAATAACTTTTATACAGCGATGTTTGCTATTGGTCGTGGGTTTAAAATCCCACTACTTGGTCGGGTGTTGACTCGAACACTAGTTCGGGCCAAGAACCAACACATGGGGGAGCAGTGGTCCGTCGGAAACCACTTGGCATAACATAATCAGTTATTATGAATATTAAAGAACATGTCAACAGTGGCATATATGTGTGAACATCAATACGAGAAAAAACAAAAACAAAAAACAAGTGAACCAAGGCCTGAGAAACCGTTTTGTATATGTGGTGAACCTCAGCTCAGAAACAAACAACCTGAACCTGGTGCCATCTCAGTTAGGCATAAAAACAAGTGAACCTGTAAACCGTAGGGCAGGCCCAAGGCCTCACCCCGTCAGGGCATTGACAATCAGGGTCTAAGCCCATGTCGTATGTACAAAAAGGCTACTTCCATAGTCCTCAGATGGCCACGGTAGAAGGCCCCCTGAACTACGAGTGCCTGGCTGTCAATGGGAAACCAGGCATCGTGTGTCATGGTTTACACCCGAACATGCCTTCAAGGGGCAAAAAAAAAGGGGGGGATTTGGACAATAGGGAGCGGGGGGGGGGGATACAAAAACAAGAAATGTAAAAATTTTAAATAATGATTAGAACAGAGTATATAAAAATGTACAATATTGGGACATATTGGTCGTTACTTGAGTGCAACAATTGTCCAGGGAAAGTTCAGGGTAGTTCCCCAGTCCACCATCACCAGCACGTAAAATAGGCTGCTGTAGGCTGGGATTGTTGATCTGCATAGTCCATCTGGAATTCCAAGGGAGACCGGTTTGCTTCTTACCAGAGTCGCAGATGGGGTTCAGGGGGTGATTCACTCTACTTGCCTGGCGGCATAAATTGCTGCAGGCTCAAGAGTTGTAGGCCGGCTAGTTGCAAAGCTGCAGGAAAAAAAACAGGCAAACAAAACAAAAAAGGGGGGAATTTGCCGTCTTCTAGCGATGTCCGTCTGTAGGAACCTCATGGAATTTCTGGGCCTTGAGAGAACTGAGGGCTTGGGATCCATGCTGAGAGGATTGTGAGGATCTCGTTGGGGCCCGGGAGGGACCCGGGCGGGCTGCAGAAGCTTCAGGTTGAGAAGGAGGAAGGTCAAACTGCAGCTCCTGGAATTGCCGTCGCAGATCTGGCAAGGATGAAGCGTCAAACTGACGTCCCAGATGGTAAAAGGAAAGTTTAAAGGGGAACCTCCACCTATAACGGATGTTCCTGGCTTGCAAGATTTGCAGATAGGGCTTCATGTTCCGCCTTTTAGCGCTAGTGACCGGGGAAAGATCTGCAAACAGTTGGAGGGAGTTTCCCTGAAATGATATGTCTGGCAATTCCCTGGCCGCTTGGAGAAGCCGCTCCTTGGTTCTGTAGAAGTGAAATTTTATGATTACATCTCTGGGAGGACACTTAGTGGGCTTGGGGACGAGGGACCTGTGTATACGGTCAAATTCTAGGCGTTCCGTCGGGATATCTGGTGCAAGCTCCTGAAAAAACGCTGTAGCTGTTCCCTGGAGGTCTGTAATGGTCTCCGGGAGGCCGCGTATTCGCAAGTTACCTCTGCGAGCCCTATTTTCTGAGTCCTCAAGTTTGTCCTGGAGATTAATAAGTTCAGCATAAAGTTTTTCCACCTCTTTCTCATGCCCCTCAAATACTGTGGTTGTCAGGTCCATCCTCTCTTCCAACTGGTTAGTGCGGTGTCCTAGCTCCTTAAGACCCTTCACAGCTCAGCAGATAATTTGCGGAAGACTGCGTTGATGTCGTCCCTCACTATAGTGCGGAATTTCTGAAGCAAAACTTCAGAGCTAGTGTCCACAGGGCTTGCTAGATTAGAGGGGAACTGAGAGAGACTATCGTCTGAGAGCTGAGTGGCATCATCAGGTTCTGGCAGTTCAGGAGCCATCTTACCTTTCCCCTTCGCCTTCCCTCGGACCGGAGAGGATTTCTGTTGCGGTCTGTTGCGGGGACAGTTCCGGGGCGTATTATACATAACCGCCGGTTGCCCGATAGTGCCCGCAGTGGCTGGGGTAGATGTGACAGTGAGTTTGATCGGGATATGCCTTATCCCCCAAGTGATATGTTCCGATGGCGCGGCACTAGGAAACTATGCTGCCATCCTCCCAGCGTCCGTGCATACGCCCCCACTTAATTCATGTGTTCATCTCAGGGCCCTCCAGGGCCACAGTCATGAAGGGGGTGCTGTAAAGTACTTGGGGGGCCGGGTTCTGTCTCTGGGAGCGTGAGGGGCCTGTTATTGTATATTGGGTGTGCCAAGATGGCCACCGCCTACCTCAGCCTCTGGGTGCGCTCCTCCTCAGCGTGTGGCCTGTTGATGCTGGGCCCCACCGCTGAATCCGGATCTCAGGCCTTGAGGGTCGCCGCCTGTCAGCGATGTGTGCGCCGCCGCTCACCCCGTGGATCGCGGCACTCGACAGCGCAGGCTCCGGCATCTCTGTAGGCCGCAAGATGGCGTCTGGAGTACCGAGTAGGCCGCGGGACCCGCGGATGGCCGGGAGCGCCCAAATGTAACAGATAGTGCCCTGGGAACGTTCGGGCTGGGAGCCGAGTCGTCTGCCGGTCCAAAATCCGGCCTGGTGAAGCCGGATGGCTGAGGATTTTGGCTCGGCTGGCGGAGCTCAGCTGCAACACGTCCGCTCCTCACCCTGTCCGGCCCTGTTTATTTATTTCAATTGGCTTTGCTGAACGCTCATGTGCTATACAGAGCTTCAAGACGGACTGGATCCTTCCTTAAATTCCAGGAAGAGATCGTCAGAGCCCTTCTGTTTCCAGACGGTGCTCTACCTCACCTTCCCAATCCAAATGCAGTAAGCCGGCTGCATGAGAGGCATTTTCCGTATGTTTTTCCCGAGTACTCCTACCCAACTAGCTCCCCAAAGAAAATGTTGTTGTTGTGTCTGTAGAAAGCGCGGATATAGGCGTGACACCCGCTATTTTTGTCTCTCCTGTCCTGACAATCCTGGTCTTTGCATTGGTGAATGTTTTGAACGCTACCATACACTATTTGAGTATTGGTGTAGGGTACAGCATTGCACAGACTAGGCACGCTTTCACAGGGTCTCCCAAGATGCCATCGCCTTTTGAGAAACCTGAACCTGGAACCGAACCGTTACAGTTACAAATAAAAGTGTAAAACGAAAAAAAAAAAAAAACACACAAAAAAAATAAAATAAAAAAAGTAGTCGTTTTTTTGTTCGCTGTCATTTGCTCTTGCTCTCATTCCCTCCTGCTCTCATTCTCTCGCGTGTGCGCGCGCTCTCTCTCTTGCGCTCTCTCTCTCTCGCGAGAGAGCATGAGAGCGAGAGAGCGCCTAGCTCTCGCGCGCTCTCGCTCTATTATTCTGCTGTATTCTCGCACTCTATTGTTCTGCTGTATTCTATTCTGCAATGTTTTATTGTTAACCTTTTTTTGTTTTCAGGTATGCCGTTCAGCTGCAGCGCGGATTTATTTATCTTGACAGCAACAGCATTTGCTCCCACGATACATAAAGCCGTGACTCCAGCGCTGTCAGAGGTAATTTCACCACCACGGTTAAAAACAAAATGGTGCATGTATGTCCATCATTAGAAGTGGGTGGATGAAGGGAGGTATTCTAATGGTGGGCATACCCACCAATCAATCTCCTTCTTCTTTTTTTTTTTTTTTCTTTTTCTTGTTCAGCCCACAGGCTGCATGGGGAAAAAAAGATTACAACATATGCCCAACAAGGACCAGCAAGGTACTGCTATGTTGCTGGACTTTGAGTGGTTATACCAGAATGATGCCTGCGGGTTTAGGTATCATCTTGTTATCTTTCTTTGCAGCCAGCTTTCCTGAAAAAGCAATCCTAGCGGCTAGGGAATGTTCCCCTCCCTCCATCTTCCATTGTTTTCTCTGGCTCTCCTGTCCCAACAGGGAACCTGAGAATGCATCCGGTGGTTCCGCAAGCTGACCATAGAGCTGATCAGAGACCAGAATGGCTCTAATCTTCTCTATGGCCTAAGAAACCGGAAGCTACAAGCATTTCATGACTTTGATTTCGCTGGATATAAACAGTGCCATTGGGAAATTGGTAAAGCATTTTATCACACCAATCTTGGTGTGATCAGATGCTTTGAGGGCAAAGGAGAGATCTAGGGTCTAATAGACCCCATTTTTTTCTAAAAAGAGTACCTGTCGCTATCTATTGCTATCATAGGGGATATTTACATTCCCTGATGTAGCGGCGACACTTTTGACAAGGTGTCTGCTATGTACAAATTTAGTTTTTTTCCTCAGAACAGTAAAGGGGTTCTGAGGGTTAATTGTGCAGGTTTAACTTTGGCATCAGTTTGGCTGGGCTATGTTAGGGCTCTGCCTGGTCATGTGTACAGTTAGGTGCACATGACAGGACCAGAACCAGGCCTGGTTGGATGCTTTAAGTATCAGCGTTCCCCGGAGCCAATCAGTGGGTGCGTCTGGCCCCGCTGAGGAGTCTGGGGAAGGGTACTTAAGAGGCTGAAGTCACGTGTTTGGGGTTCGTTAGGCCAGAGCTACCTGTTCCTGAGTCTGGACTGGGGTTTTCACTTTCACTTGCAAATTTATTCAAGGTCAGAGACTTTGCAAGTTCCGGATTAAAGTGCTGAATGCCATAATCACTGGCTAGAGATTTGTTCAGCTTTGAAGTGCCCAGCTGCGAGGGGCTACTCTCTGGGTTGCATGAGAGACTTTCTAATGATTAGCAGTTCAAAGTGCCTGAGTTTCTTCACCCTTGCCCTCTGTTCCCATATGAGACTGTGTTTGTTGGATGTTACCCCTGCAAATAAAAACCTTTCTAAAGGACTTTTATGGTGTCAGCGTCCAAAGTTGTTGGGTACTAACCCTGGGAACCCCTAGACCTGGAAGAACAAGCCAAGCGGAGGTAACCGGTAAGCCCAAAAGTCAAGGCTGCTCCATGGAGGGTTATGGCCGCTACACTGAGATAACAATAAAAATGATTTAGAAAAAAAAAATGAAAGGAACAGTTTAAAAATAAAATAAAAAAAGCAAAAAAATGAATAAAAAAAAAACAAAAAAATAAAAAAAAAGGCACCCCTGTCCCCCCCCCCCCTGCTCTCGCGCAAAGGCGAACACAAGTGTCAGTCTGGCGTCGTATGTAAACGGCAATTGCACCATGCATGTGAGGTATCACCGAGAAGGTCAGATCGAGGGCAATGATTTTTGCAGTAGACTTCCTCCATAAATCTAAAGTGGTAACCTGTAAAGGCTTTTAAAAATGTATGTAGTTTTGTCACCTCTGCATGTTTTGTGTGCATTTTTAAAGCACTTCGTGTTTGGTATCCATGTAATTGGCTTAAGATCATCCTTCTTTTTTTTTTTTTTTTTTTTTATTTCATCAAACATTTGGGCAATATAGTGTGCTTTAGTGCATTAAAATTACCGTATTTGCCGGTGTATAAGACGACCTTACCCGAATTCTGCCGTCAAAAACTGGGGGTCATCTTATACGCCAGGTGAAGAGGAAGCTCAGTACCTGGTAAAGCCCGCCGGGTTCCTCAGTAAGCTGGATAACAGGCCTCCAGACGGTTGTGATCGTACTGTGCTCTGTACCGGGTGGGGAGGCTGCTGGGTGATCCTGTGTGCATACAGTGCAGTGTGCACCTCAGCCAATCTTGGCAGGTGATGCACTGTTGATGAATGCAGAGCCTGTTAAGCCTGATCGGATTGGACTAACAGCCTCTGCCGATCCGAGCAGGATACATGAGTCGGAGCGGCGCGGGCTGATGATGTCGCAGCCTCTGCCAATCCGAACAGGCTTTGCATCGATCAACAGAGTAGTAAAATGCATTGCCTGCTGTGATTGGCTCAGTGTATGCACACTGTATTCTGTAATCAGACTATATACAAACAAAATACTGGTATACCGGTATACAGTATGGTACTTTGTCAAATTTAAAAGCACTATCATACAGTGCATCAAAAGTTTAACCAGTGAGGAAGTGACAACAAGTTTGCAGTAACAAAGCATCATACTGCACCATCATATATGGTATACTGTACCCACTAACAAAGCATCATATTACCATTTACTGTTTGTATCTGGCTCTACTGTCTTCCTGGCGCTACTGTACGGTATATTACAAAGCATCATACGGTATACTGTGAGTACCGGTAGCCACATCCTGTACTGAACACCCAGCTCCAGATCTCCCCTTCATATAAAATACTGGTATGATTTATGGTGCTTTGGAGTAGGAGTCATTTTTGCTACCTACAAATTGTGGGATCTCTTGTAGTTCACCAGTTTCCTTTTTGATTTCATAAAATTGATAGCGTAATACCTGACAGATTACAATACCTGACAGATTTCAGATTTCCTGTAGTGTGAAATGGCTGATAGACAGGGCCACAGCATGGCTTCAGCAAGGAGAAGGAAACATGAAGCCAGTTTCAAACTCAAAGTTGTAAACTTTGCCAAGGAACATAACAACTGTGCTGCTGCAAGACAATATGGAGTGACAGAAAAGCAAAGGAAGATGCATTAGTGTATGCCAAGGGCTAATTGTGCATTAAGAAGGGGCCCCCCATAATGGCCAGAACTCGAGAAGCATGTAGCAGACATGGTGCATGAGCATCGTCATAATGGTTTTGTAGTGACACTAAAGAGCATACGGATTTTTGCACTTCAGTGGGCCAAATCGAACCCAGATCACAGCAAAGGATTTAAGGCCACTATATCCTGGTGTTCTAGGTTCTTAGAAAGGCATGATCTGGTACTGAGGCAAAAGAACAAAATTGCACAAAAATTACCTGCAGATCTCGATGGCAAAGTAAGTAATTTCCATCGATATGTAATAGAACAGCGCAAGGAACATGGGTATGCGTTAAGTCCGATCGGAAATATGGATGAAACTCCTATGAATTTCGACATAGTTGGAAATAAAACCTGTCAATTCAAAAGGTGACAAAACTGTGTTAATTAAAACAGGACATGAGAAGTCCAGTTTTACAGTGGTACTAGCATGTACATCTGATGGTGCCAAACTAAGACCCATGATTATTTTCAAAAGAAAAACAATGCCGAAAATCAAGTTCCCGGTTGGAGTTTTTGTACATGTTAATAAAAAAGGCTGGATGGATGAAGAAAGGGTAAAGCTATGGCTTGAAAATGTATGGAGTAGACGACCAGATGGACTTTGAGAACGTAGACTACTGGTGTGGGATATGTTCAGGGCTCATTTAACTCCCAGCGCAATAGAAGAAAGGCTGAAAAGACTAAACACAGATGGAGCGGTTATTCCTTGAGGATTGGCATTGTTGGCACGGCCACTGGATGTGTGCCTAAACAAGCCATTTAAAGTTCGCATTCGAGAACAGTGGAATGAATGGATGGTTAGCGGCGAAAAGTCATTCACAAAAGGAGGAAACATGCGTGCTCCACAGTTGGATGTTTTCTGCAACTTTGTCATAAAAGCCTGGAATGATATTGATGCAGAAAAAGTAATCAAGTCTTTCAAGAGATGTGGCATATCAATTTCATTGGATGGTATGGAGGACGATGACTTGTGGCAATATGAAGGGGAAGCTGAAGCCACACATCTGATGTGGAATTGGATCCATATGATTGTCTTACGAATGTACCACAAGATGTCATTGATGAACTTATGATATCAGAGGATGAACATGAAGAGGATTTTGAAGGATTTTAACTCCCAGAAAGTCAACCATTTTCATTAAAATTACTGTATTTAAATCAAATCTGATGTTAACTCTGATGTTTTTTTTTTTTTTTATGGTGTTCCCTCGGAAGGGGGTAGTCTTATACAACGAGTATAGCCCAAAACCTACGTTTTCACTGGAAAAATAGGGGGTTGTCTTATACGCCCAGTCATCTTATACGCTGGTAAATACTGTAAAAAAACGTGTGTGTTTAAAAAAAAACAAAAAAAAACTCAACACCTAACATTTTAATGTGTAGGGCCTTTGCTTTAACAAAAATTACCCCATTTTGAAAAGTAGACACCCCAAGCTATTTGCTGAGAGGCATGTCAAGTCCATGGAATATTATATATTTTGACACAAGTTGTAGGGTAAAGACAAGTTCTTTATTTATTTGCACAAAGTTGTCACTAAATTATATATTGCTCAAACATGCCATGGGCATATGTGAAATTACACCCCAGAATGCTTTTTGTTTCTTCTCCTGAGCACAGGGATACCACATGTGTGACTTTTTGGGAGCCTAGCCGCGTATGGGACCCTGAAATCCAAGCACCGCCTTCAGGCTTTCTAAGGGTGTGAATTTTTGATTTCACTCCTCACTGCCTATCACAGTTTTCGTAGGCCATGGAATGCCCAGATGGCACAAATCCCCCCCCCCCCCATGACCCCATTTTGGAAAGTAGACACCCCAAGCTATTTGCTGAGAGGTATGGTGAGTTTTTTGCAGATCTCGCCTTTTTGTCACCAAGTTATGAAAATTGAAAAAAAAAAAAAGTTTTCTCTTTTCTTCATTTTCAAAAACAAATAAGACCTGCAAAATACTCAACATGCCTCTCAGCAATTAGCTTGGGGTGTCTACCATGGGGGGGGGGGGGGGGGGTGCCATCTTGGCATTTTATGGGCTTCAAAACTGTGATAGGTAGTGAGGAGTGAAATCAAAAATTTACACCCTTAGGCTGGATTCACAGCAATGCATTTTTAGTGCATTTTGCAGATTTGCACTACAGTCCATTTAACATTGTTTCCTAAGGAACACGAACTGCAAAATGCACTAAAAATGCATAGGTGTGAATTCCAGCCTTAGAAATTCTGAAGGCAGTGCTTGGATTTTGAGGCCCTGTACATGGCTAGGCTCCCAAAAATTCCCACACGTGGTATCCCTGTACCCAGGAGAAGCAGCAGAATGTATTTTTTGGGGTTTAATTCCTTCCATATATGCCCATGGCATGTTTGAGCATTATATCATTTAGTGACAACTTTTTGTAAAAAATAAATATATATATTGTCATTATTCAATCACTTGGGACAAAAAAAATATTTAATGGGCTCAACATGCCTCTTAAAAATATCCTTACGTGTATACTTTCCAAAATGGGGTCATTGGATGGGCTTGTACTGCCCTGCCATTTTAGCACCTTTTAGAAATGAGATAGGCAGTCATAAACTAAAAGCTGCGTACATTCCAGAAAATGTACCCTAGTTTGTAGATGCTATAACTTTTGCGCAAACCAATAAATATACGCTTATTGACTTTTTACCAAAGACATGTGGCTGAATACATTTTGGCCTAAATTTATGACTAAAATTGAGTTTATTTGATTTTTCTATATTTTCGGTCTTTTTTCATTGATATCGCTAAAAATCAGAGGGTATCAAATACCATCAAAAGAAAGCTCCATTTGTGTGAACAAAAGGATGCAAATTTTGGTTTGGGTACAACATTGCATGACCGCGCAATTACCGGTTAAATCGGCGCAGTGTCAAATTGTAAAAAGTCCTCCGGTCAGTAAGCTGCCAAGTGGTCCAGGGCTGAAGTGGTTAATAATGGTTAAAGTGAAAAAATAAACGTGAAATATTCCTTTTAAATATCATATCTGGGGGGTGTCTATATAGTATGCCTGTAAAGTGGCGCATGTTTAGAACAGTCCCTGCACAAAATGACATTTCTAAAGGAATAAAAGTCATTTAAAACTGCTTGCAGCTGTAATGTAATGTCGGGTTCCTGGAATATGGATGCCCCCCCTTCCAGCCCATTACCAGGCCCTTTGGGCTTTGTATGGATATTAAAGGGATCCCAGGACCCAAATTTAAAAAGGAAAAGGCGGGGGGCCCCCAGGCCCTATATACTCTTAACAGCAGTATACAGGCGGTCCAAACAAGACAGGAACTGTAGGTTTGTTAAGTTGAATCTGTTTGTAATTTGGAACAGGTACATTTTTTTTTTAATGTAGCTCAAGCCAAAAAAAACAATTTTAAGCTTTTTGGATAATATAGGGAAGGGTTATCACCCCTGTAACATTTGTTTTGCTGTCTGTGCCCCTGTGCAGAAGATTTCATCTCACTTTCTGTCCCAATGACAATTGGATTTTGAAAATTTTGGGTTATTAGGGAAACAAAGATTGATGAAGCATCAGTGGAGACGCCTTTTTCCCCATATTAAAGGAGAGAATTTCCCTTCCTAGGGGTAGATTTCCTCTCACTTCCTGTTGTCTTCCTCCGTTTTGTAAGTAGGAGTCATTTGTAAGTCAGATGATTGAAAGTAGGGGACCTCCTGTATATACTATATGGCCTGCCCTATATACTCTGCAGAAAATTGGGCCTTAGGTGTTGGTGGTACCAGAACACTGTAAGCTCTCACAGTTACTCTTGGTGGGCACTGGAATGGGCCCTGCTGTGAAATATTATATCAAGAATTGTAATTGCATGCCACTGTTAAAAAGGGAAGAAAAATTGGACCTTTGGTGGTGCCACAACACTGCAACCCCTTACAGATATTCTAGGTGAGAGCAGGAACAAGCCCTGCTGTGAAATATTACAGCAAAAATTGTAATTGCATGCCTTGGGCCTTGGGCACTGGTGGTGGTGCCCTGAAACAAAAATGTTCTTGGAAGCTATCAACATGAACATTGAGGAGGAATAGAATAGTCACTCAGCACTCTCATCTGAGATGAAGCTACGCTAATAGCCAGCGAAACGTGTTGACGTCACATCCGGACGCTGGACGAACCTCGCATGGGCTTGAGACAGCTGACGCAGTCTGATACACGGAGTGTTTATTCTTCCGAGAAATTCAATATTATTCCTTCATATGGACGATCGGTGTTTTCGTAAGCCCTCGTTAACCAAAGTGAGCTAAGTGCGCTGAATTACGAGCAACAGACGATTACCTTTGTCTTTGGGCCGCCGAAATGTCCTCATATCGAAAACAATAACGATTGATGTCGGTCCGTAAGTAGTGCATATTGTGTGGATGTTATAAAACATATGACGGTAGAGCAAAAAAATACTATGCTCATGAAGTAATCTTTTAACAAATAACAGTGCTGCGGAAGGCTGTGGTATTATATGAGACATAACTTATGATTTCTATACTATCGAATAAATTTGACTAATATAAGCCGAAAACATTCGAAATTAGAAATATCGAACACTGTCACTGACGAATGGATTATATATTCACAACTATCGAATGGACACTCTGTTGTAAAAGAATTTAGGGATATCAGGCTGATAGTAATAGCTATAATTTAAAATTAGTCTCTTTTCCATGCTTGCTGCTGATTGCCAGAACAATACACTAACCGATATTGTGAGCATTTTTACAGGTTTATTTGGTTTATAATAATCATTTTTGGCAATCGGTAGCAATTGGTCCGGACCAGCATCATTTTTTGTTTGTTAGTTGTGTGTGTCATTTAGGTCTTGTCTGTGGTCTGTCTTATATGTTTTATGTTTGGTTTACTTCGGGAATGGACACATTTTTTATGAATGGTCTTTGGTTTTTTAACCACTTGAGATCCGCGCTATAGTAAAATGACGTGTATAGCGCGGATCTCAATTTCCGGGACTACGTCTATTGACGTAGTCCCCTTTAAGAGTTCCCCGCGCGCTCCCGGGAGCGCGCATCGGGGAAAATCTGTGTTGGCCGTGTCCGCTGGACACAGCCAATCACAGATCGCTGTAAACGGCCAATCACAGCGGCCGTTTACAGCGCGATCGCCTCCTCCAATGGGTGATGATCTCAAATGTAAACAAATGAGATCATCACCCATTGCCGAACGTGTCTCCTCACACAGCGATAGCGTGTGAGGAGACCGAAGGTGCTTGTGAGTTAAAAAAGACAGTAAAGTGATAAAAAAACCCACCTGTGCCCAGATCTACCCTGCCAGTGCCCATATCTACCCTGCCAGTGCCCTGCCAGTGCTCAGATCTACCCTGCCAGTGCCCACCTGTGCCCACCTGTGCCCACCTGTGGCCACCTGTGGCCACCTGTGCCCACCTGTGCACCGCCAGTGCCCACCTGTGCCCACCTGTGCCCACCTGTGCCCACCTGTGCACCGCCAGTGCCCACCTGTGCACCGCCAGTACTCCATCTGTGCACCACCAGTGCCCGCCAGTGCCCGCCAGTGCCCGCCAGTGCCCGCCAGTGCCCATCTGTACCCATCGGTGCCCATCTGTGCCCATCTGTGCCTCAGCAGTGCCCATCTGTGCCGCCTAAGCAGTGCCCATCTGTGCCGCCTCAGCAGTGCCCATCTGTGCCGCCTAAGCAGTGCCCATCTGTGCCGCCTAAGCAGTGCCCATCTGTGCCGCCTAAGCAGTGCCCATCTGTGCCCATCTGCTGCCTTATCAGTGCACATCCGTGCAATAGATCAGTGCACATCTGTGCCGACCTATCAGTGCCCATCTGCCGACTCAGCAGTGCCCATCTGTGCCGATTCAGCAGTGCCCATCTCTGCCGCCTCAGCAGTGCCCATCTGCCGCCTCAGCAGTGCCCATCTGCCGCCTCAGCAGTGCCCATCTGCCACCTCAGCAGTGCACATCCGTGCAATAAATCAGTGCACATCCGTGCAATAAATCAGTGCACATCTGTGCCGACCCATCAGTGCCCATCTGCCGCCTCAGCAGTGCCCATCTGTGCCGCCTCAGCAGTGCCCATCTGTGCCGCCTCAGCAGTGCCCATCTGTGCCGCCTCAGCAGTGCCCATCTGCCGCCTCAGCAGTGCCCATCTGCCGCCTCATCAGTGCACATCCGTGCAACAAATCTGCACATCTGTGCAATAAATCAGTGCACATCTGTGCCGACCCATCAGTGTCCATTTGTGCCACCTCAAAAGCGCCCATCTGTGCCACCTCAAAAACGCCCATCTGTGCCACCTCATCAGTGCCCATCAGTGCTACAATGGCTAAACGCGTCTTTTCCGCTGAGGAGGCGTACCAAATTATTTCCGCGGCCGACGAGAGCAACGGGGAGCTCTCCTCTTCCGATTCCTTTTCGGATTCGGATTCTGAAGCCGACGTAACTTATGAGCCAGTCCTCAGCAGTGAAACACTGACTGATGAATCCGAGGAGGAAGATATCCGGCCCACCAAGCGAAGGCGTTCTAGTGAGGCAGTGCCGTCCACCAGCACCGCAGTGCCGTCCACCAGCACCGCAATGCCGTCCACCAGCACCGCAGTGCCCCATCAAGAAAGGCCAAGTACCAGTGGGGTGTCATCTCAGCCCCAAAGGGTTAGGAGCCATGCTGGCCTTCCCTATGCCCTTCAGAACCCCTTGTGGCTTCCTCCTAATTCAGGAGAGGCCAATGTTCCCCCTTTCACCGCCCAGCCAGGAGTCCAGGTGGACACGGAGAATTTTAGCCCCATCGATTTTTTTAATTTAATTTTTACGGAGGACATGTTGGCGTCAATTGTGGCCCAGTGCAACCTGTATGCACAACAATTTATTTTTCAAAATCCGACCTCCTATTATGCCCGTCCCTACGAATGGAGAGACCTAACGGTGGAGGAGTTCAAGCTTTTTTTAGGCCTCACATTTAATATGGGACTCAACAAAAAAAACCAATTACGTACCTACTGGTCAACCCACCCCCTCCACCACTCACCGCTCTTCTCCGCGGTAATGTCCAGAACCAGGTATCAGATGATCCTGAGGTTCTTACATTTCAGTGACAATTCCCAATGCCTTCCACGAAATGATCCAAATTATGACCGCCTTTACAAAATTCGACCAATACTAAATAATTTTTCTGAAATATTCCCCAAATTGTTTACCCCGGACCAACACATATGTGTGGATGAGTCCCTTATTAAATTTAGTGGCAGGCTTAGGATGAAGCAATTTATGCCCAGCAAAAGGGCCCGCTATGGGGTGAAGGTCTACAAATTATGTGACCGAGCCACAGGGTACACATATTCCTTCAAGGTGTACGAAGGGAAGGACACCCAGCTACAGCCCCCTAATTGTCCGGATTATTTGGGATCCAGCGGAAAAATTGTTTGGGACCTCATATACCCCCTACTGGATAAAGGCTACCACCTCTATGTAGACAACTTCTACACATCTCTGCCCCTGTTCCACAACCTTCACTGGAAGAAGACGCCAGCATGTGGCACTGTAAAAAAGAACCGGAAGGGCTTTCCTCAAAGTCTGGTGAACAAGAAGCTGCGGAAAGGAGAAACTGCAAGTCTAAGAAACAAGGAGGTTCTGGCAGTGAAGTGGAGGGACAGAAGAGATGTGTACATGTTATCTTCTATCCACAACGATACCTTCGTAGAAATCCCCAGAAGGAATGGCCCCGTAAAGAAACCCAAATGTATTTCAGAGTATAATTTGTTCATGGGAGGAGTCGACTTCAACGACCAAATGATGGAACCATATCTGGTCTCAAGACGGACATATCATTGGTACAAAAAAGTAGTAATTTATTTTTTTCAATTGGCCATTTACAATTCATATGTAATTTACAGCAAAGCCACCCAAAACCCCAAACGTTTCTTTGGCTACCAGGAGGAAGTTTTCACAGCCCTTTTATTCCCAAACGGCCCACCAGAAAATATCCGATCAGACGTTGTAAGTCGACTCTCCGAGCGCCACTTTCCGGATAAAATTCCCCCCACACCAGCAGGCAAAAGACGCCAAAAAAGATGTAAGGCGTGTACCAAAGCAGGAGTCAGAAAAGACACATCTTATTATTGTGCACAATGTCCTTCCCAACCAGGCCTCTGTATAGGCGACTGTTTTCGGCGTTACCATACTTCAATAAATTTTTAGTGAAGTATGGTAAACATAATCCTCAGTTCCTGCCTTCATACACCTTCACACCCCTTATGCCACTGCCTGCTCTGTAACGGACCCTGGCTTGTTATTTGACCACTCTTATGCCTGCCGATTCCGTACATACCGCTGCCTGATCTGGAACTGACCCTGGACTGTTATTCGACCACGCTTCTGCCTAACGATTCTGTACATACCTCTGCCTCATCTGGAACTGACCCTGGACTGTTATTCGACCATGCTTCTGTCTAACGATTCTGTATATATCTCTGCCTGATCTGGAACTGACCTTGGACTGTTTGACCACGATATTTGCCTGCCTCTTGGACTGATCTTGTATTCTGCAACTGGACTAGTGGGATTCAACACGGGGTCTCACATATGTGAGGGGCTCCAGTATAGTTTTTCTGGAAGAAGAAAACAATTTTCTTTGTTTTCTTATTCCTAGATTAGGGTCTGGAGACTCGGAGGCTTCAAAGAGATTTGGGAGGGAGAAGCCTCTACCCCTATCCCCATTCTGTCCTGAACGAGGCTCTACTTTTGTCTGCTGCCTGTAGGACTTACTGCCATCATGCCGCACTGACCACACCACAAGGACCTGCCTACTACCAGGACCAATATTTTTGGCACTGCTGACATCTCTGCACTAACCCTGGACTGTAATATGGACAGTATCCCTGCCTGCTGCCTGAAAAACTGTGTTCGCTGTTGCTGACCAAGTCCCTGCCTGCTGCCTGGACCAGTGATATCCTCCTGTGGACAACTGCACTTCTAAAACCACAGGTAATCTTTTCTTTACCCTTTGCTCAGCATAATGTATTTGGGGGTGTAATTCTTGGTATGTGCAGGCTATGTGTCCCTGGAACGCCGACGGTGTTTCTTGCATGTTGCGCCTCTGTATGTGGTCAGGCTGTGTAAAAGTCTCACACATGTGGTATCGTTATACTCAGGAGGAGTAGTAGAACGTATTTTGGGGTGTTATTATTGCTATGTAAATGCTATGCGTTGGAAATATCTTATAAACGGACAACTTTGTGTAAAAAAAAAATGCGTTTTCATTTTTTTCCACATTTTCCGAAAACTTCTGGAAAAAAATGAACCATTGAAAAGACTCATTATGCCTCATAGATTATACGTTGGGGTGTTAGCTTTCCAAAATGGGGTCATTTTCTGGACGTTTCCATTGCCCTGGTGTTCCAGGGCCTTCAAAACTGTAATAGGTGATTGAGAAATGAAATGTGTAATTTATGCTCTTAGAATGCCTGAAGGTGCTACTTCAAAATTAGGCCTCTGTATGTGGTCAGGCTGTGTAAAAGTCTCACACATTTGGTATCGTTATACTCAGGAGGAGTAGTAGAACGTATTTTGGGGTGTTATTTTTGCTATGTAAATGCTATGCGTTGGAAATATCTTATAAACGGACAACTTTGTGTAAAAAAAAATGCGTTTTCATTTTTTTCCACATTTTCCGAAAACTTCTGGAAAAAAATGAACCATTGAAAAGACTCATTATGCCTCATAGATTATACGTTGGGGTGTTAGCTTTCCAAAATGGGGTCATTTTCTGGACGTTTCCATTGCCCTGGTGTTCCAGGGCCTTCAAAACTGTAATAGGTGGTTGAGAAATGAAATGTGTAATTTATGCTCCTAGAATGCCTGAAGGTGCTACTTCAAAATTAGACCTCTGTATGTGGTCAGGCTGTGTAAAAGTCTCACACATTTGGTATCGTTATACTCAGGAGGAGTAGTAGAACGTATTTTGGGGTGTTATTTTTGCTATGTAAATGCTATGCGTTGGAAATATCTTATAAACGGACAACTTTGTGTAAAAAAAAATGCGTTTTCATTTTTTTCCACATTTTCCGAAAACTTCTGGAAAAAAATGAACCATTGAAAAGACTCATTATGCCTCATAGATTATACGTTGGGGTGTTAGCTTTCCAAAATGGGGTCATTTTCTGGACGTTTCCATTGCCCTGGTGTTCCAGGGCCTTCAAAACTGTAATAGGTGGTTGAGAAATGAAATGTGTAATTTATGCTCCTAGAATGCCTGAAGGTGCTACTTCAAAATTAGGCCTCTGTATGTGGTCAGGCTGTGTAAAAGTCTCACACATTTGGTATCGTTTTACTCAGGAGGAGTAGTAGAACGTATTTTGGGGTGTTATTTGTGGTATGCACATTCCGTGTGGGAGAAATAAGCTATTACAATGAAAATTTTGTGAAAAAAAAAAAAAAAAAAAAAAAATCGTAATTTTGCAAAGAATTATGGGAAAAAATGACAACTTAAAATAACTAACCATGCCTCTTACTAAATACATTGGAATGTCTACTTTCCAAAAAGGGGTCATTTGGGGGGCATTTGTACTTTCCTGGCTTGTTAGGGTCTCAAGAATGGAGATAGGCCTTAGTACATCAGATGTGATCTTTTTTTGCAAATCTTTATGATTTGCACCATAGCTTGTAGACTCTATAAATTTCACACAGATCATATAATATGCAAAAATTTGGGTTATTTTTACCAAAGATGTGTAGTAGTATAAATTGTGGCCAAAATTTATGAAGAAAAATTGCTAATTTGCTAAATTTTGTCACAGAAACGAAGAAAAATTCATTTTTTTTCAAAATTTTCGGTCTTTTTTCATTTATAGCGCAGAAAATAAAAAACCGAGAGGTGATCAAATACCACCAAAAGAAAGCTCTATTGGTATGAAGAAAAGGACAAAAAAATCATTTGGTTACAGTGTTGCATGACTGAGTAATTGTCATTCAAAATGTGAGAGCACTGAAAGCTGAAAATTGGTCTGGGACTGAGGGGGGTTTAAGTGCCCAGTAAGCAAGTGGTTAATAATGAAATAATGGTTAATTATGGTAATTGAAATCTAAAATAAATGAGAATATATATATATATATATATATATATATATATATATATATATATATATATATATATATATATATATATATATATATATAAAAAAATATAATTATTAGAAACAGTATGCCAGGAATGGACTACAGTCAGATCTAGCTAAACTGGATACAGTGTGTGTGTGTATATGTAAAATAAATATATATATAAAATATAATTATAAACTGGATCGCCTGCCTGCTCAATCTAAAGGAAATGACACTCTCTTGGTCAACGCCAGCAACACACTACACAGGACCGACGTGCAGGCGGCCTTATATAGTGTGGGGCATGGACTTGACCCCCTGAGCCATAATTGGTTATTGGTCTCTTTGCTGATGGCGCTGTGATTGGCCAAAACATACGGGACATAGTGCATGCTTGGCCAGACAGCAATGCACTGCGCTCCCGCAGTGCATTATGGGCCATTACGCACCGCTCGATTTTGGCACGAACGGGCCTTAATGTTCTTTTTTCACCAAACTGGCGAACAGCCAATGTTCGACCCGAACAAAAAGAGCATCCCTTCCCAAGGCCAGTGGCTGTCTGCTAAGGATTTGTTGGGTAGCTTCCGAGAATCCTGCAAGGGCAAGCTGTGAGAGTAGTTTTGCAATCTCAGTATAGGGGGTTCAGGTGTATGTATGAAGGTATATATGGTGTGATTTTTTTTTTTTTTTTTTTTTTTTTTTTTTTAGAGCAGGATCTTAGGTGTCAAACTGGAGTGATCTAATGACATGGAGACGTTGATTCTAGTGACTGGGTAACAGCAAAAGGTAGGGAAGTATGCAATCTAAAACGCCAAACGGGGAAATGACTCCTTCCCATGGCTTGTAAAGTGACAGGACTGTTCCCTAGTGTTATCTGCACTCTGGGGAGAGTAATGGGGGGTGTTCCATTTATAAAGGGGGTAATATTCAGGGGTACAGTCATAAGAGGAATGAGTTGTGATCCATGTTGGTAGGAATACCATCAAAGTCAGTATGTGCAGAAGGCCTGAGACCTTCCCATAAGTCTGTGGTGAAATAAGCAGGGTCATCTTTTTCTAGAGTCTAGATCACCTGCTTCATTCACCATTCGAGGACTTGTACCACCTGCTTCGCCTCTCTGTACTTTGTCTTGCTTCCTAGGTGTTTGGTTCACCTTTTTTCAAACGACTGGCATGGATTTAAGCCTGCTGTCCCTCTACCAGGATGGCTGTTCGGGTCACTGTAGTTGGGGGTCCAAAGGGATACTCTTGCTGCTTGGTACGATTCAAGGACTGGACCACCACGATATCTCCCACCTGGAACGGGTGAGTTGGTTCCTGTGAAGAAAAAGGAGAGGTGCGAGCGATACGTTTTTCAACTCTGTCCAAAGTTTCAATCAATTTCTTAACATACTCTTCCTGTATGAGATGAAAAGCCAACGTCTCTCAAAGTCCTATACCACTGCAACTTTGTAAAAGCATTTTGGAAATGCTCTAAAATACTTTGTCAGTATAAAATACCACTTTCCGCTCTGATTGCTATAGTCCAGGGTTTCTCAACCAGGGTTCTGTGGAACTCTAGGGTTCGTTCGGAGGTTGCTAGGGGTTACTTGAGAAATTAGAATTTCTGCTTCTCAGATACGCTTCCAGTGACACCATGGATCTTTTTATCTATCTGTAAGGGGGTAATTCTTCTCAGTGACCACAAGTGTAAAGGGCTTGCTTACCACTGACCATCACACTGCTGCATCATGAGTTGTAGACTTATTCATTTTTAGCAGGGGTTCCTTGACACTGGAAAGTTACTTCAAGGGTTCCTCTGTGTTGAAAAGGTTGAGAAAGGCTGCTATAATCTGTACTAGCAGAGCTAAGTAATAGCCACACCCCTCAGCATAAGCTTTCTCACAGACTTGTATTACAAAGAAAGAGAGGGGCTTGTCTGACCAGGTTGGTGTGAATTACTGACAACAGAGGGTCTTTTCTGGTGCCTTTTTACACACCCTGCACAAGTGCTCTAATAAGAAAGTGAATGCGGTTAGGCAATTGTTTCCAAACATTCCATCAGACCTACTGTATGTAATAGTTTTTAACTGAACATCTCCAGTACTCGACATGGCTGTGCGTTAAGAGCACCTCCAGATTAGCTATCTTTTAATAGAAACTATAATAGTTTTAAGTCTATATTGGATTTTTTTTTTTTATTTGTTTAACCACTTCCCGACCGCCGCACGACGATGTACGTCGACAGAATGGCACGGGCAGGCATAAGGGCTTACATGTACGTCCTTGCCTTCCCGAGGGTCCTTCGTCACATCACTTCCTCTCCTGTAATGTAAACACAGGAGAGGAAGTGATGTAATCTCTCCTCCGTGTTGGTATTTTTCGTTCCGACACCGAGGAGAGAGGATCAGTGAGTTGCACCAACACGACACTACACAGTAGAACATGCCAGGCACACTCACACCCCCCCGATCACCCCCCCAATTACCCCTGCCCCCCAGTCACAGTGACACCAATGTCATTTATTTTATTTTTTTTTGCATTGGTGTCATTTGTGACTGTAATAACTGTTAGGGCAGTTAGGGTTAGCCCCCTTTAGTTCTAATGTACCCCCCTAACCCCCTCAATAAAGGTTTAACCCCGTGATCACCCCCCGTCGCCAGTGTCACTAAGGCTGGGTTCACATTGCAGCGGTTTATGAGAACGAATGTGATTCGCACCGCACTGCAGTGCAAATCGCATCCGATCTCTGTGCGATTCGAGTTCAGCCATACAGATAGTATGGCTGAATTCGCATCGCACCCGCCGCAAATTCGCACGGCACCCTTTTTTTGGCCCGCAGCAGAATCGGATCGCATGGGTGTTCACACCATGCGATCCGAGTTTGTAGATCGCACTGCGATATGCGAACTGATCTGGGGGTGTCATTAACATTTCACTGACACTCCCAGCAGTTCGCATAGGGCAGTGTGAACTGCCGCCAGGAGGCATGCGATGCGGGAACCCGCCGCGGATTCGTGGCGTTCCCGCATCGCTCCAGTGTGAACCCAGCCTAATAAGCGATCGTTTTTCTGATCGCTGTATTAGTGTCACAGGTGACGCTAGTTAGGCAGGTAGGTATTTAGGTTCGCCGCAGCTTTTTATAGCGCCAGGGACCCCCATATACTACCGCATAAAGCCCCCTGATTGCCCTCTAGTTAACCCTTTCACCAGTGATCACCATATAACTGTTACAGGTGACGCTGGTTGGTTAGTTATTTTTTATAGTTTCAGGGCACCCGCCATTTATTACCTAGTCTCACTAGTGTACCCCTAAATTTAGGGGTGTCTACTTTCCAAAATGGAGTCATTTGGGGGGCGGGGGTTTGTGCCATCTTGGCATTTTATGGCCTTCAAAACTGTAACGCCCTTAGAAAGCCTGAAAGCGGTGCTTGGTTTTCGGGGCCCCGTATGCGGCTAGGCTCCCAAAAAGTCCCACATATGTGGTATCCCCGTACTCAGGAGAAGCAGCAGAATTTATTTTGGGGCATCATTTCACATATGCCCATGGCATGCATGAGCAATATATCATTTAGTGACAACTTTGTGAAAAAAAAAAAAAAAAAGTTTGTAATTTTCCCGCAACTTGTGGCAAAATATAAAATATTCCATGGACTCAACATGCCTCTCAGCAAATAGCTTGGGGTGTCTACTTTCTAAAATGGGGTCATTTGTGGGGGTTTTGTGCCATCTTGGCATTTTATGGCCTTCAAAACTGTAATAGGTAGTGAGGAGTGAAGTCAAATATTTACGCCCTTAGAAAACCTGAAGGCGGTTCTTGGTTTTCGGGGCCCCGTACGCGGCTAGGCTCCCAAAAAGTCCCACATATGTGGTATCCCCGTACTCAGGAGAAGCAGCAGAATTTATTTTGGGGTATCATTTCACATATGCCCATAGCATGTGTGAGCAATATATCATTTAGTGACAACTTTGTGTAAAAAAAAAAAATATATATTTTTTTTTTGTCATTATTCAATCGCTTGAGGCAAAAAAATTAAATATTCAATGGGCTCAACATGCCACTTATCAATTTCCTTAGGGGGTCTACTTTCCAAAATGGGGTCATTTGGGGGGGTTTTGTACTGCCCTGCCATTTTAGCACCTCAAGAAATGAGATAGGCAGTCGTAAACTAAAAGCTGCGTAAATTCCAGAAAACGTACCTTAGTTTGTAGATGTGACAACTTTTGCGCAAACCAATAAATATACAATTATTGACTTTTTTTTTACCAAAGACATGTGGCTGAATACATTTTGGCCTAAATGTATGACTAAAATTGAGTTTATTGGATTTTTCTAATAACAAAAATAGAAAATATCATTTTTTTTCAAAATTTGCGGTCTTTTTACGTTTATATCGCAAAAAATAAAAATCGCAGAGGCAATCAAATACCATCAAAAGAAAGCTCTATTTGTGGGAAGAAAAGGACGCAAATTTTGTTTGGGTACAACATTGCATGACCGCGCAATTACCAGTTAAAGCAGCGCAGTGCCAAATTGTAAAAAGACCTCTGGTCATTTACCAGCAAAATGGTCCGGTCTGAAAGTGGTTAAATCCCAGCTCTTGTTTTAGACCAAAATGACCTTTATCAGTAATCTCCATGTCTTGGTAGTCACATTATTGTGATGTGATTGTTTGTTTTTCTCCTTGCAGAGTCATTATTTTTTATATTTTGCATCTGAATTAAAGGGGAACTCTAGACCAACAGAATGCTTAGATAAAATACATGTATGAGAGCTGTTTTACTTGTCAAAGGAGTTGAATTTCTGTTCTTCCAGTCCTGAGATTTACACAGCCCTGTCTGACAGGGAAGGGGACCTGACCTTTCTCCCTGTAAAATTACCTATAGAACAATTTCAGGCAACAGTCAGAAGGAATCGATGAACTTCTAATGCTATCCAGCAAGCTCTTCAACTGTCCTAAACTCAAAAAGTTCACTCAATTTTGTTTACCTCTTTTAGCTAGAATCCAGAGAGCACCTCACAGGGCAACAGGGAGTTTATTTCACAAAACTTTAGCACTGTGTAAATTCCTACTTCTCTTTTTTTCGTATCGCCAATCGAATACTTATAAATAAGGCTAGGTATTTTTAAGGTATTAAGGTCCTTATCTCCATCTGCACCATAGCCAGAGTGGTTAAGAAGCTGAGCTATTGCCTTAATGTCAGCTTAAGGACATTGGGCGGGTGCATCGTTATGTTCAGGCCCGCCTGTCAGTTTTTCAGGCGGACCTTAACGGGTGCTCCATAGAGCTCTATGGAGCGTCGGATGTCAGCGGTGACATGTCCGCTGACATCTGACCTGCTCCGATCCGAAAAAGTGTAACGGAGGAAAAAGCTATTTTTCCATCCGTCTGCGGATCGGATCGGGTGACGACGGGCACTGCGGTCCGTCGTCATCCGATCTCCCATAGGGGAGAGCGGCGCTGTGACAGGTCCGTCCCTGCGCAGTGTGCAGACGGACCTGTCATTCCCTGCTCAGCGGGGATCGGCGGAGTGATCCCCGCTGAGCAAACGGATATCCACGGGGCGGATCAGAACTGATCCGCCCCGTGTGAAAGGACCCTAAAGTGAGATGCAAGCATATCATAGTGATTTGTACCCTTTCTTATTTCCTTTAGTAAACCAGCCCTATGTGTTGAACAAATAACTGAAAAAGCAAAGTTGTATCTACTGGTGTAAGGCCTCTTTCACACGGGGCGGATCAGTAATGATCCGCCCCGTGAAGATCCGCTCGCTCAGCGGGGATCGCTCCGTTGTCCCCGCTGAGCCGGCTGCGGGCAGGGCGGTCTCCGCACACTGTGCAGGGACCGCCCTCTCAGATCTCCGCTCTCCTCTATGGGGATCGGACGAGCACGGACCGTGTGTCCGTGTTCGTCCGATCCGCTCTGTAGACGGATAGAAAAATAGGATTTTCCTCCGTCTGCAGAATCGGACTGTTGCGGAGGCGGACGAAATCGGGTGTCTGCGGATGCTCATCCGCAGACACCCGCTATCCCATAGGGATGAATGTATGTCCGTATTTCATCCGCAAACGGATGGATGAAATACGGACATACCATCCGCATGTGTGAAAGGGGCCTAAATCTGTAGTTCTCTGCATTTCTGTGTGCCCAATGAACACTCACTTTCAACCTTTGAAACCTTCCAGCACTTGACAGTTAGTAACTTGCATTCCAGAATGTAATATTGCAATACATGAGACCCATAGGATAAAGGCCTTTAAATAAAACAATAACATTTTATCTTTCTCATATGTATTCTACAGGTTGGCGGCCTAAATGCATGCTTCTTTGCAAAAAAGGGATTCCAAGTTGATCTTTATGAAGCAAGAGAAGGTAGGACATGTGTAACTAGGAGATTTTTTTTTTTTTCATGGGCAACTCCATTCCAACACCTCCCAGCAATGAATTTAATGACACGGGCTGCTGGGGTGTGCTGGAGGGCCTAATAATGCTGGCTGCTGGGGAATTTCCTTTTGCGGGGTGTATTGTTGCTAAGAAGCATCTTATGTTGCTGGGAGGGATCTACTGTTTTGGGAGGGGTCTATTGTTGCTGGCGGGGTCTATTGTTGCTGTGGGAGTATTTTGTTGCAGGTGGTCTATTGCACAAGGACACTTTTGCTGGCTGCAGTGTATCTATTTTACTCATTTTCTTTGTTTCACCAAATTGCATACAAACTACTTAGCAAGCATCAAAAAGGATACTTAGTTCTGTTTTCTCAAAAAGCTAGGGGGTGGAACCAACCAAGGGGGGGTGCTTGGAGGTTGATAGCCTGCGGAGACAAGGAGTGACACGGAAGGAGGGAGTACTTGCACCTATTTTGTGAGGTAAAAAGCCCTTACTATACCAAAACCTACTGTATATTAATCATCAATGGCAAAGGATATGAACCCAAACAATTTAAGCTATACCTAGGTTTATACCTACTAAAATAAATCATTGCGCATGGCAGAAAGTGCTGACCTACAGCCATGACCAAGCAGAGTCAAAAGAGACACAGCGGTGCCATAGCCCCTACTATCTCTGCATCACCTGGCTGTCTGCTGTGCTGTACAGATTAAAGTGGTTTCAAAGGCAGAAGTTTTTTTTTATTTTTTTATTGCATAGAATGCATTAAGAGAAAAAAACTGTGTGCAGCAACCACCCTAATACCTGCTTGAGCCCCATCTCAATCCAGCAATTTTTGCATGTGAGACTCGGCTGTCCGGGACTCTCCCTCCTGATTGGCTGAGATACACAGCGAGCGATCCATGTCAGGGAGCAAATGAGGAGTTGGGCAGGGCTAAGCCGTGGCTCCATGTCTGAATGTTTACACTGGGATTGCAGTTGAGTGTAATATTCCGTTAGCTTTCAGAGTGCCAACATAATGTTATCCTCCACCCTTATTTGGGGATTTCTCAGTTGGAGCCAGATGTGTTGGCATCGTACAGGAAAGACTAACTTGGGGTACGACTTTTCATGTGGCTTTGGGGTCGCATGAGATGTTGCACAAGTTTGAATGGGGCCTAATATGTAATAAATACAAACCCCTTATTTGAGAATTTGAAAGGGATGGGGGTTTCAAGTTCCCCCGGCCCCTTTTTCTAATGCTATAAAAGGTTTCAAGACCCCCCTTTTTAAAAGTAGGACAGGGTACCTTGAAACAGGTAAAGGGGGGGGGGAATCCTTGAGACCTGTAAACTGGCCATAGCAGCTTCTGGAAGTCTAGGGAACCCTATATATAGGGGGTTCCTTCAGGGAATAACTGCCATTCACCTCAGGAGGTCGTCATCAGCGGAGCTCTGCAAAGGCACTATATTACTGAGCTCTTTATCACTATCTCCTGAGGTGACTTGGCGACCCTGCAATGCCAGCTAATGTAAAGAGCTGAACATGAAGGATGAGAAGAGGGGCTGCACCAATGCCTCATTTTACCTGCAGGGCTGGAGGTGGAGGATTTGTCTCCAACAGTGAGCCTAAATGGACCGGACAGAAGTGGTGCCAGTAGCTGGATGGAAGAAGCAGCGGCAGACATGGCACAGGAAGAAGTTTCCCTCCTTCAGGTTCCAGTGCGTCAAAGGTCAAGAGGTGGCCGAAAGACCCATTGTATCCGCCAGGGAGAAGAGAAAAGGCAAAGCTCGACGGCTGTAAAGCCCCCCCAGTGGCAGAGAGCGGTACAGTAGCCGAGAGGTCGTCTTCTCGTGGAGTGCGGCTGAAGGCGAATGATGTCACAAGCGGCGGGAACAAAACGAATAGGAGGCGGAGTCTATCGACAAGTCATGCAGAGAAGTTGCCTAGGCAACCTAATAAATGCAATGATAGGGCAAGCAGCAGCTGCAATAGTGTCAGGCACAGCAGAGAGGAAACCACACATATATGTAAGTGTAAGTGTATAATAGTAGTGAAATGTCATTGCCTCCTGCTGCAATACTAGTTAGTGAGTTAGTTAATATTAATTTGATGACTGATTCTATTGTCTGATTCTATTTCCAATTTAGCTTTTTCTTTGTAATTTCTAAAAGATATAACCAAGAATAATACTTCTAATATACATGATGTTTCTAGTGTTTGGAACATACCAGATCAGTTACACAAAAGCTCTGACAATATGGTGGGAACAGTAGAACATTCCAATATAGATCATGTTGCACAGAGCCGTATTAATAAAACCAATGTTCCTGAAACCTGTATCAAAGAAAGTATACCATGCCAGTCCTCGCCACTAGGTTTCCATTTTTCAACAGCGGTTAAAGAAAAAATTTGGAATTAAGAATTTGTGGTTTTATTATCCTTACTTCCTTCTAGTAAAGAATTTCTTAGAAATGACAGAGAAATCTGACATTGATGATAGAAGAAGGCCTGTGGCCAGGAGTTTTAACAACTGTCTACAGGCCTTCTGTATTTATGCCAGTACAATTTGTGAAAAATATCCTGAACGCAGCGTAGGTTTATTTCACCACATAGGCATCATTCTAGAAGCATATAAAAATTTCAGAGGATTCGGTTGGTTTGTCTATGATGACCAATTTCGACAAAAATTAGCAGTACACAAAAATCTTCCATGGGGTAGTAAAGAGCTTATGGCTTAATCTTTTGTTACCACAAAGGCCTACATTGGGGCGTCCAACGCAAAATGTAACAGTTAATAGTCCTGTAACATCTTGCAAAAAAGGTATTTGTTTTGTGTTTAATGATGCACACTGTAAATGGGCTACTAATTGCAGATATAGACATGATTGCGCTTTTTGTGCTGGTCCACACTCTGTATTGAAATGTTTTAAAAAGATGGCTTCAAATCAAAATCAAGGCAAGGAGTCCTTTCTTAAAAGCTCTGTCGCTGGTGATCATTCAAAACATGCTACCATGGTTGCGCGGGTATCCAGATCAGCAGACGGCAACCATGCTTTATAAAGGTTTTACAGAAGGTTTTTTATTTACCACCTTTTAATGAAAAAGGTTGTAAAATTGTTAAAAACATGTCTTCGGTAAATTCTTTAAAACACATTGTGAGAGAAAAAATTGCCAATGAAATTAAAGCACATAGAATTGCAGATCCTTTTAAAAACCCACCATTTTCTGACTTTAGAAATTCACCTTTTAGGAATATTGCCTAAAAAATAACCTAATAAATTCAGGGTTATCCATAATTTTATCTTTCCTGGAAGGTAAGTCTCTAAATTATCAGATTCCCGATGAAATTTGCTCAGTTGAATATGCATGGTTTGAAGATGCTATTGAATTGGTAAGACAACTAGGTCCAAACACACTATTAGCTAAAACTGTTGTGAGATCTGCTTTTAGACTATTGCCCATTCATCCAGACTGTTTCAACTCTTTAGGCTTTTATTTTGAAGGAAAGTACTATTTTGATAAATGCTTACCGATGGGATGTTCCCTTTCCTGTCGGCATTTTGAAGCATTTTCAAGTTTTTTTAGACTGGGTAATAAAGGATATTTCAGGCTCTTCATATATTTTACGTTACTTAGATGATTTTTTTATTTCTTGGATCATATGGGACGGCTGAGTGCATGACTCTTCTTCAGTTATTTTTAAAGGTATGTGAAGATTTTGGAATTCCTTTAGTTTCTGAAAAGACAGTTTTACCCGCGGGCAATAAAAAAATTAAAATAAAAAAAATGTTATTGACCAAATATGTTGTCTTAGTGTATTCAATTTATTCTCTGGAAATAATGTAAATTAGCTGCTTTGAAAAGGGATAGGGGGTTTCAAGTTCCCCCGACCCCTTTTCTAATGGGACAGTGGCAGCTATAAAAGGTTTCAAGACCCCCCCTTTTTAAAAGTAGGTGAGGGTACCTTGAAACAGGTGAAGGGGGGGGGGATCCTTGAGACCTGTAAACTGGCCATAGACTCTTCTGAAAGCCTAGGGAACCCTATATATAGGGGGTTCCTTCAGGGAATAACTGCCAGTCACCTCAGGAGGTCGTCAGCGGCGGAGCTCCCCTCCCACCCTCCCTGGACTGTCGCAGCTACAATATTTATGTGGTATGGGTCACCTTTCTAATGAAAGGGGGATAAGTTATTATTAAATTTATACAACTTGAGCTATAAAAGCTGAGTTGTTCAGTTTTGATATTGGTATTTATGATGGAAAAAGTTATTGATGCATTATAGGGTGGTTTAATAAGAGTTATTTTGAATTTGGTAAACCAATAAATAAGCCGCGGCCAATAAAATAAATAAATAAAATAATTTTATTAACCAAATATGTTGTCTTAGTGTATTTATTCCATTTATTGTCTGGAAATAATGTAAATTAGCTGCTTACTGTCCATTGTGCCAATTATTGCATTTTTAACAGATATAAGAACAGCCAAAATTGTGAGTGGGAGAAGTATCAATTTAGCACTTTCGTACAGAGGACGCCAAGCTCTCAAAGCTGTTGGGGTGGAAGAAAAGGTAATTTTTCCTTAATTTACATATCTTAATTTACATATTTTTATAATGATTATACACCACCTGTTTTTTGCATGCAAGTTATTATTTTGATCTAGGGGGGCTTTATGTTGTCTGGTTTTATAGGATGGGAAATTTGTGAATATTTTAGTTGAGTTTTTTTATTTTTAATTTACTAAAATGTTATATTGTGTGCATATGCTTGGCCTCCTGAGCAAACCATTTTACCTGTTTTACTTTTTTCTAGCTAACAATAAATCATTCACTTATCAAACCAATGTTGTTAAAGATTAGTTTCAAATGGTACTCCACTGGTAGTAGCACTAATGAGTGGTGAGACCTTTTCTCTTGGAGACAAAGTATGTGTTTATGTGTGCTAGTGAGCACTAGCGTCAAGTTGACAGAGCAGACACATGGTCAACAAACAGGTAAAGGATTGGTCCAGGCAACAGGTAGAATCATGATTAATAAACAGGCCAGGGATAGTAAAGGCAGCAGGCAGAGGCAACACTGGACTGGTGTGGCTGTGACCAGAAACACTGTTGCCAGCTTACACTGATCTGGTGACATTGAGGACTAGTGTGGCATCAATCAAGAACACTGCTGCTAACCTGCAGTTCTCCGGAGACACTGACTGATGGGTTGGTGACAAAAACATACAGTGTAACTGGTGTGGTGGTAAACGGACAGGTGTCCCTGATCATGAAACAAATCAGATCACGGCTGATCTCTCCTGTGTACTGGTTTATATAGCTGAGATGAGGAGCAGAGCACATGTTCTAATCACAGCATACAAAAACGACCAGTTTTATAAGTGAGATCTGAAGATCTCACAACCATTGCATTGAAATCTCTCCCTCCCAGATTCTTCAGCTCAGAGGTGGAGAGGTTTTCAGTCACACTAGCATTTTAGTTGTATTTAGAAGCTTTGGGCTTCATGTACACTAGCGTGTTTTTTTTTTTTTTCCGCTCCTAGAAGCTAAATACTGTTTTATGTGTCCATGCACACTACTTTAGGCTATTAGCGTTTTTTGAGCTTCAGCGTATAGGAGAAGAATTTGTTTTTTCTTTCTCTTTGTAAAGATTCCTGGTGCGTTTTTCCAGCAGAAATGCGCCTACAGATTACTGATAGTGTTTTTTGAGTTTTTATTCCAAAAACGCTAATAAAATGCCAATGTTCTGAATTTTTTATTTTATTTTTTCCTTTTTTTTTTTCTTAAAAAAAATGCTAGTGTGCATGGAGCCTTTAGGAGTATTAGCATTTTGGCTTGATTCACACTAGTGCGACCCTGTAAATCGACTGCGGGTTCCAGCATCGCACCTGACTCCCAGTGCAGTTCACACTGCACTATGCAAACTGTTGGTAGTGTCAATAGAAAGTTAATGGCACCCCCAAATCAGTTTGCATCTCACAGTGCGAACTGTCAATTCGGACAGGAATTGGATTGCATGGGTGTGAACACCCATGCGATCCGATTCTGGTGCGGACCAAAAAAAGCATCCTGAGTGAGTTTGGGCTGAATATTTGGTTGAAATCACATTGCACAGACATTGTATGTGATTTGCAGTGCGCATCACATGCGATATCGCACAGCGCACCAGGGTGACCCGGGACTTAATTGGCCTTTTTTCAAGTACATGAATAAGTGAAAAAAAAGCTGTTAGTAGCTTTTTAGCAGCTTTTAGAAGCAGTTGGGAGCATTTAGAAGCAGTTAGGTTCCATGCGCACTGGCATCTTATTATTTATTTTAGCTCCTAGAAGCTGTTATTAGGGTTTTTTTTTATTTTTTTGGTCGCTTAAAAGCTAAGTAGTGTTATCCTATGTGTCCATGCACACTAATTTTAGGCTTATTAGCATTTTTTGAGCTTCACATCTAGAAGCAGAAAAAAATGTTTTTTGTAGAGTTTCTTGGACCATGTTTCCTGGTTTCTTTTAGACATTGCATGAGCGCAATTGTCATGTGGACATTCAAATTGTAACTCTAATGCCGTGTACACAAGATCGGACTATTCAGCGGACGACCTGCCGGACTTTGCAGTGGAGGTCCGCCGGATTTGCCGAACAAGCAGACCTGCCCCCACACGACTGGACTGTTCCAGTGGACTAGGTCCGGCAGAAATACTGCGGCAGGAGTCTGGACTTTTAAAATGAACAGACTTGCCCACACACGGAGAAAAATTCCACTCATTTTGAACGTGACTCCAGGTAGACGGAACTAGCGAAGGAAGTGAATGTCACCGCCTTCATTGGCGAGATTGACACCTCGCTAGCCCCGTCACCTGGTATAGATTTAAAAGGGAAGCCCTATGCTGAAAAAAAAATGGCGTCGGGATCGCTCCATAGCAGACCCTTATCCGAGCACGCGGCCTGGCTGGTCAGGAAAGGGGGTGGGGATGAGCGAGTGCCCCCCTCCTGAGCCATACCAGGCCGCGTGCCCTCAACATGGGGGGGTGCTTTGGGCAAGGGGAGGCCCTGCGGCCCCCCACCGCAAAAGCACCTTGTCCCCATGTTGATGAGGACAAGGGCCTCTTCCCGACAACCCTGGCCGTTGGTTGTCAGGGTCTGCGGGCGGGGGGGCTTATCAGAATCCGGGGGCCCCCAGATTCCGGCCCCCTACCATGTGAATGAGTATGGAGTACATTGTACCCCTACCCGCTCACCTGGTGAAAAAAAGTGTATAGAAAATACTTTATTAGACAGCTCCGGTAATCTTCTCTTCTTCCGTCTTTGGGGGTCTTCTCGCCGGACTCCTCCGCTATCTTCTGCTGGTTTTGCTAGCTCTTTTACTAGTGGAGGAGCCCGGCTTTCTCCTTTGTCACCACCGCCGCCTTCTTCTGACTTCGGGGGCCTTGTCCCGGTCTTCGGTTCTTCTTCTTGCCGGGCCTCCACTTTCTTCTTCCAGCCCTTTTACTAGTGTTAGCCGGGTCTTCCTTCTTCTTTCTTCTTTCTTCTCATCAATTGTTTGTGCATGTCGTCGCTCGCCCATGCAATTGTCTGTTAAAGTGACGCATGGCAAAAAACGGCCTGGTCATTAAATGGGTAAATCCTTCCGGGGCTGAAGTGGTTAACCACATTGTTTTACCATCCCCCAACCTAACATGTCAAGAAACTTAGGCCTGATTCACACCTATGCATTTTTAGTGCTTTTTGCATTTTGCAGATTTGCACTACAGAACGTGTTCCATGGGAAACAATGTTAAATGGACTGTAGTGCAAATCTGCAAAATGCAAAAAGCACTAAAACTGCATAGGTGGGAATCCAGCCTTAGGCTAGGTTCACACTATTTTGGCTCCACAGCTAATTAATTTGAATGGGCTATCATGTCTGCATTTCATGCAGGAAAGCATTTCCTGAACCACTTTTCAACCACAGAGGCTTAGAAAAATTTCCCAGCAGTTTCCACATCTGCAAAGGGGTTGCGTTTTTAGATGCAGGGGGGTGCTAGTAGAAATGAATGGCAGCCCCACGCATATGTAAAAAATAGTGTGTTTTAGTGTTGGTGGTTGCAAGTGTGTGAACAGCTGCGATTGCCACACCTGCAAACATCCGCATTAGTGTGAACCTAGCCTTAGACTGGGGTGCCTCAACTGAAAAAAGGTTGAGAAACACTGGTATATACTGTGTATTGTGGCAGAGCGTTGCCCTGCCAGGGTCTAGAAGGAGGATGTGATCCAGAATTCTCAACCAGACGTATTGCGAGGCTCCATGCAGCTTGTAACCTGAAGAGGAAACTTGCTTTCTGGCTTCCTCCTTTCTTAGAAAGGTCCACTTTGGGACCTGGAGCCCGGGGATTTCTGAGAGATCCGGGTGGGATGAAATCCTAAGTCCTGGGTCCTGATTTTGAAAAGGGCCACTGATTGGTCATTTGTGTGCTACCACTTTTTAGTAGTAACCTGACCAGAGGCGACTCTCTAATTAGGCAAATTAGGTGGTCGCCAGGGGCGTAACTATAGGGGGTGCAGCAGTCGCGACCGCAACTGGGCCCTGTGCTGCAGGGGGCCCATGCAGCCCCCTCTACATATGGCCGGCAGCAGCATAGGCAGCTAGGGGTACCAGTGCACCATGCACACGGGTGGCTGGAGGTGGAGGGTGACTAGCAGAGCTCCATGCTCGACTATCGCACTGGCTGCTCTTTAGTTGTGCATTCCCCGCATGACCTGTGTCCTCGGCTTGCTCCTCAGAATACCCCTCTCCTGCTCCATGCATTGCTGCTCAGTCCGATGTCTGTTCTCCCCAGCCAGAGTCCCGCCCCCCGGGCCCACACTGCACTGTATACTTCTCCCGGGTAAACAAACTTTAAGCACACAGATGCAGTGCAGCACTATGAGAGCCGGCTCCCCGGAGGACACTGCAGGCTTGTCTGCCAGCCCCCCTCCTCCCCGTCATACACAGATGATGAAAGGTTTCTGGGAGATATGCTGATCACCCGTCCAGCACACTGGATGGAGCCCAGGCCAACATGGATGAGTGAGCGGCCTGCAGCTTGGTCATGGTGAGTGAGAGGACCCCATCCCCCACACACCATTACTTACCCCCTCCATCTCCCCCTGGGGACAGGGGCCCCTTCTCACGTGGGGACAGGGACCCCTTCTCACCTGGGGGCAGTAACTTCATCTGCCCTGGAGAAAAGGACCTAATTTCTTCTGGGGACGGGGACTCCATCCTGCCTAGGGACAGTCCCCCAATGGGGCACCTAAAAATAAAAAAATAATAATAAAAAAACTACTGATGCCAGTGGTGGAACTACAGGGCTCACAAAGGTCATACCTGTGACCACGCCCTGGAGTTCCACTGCCGGAGGGAAGGGCCCTGACTGGGGTTCAGGTGGTCCCTTCATGGTTACTTGCATTGGGGCCCTGAAGATTCTAATTACGCCACTGGTGGTCGCCTAAGGCCTTACCCTTTCTGGGGCCTCACGGCTGCCTAGTTTGCCCAAAGAGCCACCTCTGCTATCCTCCTACATCAATCCTAGTACAGTCAGCTCAGCGAGCTTCGTGCCCGCCTCATTCAGTGTACAATCAGTCTTCCTCCTCTCTGCTCTGTAACACCATGCCCCATCACAGCACTGCCCAGTCTCCACTCCTGTCAATAAAACTCCACTGGAACAGCCTGCAGAGACACACATAGAGACCGACAACTGCCCCGCCCCTCTCCGCCCACCAGCAAATCCTGTCTGTCCCTTGAGCTGATAGCACCTCAGTAGGATCGCAAGTCCACCCTCCTTCCAGGGTGTGGCTTCCATGGTGGGGGGAGTGTGCATGTCACTAGGGGGGTGTGCATCTGATGGGGGTGCATGTGACGAGGGCATGTGTGCATGTGACAAGGGTATGTGTGCATGTGACGGGGGCATGTGTGCATGTAACAGGGGGTCTGCATGTGACAGGGAGGTGTGCATGTGATGGGGGTGTGCATGTGACATGGGTCTGTGCATGCAGTGGGGGGGTGCATGTGACTGGGGGGTACATGCAACTGGTGGTGTGTGCATGTGACTAGGGGGCTGAGGGTGTGCATGTGACTGGGGGGGTGCATGCAACTGGGGGTGTGCATGCAACTGGGAGGTATATGTGCATGGGGGGTGTGAATGTGCCTGGGGTTTATAGTCGGGTCTCTCCGTACCTCTGCCAGTGACCCAGTGTGCCTGCCTGTGATTCACAGCTTGGGTCCCCCTGACCTGACTCCACTCCACCCTCATACCCAGCCATTCAGGGCTCCACTGGGGTGGTCGGGAGGTCCCAGCTCATTCCAGTGCCGATCCTCAGCCATGGTGGGCAAGGAGCTCTTCATTCTGCGCTGGAACTGCTCATGATCGGCTTCTCTGCGACTATCTCCCACCAGGAGCTCTTCCACTATGGGGGAGTCTGTGGGGACCTACTGCTGCCCAACAGGGATGGTGAGACCTCCAAGGTGGTGAAATTTTGCACAGCCCCTTCTCTTCTATGAGAGAGACAACACTGACACCAGCCCTGAGAGTGACAACACTGACACTGGCACAGAGAGACAGAACATACACTGACACCAGCACTGAGCGAGGTTACTGACATCAGCGCCAAGACAGAGCATACTGCACTAGATAGAAGGTAGTTTTGTTGATGAAAAGGAATGCTGAAACCCCTGCGAGGGAAACCTATCTTTGTTTTTGAACTTGCTTTTAATAAAAATGGGCAAACAAAGCCCTTAAAAAAGAACCAGCGAGTGGCGGTGTCCTTGAAGCTCTACATTTGATGCTAGTCCTTTAGAGTATATTTTAAAATTGATCAATCCTAATGTACTGGCTGCCCTTTTCTTGAGGTCCTAATATGCCAGGACAATTAGTAAGAGGCATGGCAAGTTTTTTCAGGTTGTAATTCTTTGTCACAATATTTTGAAAAAGATCTAAAAAAAAAAATGCCGTCAGAGTAATTCAGGGCCAAAGTGACACTGTACTACTCTGGGGGGGGGGGCTCTCTGAATTTTAATGTTACTGTCAGTCTCTATATGCTCAGGATGAAACGGCTATAATAGGAGCTGAGATCTGAGTGGGAGTTCTAAAAGTACATGGTGAGCCTGGCTGGCCAGGTATGTCCTTCCCCCTATGCCTGACTGCTTTCTAAATTCTGAGCAGTTGTTCAGCTGTAAAGCTGTACATTGCTGAAAGGTCTCTGGCCGTCTCCTGTAGTACGCGCGCTGTCTCTGGCCGTCTCCTGTAGTACGCGCGCTGTCTCTGGCCGTCTCCTGTAGTACGCGCGCTGGCTCTGGCCATCTCCTGTAGTACCCGCGCCGTCTCTGGCCGTCTCGTGTAGTACGCGCGCCGTCTCGTGTAGTACGCGTGCCGTCTCTGGCCGTCTCGTGTAGTGTGTTTCCTGCCACTGACACCATCTCATGTAGTGTGTTTGCAGTCACTGACACCATCTTGTGTAGTGTGTTTGCAGTCTCTCCTGTAGTAAATGTAGTTATGTGCCACTTTCCTTTGTCAAATAGTAGGGACCATTTTGCACTGCTCAGTTAACAGTAGTTTTGTGCAGTAACCTCTAGCAACCAGTGAGTGGTAAATTGGTGCCGTAATCTCTAGCAAACACTCAGTGAGTAATGATAGGCTGTAACCTGTGGCAACCATTTGCAATCACTGCGTGATCTGCTGCAGCAAACTGAGTCTACTAGCTATTTTTTATGAATGTTTTAGAATGGGGGGGGGGGATGGGGGGAGAGGAGAATGATGCGTTTACTTTCTGTTATAATATATATCCAAAAAATAAAACGAAAACAAATGTATTCATAAATTTAGGCTGATATGTATTGTACATATTTTTGGTAAAAAAAAAAATTCCCAGCTAAGCGTATATTGATTGATTGGTTTGCGCAAAAGTTATAGGGCCTACAAAATAAGGGATAGATTTAGAGCCATTTTAATTTTTACTGGCAACGGTGGCTATCTGCTATTTTTAGCGGGACTACAACATTGTGGCACACAAATCTGAACTTAAGTGACACTTTTTGGGAACCAGTGACACCAATACAGTGATCAGTGCTAAAGGTGAAGCATAATGGACTACTATGCATCGCATGGTAGTCCATTATGTGTCACTTACCTGACACAAGAGCCAGTGAAGTCACCGCTGTTCCCTGTAGTCCGGATCATCCATCTTCTCGGTGGGTCTCGCTGCTCCGCTGATGTCATTCGACAAAGCCACAATGACGTCACTCCCGCGCATGCGCACGGGAGCCGTCACTCGCTGCATATAGCCGTAGACAGCGGTGCCTGTGTTTTTGCCAAATATCTCCTAAACCGTGTAGGTTTAGGAGATATTTTTTGGACCTACAGTTAAGCCTTAATCTAGGCTTACCTGTAGGTCAAAGTGGTTTGTAAGGGTTTACAACCACTTTAACTGTGGGGGCTGGGCTCACTGGGACAACAGAAATCACTGTTCTTGATCACTAGGAACAGCAGATATCCATGTTGTCCCCTGTCAGCACAGGGATCCACCTTGTATCACAGTTGGCCGGCAGATGTAGAGTCCCCTGGACCCGTGCGCGTCCTCCACCGGCGTGCAGCCCACATTATCACATGCACTAACCGACATACAGGTATGTCAGTGTGAGCAGCCTAGCCGCCTTGCCGCAGTATATCTGCAGAAGGCGGTCGCGTGTGGTTGACACATTTTTACCACCCAATTACTTTCTCTGCAGTCTCTCACTCTCTTCTGTAGTAAATGTATTAATGTGACACTTTACATGGTCAAATAGTTGGGACTGGTTACTTGTAGAGGCGGCAGCCAGGACTGTACACATGCTATAGCCACAATGCTTTGTGGCTATGGCAGGAATTATACCTAGAAATGTGTGGTTAATTTCGTTCTGAATCGGAATTTGGATAAATTATTAGTTATTCAGGGAATTTGGATGTAAAAGAATCCCGAAAAAACTAAATTTGAACAAGTTTCAAATTCGGATTAATTTTCGAATTTCCAAATAAATAAAAAAAGACTATAAAGGAATAGAAGAGACAAAGAAATAGAAAAAGAATAGAGTAAAATAAAATGGAAAATAAAGGAATAGATTACAATAGAATATAATCCTCTTCTGAAATTCAAATTACAAATAAAATAAATTGAAATGGAATAGAAGAAAAACAATGCTACTACTTCTAATACTGTACAAAAACATCTGTACTAGTGTCCCATCAACATCTGTCTCGGTGTACCAGCTGATGCCAAAACATTTGTCAGTGTATCCTTGCACAAAACCTCTAGCTAATACTAGTGTCCCAGCAACATCTGATGCAAAAGTTTAAAAATGGCCGTGGCAGGAGAAAAATTACCAGTATAGAGGTTTTTAAATGAAACCTACAGCGTATGTGCATTTTACAGCCATGGCCAAAAGTTTTGAAAATGGCACATATTTTCAAAAAGTCGGCAGCCTCAGTTTTTATGAGGCAATTTGCATATACTCCAGAATGTTATGAAGAGTGATCAGATGAATTGCAAAGTCCCTCTTTACCATGAAAATTCAATGAATCCTGTAAAAAAAAAAAACACTGCATTTGTGAAGAAGGCTTCAGGGTGCCCAAGAAACTCCAGTAAGCACCAGGACTGTCTCCTACAGTTGATTCAGCTGTGGCAGGAATTATACCTGTGGCATCGGGCACCACCAGTGCAGAGCTTGCTCAGGAATGGCAGCAGACAGGTGTGAGTACATTTGCGCACCCACAGTGAGGCTAAGACTTTTGGAGGATGGTCTGGTGTCACGAAGGGAAGCAAAGAAGTCCATTCTCTCCAGGAAAAACATCAGGGACCGACTGATAATTATGAGGTATAGGGTTTAGACTGCTGAGGACTGGGCTAAAGTAATTTTCTCTGAATCCCCTTTCCAATTGTTAGGGGAATCCAGAAAAAACCTTGTCCGGAGAAGAAAAGTTGAACGCTACCATCAATCCTGTGTCATGCTAACGGTAAAGCATCCTGAGACCATTCATGTGTGGAGTTGCTTCTCAGCCAAGGGAGTGAAATAACAATTTTGCCTAAGAACACAGCCATAAAGAATGGTACAAAAACATCCTCCGAGAGCAACTTCTCCCAACCATCCACGAACAGTTTGGTGACGAACAATGCCTTTTCCAGCATGATGGAGCACCTTGTCCTAAGGCAAAAGTGATAACAAAACATGGAAATTTTGGATCCATGGTCAGGAAACTCCTCAGACCTTAATCCCATGGAGAAATTGTGGTCAATCTTCAAGAGGTGTGTGAACAAAACACCCACACAAACTCTAAGTATTGATTTTGCAAGAAAGGGCTGCCATCCGTCAGGATGTGGACCAGAAGTTAATTGACTGTTGCATGACAGGGTGAATTGCAGAGGTCTTGAAAAAGGGTTAACACTGCAAATATTGACTCGCATAAACTTAATATAATTGTCAATAAAAGCAATTGACACTTATGAAATGCTTGTACTTTATAATTCAGTAAACCATAGTAGCATCTGACTAAAACCACTAAAACCACTGAAGCAGCAGACTTTTGCGAATTATCCGAAATAACGAATGTAAACAAATGTCATGAAACTAAATAATAATAAACAATTTATTATTCTTATTTATTATTTGCTACGTTCCATTTGTTTAGATACGGCATTGGTTATTACTGATAATTTGTAACTTCGGATAAATTTGTTATGTACACTAACAGCCAAATTTTGAAAGTAAATTTCAATACCTATAATTTGTTTTTATTATTTAGTTTAGTTTATTTCTTTGTAATTTTCGAATTAACAAATTTGTCTAAATTCGTTAAACAGATTTGGAACTAAACTAATTGTGCATGTCTAGGAATCTGCAACAAAGTTTGTTAAAATCCTTGCAATGTACATAATTACCCAGAGGGAAATGTTGTGTTTTGTTGATAAAAAGGGAAAGAAGTGGAGTTGCGCTTTAACAAATCTAAACGAAATTGGTTAAATCACAAAACTTTTTTTTTGTTTTGCACGTCTTATTGCACCACCTGTTGGCTTCAGTGGGCATTACTGATGATTGAGGCCTTGCTCCAACCACCCCGCAACCATGTGCACTGCATGCAGTTACAGCACGGTGGTGCTGAATTTTGGGAGTTAAAAACAGGTGGTGAGGAGGTGACCTATTACCTCCTCACAATCTGTCAAATGCCTCTGAAAAGTGATCCAAGCATAATTTGCTCATTTGCTTTACAGAGGAATGGCATTCTCTACCACTAGTGTGAAAAAGCAGTCCAGCTTACTAGCAGGATCAAAAGTCAAGTTTTATAGTGTGTGTGTGTGTGTGTGTGTGTATAAATTTTATTCACATACAGTGTTGCATGTTTCTGCAAATGTCAGTTAAAGTAGCACCGTTTGAATAGCAAAAAATGCTCTGGGCATGAAGCGGATACAACCTTCTGAAGGTCAAGTGGTTAAAAAAAATGTTACTATTTATTTTATTTATTTATTTTTTTGTTTTTTGTTTTTACAGATTGTAGCCAAAGGCATTCCAATGTATGCTAGAATGATTCATACCCGAAATGGAAAAATATACTCTATACCTTATGGAAAGCGACACCAGGTAATGTTATACAAATCACAATCTGCTGCATGGAATCACATTACTGCACACTATTCCCCACTCCTGAGGCATTTAAGGTCTAAAGTCAAGAAAATCGATCCCAAACATGTCAAGGCTTAAAATTGCGTGCGCTCTTGAAATCACAAAACTATGGTACCCAAAATTCTTCAGCCTTTAAAGGTTATCAGTTTACCGAATGTTTGCTTTATTTATGTAAAATTCCATAGCAGTAGATATATTCCATTGTTCTCCTTGTCAAATTTTCTGTAATGGTACAAAGGAACTACAAGAAAAATAGAAATGGGAAGCGCACACCTAGTGCATTACCAAAGATAATTTAATAATAAAAATGTTTTATTTAGTGGGTACTCACAAAATACAACTGACAAAAAGCCATAAAAACAATGTATAGACATACACACAACACGGGGTACTTTAATTAATATATATATATATATATATATATATAGATATAGATATAGATATAGATATAGATATAGATATTATAATATAATATATATAATCTCTTCTAGATTGTAAGCTCTAACGAGCAGGGCCCTCTCATCCCTCCTGTATTGATTTGTATTGTAAGTGTACTGTCTGCCCTCATATTGTAAAGTGCTGCGCAAACTGTTGGCGCTATATAAATCCTGAATATATATATATATCAGTGAACACCCGGTGTCTCACAGGAACCTTACCAGACCCCAGGGAACCAACTTAATACCAAGGGGAAGCCACTTCCTGGAAACTCAGGAAGACTCCTGATGACATGTGACATCATTTCCGGGGCAGGAGCAGTACAACGGTGTCCCCATGGACATGAATGGGCAAAGATAGATGGAAGAAAATTATTATTATTTTTTTTTTACATTTTCAAAAATGAAATAAAATTCTAAAAATAAATAAAAATTCTCTAATAAAACTCGACCACTAGGAAATAGTAAATTAATAAAAAAATAAATTTTAAAAGAAAATTATTTTGTTTAAATAAAAAATGTTTTATTACAATGACTTTTGCACAATGATAATGATTCCCCAATGTATAACAATTAATAAAAAGCGTCCTGGAGTACATGAAAGCTAACCCTACAAAAAAACTCTATAAAAGTTTGTCGCTATAGTAAGTGGTAATCAATAGCAGCTAGTCATTAAGAACAAAAAAATGGTAAATGCAAGTAATAATAATAATAATGATCTGGCCACCATTGAGGATGTACACACTAAGTATAGGCTGAAGAACCCTGAGCACGCTGGCAAGGGGAATTTTTAAATTCTACCATTCCCTATAAAAGCGCTTGCCCATGGTGTACGAGACTAGCCTAGCTCTGAGGAAGGGGATGCGCCCCAAAACGCGTTAGCTGTGCCTGTGTTCTGTGGATGTCTATGCATTGTTTTTATGGCCTTTTGTCAGTTGCATTTTGTGACTACCCACTTTTATATAAAACATTTTTATTATTAAATTATCTTTGGTAATGCACTAGGTGTGCGTGCCTTACATTTCCGTTTTTCTTGTAGATTTTCTGTAATGTATATTATGATGGTTTTTTTTTTTTTTTTTCTTTTTTCGTCACCTGGTGATTACATAATTATGCATATTTTAATTTTGTTAAATAAAATGTGGTGTGTGTATATTTATGCGTTTTTATGAAAATCATTATTTTTCACTTCAGTATATCCTGTCAGTTGATCGAGCAAACTTGAACAAAGAATTGCTGGATGGTGAGTGATACATGTTTGTAAATTTTAATAAAACATTATTTAAAGTTGCTTTGTGCAAGAACCCAAAACTGCAAGCATGACACAAGCACATACTGCCATTTTATAAGTCTAGGTTCACACTTGTGCGTGTGTGTTTGCATGCATACTTCACGGGTTCAGCAGCCCGTTCACGAGTGCCGATATGTGGGGGTGTCATTAAGATTTAATGGTGCCTCGTGCATCTGCTAAAAAAGCAACATGTTTCTGTGCAGGTCGGGAAAGCGCACAATTATACATGTATTCCTGACCCACACATCTGCATTGGCAGACCTGTCACTAGAGCTACAGTGCCTTGCAAAAGTATTCACCCTCTTTGGCATCTTATGTGTCTCTTGTTGCCTCACAACCTGGAATTTGACATGGATTGTTTGAGGATTTGCATCATTCAATTCACAGAACAAGCCACAACATATATATTATTTATTATTTTGAAGCACGCAACAAATAGGACAAAATAACAGAAAAATTCAATGCGCATAAATAAGTATTCACCCCCCCTCCCCCTCCCCTCAATACTTTGTAGAACCACCTTTTGCGGCTATCAAAGCTCTAAGTCCCTTTGGATGAGTCTCTCTATGAGATAGCCACATCTTGCCACTAGGATTTTTCCCATTCCTCCTTGTAAAACTGATCCAGCTCCTTCAAGTTGGATGGTTTGCGGTTGTCAACAGCAATCTTTAGGTCTGACCACAGAGTTTCTGTTGAATTGAGGTTTGGGCTTTGACTAGGCCATTTCAACACACAAGAATATCCCTGTATTTAGCACCATCCAGCTTTCCCTCAACTCTGACCAGTTTCCCAGTCCCGACTGCTGAAAAACATCCCCACAGCATGATGCTGCCACCACCATGTTTCCCTGTGGGGATAATGTTCTCTGGGTGATGTTGAGTTTGTGAGTTTTTGTGTGCAGCCGTCTCTTGGTAGTTATTAAAAAGTATACTGTTCCTTTACAGATACTACAAAATAAAAAACTGCAAACTGTACAAAAGAAGCTAAAATGTATTTAAGTATCGCTTATTAAAGTGTATGCAAACTCTATCCAGGAATCTTGTTCCTATTTTCTACCCTTTTGGCCTGTTAAATATACCTTTTTAAAAAGCATTATGTTACAAAAAAATGGACCTCCTAGTTCTTATCTTGAATGTAAAGTTAGTGTGTATATTGCAGATATGAGGGGATGGGTAGGTTTGGGTATTTTATAAAAAAAATTTTTAACTGGGTAGGGCTAACACCAAACAGCTCACAAAAATGCTGTGTGCCCTCACCTTACAATAGGACTTGGAATCCAACTGCATTCCTGGCATTTTCTCTATATTTTACACGTTCTGTAAAGGAATAAAACCAGTGGTGGAACTACCGCCATAGCGACCCACATTGGCGCTATGGGGCCCGCAGCCAAGTAGGGCCTGGTGAGCGGGCGGTGGGTGAGCCGCTGAGCTGCCCATCCGCTCGGCACATGTACAGTCTCACTGACTGTATGAGTGGACGCAACTGGGTGGCTCGGCGGGGGGGAAGCTTCCAGCTGGGAGGCTCGTGGATGGACTGGCCACCCACAACAGACATCATCTCTCACCGCCCAGCGCCTGCCCTGCATCCTGGCAGTTCTGCCCTCACTGTGTAGGCAGCAGAGAGATTACATCATCTCTCTGCTGCTGGACTCAGACTGAGACACAGGAAGTGACAATCCCCATTCCCCACCTTAGCATGAAAGTGACAATCTGCAACTTGTGGCAGGTGATGTGGCAAGTGGACAATACGCAACATGTGGCAAGTGGAGAATCCGCATTATGTGGCAGGTGATAGTGGACAATCCGCAATGTGTGTCAGGTGACGTGGCAAGTGACAATCCGCAATGGGTGGCAGGTGACGTGGCAAGTGGACAACTTACAACGTGTGGCAAGTGACAATCTGCAAATTGCGGCAGGTGATGTGGCAAATGGACAATCCACAATGTGTGGCAGGTGATAGTGGACAATTTGCAACGTGTGGCAAGTAAAAAACCTGCAATGTGTGACAAGTAACAATCTGCATCTGGTGGCAGGCGACGGTGGCAAGTGACACACTCAGGCCTCCCACTGATTCCGCATTATGGTGAGTTGAACTATTTCATTTTCTAGAACAATGTAATAATAGAAATAATGTGTTTCAATCATCCTGACACCATAACAACCATGATGCCGTGATGATTGAAGCGTCAACATCAGCTATTGCCCCAAAAAAGGTATTTTCTGGCAGTGCCCCTCCCGAGACTAGACTCTGGATCTGCCCCTGGGTGAGGGTGAGGGGGGGGGGGGGGTCACCCATACAACATTTTACTATGGAGCCCTGTGATTTCTAGTTACACCCCTGAATAAAACATTATACGTTTTGTCAGCTTGTGGTAAGCCTAGAGGATGAGCTTGGCAATCATGCAGTTAGTATTTATTTTTGCAGGGGTGAAGAATGCAGCACGGATGTTACCCTCGTGACATATCCTTTTTAACATGATTATTTCTTTAAACTCTTTAACAGCTGCTGAAAAGTATCCAAATGTGAAGATGCATTTTGATCACAAATTAAGTGACTACAATGTTGAATCTGGCACACTGGTTTTTCGTAGGTAGGTTGTATAAAATGTATTGAAGCAGTATTTTTCTACTATGTACTACTTGCTAATGTTAGTCATACTACTAAAATATTATAATGTAATAATAATCAATATGATTGGGGATTCATATTTTAAATGCCTTGTATGAAATCTTACACATTGTAGGGATAAAGAAACATGGAAAAAAACATTTGAAATGTAAATGAAAAGTCACTCCTGAGCAGGTATTCCTGCACCAACAAAATTCCTGAGCTCTCTAAACCCCATTACAACTAACCTGCAAAGATATTGGAATACTATTTTATGCATGTGGAAAAAAAGAACTTTGGGAACTTCCCACATTTATTTTTCAGGCCCCTGTTTACCACATAAGCATCAAATCAATCTGTTTAAATTTTATGTAACGTTACTGTATCAATTCCATGTTGCTGTGAAAGAAATCCTACCCTGAACACTTACAAACGTTGCAAATAATTTAGCAATCTTGATTGTATATGCTGCCGTTTTGTACTGGAACTAGTACCCTAACTGATAGTGTGTTTGGGCCACTGTTTGCCAGCTAAAAATCCACAACCTTGAAAGGCTGATATGCATATTTAATGTATCATTTTTATATTGCATATATTTTGTAACATCCTTACATTTGCTGTGAGAGAAAAAAACAGTTCTTCCTAAATAGGTTACATGCATTCGAAGAATTTTTGCAACTTTCTAGTCCGGCCATTTTATTGAAGCCTGAGCACACTTCAGAGCGTTATTTGCAGCGCCTGCCACCGACACAGCTTTTGTTTCCTCTGCACCTGGGAGCTCACAGGGACTACAGGCACAGCTTGTTGGATAGCGCAGAACTCCATGGGGTGGTGAGTCCAGCAGGAAAGAGCCCCTCAGCCAGCGGCAGCAAGGAGGGTGGGACTGTCACTGTCCTAAGTCCCCTTTGGGTGGCAGACAGGGTAGGGTCAGCATTGTTTCAGAAACTGGTGTTTCTTCCCCCGAAATCCAGGCAATTGCAATCAGGTCACCTGCAGACTGCACAGTGCCCATGGACACCCTGACTGTGGTCCTCAATTAGTTTGCTGCCAAGATGGAGGCGGTGCGTGGGAAGAAAGGTGGACTAAAGCGTCCCCTGCCCCCCCCCCGTCCTCTGGGGGAGCTCTGATGCAGACTCGGGTCCTGCTGGGGCTGGTGACCCCTGCTCTGTCTTGTCAGACAACGCTGACCTGGTCCGTGCGCGACAAAGCGCTTGTTGGAGCACTTATCACAGCTGTGCGTGATACCCTGAAGATTCAGGAGCCAGCAGATCCCTCTGCTGATGTACCGGCCCCTTTTGGGTCCCGCAAGCCAGCATGTTCACCTAAGGTGTTCCCGTATCTGACTTATTTTGACAAGTTCATTTACAAGGAATGGGGTTGCCCGCAACGGACCTTTTCATTCCCCAAATACATGGTGGTGCGTTACCCTTTTGAGGAGAGCCTTCTCAAAAAATGGTCGGTTCCGTTCGTGGATCCCTAGTATCCAGGTTAAATAAAGTAACCATGATCCCAGTTGAGTGGACTCCTGCATTCAAGGATCCCATGGACAGGAAGGCCGAGGCAGTGGATCGTTCCTTGTTTACGGTTGTGGGGTCAGCCGTGCGACCAGTACTGGCATCCCCACTTGTGTCGCAGACACTGACTGAGTGGGCAAAACTTTTGCACCGCAAATTGGGAGAGCAACAGGCTTCCCCTGTCTGCGTGGAACTAGCAGACTAACTAGTGCAAGGCCTTAAGTATGTCTGTGACAAGGCCCTGGATGTTCTCCCTCTGTTATCCAGGGCTTCAGTGTCAGCTGTGGTGCTGAGGCGCCTGATTTGGCTAAAAAGTGCTGGTCTGACCAGGCATCCAAAAAAAGCCCTGACGGATCTTCCCTTCCTTGGCGACGGGCTCTTTGGAGCCTCCTTGGATGACATTATTCTAAATGCCACCGGTGGTAAGGGTACCCTACTCCCACAGACCAGGAAGGCTAAGGAGCCACGCCGTAGGCAAGGGCCCTCTTTTTCTGCTCGCAGACGGCTTTTTCATCCACCCACAGCTTCGACAAAATGTCCCCAGCCCAACAGGACGACCGCGGACGGTCAAAAATGTCCCTACCAAGCCTGCGAATAAAAGTGCTACCGCATGAAGGTTTGCCCCCACCTATGTCTCGGGTGGGGGGGTCGCCTTCGGGAGTTTTCAGCCCGGTGGTCCTCTCGGTTTTCCGACCAATGGGTTTGCGATCTGATTTCCACAGACTACAAGATAGTTTCTCTCTTGACCGCCAAACAGATTCTTCCCCCTCCAGCATACCCATATCCCCGGCTTGCCAGGAAGCCCTCTTGGGGGCATTAAGGGACCTGTTGAATCGCGGGGTGGTTGTACCAGTTCCGGAATTGGAACGTTTCCAGGGATTCTACTCTAATCTGTTTGTAGTTCCCAAGAAGGAAGGGGTACGTCCAATCTTGGACCTGAAAGCCCTCAATCACTTTGTCAAAGTGCAGAGGTTCAGAATGGAATCGGTTCACTCAGTAGTCACTGCACTCGATCAAGGGGACTCACTGGCATCCTTAGACATCCAGGATGCGTACGTGCACATACCCATATGCCTTCATCATCAAACATTTCTGTGGTTTGCAGTCAGGGAAGCCCACTACCAGTTTGTGGCTCTTGCTTTTGTTCTGGCATCAGCCCCCCGAATCTTTACCAAGGTATTGGCTCCAGTTTTGGAGAGGCTGCAGCAACGTGGGATCCCGATCATGGGATACCTAGACCATCTCCTCCTGAGGGCATCTTCCTCCTCTAATTCTGAGGCAGATGTGGCGATCACCAGGCAGAACCTGCAAAAATTTGGGTGGCTGTTGAACCTAAAGAAGTCGGTGATTGTACCGACCCAGCATCTGGAGTACCTATGCTTGCTGCTGGACTCCATGGAAGCAAGAGTTTTTCTCCCTTCACACAAACTGCAGACTCTCAGATCCGCGGTGAAACTGCTTATGAGCCGCAAGTGGTCGTCACTCCGCTTTTGTATGCGAGTCCTGGGTCTCATGGTTGCCTCCTTCGAGGCAGTACCTTATGCCCAGTTCCACACCAGAGTCCTGCAGAAGGAGATTTTGACAAAATGGGACAAATCTCAGTTGTTCCTGGATCGTCGGATCGTCAGATCCAGGTGAGCCAGTCAGAGACTCATTGATCTGGTGGCTGAGGTCCCCGGTGATTCAGTCCGGGAAATCATTCCTGCCTCCCTGAAGTGGACAGTGATCACAACAGAGGTCAGCCTATCCGGCTGGGGTGGAGTAATGGGGGTTCAGTCAGCTCAGGGCCTCTGGTCGCCTGAAGAATCCAAGTTGCAGACGAATCTGCTCGAGTTGAGTTATCAGGCTATGCCTCTCCACTTGATCGATGATAATTCAGGGGCGCCCAATCAAGATCCAGTCAGACAACGCCACAGCTGTGGCATACGTCAATCACCAAGGGGGAACAAGAAGCTCAGCCGCTGCACTGGAGGTCGCTCACATACTTCGGTGGGCAGAGCGACACGTTCTGGCCCTGTCGGCCATTTACATCCCGGGAGTGGAGAACTAGCAGGTGGATTATCTGAGTCGACAGATGCTGGACCCAGGAGAATGGGCATTGCATCCGGAGATATTCAGGTTACTGTGCCTGAAGTGGGGCACACTAGACGTGGATCTTCTGGCCTCCCATCTCAATCGGAAGGTGTCAAGATTCGTGTCCAGGACAAGAGAGCCGTGGGCAGACTTGTCAAACATGCTGGTGGTTCCGTGGGATCGGTACCAGCTGATCTACGCCTTTTCTCCACTGAAACTGTTACCATGCCTGCTTCGCAAAGTGGAAGCAGAGGGCATCCCAGTAATACTGGTTGCCCCAGATTGGCCTCAGCGTCCTTGGTACACAGACCTGGTGCGTCTGGTGGCAGACGCTCCCTGGCGAGAGGACCTTCTGCCTCCAGGTCCGATTCTCCATCCTGCTTTACCATCGCTGGCTTTAACGGCATGCCTATTGAGAGCCAGGTGTTGGGGAACCTGGGTCTGTCGGACTCTGTGACACCAACTATGTTAAGAGCACGAAAATCTTCTTCCCGGAAGATATACCATCTTACCTGAAAGAGAGGAGTAGACCAGAAATTGGCGCTAAGCACCAGTAAGGGGCAAATTTCTTTTTTTTTTCAGCGACCCTTGGTGTCTCACTCATTAGTGAGTACCTTCCTTCAGGGGATACTATATGTGGTCCCTCCTAGTGCGTCCACCGTTACCCCCCATGGGATTTAAACCTGGTGTTATCGGCGCTTCAAAAATCGCTGTTTGAAAATATCAGGGAGATTCCCCTGTTGACTCTTTCCCAGAAAGTGGTCTTTCTAGTGGCCATCACATTGGCCAGGAGGGCTTTGGAACTGGCGGCCTTGTCTTGCAAGTATATCCTATCTGGTTATCCACAAGGATAAGGTAGTGTTGCGTCTGCAACGGTCTTTTCTACCGAAGGCGGTCTCGGCTTTTCATATCAATGAGGACATTGTATTACCATCTCTATGTCCTAAGCCGAAGCACCCTAAGGAGGTGGCCCTTCACACTTTGGATGTGGTTCGGGCTCTAAAGGTGTATTTGTCTGCCACTGCTCCCTTTCGGAAGTCAGACTCGCTGTTTGTTTCGGTGTCTGGTCCCAAAAAAGGCATGGCGGTCTCGTCGGCCACCATTTCCAGGTGGATCAGACAGATTGTAGTACAAGCCTATGCCTTGAAAGGGCAGGTGCCCCCCTTTCCGGTCACGGCCCACTCTACAAAGGCAATCGTAACGTCTTGGGCCTTCTGACACCAAGTGCCTGTCGCTCAGTTGTGTAAGGCAGCGACCTGGTTGTCTGTGCACACGTTTACCAATTTCTACAAGGTAGACCTCAGTGCATCGGCTGATGCCTGTTTTGGCCGCAAAGTTTTGCAGGCGGCCGTATAGTTGCAATTGAATATGCAATATATAATATTTCCTTTTTTTTTTTTCCTGTTTTTTCTATAAAAACACATTACCGTTAAGTTAATGTGATGTTCAATTACATTCCGCAGTTTTTGGTTTTGTGGTGGTTTTCTCCACGTACTGTTTTTTGTGGGTAAACTTTCACTAGTTCCCACTTGCCATGGTGGATGAAGTTTTTCTATGCTGTTTTCCCACCCCTCATTTGGTACTGCTTGGGGATGTCCCAATGGCTAAGAGAGGAGCTGTGTCGGTCGGTGAATATAAGAGAAGATAGGATTTTTTGTACTCGCCGTAAAATCCTTTTCTCTGTAATTCACCGACTGACACAGCACCCGTCCCTCCTTTTTATCTTTACGTTATACTGCTTGTTGACGTACTGATGGCTGCATGGCAGGCTGGAGGGTTGTTACCCAAGGGACCGCCCCCTGGGCAGAACTAAGAGTTCTGAGTGTTGTATTACAACTAATGCCTAGTATCTCCTAGTAATAGGGCAAACAACCCAATGGCTAAGGGAGGAGTTGTGTCGGTCAGTGAATTACAGAGAAAAGGATTTTACGGTGAGTACAAAAAATCCTATTTTTCCTAATGAAATATATGGGGGGGATTGTTGCCCTACAACCAGTACAATATACAGTACATATGACACCAGTCTTGGATAATTCTCTCTATGGGTGTGGTCTATTCTAGGTTTGACCATAATCTCTGTCTAATAAAACAGTTGACTGTACAATATGTGACATAGTTATATAAAAATTTAATTACAAGCAGATGGTGCAGATATGGAGTTGGCCATTGGCACCAGAAGATATAAACACACTTGATAATGTGTAATGGAACAAGAGTTTCTTTTTGCATTGGTTGCTGAATTTATCCGACAGTGCAGCAATTATATTATTATTTCAATGTAAAAATTCAGGCAAATAACATTTATTAGTTTGTTTTCTGGTCCTAGGAATACTACAGAAAAGTATAGTGTATTACAATATATGATATGGGTAGTTTTTTTAGAAAAATAGAACTTATAAAATCACATTGCGCTATATACTGTATGTGTAATAAAATAAAGCATTCTACAGAAAGGGTTAATATACATTTTGGCTGTATTTTCAGGGATATGGAAAATACCATACATACAAATGTAGATTTGGTTGTCGGATGTGATGGTGCGTTCTCTGTTGTACGAAAGCAATTCATGAAAAAGACACGTTTCAATTATAGTCATGTATATATTCCTCATGGCTATAAAGAATTGACTATTGTACCAAAAAATGGAGAGGTAAGAGTGAAAAAAAAAAACACATGGTATATTTTTTATGCTAATTTTTGTTTTCTCTTAGAAATCTTTGTTCCAAAACAATGTAATTGTGCCTGTAAATCCAATAGTTTCATGAATCGTGAATTTGCAATATTTATAGTGTGTACAATGCTAGATATTTGCTCCTTTCTATAAATGCCAATACTAAAGGGGGATCCAGTTAAAAGTCATCTTGAAGACACAGTAAAGCACCAGAAAACCAGATTTGCTCTAAGGCTTGGCTTATGCTTGCAGTTGAGGGGTCCTGGAAGTAGCAAAGGCAGAAGACAGGGGTGTACACATACTATGGCTATGATGCTTTGCAGTAAAATTATCCCCCTTTAACATTTGGTGGGCAGTAATGCCCACCAAATCCAACCTATTCAATGTGATTTTGCCATTGTGGCAAAGTTTTTTAGGAGATACATTTGGTAGTGAGCAATTAACTTATTGCCTCCTCCCCTCCCATCATGTGCCCTCTGAAAAGTGATCCACTGTGGATCATTCCTCAGAGGGCGACATGCAGGGGCGGACTGACAACTCATGGGGCCCCCGGGCAATAGGAGATTATGGGGCCCCCAGGCAATCAGAGATTATGGGGCCACATAGTATACACAAACACACACACAGTATAATATCACACACACAGTACACACAGATAAGTTTCTATTGGCTGAGAAGGTACTGGAAGGGTGGGGCAACTATAATCTTGGGTTTTACTGAGGCTGGCAACCCTGATGGGGCCCCCTAGTTGCATGGGGCCCTCGGGCAGTGCCCGAGTAGCCCAATGGTCAGTCCGCCCCTGGCGACATGTATAAATGAGTGCAAAGTGTTTGTAGGCAAAAACAATAAATTCTATGTAACAGTGAAGGCTCTTTTTTTTGGTACTCTTGGTTTATATAATAACAATCTACTGTGTAATCCAAGTTGCAGACTGCTAGCAATGTTAGAGAGAGAGCGAGAGATTAGGATTTTGCCAGAGATGGGATTGGGCTAGCTTCTTGGTAGATGCAGGATAGTCTTTGAGTACTAAACTGAGAAATGTGGAAATGCAATAAAACTGGTAAACACAAATTTATCTCTTAATTGACTGTTTAATTTTGTCCCTTCTATTTCTGTATGTGGATGGTGGCCATGTATCCATTTCCATAAAAAATTAATAAACCACAATAACATACCTTTTTCCTAATTGGTATACTGCTGACACACGATCCAGCTCTTCCACAGCTTTTCTGCAAGGGAAACCTAAGCTGGAGGAGTGTCTAGTTGTCTGCTGCTGGTCACATGTTTGAAATAAAAAATAAAAAAAATAGTTTTTGGAATATAGAGTAAAAGTAAAATCGAACGTTTTTTAATTGTCATACAAAAATAATTTAATATTTAAAATCCAATCTTTAATATTTTTTGGCAATAACATGGTGTGGGCAGATTTCTGCCAGTTGCAGGCTGTATCACGCTCCTCCAGCCTTTTTCTTAGTATAACAGGGAGGTGAAGCTTCCATCAATCTACATGTAATGTCCTGCCCCCATTGTGTTTAGTTGATTATTGGGCATGAAGGAGGGAGGGAGTGGACTGTCATTTAACACTGTGTATATGCCCACATGTCTGGCTCTATAGTCACATGGCCTGCTCAGATGTGATAGGTAGGAAATGCTCAGCATAGAAACTCGCTGAAAATTGAGCATGTGCAGAATTGCCACCACAGCTGCAAAATCCCTAGCTGAATTGAGGACATTAACAGAAGGGGGAGATGAAGAACAGGATCAGCCAGGTTTTTTGCAGAATACAGAAAGTCTCATGGTGATAGAATGAATGAGCAGCATATAATACAGCATTTGTTGACTGTTTTTTATGATTTGGGTTTTGTGACACTTAAGTGCACCTCATTAAATAAAAATAAACAGGATAATTCCCAGGATCACAGTTGAGTAGGGGACTTTTTTGTAGTCTTTACTGTCTAATTGTTTTTTTTTTTTTTTTTCGTTTTTTTTTTTTTCTAAGTTTGCTATAGAGCCAAACTACTTGCACATATGGCCAAGAAACACATTTATGATGATTGCACTTCCTAATTTGGTATGTAAATCCACTTTTCATGTATAAAAGATGTTAATCAGATTTCCTTACAGCTCAGCTCCAGTCAAAACTTATTTTGGTTTTGAATGTTGCTGGTAATTGTTACAATATTAGCTATGTTTTCATTGCTGCATGTACTTTTAATGATATTAGTGACCTAACGGAAAGTAAGTCTGTGTCCCCAATATGGACACAGACAGCACTTTAATAACAAAGTTTTTATTATCTGTGTCCCTGTTGGATACCTTTCGCACACTTTCTGCCTTGGCTACCACATAGGGACTGAGGGAAAAATCTCACCAATGGTTACAGTAACATCATTAAAAATCGCATGAATCCTTAGGTCAAAATGCTAAATGTTATAGGAACAAGGCTTCAATTTTCTTCCTTATGTTGAAATTCTTACAGTTCACTCCATGCACACTGGGAGTGCTTCCCTTACATAAACTGTATCTCCGTAAAGATTCTGCATGTTTTTTTTTTTTTTTCCCCTGAAATTTTACATCATTATTTATTAGAAATCTGGAAAATTCAGTGTGTAGTCTTGTGCACACAACCGGACTTTCCGGCAGACTAGGTCCAACGGTCTTCCCGACGGACTTTCGGCAGACTTTCCGAACGGACTTGGCCACACACACAATCACACCAAAGTCCAAAGGATTCGAACATGATGATGTACGACTGGACTAGAATAAGGAAGTTCATAGCCAGTAGCCAATAGCTGCCCTAGTGTCGGTTTTCGTCCGTCAGACTAGCATACAGATGAATGTATTTTTTGACCGGACTCGTGTGAATCGGAAAGATTTGAAACTTGTTCTAAATCTAAAGTCTGTCTGATTTTTCGACAGCAAAGGTCCGATGAGGCCCACACACGATCGAATTGTCAAACGGATTTGTTCCGTCTGACCTTTCCTGCCGGCCGTGTGTACAAGGCATAAGGGGTGACTATTGATTCAATGAGATTTGCCCATCTATTTCTACTAACATTCACTCTGTTTATTATTTAATCCTCTGATGGGTAAAAACGAAAGTACAGCAGAGGTTAATTCTAGTTTTATCAGATTTTTGTAGAAATCTTTGGCCAAATCCTGATAAAAAAAACAGGATTCCTTTCATTCTTTTGCCAGCAATTGCATTACATGGCGCCGAAGTCCAGTTACAGATCCATGAATTGTGATTTCTGGCAGTCATTTAATTGTTAGTTTTTTTGTTTTTACTATAATAAAAAGAAAAGAAAATGGCCATGCAGTCTCCCTGCTATACCAACCCACATGCCTTTTCAGCACTGGTTAATGCTTCAATAGGGCCCCCTTTCCCAAAGTACTGGTGCCTAAATGTTTTTTGGGCACTGCCAGTGCACCTAGCCTTAAAGGGTTTCTAAAGGCATTTTTAAAAATAACAACAAACATGTTATACTTGCCTGCTCTGTGCAATAGTTTTGCACAGAGCATCCCCGATCCTCCTCTTCTAGGGTCCAGCACTGGCATTCTTGGCTCCCCCTTTCCTTCCTGCTGAGTGCCCCCATAGTAAGCTGCTTGCTCTGCAGCCAGCTCTGTGTGTCCATTGACAGCTGCCCAACCCCCCCCCCCGCTTTCTCTTCAGTGGCTGTGATTGAGAGCAACAGGAGCCAATGGCTCCTGATGCTGCCTCTCTGTCAAATGAGAGGGAGCTGTTGCTCTTGTTTATATCTCTGGATTGAGATTGGATTGCATGCAGGGTTTTTTGTTTTACCTTAATGCACAGAATTTAACTTAACCACTTAAATCAAGTGGCCTAACCGGCCAATAAAAAAAAAAACTGCCTGAAGAGATGTTGGCACAGTTAATTTTTATTATAAAATGTATGTTCATCTAAAGCCAGAATTTGCCCACTTGATGTCCAACCTTGAGTGATGCTGCTAAATTTCTAAGTCTACATAATTATGTACTTTTGAGGTAAACTGGTCTAAATTATGCTGTTGCATTTTAAACTGCCGTGTTTCAATATATACATTTTTAAAATGTATTATGTGTGTTTTTTTTTTTTTTTTCCCTAAACCCACAACACATCAAAATATAGGTTTCAGCACACTTGGTGTCTATTCACACCAGTACTATACAGTAGGGTACAGTAACGCATATTAGTGTTATGCAGAGGATTTATTCTGTAAGGTACAGCAACACACCTTCCTAAAACACCTGTATAGCGAGCTTTAATATGCATTGCTGTGAGCTGCACTAGGAAAAATGCTACAGGCTCAATATATGATCTTCTGTGTAGAGTTGGGCAGTCTTCTCAAATAAATGGACTGCTTTAATGCATCGTATGCTAACACGCAACTTAACATGCATTAAAATGGGTTGTAAACCCTTACATATTCCCAGTGAAGTGACTAGCCTAAGGTGATACAGAGATGAAACAAATCCTCCTACATACGTTGTACCTGTTTATCTTTAGTCTTCTCTTCTCCACATCCATTCAAAGTCCAGAATTTATAGAGCTTGTCTGAGCTGTCATAAAAAGGGTATGCAGAGCTGATGTTACTCTGCAGAGCTCGGTGAAGAGGGCAGATTGGAGGTAAGCACACACAGCACACAGGGAATGAAGCTGAGGCTGCCAATCAGCTGGAGATTCCTCCCCTGTCACTTTTTTTTTTTTTTTTCCTCTTGGTGTCAGAAAAACTTGTCAGAAGTGTTTCATGCTGATGGCAGAGGAAAGCGAAAACAGACAGAAATAACACTTTGTGTTCTTAACTGAGGGAAAGTACCCACTATAGAGTCGTATGCTTTTGTTCATATTTCATGTCAAGAGGTTTACCATCACTTTAACAGATGTATGTTAAAGGCACCACAATGATAGTTCAGGGGTGTGAATGGGCCCCAAAGCATGTGAAAAGATGCTTAAGAGTGCAACAAATTCAGGGGCCCATACCTAATATGTTCTAGTCACCAGTCCCCAGGAAGGAGTAGCCCAAAGAAGGGCAATAAAGGTAAATAAGTGGACTGGAAGACCTTGGTTCTCAGGAACCACTACAAACATTAAACTTATTCTCCTTGGAGAAGACTCTCTTACATTTTGAGCTGATTGCAATATTAAAAAAATCTAAATGGTCATTCTAGCATAGGGAGAAAACTATTCAGTTTCAGGTCACTTAAGACACTTGGCCACTCATTGAAGCTGCACGGGAAGCAGTTTCATCTCAAACTGCGTAAAGGATTCTTTACTGTTTGAGCAGTAAGGATGTTGAACTCCCTTCCACAGTTGGTGGTGTCAGCAAGGAGTTTTGATATTTTGAAAAACCTTTTGTGAATGAAATATACAGGGATAGGGGAAATGGTAGTAACCTAAACATAAAATTGCACAAGTGTGTGTGTGTGTGTATACACACTGAACTGGAAGAACTGGTGCCATTATTCAGCCTTACAAACTAAGTAACTATGTTCACTCGCTTTCACTACAATTGCATGTTTTTTTCAGATCTTTTTTACTTTGCTATTCTGCATTTTCTCCTTTTTAAATATAAAAAAAAAAAAAAAAAAAAAAAAAGTAATACAAGGAGACTCCGTTTTTGAAGAAAAGTATCCTTGCTTGTGGGCATCCTGTTTGATTAAACCAGATAGGTCCTGTTTTGATTAACTTTGCTCATGCACATACACCCCTTAGCACAGATAGACTTTTCTATTTTAATTTCACACTCCTTTCTTTTTCTTACTTTTTTTTGTTACATTTTCAGGATAAAACATTTACTTGTACGCTTTTCATGCCATATGAAGACTTTGAAAAACTCCGCACAGAGGATCAAGTGCTGCACTTCTTCAAGACATTTTTTCCTGACTCTGTGGATTTAATTGGAGAGTAAATATTTAATTGAATATATCTTTAAATTGCAAAGTATTTAACATTTACTTTTGTTTTCTGAGGTACACACACATTTCTTTAATGGATATTCATGACTACACAGTGGCATCATGTACTGTACATTGTGTTGGGGGGCAGACTAAATTTATACTGTCATAAGTCTGGAAAGGAAACTTGGCAACTTTGTTTCAGTTGAACTATTTACATTCAAAATATTTTAGCAAACCTTTTAGCACGCTTGTACCCTTTTCACATGAGCTTGCTCAACGGCTCCACCTGTCAATTTTTCAGGCGGACCTGATTAGAACATCCATTCTTCCTTATGAACAGGCAGGTTGTAAACTGACTTGTGTCCAGTTTATGCCCTTCTATCTCCGAGTCCAACTAAAAAAAGTTGGAAGAAAACTCAGTCCACTTCCACTTAGGCAGAGTGGATTGGAGATAGTCAGGTGTAAGCAGACAGCGAAGTCAGTTAATTCCTGGCTGCTTCCTAAGGATGAGCTCCGGCATGTTCACACACCCCACGTGCAGAGCCCGCCAGGAAGTTGGCACGGCGCTGCGCTAATAACAGGCTGTGAGACATTGTCCCAATGTGCGACTGCGGAGATCGGGAAATGTCTCCCTGCCTGTGATTAGCGCAGTGCCAACCTCCTGGCGGGCTCTGCACGTGGGCTGTGCGAATACGCCGGAGCTCATCCTTACTGCTCACACTGCAGAGTGGGCTCTGTCTGTGTCTCCTCTGCAGAAACTGAGCAGAAAATGGATGTGTCATCCACCTGCTCTGCTCTAATCAAAAGGGGAGATCCGTGATCTGAACCCCTGCTGATCAGAACAGAATTTGCTAACTGTGAAAGGGATCTTTTGATCATCCTGCATGTTGACATTAATAAGTTTATAAATTTGGCTACACAACAAAGCTATTAGAAACAGTTACAGAGTGGCTTGTGTAGCAGTTATATTTGTTCCTATTAGCAAAAGTGGAGTTTTCTTGTAGTGCTGTGTAGTAGTACATTTTAATGCTTTATTTTCTGACATTATCTTTTCTAAGGGATAAATTGAAAAAAGATTTTTTCTCGCTGCCACCCCAAGCTTTGATCTCGGTAAAGTGTTCATCCTTTTGCTTGGATAATAAATGTGTTCTAATGGGAGATGCAGCCCATGCAGTGGTGCCATTCTATGGGCAAGGAATGAATGCTGTGAGTTAAATTTTCTGAAATTCTAGTAATTATTCCTAATATTTATTTGTTAAATTGTAATATAACTATTTACTAGTTCAACATTGACCGCACAGCTTAAAGTGTATCTAAAAACCCAAACCATTTTCTAGATGGTCAGTGTTGAAGGCATTAGCATTTCTATTGATTTTTGTATTGCTGTCTGTGTTCCCATTACAAAGATTTATGCTCTTCATTTGTTATGATGACCATTTTTCACCCAAAAAATGAACGGGTTCATTGAACATGTGTTGAATGTGTGAAATTTGTATGTGTGGCTGGCTTAACTAAAGGAGCACAAATGACAGCCTGAAAACACTGTTGATAATCTCAAGGCAGTGGCTTTGTGTTGTCAGATTGCACATGGAAGTAATATTACTGGCAGGATTTCTAGGTAAGCAACAGATTCACAAAAATGTTTACCATGAGTTCCACTTCAACATTTTAACGCCTTTAAATATATATTTATTTTGTTGTTTTATAAATACCTGGTTTCAACTTTGCTCATTACATCTAGCCAATGATATTTTTTTTTTGCTTAAGCAGATACTCTAGTGTAATGGATATAATGAGCAGTGCTTAAAACCAAAGGCTAAACAGGTAAACAGATACATTAAATAAACATATTTTGCATATCTCAATAAAGGTGATCTAATTATCCACTTAGCTTCATCAGTATTTTTTGCTAAAAAAAATTATTAAAACCCCCAAACATTATATAATTGTTTAAAGAATAAAATGGTGGGCTTTATAATTTTTTGTTGCACAGCGTTTTTTTTTTCAAACATAATTTTTTTTGTTAAAAATGCACTTTTGACTTTTAATGCAAAAAACACAATATCTAACCCAATGCTTTTGTAAAATATAAAAGGTGATGTAATGCTACGTAAATGGCAAAAAACATGTCACGTCGTAAAATTGCGCAACAGAGACAAACTGTAAATTTTACTATTTATGGGTGATGTTTTAAAAGCCTTTACAGGTTACCACTTTAGATTCAGAGGTCTAGTTCTAGAATTGCTGCCCATGATCTGACATTCGTGGTGATACCTCACATGTGTGAAATTATTGCTGTTTTCGTGCGTGCAGGACCGACGTGCACGTTTGCCTTTGCGTGCGGGGATGGGGGCATTAATTTTTTTTATTTTTTCTTATTCAAGTATTTTATTGGAGAAAAGAGACTGAATACAATGAATGTGTCACAGTAACATTTTGTGATTATATATATATATATATATATATATATATATATATATATATATATATATATATATATTATAATATGGATCAATACTGTTGAGATACAAGGATCTTGTCTCGGATAGATATGTGGTATTAACATTGAATCTTTCATCCTTCTTTGACCTGAGGTGAAACCAATCTTCATGGTTGTGTGGCATGGAAAGCAATTGCTTTTAGAGCAAGAGTGAATAAAGCCCGATTCACACCTATCCATTTTCAGTGCTTTTCTGCATTTTGCAGATTTGCACTACAGAACGTGTTCCATAGGAAATCATGGTAAATGGACTGTGGTGCAAATCTACAAAATGCAAATAAAAAAATGCATAGGTGTGAATCAGGCCTAAGGTTTGAGTCCCAGGCGTGGGGGTGTGCCCCCCTGGCATACGAAATGGGAGGCGGGCCGTCGGGCCGCCCCGGGTGCCACACACTGGGGGGGTGTCAGGCTAGCACCCTCACCCTCCGCAACTGAAGAGGAGACAGCGCCGCGGCCGCGGGTTAGGCAGACCACACAGAGAGGGCCCGAGGCACTGGCAGTGGGCGGCATTGCAGGGGGGGGGGTGCGAGCAGCACCCGAGTGGAGTGACACCTGTTAGCTCAGTGATCCGGGACCCAGTGAATAATCCCCTTCTCTCTGTGGTCGGGTCACGCTGTTCTGATCAGTCTCGGCAGCGGCTGTCACTCACAGCCGAGCAGAGCGAAGCCGCCTCCCCCTCCTCCTGCATGCACAGCACTGTGTAGTCATAAAGGAGGAGGGGGGGGGGCGGCTTCACTCTGCTCGGCTGTGAGTGACAGCCGCTGCCGAGACTGATCAGAACAGCGACATGACCACAGAGAGAAGGGGATTGTTGCACCGGGTCCTAGATCACTGAGCCGACTGATGTCTCTCAGGTGTTGCTCGCACCTCCCCCCTGCAATGCCACTGCCTTGGGCTCTCCGTGTGTGTTCCAAGGTATGGGTCTGTAGGGGTGGCTGTATTGTTAGGGGGGTCTGTGGCTGTGCACTGTAGGGGGGGTCCTGCACTGTAGGGGGGTCTGTACTGTAGGGGGAGGGGTCTGTACTGTAGGGGAGGATTCTGTACTGTAGGAGGGTCTGCGCTGTAGGGTGGAGGGGTCTGCACTGTAGGGGAGGATTCTGTACTGTGGCGGGTCTACACTGTAGATGGGGGGGGTCTGTATGGTAGGGAGGGGGGTCTGCACTGTAGGGCGTATGTGTAATGTAAAGAGGTCCTTAGGTGCAAGGTCCTGTGTAATGTAAAGGGGTCCAGAGGTGCAAGGTCCTGTGTAATGTAAAGGGGTCCAGAGGTGCAGGGTGCTGTGTAATTTTAAAGGGGTCCAGAGGTGCAGTTGTGGAGGGGAGGTACACAGTACTGACAAAAAGATATTGAAGGATACAGAGGTATGCCGGGGACATAGTGAGGTGTTTTTACATTTTAAGGTGGGGGGTGCCAGATATAGGATCTGCCTCGGGTGCCAAATGCTCTAGGTAAGCCCCGGGTGTGTCCCATAGAACTGCTTCATTTAATTGTTATAAATTGTTCTGTGAGTAGGCCGGGGAAGCTTGGGTTGTGTTGTCTCCTGCCCCGAGTGTCATGGCTGGCTTGTGTTGTGTAATCGATGGCATGACAGAGGATGGTGTGTGGTTATATGTTGATTGTGTTGAACGATCAAATTAGAGCGAGGGGCATGAGTGAGGAAAATTAGAACAGAGGTTGGGGTAGAGGTGAAGGGTCAAGAGGGTATAAGAAAGGATAGAAAGATAAGCAGTCCCTGGGGGAGACAGGGTCGTCTAGGGGGCGTTGTGGTCATTGCTTCTTGCTTATGTGCCAGAGCTGCTAAGGAAATAGGAGTGTATGACCAAAGTTGGAGGGTAAGTAATGTAAAACCCAAGGACTCCAGAGTTGTTTTATATTTAGGGATCCTATCTCGCAATACAGCATTAATCATAGCTTGTGTTATTCTGTTTTGGGCTGCTAGGACACAGAGGGTAGGGGTTTTCCAGGCTCTTGCTATTATTTGCTTGGCAGCTGTAGTAACCTGGAGGCATTGTTTGAACTGTTGGTGATGATGGTTGGTGGTTTCAGGTTTAGGAGTGCCATTTTTGGGTCTGGGTCAATGTGTACACAGTTTTGACAAGATACAGAAGATGTCAGACCACTGGGCATTCCCACCATATATGTAATTGTGTGCTTGGTGAGTCGCAGCCACGGGAACATTGGAAGGGGTATTGCGGAAGCAATTTAGATATCTTGATGGGGACCAAGTGAGGACTTTACAGTTTGTTTCTAGGGCAACAATATTTTGTGAGGCCAACTTGGTGACTTTCCATATGTGGTACCAGTCTGCGGGGTCTAAAGAGGTGTTGAGATCTCTCTCTCATTTAGCAACATGGGATGCAGGGTTAGTAGTTGTTGGTAGCAACAGTCGTTTGTATAGGTCCGGGATAAGTCTCCTCCTATGTGGGTCATATTTACAGGTGTTCCCGAAGTGGGTAAGCTGTGGGGCAGTGGAGTTGGGAGAGATTAGGGGGGTCAGGAAGTGTTTGAGCTAAATTATAATGGAAGATGTCTGTTGGGGGCGGGGGTGCCATGTGTGGAATGGACACTGGTACACCAAAGGTTTTCAGACAGGAAGTTATCCCCTATATAACCCATCCCATACAGGGAGCACTTCGATTTTTTTTTTACCAGTGTCTGCAGGGTGGATGGCACAGTTCTCTGAGCTCCAGGTCTCTAGTACCACAAATGGTTCCAAAAATAAATCGAGGGATTGACCGATTGGATCCTTTTTACACAGGCTTTTATGCTTGGATTAATGGTACCTGAGCCTCGCAAAGAAGACTCAAGATCCTGCGAGGTGTCCTCCGGCCATTGGACCCTGCGGAATGGAAATCCTGGACACTACAGCGCTAAGGCATTTCCTGCAGGGTGCTGTACGGGTCCAAGGGAGTGGACCCTAAACAAGAAAGGGTACCTAGTCCTTGAAGGTCTAAGTGACAGGAACCTGCTGTGAAGGGGGAAGATCGGACCCTTAGTTTCTAAGTGGCCCTGTGCCTGGACGGGTAAGTGAAACCCCTTTATTTTATTATTGTGGGGTGTCCCAGTGATTGTAATAATCGGTCAAGCTAGCTAAAAGCTGGACACCTGTGTGCAGTTACCATACAGGAGAGTTCTGGGCAAGCTGTGGGTGTTTGCAAAGTGCATCCTCCCTTTTTATTTTTTTATTTTTTTATTTTTTTTTTTTTTACTTGTCTGGCTATTTTTACCTGTATGATAGTGCACCGGTTCACCATGGCGCACATGCATTTGCAAGAGTGGCGCTGGGCTCAGCAGTTTGTTTGGCGGTTATGGCGCACACGGCATCACCTGCACATGCGCCATAGCCTTTATCTGGGTGCACGAAGATTCGCGTCCTACGTGACTACATCCACAGCCATTCACCGGGACCGGGACACGCATAGAACGTTACAACGCACACTCAACTTATTTAAGCTGTGCAGGCCAAGCATGTGGTGCTTCCAGAAGGTAGCTCCGGGACACATAGCAGGCTCTGAAGAGACACTTGCAGCGTTTGATCTTTCCTTTTACCCGGGTCTCGTGAGTCACCAGGTGTTACTTGGCAGGCTAAAGGCACTTAGCAGGATCGTTGCATAGGGGCTTGGTGTGCCCTATTAAAGGGTCTCCCTTCTGAGGTGTTTTAACTACACTCAAGTACTCTGTTTTGCAGGAATTGAATGTCTTCCAAAAAGAGTAGTGGGACTTAAATCAGAGGGAAGGGCACACCTATGTCATCAGTAGTTCCTGATGAACCTAGTCATATCCTTAGTTTTGTATCCCCTGAAAGACCAGAGGCTCCCGAGCAATCTGAGCCGCTGTGCTTATCTTAGCCCTGCCTACTTAAGCCATCCAGCCCAGTGGATCTCTGTGTTCGCCTTTGTCAACATCAGAGAGACTGCATTCCTGTTAAAAGACTTGCTTGGCTGACATCCCTTCTGGCTCAGTTTTTGTTCTATTTACTTTTACTATTAAACTAGTGTGATTTAACTGTACTTCTGTCTTGGTCTGATTTCATGGTTTCTGACAGATTGCCTCCATCCCGCAGGGTGGCAGGAAGCGTGACAGATCCCCCTCCCCGGAGTCTCCTATTCTGGAGCAGGAATGGGTTGAGGATATGGGAGACTTGAAAGCTCAGGTTCGTTGGAGTGCCCAGCAGATGAGGCTGCTTCTGAGCAATCTGGACAAGAAGATATACAGTCAATGTTTTCCTCTCAGTTACAGATGCTTTTGATCCTGACTCGGACCGAAATGGTTTGCTCTGCCTTTTTAAGATGCCTCTTGCAGAAGTGACTGAGCCCCCGTGGTCCTCTTTGGGATCTCTGAGACATTTTCAGGTCACACAGACTTTCCCACTGCGCCCCCTGTTTGAACAGATGGTATATACTGATTGGGAATATCCTGACAGGACTTTTTTGCCTCCTAAAAAGGTTTTCCCTTTTATATCCCATGGATGAAAAGTTTGTTTAAAAATGGAGCATGCCAGCAATAGATGCAGCAGCCTCTTCCTTAAACAAGAGCTTTGCTTGTGTGGTAGATAACACACAGGGCTTGAAAGACCCTGTTGACAAGAAATTGGAATTGTTATTAAAAGTGTCCTTTTTCTTTGGCTAGTTCAGCTATTCAGCCAGCTGTTGCAGCAATTTTTGTTTGCCAGTCCATAAAGGATCAAGTCAAATTGCCTGAGAGGCCTAACCAGAAGGATGATTTGCCTGAAAGTAAGATGGATATTCTTTGAGCCTTGTGTTTTGCTGTTGATGCTTTAAAGGATTCAATACAGCGGGTTTCTCATCTGGCTCTTGTCTATACATATGCGCGGACTTTTATTGCTTAAGAACTGGTCAGCTGAGCTTCCTTGTAAAAAGTTATTGGCAGGTTTCCCGTTTCAGGGGGAATGTTTATTCGGTGATCACTAGGACAAATATATCCAAAAGACTTCCAGAGGGAAGAGTTCTCTACTTTTTGTGAAGAAAAGCACAAAATGTCCCTCGTTTAAAAATCCAGGGACTGTTTCCTCAAATGTCTCATTTTCGGGGCGGTTCCATCGCCAACAGGGCGGTAGGACCAGGGGCAAATGGCAAGGCCAGGGCCAGAAAAAGCACTGGGTCCAAAATTCTTCTAAACCCAGCACCAATCCCTCCTTTTGAGGGGCCACTCCATCAGCTGGGGGGAAGGCTGCTGCATTTTGTAGACATTTTGGAAAACGACAATTTAGGATGAGTGGGTCACCTCAATTATATCTTGTGGTTATGGGGAGTTTCTAAGATCCAGCATTCCCTCAGATCTTTCAAAAAAACGTATTGTGTCAGGCACTACATCTAAGTACAGGGTTTTACTCAAACCTGCTTACGGTTCAGAAACCAAACGGGGACACAAGGCCTATTCTGGACCTAAGGTCCTGAACAAGTATGTATTGATACGATCCTTTCAAATGGAGTCTGTCTGCTCAGTAGTAACCTCACTTCACTCCAGAGGGGAGACTTTTTAGACTTCATCGATATAAAGGATGTGTACTTGCACGTACCTATCTTTCAGCCTCATCAGTGGTTCTTATGTTTTGCAGTAGAGGAACATAATTTTCCGTTTGTGGCTCTACCCTTCGGGCTTGCTACAGCTCCCCAGGTGTTCACAAAGGTCCTAGCACCAATACTGGGTCTTTTAAGGGCCCAAGGGATCTTGGTGCTCAGGTATCTGAATGACCTCCTGCTCAGAGATCACTCGGTACAGGCTCTAGAACAGAGCATAATATAAACAGTGAGGTATTTGAAAAGCTTAGGCTGGACCATAATTACTGAAAAGCTTTCAGACCAGCTCAAAGTCTGTAAAATATTTTAGGTCTGATTCTAAACGCAGTCCAAGCAAGAGTGCTTAAGAGTTGCCACCTGTAAGGATCTGTGCCCTGAAGGATCAGGTGCGTCAGATAAGGGGCACCAGATAACCCTCCATTTGGCTCTGTATGAGTCTTTTAGGGAGGATAATGTCCTCCTTCGAGGCAATGCCCTATGCCCAGTTCCATTCCAGGCCTTTAAAACAAGACCTCTTGTTGGCTTGTAACAGAGGAAGAAAAGCCATGGATTATCCAATGTGCTCATCTCCTCAGGCATGCTTAAGCCTACACTGGTGATTGCAGGATCAAAACCTGCAAAAGGGAAAATCCTTTCTCCCAGTAACTTGGAGAGTACTGACTACAGATGCCAGTCTCTCAGGCTGGGGAGCAACCCTAGATGGGCTCACAGCCCAGGAGAAATGGTTGGGGACAGAGCAGACCCTGCCCATTAATGTCCTAGAATTACGGGCAGTATGTCTGGCCCTAAGATCCTGGACAGTGGAGCTTCAGGACTACCTCCATTAGGGTTCAGTTCGACAATGCTACTGCAGTGGCCTATGTAAACCGCCAAGGCGGTACCAGGAGTCGTTCAGCTCCTGGGCAGAGGGACATGTGCCAAAAATATCAGCAGTCCATATCCCGTGAGTAGAAAAATGGAAGGCAGATTATCTCAGCCGCCAGCAGATCTGCCTGGGGGAATGGTCCCTACACCCCGAGGGGTTTCAGGAAATTGGGGATGGCCAGACCTACTGGCATCCAGGTTCAACAAGGAACAGCAGTTTGTGTCCCGAACAAGAGATCCTCTGGCAATCGGAACAGATGCTCTGGTAGTTCCATGGAGCCAGTACTCTCTGGTTTATGCTTTCCCTCCAATCCCTCTCCTTCCACATTTGTTGCGTAGGATTCAGAGAGTGGATTCCAGCCATTCTGGTGGCACGAGACTGGCCCAGAAGGCCTTGGTTCCCAGAGATTGTGAGACTGACAATAGACGGGCCATGGAGGCTTCCATGTCGCCCCGATCTACTGTCTCAAGGTCCTATATTCCATCCCAATTTACAGTCTCTAAATTTGACGGCATGCCTATTGAAGCCAGGGTATTAAAGGCCCGTGGCATCTCGGGACCAGTAGTGTCTACTCTTGTGAATGCTAGGAAAGCCATCACTAGGAAGAGCTATCGTAAGGTCTGGAATACTTGTATTGCTTGGTGTGAAGCCAGAAAATGGCATCCTTGGAAATATGTGATTGGGAGAATTCTCTTTTCTACAGTCGGCTTCCACAGCCACATCAAATTGGCTCTGAGTACAATCAGAGGTTAAGTTTTGGTCCTATCAGTATTCTTCCAAAGGCCTTTAGCGCTGTCTGTTTTACAGAAACAATCATTTGAACCTATTGAGGAAATTCCATTAGACTTGCAGTCACGCAAGCTAGCCTTCCTGATGGCCATCACCTCGGCTAGAAGGGTGTCGGAGTTGAGGGCCCTTTCATGCAGGAAACCGTACTTTGATCCTTCACCATGACATTCATGTTACGACCTGTTCTATCCTTTTTGCCAAAAGTGGTGTCGGCCTTTCATTTAAATCAGGACATTATTTTGCCACCTTTTTTCTCTCAGCCAAATTCGGTGGAAGAAAGATGACTGCATTCTTTGGATGTTGTCCAGGCAGTGAAGTTTTATTTGTCTAGCTCTGCAGAGATCCGAGGATCTCCGCAGATCCTGTGGCTCACATTTGTAAGGCTGCTACCTGGTCTTCAGTGCATACGTGCACAAAATGTTATCAAGTGGATATTCGAGCAGCTGAGGATGCAGCTTCAGCCGCAGTGTACTGCAGGCTGCCGTGTAAGTTCTGTTGGCTATTGTTTGGCAAGGTGTCTCACTCCCCTCCAAGGCTATTGCTCTGTGACATCCCAGCAGGTAATGAATATTAGCCTGACTCTGTGTCTCATGATGTATGAAAGGATTTTTATATCATACTTGCCTGTAAAATCCTTTTCTTTGAGTACATCATGGGACACAGATCCCTCATCTCTATTTTGAGGATTCAGTGCTTGCTACAAAACTGACATGCTTCCTGTGTGGGAGGGGATCACTTCCTGTCTGAAGACCTTTGGTCTACCAGTGTCCGTTCACCTAATAATGAAGTATAACCCAGCAGGTAATGACTGTGTCCCATTCTGGGTAGACCGTCAGGTTTCGGAGGAAGGAAACATAGGTTTTTGGTTAGATTGTAGACCATAATGCGTTTGGAGTCTGTCCCAGATATGGAGAGAGTATCATATTATGGGGTTAGTTAGGGTAAGACGAAGAGGTGGGGCTAGCCACAGAAGGTTAGCAACAGATAAGGGGTCGCAATTAATAGATTCTAGGGCCACCCACAGAGGAACTTCCTTTGTAGCGTGATACTTGGAGTTGTCAGCTGGGCAGCGTAGTAGTATGCTCTTAGGTTGGGAAACCCTAGTCCTCCTTACAGTTTAGGAGTGTAATGTGCCGCCCTTGGGATACAGGGTTTTCGATTTTCTCCAGACAAATGCAGAGATTCAGCATTGTAGAATGCACAGAAAATGAGCTGGGACTCTTTTATAGGGAGGGTACGGAATAGGTAGAGTATTTTGGGAAGGATGGTTATTTTTATCGCCTTTTATTCACCCTAGCCGTGCAAGGGATATAGAGGACCATGAGGACAGGAGTGCAGCGAGTTAGAAGAGCATTGGGGTAGTTTGCTAAGTTTAGGTCAGCAGGGTTAGCAGTTAGTTTGATTCCAAGAAAGGGGATATGGTGAGAAGACCACATAAACGGCGCACTTCGTGCAATTGGTGCTGAAGAGAGGGTGGGAGGTAGACATTGAGGATTGACTTGCAGGCCTGAGATACTTCAGACTGGATCAGGAGTGCTAAAGGTTCTATGGCTAGGGCAAAGAGGGCGAAAGTGGACAACCCTGGCGAGTACCTCCTAGTAATGGGGAAGAGATCAGATTATATCGGGAGTATTGAACATAGGCTTTGGGATTGGCATAGAGGGAGGAGACGCAAGAAAGAAAGTGTGCTCCAAAGCCCCATCTAGAACAAACAGAAGGTAAGGCCGTCAAGGGATAGGAAGCATTTGGGTATTCACGTATGTACAGTGCAGGCTAGGCGTATCGCTTGGCGGATGTTATCGCCTGCTTGGCGGGAGGGAAAAAAGACTGCCTGATCTTTATGGATCAGAATGCCTATGGTTTAGATTCAGGTGGCTAGAGAATTTTTGCCTATATTTTTATGTCTAAGTTAAGGACCAAAATAGGTCTATAATTGGACCATGCTGTATCATCTGAGTGTGGTTTGGGGTTTGTGGTTTGATATGCTCGCTGTCAAGGTCTCTGCCCAGAACGTATGTCCATCTAATATTGGTGTTTTAGCGCCTTCTCAAGCATTGGTGCTAGGAGGTTGGCAATTTTTTTTTTTTTTATATTATGTGGCTTATAAGCCATCAGGGCCCGGGCACTTGTTAGGTTTGAAGGCGTTGATAGCCGTTATGATTTCCAAGGTTGTGATGGGTTTATCTAGGTTCTCAGCATTAGGGGTTGAGAGTGTGGGGAGGTTGATTCGAGAGAAGTTTCACGTCTCTAGTCTGATCGAACGTGCGCGGGGCTGTGTATAAGTCAGTCTATGACTGAATATGTGTAGTATGTTTTAAGGGATTGCTAGAATATGTATCACCTGAGTTTTAGGCGTACAGGTTTGTGGGTATGGTCCACCTTACGGAGGACGAGAAACATATCTGGTTTATTCCCCTTAGTAAAATATTTGGGTTGAAATTTGCATAGGGTTTTCTCAGCCGATTCCATGAGGAATAGGTCAGTCGAGTTGGGCTTTATCCAGGTCCCGTTTAGTGACTGGAGAGGGTGATTTATTATTATTTTTTTTTTTTTTTATGTGGCCAATTTCTGTGTAGAACGTGTCTTCAAGATGTTTTTGGAGAAGACATTTCTCCTTGTGTATATGGGATACCTGACTGATACAGGTCCCGCTTATGGGCTTCCCATAGGGTCAGAGGTGGTATAGTTTATGCACCAAGATCTGCTGTTAGGGGTAGGTATAAGAGATGGCGGTAAGAACCGCATTGTGGCTTGACCATGGAATTGGAAGGATAGTCGAGGATAGAAGTAGGGGTGATGAGTCTATTGTGATAAAGATATGGTCTATTTGGCAAAAGAGTTTGTGGAGGTGGGAGTAGTGTGTGTGTGTTTATTGACATCTGGCAGGATTGCACTCTTATCAAGAGTCTAGAAGGGAGTGACGGTTTGGAAGTTGTTGGGGAGTCAATCTTGTGGGTTGGGATACGTGCAAGATGGGGGATTTGTCTAAAAATGGGTATAGAACTTGATTAGAGTCACCACATATTAAGAGGGTACCCTTTTTTGGAGCATCTATGGTCGTTGGCAGACGAGAGAGGAAGTGAGTTGGGTGCTTGTTGGGTGCGTAGTAAGATGCAATGGTTATTTCACTGTCTACAAGGGAGCCTGTGAGAATCGGGTAGTGTCCTTCGGGGTCCTTTAACTCTGCCAGGAGAGTAAAAGGGGATGAGCGGTGGAAAGCTATGAGGAGCCCTCTTTGCTTGGAAGATGCAGATGCTGTATAAACTTGGGGGGTAGGAGGTGCTGAAGAATTTAGGGGTAAATCGAGTTGTGAAGTGTTTTCTGCAGGCAGGCAATATGTGCCCTAGTTGAGGCAAGGGTACCAAAAGCTTTGGTTTTTGTTAGGGGAGTTGAGCCCTTTGACGTTAAGGGAGAGAACATTCAAGTGGGCCCTTGGTGAGGGTAGTGGGTGCTTCCTTGACTATGTAATGCATAGGTTAGATGACCCAAGGTGCCTCTCAGGGGTGGTATGAAAAAAGGGGTGAGAAGTAGGAGGGTTTAGCAGAGAGAGGAATGTGGAAAGTAAAGGGAAGCAGTGTTGCTTAGGAATAAACAAAATGAGTGGCAAGGTGGGTGTACCTAGTGAGAGAAAAAGGATTTCTATTCCAGAGTAGTGAGTGTAATCCACAGTGTTTACAGAGCGTGGCATCCGTAGACAAAGTGGGGGGAGCAGTGATCTTCCTCAGTGGTCAGCATGGCCAACTGGGGTTATGAACATCAATGTGGATGAAATATCAGTGTAGGTGAGACCCAGCAATAGAAAAAGCAGGAAGGAGATATTTACAAGAGAAACCCCTAGCATGGTATTTCCCCTGGGTACTGGGTAGATCATTCGTTCAGTAGAAGTGAGTACTCGTGCGTTGTAGGTGTTTGTGTAAAATAATGAAGCTGAGCTGGAGTGAGGGAGCGCATCAGCTAATCAACCATGAAACTACAGGTTGGGGCGTGGGAGAGAAAGTATCTAGCAGATCAGTAAGTCCATCATAAACAGTCGGTGGTGGGAGGATGGTTAAAGTAGAGTAGATGAGGGAGGGAAGGGATGGGGTAAAGAAGAGGAAAGCTATCAGGGTAGTTAGGGGTGGGTGGGGTGGTTTATAATATAGTAGCACCACGGGGTCAGGTTGAGTGGTTGACGACATGTTGGAGTAGTAAATGGTCCAACTGGCTTTCGACCATGGAAACCGAGCGTCCAGAGCATGGAAAATGAGGGTGGAACCTCTTCAGTGAATAGGGAGTATTCACCATGGGGCATGTGAGGGTGAAAAGTTCAACAGCTCACGGTTGAGGAGAGGGTTCTTCAGTCCATTGAATCTTCTTGAGCCGGAGCGGGGGAATTGAAGTGTTACCGCTTATGGGTACCCGGGGGTTGCTTGGAGTCAGGAGAGGAGTGGAGCTTCTGTGGAGAGCGGGATGCAGAGCGGCATCGGGAGCCTTCGGGCAGTGGGCCAGCCGGGAGCAGATGAAGGTTACTTACGGTAGTTGCTTGGAGGTCTTTTGTGGATGGGCACATGTAGTGGGTTCCGTGGAAACGGAAGCTAACATAGAAGGGGAAACCCCACCTGTATGCGATATGGTGTTGCTGTGTGGCTTCATAGCATGCCTCTTGGATATGGTCAGAGATGAGAGATCCTGGAATAGTTGGAAGGAGTGATCCTGAAATGCGAGGGCATCTTTTTTGCGCGTGGCTGACATGATGTGCTCTTTGGTTCGGAAGCAATGGAGCTTGGCAGGGTCCTGTTGGGGGGGGCGGCACCTTATGGTTTTCGTGGGGCCAGGGCCTTGTGCACTCTATTAATCTCCAGACGCTCAATAGGGAGGGGAGGGCTAGCTCTTGAAACAGTGCTGTAATTGTAGCCTGTCGGTCCAGGATGGTTTCAGGGAGGCTGCGAATGCAGAGATTCGAGCAGTGGTCCTATTCTCAAAGTCCCCAAGATGCGCCAAAAGGGTGATATTTTCATCACGGGGGACCTCCAAGCTCTTCCGTGTGATTTGCCAGCCAAATCTCTAGATCATCCGTCCGCTGTTCTAGAGCTGCTGTGCGGTTGCCCAGTTTGCTGATTTACCACGATAATCGCCCAGTGATATGGTTGGATGTTTGTTATGCTTTTTTGAACATCCGCTCAAACTGATGTATTATATTAGGTTGGGAGGATTCTGAGTGGAGGGCTAGGGGAGTGAGACCAAATTCTGTGACGGACTCACTCTCTGCAGCTGTGTCGTGTATTTTTGCAAGTGGGCCACGCTAGTCTATTTAGAAGGAGCCATGACCATCTTGGATGCGTCCTGGATGGAATCTGACTTTTTAGATTTAGAACTGCCGTATACCATCCCGGCTGGTTCTGGCGGCTGTTCGTGGTGGCGCTGTGCGTTTTGTTTTGTTTTTTTGGCAAAGCTGTCAAAGGAGCCAGAAAAGCTGCTTAAAAGAAAAGGAGGATCAGGGCCGCTCTGTGCAAAACCCTTCCACAGAGCAGGTAAATATGACATGTTTGTAAAGGGTGTTTGCTGTTAAGAAAAAAAATAACTTTAATAGCACATTTACAAACCAGTAAACTTTGTTAGGCCCCTTTCACACTGGGGTGGGAGGTGCGTCTGCGGTAACACGCCAATATTTTTAGCAGCGCTTTACTGTCAGATTTGCGATGCTATTCGGCCACTAGTGGGACGGTTTTACCCCCGCTAGCAGCCGAGACAGGGTTAAAAACCACCGCAAAGCCCCTCTGCAGAGGCCTTTTGCCAGCGGTATAACCACGGTGCCCCATTGATTTCTATGGGCAGGAGTGGTGTATACACTGCTCCTTCACAGCTCCAAAGATGCTGCTAGCAGGACTTTTTTTACCGTCCTGCCAGCGCACTCCTCCAGTGTGTATGACCTTGGGGCTTTCACATTGGAGACAAAGCAGCAGCTGTTTCGGGTGCTTTGCAGCACGCCCCAGTGTGCAAGGGGTCTTCATTTTCTCAAAAGAACAGATTAGTAAATGGGGTATACAGCCAAACTGTGTTTGTGGTGTGTTAGAAAATGTAATATCACCGTTTAACATTGCTTGGTAAGAGAACACATAAGTGTAGGCAATAGACCAAACCACATGCGAGTTATCTGTTACCTACAAAGAATAAAGAATATTTATTTCTACATTTCTAAATATACAATAGTTTGAAATGTGTTTTTAAAAACAAAAGTTAAATAGCGATGCTTAGCACTGTCAATATCCAATGGTTGTGTGTTTTTATAGGGTTTTGAAGATTGCCTTGTGTTTTCTGAGCTAATGGAGCAGTACAACAATGATTTTGGTAAGTGATATTGAAGTTCTTTTTTAGAAGTTCAATGTATATAATAAGCTGCCAGCTATATTTGGCTTTATCATTGGACAATTATCACAGATAAGGCTATTTTAGATCTAATCTGAAAAAAACAAAAAACTCATATTTGTAGTAAACTCAAAAACTATATTAGACTTTAAAGACCAATGTCTAATGGGTGTTTTTATTTTATTTTTTTTAAAGTGTTTTTATTTGTGAATCTTTTTTCCTTACACAATCACTTTATTTAAAAACATTTATTTTCCTTAATTTACATTTCGTTTCTTGGTAATGTTTTGGTAATGTTTGTCAACAGTGACTGCTGGTGAACCATAGATTTTCAGTCACCTTCTGAACTTACAGATGAAGGGCTTTTCATCTTATGTTAACAACAAGAACCTTTAGGTGTTGATTGTTTGGCCCTAGGATTGGTTAGTGCTATGGTTAGCTGACTACTGAGGTAAGGTAGTGTGGTGGTAGGGTTATAGTGAGGATTTTTTTTTTGTCTTTGTGGCTAAGTATAATTTTATGGAAAAAAAGGCTCCACACCTTAACAAAAGATTAGAAATGCCTCCCAAAATTTCCTAAATATTTGTTGTGTCAGGGTCTTTCAAAGCACAATATAAACTCAGGAAGCCAGCATTGGAAAAAATGACCCCAAATAACCTAAATTAGGTTCCGTCACCTTCAGGCTTCATTGGCTGTAAGTAAGTGAACAACTCAAACATGAGTGTCTCAAAGACTGCAACAGTAATGAGAAATTGCACTTTCATTCTTCATATTCCTGACACTGAACTAAAATAAGTGATTAAAAGATTCATATATTTGGGTATATTTTATTGTAAATCAAGCATTTAGTAGCATGTATGTTTTTTTTTTTGCAAATCATGAATGCAGATTGTAAATGACACATGTCTGTTAACACTTTAATCAGGAAGCATAGAAGATTCCTTGAATAAAAAAAAAAACTCTAAAAAGGTATAATATACTGTATACTTTCAAATAAGTTCTCAAATGAGGCCCAAATATTTCCATAGAAAATAAGTTTAATATTTTGGCAAAATAATAAAACGTGCACTGGACAGGATTTCATCAAACGGTTCCAACAATGACATGGTTGGTGAATCAAAATATCTATATCAGTCAGTGTATCCGAAACTGTACAACTGTTTGCAAAGTCCTCTCAAGAACGTTAAAGTTAATTTTGCATGACCAAACCTAATAATGAAGACCTGAAACATTCAATAAACTGAAGGGTTAATTAGTAATTGTAACAGTTGGCTGTGTATCTCTCTTGATTTTATTGTCTTCTTACCCGCTGCTTGATGAATGTTGTTTTTCTAGAAATCTGTATTCCTGAGTTTTCCAGACTTAGAGTGCCAGATGCCCATGCAATTTCTGATTTGGCTATGTACAACTACAAGGAGGTAAGTTGTTTTTTTACAATTTCTTGACTTGACTGTTGCAAAAAGGAACAAAATAATATGGATGGTGGTTACAAAAAAACATTTGTGCGGAGCAGTGTTAGATAGTTACAAAGTAGGTGAGGTTGAAAAAAGACACAAGTCCATAAAGTCCAACCTATGTGTGATTATAAGTCATTATTACCTTATATCAGGGGTTGACAAATTTGCTTTGAATTTAGGAGCCAGTTTTTTTTTTTTTTTTGTGTGTTTTTAAATTGTATGGATTCTCTGCTTTCGGGGTAAGGCCACTCATTTTCACCCCCTATCCCTAACTCACAATGGAGCACCTAGTCAATAACTCCAATGAAACGCTGTTACATCAGGGTTATGGGCTGACTAGGAAGAGTAAGGCTAGCAACAGATGGAACTGGCTGGCACTGGCAGGCACGTGGAACTGCCAGATGGCACTGGCAGGTGACACTGGTTTGGAACTGGCGGTGGCACGGGGCACTGATTGGCAGGTGGCCCTGGTTTGGTGATGGCAGGTGGCCCTGGTTGGCGGTGGCACTAGTTGTCACTGGCAGATGGCACTGATTGGCGGTGGCACTGGTTGGTGTTGGCAGGTGGCACTGGTTTGGAACTGGCAGGTGGCACTATTGGCACTGGTGGTGGCACTGGCACATGGCACTGATTGGCAGGTGGCACTGGTTGGCGGTGGCACTAGTTGTCACTGGCAGGTGGCCCTGGTTGGTGGTGGCACTAGTTGTCACTGGCAGATGGCACTGATTGGCGGTGGCACTGGTTGGTGTTGGCAGGTGGCACTAGTTGGCACTGATTGGCAGTGGCACTGGCAGGTGGCATTGGTTGGTGGTGGCACTGATTGGCACTGGCAGGTGGCACTGATTGGCGGTGGCACTGGTCGGTGGTGGCAGGTGGCACTGGTTGGTGGTTGCAGGTGGTATTGATTGGCGGTGGCACTGGTTGGCACTAGCAGGTTGCACTGGTGGTGGCACTGACACTGGCAGGTGGCACTGATTGGTGGTGGCACTGGTTAGCACTGGCAGATGGCACTGGTTGGCGCTGGCAGGTGGCACTGGCAGGTTTCACACGGAGCACTCTGTTACTGAAATGTAACAGAGGAGCTGTCAGAATTGAGCTTAATGTCGGAATGGGTGGGGCCCGGCCGGGTGGGCGGGACTCAGCAGCTATCAAACACCAGCCGATTGGGCTGCTTAATAAAAGGGGGGGGGCACATACACGTAGCGGCCCACCCAGATTCCATTTGCTGGTGTAGCTGCCGGGTCCCGCCCACCCCGACATCAAGCTGAAATCTGACAGATCCTTCTCTCTCCGTTGCTTGTCAGTTTCACACATTTAGCGGGGCGCCGCTGAGTGTGGAGGAGGGAGGAGGACGGCAGTCAGTATTCATGCGCTGCATGTCTGGGGCATCAATAGTGAGTGGGCTGGTGGCAGCTTAGGTGCCAGGTTGCAATTTCTGGACGCATTGGTGACCTGGCGCCTGGTGTTTGTCGAGCCCTGCCTTATATATCCCTGTATGTTTTGGTCATTTTGAAACTATCGATGCCTCCCACGCCTGTGAAACTGAATTCCACCTCCTTGCTGCTCTCACAGTAAAGAACCATCTATGTAGTTTATGGTTAAACCTCTTTTCTTCTAATTATGAGTGACTTGTTAAACTCCCTTCCTCAAAGTTTAATCCCTATTGTGGGGTCACCAGTATGGTGTTTGTAAATTGAAATCCCATCCCCTCTCAAGCATCTCTTCTCCAGAAGTGTAAGTGATGTTTGTATTACAGGTAATAAAGTTATATACATTTGCTAAAGATTGTGCATAGGAGGGGTGTTTGGGTGTGTTCACTTGCACATCCTTCTCAGAAAGCAACCCCCCTTCTTACTGCTCCCCTCATCTACCTTTAGTGTGCCCCCCTCCCATCTCCCAACTGCTCCTCTCATCGGTCTTCAGCAATTTCATGCATTTCTCCTCTTGTTCATCTACATAGTACCATGGTTTTGGTTTTCTCTTCCATCCCCATGTCCCTCTGTACTGTTACTCCTGCTCATTACTTTAGTACCTCACTTTTCATTTGCCTTTGGCTTTTTTTCCCCTCCCCATACTGTTTCTCTTTCTGCCACCCCTGATCAGCACCTTTGCCCCTCATCCAGAACCAATTTGACTGCTCCTCTTCTCTGATTCAATCACTTCCCCTGTATTGTGCCTCCACCTACAACATCCTACATTTAACATATCCCGTCTTACTGTTCCCGTCCAATGTACTGCCAGGGCACATCAACCCAAGCTAGTAATACCAGGACATTCACTTGGAAACTATTAATTGTACTACAAAAAAAAAATCTGTATTTTTCTCTTAAATTATACTTTTTGTGTTGGTTGTCTAGCTGTTTAGCTCTGCTAAGGAGTAGAAAGCCCTTAAAAAGGGGTTTCTTGACAAATAGGCCACAGTCTGTTGAAATTCACAGTATTTAGTCCTCTTCTATTATTTTCAGTACCAGTTTTTCCCAGGGATGCATCTTGAGTCCCATACTGGACACACTCTGCTGATCTGCTTGCCCAGCGAAGTATCTAGGTGATCATATTGATCAGATGAAACGGCAACAGTGGTCACTCATTGTGATGAGTCCATGTAATGGAAACCTAAAAAACATAGGGATAAACTGCTCTAAAACCGCATATGTGCAAAAAACGTCAGAGCTGCAACTCTTCTGTGAGATATGGCACAGTCCCAAAGCAAATGTTCAAACAAGGAGTTGCACTATGGTTGAAAAAGAAAACTTAATGCTCCAAATAACAGGGATCAAATAAATCTAAATGTGAGGCATGTATTCCTTAGCGATGTCCACATCATCCACCACCATATAGTATGTGATACTTCAGATGACACCTCCCCCATAAAGTGCTCGCTTACCAGATTGCACAGACCTCTTATCACATAAGGTCTGTGATGCTTGTGGCTTCAAACCCCGCCAGGCTTCAAACTCCCTTGTGGACTTATGGACTACCCATATGGGAAGCAATATGGTTTCCAAAATATAAAAGGCTCACCACAGCAAAAAAATCCTTAACTTTTTTTTAGAGTATACAAAGCATTGCACTTGCATCAAACTAATTGTATATTCATCTTTAAAACAAGATAGGCTGGCCGTAGTAGCAACACCTCACCACCTGGGACTCGAGAGTTACGTCAGCATGCCGCTCAGCTCTACGCTTTTTGTCATAGTCTGATGTTGTCTGGGGCACTTTCCTACATGTTTCATCATAGGTTGATGCTGTCTGGGGCACTCGTCCCAGGAGGACATCAGCCTATGATGAAACGCATAGGGGGGAGCAACATGCTGACATCACCGCAACTCTCGAGTCCCAGATGGACGGGTGCTGCATATACGGCTGGCCCGGTTTATCTTGTTTTAAGGCGCATATACAATTCGTCCAATAATATGTATACTCCAATAAAAGTTAAGGATTTTATACTTTGGTGAGCCTTTTATATTTTGGGGACCATATTGCTTCCTGGATGGGTGGTCCGTAAGTCCACAAGGGAGTTCTCTAGAGAATGTAAAGGCCCTTGCTGGGTTTGAAGCCACAAGCATCACTGACCTTCTGTGATAGGGGGTCTGTGCAAGCTGGTAAGTGAACAATTGTTTAGGTGTCATCTTAAGTATCGCATACTATACAGTGGTGGATGGTGTGGCTATAACTAAGGAATACATGCCTCATATTTGGATTTATTTGATCACTGGTGTTTGGAGCCTTCAGTTTTCTTTAACTATAGTGCAACTTCTTGTTTGAACAGTCCGTGTAATGGGGCTCATGCACGCTGCGCCATTTTACAGCTACAGTTTTTGGGTTCAAGCTTTTTTCTGCAGCCGTAAGCGGGAGCAGTGTTATCCTTTGTGTCCATGCACACACAGGCTCTTATCAGCATTTTGGTAGGGACATTTTCTGGCTAGAAAAAAACTCTAGAACTAGTGGTTTTGGAGAGGAGTTTTCAGCTGTAAAAACGCTCTAACTCTGATAAAAGCTTAAAGTGTCTATTCGTCATTTCTGAGCCATAAGCTTTTGTGTGAGTATAGTTTTGCTAACGCTACTGGCTTTTTTATACCATCCAACATGCATGAGGCCTAAGAGTTAGGTTAATCTCCATAAAAGGCTGTAAATTACACCCCTGGTAACAGACAGTCAAACCAAGCTGTCTTTTCTTCTTTTTTTTTTTTTTAAATCCCTTTCTTACAACACCATCTTTCTTTTTGTTTTGTTTTTTGTTTAACAGATGCGGGCTCATGTAAATTCAAAATGGTTCCTTTTTCGAAAACATTTGGACAATATTCTTCACACCCTAATGCCGTCTACTTTTATTCCTCTTTACTCAATGGTAAGAAAAATTGTTTTTCATATACACTATACTGTATTTTGAATAAGCTACAATGTCTTTGAACTTAATGAAACTTTTGCTATAACTAGGCCATACTCAATAGTCCAAATGGTTAAAGTAGCTTATTTATCAGTTATTGTTACATTTTATTTGAGTATTTGAAATATAACATCCAGTAAAACATGCCCCCCCCCCCCCCAGTGGAGGCTGGTGCTCAGAATATTTTTGGAGGGGGGACACAAACATACAGAAAAATTAAACTGTTAGTAATACAGGTCTGTAAATAGCCATTTATCAGCTAATTATGTATCATGTGGTTTGGTGATGATAGGGGCGCTATTAGAAAAAGAGGGGAAACCTCATATCTTAAGCATTACATTAAATGATTTATAAGGGAAAAAATACTACAATATCATCCGTACGTCATTATAGTGGTGTTGCGACCCACTAAGTATGCAATAATAAACAAAACAAAAAATTGAAAAATTATTTGAATAGTCCCAATTAGATACTGGAAAATAAGACATATATCCAAAGTAAAAAAAATCTTTGGAAAACAGCGCTGTCCAAAAAATTACTAATTTCTTCAAAAAAAGCCTATGCCAGTGAAGCAAGCTTTAAAAATAATAATATGAGTACTAACAATAAACTAAATATAAATTCTTGCCACAACACAATGTGAGATACCCACAATATACAAAAACCAAAAAATAAAGCTGCGCTAAAACTTATAAAGTGCCAAATTGATATTGTGAAATATTAAATTCTAATATCAAATACTAAACAGTGTATATAACCATAAAAATTTGCAAAAAAATACTCAAAAATTAAAACACATAAAAAGTCCAAAGAGTAAGAGAAACGCAAAGAAATAAATTTAGTCCATTGAAGTGGCTCTTTACAACACCCTTCAGATGTATAGCAGGTGCGCCCAGAGAGAGAGGTTCATCCACCACCAAATTCAGTAAGGATTACCAGCTGACAAGATCTCTTTTTAGGGAGATCATACAAGCTTGAAAACAAAACGATCGCTCCTGGTCTCTCCAATAGGTTCTGCTGGCGTCTCCAACTCCTATATCTCCTTTCTTTATTGTTCTGGACCTTCCGATCCCAGGAGAGGCTTGAACCTGGGTGGGTAGGTTCGGTAGGGGGGTGTAGTCTAATCCACGAGCATGGTGGTCTGGAGTCCGACCAAAAAAAAGGAACTTTTTATTTATTTATTTATTTATTTATTTTTTTTTTTTGGTCGGACTCCAGGCCACCATGCTCGTGGATTAGACTACACCCCCCCCTACCGAACCTACCCACCCAGGTTCAAGCCTTTCCTGGGATCGTAAGGTCCAGAACAATAAAGGAAGGAGATATAGGAGTTGGAGACGCCAGCAGAACCTATTGGAGAGACCAGGAGCGATCGTTTTGTTTTCAAGCTTGTATGATCTCCCTAAAAAGAGATCTTGTCAGCTGGTAAGCCTTACTGAATTTGGTGGTGGATGAACCTCTCTCTCTGGGCGCACCTGCTATACATCTGAAGGGTGTTGTAAAGAGTCAATTCAATGGACTGAATTTATTTCTTTGCGTTTCTCTTCCTCTTTGGACTTTTTATGTGTTTTAATTTTTGAGTATTTTTTTGCACATTTTTATGGTTATATACACTGTTTAGTATTTGATATTAGATTTTCATATATCCAAAGTGCATGCAAAGACTAAACCCCACAAATACAATTGTGATATGCTTCAATTAGATTCATTTTTAAAAATGCAGTAAAATCTTCTGAGATTAGTTAGAGATCCCTTCACCACTAGTGTGAACATGTAGGCACCCAATCATGATGATACAATGATCTTCTTACCAGATTATATTGACTACTTTAATTAAAAAGATAGTCAGCTGAGCTTGTGCTGGTGAGTGCCTGCTCACATGGAATATGACACGAACTCTATAGAGATCAACTTCCACCTCATAGGCTCAGATGGGGCATAAAGAAAGAGCAAACGATATCCATAGCGTATCTATTTAAAACAGAATTTTAAAAAACATAAAGCCAAATGGCTGCTTACATTACTCAGTGCCCGACCTGGCACTGGGGCTGCTCATTTATCTAATCATTTCTTAGTGTATTCGCGGTTCTTTGTTGTGTACGGCGTGCGTTCCACCGAATGCGACCGAAAACCAAGAGGACTGTAAATTTGCGTATCCGAACGTGACCAGATATCGCCTTGACGTACGTTTCGTTTTCACGTCTTTAGGAAGCGTATCTGGTCACAGGGTCAATGTTGTTTATAGTGTGCCAATCGATCGTAAAGAGCCAATAGAAAGTAGAAAGTTCATGTGCAGCCTCACTCAAGGTGTCTCCCCCTATCCTTCTCCCTACCCAATACAGACCTATAATAGGTATGGGCCTTTAGATAATAGACCGTCTGAATACAACTATTAAAAATCCATTAGGAACCAATACCCCCTGAGACCCCCCTAGAGGAACATTTAGAGGGAATTTTAGGGGGAGACCTGTACCCTATCAAAACCAACACCAAGAGGGGGGGAAATGGAGGGGATGGAAAGGGGCATATCGTATTCCACCCAGTTCCCCCACCCTCCGCAAGAACATACAGAAAACGAGGGAAGAGAGGAAGAGGCAGAAAGAAAAAGACAAATAAATGAGGGAATTTTCAATCTGGCAGGAGTTGAGCTTTCATAGAGAATTAGAAGTATTAAATCAAGGTTTGAAATATGCACTGAATAAAGATGCGGACAAATTTGAATTATTTGTTGACATCGAAAAATATGTTAGGAAACGTAATATTAAAAAACATTTTGCAAATCCTAATACAATAAGAAATGTATCTACCACGGATCATCTTTATGTACAAAGTGGGTTAAAAAAGAATTCTGTGTTTAATCCCAACAAAGGAATGCACCATCATATTGAAGTTTTTAAAGATATGGTACAGAATGAAGTTAGAAACTTGGAAATTAAAAGACAAACTAAAAATAAAACAATTTGGGAAGGCATTAAATCCATAGAGGAAAATAAACAAATAGTGGTTCGAGCAGCTGACAAAGGAGGAGGCCTGGTAATACTATCTCATGAATATTATTACCAGGAGATGGGAAGACTATTAAATGATTCTAATACATGTATCAAACTAAAAGAAGACCCTACTTCAAAATTAAGAACGGAACTTACAAATTGGGTAACAGAGGGCCTATATAAAAAAAATTCTAAATCAAAAGGAAGCCGATTACCTTATACCATACGCTCCAAAATTTCCAGTAATGTACATAGTACCAAAGGTACATAAAAATAAAGAGTGTCCCCCGGGCTGACCGATAAGTGGGATAGACTCCCTGTTTGCAAGACTAGGTGAGTACCTAGATGTTTTTTTTTTTTTAAACCACTAGTTACACAAAACCCATCATATCTTAAAGACAGCAGAGACCTGATAGTGATTTTACAGGATATAGTAACGACGGAGGATACCATCATGATTACAGTTGACATTGAGTCTCTGTATACGAATATCCAACATAAGGATGCGCTTATAGCACTAAAGTGGGTATTGTTAAAAGAATACAAATTAAAAAAAGGTTCAGATAAACTTTTTAATCAAAGGCCTAGATCTAGCAATGAGTAACAATTTTTTCTGGGCTAATAATGATTATTATAACCAGATAGGAGGAGTAGCCATGGGGGTACGCTATGCTCCCAGTGTAGCCAATGTAGTCTTGAATAAATGGAAGTCAGAAACCATCTTTAAAAATATGAGTAAATCTCTAATTTTTTTATAAAAGCTACATCGATGATGTTCTTTTCTGGAAGGGTAATCTAGATGGTTTTGAGAAATTTCTGAATCAAATGAATGGTAACCACTACGGTCTAAAATTTACAGCCGAACACAGCAATGTGGAAGTGAATTACTTGGACCTTTACTATCATAAAAAAAGCATAATAAGTTTGTCACTAAAACATACTTCAAAGCCACTGATAGAAATGCTTATGTGCCCACAATGGATAGGAGCAGTTCCGAAAGGACAATATATGCGACTAAAACGCAACTGTGTGTATGATAATGATTTCCATTCACAGGCCCAGATACTAACTGATAGGTTCTTAGAAAAAGGTTATTCTTTTAAAACCCTAACAAAGGTGGGGACGCAGGTGTCCCAGATAGATAGACAAACATTATTGGTACCAAAAGCTAAATCTGAATACCAAGGGGCCACAGCTTTTGTAACGGGTTTAATAGACAGTATAGACAGATGGAAGCCATTTTCAAAAGACATTGGCCCATTTTGTTGCAAGATAAAGACCTGGTGTCCATAATTCCACACAATCCTAAATTCATCTATAGAAGAGCACCAGACCTAAGAAATCAAATAGCTCGTAATGTCCCAGATCCCCCCAAAAAACTGTCAACCTTTCTGGATGGATCCGGTTTCCATTCTTGTACTAGATGCAGGGCCTGCAGACTTACTAGAGGGCTGGGCTTATCTAAGAACGTTTCCCAGTTTCAATCCAAAGTCGCACAAAAAGAATATACAATTAAACCACTAATTACATGTAATTCGGATCATGTTACATATGTGTTAGCATGTCCCTGCTCAATACAGTACGTAGGCCGAACAACTAGACAATTAGTTCTATATCTCCTCATTTTGGGAGCATGGTACCAACATTTGGATCAAGCCTCTATTTATCTGCAATAAAGACGAACGCTATAAAGATATACAGTAAACTAAGGTGCATACAAATTAAGAAGGATTTAGGAGACAAAGGGGTGGATAAATAAAAGTAATGAAATTGGAAGGTGTTTTAAATGAGAAATGTATAAATGTATTATTGGTTAGTGCCTTTATAATAGTGATATGGAGAGGCCTCTACCATCTAGTTGATTTCATATAGAGTGACATCTAGAGGTTAACTATAAGAATGACAGAGGGATACCCTATTGCTAAGATTTTGAGTCATCATGATTTGTAAATAGTCTATATATTTTTTTTATATATTTTTTCTCCTCTGATGTTTTTTGATTAATAAATGTTACTTTCTGACGTTAAAAAAACGCTCACTAAAAATAGTAAGTAAAATATGCTGTTCAATATGCCTTGAGTGGGACTGAGGCTGCGCATGAACTTTTTACTTTCTATTGGTTCTTTACGATCGATTTGGCACACTATAAATAACGTTGACCCTGTGACCAGATACGCTTCCTGAAGACGTGAAAACAAAACGTAAGTTGAGACGGTATCTAGCCACGTTCGTATACGCAAATTCCCGGTCATCGTGGTTGTTGGTCGCATTCGGTGGAATGCACGCCGTGCACAAGCTCAGCTGACTATCTTTTTAATTAAAGTAGTCAATATAATCTGGTAAGGAGATCATTGTATCATCATGATTGGGTGCCTACGTGTTCAAACTTGTGGTGAAGGGATCTCTAACTAATCTCAGAAGATTTTACTGTATTTTGGAAAACAAATCTAATTGAAGCATATCACAATTGTATTTGTGGGGTTTAGTCTTTGCATGCACTTTGGATATATGTCTTATTTTCCAGTATCTAATTGGGACTATTCAAATCATTCATTTTTCAATTTTTGTTTTTTTGTTTATTATTGCATGCTTAGTGGGTCGCAACACCACTATAGTGACGTACGGGTGATATTGTAGTATTTTTTCATTTATAAATCATTTAATGCTTAAGATATGAGGTTTCCCCTCTTTTTCTAATAGCGCCCCTATCATCACCAAACCACAGTTAATCAAGTTTCTTACTTTAGATTCTTTTTAGGGAGCAGCTATAAAATTATCGCTATATGTCTGTGATGGCGAACCTTGGCACCCCAGATGTTTTGGAACTACATTTCCCATGATGCTTAACTACACTGCAGAGTGCATGAGCATCATGGGAAATGTAGTTCCAAAACATCTGGGGTGCCAAGGTTAGCCATCACTGCTATATGTAATAGTTGTTCTATTAGAGTTAATCACAATTAGTATCACAAGAAATTTAACAAGTGGCGCGGAGTTTATTGTAGCTGTTATCAGCTGCATGCACACATATAATTATGTATCATACTGCTAGATAAAACTGTGCCCATCAAATGCAGCCTCACTATGCCCATCGTATGCAGCCTCACTGTGCCCATCACAGTAGGCCAATCACATCCACATTTCCACAAGTAAAATAAAATAAAACCACTTAACATAAGGTGTCCCCATCAGAGTCCTCCTTTACATCTAAATTATCAGATGGAACCTGCAAATTAAGATGTAATTGTCTAATATTTATTGCAGTAGATCTACCTGGAATAAAACCATACTGATCTGAATGCACAATCTTAGAGATTACATTTGCCAATCTAATGGTTAACACTTTTGCCAATAGCTTCACATCTGAAGTGAGTAATGATATTGAGCGATATGATTCTGGGCAGGTTATTAGAGGTCTTACCAGGTATTAATAAAACTGTAATAATCGCCTCATTCATAGAGGAAGCAAGGTAACCACACTCCAATGCTACATTAAGTACCTCCAATAGTTCAGGCAATAAATTGGCTCCATACTTTTTCTAATCCTCCCCTGGGAACCCATCAGCACCTGGGGCTTTGTTGGGTCTGCTGGCAGCAGCAACCCGAAGTTCCTCTAAGGTAAGAGGTTTATCCAAAATCTCCCTTTCTGCTGCCGACAGTTCTGGTAACATAATGGTGTCAAGAAAAGATTGCAGTTCAGCCTCTTCATAAGATACTTTACTGCTATATAAATCTTTGAAGAAAGTACTATGTACTATTTTAGTTGAGGATTCTTGCATACTGCCACATGAACCAAAGTTTTTTGGGCTTTTATGAGAGGAGACCCATGTTTTCCTCCTCCTCAAAATAGGTTTGCATGACATTGTTCTCTTTTGCCATCAATGTTCTTAATTGCTCTTTTGTTTGATTGTTATATGTTACATAGAAAAACAAAAATCTGTAACCCTAAGTTGTTATACTATGAAAATTTCTTGAATAAAAACTATTGAACTAAAAAAATAGGTTTGCTGAAGGAAAAAAACATTTCTGCTCTGAGTTTTTTAATAAATACAGGCTTTTTTTTTTTCAATTAACAACGTTTTATTGAAGTAAAGCACAGATATCAAAAACATAGCTTACAGTATTAAACACACATGGAAGGAGTTTACAGCAGAGTACCTACATTTTGCATTCTATAGTACATTCAGCATAGAATATGGATTTGTACATAAACATTATAGCCCTTGTAGCAATCAGCACTATGGGTATCAAACCAACAGCAGATTTATGCACTTGGAAATGGTGGGGTCTAACGATGGCTATATGCAGGTATCGGAATCATTCAGCCAGCGGTCCCACACTTTATTATATTTGAATGGGCACCCCCCTATTGATGTAAATGCACTTTTTGTATGGCAAAGTCAGGTTAATCTCAGCTTTCCACTCCGCTTGGTGGTGTAGATCTCATCCACTGCCTGGCGATAAGCTTTCTCGCAGCGAACAAAGTTTCCTGCAGGAATAACTTAGTATTTCTGTCAAGTACTCCCGGGTATACACCCAACAGGCATTGTTTGGGATCCAGACCAACAGGTGTGCCCATATTGTCATGCAGAAAATTCACCACCTGAACCCAGAACCCTTGTAACAAAGGGCATGCCCATAGGAGATGGAAAAAGGTGCCAGTTGTCGCCTTGCACATTGGACAGCTAGGGGGAAACTCAGGCTTATATTTCGCTATTCTAAGCGGGGTGAGGTAAGCCCTATGCAGTATATAAATTTGGGACATTCTATCTGATAATTTGGGGGACACCTCCCTGCACGTCTCAAGTGCTTCTTCCCATTCTTCATCTGTCATTTGATCTAGGTCCCTCTCCCAGCTCACCTTTTGGGGCATATGCGACCTTGGTGGCGATTGGGGCAGATAGCAATAAGGCCCTTGGGATCCTCACTCTTAGCCACAGATAGAATGGGGTTGGGGGTGGGATGTGGGTATGCTCCCCGAGGGAATTGTGCATTAGTCGCATGCCTAACCTGCATTTATTGAAAGTACATGTTGTATGGTATTGCAAACTCTTCCTGCAGTTGGTTAAAGGGCTTGGGAGTGCTTCCAGAAACTAAGTGGTGTAGGTAAAACACCCCACACTTGCTCCATAGTTCCTGCCCTTGTATGGTAGCAAATTCCTTCATATGATTATTATTCCACAGTGGGGTGTAATCATTGTAAGTTGGGATTCCCAATCTGCCAGAGGCTATATCCCAAATACGTCTGTATTGATGTAGAATGGGTGCGATATCATCACCTAAGCCCCTGCAGTTTGTGCCCATAGTGATAGCATATAGTGGATCACCTGTACGTTTCATAGTTTCATAGTAGTTTCATAGTTAGTAAGGTTGAATAAAGACACCAGTCCATCCAGTTCAACCTGAGTGAGTGTCTACCCCTATCCCTGTACATTGCACACTCACATTGGTCCCTACCCTCAAGGAGCCCACAATCTAAGGTCCATTCATATACTAAGGCCAATTTTGGACAGAAGCCAATTAACCTACCTGCATGTCTTTGGAGTGTGGGAGGAAACCGGAGTACCCGGAGGAAACCCACGCAGGCACAGGGAGAACATGCAAACTCCAGGCAGGTAGTGTCGTGGTTGGGATGCGAACCAGCAACCCTTTTTACTGCTAGGTGAGAGTGCTAACCACTACACCACTGTGCTGCCCTATTGAGTTGAGCCCATTTGGGGCAGATCAAGGTCATGAAGCGATCACCATCAGCTTTGTCAAGATGGAAAAATTGGGAAAGCTGTGCTGCAATGTAGTAATGGTTAAAATCCGGTAAGGCCATACCTCCCCTATCCGTCTGTTTCTTGAGCTTTTGCCAAGCCAGCTTATGTCTATTTCTACCCCAAACAAAGGGACCTAGAAGGGCTTCTAGTTTCTTGAAATATTTTAGGGGGAGGTATATTGGAGAATGCCAAAGGGCATACAACACCTTGGGCAATAGAATCATTTTGATAAGATTAATGCTACCCCATACCCCCAGAGGAAGGCGGGACCATGTAAGAAGTTTATTTCTAATTAGAGAGAAAAGGGGTTTAATATTCAGGGTTATATAATCTCTCGGAACTCTGGATATATACAAACCCAAATATTTAATTGTCGCGGCTCTCTGCAAGGGAAGGTCGTTCTGGGACCGGGTTGGGGGAAAGCTATCCAGCGGTAAAATCTGGGACTTATTCCAGTTAATTTTTAGGCCAGAAAACACTCCAAACTGTTCTATAACCATCAAAGCCCTAGTCAAGGAGGAGTCGAGTCAGAAAGATACAATAGCGTATCATCCGCATAGAGGCTGATCTTCTCAATAACATGTCCCACTCGCAGACCCTTAATTACTGGGTCAGCTCGTATAGCTATAGCTAAAGGCTCCACCGCCAAGGCATATAGGAGTGGGGATAGTGGACAACCCTGTCTTGTACCCCTACCAAGATTGAATAACGGGGAAGGCCATCCATTTGCCACCACCTTGGCCATCGGTTCGTGATACAAAAGCCGCACCCATCGTATAAAATTAGAGCCAAAACCATAGCTCTGCAGACATCTCCACAAATAGGGCCACTCAACTGAGTCAAACGCTTTTGCTGTGTCAAGTGATACGACAACTCGCGTACCTACTTCCTCATGTTGGGTTTGCAGATTAATAAAGAGTTTTCTGAAATTAAAGGATGTGTTGCGGCCTGGCATAAAGCCCGCCTGATCTGGGTGGATAAGTTTGAGAATAACCCGATTGAGACGCAGAGCAAGGATTTTAGCTAGAATTTTAATTTCCACCTGCATGAGATGGGACGGTACGATTCCGGGAGCAAGGGGTCTTTCCCTGGCTTAGGTATCAGGACTATGGTGGCCTCTTTCATGGAGGCAGGTAGTTCAAATGTTTGGAACAAGTGGTTGTAAAGTATCAGCAGCTTGGGCGAAATAACTTCAGAAAAATGTGCGTAAAATTCTATCAGCAGGCTGTCCGAGCCTGGGGCCTTAGAGTGGGCAAAACTAGCAACCGCAACAGTAATCTCTTCTAGGGTAAGTGGGGCCTCTAACATGTCAATTTGTTCTGCCGTGAGTTGAGGGAAGTCTACCTTTTCTAAAAAAGAAGAGTATAGGGCTGAAAAGAATTCCGTAAATTTAGTCGTCACTTCTAATGCGTCAGATCTCAGGGAATTACTTGGGCCTTGTAGAGTAATCACTACCGGGGGTTTTCCCTCACTGTGTGTCAGGTATGATAAGTCTGCCAGCCCGCTCTCCATGTAAAAAAAATTTTTGTTTGAGAAAGAACTGCTTTTGTTTGGCTTTCACATAATGTATACGGTCTACCACCCTGGTTTGCAGGCAGAGTTGGGGCGCGTTAGCAGCCGAGGGGTCCCGTACAAGACTACTTTCCACCACAGCCAACCCCGCCAGAGCCACCTCCAACTCCTCCACTGACTTTTCTTTAATTTTATTAATGTGGAACACTAGGGTAGCATGGGCATGGAGTTTGAAGGTCTCCCAAACCACGAGGGGCTTGCTGAATAATCATTATACTCAAAGAAACAACGCCATTCAGCAGTGAGTTCCTCCCCTCTCTGGCAACAATGTAAGCCAAAAGGGATTCAAATGCCACGTCCGTTTTGGTTTGTGCATCAGAATGCTAAGGGAGATCTGGTATGGGCTATGGTCCGATAGGGACCGTGGGCCAAAGGATGCATCTAGTAGACCAGGAGTAAGACCCTGTGAGATAAATATGTAGTCTATCCAGGACATTGTATTATGGGATGAGGAGAAACAGGAGAAAGCCCGCGTGGTAGGGAACCTGTGCCTCCACGAGTCCACCAGATGGAAGGATGCTATCAATTTCAGCAGCTTACTATTCCCGGCAGAACCCCCCATAAGATGCGTAGGGTGTATACGATCCAGCCTAGGATCCATGACAGCATTAAAGTCGCCTAACCATATTGTCGGTGTGGTATCATACTTTGCCATGAAGGAGAAACCCGCCAGTAATACAGAGGCGGTGAACGGTGGGGGAACATAGCAGGCCAAAATAAGTAGGGGTTCACTATATAATTTTGCATATATAAATACATATCGCCCTTGTGGGTCTGTGAGCACTTCCCCTAGTTCAAAATGGACAGTTTTGGTGATCAACACCGCCACTCCCCGTGAATGGGACGTGTGGGTCGAATTATACATCCATCCCACCCAGGGACGACGCAGAGTCATCTGCAACTTCCCCTCTACATGTGTCTCCACCAATACAACCACATCCGCCCTGCATTTCTTAAGAATTGTGAATACCGCTGCTCATTTTATTTTGTCTCTTAGCCCTCTCACGTTCCACGTGAGGAATGTCAATGATGCCATATCAGGTGTTAAGCCAGCGTAAAATGCATGTGTGTAGGTAACAGGGTGCATTACCCCGGTTACCCCAAAGGATGTTAGTGTTATGCCACGTACACACGACAGGACTTAAGTCCGGCAGACTTTCGACGGAGTTCTGACGGAGTTCTGACAGAGTTCTGACGGACTTTCCGAATGAACGGACTTGGCCACACACAATCACACCAAAGTCCGACGGATTCGAACGTGATAACATATGACTGGACTAGAATAAGGAAGTTCATAGCCAGTAGCCAATAGCTGCCCTAGCGTCAGTTTTAGTCCGTCAGACTAGCACACACACGAGCGGATTTCTGGGTCCGGCAGAGTTCTGGCGGAAAAATTTGAAGCATGTTCCATTTCTAAAGTCTGTCAGACTTTTGCGAATCAAAAGTCCGTTGCAGCCCACACACGATCGAATAGTCTACCGGAATCATTCCGTCAGACTTTTGATGTTGAAAAGTCCGGTCGTGTGTACGGGGCATTAGGCTGCCCGTAGGTCCGCCTCTGCCGTAGCATTCTCTGCACATTAATAAAACATAACTTGTCATCCAGCAAATAGGTGCTTTTACTTCGTACTATACAGTATGTATATACCATTCTAATCCTTAAAACCAACCGCCCTACCCAACCCTCCCCCCACCCCGCATATCCCTAACCTTATGCGGGCATCATCCCAAAACCGAACACATGTAACCGTCCCAGAGTCCAAAAGGATAGTACAAAGAAGGATCATCTTGGCCCAATGGGATCCGAGCAGCACAAACGCAGCACCAGAGATCCTGAACACAAGCAACAGTAACAGGTAAACAGGCCATGCCCAGGCTCTCCGGTGTAACAAATGGTGCAAATGCACCGTCCTCCCGTCGCAGCTCCATGCATAGTAGATCATACTCTGGGTGTGCATCGGGGGTTTAGTTCGCTGCACAATACAACAGTTCAGCAGGACACACATCTTTCCCAAGCTCCCACCACATCTGTGGTGCAGAATTGCGTCCCATCCATCTAAGGACGGTAGGATAGAAAATAGTACAAATGGTAAATTGGTTCATGTGGCTCCAGTAATGGCTTAACAGATATTCCATGTGCAGTAATAAGGGTGTGGAAAACTAGCTGGCATACAGTATAGTCCGGGGGTTCTGTCCACCCATCTGTAGTATATTTCCAAGTAAGTCATGATAAACAGCAGTTATTAAATAGGGTAAAGATGCGTACAACCATGAGCTCCCCAGATTCCACACCAGGATAAGTCATCAGTCATCATACTCACAACCTCTTCAGGCTCTGTGAACTGCAGCAGGACGGCGTTCCAGCCAGGCAATCGCCTCTTCAGCTTCCTCAAAAAAGGACACTTTGTCATCATGTTCAATGCGGAGTTTAGCTGGAAATAACAGAATATTTATAGTTGCGGATCCTTAATCTGCGTTTGGCTTCCAGAAAGGTGCGGCAACGTCTCTGAACCTCCGCTGAAAAATCTGGGAATAAAGCAAGCTTAGCATTGCCGAACTCGATATTGCCTTTTAGTCTAGCCAGGCGCAAGGCTGTGTCTCTGTCTTTAAAGTTAAGCATTTTAGCTATAAATGTTCGCTGGTCTGGCCAGCATGCGGTGGGCTCCGAATCCGAATTTGAATTTCGTACACGAATTACAAAATGCGAATCTTTTCTTCGTACGAAACGAAACAAATTGTTTGCCGGCGCCCATGTCTACTGAATAGACGTTTTTATCTCTGGAGTAAATTCCTTTTTTTTAATGAATGCTAACATTCTGCTGGCTTTCTTAGCTGCGGCTTGACACTGCATGCTATTTCTCAGTCTGTCTTCTACTAGGACCCCTAGATCCTTCTCCATTCTGGAAACCCCTAGGGGTTCTCCCCCAAAAGAGTAACTTGTATTTAGATTTTTACCCCCCAAGTGCATTACCTTATATTTACCTGTGTTTAAACCTCATTTGCCATGCAGTAATCCATTCCAATAATTTATTCAGGTCTTCTTGTAAAGTCTCTATATCCTGCTGTGTTGTTGTCTTGCATATTTTTGTGTCGTCAGGGAAACCCTGAGATTGAGCTATTTATCCCATCATCTATATCATTTATAAATAAATTAAACAGAATTGGACCCAGCAAAAAGCCTTGAGGTACCCCATGAAGCTGATGCTACTGTAGTGCTACCCCTGTAGGGGCCACTGTAGTTTAACAGGTTCTTTTTCACTATAGTGCAGAGGCAGCCAGGCATGCAGCAACAGTCCATTTACTCCAGCTCATTGGTCAGTCTAGCGGTGTATCTTATGATTTTATTGCTTAAAGGAACTGGGGAGGGACTTGGGGTGGTGTGGAATATTCCAGAACACTTGGATACAATTTTATGGAGGGTAATAATCCAATCAGCAGTAGCAGTTTCTTTTCGCTGAGCACCGTGAAATCTTTTGTAAATCAGATGCAGCAAAACTGCAATAGTCATTTAACTTTTGGCTGAGGACCATGATGGAGCTTCCAGAACAGACAAGCTAGACTTGAATAGTCTATATGTTCATGGTTTGGAACCATAAAGTGGCTTTCAGAACAAATAAGAGGCTTAACTTACAGAATCCCTGAACGAGATCAGTCAATAACTGTGGGTATAGAATTGGGTATATGGGCTGGTATATGTATGTATGTATGTATGTATGTATGTATATATATGTATGTGTATATGTATGTATGTATATATATATATATATATATATATATATATATATATATATATATATATATATATATATATATATATATATGTATATATATGTAGTATGTTTGTTTGTTTTATTTTATTTTTTTTAATTATATTTTTTTGGTTGAACTGGATGGACTTGTGTCTTTTTTCAACCTGACTAACTATGTAACTATGTAACTATGTAATAAGTGCAGCCTCTTGTAAGTAATGTAGTCTAGCATCCAGCCTCAGTGGCGTTAGGGACCAGCCATCCCTCTCCTCTCAGGTCACTGATCTATCCCCTCAGGAGGGAGAAAAGATGATCTTTTCAGGGGTCCAAACTATTTAACAGCTCTCCCAGCCATCATCTGGGCACACCTCCCCAAGGAATGGTTGGGCCTTGCTCAATATTCAGGCTGGTCATTTTGACGTCTCCTTCCCTAATCTGCAAAGATTTCTTCTAGCGCATGGAGAAGCAATCAAACTTCCAGCCTGTGCAGCCCTGAGCAGACCAGAATAAAAAAAACTCTGCTCCCCTGGCTATAGCAGGAGCCAATAACTAAATTTTCCTAGTAGGGTGCTATACTACATAAAATGTATACAGTGCTCCCAGTGAACGCATATGTTAATCAGGAAAATAGTTTGTCTAAACATTGCGATGTGCTAAAACAGTTAGTCAACCTTGACTGCTCTACACTCTGGTATGAAGGGGCTCCTAAAATGTGTCTAAACCCAAAAGCACAAATTTAAATATATATTGCAGATTGCCAGTCCTTAAAGTGGAACTAAAATTTTAATTAAACCCCAAAAAAATTGCAAGCAGACACGCTTTTTATTGCAGGAAAGACCAGCAATCTATGAATGGAGGACGGGCAGATGATTGAATAGTCTACCATCTCCATTCATAGATTGTGTTTTATTAATAGAAGTTGTAGTACAGCTTCTATGAATTGAGGAGTTGGGCAGAAAGGGCAGGCATAGTTGGGCACGCTTGATGAATGCTTGTCATAGCTTCCACAATTCCATTAACCTCTGCCACATCGGAAAATTTGTGGTGGAAACGAAGGGATATTTGAAGAGGAAGGATTTGCCTAAACCAGGAGACAATAGCACAAGGGTCACACACTCATAGTAAATGTCCTTTTTTTTTTTTTTTTTTACCTAAACTTAGGCTTTAATCTTGCAGTAGTAAACCAGTAACTTGCAACTGCGTGTGTTCCTAATTCTCAGACCCACTGTCAATCAACCCAACATCAATAAGAATATTTGTTTCTAGTATTACTGTCAAGTTAACTGACGCATACATGCATTGTTGAACATGTAAGCTGTAAAGAAAACCTGGTCATGAACGGATTAATCTAATTTATATCATGAACAAAGCACTTGCCTACTCCATGCTACTCCATGCAATGGAGTGAAGAAACTGATTGCTATGAAGGGTTGATAGAGGCAGGAGGTTATACAAGAAGATGAGGAGAAGCAGAGGAATATTTTACATCCTCCAATCTTCCAGAAGTAAATATGAAGATGAGGGGGATCATTGTGCAGAAAAAGCAGCTTGGAAATGAGGCTTTGCTCCCAACTCCACATCAAGTACAAATCCACATCAAGTACATGTGTGTATGAGGAAATTAAACTTTTTTTTTTTTCCTCTTCTTCTTCTTTTCTTTTCTTTTTCTCTTCTTTTCTCTTTTCTTTTTTAATTTGCTGGCTGAACAAAACAATTACTTGTCTTTGGCCTGCATTAGATATTTGCCCAGCAGAGAGTTTAAGTTCCATTTTGTTTGACTCTATAATAGTGTTAGAATTTTACAGGAAATGTCACAGAATTGACAAAGTCTGGTTTTGAATCTTTTTTACTGAAAGGTCATATATTAAAGATTTTTAATTATGTGAAGATAATGTATCACATTTAAGACTGTTATGTGCGAGATACCTTGGTTAAAAACCTCTATTCATTATTACAGGGTTAAAAAACAGGATTTCTGTGTTATTTTCCCCCCAAAAAACTACACATTTATCAGCATATTTTTGTTTTAGGTAACTTTCAGCAGAATACGATATCATGAAGTGATCTTGCGCTGGAAGTGGCAAAATAAGGTAAGCAGGACTCCAGTTCATGGAAGTTCATGTATATATAGTTTGACGATATAAGAAGCTATTAATAGAGCCTTTAGTAATATGTTTAGTGTCTACTATTAATAAAAATAAAATTAAAAGTTGGTTTGGTTTAAAGAAGTTTATAGCAATAAATGCTGCACATGGGCAGGCTAACCTATAAAACAGCTCAAATATGTACCAGGGACTTTTTTATGGAAAAAAAAAAAGATTTTGATTTAAGAGAAAAAATAACCTAGAAATTTTAAACAGTAGTTGTAATGCAAATCTGTTTTACCAACTGTTAACCATACAAGTGAGAGTCATTTTAACAATGCATAAGCCTTGAAACCATTGGTCCAGTTGCAAATCATTCTACGGGTTCATGTGGACAACAGTAACAGCAACAAGTAACTCAAACAAAAAGGTTGTCTTTAAAAGTCTTTCTTTCTCCCTTCGTCTTTCAGGACAGCACCTGGAGAGAGCGCAGCTCCGCCCACTTTCCCAGGAAACACTGCAGATCACTTTAAAAGACCGGACACTTCCACCATGGCCTCAGTTGTAGTGTTTCCTCCGGCCATGGTGGAAGCGCTGCAGGGAACCAAGGGGTGCTGCGCTCTCTCCAGGTGGGGAGGGTTTGAGGCATGCCACTGTTGCGCGGTTGGTACAGACCTGGCCAAGCTTCCTCCCTTCACGCGCGGGGGTCGCTTCGGTGCCCGCTCTCCTTCATACCCAGGGGGGTCAGGCTGTGGAGGTTCCTCCTTCCTTAGACCGGCGGCTAGGTTTTGTACGCGGCCGAGATTCATATCTCGCGCCGTTCGTCAGGCTCATGCCTTCCGGGTCCGGATGGCGAGTGCGTCATTTTTCTGGCCGGGGGCGGAACTTTCGACGACGCGGCTTCCGGTTCCGGCCGCTGGAACGCAGGGAGAGGGGGCTGGTCTCCTCGGCTGACATCACTTCCGGGAGGCGCGGAATTCAAACAGATAAAGCGCCCAGACGCCATTCGATCCTCACTGACGATGGAGGAGGATCAATCGGCGGTGGCAGGAGCAGGAGCCACAATTGTCAGCCAGGCTCAGGTAAGCAGAGGCAGCGGTCTCTGTCATTACTGTTAGAGCTTGTTTGTTTTTTCTCCCTTCCTGACTTGGGGAAGCCTGCAGCATTGTTTTCCTAGAAATGTTATGTAGGAATAATGCTTTCAATGTTTGTTTAGTGAGTCTGTGGGGGGGATTCACTGGCTGAAGAGCAAATAGAATGTGAAATCAGTTAAAATCTGTTCTATTTGGCAGCATATCTTCCTGTGTCTACTTTGTGTTTTGTAACTCAGGTTTGGCATCTTTTTTCTTGGTATATTTCAGAAAGCAAAAGAAAAGACCAAGCATGTGTCCCCTCCTAGCAAGAGGAGGTGCCCATCATGTAGAAATGTTCTAAAAGATTCTTGGACTAAGGTGCTATGCAGGTCCTGCATAAGCGACTTAGTCAACGAAGAAGCAGCCTCCAGTACCCCTGCGTCTCAGCAGGGAGAGCTACTAAGTTCTTTCAGGAAAGAATTATCAGACACTTTTGAATCTTTCCGGTCTTATTTAGACAGACGCCCAGCTGCGGGCGGTAGCTCAGCGCCCCGTTCTCACTCATCAGCACCTGCACCCAGGGGGGGCAGTGACTCGGAGGAGGAGGAGGAACAAGCTATGTCCTCTGTTTCAGAGGAGGAGGCAGAGGAAGCAAAGGAGGCTTCCGCTTCTTCATCCCGGTATAAGTTATCCTTGGAGGAGGTGGATGACTTACTGAAAAATATCCACACGACTCTAAATATCACAGAGGATAAGGCCCAACTGTCACTACATGACAAGATGTTTCAGGGTTTGGGCGAGGTGAAACGCAGAGTTTTCCCTGTGCATAAGTTTCTATCCGAAACTGTCAAGAAGGAATGGAGAGACCCTGAGAGGCCTCCTTTCTTTTCTAGGTCTCTCAAATGCAGGTTCCCCTTTGAGGAGGATAGCTCACAGGTGTGGAACAAGAAACCTAAGCTCGACGCAGCCTTTTCCCAGGTCTCAAGGAATACGGATCTTGCGTTCGAGGACATGGGTATCCTTAAGGATCCCATGGACAAAAGAGCTGATTCCCTGCTAAGGAAGGCCTGGGACTCAACATTAGCAAACCTCAAGCCAGCAATGGCTTCAACTGTAGTAGCCAGAAATTTAGAGCACTGGCTAGAACAGCTAAAAGATCATATTGAGGCAGGAACACCTAGAAAGGACCTGCTAGATACTTTGCCTGTTCTCTTAAAGGCAGTAGGGTATATGGCGGATGCCTCGGCAGAGTCAATTAAAATGTCAGCCAGGTCCTCAGCCCTTATAATCTCAGCCCGTAGGGCCTTATGGGTTAAGACATGGGCAGGAGATACTGCTTCAAAAGCCAAGTTATGTGGTCTTCCGTTCGAGGGAGACTTGGTATTCGGCCCTGACCTCGAAGCCATTCTGGATAGAACGGCTGACAAAAAGAAGGGTTTTCCTCCTAAAAAGGTGATTCCCCAGAGCACAAAGAATTTTCGTGCTTTTCGAAAAACCTCTGAGACCAAAGAGACAGGATATAGGAGGCCCTGGAAGCCTCAGAGGGGAAGGGGCAAGTCGGGAGTGTTATTCCGTCCCCCTACCCCGAACCCAAAAAAACAGTGACAGTCTTCCAGCTGTGGGAGGGAGGTTACAGGCCTTCCTTCCACAGTGGAAGTCAGTGACGGACAGTCTGTTTATCCTCAGTATAATAGAAAGGGGTTACAGACTGGAATTCGATCACTCCCCTCCCGCACGGTTTTACGTAACCCAGGCTCCTCAGGACCCAGAGAAGTCCGTAGCCATGATCTCTATTCTGGGGGAACTGATGCAGCAAAAAGTGATCATGGATGTTCCCCCCGAGGAGAGGGGATTGGGCTGTTACTCACACATTTTTCTTGTAAAAAAAATATCGGGCAAATTCAGACTGATCCTGAATCTGAAGGTTTTAAACAAATCAATCAAATACAAAAGATTCAGGATGGACACAATCTTCTCGGTAAAGAGTCTTTTGATGCCAAACTGTTTTATGGCGTCCATAGACTTAAGAGATGCATATCTCCATGTGCCCATGGCCATAGCTTCACAGAAGTATCTGAGGTTTGCACTCAGGACGGGAGGCTCGGTGATACATCTCCAGTTCAGAGCTCTCCCGTTCGGTCTGTCCTCATCCCCAAGGATATTTACCAAGATCGTAGCAGAGGCTCTAGCCACCCTCAGGGTAGAAGGTATATCAATCGTTCCATACTTGGACAACCTTCTAATCTTTGCCAATACAAAACAGCTATTGGAGAGGGACCTGGGGAAAACAGTAAGACACTTAGAGGGCCTCGGATGGCTAATAAACAGGGAAAAATCAAGCATGATTGCATCCCAGTCGATAAAATTCCTGGGGTACACCATCGACTCCAGGCAGGAAAGGATTTTTCTACCAGTAGAGAAGATAGAAAAGGTCAAGAGTGCTGTGAAGAGGACCCAGACAAACCTGCCTATCTCTGTCAGGGCAGCCATGTCTGTATTGGGCCTCCTCACATCATCCATTCCCGCGGTACAGTGGGCACGCTTGCATGCAAGGGAGCTCCAACAGGCAATTCTGACAAATTGGTCCTACGGGGACTCCCTGGAGAAACAATTCAAGATGCCCCCTCAGGTCCAGAGAAAGCTCTGGTGGTGGAGGGATCACTCAAATCTGGACAAAGGTCTACTTTGGTGTTTTCCGATAGACCTGAGGCTGACTACAGATGCAAGCTCCTGGGGGTGGGGTGCCCACCTAGAAGGGCAGATGGCCCAGGGGAACTGGACAGTCGTGGAGTCCAGGAGGTCCTCCAACTGGAGGGAACTCAGGGCCATTCTGCTCGGGCTATGGGCCTTCAAGAGAGTGGTTCAGGGACTCCATGTCCAGATCCTTTCCGACAACGCCACAGCTGTATCATATATAACAAGGCAGGGGGGCACAAGGAGCAAGGTGCTGCTATCCTTGGCCAGCCAGATTCTGTCATGGGCAGAGGGCAACCTGAGGTCCATATCAGCAGTGCACCTTAAAGGGGACCTGAATGTGGTAGCAGATTTTCTGAACAGGGAAAAAGTTCGGGAATCAGAATGGAGTCTGAACCACGAAGTTTTTCAAGAGCTGACTGTGAGATGGGGCCTACCTCAGATAGACCTATTTGCGTCACGAAGCAACAACAAGGTGAGGGCCTTCTTCTCTTTAAACAGACAAGATCAGGCAAGCGGACTCGATGCCCTAGCACACCCGTGGGATTTCCACCTGTGCTACGCTTTTCCCCCCTTTCAATTGATCCCTCTGGTTCTAAAGAAATTGCAGGGGGAATCCACAAGTCTAATCCTAGTGGCCCCCTTCTGGCCCAAAAGGTCATGGTTTGCTACCATACAGAGGATGGCGGTGGGACCCCACTGGGTTCTTCCGCTTCGAAAGGATCTCCTAACCCAGGGACCTCTTCAGCATCCCAACATCGGGCAACTCAATTTGACCGGGTGGTTACTGAGGAGCAAATTTTGAAGAGAAAAGGGTTATCTGATAAGTTAGTCACAACCCTCCTAGGAAGTAGAAAAGATACTACTAGGGCAATTTATTTTAAAACATGGAAACGGTTTAACTCCTGGTGCCTATCAAAGGAATTTCCTCCCCAGGAGATTTTTTCAGTTCTTGAATTTCTCCATGAGGGCATGGAACTAGGGTTGGCAGCCAGTACCCTAAAGACACAGGTGGCTGCTTTATCGGTTTTCCTTGAGAGACGATTATCTCAGGAACAGCTTATTATTAGATTTTTTTAAAGCTCTGGCCAGAGCTAGGCCCGTGCCATTTAAGTTCTTCCCTAAGTGGGACCTGTCCTTGGTTCTACGGGCATTGACAAAGGAACCTTTTGAACCCCCAGCAGCAGCGACTCTCAGGTTGTGGTCGCTTAAGTTGGTCCTTTTAGTGGCCATTACATCTGCTAGAAGAGTAAGCGAACTACAGGCCTTATCAATAGTGGAGCCTTTCTGTTGCATATTCCCGGACCGGGTTGTTCTTAAAACTGACCCGGGCTTCCTTCCAAAGGTCTCAACAGCCTTCCATAGGACGCAAGAAATAGTTCTACCCACCTTTTGTCCTTCACCTGCAAACGCTACAGAGAAATCTTTCCATACCCTAGATGTTAGAAGGTGTCTATTACACTATCTAGAGATCACAAGTGAGTTTAGGAAGTCAAACTCCCTTTTCATAGCGTTCTCAGGACCACGGAAGGGCTATAGTGCGTCCAAAAATACTATAGCTAGGTGGCTACGAATGGCTATTAGGGAGACCTATAGTGCATCCGGGGTTGAACCCCCCGCAGGGGTTGTCGCTCATTCTACTCGGGCAGTAGCAACTTCCTGGGCGGAAAGAGCAGGAGCCTCTCCGAATCAAATCTGTAAAGCGGCTACGTGGACAAGCTTCACCACCTTCACACGCCACTACAGGTTGGACCTGCTCTCAGCTTCAGACCAGGCGTTTGGCAGAAAGGTTCTGCAGGCGGTGGTCCCTCCCTAGAGTAAGTACTCTCTTATCTCCAGGTGCTGTCCTGAAAGACGAAGGGAGAAAAACCCTAGTTAGACTTACCGGTAACGGTATTTCTACGAGTCTTTCAGGACAGCGCCGATGACCCACCCTATATTGTGTTTGATAAATGTGGTGTTATTGCTATGTTTTCTGCTTATTTAATTTCAGCATGGCGGAGGTACTCTATGAACAACTGAGGCCATGGTGGAAGTGTCCGGTCTTTTAAAGTGATCTGCAGTGTTTCCTGGGAAAGTGGGTGGAGCTGCGCTCTCTCCAGGTGCTGTCCTGAAAGACTCGTAGAAATACCGTTACCGGTAAGTCTAACTAGGGTTTTTTTGTTTTATCATCGCTGGAGGATATTCGTAATGCATAGGGTTTTATGTTGAATGCGATGAGATGGGCTTAAGTGGTGTATGCATGTTGGTCTCTTGAGAATGGCTTGGTAAGGGGAGTAGGGGTGAGGAGGAGGAAAGCGTGAGGTAGGGAAGTGTAGGGGATTGGGGTGGGGAGAAAGGGGGAGGAGAAAGGGAGAAAAAAGGGGGGGAGGGTTATAGGTCGTCTCCTATTTCCCTTTCTATCAGCTAACCAAATATGTGTCACTCCTAAGTGTTTGTATGTGTCTCAGAGGGGGGCGGCCCTTAGTGGAATAAGGTCAAGGGAGCAATTTATGTGGCATTAAGGAGGTATTGTAAATATTGGGAGTCAGAAAGTTGGGTAGTATGGTTCTATTGTTGGCTGGGCACATTATGCAGCCAAGAGAAACCTGTGGTTGGGTTGACTTGGTGTTTCCAGCATGCCCATTTGGTTCCACTACCTTGTCAATTCTGTTGAACCATAACTTGATCGGGGGGGGGGGGGGGGGGTTAGAGCCCTAGTGTATCGGGATACATTGTTTTGCTGCATTGATCGATTGCATGGCTAGTGATTTTATGGTAGATTATATGTGAAAGGGGTGGGTGGTGTAATGGGAATTGAGCTGGGGATAGTTCCAAGTCATAGGTTGTCGGTTGTCAAAAATTTTGGATGTGTGGGCAGGACCACCAACACCAAATGTGTAGTAATGTGCCTTGGTCCGTTTGGCATCTCCAGCAAGATTCTGGAATTGTGGGTTTTATTTTGTGTAAGAGGAATGGGGTAGAGCAGGATTGGATTTTGTATCCATTCTCTTGAGTGGAGACATTTTATAGAACCTTTGTGTATATTGTGGTGTATTTGTTACTATTCTTTTTGTGATGGGATCAGGGAAAGGTCCCTTTTCCAGGGAAAGGTCTCTTTTTTTTTTTTTGCATGCTTTAGTATCTTTACGATGGTAATACGCATGGAGAAGTGAGTGCATGGTGACTATAAAATGATGCTGTGGGGCTTTTTGTATGCAGAGTATTTCAAAAGGTGTGAGTCATCTTGAGCAGGAATCTTTTTTTTGTCTAGGGATTTGAGATAGAGTGTGTGTGTGTGTGTGTGTGTGTGTGTGTGTGTGTGTGTGTGTGTGAACAGTAAAATCATCCAGGAGTGGATGGGTGGTTTGTCCATTAGGCGAGAGATCAATAAATATTTCCCATGTTTATAAAAATGATGGGCTAGGACAGTGACGCCGAACCTTGGCACCCCAGATGTTTTGGAACTACATTTCCCATGATGCTCATCCACTCTGCAGTGTAGTGGAGCATCATGGGAAATTTAGTTTTAAAACATCTGGGGTGCCAAGGTTCGCCATCACTGGGCTAGGATATGGTCTTCTGACCAATAGTTTATGTATTGGTAAAGCATACCCAGAGGGAAGTCTGGGTTCATTCTAATTGGAGTTAGCGGGCCTGGAGTGGTCAATAAAGAGTTGTGGGTGCAAACTTTGCGAAAGCATTGTATGGCGGGGACAATTAATGGGTGCGAGCGTAGCTCAAGTGAGGTATGGCATTCTAGTATCCACGGCAAGGACTTTAGAGGGAGGATTGTAAATGAAGCTGGGTCTTAGTCTTTATAGGAATTGTGGACATTCCTATCGATTATTCTAGACAGGTGGATAGCTTTATAGTAATTTAGGATGTCTGGCAAGCCTATCCCGCCGTGATGTTTTGGTAGAGCAAGTTGAGTATAGCTAATCCTGGGTCTGCGTTCACTCCAAAGGAACTTGGAGCACAAAGTTTTGTATGTTTTAAAGAAGGCCGGTGAAAGACGTATGGTTATCGTTTCAATAATGTAGATTAATTGTGGTAGAGCATTTATTTTCAGTATCTCTGCTCTACCAAACCAGGAAAAGATTGGTTTGTTCCAGTTTTTGAGGTCTGATATTAGTTTATTTAAGAGTGGCATGCGTTTTTTTCGCATATAAGCATGACAGTTTGGAGGGGAGCTATATACCTAAATAGGTAATTAAGTCTTGTTTACAATGGAAGGTAAAGTTTTCTTTGCAGTGGTCTACTTGATCCTGTGGTAGGGAAATAATAAGCGCAAAGGATTTGAAAAAATGAATCCTAAGGTTGGAAAGTAAACTAAAGTTAATTTAGCGAGGAGGACTGGTATTGTAGTTAGTGGTTTAGAGATAAATAGTAGTAGGATATCATCTGCAAAGGCAGCGAGTTTGAAGTCTTTTAGTCTCCTGGATCCCTTGAATATTGGGGTTAGTTCTTAAACTATGAAGGAATGGTTCCAGGGTGAGCATAAAAAGGATGGGTGACAGGGGGCAGCCCTGTCTCTTCCCATTGCAGATGGCAAAAGCATTTGATTGAGTGTTCACGCGAACCCAGGCGGAGGGATTAGCATATAGGTATAGGATGAAATTAAGCATGTGTTGGCCCACACCGAAAGTTTTTTAGTACTGCTTCGATGTAGTCCCATGACACCCTGTGAAATGCCTTCTCCGCATCCAGGGATAGGAAGAAGCCTTTTTGATTTGTTTGCATCATTATGTAGTGCAAGTTAATGGCCTTGATGGTGTTGTCTCTAGCCTTGCATCCGGGTATGAAGCCAGCCTACTTGGTCTTGAGAGATAATTGCGGGTAGGATTGGCAAGAGTCTATTGGCTAGTATCTTGGAAAAATTTTTGATGTCCACGTTTAGTGATGATATTGGTCTGTAGTTTGTGGTTTGTGTGGGGTCTTCCTCTTCTTTCAGGATGACCATTATGTGTGCCTCCAGCAAACTGGATGTGAGAGGGTTAGATGAGGACAGGGAGTTAAAGGCTCCTAGAAGGGGGGATCTAGGTACTTCCGTGAAAGTTTTGTAATAGACAGCTGAGTGGCCATCTGGGCCTGGGCTTATGCCATATTTGAGCTGTTTTATTGTTTTGTCCCATTCTTTACAGAAAATCAGTCGTTCTAGATTTTTGGCTGTGTCTGGGGGAAATCTCTATATGGCAGAATTTGTTTAGGAATGTGTTAGTTTGATTATCATTAATTCTTCCATGTGGGTGGAGGGAGAGGGGATTGGACGCTTCGAGATCGTATAGTGAGGAGTAGTATTTTTCATATTCCTGAGCTATTTTGCTGTTTTTTGTGTATTTGTCCAGTGGGAGAATGCAGCTTGCATACTGTGGTTTTTAGCTTTTTTCGAGCATAGTGCTTAGGCTAGTAAATGTCTGCACTTGTTACCAAACTTATAAAATTATTTTTGTGATGGTGTATATTTCTAATTAAGATTGCACCCAAGTTCTTCTTGTAACAGTGTACGAACTTCAATTAGTTCTTGGTATTTTTGGTGAGCTTAAGTGCACTTATGTGTAGCTTTCAGAGACTTGAGTTTGGTGAATGTCTTTGAGTCGAGTTTGTTTCTCTTTTTTGATCGCTGTGGCTAGCGAAAAGTTTCCCTCTTATCACACACTTGTGTGCTTCACACTTACCAGGGACCGTTCGTATTGTATTATATATTACCTGCCCATATGTATCTTTCTGTTTTGCAACTTTCAAATAGATCGGAAAAGCTGGCATTGTGGTTTTTATTTTTGCGGATTGGTATAGACACACACCAGAAGTTTTCAGTTTTTTTGCAAAGGCTATCTGTTTCTGATTTGTTGCTTTACCTTTGATGAAGGGGCTGCCTTTGGGTGAGCCTGTTCTCCATTTTGCATTGCTATACTGTATCGGTCACAAACTTAAAAAAGCAGAAAGTTTAGAGTTGGAGTTCACACTTATCAAGGTGCCTTTGATGTGGCAGTGTGGTATCCACATGCATATTTATAAATCTATCTATATTTTTTTTTTCAGATTGTAAATACAGGGATCTTCATATCCAGCATTGCATTAACATGTGGAGGTACCTATCTGCTAATAAAACATCTGCCTTCTTTGGTTAAGAAGGAAAGTTTCACTCAACTTTCTAACCGCTTATCCAGGGTTAGAGTTTTTTCTAAATTTGATTTTACAAAGAGTACTTTGCAAACATAAGCTTATCTGCACAAAGGAAGCACCACTGCCAGCAAGAAAATCAAAACAGTAAACAAACGTTAAATAATGTTTGTTCTTTGTGTAATGTTACTGTGCCATTTCGCTTGTATTGTGGTGTTCTATTAAATGTTATATACACAATAACTTTATTACTTCTTTGGGTCAAGTCACTTAATTTATGTAGTTATTTTAAAAGAAACCTGTACTAGAAAGCGTGTGGCCTGCCCTTGTTAACAGTGTAGAGCCTTACAGTTAAAAAAAAAAATTCACAGGTCAGCAGTATGTGAACATGTGAAAAACCCAGTGTTAATCTCATTAATTAATCTATACATTCAAAAAATGACTAAATTGGTCATATCACGTGCAGTCATTACATTTAGGAGATTAACATAAAACCTTCACTGAACTGAAAACATCATTTTTGATTTTGTAATATATGCTAATGAAAAGATTAGAGGTGTTAATATGTACAATCTTTGAAAATAAAATGTAGTCTCCTGACTTCCCAAATGCTGCTATTCAAACATTAAAGGAGCATCAGCACATTAATGAATTCATCCCTGTGCTCATCAGTCCTCTAAGCCAGCTTTTTTCAACCAGGGTGCTTTGAGGTTTCTACAGGGGTGCCATGGAAAAATGCCTAAAAATTGTTCAAAAATTGTACACAAGTTGACGGGTAGATGAAGCCTGCCTTTTAGTTACACAAAGCCACAGGTTTTCATTTGCACCATTACAACCTTCTACCTGCTGACCTGCTAACGATTAATGACCTCATCAGTTGATGAGGATGTCAGTTGTCTGCATAGCATGCTTGCTTGATCCTCCCTTGCCTCTCTCCATCAGTTCAGGGGTCACATTGGCTGAGTGATGGAGAAAAACTGAGGAAGAAGAGAAACAATGGAATACTAGTCAGTACCAATTTGCACTATTAATTTTGGGTGTCCTACATGGATGTGGATGTTGCTGCATTATTTAAAAACAAATTAGAATAGTTTTTTACATTTTAGGATGTGGTGCCTCAAGACTGCCTGCCTATAATTTTAAAGGGTGCCTTAAGACTGTCCATAATTTGGTAGGGTGCCTCGTGATTGTCCATAATTTCTAAAAGTGTTATACAAATTATACCTACAACAGAAAAATCATACACATTTTAATTTATTATCAATTTATTATGTACATTAATAACCTAGAAATAAACTGAACTTTGAACTTAGAAAATGGTTGAACTAATATTAAACTAAGACCAGTGATTAGCAAAATAATGCTTAACGAGGATTAAAATGAAAAGATGAACATTTTAGGAATTCGTCACACAGTAATACTTGAAAATTTTTATTATAGGAGTTTAAAACTTATAATTGAAGACCACATTCTGTTTTTCTAGTTCTGTAGCTCAGAAATAATTTATATTTCTCATTTCAGTCTCGTCTGGGAAAAAATATAAGTAGCTTGTACTGATCCTGTTTTTGTTCATGTAATGTCATTCTATATACAAAAAAAAAATAGCTTGACATTCATCTCATAGTTCCACATTTGTATGCGCTGTTTATGCCAAAATCACGTTAGTAGGCTCAGTTTTGCTTTCTGCAAAGGAGAACATAAAATATATGCATTATTAGGTGTACTGACGCTAAACAAATGCCATGCGTATCTTCTGGAATAATTATTGGAGAAATACAATATTTGCCACACTAGATGAGCACTGAAATGTTTAGAAATTTTGTTTATATCCAGTGGAATTTTGGTAAAAAATGAAAATGGCATTTAAACCCAACAACAAGTTTAATGTGTCTAAATAAATATCCGAAGACTGATTGAGTTAAAAGCAGTTATGACCATAATATTCCCACAAACACATTCCACTGGAATAAGCTGCACAGCAGTCTTTGTTTTCCTCTGTGTAAAGTGTGAAAAATAAAGTTGTGCAGCATCCCTGCTTTAAGCACCTTTTTAATAAAATACAATGTAATAAGCAACAATACCGAATTCTAGATCAGACACAAATTATTTGCAGACATTATTTGTTAGACACTTGAAATTGCACTTCCAGTGGTGTAGTAGATGGATACAAGAAAATTTTAAAAATGCTCCAGTACACAGACTAGCACCTATCTGTAAATGATTTAGAAGCTTCTGGAAGGTTTGGCAAATGTCAGTCTTCTACAATAAACAGTACAAAAAAAAAGAATAGAAATAGTATGAAGTATAGCAACCAATCATATTTACATAGTTAGTCGTTTGAAAAAAGACACAAGTTCATCTAGTTAAAAAAATAAAAATACAATCCCATATAAACAAGCCTTCACCCAAAGTTGATCCAGAAGAAGGCGAAAAAACCCCAGCAAAGCATGCTCCAATTTGCTACAGCAGGGGAAAAAATTCCTTCTTGATCCCCCGAGAGGCAATCAAATTTTACCTGGATCAACTTTACCTATAAATGTTAGTACCCAGTTATATTATGTACATTTAGAAAAGAATCCAGGCCTTTTTTAAAGAAATCTACTAAGCTTGCTGTGAAAAAAAAAAAAACCTTCTGTATTTGGAGATTAAATCTTTTTTCCTCTAGATGTAAAGAGTGCCCCCCTGTGATGACCTTAAAGTGAATAACTCAATACCAAGTGGAACACTTATGTATTATATGTATGTATACTTATGTATATATATTCTGGCAGGGTGAGCCCATGCCACTGTTTAAAATGGTGGTTTATGCCAGATTTTGTAAGAAGCAAACATGCTAATGGCACAGGTGTGTGCTGGCTTAATATGGGAGGCAGAGTTACCGCTCAGTGTTTGAAGGGAGCCATGCGAGGTGCTGGTGTGCTCCATGGTATCCAGAACAGGCCAAAGCCCAAGCCTGAGAGCGCCCATGAGGGACAGTGTAGCTAGGATGCTGTAGAGATAGTCCATAAGGGACAGAGCAGCTAGCACTCTGTAAGGAAGACACAGAGCTGTGGTGCAGTGTCTGTGCATAAACGATGGGACATGTTTCATGGTCAGGAGGACCCTGGAAAGGTACTTGGAGCATAAAGCTGCCACAAGAGCCAGGAGGCTGAATGATTTGTTTGTTTCATATTGATGGTGAGAACACCCTGTGTGGGTAGCTGTACCCTATATGAATTTTGATGTTCTTTCAAATTAAAGGTTGGCAAACAAGCAAGCAAGAGGAATGAGTTTCCCCAACTTCAAAAACTACTACCTAGCCACACATTTAACTAGGATCATAGATTGGACATGTCACAAGGCAAACAAGGATTGGGTAAAGCTGGCCATACACCTATAGATTATCTGCAAATTTTGTATGGTTAGATGGAAAAAGTGCAACAGATTTCTCTATGTTCGCTGAACTGTGTGGATGGAGGAATCTCCCACTTTTTCCATCTAACCATAGAAAATCTGCAGATAATCTATAGGTGTATGGCCAGCTTTAGGTTGGAGGTTTTAATTTTACATGGCAACTTCGCTGAACTCAAATACAATTTCAAACCGTGATGTGATTAAATAGAGTATTTTTAATAAAAAAACATTATCATTGAATTTAGTTATACTAAGTACTCACCTTACATTCCAAACCTCATGTACAAATGTTAGTATGATTGTACATCTGTTAATTTTGAATACAAATAAAACTTTATTGTTTCGACAAATAAATGTCGGCAGGAAAGCCCTGAAATCTATAGTTTGCGTTGAATAAACGTTTGGCAATGCTTTAGACTTAAGAAACCTCAATGTGTCACTATCTATTATCTACCACTCTATAAAAGCCAGAAATCATAACAAGCTGCGCTTCCCCCTGAGGAAGATATGTAATTTCCCAGTATCGACACGCATTATAGAGGGGACAGGGCAGTGTATGAGATGGCGGAGCATTCTCGGCATAGGACAGGACACGTGAGCGCAGCTTGTTATGATTTCTGGCTTTTATAGAGTGGCACACTGTTGGCACATATGAAATGTGAGTACCCTAATAAAGGGATATGTTATCTTTTAATAAAATTGTGAAATGTTATCACACTATAGTGTGTCCTCTGTTAAATTGTATATGGCTAAACGCACAAGCAACCAGTCAAGGATCTGAATGCAGACACTGAACCCAGAGGTGGTTTAAAAAGCGTGTTTTGACCAAGCTTAGGTGCAAGGTCACACGCTCTCAGGTGAGAGCATATACCAAAGGGGGAACACAGCAGTGGACACTAGCAGCTGTTGTTATATTATCTTCAATAAGAAGCAGATGAATGGACTGCATTTTGAATGTATTTGATTGCATTTGAATGAATTTTAAACTTTTGAACTTTATCTCATTATTGCTTTATCTCATTAAGGGCACATTAATGCATGAAATATTACTTTGCACAAGAGCACTTTAATGCACTATACTATTTGTGTATTCTAGCACTTTAATACTGTTTACAGAATTAATGTGGATGCACTTACATCATTTTAGATGATGTCACAAGATAAAATCGCATAGGATCGCAATTTATTTTACAGGTTGTTGATGATTATACAATTAATGTGGATGCACTTTATATGGATTTATGTATAGTTTTTTTCACATGTTGTCACGAGATGTAATCCTATAGGAGTGGAATACATTTACAGAGTGTTTATAGGTGAAAGCCCATATTAACACTAGTGCATGCGGTGGTCGCATGACAGTAATTAGAGAGTGCAGCACTTCATTAGATTATTATTCCAGGTCTACTTGTTAGCATGACCATTTACCTAAGGCTGTATGAACCATTAGGCATCCAAAAATTTCAATAAATAAGAATAGTTAGCAATTGACATTACAGCAAATTGTCCGTCATGCATATATTGCATATATTGAAATATAACTTTAGCATCTAAAATGGGTCCTGATACCTCAACCCAAGGGGTCCCGATCCCAAGAATATAGTACAATTTGTGATGCTGTACCATCCCCCTCAGTATCCTACCAAAACATTTGTCATAATGGTATAACCAAGCCAAAAACAAAAGAGCAAGAAATTAAAAAAAAAAAGGGGAAAGAAAAGTAGAAGATCAGAATACAGTAGGTCCCCTTAGTATGGGCCTCTCCTCTCAAGGTGACCCAGTGTCTAGGGAGCTTGTAGATATGCAATCCAGGTGTTTCACTTTCTCTCAACTCTAGCTTGTTTATCTATGCGAATGCTGGTCAGTTTTTCATTACTCATAATACAGGATGAGACCATCTCCACGACAGCACTAAGAAAATCATTATTTTCAATGTACCCTGACCTTTAACCACTTGCTTACTGGGCACTTAAACCCCCCTCAGTCCCAGACCAATTTTCAGCTTTCAGCGCTGATGCACTTTGAATGACAATTGCGCGGGCATACAACACTGTACCCAAATGAAATTTCTATCATTTTTTTCCCACAAATAGAGCTTTCTTTTGGTGGTATTTAGTTACAGCTCGGAGTTTTATTTTTTGCTAAACAAACAAAAACAGATGCAAAAAAAAAAAATCATGTTTTAATAGTTTGTTATAAAATTTTGCAAACGGGTCATTTTTCTCCTTCATTGAAGTGCGCTGATAAGGCGGCACTGATAGGCTGCATTGGTGGGCACTGATGGGCTGCATTGGTGGGCACTGATAGGCTGCATTGGTGGGCACTGATAGGCTGCACTTGTGGGCACTGATAGGCATAGTTAAGGCGGCACTAATAGGCACAGATAAGGCGGCACCGATGGGCACAGATAAGGCGGCACTGATGGGCAAAGATGGGCACAGATAAGATGGCACGGATGGGTGGCACGGATAAGTGGCACGGATGGGTGGCACGGATGGGCACTGATAGGTACCACAGATAGATGGGACTGATGGGCACTGATAGGTGGCACTGATAGGTGGCACTGCTGGGCACTGATGGGCGGCACTGCTGGGCACTGATGGGCGGCACTGCTGGGCACTGATGGGCGGCACTGGGGTGCAGCACCTTTGAGGCAGATTGGGTTGCACTGTGGGGTGGCACTGTGGGGTGGCACTGTGGGGTGGCACTGTGGGCATTATGGGCACAGACGGGGGGCACTTACTTTTACTTTGTTATATTTCAGTATGGCACTGCGGGAGGCAGGTGGGCACTGGCAGGTGGCATGTGGTGCCTTTCATTGCTGGCCGTGATCGGGACTGATGTCCCGATCACGGCCGCCGGTGATCGGCTTTTTTTTTTTCTCCTCGCGCTGTCAGCGCGAGGAGGAATAATAGCCGATTACCGGCTCCGTTCTATCACATGATCAGCTGTCATTGGCTGACAGCTGATCACGTGATAAGGGGTCGGGATCGACCCCTTACACGGATCGGTGATCAGGCGAGTCTCACGGACTCGCCGATCACAGAGCGCGCCGCGCGCGCCCCTCAGGGGGCGCGCAGGCCGCTCGTAACCAGGACGACGTCAATAGACGTCCCTGGAAATCTAGGTCCGCGCTAATGCCGTCATTCGGCAATAGCGCGGTACCCAAGTGGTTAAAGAAAAATCTGTAAGGTGAACTTGCACAAGACCCCCCTCCTCACAATCCCTGACCACCCCCCCACCACCACCACAGTCCCGCGATCTCCCATTCTGAGCCCTAGTATAGCTTTCTCTCTTCTTCTTCTTCCCTGCTGAGAGGATGGGCTATGCGGGTTCTGATTGAAATTGCAATTAGAATGCTCTTAAACATACCTCCTGATAAGATACATTTAGGAGATTGGGCTCCATGGATTTCTAAGCCCAGAGCTGTGAGGAGGCTAGACCGGGATTTAGAATGGGGAATCGATGTGCTGCGTGTTAGTGGGACTGGGGTGAGGAGGGGGTCCTGTTTAAGTTTACCTTACAGATTTTTCACAACAGTAAGAAACCTGCGGTGCAAGGCACTGCTGGCAAGAACATCAGCCAGAACTATCATCATTTGCACAATTTAATGTTGCTTGGACCTTTTTTATTGTATCATGTGTTTCAAAAATTTAGCTTGCATTTGTTTTGGGGTATGGTATAATTGAATCGTTTTGCACATATATTGATACAAGAGAAAATCATGATTGATTGTTATAGATTCTGTACTCGTGATACATTTTTTTTTTCATTAATTGTTTATTGGGAAAAACTTGTATTGCCCCCATACACACGGTCGGACATTCTGACTAAAAATCCGTTGTTTTTTTTCTGACTGATTTTGGCCCAAACTTGTCTTGCATACACACGGTGGGACAAAGTTGACGGAAAATCTGATCGTTCAGAGCAAGGTGACGTACAACACTTATGACGGGAATATAAAGAGGGCAGTAGCCAACAGCTTTCGTTTTGTAATTTATTCTGAGCATGCATGGCACTTTGGCTGTTTGAATGGTCTACACATGATCGGAAATTAAAAAAATCATATTTTGTTGTCGGAAAATTTTAGATCCTGCTCTCAAACTTTGTGTGTCGGAAATTCCGACAGAAAAAGTCAGATGGAGCCCACACACGATCGGATTTTCAGGCAACAGGATCAGATCGCACATTTTCCATCGGAAAGTCCGACCGTGTCTACAGGGCATTCGTCTATCACAGCTGAGACTGCGTAATATGCCTCTATCTCACCTTTTATCAACAATGTTACAGGATGAGAACTACCACCTATTCTATATAATACATGCTAGGGATGATTACAGCAAGAATTCCTTTGATACACAAGTAACTCAACTGAACATAAGAGAAGGCTGATGGGGGCAATTTACTAAGACTGGATAAACAGAATCTGGATTAGCTCTGCATAGTAACCAGTTATCTTCTAGCTTTATTTTGCTCAGTTAAAGCTGAACTAAACTTAACTAATAAGCTTTGAGCATGCAGCTCTTTATTGAAGAAGAGACATGCTATGGCTTTTTCTCAATAACAACTACCTGCCTGCTCACAATCTTCTATTGAATGCATACTGAGCTGCGCATGCACAGGTCACCGTGCATTGCCAGCACAATCCAGTCATGCTGGAAGGATTACTCCCATGCGCATGAGTAGAATTATGTCATTCCCCATCTGATCAATCGGGAGACCAAAAATTGGGCACCCAGAAGTAGCCAGGGAGAGGATGAAAGTGGCCAGCGACGGATTTAAGTGAGTATTTTCTGGGAGTTTAGTTCTGTGGCCTACTGAAGGGGAAAAAATTTACAGAAAAGACTGGTACGTAGCAGTTTTAAAGGAATAAAGCATGGTTCTTTGATATAGGTTAATGTAGTTCAAAATGGCTAATATTCTGTATAATGCAAAATGTTCACATTCCCTTAGTTATGGGTGGGAAACTAAGAAGTGTCTTGGAACACATAAATCGTGCAAATTTGAAAAAAATATACGGTAAGTTTTACAATTCTGGGGGCCTTAAAGTTTTAAAATTGGGTCACAAAAAGGCAATTTGGACACAAAATTATTATGCACAGAAGGAAGTGAAGTACATTTTTGCTTTGGACTTCAACAGCCTTCATTTATCTCCCTTTTGTATACGTATAAGGATGTTAATAAGAGTACAAAGAAATGCATTAAATCATGAAGAATTATCTAAAACGTGCTAAATACATTCTTGTGACATTGGACTATATGTGAAAATTTATAGCAGGTGCAATAGGAAAATTGGGTTAAAATGGTAGCTAAATATGGTTAAAAATATAATTACAAAAGAAGAAAAATATTATGTTCTCAAAATAAAACATATTTACACTTTTTCAGTAAAATAGTTATGACAACTGACTGAAGATGACTTTATAAGCTATAGCTAATACATATATTTAAAGCTATACATGGTGTAGGTGCTTCATCCCATCCAGACAAACTCTATATCCTTATGTCCCTCAAAAAGCATTATCGGGGATCTTTAACAGTGGTAGTGCTGCACAAGCCACAACACAATTTGCCACCATTAACTACAACTTTCTCAAGCAGATCTACAGTTTTATATTTGCGTTATACTTGCATATATACAACAGCCTGTATTATCCACGTGAAGGCCTGGTCATTGATGTGCACAGTAATGAGGCATGTTTAATATTGCCGTATGGCAATAAAGATATCCTGCCTCAATCATTTTTAACATACCATCCTAAAATATTAATTATTACAGACCTTTACTTAATATTACATATAGTTAACAGGATAGGAGGTGCTTTATACAGATTATGTTTACTAGGGCGCTGTGGGATCCATTTACTAGAACTGGAAAGTACATAATCTAATGCAGCTCTGCAAAGAAACCAATCCACTTGCAGTTTTTTTTTTTTTTGCCAAAGCTTAATTGAACAAGCTTAAGTTCAATTAGGCAACTTGCGGCATGTATGCGTTACTTGATCATCTGATCGAAGGTGAATACTTTTGCGCAAAATGTAGGCAGATTATTTCCCTGCAAGTCCAAGTTCTGAATCTAGAGAAACAACTGTGAGCACTGAGAAGACCCTCCATACTAAAGGAGAGCTGGGAACGTATTCCGGCAGGGGCCAGCACAGAGCGGGTGGAGACAAAGAGTTTCAGGCACTAGAAAAGAGTAGATGGGTGACAGGAAGGTTAGAGGGTAAAGTGCCAGGGAGGCTGATCCTGGGCTGAAACATCCCAATAATTACGCTCCATTGAGTGACATTGGTGAAACCAGTCAGGGACCAACACTGCTGGAGCTGAGGGACTCCCCTAGCTGCCAGGGGAAGAACTCCTACAGTTAGAGTGTGGGGGGGGGGGGGGCAGAGGAAAGACAGATTCTGCACATCACGGATCTGGTGGACAGATTACTGGGAGGGGCTGGGGAAGACCCGTCTGTCATGGTGCACATTCGCACCAATGACAAAGTCAGAGGCAGATGGAGTGTTCAAAAGAACGATTTTAGGGACTAAGGAGCTAAATTGAGGAAAAAGACCTCCAAGGTAGTATTCTCAGAAATAATAACGGTACCTTGAGTCACACCAGAAAGGCAGAGGGAGATTAGGAAAGTGAACAAGCAGTTGAGGAGCTGGTATAGTAAGGAGGTTTGGGTTCCTGGTCAGTCACCAGTTCTCTTAAAGGGACAGACTGCACCTAAATAAGGAAGTTGCAGATCTACTGGGAGTAAAGATGGCCAAAAAGTTAGACGGGCTTTAAACTAAGCAATTTTGGGGGTGGGGGGGGTCCAGAGGTAGAGATCAGTGCTGAACATATTCCAGAGGTTAGTATTGGGGGCATTAGTGGTAGGTTGACTAAAGCACATAAACCCAAGGGATGTAGAGTAACAAGTCCTATTTGTACTCTCTGAAAACACCCAATAAGAGGACAGTATGCGACCGGACTAAACTACGTGGCATGTTCAGCAATGCCAGGAGCCTGGTGGACAAAATGGGAGAACTAGAGATACTGTTGGACAAGTAAGATTTATTATTTGTGGGGATTTTAGAGACTTGGTTCAACCGTTCTCATGATTGGCTGGCAACCATTCAAGGGTATTCCCTTTATCGCAGGGATAGAGAGGGTAAAAAAGGGTGAGGGGTATGGCTGTATATCAAGAAGAGTATGCAAGTTAATGTGAGATATGACATCACTAATGCCGCGTACACACGATCGAATTGTATGACGTACTTAGTCCGTTTGAAACGCATTTCACCGGACAATCCGCTCGCGTGTGGGCTTCAGCGGACTTTTTCAGCGTGAAGTCCGGAGTACTAAGAAGGCCGGTTTGCACACCAATCTTCCCGTCGTACTTTGGTTTCAGCGGACAATACGTTTGTCAGTATGCTAGTCCGACGGACTAAGAATGGCGCATGCCCAGAAAGGATTTACAGAGCGGAAGCGTTCTGTCTTGTAAAACTAGTGTTCGTATTGAAGCTAGCATATTTGTCATGCTGCTAATTTTGTGATCTTTTAATATAGCACACTCTTTTCTTCTTCATAATGCGAGAAAAGTGAAGTTGCTTTGCTGCTTATATTCACACAGAGTTATCACAAATGTCTTTATTCATCCTCATCTTATGATTAATATTCCAATTCGAGAATAAATAAAAAATAAAAATAAAACGAATCGTCTCTAACCAAACTTCCACTAACGCAAAGTCAGCAGAAGGAGCCCAAAGGGTGCTTTGCTGTGTCTTGGACTTCCTATTTCTAGTCCCGTCGTACGTGCTGTACATCATCGCGCAAGCTTTTCGTCGGACTGTTTGTGTATCCGTGTGTGGCCAAGTCCGTTCGGTAGAAAGTCCGCCGGATTGTATGACGGACTAAGTACGTCATACAATTCGATCGTGTGTACGCGGCATTAGGGAGCTAGGGAAAAGGTGAAATTTTTATGGATCTCAGAGCTCCAAAGGGATGAAACTAAGGGGAAACTAATACTGGGGGTATACTATAGGCCCTCTAACCTGAGGGAGGAGGGGGGAGATGGACCTCCTATCACAATTTGGCTTAGCAGCAAGGATGGGAAGTGTTATAATAATGGAGGATTTTAATTAAGACATAGACCGGGCAGAAGGAACCGTGCATTCGTCGAAGGCTCGCCAGTTCCTAAATGTCTTACGGGACAATTTCATGGGTCAGATGTTAGATGCACCAACTAGATACAAAGTGTTACTAGAGCTTCTGATTACAAACAATACGGACCTGATCACGGATGTGGAAATAGGAGGCAAATTAGGAAAAGGCGATCACAGGTCAATTAGCTTCAGTATAAATCACACAAATAGGAAACGTAACAGGAATACAAGGACACTGAATTTCAAAAAGAGCCTGCTTCCCTAAACTATGAACCTTGCTAGAAAATACAAATTGGAATAAAATCTTAGGAACAAAGAACACGGAGGAGAGATGGGTTTGATTTAAGAGCATATTAAATAAGTGCATGAGCCAGTGCATCCCATTGGGAAATAAATTTAAAAGAGCGACCAAATTTCCTGGATGGCTTAAAAATGTATATATAGGCACAGAAGGCGGCCTTCAAGAAACACAAGACTTGAGGGATCATCATCAGCATTCAGACTTTACAAGGAATGCAACAAGAAATGTAAGGGTGCAATTAGGGTGGCTAAGATAAAATCCGAAAGACACATAGCGGAGGAGAGCAAAAAAAAAATCCCAAGAAATTTTGCCAGACCATTGTTCCTAATTTTTACTGACAGGCTACTGACTGGAATGGTACCAGCTTATTGGAGAAAAGTCAGTGTAGCACCAATATTTTAAAAAGGGCCAAAACACATCCCTGGAAATTACAGACCAGTTAGCCTAACATCAATAGTATGCAAGCTCTGGGAGGGGATGATAAGGGACTATATACAAGGTTTTAGTAATGAAAACGGTGTCATTAGCAGTAATCGGCATGGATTGATGAAAAATCATTCTTGTCAAACTAATCTACTAACCTTCTATGTCATCTATGAGATGAGCTGCCATCTAGATAAGGGAAGGTCCGTAGACATGGTGTATCTGGATTTCGCAAAAGAATTTTATACAGTTCCCCATAAACGTTTACTGTACAAAGTCATTTCTGTTGCCATGGACTATAGTCTGAGTAGATTGACTGAAAACTGGCTACAAGGTGGGGGCGTGGCCTGCAGCTGGGGAGATGGTAGCTTGAGCAGTGAGCTCCATGAGACTTCAGAGCAATACAGCAACTAAAAGCAACACAGGAAGGCATCGTGAGGTGATATTGATAGCCCAAACACTTAGTCAGTGGAACATAAATATCCAGGTGAGCTGGGGGGACATGACACCCCACAGGACAGTAGAAAATAGTTAATTGATCAAATGCATGACTTACCCACCCTAGACTAGCCACTAACTGACACCATGATGAGAGACCTGCTTGTCACTCTAAGGGGCTCACTGCACAGGGACCTGATGGCATGCACAAATCAATTAAAATCTGACGTTGCTGCTATTGGGGATAAAGCATCTCATGCAGAGAACAAAATGAGAGAATTCGCCCTGACCCATAATGAGCTGGTTGATGGCTATAACGGAGCAGAGGATGAGATTTATAGCAATTAAAAACAAAATGGAAAAAAGTTGAGAGGGTTGACTGAATCTATATTGCCAGCAGAACTCAGAAAAAATGTTCAGCAATTCATCTCTGCATTGCTGTCAGAAGTACCAGAGAAAGGGGTAATTTTTAGATCGGGTGCCTAAAGCCTGAAGAAGGAACACGCATGTCCCGAACGCGAGCTCCTTCCCGCTAACCCGGAAGTGATGCTGATCCCACCAGTGCTGGTGCCTAGTGTTTGCGCTCCACGACCACCGGAAACATTGTATCCAGCGGTGTTTCCGGGCCTGGGACCATCCACATCATCTATCCCTCTGCCAGATTTACAGCTGATGGCCTCTCCTCTCTGACGGCGACTAGCGGATGCTGAAATTATTACAATGCCCATCTATGAACCACTTTTGTGTATTGATTTTTAAATTTTTATTAAAATTTACCGTTTTACTGCACTTAGAAGGCTCTGTTCCTTTTCCATTTGTCTTTTTCAGAGCATTTTTTACATTTCTACTCGGAACTGGCAGCCCCCTATGGACAGTTTCTTTTTAACTATTTTACCTTATATTTCATGGACATTACTGACTGTAACAGCCTATTGTGGTCATTAATACTATTTATACTCTGTTCATTCCCATTCAACACTATGAGTTTGTTTACTAGTTATATTCAGACTGCGCCGTAGTATCTTTTGTTTTTTAGATTGGGTGCATTGCCTGCCTAAACCCAAGCATTTGCCTGATAAAATACTAAGAGATGTCATTGCACACATTCATTCCTTTCATGTGAAGGAGGATTTTATGAGATACACCAGAAAGAACTCCCCCCTACCTGACCCGTAAGTGGACATTTATGTGTATTCTGGCATTTCACAACACACCATGCTGGCTCGGAAGAACCTTGCCATGCTGACAAAACTATTTCAAAACCACAAAATAGCCTACACATGGGAGTTTCCTACAAAAATCATCATAACAAAAGAAAACAAAATCTATGCCATTACCAATCTGGCAAATGGCTTAAAATTGGCCAAGCAGTGGCAGCTTATCCTGGCTGAAGAAGAAGGCCCCAATGCTTCTCCCACTCATTAAATTTCATCTGAGTGGCAAAAAATTAAACCAGGGTGAACGCAAGGATGATCAGCATTTGTAATTTGCATTACCTCACACCTTTCCATAACCTATCCTACATAGGATTCTGGATCTCAGGGAGTAAAGACCCCCACTGTGTTGAGCGAATGTTTTCACACATAGTTATGTTTCACTTTTTTTATGTTTTCTAGTTTGTTTTTTTCTCGTTATTTTCTTCAGTTTTACATTTACCTACAAGCTTTGATGAACCTCTACATTGGAAAATGCCTATGACTTCAGAACAATCAGACTTGCACAGAATTTTCAACTTCCAGCAATTCATTCCCTATCCTTTGCTGCCGTCTACAAGTAATAGCAAGAACGTGCACTATATTACTAGCTGCATTAATCCACATCTAGCACTGACAAAATAACAATGACCATTAAAGTGATCCCGCTTAATGCGCATGGATTGAACAGCCCATTCAAAAGAAGGATCATGTGGCAAGAAGCAAAAAAAACTTAAGGGGACATACTTTGCATACAGGAGACACATTTCTGCCGGGATAAACAGCCAAAATGTTCGGATAAATCTTTCCTTCATATCTTTCAAGCTTGTGCCCCAACTAAAAAACGTGGCACGATGATTGCAATCAATAAATCAACAGCTTTCAACAGCAGTAATAGACTCAAAAGGCAGATACATAATTTTGTTCTGTGAACTGAACAATCTGTTATACACTATAGTCAACAGTATGCGCCAAATACTGGTCAAGCATCTTTTTTAAAAGCTCTTCACCATAGGATTAATAAGCATAAACAAGGATCTTTACTCATCTGTGGGGACTTTAACTGTGTTGTGGACAGAACCATGGACTGCTCCTCCTATCAGAGCGTACATAGATATAAGCTAAAACCATTTCTCACGGAGACTTATCTCTATGATACTTGGAAATGTACCAATTCCTCAGAATGGGACAATAGGTATTTCTCAGCTCCTCACAATTAATACTCAAGGATTGACCTGATTTTATCTGACCTCACTATTCAACAAAATATTCTAGAGGTGAAAATATAGGTGATAACTTGGTCAGATCATGCCCCAGTAACCATTAACATGCAAGAACGAAACTAGTGTAACCCTACCTACCTTTTGGAGGAATAATATATACTATCTAACCCATTATCTATTAGGGGCAAATTTCTAAACTACTTAATGAATATTTTCAGCTTAATGATAAGGCAGAAGTGAATGTAATGTCATTATGGTGTTCTCACAAGGCAGAGGCTTGTTGATCCATGCTGCAGCTAGGGAAAAGAGGCAGAAGGCTAAACATCTTACCAATCAATTAACAAACTTAAACACATTGAAGGCACAAAACAAACAAAGCCCCCCCCCCCCCCCCCCCATCACCCAATCAGCACAACATACAACATCTCTAAAACGCTTTAAAGCCACCTATTATGCACATGGCAACAAAGCAGGCAAACTCTTAGCTAATTATATGTGGGGATCACAGACCCCCATACAGATCAAACCGTTTATTATCCAACTAAAATTGCCAATGCATTTCAGAAATACTACAGTGACTCATATAACTTAAAATCTGACCCCAACACCCCACAACCAACTGACTTCAATATAAACACTTTCCTTAATTCAGTAAACTTTCCCAAACTAAGTGAGGAAGCCTTAGAATTTCTTAACTCGCCGATACTAGAAAAATAAATATTAGATACAATTAAATCACTCCTAACATATAAATCCCCTGGTAGTGATGGGTTCTCTGCGGAATACTACCAGACCTTTGCAACAATTCTTTCTCCGCATTTGCAAAAATTGTTCAACTATGCAGCCTCAACTGCCTCTTTTCCCAAAGAAATGCTAGAAGCCACTATTATAGCCTTGCCAAAACCAGGTAAGAAGCTGGACTGTTCTCAGAACTTTAGACCAATTTCGCTACTTAACACTGATTTAAAAATATATGCTAAACTCATTGCTAATTGCCTGGCTATAGTAACCCCAAAACTAGTTAAAGCAGACCAGGTAGGCTTTGTGAAGGGATGTCGGCCTCCCTATGGAACATGCAGACTCTACAATCTAATACATATAACAGAGACTCGCGGGGCCCCCACTGTATTTCTGACACTAGATGCCAAACATGTGTTTGATAGAGTACACTGGGGGTTCCTGAGTGCGACATTGAAAAAATTTGGCATTAACGGCCTCATGTACTCTGCAATTATGGCATTATACACAAAACCCTCAGCTAAAATGTTTACCTCTAATGCTTTATCAGACAATTTTGCATCACCAATGGTACCTGTCAGGGATGTCCTTTTATTACCCTTGATTTTATTTTTGATAATGGAGCCCCTGGTGGAGACCATTAGAACTTGTGACTCAATCTCCGGAATTGACATAGGAGGATACTCCCATAAAATTGGGTTATTCGCTTCCTCAAGTACAATCGATCTTGCATGACTTTGGGCTGGCATCTTATTATAAGCTTAATTCAAACAAATCTATTAGCCTGCCCATAGGGCCGACAAATAGGCTGAAAGACCATCTCAAAGAAACTCTCCCATTTCAATGGGTATCCAACAACCTAGCATATCTAGGGGTCACACTGACTTCACCATGAGCTTCTATGTATGAAGCAAACTTTCCTCAGCTGATTGGAACCATTAAACAAGATCTACAACACATATCCAAGTTTGAATTGTCTTGGGTGGGGAGGATCGCTGTATTGAAACTGATTATTCTACATAAGATTACATACCATTTTAGAACTATACCGATAATTATACCAGACCACTTCTTTACAGAAGTGGACAAACTGTTTAGGGAATTTATATGGGGTAAAAAATGTCCAGAATATCATTCCCCTTACTAGGGAAACACAAGCTTGGGGGGGTAAACTTTTCCAATCTTAAAAACTACTATGTGACCCGCCTAGACCACATCAAAGCATGGTTTGACCCACATTCAAACTATGGGCCCAGATTGAGAAGAGTGTGGTGGGGAAGAGACACTTGCCTACATTGCTGTTGTCAAGTCTGACCCATTTGAAACTAATCTGTAAGGCCTTTCCCTCAGTAGATGCTACTATATTAGCTTGGAAAAAACTACATACAATAGTATCACAAGATAAAATTGATACTTGCACTGATTTTCCAATACAAATTTATGAATACATCATCCCCAATGTGAAAGCCAACTATGGATAAAAGAGGGAATACTGACCTACAAAGAGCTGTTATCTAAACAACCCAGACCCACATCATTCTTTCATATTCAACTTGCCTATTTTCATAACAATAATCCGAACATACAACATACACAGGACCTATAACCCCAGTTAGGCTGGCACAGATTTATCCAGGCTCATCTCCCAATTGCTGGCGGTAGTGTGGAGAAAGAGGCGGCATTCTACATATTCTATGGAAGTGCAAGGGAGTGAAAAGCTTTTGGAAAACAGTATTTTCCCTAATTACTAAAGACACAGGTTGAATTATTTTAAACTCACCACGGATGGCTATACTTAACTTAGGAATACACACAATAACTATACATGTTCTTATAGCTGCAAAAAATGGAAATCTTTAGAAGCTCCTAATTTATCTGAAGTTGCTTATAGAGTTAAATTGCAATATTTGTTTGAAAAATATTTTGCTATACGAACGCAAAACCCACCCAAATTTAATTCTCACTGGGACTCGTGGATTGCGACCTACCCAAGTGACGACTAGTGACAAATTCTAAATTTCTTACGCAGTTGTATGGTACATATTATTTGTTACTATTTTATGTTTTTCTTTGATTGGTTTGATTTATGTTGTAGTCTCTGAGTTGTCATCAATTTAGGGTCTCAATAGACGATAGTGGAGACCCTAAATTGTTTGTGGATGCGATTTATTTCTGTAACGAAGGTGAGAGTTCTGGGAGACGTATGCCATTAAGAGGCAATTTTTGGAATACCTATGGACATTTATGTGTTTTAACCCACCCATCATCACATATATCGTGTCCATCATTCTGTGAACTCAGCAGAAATGTATTAAATTCACTATTATTATTATTATTATTCATTTTTTCTTGGAGGACTATTTTGGTCTCTATACATTTTTGTGATATTTCTTTTTAATTCACGTGATTCAGGAATATTTTGGACACTTATTGCACTTTTGCACATTTATATTCATATTTAAATATTTAACTCCATGTGGAGAAATTTTTCTGATATTTTTTATATCTGTTTGGTTATTTATCCATAGTGTTTTTATAGTGATATTCATTTTTGCGCAAGATCAATTTTATAGATTTTACATGTTTTTGTGTTTTGTGATACACTTTTAGGTTTTGCTGTATTATTTATTCATCACTTGATTTCTGTCACTGGTCACATTCATTAGTTACTCATAGTAGTGCAAGGGACACTTTTTTATTCTTATATGTAATTATGTCACATCCATTAAAGTTCATGATTTTGTAGCTATTGTTAATAGTTTCTAAGCGGAAGATTATAGTGGTTGTGGCTTGAAGACTTTTTAAACTATTTTAATTGTTTTTACCATTGTTGAACTTAAGAACATAATTGTTTTTTTTGTAATAAAGTATTCACTTTGGCTAATCAGTGTTTTTTGCTTACCTATATGAAAATTAATACATGTCATGAGTGACACTCTCTAAGCTTTTTTTGTATTTATCCCTTGTTATATTTATTTTTTAGGTTTGAAATCAAGTAACCATTTTATTTATAATCTGGTAAATCTAAAAACAGATGGAGATGTTTTTACGAGACTCCAATTACTTCCCATAATACGTATTTTAGGACACCCCTGGATCACTGGCAGAACTATCAGGATCGCAACAGTCATGCTTGCGACTGGGCCCTGCATTCCACCACTGTTGGGGGGGCCCAATGGGGTTGCTAGTCGCAGGGCTCTGAGCTTAGAGTGTCTCTCTCATACAACTCAGAGCCGGCATTGACAATTATTCCTTCCCTCTCCCTCGCATGGGATGGGAGAGGAGAGCAGGTTTACTCATTCTCCCCCCATCCCTCTCCTCCTGTGTGTGCTCTGGGCGTGTAAAGTGTGAGCTTGTTGGCTTTAAACTTCCCGCAGAGCACACACAGGAGGAGAGGGATGGGGGGCGAAGGAGCAGATAGTCTCCCATCTCTCCTCTCCCATCGTGTATGAGGGAGGAGGGAGAACTGTCACTGTCAGCTCTGAGCTGTATGAGCGAGACACTCTCAGTTCAAAGCCCTGTTTAGCAGTCAGGTGTCATTAATGAGCACTGACAGGTGGCACTGATAGGCAGGGCTGATAGGCGGCACTAATGGGCACTTATTGGTGGGATTGATGAGCACTGGTAGGCAGCATTGATGGACACTGGTAAGCTGCAATGATTGGCACTGGTCATCTGCACTGATAGACAGCATTGATGAGCAATGATTGGCGGTACTGATGGGCATTGATGAGCACTGATAGGCAACACTCATAGGCTGTACTGATAGGCGGTGTTGATGAGCACTGAAAGGTGGCACTGATGGGCACTGATATATGGCACTGTTGGTCTCTGAGCACTGATTGGCAGCACTGATAGGTGACACTGATGGGCGACATTGATGAGCACTGATAGGCAACACTGAAATGCAACATTGATGGGCAGCATTGATGAGCAGTGATAGGTGGCACCGATAGGTTGCACTGATGTTCAGAGCACAGATTATCAGTGTGAACAATTTACTGACATTCTTGCCAGTTAGCAGCTCTCCTTTCCTCACACAGACACACCATAGGAAGAAAGGGCTGCCGATAAATGGCACGTTTAATTACAAGCGATCAGCTGATCACATGGTAAAGGGCCGCTGTGATTGCGCTGGATGCACATCCCAGGGGGCACACAGGAGGCAGGGAGGATATCCATAGATGTCCTCCCAAAATTGGAAGCCCGAGGCTCAGATGGAGGGGGGTCAAAAAAGAGTTTGAGAAGCACAATTTATAAAACTAAAGTTCCAGATAACATATGGCAAACACAGACATGACACAGTTCCAGACACCGGCACCAAGAGGTGAACACCTGCCCGCAGAGCCTAACAGAAGCACTCTACCTTAAGTCATGCAGTATACTGCCACCCAGTTCATCATGTTGTTAAAATTGACAATAGCTTTACAACAGCAGTCTATCCATAACCAAGTCTAGGGAAAGTTTCTGGGTTATCCACCCATGGGTCTATAACTTGTTGAATTTGCTCAGGCATCCCCTGTGTTGGAAAATGTACCTTTCCATGCACAGGGTATCCTCCATCTGAGTGATCCACTCTTTAAGTATAGGAGGGTTGGCTGATTTCCAGCACCTAAGAATTAGTTTACGGGCCTGGAAGAAAGCCCTGGCAATAGCATGTTTAGAAGTTTCTTCAATTGGAAGCTCATCTAAGATACCCAGTAGACAAGGTTTATAGTCGGTATGGATGTTGACCTGAAATATCTTTATTAATGTTATTGAGTAGGGATAAGCTTGATGTTCGGGTCGAACATAAGTTCGACTCGAACATTAGGTGTTCACAACAAATTCAAGCACCGCAGAACGCCCCATAATGCACTGTGAGATCGCAGTGCATTGCTGTATGATGACTGATCAAAGCATGCTCCTAACCTGCATGCTTTGGCCAATCGCAGCACCCTCTGGTAGGAGAGCCATATTTGGCCGGAGGCAGGGTGCCTTTGGCCAATCATGGCTCAGGGGGACTAAGTACACACTGTATATGGCTGCTTACACAGTGGCCCTGTGTAGTGTTGTTGGTGTGGACAGAGAGATAGCTTTAATTTAGATTAAGCAGGCAGGTTATTCAGTTAGTGGCAGAGTATTTGATATACATTATATATAATCTGCATTTAGCATAGACTATATATTAAGTGTTTTGTGTGTGTGTGTGTGTGTGTGTGTGTGTGTGTGTATATATGTGCAGCTCCAGTACACTTGCTAATTAAGGATGAGCCGAACACCCCCCCCCCCCCCCCCCCCCAGTTCAGTTCGCACCAGAACTTGCGAACAGACAAAAAATTCAGACGAACGCTGTTAAAGGCAATGGGACACAAACATGAAAAATCAAAAGCGCTCATTTTAAAGGCTTATATACAAGTTATTGCCATAAAAAGTGTTTGGGGACCTGGGTCCTGCCCCAGGGACATGTATCAATGCAAAAAAAAAAGTTTTAAAAACGGAGGTTTATTCGGGAGGAGTGTTCTTAATAATGGTTAAAGTGAAACCATAAAAATTAAATATTCCTTTAAATATCGTGCCTGGGGGGTGTCTATAGTATGCCTGTAAAGTGGCACAGTTTTCCTGTGTTTAGAACAATACCACAGCAAAATTAAATTTCTAAAGGAAAATAGCCATTCTAAATTGATCGAGGCTCTAATGAATTGTCGGGTCTCGGCAGTATAGATAAAACTCATTGAAAAGCGGCATGGGTTCCCCCCATTCCATTACCAGGCCCTTGGGGTCTGGTATGAATATTAAGGGGAAGCCCAAACCAATATGTTAAAAAAAAAAAAAAATGCGTGGAGGTCCCCCCAAAATCCATACCAGGCCCTTCACGTCTGGTATGGATATTAAGGGGAACCCTGTGCCAATTTTTTTTTTAAATGGCCACGTGATGTCAGAGCCATTTAAGTCACTGAGTGGCCCCTCCCTCATCTATATAACAGCTGTCATCGAGAAGAAGCGGCACTCGGTAAGAGCCTCCCATGGAAGTGGAGCTGTTGCTTTTTTGTTTGTCCACCGGGTGGCGTGAGATGGATCTACATCACAGGACATTTTTATTTTTTAACAAAGGACTTGACCCAAAGTGTCTCTTGTAATTTTTACTATTTTTAACACTTTTTTTGTGAATTGGCAGGGGTGCAATGTACCTGTTACGAATTCATATGGGGGGCGGGATCTGGGGGTCCCCTTGTTAAAGGGGGCTTCCAGATTCTTATAAGTCCCCCTGCCCACAGACCCCCACAACCACCAGGCAAGGGTTGTGGGGATGAGTTCCTTGTGACTTGGTGACTCCAAAGCAACCCCCCATATTGAGGGCATGTGGCCTGATACAGTTCAGGAGGGGGGCCACTCCCTCATCCCTCCTCTTTTCCTGCGGCCGGCCAGGTGGCGTGCTTGGATAAGGGTCTGGTATGGATTTTGGGGGGACCCCCACGCAATTTTTTTTATTTTTTTACATTTTTGGTTCGGTGTTCCCCTTAATATTCATAACAGACCCTGGGTATGAAGGGCCTGGTAATGGGCTGGGGAGGAACCATGCCATTTTTTTTCAATGAGTTCTATCTATATTGTCAGGACCCGACAATTCAATACAGCCGCGGGCAGTTTTAAATGACTTTTTTTCCTTTAGAAATGTCATTTTGCTGTAGTGCTGTTCCAAACATGGGAAAATTGAGCCACTTTACAGGCATACTATAGACAACCCCAGGTACAATATTTAAAGGAATATTTCATTTTTATTGTTTCACTTTAAGCATTATTAAAATCACTGCTCCCAAAAAAAGGCCATTTCTAAAACCTTTTTTTTGCATTGATACATCTCCGCTGGGGCAGGACCTGGGTCCCCAAACACTTTTTATGGCAATAACTTGCATATAAGCCTTAAAAATTAGCACTTGTGATTTTTCACGTTCGTGTCCCATAGACTTCAATGGTGTTTGCGTGTTAAAACACATTTTTTGTCTGTTCGCATGTTCTGCTGCCAGGTTCCCTTGGGCCCTTGAGCATCTAGTGCACACTGGATCATCTCTCACTTACATTTTACATAATCTAGCAGGTGTAATGCCACGTACACACGATCGGACTGTCCGGCAGACTTAGTCCGGGGGACAAACGAGCGGACCTGCCCACACACGACCGGACTTTTCCGGTGGACTAGGTCTGGCGGACAATCCGCCGGACTATGGCGGGAATACGCCGGACTTTTGAAATGAACGGACTTGCCCACACATGGAGAAAAGTCTGTTCATTTTGAACATGGCTCCAGGTAGCCGGGACTAGCGAAGGAAGTTAATGTTGCCGCCTCCATCGGCGAGATTAACACATTGCTAGCCCCATCACGGGGAAGCCCTACGCCGAAAAAATGGTGTGGGGGTCCCCCAAAAGTCCATATCAGACCCTTATCCGAGTACGCAGCCCGGCCGGTCAGGAAAGGGGGTGGGGGCGAGCGCCCCTCTCCTGAGCCATACCAGGCCATGTGCCCTCAACATGGGGGGTTGCTTTGGGGAAGGGGGGCCCTGCGGCTCCCACCCCAAAGCACCTTGTCCCCATGTTTATGAGGACAAGAGCCTCTACCCGACAACCCTGGCCGTTGGTTGTCCAGGTCTGCGGGCAGGGGGCTTATCGGAATCCAGGAGCCCCCTTTAATAAGAGGGCCCCCAGATACCAGCCCCCCACCCTAGGTGAATGAGTATGGGGTACGATGTACCCCTACCCATTCACCTGGTGAAAAAAATTGTTTATCAAAAAACACAACACACGTTTTTAAATTTAATTTATTGGACAGCTCCGCTGGTCTTCTCTTCTTGGGGGGTCCAGCGGAAAATTTTGAGTCAAAACTTCTTTCTAAGTCCGCCAAACATTTGGGGGGAAAAAAGTCAGCCGGAGCCCACACACGGGCGGATTGTGTGGTCCGGACCAAGTCCGCCGGATCGTGTGTACGGGGCATCAGATGTACCCTAAGGACAATATAAAGCTGGGACAATTGTTGCATTACATTGAGAGAGCAGGTCTGTACCAGGGGCGCGAGGTGAGGTCAGCGGCTGGTGAGGCACTGGCTAGTATCAATGCCAGATGCACATAGGTTCCATACGCCACGATCATTATTATTATTAATAATTATTAAATAAATATTATTATTAATAAATAATTCAAGCACTAGACCTCTTTTTGTAACTCTAAACATGTAATCTGTAAAAAAAAATTGGAGATTGGAGATGGAGATTTTTACGTACTGAAGTTTGGAGCCATTCCACTAATGTGCAATTTTAAAGCGTGACATGTTAAATATCTATTTACTTGATGTAACATCTGTCACATTTATACAAAAAACGGGTTATCTTTAGTGTTTATTTTTTCTTTTCTTTTATATTCATGAAAGTTTTTTTCCCTACAAAAAAAAAAAACACATTTGAAAAATTGCTGTGCAAATACCATATAACATAAAAAGTTGCAACAACCACCATTTTATTCCCTAGGGTGTCTGCTAAAACAATATATATAATAATATATATAATGTTTGGAGGTTCTGAGTAATTTTCTAGAAAAAAAAAATGATTATTACATGTAGGAGAGAAGTGTCATAATTGGCCTGGGTGGCAAGGGGTTAATTACCATAAGTAATATACAAATAGTTATTATATATTGTTATATTATGTTTTTAAGGTAATTTACTATATTTTCAAAAACTGTACTCAAGCAGGTGGCTTAACGGACAAATTACTGAAGTTTGAAGTTATAACTTTCAATCAGTAATTTCACAGTAAATAGATAAATAATAAATTATGTTATAACATATAGCATAATATTATTTATTATTATTTATTTCAGGTACTTATATAGCGCTGTAATTTTATGCAGCGCTTTACATATACATTATACATTCACATCAGTCCCTACCCTCAAGGAACGTACAATCTAATAGAATATTTAGCTTGATAAAAACAGTACCTTGTCGACAGCAGCAGATTCTCCCTCTTAACTGTGAGAGAAAAACCATGGCATTATGGGTAAATCTTATACCCATAAACCCATGTTTTTTCCTTGTAAGTAAGAGAGTCGGGCTGGAAAGGAGCATTTGAGAGGCATGCCTCCACTGCAGCATTTTATTGGACAGCTGGGGCTAATGGTACTTTACCATTGGTCCAAGACTCCAAGATGTCCATTGAGCTCAGTGCCTCTGACAAGAAGTGACCTCTCAGTCTCCTGTGGGCTCCTTGAGGGTAGGGACAGAAATGAGTGTGTACAGAGATAGGGACAATTGTAGACACTAACTGAGGTTGAACTGGATGGACTGGTGTCTTTATTCAACCTAACTAACTATGAGACTATGAGTCTGCTGCAAACAGAATTTGCCAGCTTGTATTTAAACTGGCTGCTCTTTATGTAGCTTCTGAAAGGCTGCACAAGGAGCCCTGTATCTACAGAACCATAGGTCTTAGGAGCCCCTATTTTTACCAGTGGTGGGGTAGGACTTAGGCTACCTACCCCCTAAATATGGGGTATCTGCGACCTCATATCACCGAGCTACGACCCTTTTTTATTCCCTCGTCTGTACAGCCTGCATGGCCTCCTCCCATTGCTCATCCTCAAATAGACATAGTCCAGTTGATAACCAGTCCCGAGTATATACCAAAATTGGAAAATACTGACATTGCCTCCCTCATGGACCCGAGATAGTAATTTTAATGCTTTTATTGATGTATAAATAAAAGTAAAATTGATTCTGATGGGACAAACAAACGATAAGTTATTAAATCAAAATAACTGAAATACCAGGCACAACAAAAAGTGTTTGGAAAAATAAAATCTCCTAGGATGTATACTTGGCAGAGAGATATATACATCATTTATATAAATACTTACAATTCCAGATTCATGCTTTGGCTTTACAGTAATCGATGCCTTTTCCTTTTTTTGCTTATATACCTCTTCAGCTTCCTTTAACCTGTATAACAAGAAAAACATATCGCTGAGATTTCTAGTAACTATCAACAGTTAAGCTACTGCTATATAAACTTTTTTTTTTTTTAAAGAACTATGTTGTATGCCTTCACAGATAGCAGAATACATTTTAGTTTTTTTTTTGTTTGTTTTAAATACAGTAGGTAAGTCAGTATCAACAAGCAACTGATATCACAGATTTATTTATGAGTCTAGTTAAATTCATTCTGTTGCAGCGTCGAGTGGACACAAATCGATAGACTGAGACTGCCGGTGTGGCTCTGTAATGGCAGAGGTAAGCCCCTATGCAGGGCAGTGACAAGGCATGGACGGAGGACAAGCGGCTCTGTATAGATGTAGGGGCAAACTTGGAGTTGGAGCAGCTCATCCTCTCAGTAGCAACAAGCAAATGGAGGGAAGTAAATCTTTAATTTACTCACATGATAACAGAGCTCCCTGCACACTAGGCTCAGCCTTTTTTATTGCTGGAGAGACACCAATCTTCCCCTGTGATAGGCTGCCCATCAGAGTGCTGCTCTCTTCAGTTATCTCACTGTTTGCTGAACTTGTCTCCAGTTATACTGTCCCAGCAGTAAATAAGGCTGAACCTGAGTGTGCTCTATCTTATCTATAAATAAGGCTGAGCCTGAGTGAATGTTATCAGGTAAGGCGATTAACTCTTTACATCCCTGCATTTGTTTTGTTGGGTTCTCTTATTACCTACTGGAGGTAGGGTATGAGCCCAGGTTCAGACTACTGCAATCTAAGACATGGCATGTGATTCGCACCCACACCTGTGGTGCAAATCACATGTGATGTCTGTGAGATGTGAGTTCAGCCATACAGTTGTATGCCTGAACTTGCATTCCATTCCCAGGAAAAAAGTGCAGGGACATTTTCCCCCACACTGATCGTATTGGTGTGATCACCTATGCGATCCTATTCCTGCAGCACCACCCACTGATTCCCGCTAATTAAAATACAGGAACAGAGGACAGAAACAAACCAGTGTAGAGTGGGAGCGTTTGCTCCCTGCACACGCCCTTAAACGTGGGCAAATCAGCTTCCCATAGACCACTGTGTGTCCGGCGCACTTTTTTTTTTTTTTACAGCTTGTATGTAAAATTATTCCACAAGCAATATATGAATATGAATGTTCAAAGCCTCTTAACCACTTGCTTACTGGGCACTTAAACCCCCCTCCTGCCCAGCCCAATTTTCAGCTTTCGGCGCTGATGCACTTTGACAATTGCACGGCCATACAACACTGTACCCAAATTACATTTTTATCATTTTTTCCCACAAATAGAGCTTTCTTTTGGTGATATTTAGTTACAACTGGGAGTTTTATTTTTTGCTAAACAAACAAAAAAAGATGCAAAATAAAAAAAATAAAAAATCATGTTTAATAGTTTGTTATAAAATTTTGCAAACAGGTCATTTTTCTCCTTCATTGAAATGCGCTGATGAGGCGTCACTGGTGGGCACTGATAGGCGTCACTGGTGGGCACTGATAGGCACAGTTAAGGTGACACTAATAGGCACAGATAAGGTGGCACCGATAGGCACAGATAAGGCAGTACTGATGGGCAAAGATGGGCACTGATGGGTGGCACAGATGGGTGGCACGTTTAGGTGGCACTAAGGGGCACTGATAGGTACCACTGATAGATGGGACTGGTGGGCACTGATAGGTGGCTCTGATAGGTGGCACTGCTGGGCACTGATGGGTGGCACTGATGGGCACTGATAGATGACACTGGGCACGGATATGTGGCACTGAGGTGCAGCACTGTTGAGGCAGATTGTGGGCACTGATAGGTGGCACTGTGGGTACTGATGTATGGCACTGTGGGCACTGATGTATGGCACTATGGGCAATGCTGGGTGGCACTTTTATTAATAACTGGCTGGTACTGGCAGGGGGCAGGTGGGCACTGATAAGTTGGCCGTGATCAGGACTGATGTCCCGATCACGGCCGCCGGTGATCGGCTTTTTTTTTCTCTTTTTTTTTTTCTCTCTTTTTTGTCACATGATCAGTTGTCATTGTCTGACAGCTGATCACGAGGTAAGGGGTCGGGATCGACCCCTTGCTCGGATCCGTGATCAGGCGAGTCTCATAGACTCGCCGATCATGCCCCTTAGGGGGCGCGCAGGCCGCTCGTGCACGGGACGACATCAATAGACGTCGTCCCGGCAAAGCAGGTCCACGCTGTAGCCGTCAATTGGCTATAGCGCGGATCTCTAGTGGTTAAATATTGCATATAACATACTCAGGGTTCATATCCACAAGCATTTGTTACACACTGTATGCATATTTAAAGACATTTGTAATCTTTTATGTACATTTACATTGGCATTCATTTCTGAAGCTTTTATAAGCAGTAAAATATTTCAATTATCCTCTAAAATGCAGATGCAATCACAAAGCAGTACATGATGGGTAAAAAAAAATCACCTGCATTTTATTTACTGTGCATCTTCTACAGTTAAAAAGCTGCAAATTGCAGGTAAAAATATTCACATGCTTTAGTTGGTGCAGCAATAGAAAAAAAACTGATACATTTATTTAACTCACAAGATAAAAAAGTTTGCATATCACCTACCTTTCTTGTAAAATTAGCTTATTTTCTTTCTTCCAAGAATCTTTAAAGTCAGTGCTAAATTCATGCCAGATACTGAAGAATGTGCTTGGAGAAACCTCTTTTTCTCCAAGTTTTGGCTTTACACAATAATAGGCTACAGTTTCCAAAAATCTGCATAACATTAATAACAAATAGAGATAAAATAATTTATTAGGATATTACTTGGATCATGTAGGTATGCATGAGATGGAGATTCACAAATATTTCCCAGAAGGCATGCCATTTACCATCAGACTTTCTGTCCACAATATCTCCTTTGGAAAAGACTACCCTCAGCAGCTATATAGGCCTCCACTCCTAGCACGAAACCCACCAGCTATGAGTGGTGTCTGTTGAGCACCATGTTCACAGGTCTTCTGTAAGATGTGATTATGTGTTTAAATCATGCCTTTAAAAATGAATCGGTTGACAAGTGTGCTCTGCGACTTTGGACAAGTAATGATGAAGCCAAATAAAGTTTGTTTGTAGCTTCAGTGCTTAAACCTCCAGTCAGTCATTCTCACATAATATAACTTGTAAGAGGGTGAACAGAAGATCTGCTGAGGAAAGACATGAGATAATGGAATTTTTTTTTCCTGATGCCAATACATGGCAGCATACATATGATATAGCTCCACCCCTATATCCACCCACAGGACCTGTTTAGCTCTATAAAAGTCTGCCTGAGAGCTACCTCCCCCCCATTCTCTGTATAAAACACAAAGATCAGAGGGAGGGTTCATATGCTGCGTCAAGAAAGGAAAATCACGGTAAGTATTTGATACAATTTCCCATTTTCCTGACGCCAACATGGCAGCATACATATAATAAATAATGAGCTTTTGAGAGGGAAGGTGTAATGCTGCAAAATTAGTCTTTAACAATAGACATATAAGCTTGGATAGTTTTCCTCCCAAACTCTTCTGTAGAAAGAGCTATTGGATGCACTCGGTAGTGTTTTAAGAATGTATGATATGATGACCAGTTAGCCACTTTACAGACTGTCTCCAGAGACATTCCTGCCATGCCAAGAAGAAGACATCGCCCTGGTTGAGCAAGCTCTAACCACCTCCGGAGGATCCTTCCTGGCCACTCTAGATGGGTCTCTCCTTAACTATGTTAAGGAGAGCCCTATGACAGAAATGAGGGAAAAAGGCATGGATCGCCGCCCACCCCCGTTCATACCAGGCCCTTTGGTTCTGCCCACGCCATTTTTTTAAAATTGGCGTGGAGTTCACCTTAATATCAATACCAGACCCAAAGAGCCTGGTATGGATTGTGGGGGGGGGGGGGGGGGACCCACGCTGTTTTTTAAAATGATTTTTTATGTATATTGCAGGGATCTGGCAATACATTACAGCCATGAGCAATTTTACATTAATTTTTTTCCTTTAGAAATGTCAATTTGCTGCATTACTTTTCTAAATAATTTACAGGCAGACTAATGGGAACCCCCCAGGCAAGATATTTAAAGGCATATTTTATTTTTATTGTTTCACTTTAAGCATTCTTAAAGTCACTGCTCCTGAAAAAACGGCCATTTTAAAAACTTTTTTCTGCATTGATATATGTCCCCTGGGGCAGTACCCAGATCCCCAACCACTTTTTATGGCAATAACGTGCATATAAGCCTTTAAAAAATGAGCACTTTTGATTTTTGCTGTTCATGTCCCTTAGACTTTAAAGTTTTTTTCGCACATTCGCAAAAAAATTTAGTTTGTTCGCATGTTCTGGTTCAAAACTAACATACTGACTGCACATCATACAATCCTCTGCAGATTTTTTCCCTCAGACTTACCAAAACCACATAATAAGAGGCCAAACCTTAAGAGCCTCAATTTATATGCAATCAGGCAAGCCCCTGCACTACGTGGTCTCAGCAAATCCAAAGGAAATCATACAACAAAAGCTGCACAATGTGAGGTTTTTAGAGACATGAGAGCAAGAAAAAGAAAATACGTTTCATAGAGATTGGCAGACCTGAAAAGAGTTCCATAGGAGAGAAGACATCATGCATTTCCAGCTGCTGGTCTGAAATCCAAAGCAGGCATGCCACAAGAGGATTGTCATCTGTGATTAGAGAACACCTTGGCCCCAAAAGAACAACCCCACCTTGTTGGTGCTTTTAGCAGCTTAAGATGTGTGACTGCATGCTGGGAGAGGCTTGAACCCAGACGGACTCTGAAATAGTCGGCAGGTAAGAACTTATCCTGAGTGTAACGGTCTGTAGGTGTTGATCTTTGAGGACAAAAAGGAGAATGGGGGAGGTAGCTCTCAGTCAGACTTTTATAGAGCTAAACAGGTCCTGTGGGTGGATAGGGGGCGGACCTATATCATCTGTATGCTGCCATGTATTGGCGTCAGGAAATTTGGGTACGGTAATGTTGTTCTAGGGGGTTGTAAGCTAGCCAACACAAGCTACAAGTACGTGTTTTTTTATCTTTCTTTGTCTTTCAAAAATGTATATGGCTTCGTTTTGGATGGCCAAAAAGTTAGAGGGGTTTTTAAACTAGGCAATGGGGGGGAGGGTTCAGAGATAGAGATAGTCAGCGTGGAGCATATTTCAGAGGATAATATTAGGGGCATTAGTGGTAGGGTAACCAAAGCACATAAACCCAAGGTAAATATAGTAGCACGTCCTAGTTGTAATCTTGGAACACCCAAGAGGATAGTATGTGACCAGTCAAAATATATTAATGCATTAAAATGTTTGTTCACCAATGCCAGAAGTCTGCCAAGCAAAATAGGTTAGTTGGAAGCTCTGGTGCATCAGGAGAGCTATGATGTAATCCGTATTGCTGAAACTTGGCTTCATTCCTCACATGACTAGACTATTAATATTCCTGGCTATGCACACTCGTAAAGACAGAGTAAAAAGGGAAAAGTGGAGGGGTCTGTCTGTATGTGAGAAGTGATCTCAAAGCGAGTGAGAAAGAGGACCTAGTGGACGGAGAGTGTGATGAGTCTGAAGCATTATGGGTGGAACTATATACAGATGTGCGTAGTTCAAAGTTAACCATTGGAGTTTGTTATAGACCACCCAATGTTAATGAGGAGGTGGAGACTCAGCTCCTTGCACAGATAGAAAGGGCTGCAAGGGCTGAACAGTGATAATAATGGGGGATTTTAACTACCCAGAAATTGACTGGGGTAATGGCACTGCTGGGACAGTTAAAGGGCAAAAATTTGTAAACCTATTACAGGACAATTTTATGGTCCAGTTTATTGAGGCCCCAACTAGGAATGATACTCTGTTGGACCTGGTAATCTCAAACCATGCAGAATGTATTACTAATGTTCAGATAAAGGAACACCTGGGTAGTGACCATAACATGATTTCATTTGATGTTAGCTGTAAGCAAAAATCACATAGGGGAAAGATAAAAACACTTAATTTCAAGAGAGCAAATTTTCCAAGGATGAGGGCTGCTCTCCAGGACCTAGACTGGGAGAGAATGTTGGCATCAATGGGCACAGAACAGAAATGGGAATTCTTAAAAAAGACTGTTTGTGATCTCAGGGCAAAGTATATTCCCATGGGCAATAAGTTTAAAAGGCTAAAAATTAAACCGATGTGGCTCACGGCCAAAGTTAAAAAAGCTATAAACTATAAAAAAAGAGCTTTTAAAAAATATAAAAATGAAGGAATGGTCTAAGGTTATCTGTACCCCAAGGTTCAGTGCTGGGACCCTTACTTTTTAATATCTTTATAAATGATATTGGGTCTGGGATCAAAAGTAAAATTTCCGTCTTTGCAGATGACACCAAGCTATGCAGTGGAATAATGTCTGTACAGGATGTCTCATTGGGCGACCATGTGGCAGATGAGGTTTAATGTTGAGAAATGTAAAGTTATGCACCTGAGGGCTAAGAATATGCATGCATCATACATGCTAGGGGGAGTACAACTGGGGGAATCCATAGTGGTGAAGGATCTGGGGGTTTTGGTAGATCATAAGCTCAATAATAGCATGCAATGCCAAGCTGCGGTTTCCAATGCGAGCAAAGCCCTTTCCTGTATTAAGAGAGGTATGGACTCCAGAGAGAGAGAGATATCATTTTGCCCCTGTTCAAATCATTAGTAAGACCTCGTCTGGAATATGCAGTTCAGTTTTGGGCACCAGTTCTCCAAAAGGATATTGGGGAACTGGAGAAAGTGCAGAGAAGGGCAACCAAACTGATAAGAGTCATGTATGTGTGTGTATATATATATATATATATATATATATATATATATTTTAAAACATATAGTGAACTTGGTGTCCAGTTATTCACTTTACAGTCAACAAAGAGGACAAGGGGGCACTCTACGTCTAGAGGAAAAGAGATTTCATCTCCAAATAGGGAAAGGTTTCTTCACAGTAAAAGCTGTGAAAATGTGGAATAGACTCCCTGCAGAGGTGGTTCTGGCCAGCTCAGTGGATTGCTTTAAGAAAGGCCTAGATTATTTCCTAAGTGTACATAATATAACTGGGTACTGACATTTATAGGTAAAGTTGATCCGAGGAAAATCCGATTGCCTCTCGGGGGATCAGGAAGGAATTTTTTCCCCTGCTTTAGCGGATTGGATCATGCTCTGCTTTTTGCCTTCCTCTGGATCAACTGTGGGTATAGAATTGGGTATATGGGCTGATATGATATTATTATGTGTATATATATATATATATATATATATATATATATATATATATATATATATATATAATATTTTGTGGTTGAACTGGATGGACTTTTTTCACAGACCCCCAAAGCATCCTCCCAATGTTGAGGGCATGTGGCCTGGTACGGTTCAGGAGGGAGGGGGGCCGCTCTCTCGTCCGCCCCTCTTTTCCTGCGGCCTGCCAGGTTGTGTGCTCGGATAAAGGGTCTGGTTATGGATATTTAGGGGGAACCCCACGTCAAATTTTTTCTTAAATTTGAGGCAGGGTTCCCCTTAATATCCATACCAGACCTGAAGGGCCTGGTAATTGAATTTGGGGGACCCCCACGCTTTTTTATTTATTTATTTATTTATTTTTATTTTTTTATCAATGACTTTCAATGAGTATTACGGAGCCGACAATTCATAATAGCTGCAAGTGATTTTAAAGGACTTTTTCTCCTGCATAAATGACACTTTGTGCAGGGACAGTTCTAAGCACCAGAAACATGCGCCCCTTCACAGGCATACTATAGACACCCCCCCCCCTACGAAATTTAAAGGAATATTACACTTTTATTGTTTCACTTTAATCATTATTAAAATCACTGCTCCCGAAAAAACAGCAGTTTTTAAAACTTTTTTTTGCATTGATACACGTCCCCTGGGGCAGGACCCAGGTCCCCAAACACTTTTTAGGACAGTAACTTGCAAATTAGTCTTTAAAATTAGCACTTTAGATTTTGAACGTTGGAGTCCCATAGACTTTAATAGGGTTCTAAAGTATGCTATATACTAGCTCCGTCGAATCTTCTTTATACATTCGACAGACACCATAAGCCTTCAAAGACCGTAATACATGTGGATTTTCGGACGAATGCAATTTTTGAACGAAAACTAAATAAATAAAAACGAATTTTGGGAGTAACTAAATAAATTAAGTTTTCGGACGAAAACGAAATTCCGAAACGAAATATTTTACTCTGCACATGTCTACTAAGAGATACCCTTTGTGTAATGCAATTCTCTAAAATGTAAAATCTGAAAAAAAATACATAGTTCTTGTTTAACCACTTCAGCCCCAGAAGGATTTGCTCCCTTAATGACCAGGCCATTTTCTGTGATATGGTACTGCTTCGCGTTTACTGACAATTGCACAGTCGTGCAACACTGCACCCTGTACCCTGGGGGGGGAGGGGTTGTAGGATTCAGGGCATCGTTCTGAGGTAAGTATTTTATAATGAGCTAGTATGCTAGCTCATTATGCCTTTGTCTTGCAGGGTTTTTTTTTTTTACAACCTCTTTAAATCACTTATAACATATGTATTAGAAAATAAATACGTTTTACCCTGGCATATGTTTACTTAGAGTACTGAGTCAAATTAAGTTCATACTTCTATCGAACTTTGACTAAGCTTCTTCAGTTAATGAGCAATTGTTAAAAACACAAGTTAGTCTCATGTTTCTACTTTTTACCTAAACCAATCTCAGTGATGCTTACATCCTTATTGCTGAGCAATAAGGACAGCCCCACTCTGCGCTGACTGGCTGGCTCCAGCGGTTTAGAGCAGGGCTTCCTAATTGTTAGGTAAAGGGTTGGCTCTGTCTGCCTAGATTTCTTTTCCTATTGATTGGCAAGCAGCCATACACTTTTGTTTCCAACTACTCTGTCCCAATTGACTTTGCTTCTCTGGCATTTCAATTAAGCATCACGGGACCAGGTCTCTCATGCCTACCTCCCTACCTGTCATACCCTGCCTGTTGTATTACCTGCCATTGGATTCCTCATTGTTGACCACTGCCTTGCACTCTGGCTACTCTTTTGGAATGCTGCTTGACTTGACCTTGGATTTTTTACTGGATTATATTTGCCCTATACCTACACTGACCTTGGAACTGTTTACTCTATTATGTTTGCCTTCTACCTACACTGACCTTGGAAATGTCTACTCTTTTGGACTGTCACCTGACTTTACCTCAGATTGTTTCCTGTATTCTGTTTGACTGCTACCTGCCATGACATTGATACTGTCTGCTTTGACTGTCTTCTTGCAATCTAAGACTTGGGAACAACCAAGTACTTATATATATAGGATTGGACAACGAGGAAGAGATGGCATTACAGCAAGAATACCCCTTTACATGGGAAAAAAAGAAATAACATACCTAGGTATAAAAATAACAAAGACGGTCCAGGACCTATACCACGCAAATTTTATTCCATTAGTAAACGACATTAAAACAGTGTTAGGGAATACAAGAACGGGATCAATCTCTTGGACAGGCAGAATTAACCTTTTAAAAATGGTGGTTTTACCTAAAATCACCTATAAACTCCAAATGCTCCCAATTAATATTCCAAACAGTTTCTTTAAAATAATAAAAACACTTTTTTTTTTATTTATATGGCAAAATAAAAAATCGAGGATAAATTATAACATATTAATCAGGAAAAAAAAAATGGCGGGATGGCTTTGTCAGATATTTATAGATATTACAGCGCAATCACGTTGGCAAGAATGGTGGAATGGGCAAATGTGCACACGGAAAAGAAGTGGGTAAAAATGGAAGAGTCACTAACAGGCACACAATTAAAAAAAATTATCTGGATCCCGCCAAAATTTAGATTTAGAATGGACACGAATAAGGCACAAGAAATCACGATAATAATATTAAAAATATGGGATGCACTATATCTGAGAAATAAATGGGTCTATAATTCTCCATTAATTCCACTAGAGGGCACAGATTTTTTTATTCCAGGAAACGGCACTCAACTAGGTAAACAAATGGAAAATATACAATTAAAAGATATAACTTCACGCGGTAGTTTGATGCTAAAACAAGATCTACTTGAGAAGTATGGATGGAAAAATTTAAAGGAATGGGAGTATGTACAGATTCAACACTTTGTTGGTTCAATTCCAAAACCTATAAGAGATGAGAATACTTTAACACCCATAGAAAAATTATGTAATTCTAAAGCAAAAGTAAAGCACTGTATGTCAAGAGTGTATGAATTTCTGTCGGAAATTGAGGCACAAGATGGTATACCAGCAATAGAAAAATGGGAAGTGGACATGGGTATTAAATTAGAGGAGAGGCAGATGATGGTGTCAGTATATAGGCAGGTGTCAGATACAACGTCTAGAGAGGTTAACTACAAGTGCATGATGAAATGGCAGTTAACCCCTGTTAGACTGCACAAAATAGATCCCTCTAGATCTATGTACTGTTGGAGGGAGTGTAAATCCCCAGGAACAGCATTTCACATTTGGTGGGAATGTCCAGAAATAAAGCTATATTTGGCAGGAGATCTTAGCCTATATAGAAATAATAACCGGAGAAAAAATACTATGCTGCCCGTTGAAATGTTTGCTCTATGGAGTAGAAGATACAAGTGGTAATTCACAAATGAAAAATAATAAAGGAAAAAAATTAAAAAATGTATACGTTGGTAGTTTTTTTGCTTAATGCAGCAAAAGCCTTGATACCGGTAAATTGGATACAAGTCAAAAAACCCACTATTAAAGAGTGGGTGCAGAGAATTGAACATATTAACAATATGGAATATTTGGTTAAAATGGAGAATAACCAAATGAACAAATATTGGGCAGTATGGAAAAATGGAGATCATTCAAAAGGACTGAAACCTACATCCAGGTATTAATAGAATAAATTGAGGAGGAAGAGCCAACAAATATGGGGGGAGGTTGGGTGGGGGGTTAGGGTATATTTTGGGAAAGCGGCGGGGAGGGAAGATAGGAAATATAAGGAAAGTAAGTAAGTAAGACAAAATGTCACTGAATGTATTGTAAAGAACATTTGTTTTGTATGCTTGTTTTCTTTTTTTTATACATTGCAATGGTGGCTTGTTTTGTATTTGTAACATATCTTTTCCTTTTTCGTTACTCTCCTGCTTGTTTTTTTTTTTTTTAACTGTAAAATACAATAAAATTAAAAACAAAACAAAAAAAAAAAACAAGTACTTATAGGCCTGTTTGCCTTAAGAAAGCAGGGGCTGCTAACGGCAGAAAAAACACATGCCGGCTATAGTTCCTGGCCTAATCATTGGGTTGAGCATCAAAGAACCGCAGCATTTCCTTAACAACATTTAATACAGCCTGTAATACAGCTTCAAATACCTTGAATGAACTTCAGAAAGAAATTTTTCTGTGTTTTCGTGGTCAATGTTTGCTGTAAAAAGAAAGAAAGAAAGACATATACATATTTATAAATATTGAACCATCTTCAGAGCTGTTTAACTTTAAAAATCAAACCTTAGGATTCCTGCAGGCTTTCTTATGCATTATCTTTAGAAGAGGCTTCCTTCTGGGACGACAACTATGCAGACCAATTTGATGCAGTGTGCAGCGGATGGTCTGAGAATTGACAGGCTGACCCCCCCTCACCCCTTCAATCTCTGCAGCAACGCTGTCAGCCCTCATACGTCTATTTCCCAAAGACAACCTTTGGATATGATGCTGAGAACATGCACTCAGCGTCTTTGGTCGACCATGGTGAGGCTTGTTTTGAGTGGAACCTGTCCTCTTAAACCAATGTATGGTCTTGACCACCGTCCTGCAGCTCAGTTTCAGGGTCTTGGCAATCTTCTCATAGCCTAGGCCATTTTCATTTAGAGCAACAATTCTTTTTTTCATATCCTCAGAGAGTTCTTTGCCATGAGGTGCTATGTTGAACTTCCAGTGACCAGTGTGAGAGAGTGACCAAATTTAACACACCTGCTCCCCATTCACACCTGAGACCTTTTAACACTAACGAGTCACACCGGGAAGGAAAATGGCCAATTGGGCCCAATTTGGACATTTTCACCTAGGGGTGTACTCACTTTTGTTGCCAGCGGTTTAGACATTAATGGCTGTGTGTTGAGTTATTTTGAGGGGACAGCAAATTCACACTGTTATGCAAGCTGTAAACTCACTACTTTACATTGTAGCAAAGTGTGTCATTTCTTCAATGTTGTCACATGAAAAGATATACAAAAATATTTACAAAAATGTGAGGGGTGTATATATATATATATATAAATATAATATATATGATATATTTGACTAGGACTTTGATGTAGTATTTATTTCTCCTGAGAGGGCCATTCGAATTCCCAGCTTTGCCTTTCTCAGCCGTAACCCTGATGCCTTATCTGTTGCTGTAGGTAGGTAAATATATGTCAGTAACAACCCATGCAATCCATACATACAAAGAAACCAAAACAAATAAGTTCAGAAATTAAGTTATGTGTAATAAAATGGAATGACACAGGGAAAGAATATTGAGCACGCTAACTGAAATGTAATTAATACTACAAAGTACAAAATCCTTTGTTGCTAATGACAGCTTCAAGACATCTCCTGCATGGAGAAACTAGTCGCATGCATTGCTCAGGTGTGATTTTGGCCCATTCTTCCACACAATCTTCACATCTTGAAGCTTCCATGGGCCTCTTCACTAACTGCTTTGCCTGTATCTATAAGCCCTTGTACACACGGTTGGACATTCCGTCGGACTGCGTTGTCGGATAATCCGACTGTGTGTGGGCTTCATCTGACTTTTTCCATCAGAATGTCCGACCAACAAAGTTTGAGAGCAGGATATAAAATTTTCTGACAACGTGATCCGATCGGACTTTGTCTGATCGTTTGTAGAGAATTCCGATCCGACAAAGTGCCACGCATGCTCAGATCAAATTCCTAGACCAAAGCTTTTGGCTATATTGGCTATAGCCTGAACGTAGTCCCGTCACGTTACGAACTATCGGATTTTCCGACAACTTTGTCCGACCGTGTGTCTGCAACACCAGTTTCAGACTAAATCCGTTGGAATGTCCGACCGTGTGTACGGGGGCTTAGTCTTCTCTGTGTACTGGCCATGTCTCTAACTGCTGCTCAGACCAACCTCAGCCTGTTATTAACCATCTCTTCTGCCCTATGCCTAGATTAACCTTTTTCTGATTACTGACCTTGTCTCTGCCATTTGGACAAACCACTGACCTGTTTACTGATTATGTACTGTATATCTGTCTGGTGCCTGAACTCACCATGTATCTATTTACTGAATACATCTCTGCCTGCTGCCTGACTGGAACCCAAAGCATGCTCCTGCTAGGGCACCAGTCTCTGCCATCATCTGCAGACATCAATATCTCCCATACCACAAATACTTTTTATTTTTCCATTGCTCAGCTTCTATATAGCATCATGTTATAGGTCCTGGGGGCAACCAAGTACCTGTAGGCCAGCTTGTCTTGGGGGAATGGGGGCTGTTATAGGTGAAGCTATGCTAGGCAGCTAGTGTAGTGTGGTCATATTCTATGGTCACTTGCACAGGAGCAAGCATCCGCAACCATACTTCCCATTCAGTTATAGCAGCCTCTGTAAAATAATGCACACAGTCTCAAAAACATATACAAAAAAAAAAAACATACCAAATATAAATGCATTTGGTACCCAAATGGCTTGAAGTTTTACCTTGGCTAATATGCTGCAAACAGAGGCTGCAGCCCACAATGGTGCCATTGGCAGCAAATGCATATAAAAGTCCCACACTTCAGATCTCTTTTGATTTTTTGCCCATTCAGTTAATCACTAAAGCCCCATACACACTATCAGATTTTCTGCTGCTTTTTGTCTTCAGATTTACCAAAACCATGTAGTACAAGGGCCTGCCTGATTGCATACAAATTGAAACTCCTAAGGTTTGACCTCATATTATATGGTTTTGGTAAATCTGAAGGGAAAAAAAATCTGCAGAAAATTTGAGTGTGTATGGGGCTTTACTGTCCTGATGCTACCCAGTTTCTACAAAACACAAACCTGAAGTCTATATTTTTTGGGAATAAATGGATATACAAGGATGGGAGGGGGTTCTGAGAATGTGGGTGATGGTTTTGAAGTGTTTTTGTGTATTCTGTATTTACATGAAAAAGCATTTCTACTATAAAGCAGGCTTTATAATAATTATAATTTCCCCCCTCATTTTATCAATAGGATAAAACAGGATATATAAACTGTACCTTTGCTCAGAAACTCTTCTATGTTGTCTTTGAAAGGCTGTAAATATTCCACCAAAGATTTCTGGTAGACTTTCGCTGCTTCGGTATTACATGCTGTTAAATATAATAAATAGAACACTGTTCTTTTTGATGTACACTTTAACAATTTCATAGTTTAGTTTTTTGTGAATGATTAATGTTATATTCAACAGCAGATTTTATGTAAAAGAAAAAAATATATAAAAAATTAATAGTAAATGAAGTTAAGCAAACTCATCTGCACATAGCAGAAATTGAATCGTGTAAAATCGTGGTGAAATCGTAGATTTCAGCCCAATCCATGGAAATTTACAAATGCGCCATTTTTTCCTTTTTGGTCTCCTTCACTGAGATATTTTGTTATCTCTCAATGCACTTTAACATGTTGTGGATGCTTCAAAAGAGCCCCAACAAAGAGGCCGGTCTCTCAGAACATGGCATTGATAAGTACACAGCTTTTCAGTACTATTGTAGCCCACAATCCTGACACAAATTTCTAAAAATATGTGTGAGAGCTTATTCAGTAGAACTTTCATATTCCGAAATATCACATACATTGTACTATATTTTCCCAATACAATCATTCAACTCATAACTACATGTCCAACCCTCTAACACTCTGTCAGCATAATTGTTCTCTTGATTGATCATCACTGTTCTCAGATTCCATTTTTAAAGTGGTTGTAAACCCCAGGCATGAAATGAGAATAAAGCACATCCTTCTGATCAGTTTATTTCCCTATATCCAAAGCACTGAGTGTAATTTCTCCCTTCCATCCAATGGGGGCTGCAGATTCCCAAAAGCCTCAAAATCTCTAACTCCTTCCATGTTGCCCTTCTAAAGCCGTTAGTCCTCAATAAGTTCTCTCATCCCTCCCCTATCATAGCACCGGTCTCTGAGGATGATCAGGAGTACGATGTTAGCCAAATTTTGGATTCCCGACTCTGTAGAGGCATTCTCCAGTACCTCATGCACTGGAAAGGTTTTGGTCCTGAGGAGAGGTCGTGGATTTCGGCTTCCGAGGTCTTTGCACCTCGTCTGTTGAGGAAGTTTCATTTGAAGTTCCCCTCTAAACCTGGTCCCAGGCGGGGGAGGGGGAGGCCTCGTAAGAGGGGGGGTACTGTCATGGTTATGCATTAGAATTGTTCTCCTTACCTGTCTGCATGTGTTCATTTCTAGAGACCAGCCGAGCTTCACCTGACTGCTTTTATTTCCTTCCTCTGGAATGGCTCCACCCTAGCCCCTATCAGACTACACTATATTAACCTTTGCACTGCTAGCCTATCCTGCTGATCAACCATTGTGTATTAGCTTCCTGTTTCCTGTCGTGTGCTCTGCTTCTGATTTCCGTTACCGACCTTGGCGTGTTCTGACCATCCCTGCTTGCCTGTGACCCTGACCTATTGGCGTGTACCCGACTATTCTGTTCTGCTTGTGGCCCCGACCTTGGCTTTGTCCCTCACCATCCCTATCCTCCTGTTACCTACTGTGGGTGTGAGCTGGGGGACCCTGGGGGTCGCGACCTGGAGCCAGTTGCAGCCAAGACCATCTTCACCACTCGAAGCTCTGGTGAACACCAGCTGGCTCTTAGACTCCGCGCCCCGGGGAATCTTACGCTCTTACCCCAGTGGGATCTGTCCCCCGTCTGCAGCCGTCAGCCGTAGGGTCCACAGCCTTGCGGTGCATCCCCAACCCTACGGTGTACACCTGTCACCTGGGCTCTAGGTGACCTGACACTAGCTCATTATAAAATACTTACCTTAGAACAAAGCCACTGCATCATCTCCCAGTCACCACTGAGGAAGTTGATATTTTGGCTCTGCAATTCTTCCAGGTCCACGGCTCCGACACCGTGAGTGGGTGGAGCCAATATGACGTCACTCCCGCACATGCACACAGGAGCCCTCTGTTTCGGCAAGATACGCCAGACATTTGCCAGACCTTCACTGCACAGCTGCTACATGCAGGGGAAATATCTCCTAAACCGTACAGATTTAAGAGATATTCATTTTACCTATAGGTATACAACCGCTTTAATACTAATTTAAAACTAGCTTTTAAACTTTACCTTCAAATCACTCATTGCGAATGATCTATATGATTTCACTCATTCATATTTACTTTGTAGTGTGTGTGTGTACAAATGTGTGCATTTATATGAAAAATGTTCTTGAAACAACTGGACATACCATTCAAGTCTTTTTTTATTTTTCGAAGATCTTTTACAAAATCTTCAAATTTCATCTGCGAAGCTTGAAAAAGATCTTGAGGCTCTGGCAGTATAAAAACACATTCTTCTTTACCCGCATTCTGTAGGTTAAAACAACAGTTAAAATGATAAAGCCTACAAAAGTTCCTGTTTACAGTAAACCTGATAAAAACCCAAGCCATTCCAACTAAGCATATGACAAAAAAAAATGCATAAGAGGAGTTTTCCTACACTGAAATTCTTTTTGTCAAAATTAAACAGATATTGAGATGTAAGTGCAATGCTCAAATCTTGCTGTAAAAGCCTTGTTTTCTCCATTAAAAGAACAATAGGAAAGCTTAAAGTGGTTATAAATTCAAAGAAAGATTACTTCCAGCCCCTCTGTTTTACCAATCCATTATACACAGTGTAAATGTTTGTATAAAATTATGCCTCTTAATACTTTATTTCAGATCATTTCTGTTCGGTCACATGATCTCCGGCCACTTTCCTCCCCCAATCTAAGAAATACACTGGGAGGGGCTGAGATCCCCCTCTGATGTCAGCTGGCAGGTCACGTGACCGATGTGCTGTCCGCTCAGCTCCTCAGCCCTTAGATTGGGGGATGAGAGCGGCCAGAGGTCACATGACCGAACATAAACGATCTGAAATAAGGTATTTGGAGACATAATTTTATGTCTTACACTACGTAGTATAGCTTGGTTGAACAGAGGGGCTGGCAGTAATACCTCTTTGACTTTACTGCCAGCTACAAATAGAGGCAGGAGGGGAGGGTAGAGACAGGGAAGAAATCACTCACACACAGGAGCTGACAAGCAGAGAGGGAGGGGGAGAGAGCAGAGCAGTGGGATGACAGAGACATGTAAACTGATCATGATATCATGGATCAGCAGCCATGATTACCGTACTCAGTTTACAAAGCGGAACGCGGAAAGGGCAGGATCAACCAGGTTTTTTACAGGATACAAAGGGAAAAATTAAACAGCACAAGCACTATGCTGTTTAACCTGCTATAAGGGAACAGGATTTCTTTTTTTTTTATAGTTACAACCTCTTTAAGGGTAGAAAGTAATTGCTAAGCTAGAGCTCTATAGGAAAATTGTTATTTGCATGTAACTACCTATCCTGCTGGATCTATTGATAATTTTGACTTGTGCCTTCCCATAAAGGTAAACTCTGCTTAAGTAATTTTAAATAATATGGCCTGGGTTTGTGATATTAACCGTTTCAATAATCTATTAATTCATTCATCTATACTGCATTAATTAATGCCAACATTTATTCACTTTTTCTTCTTAAAGCTAAACTCAGCTATTATAACTACTCACGAAAGAAAAACACCTGGGTAAAACTATCCAGCTAATATTGCACATTTCACAAAAATACACTTTCCAAAATAATCAAATTTCTCAGATCAAGTTTCAATCAGTAAAAGGCTGCTACGGCTGTGATGTATACCTAGATAACCAATTGTGCTCATAGAATCCTTTGTCATGCATTAAATGTTTATGTGTAAAAGAGGGATTACAAAATCCATCATCAGAATGTTTAAGAAATTATTTTTTCTAGTTGCATTTGGGCGAAGATCTAAGCTGTGGTATTTTTACATGAGAAACAAAACTTTACTGTTATGTTAATTGTTACCCTTTTCTGTACCTTAAATTCAATAGACTTCATAGGATTCCGTTGTGACCTTCAACATACTCATACTTATAGCAAGCGGTACACTGTCCCCTTATACTCATAAATGTTATATATTATATTAACATAAAGCAAAACATGCAGACTTACATCATCAAAATGGCGTAAGTAGTATGAAACAATATATGAAAGCAGGTTCCTGCTGTTATCCTAGATAAAGACATAAGAAAGATATATCATACAAGTGCTATTGTTTATTTCCATCTTCTTTAACTATTTAACTTTACTATACCATTTTCTTTAAGCTTTAGTGAAGAATAGATAACGTATTCATGCAGGATCTGGCTGTGTGAAAGCAAAGGTGGTATGCACATGTTTTTCTATTCTGGCTAATCACTATTTCTAAAGATGGATTAGACGGGTAGTATGTTCAGCTGCTCCATAAAGATTAGATCAAAACAAAATCTGGATATAAACAGTTTTATTTGGAGAGTGTCATTTAAAAATCAAAGGGCACATTCAACATAAAAAAAAAAGATTTCCTGACATCAACATGGTAGCGTGATAGAGCTCCGCCTCTTGACCACTCCTTCGGGACCAGTGAATAGCATAAAAAAGGACTCGTTAGCTGCCCCCCGTTCTTCTTTCTTTCCTCATACCTCCACGCACCAGTGAAGAGTAAGCAGTTCTATGTCCCCACCTCTGCCTCAGTGCAGTAGCCCTCTGGGTTTAGCCTCTCCCAGTGTGAAGTCCCAGCACTCGGGCTGATAAATGCACTAATAGCCTGGAAACCCCTTCTGTGGGTCTTGATGGGTCCCTGCAGTGTTTCCTTATTAGGAATTAAATGTGCCATCATGCAAGTGTCTGTGGGCTGAGGCTTGGAGGGGCCAGCTAGTTCATTCCTTTTCCTTTTTTTTTTTTTTGTTCCTTGTACCATACAGGGTTGCCTATCCCTTTTATTCTTTCTGTCGCCTCATATGTGTTCTCCCTTACCTTGGTCTTTTTCTCTTTTGAGTGCATCCCTTGTCTTAATTTTTGTTAGTGTTCTGTTCCCCTCTTGTTTGCCCATGTGGAGATCTAGACTGCGTTGCCTGGGGCGTCCCAGGCCTCGCTATAGGGAAAGAATGGCTGCCCAGTGCGGTTTTTCTTTGGCCAGGGCACCCTTGCTGACATCATTGGGCTGTGCCAGACATTGGGAGTTCCGATCGCCACCTTGCTTAGGAGCAAAAACTCCCTCTTGCCAGCAAGAGCTCTCTCGACACCCCCTACTGCTTTTTAACAGGTAGGACACAAAAAAAGAGAAATGTGTATATAAATATATTTCTGATTTAAAAAAACAAAAACATTTTCTCCTCTCTCTTTCATGTCAAAATCCCTTCTCTCACTAGTTCTATTTTCCTTTATGGCTATCCTCATTTCAGCTGGCTATCCTATTTGTCGTCAAGCCATGAGTCAGTCACTGCTTATGCAAAAAGACCCTCAAATTCAAAGGTATGGGACCACTGTGTTGGTAAGTTTGCATGAAAAGAGTGCCTCCTTATGCTGATTGCTTTGAGTTTTTTTCAGCCCCACATGCTGATGCTCTCAAAGATTAAGAGCCAGGGAAAGGTGGACGGTCTTCCGAAAAGCATAGCCCTAGATGGCGCATCCACTCAAGGGAAAAAGTTCCAAGGAAGACGTCTTATTGCCTCTTCAGCAGAGCAATGCGCTCCAGCAAGAGGCCTGCAGGGCCTGTGGCGCAGCACCTGTACCCAATAGGTTGGTGGGTAAAGACTGCCCAGAAGAGTTTGCAGTTAACAGGTAACACCAAATGTCTTTATTATTTATGGTGCAAGATTCTATTTTGAACTCACTTCAATTATCCTGGCCAGGCAGCCCCCTCCTAGTTGCTACTAGAAGAGCAACCTGACACCTTGGCATGTGGCGCTCAACCACTCAGTTCTGGCGAGTGAGCAGCCTGCAGATAATAGTAGCTTCTCTTCATCAGGGCGGAGCTGCTTAGTTTAAGTTTTTTCTTTGTGGAACAGTGTATCCAGGTGGCCATGCAGGCCATTACATGGGTAAAGAGACAAACTCATATTTACCCTTTCTTCAAAATGACAATCCCTTCTCCGTTTATGGAAGAAGTTTAATTGGAGGGACAGCAAAGTCCGGAGTGAGTTTCTAGTTTGACTTTACAGGTTTTATCCCTGTCAGAGAACGGATATAACATCACTGAAATCCACTGCTCCTCCTCCAGACCATTTCTCTCCCACGGAGCTGCCAAATCCACTGCAAAAGCAGGTGGGCTGCTACAATACTTACAGATACTTTGGACTCAGGGGTCCTCGTCCCAGTTCCATTCACAGGAAAGATTGCATGTCTTATACCCAACCCTGTTTGTAGTTTGCAGGGGACGATGGCTACCATCCAGTTGCAGATTGGAAGAGGTTGAACCTTTTTGGCCCTCTTATAGATCTTTAAGATGGAGTCCATTCAAACAGTACAGCCAGACAACTGAATGCTACTGCTGGATCGCCAGGATGCCTATCCTCACATCCCAAATTTTTTTCTTTGTTTTTCCTTCCACAATAAGTAAGTTTGGCGATCGGTTAGACACATCTTTACTTTAACATCCTACCTTTTGGCTTATAAATATCTCTGAAAATGTTTGCAAGGGTCTCAGTACCATGTCAGCGCCACTCAGAGAACAGGTTCGCCACTACCTGGACATCATTCTTCTTCTATTCAGAGAACTGGAACAATTTCTGTCGCACCAAGAGGTCTTCATATATATCCTGCAGAGATATGGCTGAGTTATCAACTTCCGAGAAAAAAAAAAGGGAAAGACATACTAACTTTCTCCAACTCAACAGTTAGTGTACCTGGGGGTGCTCTGCTAGTTCCTCTGCTTTGCGGCCATCAAAGAAAGTGGTGACAGTTAGGAACAGAATTCTGAGGACAGATGCTTCCGCTTGTTTGATGGCTTCTCAGTGCCTCAGTCATCTGGGCACAACTTCATCATGCATACCAATGGTTGCTTGGGCGCGTGGGCACTTGCGCAAGTTTCAACTAGGATTCTTAGCGCAAGGGAGGAAACAGGATCTAGCACATTTAATTAACAGTTAATTAGTTAACAGTGTCACTCAGTATGAGTAGCAGTCTGCAGTGATGGAAAGGCCTTGAGGAAGTCACGGGCCATTAGAATCGTTAGACTGGATAATTGATACGAATCATGTCTGCAAGACAGCCTGGAAGGTGTGCTGTGAAGGACTGTCGGTCAAGGTAAGCGGAGATTCCCAGCCAAGGAGGGTAGTCTTGCTTGCGCTGGAAGTTCAAAAAGCACTTTTAGCACTTTGGCCTTACTACAGAGAATCAAGGGAAGACCAGTCTCCTTGCAGTTGAGCAACAGGGCAGCAGTTGCCTATATTCCGCTCCAGGGAGGAACTCGCAGCAATATGCTATTGAGAGAGGTGAAACCCATAACGTTTGGGATGGAAGATCACCAGCAAATTCCAGAAGCAGTTTACCTCCCAGCAGATTTTTGAATGTACAGGCAGACTGACTAACGTGCAAGCTTTCCAGAGCACAATGAGTGGGTCTATGTCCCAGGTTTTCTCTGAGCTGGTCCACAGGTAAGGCCTACCACAGACAGTCCTCTTCGCTTCCTACAGTAATCACAAACTTTGGGTATGTCTGACCTTGTTTCTGTACCCCAAGGCGCAGATGCTCTGGTCTCTCTTTGGGGCTGCACTCTAGCCTATATATATTTCCCCCAACATCTCTCATAATGAGATTCCTCTTGAGTCTGTCAAGGGAGAACATGGTTGTCATAGCCAATCTTCCATATACGCCAGGAAGCCCTCGGTTTTCCCTGGCCATTCATTTTAGGATACAGAACACGTTTCCCCTCCACAACATATGCAGACTGGAGCTGCAAGCAGGGGTGCTAAAAGGGGAGACTGGGCAACTCAGGTTGCTCCAGATTCGCTCCAGAGTGATCAATGCCTAAATCTGTAAAAAGTTTATTTATTTTAGTTTGCATTTTCTCTGTAGAGCGAGACATTGATCCTACTGCCCCTCCGGTGACAGCTGTTCTATACTTCCTCTAGGCCATATTGGACATGAGCCTTCGCCTATCTCAATTGAGCTTGCAAGTGTCGGCTATATCGACAATAACAATAAATGGGCCAAGAGTCCTTCAGTTTACACATCTTTTGAAGGCAGTCGTGAGGATTCAGTCACCAAAGAAAAGCGATCTATTGGTGTTGCTGGATCTCATGTCAGTTAAACCGTTTGTTCCAACAGAGCAGTGTTCGGTTCGGGCTAATACCTACAAGGCAGTATCTATTGCAAGGACTTTAAGCAGAAGGTTGTCTGAGATTCAAGCTCTTGGAGCTTAAAAAAAAAAAAAAATATATATATATATATATATATATATATTGTTTTCTTTTCAGAAGGAGTAGCGAGTTGGGTCTTGTAGATCATCTTGCATCAAAAGTAACAACAGCCCTCAATTTAACAGTGATCTGGACATTGCCTAACTTTCCAGAACATCACACAGGAAAGTCACATGAACTGGTCATTTTCAAATCATACCTGTCCACAACTGCTCCTTTCAGGTCATCTAATAAACCTTGAGTCATTCCAGCTGGAAATCATCAAGGAAAAGAGGTTACTGCCTGGACTCTAACAGGCTTAGTTGTGCATATTGAACAAGGGGTCACTGGCCTTCATCAGGGCAATTGCAGGAAGGACTATTTAGTCCTCTGTCCCATAATTAGAAGATTGGTTTGGCAAGTAGAAGCCACCTTGTCAGCTATTTATTTATCACTAGTATGCTGCCATGTTGGCGTCAGAAAAACTGAAAATGGTATCAAATACTTAACGTAATTTTCCTTTCCTGACGACAAACCTTGGCAGTATACAGACCCATCCTGTACATTTCAGTATGTAGCTTGTTACAAAGAATAGGTGGGCGGCTAACTAGTCCTTTTTTATGTTAGTCACTGGTCCTGAGGAAGTGGTCAAGAGGTGGAGCTACTGTATATCACTAGTATGCTGCCATGGTTTGATGTAAGGAAAGGAAAATTATCGGAAATGTTTGTTTTCTCTTTTTAGCAAAGTTAGCTGCTACAAACAAAAACATTTTTGTATATGGGTTTCTTACCCGAGTGTCTCAAAAACCTTGAAAGCTAAACAAAATAGATTTTCAACTATTTTGCATCCCAGGAAAACCAAACAATCAACTACTTAGAATTTTTAATACAAAGTCCTCCACAATGTGATATACTTCTGTTCTACACCACTACAAAGCAAGTGTCTGGGATACAATGAGCATATGCATTTAGCAGAGAAACTAATGAGCATGGAGGTTGTGAAAAGAAATAATAGAAAAAGAACAAGAACTGAGGTAAGTCCATAAATGGAATTTTTTTTTGTGTTATGATGTATATATAAAAGAGAGGCTGACATCTGCATTCACATTAGAGAATTGTATTGGTGCTACTTGAACAAAAAATAAGCAAAGACACCTGGGCATTAGCAGATCTTGCAACAGAGACAAACTGTACATCAATATTCTTTAACCAGCTCCCGACCGACGCTTGACAATGTACGTCGGCAGAATGGCACGGGCAGGCAAACTGACGTACAGGTACGTGCAGTTGAAATTGCCGCCCTGCCATCGCGTGCCCGCCGCCAGCGTGCGCGCGTGACGGTCGCGGGTCCGGCGGATTCGATAGCCGTGGGGATACCCACGATCGTCTCACGGGGTGGCTGAACGGGGAGATGCCGATGTAAACAGCATCTCCCCGTTCTGCCTAGCAACAAGTGACACTGATTTCTGCTCCCTGTGATTGGAGCAAAGATCAGTGTTCACTAAGACATAGCCCAGCCCCCCACAGTTAGTAACATGCCCCTAGGACACACTTAACCCCTACACTGCCCCCCCTGGTTAACCCCTCCACTGCCAGTGTCATTTACACAGGAATCAGTGCATTTGTATAGCACTGATTGCTGTATAAATGACAATGGTCCCAAAAATGTGTCAAAAATGTCCGATGTGTCCACCATAATGTTGCAGTCACAATAAAAATCGCTAATTGCCGCCATTACTAGTAAAAAAATTTTTTTATAAAAATGCCATAAAACTATCCCCTATTTTGTAAACGCTATAAATTTTGCGCAAACCAATCAATAATCGCTTATTGCGTTTTTTTTTTTTACCAAAAATATGTAGAAGAATAGGTATCGGCCTAAACTGAGATAAAAAAATGTTTTTTTATTTATTTTTGGGGGATATTTATTATAGCAAAAAGTAAAAAATAATGCATTTTTTTTTTCAAAATTGTCGTCCTTTTGTTTATAGCGCAAAAAATAAAAACCGCAGGGGTGATCAAATGCCACCAATAGAAAGCTCTATTTGTGGGAAAAAAAGGACGTCAATTTTGTTTGGGAGCCACGTCGCACGACCGTGCAATTGCCAGTTAAAGCGACGCAGTGCCGAATCGCAAAAAGTGGTCTGGTCTTAAGCCAGCAAAATGGTCCGGTCTGAAAGTGGTTAATCAAGGATGACAGAATTGTTCTGTTCCTGCTTTACTGTTCCCACAACTCAAGTCTGTGAGTGGGAACCCTGTCCCATGTCTTTCTCACTGTTTGTATATATTTTATATGAAGGGAATTGTAGCAAGCAAAGACAGGTCACTGACTGCTGCTGTGTTCTATGTTGTGCACACAGTTTCCATCGAGCCAGTTTCATCTCAATAAGAAATAATTAACTACAGAACCTCCTTGTGCATACTGAATCATGGGACTCAGATATTCCTCTGCGAAAGCTGGGGCGCTGCTCAGACTAGTGTCTTATGCATACCTCCCAACAATTTGAGATGAGAATGAGGGACACCTACTAGCAAACGTATGTAGGCATAGGACACTCCCCCTTAAAGGAGAATTAACCAACAAAAAGGTTAATTAAATCCACAAGAGCTTTTTTTTACCACTACTATTCCTTTATATTGGCTTTAAAAATGTACAAATGCAGCAATTTAGAATTTGGATGAAAGGTTTAGCACTGGGAAATACCTTTTGAAAGATAAAAAGTGCATTTTATATACAACTATATGAATCAGACCAAAATGAGGGACAAATGTGGGGGGGGGGGGGACAGAGGCACATTTCTCCAAAATAGGGACAGTCCCTCGAATTCAGGGATAGTTGGGGTCTATGCTTATGTTATGTAGTGCTATCTACATTTCAAACACGTGACACACAGGGAGATTTACTAAAACAATTGCACATAGAATATCGACTTCCAAGTTTTATTAAGCCTTTAACTGAACAAGCTGAAGTTATAAGCTGATTGGCTACCATGCACAGCTGCACTAAATTCTGTGTTCACCAGTTCTAATAAATCTCCCCAATGTATCTGCTTTACTATTTTTACAGTTTGCATTTTGGAAAAGGTGTGCATTAGCTTAGGGAGGTATATTGTCTGCAAAATATCAAGCACTGTGGTGATGTTCTTATCCTATCTGACACGCACCATCAACCAGTGCACAGCAGAATAAAAAAGAAGCATGTAAGGTTCTGTAAAAACCTCAATATGCAAGGTGAAGTATACAAATACAGATTGCTTCAAACTGGAGTTCTGTTCTACGTAGGAGGAATTAAGGTTAAGTAAATACATTTTTAGGACATAAGTGCTATCTATTGATGATATTGTCTTTCCCAAAAAAATTTATGAAATCCATAGACAAAAAAACATAACAAAACTAAAAAACAAAATTTTTTTCTACTTTGATGTGTTACTTATGCCCTGTAAACACAGTTGGACTTTCCGACTGAAAATGTGCGATCGGATCTTGTTGTTGCAAAATCCGATCATGTGTGGGCTCCATCTGACTTTTTTCGTAGGAATTTCCGACATACAAAGTTTGAGAGCAGGATCTAAAATTTTCCGACAACAAAATCCGATCGTTTAAATTCCGATCGTGTGTAGATAATTCTGATGGACAAAGTGCCACGCATGCTCAGAATAAATTACTAGACGCAGAGGCAACATCGGGAGCAGGGGGTGGGGCCGAGGTGTTGTGTGTGTGTCTATAGACGTACACAGCCCAGCTCAAGAATGCATCTGCACGAGTGTTCCCATAGCAGCTGGCTTGCTATTGGAGCACTCTGAGAAGAGGAGGAGAGAACAGCACCAGTGGGGTATCCCAGAAGAGACAGCAAATGGCCTCTTTGTGCAATACCTTTGCACAGAGCAGGAAAGTATAAAGTTTTTTTTCTTTTGCCTTTATAACCAATTTAACCATTTCAGCCCCGGAAGGATTTTCCCCCTTAATGACCAGGCCATTTTTTATGATACGGCATTGTGATGCTTTAACTGACAATGGTGTGGTCATGCGATGCTGTACCCAAACAACATTTTTTTACCCACAAATAGAGCTCTTTTGGTGGTATTTGATCACCTCTGACCACCTCTGCGGTTTTTATTTTTTGCGCTATAAACAAAGAAAGACCAACAATATATATATATATATATATATATATATATATATATATATATATATATATATACACCAATCATGATCATTACACCTCCTCTGGACTACTGTTACAAGTTCCATTATATCCAGCTACCCTATCATCATCCTTTTGTGTTTTCTCCAGTCTGGACCATATGCGCCATTTTTTTCAAGTACCTTGGGAACTTTAGACTCTGTCCTACAGCTATCCCAAGGGGATTGTTGGGGTATTAGCCATATACTGTGGTGTCTTATATATCTAATATTTTTCCATACAGACCATGTGAGCCAGGGGGTATAACCTTACATTTATGCATACAACCTTGATGATTGCAATTGTGGTCTTCAACATGCTTGCAGGAGGTGGTCATGGTGTTTCATTAGTGTGTATGTTATTGTCTGTATGCCACTGATTTTAATGTTGTTTTTTTCTAATTGCTTGGCATCAATAAAATAATTGTATTTTCTGGTAAGCACAGTGAGTTGTGCTAATTAGTTTCTTTGCATGGGATGGTTGAGCTCAATCAGGCTTTTTATTTTTGAGTTATAGTCATGGCCTTTACCCCTTCTCTCCCTCACTTTCTCACTTGGAGAATAAATTATTAGGGCAACCTTACCATTGTATTTTGAATGAGGCAGCACCTTGAGGGCCCTTCACCTTTAGTGTTTAATTTAAGTAGTATATCACTAATCATTTCACATGCCTCCACTACCAATTTAACACATCCCATTCCTATTTTTCAAATGCCACAAAACGTTAGTGTTTTTTTGTTTCAATCGATTTTATTACAATTTTAAATCATCATACAAAAGTTTACGCTCAAATAGTCATCAGAAATGTAAGGATGCATTATCCAATATGATCATTAAACACAGACAAAACATAATAATCAAAAATATAGCATATTTGGGGAGACTATCGTCCCCTGGCAGCATTCTACCAAACATTTTCCATATGGTATAACAGAACCAATAGCAAAATTGGGGAGCTCTTCTGGCAGATCACTAAACAACCCCGTTTTGGCTATAATGGGTATATTTTGTCCTGAGTAGATCAGTTGAACATCCTGATCCACAAAAGTCAGACCTTCGGGCAAGACCACCAGACATGATACATATCTCCTTCCTATCCACATCCTCAAACGCATAGGGGTGAATTTTGTTAGCCTTGTAGGAACAAGGTGCCAGCATGATAGCACTTTGTAATTTGTCTCCACCAATAAGGTGTTGAGTATGCCTTTGTGCACCATGGTCGACCATTTCGTCCACACCTCCTCCTCGGCTATCTCCCCTAGGTCCTATTCCCATGCTGTTTGGTAGGAAGGTGTGTTACCCTGATTGTTGAAGAGGGTATATAACTCCGTAATCCCTCTATGTGATTCTGACCCTCATACACACTTGTTTTTAAACAGAGTCCTAGAGGTTATATCTACCTCATTTCTCTGTAAGGTTCGTAGGAAGCAGATTATTTGGCATAGATGATATGTCTCCATAGGGGGCACTTGTAAAGTTTCCTTAAAGTAGCTGAATTGTCTTATCCCATTATGATCTATAAAGTCAACAATTCTGTACAGACCTTTGTTGACCCACCAGGTGAATTGGGTACTCTGTTGGCCTGGGAGGAAATGGGGATTGTCGAAAAGTGGGGCTACTGGTGAATGGGGGGTACAATTAACATGTTACCCTTTTGTTAGTTTGGCAAATTCAGCTATAAGTAATAAAGGACATTTATGTACAGTATGCAATGACTGCAGATTCTTGCATTTTAATTTATATTTTTATAAAAAGCAAATACCATGGAATAACTTCTCCAAATCAAAAGTAGCTAATTTAGGGCCATGGTGTTCTCTTTTATAATCTATCCTAATTCAACCAAGCTAAAATGTTTATATTAAGGCCAGATTCACATATATGCGAATTGGATGCAGCTTTCCCTGCATCCAATGAGCAATACAGGAGAGTGTGCCCGGCTGTCAATGGAGCCTGTTCGCACAGCACCAGAGCGGCCACGGTCCACATATAAAAAGGGTCCTGTGCGTCTTTGGTTCCGATTCAGTGAATCTGTGAACAGGGACGCACCGGACCCCATGCTATGAACCGCGCAGCCGCAGTATATGTGAACCCAGCCTTAAAGAACAGGGATATTTTAAAAAAAACACACACAAAAAAAATAGATCACTATAATAGGCAGAGTCTGTCCTTTAACAGGAAAGTAAAGTGTTTGAATTACAAATAATCAAAGAAATCAACAGTGGATTGAATCTTTGCAATTCGGTAAAGGATGGGAAAGCCCTATTACCAGATTATTAGATCACAGCTGCCCGATCTTCCAACACATCAAGTACACACACATGTAAATCGTAGAAACAAACCTGAAAAATAAGTAAAGCAAAACATTACTATGTGCTGAAAAGGAAATGACACAGCAAGCACTGCAATAAATTATGAATCTCCTCATGTTTAAAAACTCTTGGTGTTAGTATGCTCATCCGTCTGATCTTAGAATCTTCCCTTTAGATGGGAAGTGTGATCATTACTATAGCTAAATTTAGTAGTCCCTTTATTAAAGTGGAGTTTCAACTGATCTACTGGATGACCCATTTTAGAAAAGGAAAGGGTATAAAGCGTATATGCTGTTTACTGAATTCTAGAGTTATATTTAGAAATCTTGTTTGATCTCTCTCAATTACAAATCATATAAAAAGGCATGACTGAACAGGCATCAGTGAGGGGATGAAACCCTTTTATTACTTGCAATCCTGTCTTCGGTTAATTTCACAGCACATTTACTATGTATCTATTTATCCTAAATAAAGGCATTGCTTTATGATTATTACTATTATTTCAGTTAATATACGAGAAAAGGTTTCTACCATTCAGTCCTCAAGCATTAGGCTGTAAGTTCGTCTATGAATCTAAGCAGATAAGACTGGGTTAAATGAATGGATCATTGTTCTCTATTGAGCAACGTCAACAATGTCAACTCTATAAAATGACTTAAAAATACATTAAAAAGGTATTATGAGTCATAAAACTATACTTTTTCTTTTTTTAAATTATTTATAATAATAACTCCAAGTGAATGAGATACAGTTTTAGGGAAAATAAACGGTTCAGGGTTATAGGACAGGAATCTTTAAATTACAGCCCTCCGGCTGCTGCGGAACTACACATCCCATGAGACATGTAAAACTCTGACAATTTACAGACATGACTAGGCATGATTAGAATTGTAGTTCCTGAACAACTGGAGGGCTGTAGTTTGAGGACCCCTGCTATAGGGTATGCCATTGTTCCTTCTTCCTATAGGTTATACCCTTGTTTCTTCTTTTTTTAAGTTGCTCCTAAAACTGAAATTAGTGGCAGTGCAGTGAGCTTAATTAAATTTTCAACATAGGTCAATTGTACTTAGTCATAAAAGTGAAATGAAAAAAAAAAAAAAACAGGACCAAAATAGTTGACTCTAGTTTAGGCTAAAATTGTCTACAATAAACCTCTGATTTAAAGTGGAAGTAAAATCCCCTATCGTTTTCAGCCAAGGAAGCTGCCATCTTTGCCATCAGTTTAATCTTCAACTGCTATGGTGCTGCACATGTGATTCGTTATGACACCAGCCATTGGATGGTTTGATAGTTTGGCTGAGAGCACAGCCAATGTGCAGTTAGCATTCCCGCCATGCTTTTTTTTTTTTTAACTGTTTAAATCGATAAGTTTACTTCCACTTTAACCAAGTGTGAATTCAGTTTCAAGATGTATGCATGTAAGAATGAAATGGCTGTAGAGTTTAGATGAAATAGTGTGACCATTGCAGTAGATACTGTTAAAGCTAACAAAATGATGTTAAATATTCGTTAGCAGCTATATTATAGTTATTCAAGTGGTTGTAAACCCTTACAACACACTTTAGCCTACAGGTAAGCCTAGATTAAGGCTTACCTGTAGGTTCTGCAAATATCTCCTAAACCTACATGGTTTAGTAGATATTTACAATTCCCTGTACGAGGATTCCTAATGCACATGCACCGATGCACTTTAGAAGGGTCACGTGGCGCCATTTTCATTAAATGACATGCCGTGACTGGCGGCTCCCATGCGCACACGACTCCGGCCAGTCACAGAGCTGGAGTCCGTGACCCCGGAAGGAAGATGGACGCTTCCAGCCGGCGAGGAATTTGGGGACAGCGCTGGCTCCTGTGTCAGGTAAGGGACACATAATGGGCTACTATGCGATGCATAGTAGCCCATTATGCTTTGCCTTTGCAGGGAAACTAAGAGAAAGTAAACCTATCAGAGTTTACTTTCTATTTAAAGGTTTTGTAACTGCTCAGTTAATTTTTCATTTTGGTTCAAAATTATGCTTTAAAGTTTTGTATAGCCTCATAATCTAACCAACAATTATGTTCTTACTGGCCATGAAACACAAATGTTGTATGCACAACAAATGTGCACAGTACAATATTTAATATTTCTGTTTTACCAGTTAAATTACATAAACAAAGTTCACGAAGTAACTACTTTGTTGCCTTTTTTTATATTCAACTTTGTTGTTCTGAATTACTAAATAACATGTTTTTGCTTAACTCGTACTCTGCAATGATACTGTAGATTAGCAACTCTTCATTCTATCAGCGCCCGAGTCTCTCAATTAGCAGACAGAGCTTTGACTCAAACCTAGCAGTCATATATGTTAGAGACAACATAATGTTAATTTTTCTTTTATTCTGTCCCTGGGTTAAAAATGATTACAATCTGAAATTTTATGAAAAGATAAATTATCAGACGTTTATCAGGTCAGGAAGATATTAATGCATATTCATGTTCATGTCCTCTCCTTTCAGGAAACCATCACAAGAAGACAACATCTCGGTCCTATTCACATCCCATACTGGCATCATACTAATACTGACTGATGATAATGGGTTTAAACTGACCAGAAATTTTTTTTGTGATATACTAGCAAAAAGTCAAGTTATGGACATATTTAGTTTTATTAAATTGATGGGATTGCTTGAAGAATTAAATACTTTCTAAGTGTACATGAGATCCTAACTGTGTGCTTATGTTCTGCTCTTCATAAAAAATATTTAAGAAACACGTCAAGTTGCAGACACACCAAGATTTTTAAACATAAATACATAATATGATGATAGAAAATAAATTCAGCTTTTTTTGGGGAGTCATACAGTGCAATGGATTTAAAGTAATTTATACTATTACCATACATAAAGGTATTCATCACACTGCTCATCAGGGCATACCAGAAACTACGCTTTACCCCAAGTGTAAACAATGATTATGAGATTCATCATTTAGCATAATGCTTGCTGTTTTGGTTTGGATTCATTTTCATTTCAGCACATATAATGTTTTGTTATAAAGATATTTTTGACCAGAATGCCTTTTACACCTGGCAGGCATGAATAGCCATAAACCCTGTCACTGTATAAAGTGCTTTCCGCTTTCCTCTTATCTGAAGAAAAGCAGCAAGTACTCTAATGCCCCGTACACGCGATCGGACTTTCCAACAACAAAACTGCGCATTTTTGTTCGAAGGGTGCTGGCTCCAACTTGTCTTGCACACACACGGTCACACAAATGTTAGTCAATAATTATGAATGTAGCGACATACAAGACGTATGTGATATCTCCATTACGAACGCTTGTTTTACAAGACCAAGCACTTCCGGCTCATACTTGATTCTGATCATGCATGTTTGTACTTTGGACTTTTGTCTGACGGACTTGTGTTTACATGATCGGAAAGTCCCACAACACACATTTGTTGGTGGAAAATTTGAAAGCATGCTAGCCAACATTTGTTGGCGGAAAGTCCAACAACAAATATCCGATGGAGCATACACACGGTCGGACTTACCGCCAACAAGCTCACATCCAACATTTCCCGTCGGAAAATCTGATCGTGTGTACGCGGCATAAGTCATTGTGGATGATGTACTAAAGGCAAATTTCATTTTACAAGTGAAGTTGTGCTCATTTTCCCAGGACTTACTGAATGAGGTGAAGCTTCACTTTATAAAGAATACCCAATCAGATGCAAGGAAAATAATTTTTTTTTGCTTTCACTTGATTGCATAATGAACATGAGAAGAGCTTCACCACATTTGCCTTTAGTACATCAACCCCACTGAGTTTTAATCAGCAACATGCTGTGTGTTTTTTGAAACCCAACCACTGAATATGATTTGCAGGATTACGGAAAATTGTTATCCAATACTTACCGTAATTTTCCTTTCCTGGCCTGTCCTCACATCAGCACACAATGGTTTAATGCCTCATCTGGTGCCCACAGGACCACCTCTTCCTAGCTAAATAAAAGACGGCCTCTCCCCCACTAAGGTGCTCGATAACCTAGCCCACGACAGGCCACTAGGAAGGGAGTCCTGTGCTGATGTGTGGACAGGCCAGGAAAGGAAAATTACGGTAAGTGTTTGATAACAATTTTCCATATACCTGGCCATACCTCACGTTAGCACACAATGGGATTTAACTAGCTGAATAAATGGGCGGGAAAGAACACACAAAAAGAAACTTTGACAATCAAAGAAAAGCTGCCAAAGAAAAAATGATTTATAGGTCTCGTCCAAAACTTTGCAGAACTTGCTGACTGCACGCCTGGCTTGCCACCCCTCAGCTCAAAGGAGCTTGACCCTGTTCCTAAGCAGAAAGGCCCAATTCCTGCATGCTAATCTAATCACCCTGGTAGACTCAAGAACCTGACGGTGAAATGAAAAGGATTGTCCACTTTCCTCATATCTTTGATCTTTGCATATACACAGCAACTTGTGTAAGGACCTGAAGTCTTCCTACGGTGTAGTCAGTGACTCCATGTGAATGCTTGGATGGACTGCCCCCAGGTTTTCCTGGAAACTGGATACCACTTGCAGATGGACGTAGCATCATTATTTCTGGTAAAAAGGACACAAAAGGGGTCTTTGCAGGAAAGTGCTGCAGCCTCCAACATCTTCTGTCTGAAGCAACTGATGACAGAGGAACTAGTTGTACCACTAGAAGCCGCAATGGAAATGAAGCTTTTGCAGCAAAGGATGCCTGTACTAGTGCTTTCAGAACCAAGCCTAATTCCCGTGAAGGGAACAAGAATTTCCTTGGTGGTCATATATGGATTATGGCCTGCATGAAGTGTTTGTTCAGTGGAGTTGTATGCCATACCAACCTCAGTTGCTGATTGTAAAAATGTCTGAGCTGAGGACACAGAAGAGAAAATGTCCTTCATATCCTCATATGTAGTGTTCATGGTCTTGTGGTCTTCGCCAAGGTCTGAACCACATCGGATGAGAATCCATGCACCTCTAGTCCGATTCAATGGCCAGGCTATTAAGAATCTCACTGGATTAGGGTGCTGCCATTGAAGTTGGCATAAAAGATCTTGTTTGACCCGAAACAGGATTGGTGGTGCTGAATGACATCTGTGGGAGCAATGAAAACCAAGGCTTCTTCAGCAGGTGGAAAGCACCTGTATGGCATAAACATGTTCATAATCAAGAACACTGGAGGAAGACAAATAACAATGGAAAAAACTCATGGCACTGTGAATCCACCTTCTATCATTTCACCTTTGTACATTGTTATAAATACCAAAGGCTGTGTGTTAGTGGACTTTCTATGAGAACTAACGCTGGAATGTAGCCACCACAGGCACAAATGCGGGACTTGACCCCTCCCCCCGGCGCCCACATAATTTGATTTGATTGACAGCAGCAGGAGCCAATGGCTGCCCTGCTATCAATCTATCCAATCAAGAGCCAGGACCTTGTGGAGAGAGGGACAGCTTGCCCCAGCGAGGAGATGAGGGGGCTCAGGTAAGTAAAATGGGGGGCCGGTGACTGCCAGGAGTTTTTTCACCTTAATGCATAGGATGCATTGATGTGAAAAAACACAAGGGTTTACAACCCCTTTTAACTGCCTATAAGTGGCTCTCTGCCCAGCAAAATGTTTATGTTACAAAAAGTAACAGGAAAAAGACAGACACTTGGTGCTCTCTTGGTGGGCAATGTAAGCTGCTGCTGTCTTGTTGTCAATCATCAACTTCACATGGGTCCCTTGGAGAAAGATCCTGAAATGCTTGCAATACTAGGAAAAACAAAAACTGCCTTACATTTAAGTCAGTCAGAGCATCTATCTGCATTCCACTAGGCTCCAATTGCCTTGAACTTGTCTCTTCAGACTGGAGGTAGACAGGCATCCGACGTCAGAATTATTACATCTCCTGGGATGAGAGGCACGCCACAAAAAAGGCACACTGGTGTCCAAAACTCCAGTTCTTGTTAATTTGTGCAGACACAAAGACTTTTTAATCCATAGGCAGCCCGTCCTTTTGACTGAGGAAGGCAAATTGAAAAGCCCCCATGTGCCACCTGGCCCAAGGCAACACTTGAAAGGCCACAGCAAAATGTCTCAATGGGGCAATGCAATCCCTCGCTCACATAAATGCTGTCTCCATTACTCTTCATATGCAGATTTTCATTTTGCCATTTTTTTAAAACCACTTGATATATTTGGGCATGAAAAACTACTCCAAGATCCTTCACAGATTTAGAAGGGCTTAACTGTTTTTCCTGTTTGTTCACTAGTCAACTGACCTTGGAAAAGGATTTCTAGGATAAGGTTGTGATGCTTTGCCAGCTCCTGCCTTACACCTGTGACAAACAAAACATCGTCCAAGTAGTAATAGAGCCTTATCCCCAAAGACAAATTGCTGCCACTACTGCTAACAAAATGTTAAAGATTCTTGGTGTTGTGACTATTCTAAAACAAACACCTGAACTGGAAAGGACATCCGTTTACTGCAAATCTCTGATGTCTCTGGTGTTACACACCGATTAGTATATGGAAGTATACTTCAGCCAGGTCGATTGACTCTAACTGGTCCTCATGCTGACTATTGTCATGACTGTTCACACGGACTTCATCTTGAACCTTTTGTTATGTATGTACCCATTCAATTTCTTCAGACCCAGACAGTAGGGAAAACTCCTGATGCCTTGGGTACTAGTAAGAATGGGGAGAAGCCCCCAGATTTGTTCTTTTAGTGGCAGCAGCAGTATGGACTTGTTGCAATATAATTTTATATGTAATCTTGCAGTAATTCTTTCTTCTTGAGATCTGTTGGTCATGAATAAAAGGATTTGGTTATTGTACTCCCAGCTGTCTTTGATGTTTTGTCGCCCAAACCCTCCAAAAAGGAGGATATCCTGGCTCCTACTGGAAGACAATGTTTGGGCCCACCTTCAAAAGTTTTCCACATAGCAATCTGCTCTGGCTTGTAAACAGGAAGTTTGAGCTCCCTTCACTGTGATCTGGTAAATTCCAGCCTGGCCTATAAGATTTAGCTCCCTGTACCTTACTGAAGATCGACGACTTGAGCAAAAAAAAGACGGCTGCTTCCTTTTATTAGATTGTGGCCACACTCTGGACATCTCTTCTGTCACTCGCTTTGCCCAACGTTTTGCCAAACAACAACCTCCCATTATGGAGAATGTTACAAAGGGCTTGTGTGGAAGCTTTATCCACCCTTCAGTGGTACAACCACAAAGCTCTCATGGCTGTGACCTAATGTGCCAGCCCTAGAACTAGGTCTATTGAAGCCTGCGCTAAAAGTCAACAGCCAGGTTTAAGTTCTCCAGAACCATGCCAACTCCTGCAGGTTCCACTTGAATTAAAAGGACATTTCTTAATGCTTCAACCTTAACCGTTAACACTGTTGTTAATCAACAGGTAAAAAAAAAACTGCCACCGAATAGATTTTCTGCAAGTCTGCAGGCAAGTTCACCACAATTTCTGAGTTGAAGAGGTCTTTTTGCATGACCATTATTTTAGGTGTTTTTTTAATGCATTTTGGCATGTTACAGATGCGTTCCATACAGAAAAAAATGCAAAAATGTTCTCCTTTAGTGAACTGTACTGGAACACACTATACTGGTGTGGCATAGGCCATTGGAATCCATTGTAAACACTGTTCATGCATTTTTGACTTGAATAAAAAACGCATTGGACTGTATCTGGTGTGAACCAGTCTTAAGTCCACTTTTCAACCCCTAGGATTCCTAAAGTTATTGAAAGGCAAAAACAATTGCTCAACAGACGCTGGCAGGCCCCATCCACTCCTGGAATCTGCATTGCTTAAACATGCATTAGCCAGCTTCATTAGCTAAAGCTTGGAGGCCTTTAACTGTAAATTGGTCCTATCACATTTCTCCCATTCTTCATCAATGAGCATTTAACTCCATCATTGTGGGAAAAGAAGCTCTTCCTTTTTTACATTTGGAAATATGTGTGTGCGTTTGCGATGGTTGGGCCTGTGTCTTGCTTGTGGCATGAATATTTGTCACATACTTTCCGCTACAGCCTCCAGGCTTTGAAATTTGTGCATCCACTTCCATATCCTTTGGCATTTGAGGCAATCCATACCAATTAATGGCCAATATGCATGCAGGGCTGGGCAAGGCATTTTCTATTGCACTGATTTAAATGCATGTGAGCCATTGCCATGTAAGCTGCTTGAGGAGCATGAAAGCTGCCCTGTGCGGGAATGTGAGGAATGCATACTGTCCTGGTCAGCGGGTGACCAGTGGCGGGTCTTAAGTTTTCTGGAGTCTTTGCGTTTAGAGCTTCTGCTCCTAAAATAATTCTAAACACTATACATTGCATTCCTGGAGCATTCCTTGAGCACTTTTTAAAAATATGTCCCACGCTGGCCCCTCGTACCTTTGCTAGTCTTCTGTGCCACTGGCAGGTGTGGTAAGCTCATATCTGCAAAAAAATATGGAAAAAAACATTCTGTCACCAAGAAAAAAAACAGGTACATTATCTCTTTAAGACCTGTCTGCTTTATCTTCTTCAGAAGCAGCAGCAGGTGAGCCCAGGCAGCCTTACAGAGGCAGACAGGAGACACAGAATCTGAAACAAAAAACAGTCAGACTGTCTAACCCCTGGTAACACAGCACAGTGGGGGAGCAAACAACAACAAGTAATTACCTCACAGGAGAAAAATGGCAGGACTGAAGAGGGATGGAGAGAAATCATTTCCTCAGCTCTAAGATGGTTTAAGCTGCTGCTTGGTGACTGGCGGTCACTACCCCGCACCGCCCATCTCCCTGCCTTCTGTAACATCATCCGTCGCCACTCTCAGACTGAAGACAAAGCCAGGAGAGCAGCACACTGCCTATAGAAGATAGGAAAAACCCCAATGGAGAGGCCAATAATAACATTGCAGAGCTTACTGATACCACACCTGTAGAATATTTGTGCTATCTAAGCAACATTGCTTGCTGCCCGGCACAAGGAATACCCCGTTTTAGGAGGGTTTACATCCAACATTCTAGGTCTTCCAACTCCATGAGAGGCTGAAAGTGGTGGGGCGGTGCGATAGGGGGGATAGCCTTGCAGCAACCAAAGAACTTACCAAACTGCAATCCACAGGTGGCCTGGAGCAAGAACGAAAGAAAAGAACACCTTAGTGGAGGAGGGGCTGTCTTTTATTTAGCTAGGAAGAGGTGGTCCTGTGGGTGCCAGATGAGGCATTATCCCATTATGTGCTGACATGAGGTGGGGCCAGAAAACATAGTATTTCCATCTTTTCAATGAAAGTGGTACATGCCTTTAGGTATGTTGTCCCTGAATAACAAAAAACAATTTGTTTGCATGCAATACAGTTTTTTTAACATATAAAATGTCTTAGAAATAACAAGTAGGTTGGAAGTGAAGATCTTTTGAATATTTCATGTTACTTGCTTACAAATTGTGACCTTTTCTACTTTTTTTCTTTTATAAATTACTAGAACGCATTGAAACCCTACACAATTTTAATTATATAGCTTTAGTCAGAGTGAAACATTTCTAAAATATACCAATTAAACATGCTTTAAAATGTTTCCATTTAGAACTAATATTACTGGGGTTCAGTGATGATAATAGTAGTGTTACTTGCCATGGGTGATCTTAAAACAGTATTATGGCCCAGTGGCAGGGCTGCAAAAAATAAGTCACTGTTGTCTCTGTAAAAAAACAATCCCAACCCACATTTCCAGTTTTACATATGTTTTTAAATTGGTCTAGGTCCTCTAGCCATGTAAACTGCTAATAATTGCCTGCCCCTCCTATTGGATTAAATAGGGTATTGCATTTTAGACAAAAATTACCTACAATAATCATATAAACTAATTAGAGTGTATGTAAATGCCAAATTATTTTTTCAGTATAATTGGTTACTGTATACAGTTTTTTCATATTTTTACTTGTGAGTCTGTTGCAAAGTTTCTTATACAAAAATCCTGCCAGTAAAATCACTTAGTGTTGCAGTGTGACAACACTAAGCAATTAGTAAGTCTGCTGCCTGTATTATATCAATTAACTGTTGGTCTGTAACCAAGTAACCAAGTCTGAGGTTATGGGAGACATACAGAAAAGAGGAATGTTTACAGTTCATTACAGCGTAAGGTGGGCATGCAAATGGTAGAAGAGCTAACAGTTTGTTACAGTATAAGGAAATATAGAAGGGTGGAGAGCTTACAATGTTTTAAAGCAAACTGGAAAGCAACAGAAGCCAGGTGAGCTTACAATCTACTAAAGTATTAGAGGGAGATACAAAATGTGGAATAGCTTGTAATCTATTTAGGTAAAAGGAAGTGATTTAAAAGGTGGAAGAGCTTACAATAATTTTTGGGTGTAAGGAAGTGAAAGATGGAAGACTCTATTTGGGTTTAAGAAGTGATTCAGAAGTTGGAAGTGTTTGCAAATATTTATGGTATAGTTGATGATACAGCAGGCCTAACAGCTCACAATCTATTAGGATTTGAGATGTGGAAAATAATTTTATGTGCTTCCATATACTTAAAAAATAAGTTCTCAGTACACTTGTGGCAGATCAAGGTGGTGTAGGACTGTAGGTAGGTAAGTATTTACAGTCTATTGTGCCTGCTGTAAAGTAAACCTATTTCTTTTATTCTTAGGATAAAGCAGGAAGATTTTAAATACCTTGTCTTGGCTAATTCAAGTTGGTAAAGATGCAAGCTTTTAGGACCCCATAGCTCCCTTGATCAGGTTTTATTAATAAAATGTATCACTTAAACTACACAGTTTCTGCACTGATCGATAGCTACCATGGCTCAAGGTTCTCCTACTGCATACTGTAGTTAGGGTAAAGTAAAGGTCCAAACAATGATTTTCTAAAGCTGGAACAAAAAAAAACAAATCTTACTTCCTAGTATCTGCAGAAACTTCAGGAGCATTTTCCCCCCACCAACACAGATTCTAATACTATATTTTGGGTTGGTGACCGATATAGGAACCTAAAGTATTTTATTATTTTAGTTTTGTCTTAATGCAATAATTGTACATGTTTAAAATATTAAGTTAATTTAGGTATTCTGCTATGTTTTGTATAGGTATTTCTCTTTTTTTTTCAGGGGAATGACTCCGTGCTTTGGGTCTGTTTAGCCTGTTTTGATATGTGTTATGCTCATTTGTACAAGGAAGACGAATGATATGGATTCATTGCAATGATGGCATGGTGTTTTATTTTGTATTCTTTGGGCAGGTCCATATTACAGAGCAGCAGTCATCTTATTGAACTCATAGAGTACTCAAAACTTTTCAATTCATCTTTACAATACCCCAGTTTTTAAGATATATTCGATAAAAGGTATATTACAATAAGCCACAACAAATATGCCCTTTAAGACAACTACCATTCCCCACCAAACTCCTACCAATCGCACTTTGTGTGATGCACTTTCTTTAGCCCACATGAAATTACCCCTACTATGAAAGGGCCAATCAGCTGTGTGTTTTTTTTTTTGCTTTTCTATTGGTTCACTATCTTATCCCGCAGTTCTTCTCTTGTTACAACAAAAAAATTATTGTCATTGTAGCAGGTAGGCAGTTGGCTCATAGAAAGGAGAAAGTGAATGGAATGTAAGTATGAGTTTGAAGAAAACATCAACATATATGCATCTGCAAAAAGGATTGAGTAAGTCGTGAGAAGTAAATCATAGCCTGGTTACACTAATGCTGTCTGCCGTAAAGTCCAGTCGGGTGTACGCGGCATTACACTTTGTTACATAGTCGGGTTGAAAAAAGACACAAATCCATCCAGTTCAACTAATAAAAGGGGAAAAAATGATACAATCCTATATACACAATCCTATACCCACATTTGATCCAGAAGAAGGCAAAAAACCTCTGCAAAGCAAATTATATCCAGCAGGGGAAAAAATCCTTCCTGATCCCCCAAGAGGCAATTGGCTATTCCCTGGATCAACTTTACCTATAAATATTCATATTTCGTTATATTATGTACATTCAGGGAAAAATCCATTCCTTTTTTCCTACTGAGCTAGCAAGAACCAGCTCTTAAGGGAGTGTATTCCAAATTTTTCACATTTTTACAGCTCTTACTGTGAATAAGCCTTTCCATATTTGGAGGTTAACACTTTTTTCCTCTAGATTTAAAGACTGCCCCCTTGTCCTCTGTGATGACCTTAAAGTGAATAACTCAACACTAGGTTCACTATATCCCCCCTTAATCTCCTTTTCTCAAGAGTAAATAAATTCAGTTCCTCTAATCTTTCCTCATAGCCGAGCTCCTCCATGCCTTTTATCAGTTTGGTTGCCCTTCTCTGCACTTTCTCCAGTTCCCCAATATCCTTTTTGTGAATTGGTTCCCAAAACTGAACTGCACTGTGTTACTTTTGAGCCCTTGGTTTCCTAAAGAAAAATCACACGTTTCTGCAAGCTGTAATAATGTTAATAAAGTAAAAATATTTTTTCAAAAATATAAGCAAGAGCTAGATTTTAGAGTAGAATGCCTTTGCAGTGTTAATTGCAGCAGTGCTTTCTTTGCATGTTTCAAATCCCTTCACAACAGCTAAGAGCAACAGGAGAGGAAAGGGAAGGATTCACTGTTAGTTTCATTTGGATTATGTTTAATGTCTAGTATTCTGTATGAAACCCACTGAAGCAGGACAATGTTTGCAAGTGTATTTATTTCCTGCTACCTCTCCCAAAATTATGGAACAAAATTATTTAGTAAGATCAAAAAGCAGTCATACATAAGCATCGGTTAACTTCACTTCTTTGATTGTGTTTTGTATTTCTGCTGGAGTTTCTAAAACCTAATTTTTCAAAATTCCATACTTACGTTGCTTTTGACATCTTTCAGTTTTGGCAAAATATCTAATGCAAATCCATCCGCTTGTCCTCTTGTCCTGTTCCCTCCATTCATGTAGTTACCAATTGCAAGAATCAATCCTAAAACACACAGAACTGCAGGATCTTCTTTTAAAATCTAAACACGAATAAAAGACACACAATAGCTTAAGCTTAAAAAGAGCTTAAATAGAAACAAAGTTTACAAAAAAAATAAAATAATTGTAAGGTTGCTTTAATTGATCAAAAGTTTAATGATTTGAGTGAATAGTGTAACAATAATTTTACTATATGACTAACCTTGCTTCTGCACAGTGTTTAGAAGCTCCATAAACAGTGTTTAGAGGCTCCATATTTGACAGCAGCCACTGTTGTCTCAGCAAATCCCAACTATTATTATGACAGCTGGGAATTGCAGGACAGAATGATGGGGGAATGGCAACAACAAGGGGAGGGGCAGGGCATGCTACGTATACTCAGTGTACTTTGATTAAGTGTTTTTGGACAAACATAGCCTAAATTCCCAGAATAGTAAATAACACAAACAGTTTGTGGCAGCAGTGTTTACAGTTGCTTACAAAGTTGATAGTTACATCTGCTTTACAGAAGATATTCTAGTTAGATATGTAACTAACCTTACAAACTTTTTGTAACAATTCAAGTCTTCGATGAATGGCACTAATGTTTTCTGATATTGTTGACTGCAGCAAAATGCAGAAAACACGTTCTGAAAAATTTGGTATAGTTGTCAATTCATAAAGGAACCTGCAGGAAGTGAAAACAGCAACGTTGGATCAGAAATACTTTGAAGACCAGCAGCATTTGCATACATTTTATAAGCATAATATTACAGTAAAGAAAGAAACAGTAAAAAAAAACAATGTCCATGTCTTTCGAATTCATTGATATTAAATTTGTGTTTTAATTGTTTCAACCCTGCTTGAAGAAAGTAGCCAAGAGGAGAAAGTTTACATGCGTTTATGTTCATCGTTTTCACTCACAAAGATGTGAGGACATGACTAAAACATCTATTTTTGACTGTTCCATGCACACATACATTTGGTTCTGTAGGTTTTTAAAAAAGTTTACTTTTTTTGGATAGCATAGGGATTGTTTTGCTGTCTGTAACCCTGATCAGAAGATTTCACCTCACTTTCTGTCCCTGTGACAATTGGATTTTAAAAAAGTTTGGGTTGTTGTGAAAACGGGGATTGGTGATAAAGCTTCAGTGGAGACATGTTTTTCCTGTGATAATTCTGACAGAAAATGTTCGATAGAGCATACACACGATCGATGGGAAATGTTGGATGCGAGCTTGTTATCGGAAAATCCGACCGTGTTTATGCTCCATTGAACATTTGTTGTCAGAATTTCCACACACAAATGTTTGAGAACAGGTTCTCAAATTTTCCGACAACAAAACTTGTTTTTGGAAAGTTTGATCGTGTGTACAGTAGTGCGTCGCACAAAAGTTCACGCATGCTCTGAATCATGCAGAAGGCTATTTAACTGCCTATTGAACTTCCTTTTTCTCAGCTTGTCGTACGTGTAGTACATTACCGCGTTCTTGGCGTTCGGAATTTCCGACAACATTTGTGTGACCTTGTGTATGCAAGACAAGTTTGAGCCAACATCCTTCGGAAAAAAATCCACGGTTTTGTTGTCGGAAAATCAGATCATGTGTACAGGGCATAACAGGACTGAATTTCCCTTCCTAGGGGTAGATTTCCTCTCATGTCTCCCTCTGTTTATAAATATGAGTTATATGTAAGCCTGGTGTTTTTAACTTAGGGACTGCCTGTACACTGTAAACCTATCTCAAACTTGACAGCTGCTAGAAAAAACATAATATTACTAAACAATGATCATAAAAGACACACACCTGTACAGTGATTCCCAACTAGGCAATCTTTAAAGTGGTTATAAATGCTAAAGGTTTTTTTTTTTACCCTAAAACATTCTCTACATTAAGGGGAAAAAGCCCTTTTAGGTGCTGCTCCTCCCAAACATTTACCTGAGCCCAATCTCGATCCAGTGCAGTGTCCTCCCCATTGGACTCAGTGAGAGCAGCGGGAGCCATTAGCTCCTGCCACTGTCAATCAAATCCAGTGACAATGGGACGGGGCAGAGCCAATCTGTGAAACCATTGCAATGAACAAGTAGGTGTAACAGGTTTGTTATTTAATTTTAGCCAATATCTGATGCATAAAACAGAAATCCAGCTGAAGAAACAAGAAAAATGAATAACACATTAACCTTTTTGCTGCCAGGCCCTGTGCTCCATTTTTAAGCTCAGCTGGCTGGACCATTTTTGCAATTTTTCAATTGCTTTTTTTCCTTATAGCTTTCAGAGTTTGTAAAAGACCCCCTAAACCATATATTTTTTGAAAGCACATAATCTTTAGAATAAAAAGAAGGTGCTGCTAAGTTTTAAGGCCCTAAAATTTGTGAAAATTTTTATCAAAGCTAAATTTTCACTGAAAATACACTAAAATCATTATTATCAAATACAAACACAGCCAATTTTACAAAATTCCTGCTAAATATAAAAGCTTAAACTGTATTGAGTTAATAAATAACAAATATTTTTAAACTTTAAATTATGCCTTTTCACAAAATGGTGAAAATCGAACATACGAAAGCATGTAAATATCCAAATTTCTTCAAAAATCTGGAGGTTTTCATTTTCACTTACAGCTTTCAGTGTGTAAAAGACTCCCTCACCTAGAACCTAGGACAGGATGTGTGTTACAGGCAGGATCACCAGGTTAAAGTTTTACTGAGATGTCTGTTGAGTCCTAATTGATAAGGATGGGACTGCCTGCACAGGAATGCACGGAACACCTGTGCATTCCCGTGCAGCTGCTGCTGAGATAGCCTGCATGGGGATGTATGGAACACATGTGCATCCCTGTGCAGCCGAACACTGCCTGGCTGTAGTGTGCCCCACATAAATGATACTTTAGGCCTTGTTACACTTGCAGTTGGGAGGTGGCAAAAATGTGCGATTAAGCTGCAATAGGCACAGGCAATGCTTTATGTCCGCGGGAGGCCTCTTTCTGGAAGCTACACATTCAGGCCAGTAGAGAAGCGCCACAAATGCCCCACAACTGCGTGCAATACAAGCAGTTTCTGCAACATTTGTCACCAAAAAGGGGGTTAAAACAGGTGGTAAGCAGGAGATGCATCACTTTCTCACTGCCTGTCAGTAGCCTCTGGAGCATGATCTGAACAATGATCGGCTTCAGAGGTAAGGAATATTTAAACGCATTTCTAAGTTTACCCTTGCCATGTTTTTTAATTTTATTCTTTTTTACAATTTTATTTTGTTTTTATTTAAGAGGTAAAATTGTACTGTCAGGAAAGGTTTCACCTGCTGGTGGCACTGTCTCTCCTATGAACAGCTGTTCCAGTGTCCACCAGTGGGTGTCTCCCGTCAGTCTTGAGCCAACATCATCTCCTGTAATCAGGCATCACCTGAGACTGATTGCAGGAGGTGTATATATACCCGGCAGATGCTTTCACACACTGCCTTGTTATTGTTCCTTGAGCCCTGACCTTTGTTCGCTTACCTGTGATCCTGCATCCTGATCCTGTATTCTGTGATCCTGTTATCCTGTATCCATTCTTGAACCCCTGCCCTGCAATCTGATCCCTTCCACCTGTTCCCCCTGTTACCCTCTCCTTGTCCTGTCTTGTTCCCAGCCCTATCTGCTTTATCTCCCGTGTATGACCCTGGCTTGTTACAATTACGATTACATCTTACTCCTGTATATACTTTTGGTTTAGGCAGTTATTTAATCACTTCCCGACCAGCGCACGACGATGTACGTCGACAGCATGGCACGGGCAGGCATATTGGCGTACATGTATGTCCAATATTCGTTGCCGCCGTGCCATCGGGAGCGCGCCGCCGGCGGCGCGCTCCCGCGCTGATCGGGACCCCCGTGAGTCCGGTCGCGGGACCCGCGGACTCGATCGCCGCGGGCATCCCCGCGATCGTCTCACGGAGCGGCCGAATGGAGGAAATGCTGTATAAACAACATTTTCCCATTCTGCCTAGCAACTAGTGACGCTGATCTCTGCTCCATGTGATTGGAGCAGAGATCAGTGTACACTAAATGAAAGCCCAACCCCCCCACAGTTAGTAACACACCCCTAGGAACACTTAACCCCTACACTGCCACCCACAGGTTAACCCTTTCACTGCCAGTGTCATTTACACAGGAATCACTGCATTTATATAGCAGTGATTACTGTATAAATGACAATAGTCCCAAAAATGTGTCAAAAATGTCCGATGGGTCCCCGACAATGTCGCAGTCACAATAAAAATTGCAGATCGCCGCCATTACTAGTAAAAAAAAAAATAATAAAAAGTTATTAATAAAAATGCTATAAAACTATCCCTATTTTGTAAACGCTATAACTTTTGCGCAAACCAATCAATAATCGCTTATTGCGATTTTTTTTTACCAAAAATATGTAGAAGAATACGTATCGGCCTAAATTGAGGGGAAAAAATGTTTTTTTATATATTTTTGGGGGATATTTATTATAACAAAAAGTAAAAAATAATGCGTTTTTTTCAAAATTGTCGCTCTATTTTTGTTTATAGCGCAAAAACTAAAAACCGCAGGGGTGATCAAATACCACCAAAAGAAAGCTCTATTTGTGGGAAAAAAAGGACGTCAATTTTGTTTGGGAGCCACGTCGCACGACCGCGCAATTGTCAGTTAAAGCGACGCAGTGCCGAATCGCAAAAAGTGGTCTGGTCTTTGACCAGCAAATTGGTCCGGTCTGAAAGTGGTTAATGTGTGTCACTGGGGTTGGTTGCTGGTCAATCACTGTCATATTGGGGGTACGTTTACTTTTGTTTATTTAGTTTCCTTATAATAAATTATATTATTTTCACTTTACACATGTTTGGTTCACTCTGTTGCAGTCCACACAGTCCTGGTCGCACTAGTCCATGATATTCACAAACTGACACAGAGTAAACATGGCAAACAGGCAAAGAAGCGGAGGCGACAAGGGGGGGAGGCTGTCTTTTTAGGTGAACAGCTCTGATCAGCGGGTAATCACAGCTATTGTTTTGTTCAATAGGTTCTGCTGAACAATTTGGCTATAAGTTCATGGTCACTTAAGTGACCATGAGCTTATAGCAAAAAGAGGAAAGCAGTCCATACGGTGTACAGACCTGGCCAGCTGGAAGTAGTGCTGTAGGTAGTACGCCATACAGACCTGCCAGTGAAAGGCTTAAAAGATAAAATAACAAAGCCAGATTTTGTTACAATATTCTCCTTCAATCCAGAGATATATTCTACAGTACTTCTTTTCTGACACGAAATGTCTCTAATCTGAAGACCAGCATCATTCAACCCTCTACCTCTGAGCCTAGATCATGCTAGATCCTCCCCAGCCTGTAACTGGATAGTGAAAGGACGAAGCAGCACCGCGATGAGCTAATCGCTCTGTCACTCTGCTTTCCCTTTCTCTCAGCAAGGTTTTCTTCAGCAGATAAACTGATTGGCTCATTGTACTTCTTCCTTTCACATGCCACCCTGCTGTATAATGACTGCACAAGACTGATACTATGTCTAATGCAAGTACTTACACTGCTTGCATTAAAAATAATAACTTTAATGATGTATTAATGATTACAGAGCTGCATTAATGTGTCTTTTATTTTTGCCTACAGATCAGCTTTAAAATATATATCAATCCTAACAACGAACGTCTCCTATTTGCCCCCTTTTGGTTTGTTAAATATACTGTACATTGAATGTTTTTTTTTAATCTTTTCTAGGTACAAAAATATACCTGCTAATTCCTGGTCATTGCCTCAGAAAGCCAGTCAACAGCCAGGTAACTAGTAGAAGAGGAAGGTTATCATAAGGTGATCACACTTGCATCCTTCATATTTCTCTTGGTACAAGTTTCCTTTAAGTTTTTTTATGCTACTATTAGCTGCAACAGCTTATTTACTTTACCTTGCTTATATGCATATAGTGGTTTTCCATTGTTTATATCCTTTAGTTGAGCTCAGCACCAGTACCATACCAAAGGTATAAAATACTGTTGCTATCTGCAATTAACACATAGTTAAAGCTGAACTCAAGACAAACACCTAAATGTCTTCAATGATTTGTAATTTCCTCCATCTAATCCTAAGATTTACATAGCCCTGACACACATAGAGGCCATAATTTATTTTTTTTTAAAGCAAAACTAAACTCAAGAAAAAAATACAATATATTGCAGCTTACAGTTCTTAGATGTGCTGGTTGACTTTTATTTTATTTATTTTTTCAAATTAAGAACATTTTCAGCAAATACAGAAAATACTTTTTGATCTTGCCAGAAATGCAGGTTTTGTCACATCCTGTGACTTCCTGCACAGAAGAATTTCTTTCTTTCTAGCTATGGTCTGTAAACTACTGACTGCCTTACCTCCCATGTAATAGGGGTGAAGAGATGAGAACATGTTTCTAGTACATATCAGAAAAGCAAACTAGGGTGGCAGCCATGGCTCCCTCCATAGGTACAGCAAAAAAGTGATGTAACCTCCCAGGGACAGTAAGTGTATTTTTTTCAGGTGAAAATTTTCAAACTAAGCTTGAAAAATATATTAAAAGTTATGAGGGTATTATAGAGGTTGTAACCCTAAAAAAACCTTATAGCAGGTTAAACAGCATAGTGCTTGTGCCATCTAATCTGTGTCATTCTAAGCTGTAAAAAACCTAGTTGATCCTGCCTGTTCCTATGTCCCCCTATGTAAACTGACCACGGTAATAATGGCTGCTGATCCATGATACTGTGGTCAGTTTACATGCCTCTATCATCTTGCTGCTCTCCTTTCTCCCTCTCCCCCTCCCTTCCTGTCTGTCAGCTCCTGTGTGTAAGCTATCTCCAAACCCACCCTTCTCCTCTCCTCCTGCCACACTATTAGTAGCTGGCAGTAAAGTTAAAGAAAGATTACTGCCAGCCCCTCTGTTTCACCAAGCCATACTACATTGAGTAAATGTTTGTGTAAAATGATGACCCTAAATACCTTATTGCAGATTGTTTCTGGTCGGTCACAGGTCCTCCAGCCACTCTCCCTGATTTAAGGACTACAGCGGGAGGGGCTGAGCAGACAGCACAGTGGTCACGTGACCTCCCAGCTGACGTTCGAGGGGGATCTCGGCCCTTCCCGCTGTAGCCATTACATCAGGGGAGGAGAGCAACCAGAGGTCATGTAACAGGACAGAAACAATCTGCAATAAGGCATTTAGGTTCTGTTTCCACTACTGCAAGTTGTTTTGCGACCTGGCCCATATGTTTCAATGGTCCCCATTCTAACTAGTGGAACTCCAAAAAAGGATTTTGCACTACTTTGTACTGACTTTGGTGCGACTTGTTCTCACATGGTTCTCACCGGTCGCATGACATTACATCAAAAATCGCATTGCAAAGTCTCACTGTAAATCGCACAACTTTAGGGTAGCAATAATGGAAACCTAGCCTTAGTAGCATAATTTTACACAAACATTTACACAATGTAGTATGGCTTGGCAAAACAGAGGGTCTGACAGTAATCTTTCAGTGATTTAACAACCACTTTTAATATGAACTGTTTATTTTTCGTTATAATTTGCAAGGTTGCTTTAATTGACATGGTATGCAGATCAAAAGTCACCCCTCTGATCTGCTATAAATGAATCAGAGAAGTTACAATGAAGCAATCATAACACTGATTCATTGTAACTCTTCTTGACACTACAGATGCTGTTCTGTAAGTGTCAGTTTACACAGGAGTGGAAAGATCTGCACTTGCTTAAAAAAAAAATACAGACAGGAATTGTCAGTAAATACTGCTGAAGAGGGAGGCAGAGGAAAAGGAGCTTGGCATACTACACATGCCCAAAGTAATTAGATGAAGTCTTTTTGGCCATATGTAGCATGCCCAGTGTCAATAACTAGTTAAAATGAAAATGCCCAGTACAGTACAGGAACAGTATGGTGGATAAGGTTTCTGATTAATCAGTGGAGCATATTGGCTGGATATGCTTACGTTACAACAATGTCTAGATGAATACAAGTACTTAATAGGTACAGTTGTGTTCAAAATATTAATCCAACATCACTAACCAGATCAATCACCATTTTGGGGAAAAAAAAAATATTTCTACATAGCAAATAATTTACTAATAGGTGTGGTAGGGTAATAGAAAACCAACAGACCCGACAGTCATGACATGCATGCTGCTGATTCTGTGCAATTGAATCATTAATAGAAAGGGGCGTGTTCAAAATAATAGTAGTGTGGAGTTCAATTAATGAGGTCATTCAGTCTGTGAAAAAAACAAGTGCCAAACAACTGGCCCTTATTTAAGGATGAATACAAATGTTGTACCTGCTGGGTATAGCGCAATTCTCTCTGAAAATAAGTAAATAGGTTGTTCCAGACACTGGTCAGAAGAACAGCTTATTTGATTAAAAGGATGCTTGGAGAGGGGAAAACATATAAAGAAGTGCAGAAACTGATATATTGCCAGCTAAAATTATCCCAAATTTGGCTTTAAAATGGCAACCAAAACCAGAAAGGCATGGAAGAAAACTGAAAACTATATGAATCAAAGAATAGCCAAAACGGCAAAGACCAGCTGTCAAAGATCAGCTCCAGGGAACCTACGGGAGTCAACAATGGACTGTACTTCATACTCCTCATGGTTCTCAACCTGTACAGGGTGAGGACGAGGCACCGAGGCGGTAAAGCAGTTGCAGACCAAAGGTTTTAATAAGGAGACATGAAATACATTCGAGATATGCATATTAGAAGGAAGGTCTAATGCGTAAGCCACTGGGTTAATCCTGCGAAGAATACGGAAAGGCCCAATAAACTGAGGTGCAAACTTCAGAGAGGTAACACGAAGTCGGAGGTTGTGAGATGACAGCCAGACCCTGTCCACAACCTAGTAGGAAGGCACAGGCTGGTGTCTGCAGTCAGCATGGAGTCTTTACCTATCAGTAGCATGTCGCAAAGCCTCCTGGACTTGTGCCCAAGTGGAACAAAGACCGCTGAGATGCTACTCTAATGCAGGAAAACTCTGCGGAACAAACAAGTCAGGCAACATGGAAGGCTGGAAACCATAGTTCGCCATAAACTGGGACAATTTGGATGCAGAATTCAAGGCACTATTGTCAGCAAACTCCATCCACGGTAAGAGCTCTGACCAGTTGTTATGCCTTTTAAAATTTGTTTAGCATAACTACATCGGTATCAGCAGCAAAGCAGCTTAATTATTATTCCATTAAAGAAGATGAGAATTTTGACATCTCATCAATTGCCACATCACGAATGTTAATTCTAGATTACAAACAGTAGTTTACAACAGTGGTCATCAACCCTGTCCTCAGGGCCCACTAACAGGCCAGGTTTTATGTATTACCTTGGGGAGATGCAGACTAGAATACTGCAATCACTGAGTGGCAAATTATATCCCCTGTGATGTATTTCAGTTATCTTGCAAACCTGGCCTGTTAGTGGGCCCTGAGGACAGGGTTGATGACCACTGGTTTACAAGACCAAACTCTTCCCAGACGTTCCTTGATTCCAAGCATGCGTGTTTGTACTTTCAACTTGTGTGTGTACTGACCATCCGAATATCAGACATTGAGTTCACATCCGTCAAAAATTTTAAAGCCTGTACATCCAGCTTTTGTCTGATGAAAAAGCCAAATCGGCTGTCGAAAGCACTGTACTAACGTTCCGAAAATCCGCAGACAGCTTGTCTTACGAATTTTCCCTTTTGATTTTCGTATCGTGTGTACGAGGCCTTGCTCACTTTTATACACAATGTTTTATACACAAACCTGTAGCTGTGCTCCATTTGTGCATTTAATGGCTGAATTTTCAGTTCTGACTGGAGAGTACATTTACAAACAAAGCACTTAAGAAGATTTAAAACATGTTTCAAACATACTTAAAATACAATATTTAAGTGCTTAGGATGTCTGCTATTAATTTCACTTTGTTGTGAAATGCTTTCCTTTGAATTACAGCTTTATTTTTCAAACAGAGAATAGACCCACACAGACCAAATTTGATCTATTGCTTCTGGAGAGAAACAAAGATGTCATTCTTCATTTAGTCCTACTGTCTTCTTCACCCACAGTGTTACATATGCATTGCCAAGTTATTCTCTGTGTTATATTATGTCAGAATAAATGAATACTTCATCTACTTTGTAATGTTCTGTTTACTACCACATAGAAAAAAAGAAACTAAACTCCTTCTTACTGTTCAGGTTTGTCGAGGGGTTTTGATTGTTCCTTATTTTTTGAAGATTTGATATGTTTTTCAATCTTCTCCTGTTCTTCTGATACAGCTCTCTGTTGATGCAAAAACAGCACATTACTATGACAGGAAATTAAGCGAAGTCAAAGTTATCTCACTCACTTTTTTATATATCTTACATCCTGTACTTCATATGTAATTTGTAAGAGTTTCAATTCTCCTTGTGCTTAAGATGATTGTAGTGGTATTTGTTCACGTGCAACAACACATTGGAATACTGTCCATGATACCTTTTGTATTTGCACCAATGGTTATAGGCATTATAACCCTTCCTTTCTGTACCTTGTGATTTCCACCTGCATAAGATGTCCATTGATCATGTAGGTGCCATTAGTCGCTTGGTATGCACAACCTATAGTAGTGTACATTTTCACATCCCAGTGTCTGTAGTCTGAAAACTGATATTTCATGTGAGCAAACTGCATATCCTGCAATTATTTTCTCATTCTAGTGTTCTGCCGGTGAAAGCTTTAAGTGATTGTAAACCTTCCTATTTTTATTTTTTTAATAACAAACATGTCATACTTACTTCCACTGTGCAACTTGTTTTGCACGGTGTGGCCCCGATCCTCTTATAGGGTTCCTAGGCGGCTCCTCCTTGCATCAGATAACCCCCTATGAGAAGCGCTGTCCCGGGGGTTACCATGCGGGCGCGCTCCCGAGTCCAGCATTTGAGTCCATAGACATGAATGCCGGACTCAGTCCTGCCCCCCGATGCCTGCCTCATTGGATTTGATTGACAGCAGCGGGAGCCAATGGCTGCGCTGCTATCAATCTATCCAATAAAGAGCCAGGACCCCGTGCAGAGAGGGAGAGCGCCTATCCGCCGAGGGAATTAAGGGGCTCAGATAAGTAAAACGGGGGGGTCGGTCACTGTCATAGGATGCATTAATGTGAAAAAAAACACAAGGGTTTACAACCCCTTTAAAACAAAGTAGATCTGACACAGGCAGAGAAAATAACACATATCTCACCATTATGGAAGATATGTGTTTTATCACATTAGCGCTCACATATTTGTGATGCAACACAGAGGAAATGGTGAGCCAAGCATTGGAAATTATGACCCAGAACAACAAGTTGCTTGTACCTCTGTCGAACAGAGACAGGCTACCTGCAGAAGTAAATGGACATAAGGAATTTGATCAGTCATAATACTGCAAACTGCAGCTCCAACATGTGAGCCCATACTAACAGTAAGTAAGGCAAAAAACAACAACACAGGGAATATACTTACACTCACACCTAGCTAAAACAGCAAAAACTATTTTGTAAGATGGGCTTATGGGTGGATTTCCCCCTCCTTGGTCTAAGCAGTACTGCTTAGACTCAGAAGGGGCTAGTCCCCCAAAAACATAATCTTAAATATTAACTGTTAGTGCAAATAAAAAAGTATGCTTATGTTCTAATTCCTAAGTGCAGTCTGCCTGGGTGTCAACTGACACAATTATACATAAATCATGTTGCCGACTTTCAATTAATTATTGCTGTGTATAAAAAAAGTTTCAAACGAATGCCCTCGTCTGCCAAGGCAGTCAACATTGTTGCTGTCCCTGCACTGTTTTGATATTTCCATTGATGGTATAGTGGATCATTTCTCACAATGGGTCTGTACATCTACGAATCTGACTGCTAGTAGTGTTGGGCACCATTTTAGCTGTTGGTTCTTGGTGTACTGCCGCATAGTGAACAAACTCCTTGTCCACAACCTAGTGGCTATAACTTCTGAACTTGTTAAGATGATACTAAAGCCTCATACACACCGCTATTTTTTTCTGTTTATTCTCAGCAGATTGAATGAAAAAACAAACTGACAGCTCAGGTCAGAGCCGCTGTACTAACAATATGATGTTAGTACAGCAGTCTCCCCTGCTGAGCTATTGTGTTCTGAAAGGCTGATGGCTCCCCTGCCAGAACACTCTGGTCAGCTGATCCAATGCCAATCAGCAGACCTTTTTCAGTCATGGCTCTTCGACAGAAGCCGACCAAATGGCCAGCTTCTGTTGGACCGGCTGCCATACACACAGGCTTAATGTTGGCCATTTTCTATTGAACCAGCCAATGCTGGCTGACATTCAGCCACGTGTACTAGGCTCTAGGATAGCTATACAACAGGGATAGGTGGGGATGGCACTAGACAATTAGCCTAGAGGTAACTATATTAAAGAGGAAGTAAACCCTGATGCATTGCATAGTAGCCCATTATATGTCACTTTCCTGACACAGAAGCCAGCGATGTCCCCACTGTCCCCTCTTCCACGAAGTGTCCACCTTCCTTATGGGTATCACGGCTCCAGCCATTCACAGCGTCACTCCCGCACATGCGAACGGAGCCGCTGCTAACGACATGATCGCCGTTAGCAACGGCACGCTCAGTGTGCCTGCGTGCTGCTGTCTACGGCGCATGCGCCATAGACAGCTGTGCCTGTCTTTTGCAAATATCTCCTAAACCATGTAGGTTTAGGAGATATTTCTTGCACCTACAGATAAGCCTTAATCTAGGCTTACCTGTGGGTCAAAGTGGTCTGTAAGGGTTTACAACCACTTTAAAAAAGGTCAGTAGTAACATGTATCATGTGCCTGATTTTGGCTTCAAACCTTACTGGGGTTAATTTACTAAAACTGGAGGGGGCAAAATCTGGGGTAACGCTACATAGAAACCAATCAGCTTTGTTTGTCAATGCTTAATTGAACAAATTGAAGTTAGAAGTTGATTGGCTATCATGCACAGCTGCAGCAGATTTTGCACTCGTCAGTTGTAGTAAATCAATCCGACTGTGTCCTGTACTGATTTTAACCTAACCTTTTGTTCTGTTCTAATTGCTTCATTTTATCTAGTGCATTATGTTTCACTCTGCTGTTTGCTTCCATTGAACCTTGTGCTTTATTTTACTTTCAAGTAATGTATCTATCCTAGCCACTTACTGCTATTTCATTCCTGACCTTGACATTGCAAACCTTACCTGATCAATTCACTAAAACATAATGCATGCAGTATATTCGGGCCTGTTGTTTACTCAGTAATTTTTGCTATCAAAAAACATGTTTTGAAATGATTACAGGTTTTATCACACGGAACAGCTAGTTTTACCACATGAATATTATATTATTGATTTTTTTGTAGTATTTATATGCCAACCCCTATTCACAAGGAGTATTGCACAGGGCTTTCATGCCTTAAAATATTGCTTGATTCTGGTGAGTGTAAACTGTGTGGTCCAATCCAGGTGGAGAAAGTATTCTATTTCATGAATATATCGTTTTTTAGCAGTTATGAATCAAAAATAGACAAAAGCAACAGTTATAGTCTATCTCAAGCCAAATATGTTTTGTTTAGTTTTGGACAGACTAGAAAACATTTGCATTTCCCTAACTTTCTGTCCCTTTGACAGCTGAAGATGAAAGTAAGGGAAATTCTCCCCACTAGAGTTGAAGACAACAATAATAAACCTGATAACATTTGTGTATGAGCTACACTCTATAAAGCTCTCGACCAACAAAAACATGGTTATGTACAAATTTAAACTATGAATGCAAAAAGTTACCTGCATTCCAACAGTGTTTAGATGTGTAGATGTGGTAATATAGTCAGCTTGTAGAGGCCCTACAGGATACACCCCAAAGAGCTAGCGCGCATAAGCGAACGCATACGTGAGTAGTGCCCGCATATGAAAGGTGTTCAAATCACACATGTGAGGTATCACCACGATCGGTAAAGCGAGAGCAATAATTCTAGCTCTGGACCTCCTCTGTAACTCAAAGCATGCAACCCATAGAATTTTTTAAACGTCGCCTATGGAGATTTTTAAGGGTAAAAGTTTGTAGCCATTCCTTGAGCGGGCGCAATTTTGAAGCGTGACAAGTAGGGTATCAATTTACTTAGCGTAACATTATCTTTCACAATATAAAAAAAAAAATTGGGCTAACTTTACCATTGTCTTATTTTTTTATTCAAAAAATGTATTTTTTCCAAAAAAAAGTGCGCTTGTAAGACTGCTGCGCAAATATGGTGTGACAGAAAGTATTGCAACGACCGCCATTTTATTCTCTAGGGTGTTAGAAAAAATAATTATAATGTTTGGGGGTTCTAAGTAAATTTATAGCAAAAAAAAATAATGTTTTTAACTTGTAAACAACAAATCTCCTTAAGGCTGGATTCATACCTATGCAGTTTTATTGCTTTTTGCATTTTGCAGATTTACACTACAGAATGTTTTCCAATGAAAACCATGTTAAATGGACTGTAGTACAAATCTGCAAAATGCAAAAAGCACTAAAAATACATAAGTGGCTAGGCTGTGTGAAGGAGCATTTCAGGATGTTCTCCAACAGGTAGAGTTTCTACACTAGACCATACTTATGCATCAATATATGATCATAAACACCTCCATTTCATTATTTTAGGATCGTAGATTTTTTGATTTACAAAGATAAGGAAAAAAATATATCAACTAATATTGATAAAATTTAAATATATTTTAGCTACATGTATATATCAAATATCTTGTTCAAATAATACTTACATTTTCATACAAAGCTTGAAGAGTTTCTAAATCAACAACTGAATAGTCCATTTTTAAAATGGCTAAAATAAGAAAAAATAAAACATGTGTTAGACAATACATATCTTTTAATGGAACTGTAATCAAGATTTATTTTAGTGCTGACCTTTTTTTTTTTTTTTTTTTAGAATACCCAAGTTTTTCCCAAATTGAAAAATGTTTATTTAGTGTATTTTTGGCTTTTAAATGTCTCCTTTGATATATAGTAAGCCTGACAAGGTCAGCATGATGGGACAGCAAGAAGCATTATGGAGAAATCAGCAATGGCAGCCTCTTTATTTCACTCTATATTTAGCTTGCTGCCTATGGCATTTTTAAAGGAGAGCTTTCACATGCTTTTTGCCAGCTAGTATTGACTGGCAGGCTTCATCTCCCTTAAGCTATCCTACTATACCCACTCACTGTGGTATGTACAGGCATACCCCACTTTTAAATACACAGTGGGGTTTATTTACTAAAGCTGGAAAATGCAAAATCAGGCTCACTTCTGCATAGAAGCCAATGAGTTTCCAGGTTTTATTACCAAAGCTTAATTGAACAAGCTGTGGTAAAAAAAGCTCATTGGTTTCTATGCAGAAGTTAGCCTGATTTTCCAGCTTTAGTAAATAAACCCCATTGTGTACTTAAAAGTGGGGTATGCCTGTACACAACCCAGGAGTCCCACATAATAGTTCTCAATGAAGAGCTTCCAGGCCTGATTCACACCTATGCAGGTTGCAGTTTGCATATTGCAGGTGCAATTTGCTTTTTTCAACACACGCTTTCGATCCATTGAACCAAAAGAACTGAAAAAAGTCCCTGGCCCTTTCCATAAAATGCACAGATGTGAACTACATGCATAGGAAACCATGTTAAATGGACTGTAGTATGTTTCTGTAAAACTGAAAGCTCACTAAAACATGCATAGGTGTGAATCAGTAAAAAACACGTCAAAGTTACACAGTGATCCAAAATGTCCCAGTTCTCTAAAACAGTTGTTCTCAACCCAGTCCTCAAGTACCCCCAACAGGCTATATTTTGGGAATTTCTCTTAAGCCTCATACACACGATAGGACTTTGTACAAACTTTCCCTTAGATTTTTGTACAAAGGGCGTCAGCCCTGAACTTGTATTGCATATACACAGCAGGACTTTTTCAGCCAACTTTCACCAAATCACGTGGTTTTTCTGCTCTTTACCGCCACCTTTGGTCAACTTCTGTATTGTTGTCTGATCTTTTGCATTGGTTCTGAGCATGCCTGTTTGTACTTTGTACAAAAGTCCTATGGTTTTCTGTACACACGATCAGACTTTGCTCCATCGGACTTTTGTTGCCAGAAAGTTTGTCTGTTCGCACAGCCAACAAAAGTCCGATGAAAACCAAAAAAGTTTGTCCGATGGAGCATACACACAGTCGGATGTTGCTCCAAAACAGCTAATTTGCATGTTTGTTGTCAAAAAGTCTGATCGTGTGTATGGGCCTTTAGGATGCATTTTTAGTGCTTTTTGCATTTTGCAGATTTGCACTACAGAGCGTGTTCCATAGGAAACCATGTTAAATGGACTGTAGTGCAAATCTGCAAAATGCAAAAAGCACTAAAGCCTCATACACACGATAGGACTTTGTACAAACTTTCCCTTGGATTTTTGTACAAAGGGCGTCGGCCCTGAACTTGTATCGCATACACACGGCAGGACTTTTTTCAGCCAACTTTCACCAAATGATGTGTTTTTTCTGCTCTTTACCGCCACCTTTGGTCAACTTCTGTATTGTTGTCTGATCTTTTGCATTGGTTCTGAGCATGCCTGTTTGTACTTTGTACAAAAGTCCTACGGTTTTCTGTACACACGATCAGACTTTGCTCCATCGGACTTTTGTTGCCAGAAAGTTTGTCCGCTCGCACAGCCAACAAAAGTCCGATGAAAACCAAGAAAGTTTGTCCGATGGAGCGTACACATGGTCGGATGTTGCTCCAAAACAGCTAATTTGCATGTTTGTTGTCAAAAAGTCTGATCGTGTGTATGGGCCTTTAAACTGCATTGGTGTGAACCCAGCCTAAAGGCCCATACACACGATCAGACTTTTTGACAACAAACATGCAAATTAGCTGTTTTGGAGCAACATCCGACCATGTGTACGCTCCATCGGACAAACTTTCTTGGTTTTCATCGGACTTTTGTTGGCTGTGCGAGCGGACAAACTTTCTGGCAACAAAAGTCCGATGGAGCAAAGTCTGATCGTGTGTACAGAAAACCGTAGGACTTTTGTACAAAGTACAAACAGGCATGCTCAGAACCAATGCAAAAGATCAGACAACAATACAGAAGTTGACCAAAGGTGGCGGTAAAGAGCAGAAAAAACACATCATTTGGTGAAAGTTGGCTGAAAAAAGTCCTGCCGTGTGTATGCGATACAAGTTCAGGGCCGACGCCCTTTGTACAAAAATCCAAGGGAAAGTTTGTACAAAGTCCTATCGTGTGTATGAGGCTTTAGTGCTTTTTGCATTTTGCAGATTTGCACTACAGTCCATTTAACATGGTTTCCTATGGAACACGCTCTGTAGTGCAAATCTGCAAAATGCAAAAAGCACTAAAAATGCATCCTAAAGGCCCATACACACGATCAGACTTTTTGACAACAAACATGCAAATTAGCTGTTTTGGAGCAACATCCGACTGTGTGTATGCTCCATCGGACAAACTTTTTTGGTTTTCATCGGACTTTTGTTGGCTGTGCGAACAGACAAACTTTCTGGCAACAAAAGTCCGATGGAGCAAAGTCTGATCGTGTGTACAGAAAACCATAGGACTTTTGTACAAAGTACAAACAGGCATGCTCAGAACCAATGCAAAAGATCAGACAACAATACAGAAGTTGACCAAAGGTGGCGGTAAAGAGCAGAAAAACCACGTGATTTGGTGAAAGTTGGCTGAAAAAGTCCTGCTGTGTGTATGCAATACAAGTTCAGGGCCGACGCCCTTTGTACAAAAATCCAAGGGAAAGTTTGTACAAAGTCCTATCGTGTGTATGAGGCTTTAGATAAAATAGCTGTCCAAAATACCAAGCCATTGACTCTGATTTAAATCACCTGTGCAAGTTAAAGGAAAACCTGCAAACATTGCCTGTTGGGGGATACTTGAGGACAGGGTTGAGAACCTCTGCTCTAAAGCACTTGGTAACTTGACCCTATTGTCTTGTAAACACTACGACAAAATCAGAAAGAAAATTTTGGCTTTTGGAGCTATCATCTATTGAGAGCCAATCATGACAGTTCATGCTAAATTATCTGAAGGGACAAGCATGGAAAGTTTTCTCATAAGATAAGAGAATGAACAATTTTCATTTATTCAGTACAGTATTCGTCCATAACAAATTTGAGACAAAGGCAGTGCATGCTTGGAAACTTAAGAATACATTACAATACAATACATTATATGATTATGGGAAGCTTTATTCTGTCTTTCATGAAATTTCCTAACTCTAGTAACCTATTAATTTTCAATATGAGACTAGTATGCAAAAAAAAGGACGATCATTCGTCCGATATTTTCATTGTGTGCATCAGGGGAAGTTCAGCCTTAAGTACTCCTCTGTGCCACTTTTGGCATGTAATTTATTTTGGGGTGGAAGCCGGTACCTAGGCGAGCCGAACAGATGCTCTTCTCTCCCTCTCCCTCCTTGCAGTAATCTAGGGCATGTCACAGGTCCTAGATGACTGCTGGACCATTCAGGACAAGCAGCGCGAAGCACAGTTGAAATGCTGGCGCCAGGGAGAGAAAAGGCAGAGAAGAGATGGCTCGGGTAAACACATCGCTGGATTGTGGGACAGGTGAGTTTGTGTTTATTAGGCCTCATGCACACGGACGTTTTTACAGCCGCTTTTTTGAGCTTTTTTTGCAGCTTAAAAACGGCTGTCCATGTTAGTCTATGGCTTCATGCCCACCTAGGCGTTTTTGAGCTGCAAATGGCATAGGCGTTTTTAAGCTGTAAAAAAAAACCAGGACCAGTGCGTTCCGTGGCGTGGAGCTAGAGCTGTAAAAACGCAAATCGCGGGAAAACACGCATAAACGCGCATAAACGCGCATAAACGCACAACATATTTTCTTTGTTTTCTGAGTGCTATAGCCAAGAGATGTGTTTCTTAAAAAACGCTACTTAACGCTAACGCTAAAAAACGTGCAAAAACGCGCAAAAACGCCAATGCAAAACGCGGTAAAAATCGCGTTTTTAATGAAGATTTTTCCAGGCATCGGAGCTAGCTTTGCAGCCAGTTTTTTAAAACGTCCATGTGCATGAGCACTTAAAAGTCAGCAGCTACATTATTTGTAGCTGCTAACTTTTAATAAACATGAAGTCCTAAACCTTCACCAACCAAACCCTAACAAGTAAACTAAACCCGAATATTAGCCCTCTTAACCTGCACCCTAATACTTAAAGCGGGGTTCCACCCTAAAGTGGAACTTCCGCTGATCGGAACCCTCCCCCCCTCCGGTGTCACAATTGGCACCTTTCAGGGGGGAGGGGGGTGGAGATACCTGTCAAAGACAGGTATTTACACCCACTTCCGGGCATAGACTCCCGTGGGAGTCTATGCCTCTTCCTGTCCTGCTGCGCTGTCTGCTGAGACACACACGGGTCTCAGAGACAGTGCGGACAATTCCTATTGCGCTGCGCGACTCGCGCATGCACAGTAGGGAACCAGGAAGTGAAGCCGATTCGCTTTACTTCCTGATTCCCTCACCTAGAATGGTGGCGGCAGCAGCCGAGAGCGGAGCGATCGATCGGCCTCGGCTGCCGGCATCGCTGGACCCTGGGACAGGTGAGTGTCCATTTATTAAAAGTCAGCAGCTGTAGTATTTATAGATGCTGGCTTTTAATATTTTTTTTGTAGGTGGAATCCCTCTTTAAAGCAGAAAAATACACAGATGAAATACATATAAGAGGTCTGTTTAATCTGTCAAAGGATTCGTTTTTGTTATCCAGTCTCAAGATTTAGAAAGCCCTATTGGACAGCTCAGTCAACTTAACGACCTGAATTTTCTCTGTTAAAGTAATAGTATGTTATCCTAGGTGCTAAAATAAGCTTTCAATTTCATCAATATCTGCCATGAAGGTCCGTGTTTAGGTACTCCCTGTTATATGCCAACAACAATATATTCCTGTCCACCATTTGTGCTCCTACAGTGTAACCATAAGGCCCCTTTCACACTGAGGCGGTTTTCAGGTGCTACAGCGCTAAAAATAGCACCTGAAAAAATCCGGCCCCTTTCACTCCAGTGTGAAAGCCGGAGGGCTTTCACACTGGAGCAGTGTGCTAGCAGGACGGTGAAAAAAGTCCTGTTGGCAGCATCTTTGGAGCGGTGAAGGAGCGGTGTATTCACCGCTCCTAAACCGCTCCTACCCATTGAAATCAATGGGGCAGCGCAGCCATACCACTGGCAAAGCGCCGCTGCAGCGGCCCTTTGCGGGCGGTTTTAACCCTTTTTTCAGCCGCTAGTGGGGGTTAAAACTGGCCTGCTAGCAGCCGAATACTGCTGCTAAAATAATGGTAAAGCGGCGCTAAAAATAGCGCCGCTTTACTGCCGACGCCGCTCCCGTCCCAGTGTGAAAGGGGCCTTAGGGATGAGCTCGATGTTCGGGTCGAACATAAGTTTGACTTGAACATTGGGTGTTCACTCGTTCCCGAACAGCGGACATTATGGGGCGTTTGTGGGAAAATTTAAAGCACGGCAGAACGCCCCATAACGCACTGCGAGATCGCAGTGCATTACTGTATGATGATTGGCCAAAGCATGCACCTGACCTGCATGCTTTGCAAATCACAGCGTGCTCTGTTGAGAGAGCCATAATTGGCCAAAGGCAGGGGGACTAAGTCCATGTCCCACACTATATAAGGCTGCTTACAGAGCGGCCGCGTGTAGTGTTGTTGGTGTGGACAGAGAGATAGCTTGAGTTAGAATAAGCAGGCAGGTTATTCAGCTAGTGGCAGTGTATTTGAGATATATATATATATATATAAAATCAAATACACTGCCACTAACTGAATGTCCAAAAATGGGCCCAAAGTGTCAATATTTTGTGTGGCCACCAATATTTTCCAGCACTGTCTTAACCCTCTTGGGCATGGAGTAAACCAGAGCTTCACAGGTTGTCACTGGAGTCCTCTTCCACTCCTCCATGATGACATCATGGAGCTGGTGGATGTTAGAGACCTTGTGCTCCTCCACCTTCCGTTTCAGGATGCCCTACAGATGCTCAATAGGCTTTAGGTCTGGGGACATGCTTAGCCAGTCCATCCCCTTCATCCTCAGCTTTTTTAGAAAGGCAGTGGTCATCTTGGCGGTGTGTTTCCGGCTGTTATCATGTTGGAATACTGCCCTGCAGCCCAATCTCCGAAGGGAGGGGATCATGCTCTGCTTCAGTATGTCACAGTACCTGTTGGAATTCATTGTTCCCTCAATGCTCCTTAGTGCCAGCAGCATTCGTGCAGCCCCAGACCATGACACTCCCACCACCATGCTTGACTGTAGGCAAGACACACTTGTCATTTGTACTTCTCACCTGGTTGACACCACACACGCTTGTCACCATCTGAACCAAATAAGTTTGTCTTGGTCTCATCAGACCACAAGACATGGTTCCAGTAATCCATGTCCTTAGTCTGTTTGTCTTTAGAAAACTGTTTGCGGGCTTTCTTGTGTATCATCTTTAGAAGAGACTTCCTTCTGGGACGACAGCCATGCAAACCAATTTGATGTGATGTACGGTGTATGGTCTGAGCGTTGATAAGCTGACCCCCCCACCCTTTCAACCTCTGCAGCAATGGTGGCAACGCTCATACGTCTATTTCCCAAAGACAACCTCTGGATATGACGCTGAGCACGTGCACTCAACTTCTTTGGTCAAACATGGCGAGGCCTGTTCTGAGTGGAACCTCTCCTGTTAAACATTCGGTGTAGCCTATATCTGCAGTGCATTCAGTGGTGTACTAATACACTTCAGGCAGTGTACACAATATCTAATACAATGTGTATAGTTTCTACTACACTTCTGGTAGTGTACACAATATACAATACAGTGCAGCCATTGTACACTTTCTAATACACTTCAGGTGGTGTTCACAGTATCTAATACGGTGTGGAAAACAGAAAAATACATCATGTCCGGAAGGCCATCAAGGAGAAGCAGATGCTCACGGGCCACTAAGAGAGGGCAAGCAGCTCTCTGTGTTTACAGTCAACAGTGGTGGTCGTGGACATGGCACATCCTCTACAGATGGCCGTGGGGCACTCTTGTCCTTTTTTGCTGCTGCTGGCCGTAGTAGGTAGTTTGCCTTCCAACGCAGCTATCAAAGCAGCATATTCCATGGGCTCTTTGTCCACAGTCACTCCTTCCCTAGCCCCACCATCTTTCACGGAAGAGTCCCCAGAATTATTCGACCACAGTGTTGGTTATATGCGCAGCGATTTGAAGGCTCTGATGTTGGTTCACAGGTTGAGGAAGGTAGTAATGTGAGCCTGGGGGGGGTGCCACAGAAGGACAAGTAACTGGCAGTCATGTTCCCCCAGCTGCACCATACTGCCAAGTTTACTCCAGTGATGGGGAGGGAGGGGATAATGACATCACTGACTGTACTTAGGTGCCTGAGAGAAAAGAGGAGGAAAGTGAGGCACAACTCCAACGAGGCAGGATGTCTTCTAGGGGGCAGCTTTAGGGCAGCAACCCTATTGATTCACACCACAGAGCTCCACAGGTGCAGGGTGCTGCTGAATCCCCGCTGACTTTTAAAAGTTCCTACCTTGCAACCTAGGTCTGAAGCGGATCAAGCGCGGCCAGAACAGCAGCTGCTTGGGCACCACATGCTTGACCAGACATATGACGATGTGCCATGCAGTCCGTTGGCAACAGCACTTGAAAGACCCACATCAAAGAAAAAGGCGGACTTCTCCTTGCTCCTCATCTGGGATCTCCAACCCTACTATACCTCCAGTCCTTTCAAAAGCCTGCACTGAGAGGAATGAAGGTATAGCAATAGGTGACCCAAGTACTTGCAGCCAATCCCCAGTTGCTGAACCGTAAAAAGAAATTCGGTCCCAGCCATCCACATGCTCAGTGTCTAATTGCTAGCTTGGCCAAATTGCTAGCACTGCAACTGCTGCCTTTTCAGCTGGTAGACTCTGCCCAATTTCGTGAATTGGTGGAATGTGCTGTACCTCAGTGGCAGGTTCCAAAACGTCATTTCTTTTCAAGGCCATTCCTGCTCTCTACCGGCATGTGGAAGGCAATGTTTTGGCCTCGTTGGACAGGGCGGTCAGCAATAAGGTTCATATTATCGCTAACCTATGGTCCAGCAGGCATGGGCAGGGACATTACCTTTCCTTCACAGCGCAATGGGTAACTCTGCTGGCAGCTGGGAAGATTGCAGGATAGTGTTGTTGGAGCTTGTTCTGTCACCACACCTCCAAAATGCTAGTGGTGATTCTGCCACAGCTCTCTCCACCCATTCCTCTTCCTCTATGGCCTCTTCTGCAGATTTATCCTCTGAACCAGCGATGCTTCATAAGCTTTCAAAGGGATACTAAAGCAGTCAAGCTAAAAGATGCCATGCGGTGCTTGAGTTGGTCTACCTAGGGGACAGGAGTCACACTGGGGCAGAAATTCTGTCAGCTCTGCAGGGGTAAGCTCAGAGGTGGTTGACGCCAAGCCAGCTTCAGCCAGGAATGGTTGTTTGCGACGATAGCACCAACCTTCTCTCTACCCTCCGACAGGGACACGACCTATGTTCCATGTTTGGCACATGTCCTGAATTTGGTGGTACAGCGGTTCTTGAGCAGGTGCCCAGGCTTACAGGACCTCCTGGGGCAGGCCAGAAAAGTCTGTGGTCATTTCCACCCGTCATACAATGCCAGTGCTCGGCTCGCTGACATTCAAAGGGAATGCAACCTACCCACCAACCGCCTCATTTGTGACATGCCCACCAGGTGGAACGCAACATTGGAAATGCAGCTGCTGCACACACAGCAGAGGGCCATCATTGAGTACCTGTGTGAGTATGACACCAGGACAGGGTCAGGGTAGCTTGGCTTCTTTTCACCAGGCCAGTGGCTACTAATCGAGGATGCATGCACTGTCCTGTCACCATTTAAGAAGGCCACAAGGATGGTGAGCAGCAACAATGCATGCATCAGTGACACTGTTCCTCTAGTCTTCCTGCTGGAACACACGATTCATAGAATCATGGAATTAAGGCAGAACAGCGTGAGGAAGAGGAGGACTTCCTTTCCTTTCAAGGCCCCATTTATCCAGATAGCATTCCTGCGGGCCTGCCAAAAACACAGAAAGAAAAGGAGGAGAATTGTGTCAGCATGAATGAGGATAACATTCAGCAGCAGTCTTCAAGGGAAGGTTTTTAGTCCCCAGAAACCCAAGGAGTTGGACGTGGCTGGAAGGAGGTAGTTACAAATCATGTGATCCTTAGTGACCCAGAGAACTCAGAATCAAATGCCTCTGCAAACTTACACTGCATGGCCTCCCTGATTCTGCAAAGTTAAGGAAAGGGATCATTACTGGCTGGCAATCCTTCTTGACCACCTTACAAGGGTAAGGTTGCAGAACTCACCCTGCCTTCAAAGAGGGAGCAGAGTATGAAACTTCTTCAGGGGGCTTTGAAGAAAGGTTTGTGCAATGCATTTCCAGACCATTTCCTGGTGCTGGACAACGTTTTGCTGAGGCTTCGTTCAGTCGGAGGAAGAGTGGTGGAGAAGGTGGCCATCTGGCCGATGCCTTTAAATAATTTTTCAGTTCTCAGTGCCAAGGTCTGATCAGTTCAAGCAACCATCACCAGCGTATGCATTAAATGGTGCAGGAATATTTAGGTGCAAGAGTAGAGTTGGAGACCTTTCCAACAGAGGGTTACTGGGTCTTGAGGATGGACAACTGGCCAGAACTTGCTCAATATGCAATTGTGCTACTGGCCTGTCCTGCATCCAGCATGCTATCTGAACACACATTCAGTGCTGCTGGAGGGTTTGTAATGGATCAAAGAGTGAGCCTGTTCACAGAATCCATTGATAGGCTCATATTCATAAAAATGAGTCAGTTTTGGATCAGCAGATATCAAGCGCCTGATGCTGATGTAACTGATTGAATTTGCTATGGATGTGGGATCCCTTGAAGACTGCCTATGCTGAGTATCCTAGTCCTCCTCAATCTTGATGATGCTAACTTCCAACAATATGTTTGGTTTAGGGCACCACCACCACCCAAGGCCCAACTTTTCTGCCTTAACAGGGGCATGTAATTGCAATTTTTGATATAATATTTCACAGCAGGGCCCATTCCTGCACCCAATAAGAGTATCTGTGAGGGATTATATTGTTGTGGCACCACCGCCACCACCCAAGGCCCAATTTTTCTGCCCCTGTTTAACAGGGGCATGTAATTACAATTTTTGATATATTTCAACGCAGGGCCGGTTCATGTGCCTAGCAAGAGTAACTGTGAGGGCTTACAGTGTTGTGGCACCACCACCCAAGGCCCAAATGTTCTGCCCCTGTTTAACCCTGTTGAGGGTAGAGACCGATGTGAGTGTGCAGTGTACAGGGATAGGGACAATTGTAGACACTCAGGTTGAACTGGATGGTCTGGTGTCTTTATTCAACCTTACTAACCATGTAACAGGGGCATGTAATTACAATTTTTTTATATAATATTTCACAGCAGGGCCCATTTCTGCACCCAACAAGAGTAACTGTGAAAGCTTACAGTGTTCTGGTACCACCAACACCTAAGGCCCAATTTTCTGCAGAGTGTGTGGGGCAGGGTGTATAGTGTGTGTGTATATATCACATCCCTGGTAACCATGTTACATGGGCTTTTTAAGAAAACTTTAAGTGGGCATTTCAACTTATAATACAGAAGGTACACTGTTGTCACCATCAGAAAACCCACCCTGGGAAATGCTTTAAAACCTAAAATTCTTACGGAAATCATAAAAAATGATAGTTAACAAAAAACTCTTTCCTCGTTTTCCTTAGCTAACCTTCCGAGTTTAATTTATCCCAGCTGAGTCTGCTGTCACTTTGACAGGTGGTCCTCTGTGCTCCATGTGTCAGGGGAAATCCCAGCCCTCCTGATACAGAGCGGGCCAGCTATCACACTTATCTACTAATTAGAGTGAGAGAGCCATTTTCCTAATATAATCTGTAAGACTGGGCTGTTGTTTTGACAGCCTGGTTGTACAGCATACAGTAGACAGTTGGCACAAAGGCAGGAGGGGACCCTGTCGTTGATGTGCCCCTCGACTTTAGCATCCGAGGTGAGAACTCAGATCTCTGTGTCTACCCTGCCACGTGTAAATTTTTTATAGAATTTGTCTTTGTACTTGTTTGCCGATTATTTTATTCACTGGATTTCCTTTCTCTAGTGCTTTAGATTTCTTCGGGGTTGGTTGCTTTTTGCAGTTCACACAATTTTCTGTGCTCATTATTGTTTTTTTGTTTTTTTCACGATTACTGAATAAAAATCCTTTACACCTAATCATGTGCCTCTACTCTCTAATGTGGTTACAACTCTGGTTCCTTACTGTTCACATAGAATTTTTTCAAAGGGGTGCTTAGCACAAGCTCTGCGAAGGTCAGTGAATCACAGGAGTAGTTCAAGAGAATTACAAATTCTTTAGCAATAATAAACCAGTTTACATATGTTTTTGAATTGAGTATGTTGCATGTGCCTGGTATGCTACTTTGAGGCTGGGTTCACACTATTGCGAATTGGATGTGGATTTCCCTGCATTCAATTCGCATGTCAGGAGATTGTGACTGCCTCTCAATGGAGCTAGTTCACACATCTCTGGAGCGGCTTTGGAGCGAATTGCACAGAAGTCCTGTGCACCTTCTGGTCCGTCTCAAGTCTGAATTCAGCCAAAAATTTTAACCGAAATCGGACTTGAAATGGTGAACATGGATGCACCGGACCCCTGCTGTGAACCGCTCCATACGGCAATGGGAACCCAGCCTAAGGGTAATATCTGTTAGGGAGAGGCATGCCTGCAATCATGGTGATTCTGAAATCGCTACTTCATGTAACAAACTTGTTTTACCATCACAGTTGTTTCCGACTACCCTCATTATTTTAAGTAAGCATTACATATTCTATTTGTGAGTGTATATTTTTATTTGCAGAAAGTGTATACTTTAACTCAGGTATAAAAAATGCAAACTTTCGGGATTCCTTTTATCACTTGCTTCTTTTCTCTTACAGATTTGTATAAATCCTGAGGAAAGGAGCTAACAGGTCCCAAAAATGTGCTTCTTTATTAACTTGAGTTAACAAATACAAGGTTATCACTTAAAAGACAAACTTTCTGTAGTAATCAGTACTACTACAATGCTACTACGGCTATATTTTTAATTGCTAGCAGTATATGCCAGAATACTTTAACTATGTCTAAAATAATTACATATTAGTGTTTGACATACTGTATATAGGTTTTAACTCCTTCGCACCTAAGTGTAAAACAAATCTCAATGCCTAAGCCCGATTTTGCAATTGTGACATGTGTACATATCTTTACAACTTGGTAAATGTTAATGGATATCTCCTGATTGTTTGTTTATTAGCAAAGGAAAACTGGCCCAAAATGGTAAAAAAAAAATTTTTTTATTTTATTTAACTCTATATTTCTTGCTACTACCATAACCTACCACCAAAGAACGACCCAAATTAAATACTCCTGCTCCTGACGATTGCAGCAATACCACATACTGTATGTGTATTTTACCTGGTGTATGTACCGTAGTACAGCCCAGAAACAATAGTGTGCATTTTACTTTTTTTTAATTCTACCCAAAACGCACTGACACTAATACTAATTTAAAATAAATTAAATTCTGTCCCAAAAATATTGACCCTGACCTTTGACCTTGACCTTTGACCCTGACCCAAACACTAACTCTGGCACTGACCTAGATCAAACCTTTTTTTTCCTCCACACACTTTTTTTTAAATATCTCTGCAAGGACAGAGAATGCTACAATGTTCTCTCATCCAATCACAGAGACAAAAAAAATGGGGGCAGGCTTCACAGTGACTGATCACTGTGATAGCAAATCAGAGGCTATCACAGCGATCAGGTGACTCAGAATCAGCCGTTCCTGGTCCTTATTGTTAGAATGGGGCCTGGGGTTCTTGGTGAGGCCCTGGTCTCTGTGCTGGGATGCCATGTGTCACGATCCCAGCACAAAGGGAGATACATATATATATATATATATATGGGGCCCACGGACAAAAAGCCCAGTCCGATGGGGCTGCATATTTGCATATGGTCGGCATGAAGGGATTAACTCTTCCTGACATGAATACACATAAAAATTCCCATTTGACTCATAGATCATATATTACATAAGCCCTAAAACACACATGTAAACACGATCTTTAATTTATTAAAATATTGTAGTTTTTTAAAAATGATCATGCTTACCATTCTGAATATCTTTCATGTCTAAATGAAGACTAGACATTAATATTCCTACAGCTTGTGATCTTTTATTGCTTAAGAGCTTAACAACCTGTTGAGAATGAAACAATAATTAACTATCTCTTCCAATCTTATTCATCTTTGTGTAATATTATATATCCATCTCTTTTAACTATCCCAATGAAACAAATGTCATTTGTTGGAAATTATTCTCATTCCACTGCATGAATTGACTCCAAGTGACAGGGAAAGTACAAATATGTGTACAATTATTAGCTAAAAACATAAAGTAGACAAGTAGTGGGTTGTGAGGTCTTTCTAGGAGGATCATATGAACATACCTCAACATGATAAACTGGTGGAAATGTATTGACTTTTGTCTGAACTCTGAAGTAAAAAATTTTTTTTAAAGGAGTGTCAGACAATAAAAGCAGTCTTATATTTTACATATATTGGAGTTTATTTACTAAAACTTGAGAGTGCAAAACATATATTTTTAAACCCATAGCACCAGACAAGTATCAGTGATGCTCTACTGAATACCCTGGATTATATACTGACTTATGCCTAGCTGGATCTTTCTCACCATAAATACCCCCTACTGTTCAAAACTGCATGATTTTGGGGGTCTTCAGGATATATATCTCTATATAGCGATATATATATATATATATATATATATATATATATATATATATATATACACATACACACTGTTACCAAATGTTTTGGGATGCCTGCCTTTACACGCACATGAACTTTAATGGCATCATAGTCTTAGTCAGTTGTATTAGCACACACTTTGCAGCCATAGCAGCTTCAACTCTTCTGGGAAGGCCGTCCACAAGGTTTTGGAGTGTGTCTATGGGTAAGTTTGAAGCGTAATTGTGAGGTCAGGCACTGAAGTGGATGAGAAGGCCTGGCTCACAGTCTCTGCTCTAATTCATCTAAAAGTTGTTCTATCGGGTTGAGGTCAGGACTCTGTGCAGGTCAGTCAAGTTCCTCCACCCCAAACTCGTTCATCTATGTCTTTATGGACCTTGCTTTGTGCACTGTTTCAAATAACTTGGTGGAGGGGTAATTGTGGCGTGGGGTTGTATTTCAGGGATTGAGCTTGGCCCCTTAGTTCCAATGAAGGGAACTCTTAAGGCATCAGCATACCAAAACATTTTGGGATATTTCATGCTCCCAACTTTGGGGATGGCCCCTTCCTGTTCCAACATGACTGCGCACCAGTGCACAAACAAGGTCCATAAATACATAGATGAGCGAGTTTGGGGTGGAGGAACTTAACTGGCCTGCACAGAGTCCTGGCCTCAATTCGATAGAATATCTTTGGGATGAATAACAGAGGAGACTGCGAGCCACACCTCCTTGTCCACATCAGTGCCTGACCTCACAAATGCACTTCTCTAAGAATGGTCAAACGTTCCCATAGAGACACTCCTAAACCTTGTAGACAGCCTCCCCAGAAGAGTAAAAGCTATTATAGCTGCAAAGGGTGGGCCAACTCAATATTGAACCATAAAGACTAGGACTGGGATGCCAGTAAAGTTCATGTGCTTGTTAAGGCAGGTGTCCCAATCCTTTCGGTAATATAGAGTATATTCTAAATATTGTGTCTTTAGTGCCTGTTCGCACATGTTGACAGTTCCAAATTGTATGACAAGTTGCACCCCATTGCTAACAATGGGACCATTCATATTGCCGTGACTCATGTCACAGCAATTATGAAAAAAGATCCTGTACTACTTTTACAGATTTCATTGTAACTTGCATGGACTTCTGTTAAATGAAGTCGCAAGCCGCAAATAAATTGGCAGTGCAAATCGCACTGATGAGCGGCTTTGAAAACGCACCGAAGTATCGCAACTTCAAAGCCGCGCTGGATGAACCATGGCTAAATGATTACAGTTATGCAGGCTTACCAATAAAAGTTCTTTATATTCTTTTACATAAAAAAACAAACAAAACACATATTTAATGTGCTTGCCAAAATTAACTGTTATGCAGTTTTCAGCCTTTACAAAAGTAAATAATATAAGTGTATTTGCACTACAGTAATAAATAACTTTGCAACTTACTTGCTTTGTCTTTGTCTTGGTTATTGTATCAGAAATGGGTTTCTTTTTTTCTTTAATTGCAGTTTTTGAAAACAAACTTTCCAACTCATGAACATCTACCTTGGGTTCACTAACAGATTCCCAAACTAGAGGGTTGGTAAAATCTCTGTGAGCAAATAAAGAGTGTAATTAATGATTAACTGTTGCATCAATAATATTTATAAAATAACAAACATATATATATATATCTTTAGAAATGTAAAGGGGAAATCCGGGTAACTAGTCTGAGTGGCGGAACGCGGATCTGGTTGGCAAATATGATCCACTGTTATGGCAGTGTTGTCCTTCAGCTTGTCTACATATGTTTTGGAGTTCCAGTATCTCTATGCAGATCTGAAACTTTCCAGTGGCAGAAACAGCAACTGAATGATTGCACATGAAAGTACTGCTGCAGTGGCAATTGCATATTTAAAGTCCCATTTTTGTAAAGGGAAATGTTATTAAATGTATTCTACATAATTAGATAATAAAGATAATGTGCACAGATAAATTCACTTATTATTATGTAGTAATTCATTTGCAGTCTTCTGCCCTCAAAACATTAAAAAGCTTGTACTGTCAGCATGTTTCAAACATAATATGTAAGAACTACTTTTTTTTTTTTTATAAAGTTTCATAGTTTGACTACAGGTTGGCAAACCTCTGTAAAGGGACCCCAATGCACATTTAGCATGTGCAAAATGGCCTTATTCTGAATATTTTTTGCCACTCCTTGCAGTGTGGATTTTGCCAGCTGCATCCGTTCAGAGCCACATTACCTACAGTTAGCATGTTTTCATCTATTACTTTCATACATTTTCCCTTTCTCTCCCTTTCTCGTTTCTTTATTTTAGCAAAGTATGACAAATTAAATTATCTGCTAGTAGGCAGGTGCAGTCTACTTTCTCCACTGCAGGTGGCGCTAAACTGCAGCGGCATTACAGGGAGAGAGGAAATCAAGAGGAACGTGATTCCTCTTTGGTTTCCTAGATGTCTGATTGAATGCTGCCACCCCATGTGACTCTAGCACCCATCTTGAGTCAGGCGGAGCTTATTTAAGGCCCTGGCTCCCAAGCTTGGTACGCATTTTGCGTGTCAGTAGTGTAGGAACAGGTCACTTGTCTGACAGGGACAGTTAGTGTCAGGGAGAGGTTCCAGACGAGTAGAGAAAGAATAGGGACATGCCATCCTTCCTGGAAGCCTCCCCATTTGGGTACAGACTAACCAGGCCACATTCTGTCCCTTAAGACAGATGCTGTCAGCACATCTGAGACCTTCTCCACTACACACTGCTGTTGTATACTGTGAGTGTTCCCGGTCAGGGATCTTCCTGACGGGTTTGTTGTGAACTACTTGATTCTGCAATACAGAATACAACTTTCGTTCTCAGCAAATGGACTCTGTGCGTTTACTGTCATCACACCACCCTGCACCTCCCCACATGCCCATCATTTTCCAAAACTGCCAACATTCAATTCTCTTTTTTATTAGCTTGGTGGAGAATGGTTGGCAAACATGTTTTGAAAGATTGAATACTGAAAAATAGAAAACATTTCTGTATGCCACAGTGAAATAGGAAATAAATAAAGAAAAAAACTACAGTTCAAGGGTGACCATACACAAAACAGTTTTGAAGGCTTTCCTATGTGATCCTATGTATCAGTCGGCATATTGAATATGAGCTTATTCATGCACAAAAATCGTCTGATCATTCTATTAAACCATAAGATTTTAAGCTCTCTGATTCCTACTGTATTAAAGTGTATTGTATTTGTACTGTTTACCCTCAAATTCTAAAGAACTATATAAATCTTGTATAATAGATATAAATAAGATCCTGGCCCCCGCATATTTTACAAGAATAAGGTAATAGGTAAAGGTGTAATCACAGGTGGGACTTTGTGTAAATATGAAAATAACCTGACTGCTGTTAAATGGATTTGACTGTAATTGATGGCATATTGTGATAATGTATTCTTTGCTACCCTTAATAAAAGATAAAGTGGAAAAAAAAAAAGATCTTGGTAACTTTCAGTATCTTTTAGTCCCCTTTCAGTTCAATGTCTAAAGTTTAATTGAATGATCATGCACCCGGTCATTATTATTTTTAAGCTAGGATGGATATATTAAAAGATTATTTCTGATTCACCATTGTATTGATATATCGTTAATAATAAACACATTAACATCAGGCAACTTGAATGTCTGCCATAGTCAGCACTGCATTACAAACCAATTAAGCCTATTTGCAGTTCTGTTGAACATGTTCAAACACATATACATTTCAGAAGTTTTACTGAAATACCTCTTTGCATGCAATTCAAATCTTGTCCAGTAAAGGGGCTTCATGGGCTTTGTCGGCTCGATAGCAGCTTTTCTGGTTCCTTTCTCATGACTCAATCCCATTGCTAAAAAACCAGCTGGCAGAGGAGGTTGAAGAAAACCTGGTAATGATGTGGGTGGTTGAGTCTGAACAAAACATGAAAATGATGAGGAATTTTGTGAGACGCCAAATGGAGGAGGAATTAATGGAGGTGGTGGTGGAGGTGGTGGAGGAGGAGCTGCCATATTAGCCAATGGGGGTAGTGGTGGTGGAGGAGGAGGAGGCGGAAAAGACTGAATTGCAACAGTGCCTGGTAGTGGTGGTGGTGGAGGAGGAGGGGGAATAGACTGAATGGCAGTAGTGCCTGGTAGTGGTGGTGGTGGAGGAGGAGGGGGAATAGATTGAATAGCAGCAGTGCCTGGTAATGGTGGTGGTGGTGGCGGAGGGGGAATACATTGAATGGCAGTAGTGCCTGGTAGTAGTGGTGGAGGGGGAGGAGGAATAGATTGAAGGCTGATAGAACCTAGTAGTGGGGGTAGTGGAGGAGGAGGGGGAGGAGGAGGAGGAACTGTAACTGAATTCAATTGTGAGGTTTGCTGAAGATGGTAAACAGAGTTAAACCCTGGTAGTGGCAGTGGTGGAGGAGGAGGAGGAGGAGGAGGAGGAATTGCAGCAGCACCATATGGTAAAAGGGGTGGTGAAGGAGAAATTACAGCCATATTTAGTTGTGGTGGTAAAGGTGGTGCTGGAGGTGGAGGAGGGCAGACTACTCTTGCATCTGTCATAGAAGATGGTTGAAAATAATAAGCTGCATTGCTACCAGGAAGCGGAGGTGGAGGGGGAGGAGCAGGAATTGCAGCAGAGCCTGGTAACAGAGGAGGCACTGTAGTGTCACCTGTAAGTAAGGATAAAGGAGGTGGTGGAGGTGGATGAGGAGGATGGAAGGATGAAACTTCAGTACCCGTACAAAAAGGTAGTGATGGTGAAGAGATAAGAACTGTAGTAGGACATGATACTTGTGATTGCTGAGGTAGTGGAGGTGGGGGAGGAATTGAGTTGTTACATGGTTGTTGAGGTAGAGTAGCTTGAGGACCACTGACTGAATTTAATCCAGGTACTGGTGGAGGAGGAGGAATTGTAGTACAAAATGGAACCAGACGTGACATTTCAGATGAGAAGGCAGAAGGATGCAGTGCTAGACCTGAAGCAAGCCTTGGGTGATTATGAATAGACTGATGTGAGCTAGATAATGAATGAGATGGGAGACCAAGTAAAGGGTCTTGTATGCACAGTCTTGAGTCCAATGTGAGTGGTAAAGAACTGGTAACATCCATATGATGTGCATTAGTGTAAGAAGGATTAATTTGTGTTGCAGTTGTAGTCGGGCCTTCAAAAAAGCCATTGGTAACAGCATTTCCACAGGTTAATGGTGGGGACAATTGTGGGGAAAGTGTTATGGCTCCAGATGAGGAAATATTATTGTCTAATTGAGATTTTTTGTATTCTGCAGAGTTATTAGTGGACTCCGCAGAAGACTGTTGTGACTTTGAAGTTAAATCTACAGAATAATGTGTAAGCTGCGAGTTGCTTTCCAAAACCGGTGAAACGACTTGTACAACTTTATTATCAGTTATTGTAGCTCCTCCATTTAAGGCAAACTCCTCTGTGGGTGAAGTCTGCACAGATTTTCCTTCAACAAATTTTGATAATGCGTTTTGGTTGCCATCTTTTAGTAGTACACATAATTCAGTATTTTGATCTTGTGCATTATTTGTAGAACTGTTTGATTGTTTATATTGCTTTTCGTGTTCAGCAAGTTTAGCCTTTAAATTTTCAATGGTTTGCTCAAGCTGCTGAATTATATTTTCATGATCTTCCTTGGGAGATACAGACTTCAGATGTTTGCCCTATTTAAAGAAGATATTGGACTTTTGTTAAAATTAAAATGTTCACTCTTTAAAAAATTGTAGAAATAATTTTTCAGAAACAATGCTGTTTAATATATCTGTATTCTTACATTACTCTTTAAACAGGCAATTTTTTGTTATTTCTACTCAATCCTGGTTAACTTTAAACTATCAACAAAGTGAAATATACAAACGTATACTGCGCTGTCCAAAAGTGCTATATATAAAGGATATATATAAAAAATATGTGGAAAAAAACGCGCTGTCTTATACAAATAGTGATAGCTGGCAGCACATCAGATAATCTGTAGATACGTGAATGAATAAAGTAATATAGTGCAGCGCTGATGAAGATTAAATAAACAATGAGATTATTTCCAATAAAAATTGATACAGTATATAAATGTGCAGATAAATACTCAACAAATTAAGATTGCCCAACAATAATGAAAAATTTACGCAAACCAACAGTGTTAGTGCATATAAAGTGCATATAGTCCATATGATTTGGCAAAGAATAATGTGACTGTGAATCTGGGTGAACTGGTTGTCTGTAGATAATCCACCACCGTAAGGAAAGAGGCTTACCAGACAAGTTGAACCCAGCTAGGCGTATGCCTGATGGGTCAACCAAGCTTTTTGTGTAACACACCCAAGGAAAGGTACAGCTACCACGACTCTAATATAGACCAATCTGGTAGGGATCCGTTAAAGTAGTGACATCAATAGGTATCCACCATAGGTATAATGACTGCAATTCATAAGCGGTTCCTCTCAATATGAAATATGGCAAAAGGAGAAAAATGGGGCCACATAGTGTGATTCCATTTTAAATGTAAAACATTTATTGAAAAAATTATAAAATGGTCACTCACATTTAAGAAGACATTAAAAGCATATGGATAAAACCGAGTAACGCAGTGGCATCAGCAGAGCTGCTCATGCCACTGCATTACTTGGTTTTATCCATATGCTTTTAAAGTGCTGTGAGCCTGAACCATCCCTGGTATCTCACAAAAGCCTGACTGACTCATTAGGTGTACACCTATCTGAGTTCAATCGTTCCGGTAAGTGATTGCTGACTTTGGTGGTGGCTCTTCTATCAATTTTTCACTAATTATGTGACACTTACAGTCTGATATATTATTGTTTCCATACACCTGGATTGTTTGTTTTTTTTCATTTCACTGGACTACTTTTTGGTTTATCACTATTAGGACCTACAGTGCTCCCCATATTTTCACTTATGGACATTTACTTAGTTTTGTACATTTTATTCAATAGAATTGTACTCATATTTTAGCACTGCACTTTACTTTAACATAACTTTAAATTATACCAGTTTAAACACCCCCATAATTTTGCCTAGCAGGCATAGTAATTTTGCAATAATAATAAAGTGATACAAGGCTTACCCCATTTTTAAGTACACAATGGGGTTTATTTACTAAAGCTGGAATGTGCAAATTCAGGCTCACTTCTGCATATAAACCAATGTGCTTCCAGGTTTTATTATAAAGGTTAATTGAACAAGCTGGGGTTAGAAGCTCATTGGTTTCTATGCAGAAGTGAGCCTGATTTTGCACTTTCCATCTTTAGTAAATAAACCCCATTGTGTACTTAAAAAGTGGGGTACGCCTGTATTAAAGGCAGTTAAAAAAAAAAAAACATGTCCTACAGTACTTGCTTGCTCTGTGCGGTAGTCTTGCACAGAGCTGCCCCAATCATCCTCTTCTCTGGTCCTCTGCCGGCACTCCTGGGCCCTACCTATGCAAAGTGCCCCCATAGCAAGCAGCTTCCAAGCTTCTGAGCTGCTACCCTGTGTGTGCCCCACTCTCTCCTAATTGGCTCACTGGCTATAATGGACAGTAGCAGGAGCCAATGGCTCCCTATGCTGTTTCAGCCAATGAGGAGAAAGAGACCTGGGGCTCAGGTAAGCATTAGGAGGGGCTGGGGGGTGGCTACTGCACTCAGAAGGTTGATCCTTTACAACCTCTTTACTTAAATGTAATATTAAAGTATGTTTTAATTTTGGATAGAGCAAGGTAGGGTTATAACCACTGTCAGGTTTGTTTTTTGCCATCTGTGTCCCAATGCGGATATTTTCCTTCACTTCCTGTCCCATAGCCACAACAGGAACTGCGAGGAAATCCCTGAAAATTAAGGGAATCCCTTGGGGACCCCATGTCACCAGCACTATTGTCCCCATCAGAAGATTTCCCCTCGTTACTTTTCTGGGGAAAACCCAAAATTTTAGATTTTATTTTATTTTCACTTTCAATGATAATGGTAAAGAGGACAAATAGAGAGGATGAATCTCCTTAACGGGGGCACAGACAGCAATAAAAACGTACATGTGTTCTAACTCTGTCCAAAACTAAAAATAAAAGTTTTGCCTTTAGTTGTTCTTAAATAATTGAAAATAATAGGTACGATAAGGAAAAATCAAGGCTTTTTTTTATTTTAAAGCTTGTGGCATTATACAACAAGAACTATATTGAAGCATAACACTTGTTTCTTTTTGTTCACATTCCAAGGCGTTTCCATGTATAAAAAGTGGAAAAATATTCCGTATCAGGCAGAAAAATATTAAATTAATCACAATACAACCGTGTTTACGAAACTGCTGGTACTTTTTCACATTTTACCAATAGTCCTCCTTCCTAAAAGCTGGAATTGGCTCCGTGCAGTGGGACAGTATCCAAGGAACGAAATTCATGCTAGTTTATGGTGTTTTCGTGCTGATGTGTGACACTGGGACACATTCACAAAGCGATAGCAGCTTCTTTAAGAAATGCCGTAAAATACCGCATTTTTCAAAAAAAACAATTGCCATTCACTAAAAACCCTTCTAAAATACCACATGCTGTATTTTTCTGAAATATGTGGTATTTATCTCATGAAACTATGCAGTATTTTTTCTCATGCAATATCCAGTGGCATTAATACAGGAGAATAATTTGAATCCCTGTCAGTTTTTATTGTTAATAAATAGGTAAATGGTTTAAACTGTATAAATATGCCAACTCAGTAAGTCAGTGCTCTCCCTGTAACATATGTGTTAATACAAAAGAAAAAATGTCACTAGAATGCCAGTCAAAGGGAAGCTGTTTTCACAGGAAATATCCTTATAAAAGATCTTTATAAATGTCAAATATTAAATGAAAATAGTACCAAAATTCACACACATACTGTATATAAATACCCTTCTTCCACCAATAAAAAAAGATGTTTTCTTTTTTATTAGTGGAAGAAGGGTATTTATATATGTGTGTGACTTTTGATACTATTTTCATTCAATATTTGACATTTATAAAGATATTTTGTATTTAGATTCACTCTCTCTATTTGTCCTGTTTACCATTACTCAAAGTGAAAAAAAAGAAAGTCACAAATTTTGGGTTGTCCCCAGAAAAATAATAGAGGGGGGGATTTTCCAATGGGGACACTAGTTCTGGTGACCTGGAAGACCCCAAGGAATTTGCATTTCTTCTCATTTTGTGTTTTGAGAATGGGACAGGAAGTGATGGCTTAAAATATTTAAAAAAACTGACAGGGTTCTAACCCTCCATTATTCTATCCAAAAATAAAAAGAAAGTTTTGCCTTTAGTTACACTTTCAAGCAGCCTTTCTCAACCTTTTCATCGCTCATCGTGATACATTCGTGTGATGGTAAATGAGAAGACTTCTCCTTACAATTTTGGTTACTGGGAAGAATTACCCCCATATAGATACAGTAACTAAAAAGATCAATGATATCAGTGGGCACGTATCTGTGGGAAGATATCTCTAAAAATAATTGTGAAAAAGTAACGTATTCCAACTATATATGACAGATGTCCTAACAAGGGATTAGACCATTGTGCTATGTATAGTGTATTATGTCTGGGCTGATTGAGAGGTCTTTTTGAAGCAAATGATGTATATGCTTGTGTATTCACAAACAAAGTCTCTAAAAATCTGCTGAAATTACAGGAAAAAATAAGTATATTTTACTACATGTAATGGGGTGGATTTACTAAATGCAATGAGGTGGATTTATCAAATGTAATGGGGTGGATTTACTAAAGGCACAGACTTTGATTGGGTATTCTTTGTAAAGTGAAGCTTTACCTGAAGTACTAAGCTCTGTAGTGAATTGCAAATTGCACAGTCTATTTGCTTTAAAGTGGAACAATAGACAAAACTTTCCCATTTTGGATAGAGTAAGGGGGGGTTATAACCCCTGTTTTTTTTTTCTTTTTCCATCTGTGTCCCCATTGGAACATTTGCCCTCTATTACTTTTCTAGGGACAACCCAAAATTTGGGACATTCTTTTACTTTCTCTTTCAATGATAATCGTAAACCGGACAAATAAAGAGGGTGAATCTCCCTAATGGGAGCATAGACAACAATAAAAACCTGACAGGTGTTCTAATCCACTTCTACTCTATCAAAAAACCAAAAAAAATGTTTTTTCTTTAGTTGTACTTTAAGTAAATGAACCCCAATGATTTCCATATTTCCATAGTTAGTTTTCGATGCATTACTGTTGAGAGAACTGATCAAAAAAAGGAAGAGATTACTCAAATTTGGCAATTATATTTTTAAATTCCTTAAATACCGCATGCCTGGACCAATACTTAAAGAGGGATTTCACTGTGAAAAAAAATATTAAAAGCCAGCAGCTACAAATACTGCAGCTGCTGACTTTTAATAAATGGACACTCACTTGTCCCAGGATCCAGCGATGTCGGCAGCCGAGGTCGATCGATCGTTCGGCTCTCGGCAGCTGCCGCCACCAATCGGTTCCCTACTGCGCATGCGAGAGTCGCGCAGCTCAATAGGAATTGTCCGCGCTGTCTCTGGGACCCGTGTGTGTCCCAGCAGACAGTGCACAGGGACAGGAAGAGGCATAGACTCCCGTGGGAGTCTATGCCCGGAAGTGGGTGTAAATACCTGTCTTTGACAGGTATCTGCACCCCCTCCCCCCTGAAAGGTGCCAATTGTGACACCGGAGGGGGGGTTCCGATGAGCGGAAGTTCCACTTTAGGGTGGAACCCCACTTTAAATTGTTGGAAACTGATAGCTTCAGTTTCTTACTTCTGGTTGAGTGAATTTTAAGGGGGAATCCCCCACAGAAAGGCAGCTGCATTGTTTTAATTATTTATTTCCTTCTGTAAATTGAGTTTAACGCCTTTTCATGTGGTATTTACAGAGTGTTTTCAGTGTTTTGTAGTAAATACGGCAGTTTCAGGATCGCATGCGATATTTAGGGAAAATGTGTCCGGACACCTAAATAGTAGGTTTCTTGAAATTTAGAAAATGCCTTTTGTTGAACCTAGAATCATTCAAGAAAGGGGTCTGTATGCTGTGCATCATTCATATTACTGCGTGTTTCTATGAACTCAGGGAAAGAACAAATTGCATTAATCCAAAGTATAGCATAAGGTTTGTTGCATCTGCTACAAAGTTACAAAGTTTTTTTTATCAGGTACTGTGTATTTTAAGCTTTTATCTAACAACAATAAATAAAAACTGCATCTTGCTCAACCTATTCATAAACTGGTGTTACACATGAAAAGTAACCAAACAAAAACTATATGATACTCATATACTCATGATATAGACAGTTTAAAAATAATATTTTTTACACACCTATAAGCTGAATGCCTTGCTGCTTTATTACTCACCTCATGTTCTTGTGCAAATTCTCTTGGTTTTTCAGAAAGTCCAAATCCAGACGGACATTTTTCTGATAAAAATAAATTAGTAAAATATATTTTTATGAACATGAATCGAAACTCCATAGATATGTCTCTTACACACAGAATGCTATTACCAAAAAAAAATGAAATTTTATGCTTTTAATTCATTCTTATTCTGTGGATTTCCTGTCTTCATACCTTTAATTTGTATCTCTTGCTCTCCCCCCTTTAAGCTCTGAACCATACATAGAAGCACATATGTGCATTTTTGGCTACATTACTGTATATGTAAGATACTGATAAAAGAAAAATACAGGCAGTCCCCAAGTTACGAACACCTGCACTATTTTAAATTGCACCAATCTATCTCTGGCTGACACTAACTGTAAGAAAGGATACTCCCAGACGTCCTCCCAGTCCTCTGTGTCCAATGAGGAAGAATCCACCTCCCACTTTGCCCTCAGGATTTCCAGACCGGTATGAACATTTGGGAGTAACACCTTATATATAGCAGACAGAGGTTTAGACAGATCATTGTCCCTGAGCAGAGTTTCTAGCCTCAAGGTGTAGAACGCCACTGGGGCGTTTCCAAACTGTGATCGAAAGGCATGGTTAGGTTGTAGGAATCTGAATAAATGTGAGTTAGGCAAGGCATACTGTTGCTTCAGCCTGTCAAAGGTCTGTATTTTGCCCTCAAAACAAAGTTGCTCGATATATTTGATACCCCTGCTGGCCCATACACTAGGGTCAGGAATAGAGACAAATTCCAGTAAATTTGGGTTAAACCAAAGAGGACTATGCGGAGAGATGTGCCCCGAAGGTACTGGGCGCATCGAGTTAGCTATGTTCCATGCCCTCACAACCGCCCGCATTGCGGCAGTAAGAGGGAACGGGGCCCGAAGACCACGATACATTAAGTTTCTCAGTGCCTCATATGACCCCAACGACGCCGCCTCCAGAACCACCGCCGCGTTGGACTCATCCGAAACCAGCCAATTGTGGGCATGGGACAGAAGGGCCGCCACATAGTAGGAGTGTAGGTCCGGGCAAGCTAAACCACCCTCTCCCCAATGCCTCTGCAACACCGTCAGCTTAAACCTCGGCTGTCCAGCGCCCCAGAGAAACGACACCAGGAGAGAGTTGATCATGCAGAATATTTTTTTAGGAATCCAGATTGGAGCATGTCTGAGAACATAGAGGAAAGCAGGCAAAAGCTTCATCTTAAATAAATTAATCCTCCCAATCAAGGTGAGAGGGAGATGCGACCATGCCTTCAGTCTAGTCCTCATCTTCTGCACCAATGGATCCAGATTAAGGGCACAAAAATCAGAGGTAGAGGAGGAAATATAAATTGAAGATGTCTGTCTTGAGGGAGGAAACCAGACTTCCCATCCGTGGCCCAGGATATGGCGCTATCTAGTTTATTTCCAAATAAAGAGGCTCCCTCAAAGGGAATACGGCACCAGGCCTCCTTAGATGCTGGATCCGCGAACCAAGGACGGAGCCATAAAGCACAGCGTGCCGAGACTGCTGCTAACATAGCCCGGGACAGCAGGCGGATGACGTCAATCGATGCCTCCCCAAGAAAGGCTGATGCCATTCTAATCTCCTGAATAGGAGAGTCTTTAGCCGTATCCACAGAGATTCCTCTCAAGAACTCTTCAACATTGTCGGCCCAGGACTCAATAGCCTTTGAAACTGCAGCAAATGCCAAAATTGGCTTACATGCCATCCCCAAAGTCAGATAAATTCTTTGCAGATCTGAATCAATTCTCATTTCTAACGGATCTTTGAAAGATGGCGTGTCTTCCAAGGGAAGAGTTACATATTTGACTAAACGCATGAGCGCTGTATCTACCAAAGGAGCTGATCAAGGTGCTTTACATCATGCTCTTTAAAGGGGTACAGTTTAAATATTTTTGACTGCATGCAATTTTTCTTGTCCATCTTGCTCCACTCATCAGTAATGATTTCTCCCATTTCAGATAAAAAAGGAAAATATTGCCGCTCCTTTTTGAGTTGTTTGAAAAACGTTCTCTGTTTGGGGGGGGGGGGGGATAACAGGCTCTTCCCACTTCAGGGCCTCTCTCACTGCCTTGACTAAAGCAGGTACTAATGCATAATCAAATCCCACACCCGGATCTTCTAGATCTGAATCGCTGTCTGACATGGGAAGTGGTGACTTGGTTGGGAGGATTCCCAGGTCTCTTGCAATAGCCCTTCCCCTCCTGAGGGACATAATGGGTCTGAAGGGGATTCCATAGATTGTTGAACTTCCCTCTGCTGCAAGGACTGCTTTACCACTCTTCTCACCATAGACTCCAGGCGTTGATCTGCACCATCTCTTTCATCTGCGGCTTTAGAAAAGCAATGATCACAGAGAGATTTGTCAGATGGAATGGGCATCTTACAACCCCAACATGATTTTTCTGGGCTTCTACTCGAGTGAGAGGAAGGGGGACGCGAGTAATCTCTACTGCGTTGTTCAGATCTGGAAGATCTATGATGACCAGATTTTGACAATGATTTATGGTGGTGTGCGATTTTGACGATCCACTGCGAATATGAGCACTATAATGCGGATCGGACCTAGAAGGCTATAAGGAAATGTGCCAAAGAAAGAAAAGATACAGACCAGCTGGTATCAAATGCTAAAAGAATACTCCAAATATGCACAGCAATCCAACTATGTACATACCTGTTACAAGCGGCTGGTCACTAGTGGGCAGTGAGGCATCCATAGTTTTTGATCGCTGACTGAAACAACATAAGCAGCTAATCTATATACAGGAACGCCAGTATATAAAGAGCAGACCATAACCTACCTGGCACTATCCAGAATAGCCCCGGGAAGTCGCCGAATCTCCTGCATTCATTCCCGGGGCTCTGACAGCTCTCACTACATTTTAAAAATGGCGCCCGTGACATCATCTGCGACGTCGGACGCAAGGTGCCCATGCGCATGCCTGAGAAACCAGCCTCACTTTGGATTGGGTCCACGCATGCACAGAACGCAGCGCTGGACCCGGAAACAGGCAGAGAATGGCTGCTGGAACGCAGAAGCGTCAGCGCCTATGCAACTGAACCAGCTGGGGACACACAGGAAAAACAGGTAGAAACACATAAACACTGCTGCCATGAAAAGGAAATTTTACAGCTCACCACTCCACCAACGATCACCTGGCCGACATATTCAAGCACACACCACCCGGTCATCCTGGCAGATAATGGCCACCTCACATCAAAGGTAATAAGCACTTATCTCTGATCCAAACCAAGCCTTCAGCGCTACTCTGCCATACACTCCATACCCATGCTTAACAGACAGGGCCTATCGGAGGAACATAGCTTGACAATCGGCCGATTTTGATCATAGTGAGGATATCTTCAGGTAGAAAAACACCTGTCCTATGGAGGAGGACAAAAAAGGAACATGGATAGCAGCATGGAGCAAAGATTTATGGGAGAGGGGTCCTATTGGGTAGTTATGGAGGCGGGGAAAAACCCACACGTATGCTGCCATGGAGCCTGTCAGGAAAACATTTTTTTTCTCCAAATGTTTTTTTAATATATTTTTTAAGCATGTTACAATTTATTTTTATTTTTTTTTGGGGGTGGAACTCAACTTTAAGTTTACATTTTTTTGATATATAACTGTAAAGGAGCTTAGCATGATGTCAACAATTGCATTAATGCATAATAATGTTATTAAGAGCTTGTTTTTTTCCCTGAATATGTTCAGTTCACTAATAATTTAGAGTTAAATAGCGAATAAGGTATTTGTTCGATTTGGCGATAAATACTGCATTTGTTATTGTGGTAATTTACTGGTTTGGGCTGGTTGCTAAGGAGAAAGTCTGGAAGCCAGCCACAGCGTCCTTAACATTAGATGACTCATCAGCTGTTAATGGGTTTTCCGCTGACAGCTGAATGTAAAAAAAAAAAAAAGCTGACAATCAAAAGTATGAAAAAAAAACAGCATGGGGTCCTCCCCAGTCCATACCAGACCCTTATCCGAGCATGCAGCCTGGCAGGTCAGGAAAGGGGGGGTGAGCGAACGCCCCCCCATTTCCTTAAGCATACCAGGCCTCATGTCAATTACATGGGGGCTGGGTGCTTTGGGGCAAAGGGGGCTCTGCCCCCCCCCACCCAAAAGCACCCGGGTCCGAGTGGAGAGAGCATAGGACCACAGCGAGCTCCACACTTTAAGGAATTTGGAGTGGGAGTTGTGGAGATAGTTGGTAATTTTCTCATGGATCATAAAGGGTAGTTAAAATGCTCTTCACCACTGCAATCCCGATCGAGGGCTTCCTCCATGCCCTAGCTATGGTGCGTTTTCCAGGAAAAATCTTCTTTCGTGCTGTGAGTGCTGGTCATCTCTTTCCAAAACTTCCTGAAGCCAGGCTCTGTGAATTCTGTGATAGTTCCTACTCAAAGATCATAGCAAATAGGTTTCACAATTCAAGTAAGTGAATTTGGATTCTTCACAAAGAATGTTTACAAATTTTAAGATCATTTAGAAGAATAAGAGTAGGCTAGAAATAATTAAAACTCAATGTGGAAATTAATATAATGATTTTAAATTTTGACCATAGATACGCTTTAAGTTTCCTTTTCATCGTCTTAGTTTATACATAAAATTTACCTAAATATCCAGCTATTCCCACAAATATGACCTTATTTCCTATGCTGGAGTCAATGACACCATTCAGCCTCTCTTAAAATTGCTGCTCTGCCAGCAATGTTGGCACCCGGAAGCAGCAGAAGCAGTACTGCCTCAGTATTATGTATACTCCCTTAATTTCCCCTTCCAGCACATGCTCACAACCCTTAGGTACAAGAACATACAGATCTTTCCCTCCTTCACTGTGAATGTTAATGGAGGTGGCAACATAACTTTCTTTCACATTCAAGTGTTAGTGGTCATGTTACATATAATATTATAGCCCCTATGATGACCAACTGAGAAATTCATGCCTGCTCAGTCTCCCTATAAATTGAAAGCAGCCTATGGGGTGGAGCAGACAGGGGCAAGGCACAGACAGCATGGCTCTTTCCTGAGTGACTCCAATGATGCACAGTTTCACTGCCGCAAATTTAACAAAATCAGGATAAATAAAGCGGGATGAAGATACTACAAGAACTCTGCTCCACTCTGCAAGACGAGTGACATTTGACATTTATTTTATATGTAACAGTAACCCCCGAAGGAGCTGCTGGTTATTTTTGGGCTTACCGTTACCTTCCGTTCTCCTTGTGACACGTCTAGGGGATGCCCATGGTAGATGGCCCAGTAACTTGAGACTGACAATAGATTGGATGGATTTTATTTGCAAACGTCAACCATTGAACAGTCTTTTAACTTGGGATCAGAGGGTTGCAAAGGGAAACTCAGGTACTCTCAATATCAAAGTCTATAAACATTAAGGAACTTGTTTACTTTGACTACATCCAGAGAATAGCCATTCACAGCTGGATGAGCAGTCAGGTTGGACAGTCCAGTCCCTGGACAGGTTCTTGTTAAGAAACCAACCTCACACGTGGTATTCTTCTAAAGAGTCCTCCCCTGGAATGCTCAAAGTATACTGGGTCTCTCCCGGACCCGAGACATCACCCATCTACCTCAGAGTCCTTCCTCAGTTCCCCTGCCTAGGGCTAGCCAGCCCCGAAGCATCAAAGTTGGGTGGAACCGCACCCCAGGCCATAGCCTTCCTGGGAAATGGTCAGGACGACCAGGACCATATATTCAGCACAGCATACTGGACCAGAACCACGTGACGTCCGTGTCTTAAATACCCTCTCCCAGAGAGCACAGCGGGAGGGCCACTCCCACTGACCTGACTCCGAGAGGGAATAATTCAAGCGCCTAACCAGACCAAAGTTCCACTCCTGCCACCAGAGACAGTACCCCCTGTGGTCAGGCTGAACATCCCATAGTCCAGTCAGACTGATACAGAATCAAATTTAGTCAAATAGGCCCAAACCAAACTGTAGTTTGGGTAAAGCATTTAACTTTGAAAAACATAGCGCATGCTCTTCAGGAGCCCGCCAGTACATATACGTATAAAGTCAGATTCCCACTCTCTATCCAATAACATGCTTCCTATTCTCTTCCTTTTCACATCGGTGTTTTCTATCCTCAAATTATCCTTATTCTACCTCTCCTCTCTTCCCTGCAGCATGCACATATCATCCTCCCTCCCTCTCCCTACTACTGCACCCATCATCTCCTGCATTTGCTGCACCCACATGCTGACATAAACACCAGAGCCACTAAACACGTGCGCTCATGCACATCCCACTCCCATCTCGCCTTCCTCCTCCTAGTCTCAGGTGACATTTCTCCTAATACTGGTCCACCATTTTCCAACTGCAAGCCACATATCCAATACCCCTCCTCCTCTGGCAACCACCACAATCCACTCAGTTTAATTTCTATCCCCCTGCTTCCTCAAAGCAGCCCAACAATCTCATGCGCCCTTTAGAACGCCCGCAGCTAACATCTGTACATGACCTTTTCATCTCTCATGGCTTTAACATACTCGCGATAACCGAAACCTGGTTTCAAAATTTTGACTCGGCTTCTCCTGCTGCCCTCTCCCATGGTGGTCTCCACTGGACTCACAAAGCACCTTCCAAGTCCTTCCTATCCCTCCCTCTCTATCACTCTCTTCTTTTGAGATGCACTGTATTAGTCTGTTTTCTCCCATTTCTCTGAGGATTGCAGCAATTTATTGGCCTCCTGGACTGGTATAACGCTTTCTTGATGACTTTGCTGCCTGGCTACCCTACTTTCTCTCCTCTGAAATACCCACTGTCATTCTTGGTGACTTCAAAATTCCTGTCCATGTTAACAGCCTAACTACAGCTAAACTTCTCAACTTAACCTTATCTTTTGACCTAACCCAATAGACACATAGGGGGTTATTTACTAATGGCAAATACACTTTGTACTGCAAGTGCGCTTTCAAGTGCAGTCGCTGTAAATCCGAAGGGGACATGCAAGGAAAATAAAAAACAGCATTTTAGCTTGCACATGATTGGATGATATGATCAGTAGAGCTTCCCCTCATTTCAGATCTACCACTCAGATTTACAGTGACTGCACTTCCAAGTGCACTTGTAGTGAAAAGTGGATTTGTCTTTCGTAAATAACCCCCATAGTTACACTCACTCCAATAGTAATACCCTTGACTATGTATTCTCTCTATTTCCTCTCTCTGATTGCAACCTCATTAGTTTCAATGTATCCTTGCCTTCAACCACCCATCCCTCCAAGCACCAAACAATTAGTTGTAGAAACCTTCGCCACTTTAACACTTCTCTACTCTATTCTGCTACTGACCACCTATATGACATAATCTCTCCCCTGTCCTGTCCTGACCTAGCTACCTCTGTTTACAACAGTTCACTCCCATCATCAGAAGATGCACTTGCTCCTCTAACCACATGCAGAATCAGGCCCCGACCATTACAACCCTGGCAAACTGACAACACTAGAAATCTCAAGAGACATTGCCGTGCTCTTGAACGACTGTGGAGTAAAACCAAATGCCTGCACGACTTCACCCTATATAAATCTGCCCTTCTAAAATACAATTCCTGCCTCCATGCTGCCAAACAAGTCTACTTTGTCTCTCTTATTAATATTTTGTCATCCAGTCCCTGTCAGCTCTTCTCAACCTTTAACTCTCTATTTCATCCCCCACCACCTCTACCCACTAACTTGCTCACTGCCCAAGAGATGGCCAATCACTTCAAAGACAAGACCTCCACTGTGCGTACATCTTCCCCACCCTCTACCTTGCCTAACAGCACACTCAACACTTTAAATTAGCTACTACTGAAGAGGTTAAAAAACTTTTCTCAGATGCCCACCTAACCAATTGTCCCTTGGATCCTGTTCCCTCACAACTACTACGGTCACCCTCTTCTTCTATTTTATGCTCCCTCACTCACATTCAATTCTCCCTCTCTAGTGGCACCTTCCCCTCCCCTCTAAAACATGCACAGATAACTCCCATACTCAAAAAGCCCTCACTGGACCCCACCAACCTGAACAACGTAAGACCCATCTCATTGCTCCCATTCACCTCTAAACTTCCAAAAAGCTTAGTTTACAACCGCCTTAGCCCCTACCTCAGTGAAAAACATTCTTGACCCCTTACAGTCTGGCTTTTGCTCGCAGCACTCCACGGAAACTGCCTTACTAAAACTCACCAACGATTTACTAACTGCTAAAAGCAACAGCCAGTACTCCATACTGCTACTACTTGACCTCTCTGCGGCCTTTGATACTGTTGACCACCCACTCCTTCTCAATAAACTGCATTCCCTTGGCCTCCGAGATTCTGCTCTATCCTGGTTCCCTGCCTATCTATCACAACGCTACCTCAGTGTCACCAAAAACTCTGTCGCCTCCGCTCCATTGCCCCTTTCTGTGGGGGTCCCCCAAGGCTCTGTTCTTGGACCCCTTCTCTTCTCTATCTACACCTCCTCCCTTGGTCACTTGATAACCGCCCATGGCTTCCAATACCACTTATACGCCGATGACACCCAAATCTATATGTCTACTCCTCACCTCACTCCTTCAGTCTACTTTTGCATTACTAACTTGCTAACTGACATATCAGCATGGATGTCGCACCACTTCCTTAAACGAAATCTCTCTAAAACTGAGCTATTAATATCCCCCCCCCCCCCCGCCCGTGCCCCCCTCCGTGACTTTTTCATCAAAATCAACAATGCAACTATCAGTTCCTCCCCTCATGCCAGGGTACTAGGTGTAATCCTAGACTCTGACTTGTCATTTCAGCATAAAATCCAATCGTTGTCAAAGGTTTGTAGAATTCACCTCCATAACATCTCTAAAATTCACCAGTTTTTAACAAATGAAACCACCAAGCTCCTCATTCACTCCCTTGTTATCTCTCGCCTTGACTATTGCATTTCCCTTCTCATTGGCCTGCCTCTCCATAGGCTATCCCCTCTTCAGTCTATCATGAATGCTGCTGCCAGACTTATACACCTTACCAACCACTCAGTGTCTGCCGACCCTCTTCTCCAATCCCTACACTGGCTCCCAATCACCCAGCAAATGAAATTCAAAATACTAACCACAACGTACAAAGCCATTCATAACTCTGCCCCGAGCTACATCACCAATCTTGTCTCCAAATATCAACCAAATCGTCCTCTTTGCTCTTCTCAAGACCTCCTACTCTCAAGCTCTCTCGTCTCCTCCTCTCATGCTTGTCTCCAGGATTTCTCCAGAGTCTCTCCCATCCTCTGGAACTCGCTACCTCTGCCTGTCGGGCTATCCCATACTCTCGCTACATTCAGGTGATTCCCTGAAAACTCATCTCTTCAGGAAAGCCTGTCACGTCTCCAACTAATCTTTTACCACTTCCATCAGCTCATTCCCCACAGATACAACCTTTTGTACCACCTTCCCCACCCTATTACATTATAAGCTCTTCTGAGCAGGGCCCTCTTAATCCTCTTGTATTTTATTGTATTATAACTGTATTGTCTCCCTTTTATATTGTAAAGCGCTGCGTAAACTGTTGGCGCTTTATAAATCCTGTATAATAATAATAATAATAATATTATCTTTAACTTAAAAAAAAGGTAAATAAATTGTCACTTTTACATAAATACTTATAATAGCGTGAATAAGCACTTTGAACTACCATTTGGGATGGGTTATAGACTTATTTTACATCATTAATATATAAGTAAACCGAAAATCAATTTTTTAGTGTTTCCCTTAATGTCTCACTGCATTCAGTTTTCCTAAATAAATTTTTTTTTGTCAATTTGTTTCTAAAGTTTTTATGTACAGATACTGCCAGTAATAGCACTTCCTGTAGCAGGCTGACAACTCTAAGTCGCTGCCTTGCAATATGCAGCAGCATTATCAACCTGCTGCACAAGTTCTTTCAGTTAGTTGTTGGCCTGCCTAACAGGGAGATTTTCAGAGTGTATCGTTATTATTTTTTTAAGTAGTCCTAATGATTTTATGGAGAAGACTCATATTTTTAGTGCACTAACCTTAAATGCAATTTTCCTTAAAAGCAACATATTGTTCCCAAGATTTTGATTGTGTGGCCTGCTTAGCACTACACAGCATCTTCTTAAAAATCCTTATTGTTGAGTCCTGTTTCTGTTAATATGATTCAAACTTTATTAAATCCAAAAGACAGAGATGCATGGAAGAAGCAGGACCCAGCAGTGAGGATTTTCGTGCATATGCTGTGCTTTAAGGGTAATTGGGTGGTGGTAAGGCTAAGGCTAAGGCTAAAAACAATAAAAGAGCACCTATCAGTAATTTTTAGAAGTCTGTAGGAATAAATTTCTGACATGTAAAAATGTACAGCAAAAAAACTAGAACAGAAGGGCTACTGGGCAGGAATGATATTTACAAGATTGTGTTACCTAGAGCAGCGGTCTACAACCTGTTTGACACCAGGGACTGGTTTCTTGGAAGAAGATTTTTCCAAGGCATGGGGGTGCGGGGGTGGGGATATGTTGTTGTGGTAGTGCTGGTGATGTTGTTAGTGCTTCAATCATCCCGTCATGCAATGAAACTGCTACCACAGCCACCAGATGCAGTCTGCCACTAGCCTTCCACCACAGCCACCAGATGCAGTATTCCACTAGCCCGCCACCACAGCCACCAGATGCAGCCTGCCCCCACAGTCACCAGATGCAGCCTGCTTGCAGAGTCACCAGATGCAGCCTGACACTAGTCAGGAACCACAACCAACAAATGCAGCATGCCTCTATCCTGCCACCACAGCCACCAGATGCAGTGTGCCACTAGCCTGCCACCACAGCCACCAGATATAGTGTGCCACTGGCCTGCCACTAGCCAGAAGCAACCTACCACCACAGTTAGCAGAGGCAGTGTGCCACTAGCATGCCACCACAGCCACCAGATGCAGCCTGCCAACACAGCCATCAGATGCAGTCTGCCACCACAGCCACCAGATGCAGCTTGCCAGTAGCCTGCCACCACAGCCACCAGAATCGGCGTGTCACTAGCCTGCGTCCACAGCCACTAGATGCAGTGTACCACTAGCCTGACACCACAGCCACCAGATGCGTGCCCCCTTTGGACACAGCTGATCACAGATCGGGGTAAAGAGTCAATTACTGTGGCTCTTTACCATGTGATCAGCAGTGTCCAATCACAGCTGATCACAATGTAAACAAGATTTGGTGGTTATTGGCAATCCTCCCTTCACGCTGACAGAGCGCAAGAGAGAGGAGAGCTGAAAACTGGCTAATCTACACAGAGGACATCTGCACTGACAATCAGGGCACTGATCATTAGTGTCCTGATAATCAGTGCAGCCCCATCAGTGGCCACCAGTGCTCATCAGTAATGTCTGTCAGTGCCAATCAGTGCCACCTATCAATGATGCCTATTAGTGCCCATCAGTGCCGCCTATCAGTGCCCTCAGTGCCGCCTATGAGTTCCATCCATTAGTGCCGCCTATTAGTACCATTTAGTGCTGAATATCAGTGCCTCCTCATCAGTGCCGCCTCATTAGTGTCCATCAGTGCAGCATATCAGTGCAACCTCATCAGCGCATATCAGTGAAGTAGAAAAGTTACTTATTTACAAAATTATTATTATTTTTTTTGAAAAATCTTTTTATTAAGAGATTTGAAACATACAGCACAAGCAGTAGGTACAGGACATTTGTTACAAACAAGTAAAAATTATTTGTAAACCTGGTACATCGAAACAGAAGTGACAGGAGCGTCCTATAGTGGATAGAGGGCAGCCATCCGGCCATCCTATGAGAAGTCCCAGTGGTTCGATCCATGCCGGAATAAGACCAATTGATTCCAGACAAAAAGGTAACACAATAACATTTCTTAACACAACTTTTAGCTGTCTAGTTGTTGACTACATTCTCCCTTTCTCACAGGGTGAGAGCTATGGTAACAGCTGACTTCGTAGAACCTCTATACAGGTGGGAGAGGTCACTAACTGGAGTGTGCCCTGTTGTGTAATTTGAGTAACCAGATATGAAGATTCTACAAATCATTCGTCCCTTTGATATAGAGTGCGAACATTAACTGTCACTTAACGAAAAGCAGGCTAAATGACGACCTGCATCATTATTCAGGGGGGGGGGAGGAAAGCGAAGGGAAAATAAGGGAGGGAAGAAGGGGGGTAGGTAAGTATGAGTTTGCCTCCTATGATCAATACGAATCTTTTGCCTAACTTAGGAAACTCTCGAAAGAACCTAGTGGAATCACCCCTCAAGTCGAACCCTTAGTTATTGATTAACCGCTTGTATTCTGCGGACGTTTGGAAGTGTATCCAACATGCCCAGGTGTTGGTGAATTTGGGTGAAGTGTCATGGAGTTGGTGTGTAATTTCTTCCATTTCCATTATCTTTTTCACTCTGCGTATCCAATCTTTAATACAGGGTGTCGTTGTAGATTTCCAGAAAGCCGGAATGCACAGTTTAGCTGCATTGACTAAGTGTATTACAACAGATTTTTTGTAGTGACTTTGGGGCATGGCTGTATGATGAAGTAGGTATTGTGCTGGTGTGAAGTCTGGTGTAAAGGTTGTTATGTTAGAGATGAGCTGGTGTATGGCCTGCCAATACGGTCTAAGTGCAGGACATTCCCACCAAATGTGTAGGATAGTGCCTACTGCTTCCCCGCATCTCCAGCATATAGAGGATACAGTCGGGTAGCATTTGTGTAAAACATCCGGAGTTCTGTACCATCGGGAAAATAGTTTAAAGCCGTTTTCTTGTACGGTCACATTTCTAGATCCCTTATGAATGTTTGTCAGTATTTTTTCCCAATCATCTCGTGTCAGTTCCAGGCCTAAATCCGATGCCCACTTTTCTCGCGCTGAGTCGACTAAGCCAGTCATTGTAGGGAAGAGAAGAGCATAAAGTTCAGAAATTAGATGTCTCTGTGGAGTTTTCCTAGTGCAAAGCATTTCAAACGGAGTCAGTTCCCTGCACCACGTAGTTGTAGGGTATTTGTTGAGTAGAAAATGTCTGATTTTAAGGAAATTAAAGAAGGGCATCTTCCTGTCCGGAAATTTAGTCAGTAAAGATTGGAATGTGAGCATTCGTCCTTTGTCAAAAAAGGACCCTGCTCGCACGAAGTCTCTAGTGGCATCAGCAGTGATATAGCGGTCTTGAATACCTGGAGTGAATTCCGGGTTGTGCTCTAGTGTGGTAAGTGGGCCATGAGTAGAAGACATTTTTGTTTTGTGACATACCATTTTCCAAGTGTTAAGTGTGGTGCTTATCAGAGGGTGAGAGGTGATTGTCTGCGGAACAGAGTCAGTGTTTATCCATGGGAGGAGATGTATCGGCGCGTGAGCGAATGCCTCTTCAAGCACAACTCACGCTTTGGTCTGTCGGTGGATGTGCCAATCCTTGATTCTGGTCAATTGGCATGCCCATTGATATTTTCTCAGATCTGGAATTCCCAATCCCCCTTGTATTTTGGGAAGAGTCAACTTCTCCCACTTTATACGGGCGTGTTTGTTAGCCCACACAAACTGGGAGCAAAGAGTTTTAAAGGTCGCAAAAAAAAGTGGGAGGCAGAGTGATTGGGATCGTTTGTAAGAGGTATAGGAATCTGGGGAGGATATTCATTTTTAAAATCGCCGCTCTTCCGAACCACAAGATCGTAGGTATTTTCCAAGTTTGCAAATCTGTCCTAATGGAGTTGAGACTTTTTTTCCTGCACAAATGACACTTTGTGCAGGGACAGTTCTAAGCACGGGAAACATGCGCCCCTTAACAGGCATACTATAGACACCCCCCAGGTACCACATTTAAAGGAATATTATACTTTTATTGTTTCACTTTAATCCTTATTAAAATCACTGCTCCTGAAAAACGGACGTTTTTAAAACTTTTTTTGCATTGATCCATGTCCCCTGGGGCAGGACCCAGGTCCCCAAACACTTTTTAGGACAGTAACCTGCATATTACCCTTTAAAATTAGCACTTTAGATTTCTCCCATAGACTTGTACAGGGTGTTCCGGCTTTTCGAATTTGCTGCGAGCAGCCCAAATTGTTCACTGTTCGCTGAACAGGCGAACAGGCAATGTTCGAGTCGAACATGAGTTTGACTCGAACTCGAAGCTCATCCCTAGTACCATGCAAAAATTATTATGTCAGCCATCAGTTTGATCATGGACATCTAATGCCGCGTACACACGAGCGGACTGTATGGCGTACTTAGTCCGTCGAAACACATTTCAGCGGACAATCCGCTCATGTGTGGGCTTCAGCTGACTTTTTCAGCGTGCAGTCCGGCGTACTAAGAATTTCGTTTTTTTCTAAATTCTGTCCGTCGTACTCGCATTTCGGCGGACAATCCGGCCGTGTGTGTGCCAGTCCGCCGTACTTTTGAAATGAGCGGACTTTTCCCGCCCGGAGAAAAGTCCGCTCATTTCGAGCGGGTGTCCAGGTAGGCGGGACCCACGAAGGAGACGCCGCCTGGTATGGACTTAAAGGGGAACCCCAACGCCGAAAAAAATCGGCGTGGGGGTCCCCCCAAGTCCACAACAGACCCTTGTTTGAGCACGCTACCCGGCCGGCCAGGAAAGGGGGGTGAGCGAGCGCCCCCCCTCCTGAGCCGTACCAGGCCGTGTGCCCTCAACATGGGGGGGTGCCTTGCCAAAGCACCTTGTCCCCATGTTGATGAGGACAAGGGCCTCTTCCCGACAACCCTGGCCGTTGGTTGTCGGGGTCTGCGGGTGGGGGGCTTATCGGAATCCGGGAGCCCCCTTTAATAAGAGGGCACCCGGATACCGGCCCCCCACCCTATGTGAATGAGTATGGGGTACAATGTACCCCTACCCATTCACCTGTAAAAAAAAAAAGTACAAAAAAAACACAACACACGAGATAAAATACTTTATTGCACAGCTCCGGGGGTCTTCCGTCTTCGGGGGTCTTCTCGCCGGACTCCTCCGTTATCTTCTTGTAGCTCTTTTGCTAGCGGAGGAGTCCGGCTTTCTTCCTCGCCGCAGGCCTCTTCTCCCGATTTCGGGGGTCTTGTCCCCCTCTTCGGTTCTTCTGCCGGTCCACCGCGCCTTCTTATAGCTCTTTTACAGGCGGTGGCCCGGTCTTCTGTCGCCGCCGCCGCCTTCCGTTCTTCTTCTTCTTCTTCTTCAAGAGAGATGTTGACTCGACGCTCTCTCCGGCCACAATGCCAGGGATGCACTGCGCGGCCACTTATATAGGGACAAGGGGCGGTGTCACATGGCTTTATGTCACATGGGTTGGTGTCACATGGTCGGGCGGCAAAGTGGTGTAGTGGTTAGCACTCTCACCTAGCAGTAAAAAGGGTCGCTGGTTCAAATCCCAACCATGACACTACCTGCCTGGAGTTTGCATGTTCTCCCTGTGCCTGCGTGGGTTTCCTCCGGGTGCTCCGGTTTCCTCCCACACTCTAAAGACATGCAGGTAGGTTAATTGGCTTCTGTCCAAAATTGGCCCTAGTATATGAATGGGGACCTTAGATTGTGGGCTCCTTGAGGGTAGGGACCAATGTGAGTGTGCAATGTACAGGCATAGGGGTAGACACTTGCTCAGGTTGAACTGGATGGACTGGTGTCTTTATTCAACCTTACTAACTATGAAACTATGGTGACCCCGCCCCCTTACGATGTCACAGTCCCCATGTGACATCAACCCATGTGACCAACCCATGTGACATAAAGCCAAGTGACACCGCCCCCTTGTCCCTATATAAGTGGCCGCGCAGCGTGTCCCTGGCATTGTGGCCGGAGAGAACGTCGAGTCAACATCTCCTGGAGAAGAAGAAGAAGAAGAACGGAAGGCGGAGGCGGCGGCGGCGGCGACAGAAGACCGGGCCACCGCCTGTAAAAGAGCTATAAGAAGGCGCGGTGGCCCGGCAGAAGAACCGAAGAGGGGGACAAGGGAGAAGAGGCCAGCGGCGAGGAAGAAAGCCAGACTCCTCTGCTAGCAAAAGATCTACAAGAAGATAGCGGAGGAGTTCCGGCGAGAAGACCCCCGAAGACGGAAGACCCCCGGAGCTGTGCAATAAAGTATTTTATCTCGTGTGTTGTGTTTTTTTGTACTTTTTTTTTACAGGTGAATGGGTAGGGGTACATTGTACCCCATACTCATTCACATAGGGTGGGGGGCCGGTATCCGGGGGCCCCCTTATTAAAGGGGATTTCGATAAGCCCCCCGCCCGCAGACCCCGACAACCAACGGCCAGGGTTGTCGGGAAGAGGCCCTTTTCCTCATCAACATGGGGACAAGGTGCTTTGGGGTGGGGGGGCCACGCGGCACCCAAGGCACCCCCCCATGTTGAGGGCACGCGGCCTGGTACGGCTCAGGAGGGGGGGCGCTCGCTCGCCCCCTTTCCTGGCCGGCCGGGTAGCGTGCTCGGACAAGGGTCTGCTGTGGACTTGGGGGGGACCCCCACGCCGATTTTTTTCGGCGTTGGGGTTCCCCTTTAAGTCCATACCAGGCGGCGGGGCCAGCGACGTCTCCTTCGCAGGCCCCGCCTACCTGGAGACGCGCTCGAAATGAGCGGACTTTCCTCCGCGTGTGTGGGCGAGTCCGTTCATTTCAAAAGTAGGGCGGATAGTACGGCGGACTTAGTACGCCGTATTAGTCCGCTCAAAAAGTGCCGTGTGTGGACAAGTAGCCCGTTCGGAAAGTCCGACGGACAGTCTGGCGGAAAGTACGCCAGACTAAGTACATCATACAGTTTGACCGTGTGCACGCGGCATAAGATTCATCTCTAGATCCAGGGGGAATTTTCACAGCACAGATCATAAACAAGCACAAAGACAGAGCCAATAGTGTGATACTATTTACCGAATACTCAAAGCTAATTTTAAAAAAATCCACTTAATAAAAGTGCATTGTAGTACTTAAAATATTACGTGCCAATATAGAAGAAAACAAGCCTTGCTTCCCCTTAGCTAGCATTGCTCTTACTATCCTGTGCCAATCATTGCAAAAATATCCAATCCCTGATGAAGTCAAAGTGGAGAAATGCGTAGAGTATGGCTAATTGGATTTATGTTACTTTTGCTTGGTCCTATAGGCTATGTGGGTCCCAAAGCTGGATGGGCGTTTGTGTGCTGATTGGCACAGGATAGTAAGAACAACTTACCCAGGTGGACGTGTTGTTTTTCTAAATACATTTATGTTCAAAGCGATCATTTTGAATAACTGCAATATTATAGTTATATAACTGGTTTCACACATATCTTTTGTAACATATAGTTTTTTTTGTTTTTTTAAGATATTATTTTTGATCTCTTGCCATATCACATTGTATAATTACATACTTTTTTAATGCAGAGTTAGTTACACATCGCTATCTGGCAGGCCTACCTGAATCATAGGCCTGGATTGGAGACTTAATACTTTGGCAGGTACTGTACATGTTCAAATACATGTATATCAACAGAGTATTTAGGTGAGATCAGCTTTGATTTTTCTGTACAGTCTGCTCCTATTAAAACATTGCCAAAATACGGCACTATACTCAAATAATCATCCATCAATGTTTGGCAGTTCCTTGGTGCAATGCAGACACAGGTTTGCAAACAGTTAGTTTTTTACAGCCCAAGTAAATATTGTTTGTGCATCAGCAACACTATATTTTATAGCCCGCTGTATGTTTGTGCTAGGATCTTCAAGTAATGCTTTACTATTTGTACAACTTGTGAGAAACAGCCCCTGTCAGTTGTGAATGGATCTGCTGCATAGGATTTTGTGGTTCATGAGGTGGCAGTGGAAAGTATGTAGCAGACTGCAGGGGTTAATCACTGACCACATCTTGTTCCCCACCTAGGGTATAATGTTCCTTTCCCTGTGTTGAGGTGTTTTTGCTGGGAAAGGATGCAAGCAGGCTGTGAGGTAACATGTCTACAGGTCTGAAGCAGACCCAGTGGGGTCTATTTACTAGCCAAGAGGCTTAATAACTATTTCTGCATGGCACTGTGGGGTGGCTCAGTCGCATGGCCTGGAACGCACGCTAATCCTCAGAGCCAGAACAGCAAGGCCAGAAATGCGTTCACATTCATGCTAGTATACACACATTTATGGATCGTTTTTCTGCAAAAGTTGTCTTTTTTTATTGTTGGTTTTTCTTTTTGGCTTTTTCTTCTCCCTTCTGCTTGGGTATATCTGAATAGTAAGTGAAGGGATAAGTACTGTTAAACAATTGTAGCGCTGACATATTTTTGCCTATTAATGTGTGTTTTCATGCTACAATCACAAGTCTATGGACATTACTTTGGCTTAGTATTTGGCGCCATCTAGCAGCCAAATACTGGTACTGAACTTGAATGTTTATTGCTTTGAATACACATACAGGAAGTGACTGTTGTTTTGATTAGAAGGTTGACCATTTTTCCCAGGAGGCTTGATGACCTACCCATGAACACTTTCTCTCGCAGTGCATGCTGGGTAGGACATGAAAGGAACTCGAGCAGCCATTTTAGGTCTCTTGGGATAGCGTGGCCTGCCTGTGAGGATCTGTGAGGAGGCCTCCCATGAGAAGGGCCCTACAGCCATTGCAGACTCACAGTTTGTGTGAGTGACCTGACGGTGCCCGAGACACAGTGACTGGATTGGAGAAATCCAGAGACACTAGTTTTGAGCATCAGAGGGCCGAGTTCACTCAGCATAGCGGAACAGGGTGACGGAGCCAGTTGACGGAGAAGCAAGCTGCAGATACCGGACCAGAGCTACTACACGGAGTTCCGATACAGTTGGTGAGCGGGTTGTGGCCCACAGTTTGTTAACTTTCACACTCAGTTAGACTCATACACAGGCCTCACTGGGATTTATAGTTCCACGGAGGAGGAACAGAGCAACTGACACTGAGCGGGATTGAGGCCTACCTACTCTGAGGTTCTGAGCCTTGTAACATAGTTACTGAAATCACACCAGGAGCACCTTTACCTCGACTTAACTTACTTTAATCTTTGGATTAGCTAGCAAAGACAAGAAGATCAAAGACTAAGTACTTTAAGTGAGATCTCACTCATAGCTTTTAACGTAGGGGGAGCTCCCAGGTATATATATATATATATATATATATATATATATATATAAATATATATTGTTTGCAATTGTTTATGTTGAAATCCATTGTACTGTCGTTCTATGTTGGGATGAAAGCACAATTACTGTAACCACCCTTTGAAACATATTCACAGTAAAATATTTTTGGTTACATATTCAAGTGTGTGGAGTGTTGTTTTCTCCCAGCAGGTGGAGCCAGTGGATCCTGAGGTTAAATACAGGTATATTATATTATATTGTACTGTACTGTATTGCACCACAGCTGTGTCAAGGGGACTGAGCCAATTCAGGGGGGTTCATTAGCAGAGTGCAGGCCCAAATCTAATTCCAGCAGCTCCTTCAGGGGTTAGTGCTTCACAATCATTTGCTTTTGGTTTTGAAGGAGGATTGTCCTTTGAAACGCATCAGCCAGCAGGGACCTGGGCCTGTTTCCCTCCCTTTTGCTCGAAGATTTAAGCGGTCCAGGGCACTGCAACCACGAGCGTGGCTTGATGAATGATTCACACTTCTGTTTGTGAGTAGATTTTGTACGTTTATGATTCTTATATTAAAAATCTACGTTGAATAATGCACTAGGCCAGTGCGCCCTCTTTTTTGTTCCTATGGAGTATCCACATTGGTCACAGAGAAACAGCCACTATAATGTCATCTCATTCATGCACAGGAGTACTGTTGTTGATGCTTCCAATCAACCATCAGATAGAGAGCGGGTGAGTTCACCAACATACTGTGTATGATAGCTCAACAATGTAGAAAGGTTCAACGCAGGTTTCGTATGTGAGAATTACCAGGACTAGTAACTGACAGGACCCCAAGTATGCAGTTGTCAGAACTGGCTAGCAGTGGGTAGAGGCAGAGTTGGTTGTTCAAGCAAGAGTCTGGGCAGGTGGCAATCAGTAGCAAATCCATGATCTAGACAGGGGTAGCAATTCCTAAAATAATTCTTATTATTTATATTCATATTATTATTACAAGGGGTCAAGCACATTAGCAATAAAAGAAAGGCAAGCCATTGACACAGGAGCCATAAAGCAAAATGCTATCACAACTCCTTAACCCTGAGCAAGAAGGCCCAGGAGAGAGTGATGGCCTGTGGAGATGCAGACTGTAAAAAGGCTGAAACAGGGGATGCAGGAATGGGTTGTGTAGGATCATGTCTCACGCTATTAAGTGCCCCACCCTCTCAGAAAAAAATATATAGAACCTGACTAATCCCCCAAAACAAATGCCCACCCCTCTCTCTCATGCTTGCGCTGATAAAGGACAAAAGTAGTCATAGGAAAGACTGTTGTATTAATTTAAACTGTAAACACAGAGGGTACAGTGCAGTTGATAGTCTAGCACTGTAAAACACAGTATTGTACTATATCTCTCCTTACGCTCTTCCTACACAGATTTGTTAGCTTTCCCTAACCAACAACAACACACACTGACAGCATGGCTGACCCTTTTAAAGTGAGGAGGTTGGCTTGTCCATTCCTTCAGATTATTGGCTTTTAGAGACTCATCACTATTATGCAGTGTATTATGGGTTTCAGTGGTAATTTTTGGCTATAAATTCAGAGACTTTTGGAAAACTGTATTGAAGCCAATGTGACTCAAGTGACCAACAGACCTGCTTATAAGTCATATTCAGTTTGTTTATAAAAGTTGTCAGTGTGATATGGTTAAATTATTCACTTATGATGCTTTAGAAAAATGCAGTCTTACCAAATTCCTCAGTAAATGAGATGGATGAAGATGACCGTGCGACTTGACTTCTTTGTGTAAAGCATTCTTCTAAAGAATTAAGTGAGTGAGTAGGTTGATTCACTGCAGCTCTTGTGGAAAATTGATCTTGCTGTTGAAAGAAAAAAAAATGTAAACACTACTTGGTCTTTTACAAATATCTTTAACCACTTGACCACTGGGCACTTAAACTCCCATAGGCTGGATTAACACCTATGCATTTTTAGTGCTTTTTGCATTTTGCAGATTTGCACTACAGAACGTGTTCCACAGAAAACCATGTTAAATGGACTGTAGCGAAAATCTTCACAAAGCACTAAAACTGCATAGGTGTGAATCCAGCCTTAATAACCAGACCAAGTTTCAGCTTTCGGGGGGCTCTCACATTTTGAATGACAATTACTCAGTCATGCAACACTGTAACTATATGAAATTATTGTCCTTTTTTTCACACAAATAGAGCTTTCTTTTGGTGGTATTTAATCACCGTTGGGTTTTTTTTTTTTTTTTTTTTGTGTTATAAAAGAAAAAAGACAGAAAATTCTGCACAAAAATGAATTTTTCTTTGTTTCTGTTATAAAATTTAGCAAATTAGTAATTTTTCTTCATACATTTTTCCCAAAATTTATACTACTACATATCTTTGGTTAAAATAAGTACAAATTGGTCTATATTATTTGGTTAGTGTGAAAGCTATGGTGCCAATATCTGAAAATTGATCATACCTGAAGTATTGACGGCCTATCTCATTTCTTGAGACCCTAACATGCCATAAAAGTACAAATACCCCCCAAATTACCAATTTTTAGAAAGAAGACATTCCAAGGTATTTAGTAAGAGGCATGGTGAGTTTTTTGAAGTTGTCATGTTTTCCCACAATTCTTTGCCATATCAAGATTTTTTTACCTTATTTTTTCACACAAAACTGTCATATCAGGTTATTTCTCACACACAGCATATGCATACCACAAATTACACCCCAAAACACATTCTGCTATTACTCCCAATATGGCAATACCACATGTGTGAGACTTTTACACAGCGTGGCCACATACAGAGGCCCAACATGCAGGGAGCACCATCAGGCGTTCTGGAGCACCCAGGCTAATTCTGACATTTCTCTCCTACATGTAAAAATCATAATTTATTTGCTAGAAAATTACATAGAACCCCAAAACATTATATATTTTATTTTAGCAAAGACCCCAGAGAATACAATGGCATTTGTTGCAACTTTTTTATCTTGCACGGTGTTTGCTTAGCAATTTTTCAACTGTTTTGTGCTTTAAAAAAACAAAACAGTATAGTTAGCCCAATGTTTTTGCAGAATGAGAAAAATGAGGTTCCGTAAAATAGATACAAAATAGATACCTAACATGTCACCCTTCAAAATTGCAAACACTCGTGGAATGGCGCCAAACTTCCCTACTTAAAAATCCCCATAGGCGACAATTTAAAAATTTTTACTGGTTACATGTTACAGAGGAGGTCTAGGGCCAAAATGATTGCTCTCGCTCTAACATTCGCAGCGATACCTCACGTGTGTGCTTTGAACACCGTTTTCATATGTGGGCGGGACTCACGTATGCGTTCGCTTCTGCATGCGAGCACACAGGGACAGGTCACTTAAAAAATTATTGTTCATTTTACTTTATTTCTTTTATTTTGACACTTTTTTCCCCAAAAATACATTTTTTGATCACTTTTATTCCTATTACAAGGAATGTAAACATCCCTTGTAATAGGAATATGGCATGACAGGTCCTCTTTACAGTGAGATATAGGGTCAATAAGACCCCACATCTCACCTCTAGATTGGGAAGCCTGAAATAAAAAAATGATTCTGGCTTTGATCGTAGCGGTGATTCAGTAGAAGCACCGGAGGGCGGCGGGAGGGGGGGGTGTCCCCTCTTGCCTCCCGTAAGAACGATCAAGCAATGGAACAGCCACTATGATCATTTGTATTGTATAGGGAATTGCTGGCTGAAAAAGTTGATATCTGAATGATGGCTGTAGCTGCAGGTATCATTCAGATATCCCGCACAAAGTCAAGGATGTCATATGACGGCCGGCGGGCGGGAAGTGGTTAAAATGCATTTTTTTTAACACAAAGTTGTCCATTTATACAATATGTCTAACACATGCATGTACATACCAAAAATAACACCCCAAAAATAGATTCTCCTACTCCTCTTGAGTACGGTGATACCACATGTGTGAGACTTCCACAGCCTGGCCACATACAGAGGCCGAGTACAGCCGCGCATGGCTGAGTATGGCAGAGCATGGCTGGGTATGGCTGGGTATTGCTGAACAGGCCGAACATGGCTGGGTATCACCGAGTATTGCAGAGTATGGTTGGGTATTGCAGGGTATCACCGAGTATGGCTGGGTATTGCAGGGTATCACCGAGTATGGCTGGGTAATGCAGGGTATCACCAAGTATGGCTGGGTATTGCAGGGTATCACCAAGTATGGCTGAGCATGGCTGAGCATGGCCGAGTATGGCTGGGTATTGCAGAGTATGGCTGGGTATTGCAGGGTATCACTGGGTATTGCAGGGTATCACTGAGTATGGCTGGGTATTGCACGGTATCACCAAGTATGGCTGGGTATTGCAGAGTATGGCTGGGTATTGCTGGGTATGGCAGTTTATGGCAGAATATTGGCAGGGTATTGCTGGGTATTGCAGAGTATTGGCAGGGTATTGCAGAATATTGTCAGGGTATTGCAGAATATTGGCAGGATATTGCAGAATATTGCTGGGTATTGCAGAGTATTGCCAGGGTATTGCAGAGTATTGGCAGGGTAGTGCTGGGTATTGCTGGGTATTGCAGAGTATTGGCAGGGTAATGCAGGGTTAATTGTCACTGTGCAGGGCTGTGGGCACTACAGATCTAGCCCACAGCGCTGCTGCCACCAATCTCTCCGCTCTCACACTGTACCGATCGGTACAGAGAGGGGAGGGAGGAACCGGCATGACGTAGCGATCACGTGGTAAATGGCCATGATGTGTGGCCGTTGACCGTGATGCGCCGGGTCTTGTGGACCAGGTGGTCACAGATGTTCTCGAATGTGCGCACCCCGGGGGCGTGCGAGAGCGGAATTCTGGGAGGACGTCACTGTACGCTCTCCCAGAGTTAAACAACCACCCTGTAGCTGTCATTCGTCTATGGGCCGGTTGTTAAATGATTAATATGCAGTTGAAAGTAAATATAATAACTTATGAATTTCAATATAAAAACTGTTGCAGACACAAGAAAGGATATTTCTCTACATGAATGTTGTAGACACACACAGAAGAAATACAGGGATGTTTCATTAGACTTGAGAAGCAGTTACCTAGCTCAGTGGTTCTCAACCCTGTCCTCCAGTACCTCCAACAGGCCACGTTTGCAGGTTTTCCTTTTTCTTGCACAGCTGCTTTAAATCAGAGTCAATGGGTTGGTATTTTGGACAGCTATTTTATCTAAGAGAAATTCCCAAAACATGGCCTGTTGGGGTTACTTGAGGACATGATTGAGAACCACTGACCTAGATCATGGACTGCTGGGTTGTTTATTTCACATCAATCTACAGCGCTAAAAGCAGTGGATCTTTTCCCCATGTGCATTCTAAAACATGTGGCAGAGGTTTCATTATTAATTTAGGAAAACCATAACATAACCTAGTTAGCAGTGACGTTGTTGGAAAATCCCAACTTCACTCCTATTGCAATTGATAGCAGACAGTGTCAAGTGGGAAACAAATGTCTCTGAATTTCCATCAGTGTTGGCCACTACAAAACGCCTTGGCTCCTGCACTGTCTGGGTGACAGCTGCAATGCAGGAAGGGAACTGCACTGAGGACAGAGTGCCCATGTGGCCTCAGCATGCCTCCAGGCAACAATCGTTGGCACTTGCCTTAAATGAATTTACCTGTTTCTAACAGGGACATGAATTTAGGGTGAGCACTGGCATTTGGCACGTGTAGACACAACAGGATTCTAAAGAGTTTCTACCACACGCTTTATGAATTCCCTAGATTATGTTTAAGGGACACGTCTTTATAGAAACTTCAAAGAGGAAGTAAACTCTCCCACTCTGATGCTTCTTTTCATTTAGTCCATTATAATAAGTCATTATCAGACTATAGCCACTGTAATCCAGCCCAAATCGCATATTACTTACTGTTTAAAGAAACGTAAAAAAAAATTGTTTCCAGGGGTTAGGCAGCACCACCTTAAGTATTGTTTTCTGAGTCCACAGTGGAGTGTATTTCCGCCCTTACATTGAGAACTTCCTGTACTGTTAACCAAGCCTCCTTCTCAATCCAACGTTTCTATGGCAATCCTGCTTCCCTGTTCATAGCTTACTTGTTTATTTCATAGTATTTACTTGTGCCGATGTCTAATGTTTCCCTTTGTCAGACTTATCAGCTTCAACTGATAAGACTGCAGTAATGGCCAAGTAGACTGTATGTAAGGTCACATGGTGTGTAGGAGGAAGCTCTGAGTGATTAGCAGAGTTCAGTGTTGTGCCGTAGGAAGTCCTGATAAGACATAGAGAGTGTGCCTTAAATCAGGGGAGATCTGGGCATGCTCAGTGACTTCATTCTACAGAACAACAAGGATTAAAAAAATACTAAGCAAGTAAGGAGATAGCTACAAGCAGTGTTCATTAGGGTTTTTTATGCTGATTTACATGGGACAAGGTTGTGGGGGAGGGTTTACAACCACTTTAAGGCTGCCAGTGCTGACCTCGCATTCTGAAAATTACCCATTTGCTTCATTACTTTGTCATAGACCTCAAACAAGTATGGCCCAAGTCATACTGACAATTTTGTAGCAGTAATTTCCTAGAACTCTAGACACAAATATAGGCTGACATTATGAGCCTTCGGGAAAATAAAATTTTGGTACGTATGTATAACATCTTTTGTATTCCTGGAGCTCATTAGAGCCAATCCAAAGGTAAGCTGAATTTTCTGTATTGCAGACGCTACAAAATGTTGTGTGTAGTCAATGAAAGATTTGTGTCCCAGGTATTCCAAGTGATTTGCAGCACAATCACGGAGCAACTGACAGAATCACCAGTTTCATAAGTTATTTGCAATATGTTATCCAATGCAGATGCTGATGACCATAACACAGTTTTTTAGCCTTCTAGATTTACATGGTAGTCAGCTACAACAATAATGTAGCTAGCTACAAATCTCTACAAATCGCCAGACCAGAAAGATGCTTCAAATACTCAAAAAAGTTGCTTGTGCAACAGGACCCAATAGAGTTCATGAGTTCTGAATTTACTGATCTGCACAATTGTTCTGGTCAGTAGGCCAGCACAATGGACAGCCATCATTTATGTAAGGGGTCAGAAATGGCAAACTATGTATTTCCCTTATGGTTATAAATATCATTATTAGCAACAGCTATTTGTGATAAAAATCGGTAAAAAAAAAACTTAAAATTTTTTATTAAAACAGGTGAACCCCCATCAGTAAAGTTACTGTTTCCTCATTGACAAAAGGGTTAAACTGTTGTGAATGAGTGTACATTTGATCTAAAAGTAACCCCAAAAGCCCATGAATACTAGCCATTGGGGCCCCTTTCAGAGTTACAGTATGCAGTGTGTGGTTGCACTGAACAGGCCAAATACATGGCCTTCGAACATACCGCAATGCACAAAAATCTGACTTTTTAAATGGACCCCACTGAGCTACATTTGTGCATTTTGATGCACAACAACACACTCATGTTGGAGAGCACTGGCAAGGTGTGTTGGGGTTCCATCCAAAATTAATAGAACCGCAATAGCAATTGTTTTTTTGCAGCACATTGTGCATTTTACAAGCAAGTTATAGCAATGCAGAGATGTGAACCTGTCCTTAAGGTTTTACACTTGAAAATCTGGGAGACTTCCAATTAGTTGGACAGCTTCAGTGGGTTTTTTGTTTATTAAATTATGGTATATGTAAAAATTGGAACAAAACTGTTTGGCATATAGACTTCATTGCAGGTTTTGCAGTGCTGTTATTGTCACACATTATCTACTTACAACAGACTTTTTATCTTGTGACTTTTTTTCAGCATATTAGCAATATCATTATTATTGCAGTTATTGCTTTTTTTTAGTATATGAAAAATACAGTATATTTTATATATGTAGAAAAAATTATCCGCACTCTGGTCATTGAATAGCCACAGTAAACAAATGCAGATTAATGCCCTGTACACACGGTCTGACTTTCTGACGGAAAATGTGTGATTTGATCTTGTTGTCGGAAAATCCGATCGTGCGTGGGCTCCATCAGAATTTTTGACAGACAAAGTTTGAGAGCAGGATCTAAAATTTTCCAACAACAAAATCTGATTGTTTAAATTCTGATCGTGTATAGACAATTCCGACGGACAAAGTGCCATGCCTGCTCAGAATAAATTACGAAACAAAAGCTATTGGCTACTGCCCTCTTTATAGTGCCGTCATACATGTTCTACGTCACCGCGTTCTGAATGATCGGATTTTCCGAAAACTTTGTGCGACCGTGTGTATGCAAGACAAGTTTGGGCCAAAAATCTGACGGATATTGTCGTCAGAATGTCGGACCGTGTGTACAGGGCATAAGTCAGTTGACGCGTTTCAGCCTATAAGGCTTTAGTCATAACCACAATTATATTATTATAATTATTAATTATATTTTATATATAGTATATAATATAGAATATAGTATAATACTATATAATATAATATAGTATTTAACATTTATCACTGTGATAGTAAGCTATGGATCACAGGTTGCACTGGTTGGATCTGTTTTTTCCCAACCTTTAAACTATGTAACAAAAAAAACGTTGGGGACACATGTCACATGACGTGTATAAATCAATGGTTTCCTATGAGAGCCGTCGTAACTTGTCTGACTTGTGTCGGTCCAACTTTGAAAAAGTTTCCTGTACTACTTTGGTCCAACTTGGGCATGATTTCATCATCTTAACTGATCCAACTTGTGGCATGTAACTTGTGCTCTGAGGATCTTGAAGGGGAATCCCATGCCAACATAAAAAAATAAACGGCATGGGGTTCCCCCAGTTCCATAGCAGGCCATTTGAGTCTGGTATGAATCTTGAGGGAGAACCCCTCGCCAAATAAAAAAAAATTACACGGGGTCCCCCCTAAAATCCATACCAGACCCTTGACTGAGCTTGCAACCTGACAGGTCAGGAAAGGGAGAGGACCTGGCAGGCTGCATGTTGATGGGACATGGTCCTTGCCCGACAATCCTGAGTGGTGGTTATGGGGGTCTGTGGGCAGGTGGCTTATCTGAATATGAAAGCCCCCTTAGACACAAGTACCCCCAGATCCTGGCCCCCATGTGAATGAGTAGAGGTACATTGTACCCCTACTCATTCACCCAAAAAAAGTGTCAAAAAATAAATAAAAACAGTACACAGGTTTTTGACAAAGTCCTTTATCAAAAATAAAGAATGTCCCCCGTCGTAGCTCCAATGTGTCTTCTTTCTTCAGTGATGTTTTCTTCCTCCGGTTCTTCTACCTCCGGTGATGTCTTCTTCCTCTGGTTCTTCTGCTGGCTCTTCTCCTTCCCTCGTGGCATGATAGGCGGTGACATCACAAGGGGGTGGGGTCTCTGGATGTCGTCACTGGGTAACCACGCCCCACGGCTATATAAGAAATGGCAGATGCCAGAGCTAACATAACAGCTGGAGCTAGCTTCGGGAGAAGACATCAGAGGAGGGAGAAGAACAAGAGGAAGAAGGCATCACCGGAGGGAGAATAACCAGCCGCCCAGGCTTATTGGGAAGAGGCCTTTGACCCCATCAACATAGCAACCACTCCCCAAGTTGAGGGCATGTTGTTTTAGCGGGGGACCCCACGTCATTTTTATTTATTTTTTTATGAAGTGGTGTTTCCCAAAGGGTCTGGTATGGTTCCCATGCCGTTTTTTTTATTTTTATTTTGGCGTAGGGTTCCCCTTCAAGATTTATACCAGACTTGAAGAGCCTGTTGTGGTCGGATCAAAGTAGGATCCCATTCATTGAAGTCTCATGGAAGTCGGACATGAAGTCGTAGGGCAAGGTCGGATCTTAAGTCATCTGGCTTCCATGTTGGAGCAGTGTGAACCCCGGCCTTAGTGTTCAAATTCAAATTAACAGTAAAGTCTCGGGTTTAGGTTCAGACGAACTCCAGTCACTATGTATGAAGAATTCATACAAAGGGACTGAAAATATAAAAGCTAATGATGCTACACATCCCTTTTTACTTTACTTAAAGTCATTCTTTTTTTTAAGTATAATTCTTTATTCAAAAGAGTTTTCCATTTATAACAAAACATCTGCATAATAACAGAAAAAAGAAATAGACCCATTTTAGAATGAAAAATAAATTGAAACCAACCTCACAAAACAAATATAACAGATATACCAGCAGCGACACATATTAAATTCATGAACAAAGATAAAGAATAATATAAATTATAAAATAATACAATAATAATATTCTTTTATTATTCGTTAGCTTATCTACTTTTAGGATAAGAAAATAAACTTTCATTCAGACCTCAACATTAGGGGTCTGGTGACAAAATCTACTAAAATGAAAACTGAAAAACAAACAAAACAAAACACAACCAGACAAAACAAAACAAAGTAGACGTGGTAGTGAAACCTCCGGTTTGGTAAGAAAAAATAAAAGGTCATCTGCATATGCGGCAATCTTATGCTCCATGTTTGAGACCTGAAGTCCTCTGATCAAAGGGTCCAATCTTACTTTACAAAGGAAAGTTCTAGCGTTAACGCAAACATTAATGGAGAGAGGGGGCAGCCCTGTCTTGTGCCCTTAGAGAGAAATACTCTGATGGAACCCCATTAACCAGCGTGGCAGTTGTTGGGTCAGTGTACAGTGCCTGAATCCAAGATTACATTAGTTCCCCCAGGCTGTTTTTATTTTAAATTTTGGCGTAGGGTTCCCCCTTCAAGATTTATACCAGACTCAAAGGGCCTGGTGTGGTCGGATCAAAGTCAGATCCCGTTCATTGAAGTCGCATGGAAGTCGGACATGAAGTCGTAGGGCAAGGGCTGATCGTAAGTCGCCTGACTTCCATGTCAGAGCAGTGCAAACCTGGCCTTAGTCTTCAAATTCAAATTAACAGTAAAGTCTCGAGTTTAGATTCAGACGAGCTCCAGTCACTATGTATGAAGAATTCATACAAAGGGACTAAAAATATAAAGGCTAATGATGCTATACAACCCTTTTTACTTTACTTAAAGTGATTCTAAAGGTTTACTTTTTTTAAAAAATAACAAACATATCATACTTACCTACTCTGTGCAATGGTTTCGCATTGGACAGCCTGGAACCTCCTCTTTTTGGGTCCCCCGACAATGCTCCAACCCCTCCGCTCTGCCGAGTGTCCCATAACAAGCCACTTGCTATGGGGCATTCGTGTATGCTCACTCCCGAGCTGTCTCTTTGTGTCCCTAATGCCGCGTACACACGATTGGAATTCTCGTCGGAAAAAGCTCTGATGGTTTTCCTGACAGAATTCTTTCGGAATTTGGCTCAAGCTATCTTGCCTACACACGGTCACACCAAATTCCGATCGTTTATAACGCGGTGACGTACAACACGTACGACGCGACTAGAAAAAGGAAGTTCAATAGCCAGTAGCCAATAGCTTCTGTCTCGTAGTTGAATCTGAGCATGCGTGATTTTTGGCGTGTCGGAATTGCATACACATGAACGGAATTAGCGATAGAAAGTTTTTCCTTCGGGAAAATTGAGAACATGCTATCAATTTTTGGCTGGCGGGAATTCGAACAGCTAAATTCCGATGGAGCATACACACGGTCGTATTTTCCGATGAAAAGCTCTCATCAGTCTTTTTCTGGCCAGAATTCTGATCGGCATAAGACAAACAAAGCGCTGCTTAGCTGGTCCCCTGCTCCCTCCTCATTGCCTGTGACTGACAGCAGCTGTATCTGAGCCAATGAGAGAGAGAGCCAAGAGAGACTTCAATTTCGTGCAGAAGATTTTTTCACCTTAATGCATATAGTGCATTAAAGTGGTTGTAAACTCTCTTGCCGCGTACACACGAGCGGACTGTATGGCGTACTTAGTCCGTCATACAATCCGAAGGACAGTCCGTCATACTTTCGACTGAACGGACTTGACCACACACGGATGCACAAACAGTCCATCGAAAGCTAACGCGATGACATGTACAGCACGTACGACGGGACTAGAAATAGGAAGTCCAATACACAGCAAAGCACCCTTCCGCCGTGTAAATCCTTTCTGGGCATGCGCCATTCTTAGTCCGTCGAACTAGCCTACTGACGAGCGGATTGTCCGCTGAAACCAAAGTACGATGGACAGAATTCCGAAAAATCCGAAATACTTAGTACGCCAGACTGCACGCTGAAAAAGTCCGCTGAAGCCCACACACGAGCAGACTGTCCACTGAAATGTGTTTCGACGGACTAAGTACGCCATACAGTCCGCCCGTGTGTACGCGGCATCTCATATACCCAGTGAAGTGACCAACCTCATATGATACAGAGATATAAAAAAAAATTCTCCTACTTAGGTTTACTTGTTTATTTTCTGTCTTCTCTTTTTTACATCCCTTGAAAAGTGCTGAATTTGGATATAATCTTTCATCTGTCAGTATCACCGTGGAGGGGTGGGGAGCTGCAGTTAGAGCTCTTGTGCAGTGTGTGAGCGCTAATAGGAGGAAGGGACACACCACCTACACACGGCACAGGAACTAAGAAAGGATACAGAGCTGTATTGTGAATATACAAGCTGTGAGCTGAGCTCTCTTCACTGTCACAAATTTATCTGGCAAAATGGGAAAAGAAGTGACTCATGCTGATAACAGAAGAACAAAATACCAGAGAGAAATTACACTTAAAGCTCTGGAGAGAGACAAAGAAACACTACAGATGTATGTGCTTTATTCAGATTGCATGACTAAGGTTTACAACCACTTTAAGGTAAAAAAAAAACCTTCTGCCTTTAGAACCACTTTAATGTGAGGACAAGCAACCTAAGATGCAGGATGTAAAGTATTGGGAGCACATGGGAGTGGTTTAAATTTATTTTTGTACTCTTTATCGCTCACAGTAATGGTTTTCTGGAGTAATCACTTACCGCATGCTCAGGGTTTACAGTAACAGTTGTTTTCACACAAATACTAAGTTTCACATAACTAAAACAAATCAAGCTTGTTTGTCACTTGTGCCCTCTTTTTTGGAATTGGTTCTTTAATACTGCACAGGTTTTAGGTGAATCAATTTGAAATGGTAAAACAAAGGTGATAAAACTTACTTGTGTATTTGAAGGAATCTGTTCTGCACTTTTACTGCACTGTTCACGAAAACAATCACCGAAAGGAAGCAGCAAGCCCACAGTAAGGATTTCAGAGCAAAGATTTTCTACATTCTCTGGTGCATTTCTTTGTTGGTTAAATAACTTTTCCAGTAAGGTTTGTCCTATAGTTAATGGATAGATAATATACACATAAGTAAATCCAAGAAAACCCATCACAGTTCCTGAACAGTTTTTCAAATCTTGTTCAAAGTTTGGAGTTTACGATCTCTGCATTGAACCCTATTGAAGCCTATATGAGTGCAAAACGTGTTTTTTAATTCTGCCCATTTGTAGGGCTAATAAGTAAACTTTTGTCAAACATAAGGCATGGTAAATTGAGCACTGCAATTGAGGACACATTCAGTACTAGTGCCAAATAAAAAGAATAAAATAAAAGAATTGTCAGTTCTCCCTAATAGCTCCAACACACATTGACAATAGGGATGCTGTGAGCCCACATTTTATAGAAAGGGGCCTGTTTTTCCTTTCCTTTAAATTATTGGCTCATGTAACTTTGCAAACCAGGAACACAGGCTATGCACAGCATTATAGGTTGTTCCTTATTTTTGGCAGCCAATGTTTTTGGCCAAAATCTAGGAAGTTCGACACAAACTTATTGTGGTAGTAAACCTGAACCTTAACAATAAAAGAAGTGTGTATCTGTCACAGGGTGGTTTCTGTGGATACACTCAAAAATAAAAAATCCAATTGCCACGTCCTTTAAATAGCTTGAAGTAAATCAAAATAAGGGGAAAGAAAGCTGGGAAAAGGGGAGAGAAACCCACACACAGAAAAAAACCTAAAAAAAAAAAAAGTGTTGGTTGTGTTGGACTTTTTAGGCAAAATATTATGTTTGAATACAAAACAAGAAAAAAATATATATATATAAAAAAATTATTTATTTATAAAAAATAAAAAAGAGTAAAAACATATCAGGTACTGCTTTATATCCTGTCTCTATCAATACATCTTAGGCAATGTCCATATCTGTATCTATTGGTTATCTATACCCAAAGGGTGAAGAATTGTACATTAGTATTCAATATAAGAAAGAATTACACTAGACAGGGTATTGATTACAGAACCGATCTTAAATATATTCTGGCGCTCTACATGTTTCGTGTTTTTGGTCAACGCTTCCTCAGGAGCTTTATCAATTTTATTTCTTCATGGGGACACCCCAAGAGAAATATGCAGGAAGAAAAAGGAGAACAACAAGGAGATATTTCTCTAGGCAGATAGAGCGATTTTCACATCGACATCACACTTTTAAATGTATAGGAGCCTGCAATTAGCATAAAGGCTTCAGATGTTTGTGGTATAAGGCAGCAACAGGAGGTGATTTTGCACCATACTCTCTTAGGTTCAATTAGCTAGTTCCTGTGTCCTCTCCAACCAAGTGAAATGTAGGCAAGCTTGTCTCATCAGGTTCAGGGTTCAGAAGGGGACCTTGGAGCCCCTAAAATATCTCCCTCTATCAGAGGATAGGACCGCTGTGCTGAACCTTATTCCTAGACATACAATGTCTAGCATATCACTAGGGATGAGCCTGATGTTCGAGTTGAACGGAAGTTCAACTGGAACATTGGGTATTCACCTGTTCACCAAATACCTAACATTATGGGGCATTCGCAGGAAATTTGAGCGCCCGCGGAACGCTCCATAATGATGACTGCTGATTGGCCAAAGCATGCACCGACCTGCATGCTTTGGCATATGACAGGGTGCTCTGATGTGAGAGCCATAATTGGCCAAAGGCAGAGTGCCTTTGGCCAATCATGGCTCAGGCCCCACACTATTTAAAGCTGCTTATATTGCAGCCGTACATAGTTTTATGAATGAGAGCAGCAAAATTACATTTGTAAAGGGAAAATTTTCATTTAAAACTGCTTGCGGTTGTAATGTATTGCCTGATTTTAAACAAATTGCACAGGGGTCCCCCCAAAATCCATCCATCTTCAGGTCTGGTATGGATTTTAAGGGGAAACCTGTGCCAAAATTAAAAATTATTGTAGGGTTAATAAGGTTGTAGTGCTATAAATATGCACTGATTACTGTGTGAATGTCACTGGCAGGGAAGGGGTTAACACTAGGGTTAACATCAAAGGGTTAACTGCGTGTTCCCTCAGTGTGTTTTAACTGTGTGGGGATGGGAGTGACTAGGAGAGGAGACATATCCTTTTTCCTACTTAGTAAGAACAAACAATATGTTTCCTCTTCCCTGACAGCACAGGGATTTGTGAGTTTGCACACACAAATCCCCGTGATGGCACTCGTGCACACAATCGTGTGTGGCCAACGGCGATCGTGCTCGTCGGCCATGAGCATGCCCACTGCTGTGTAGCGTGCGCCCTCTGGTGGCCAAAAAGCGTAAGGATGTACCCATATGGGGTTTCACCCAGGAGAGCCAAATCTGCCACAGTATATCTGCGTGAGCCGGTCAGGAACCGGTTAATAAAGGACTTGTCCCCAACTGTCTACTGTCATTTTTACCATTTTGACACTTTTTGGTGAATGTGTAGGGGTACAATGTACCCAATACCCATTCACATGGGGGTGGGATCTGGGGGTCCCCTTAAATGTGGGTTCCAGATTCCGATAAACCCCCCCTGCCCAGAGACCCCCACAACCGCTGGACATGGGTTATGGGGAAGAGGCCCTTGTCCCCATCTCATTTTTTTACATTTTGACACAGGGTTCCCCTTACAATCCATACCAGACCTGAAGGGTCTGGTATGTATTTTGGGGGACCCCATGCCATTTAAAAAAAAGTTGGCACAGGGTTCCCCTTAATATCCATACCAGACCTGGAGGGCATGATATGGATTTTGGGGGGACCCCCACGCAATAATTTTTTTAATTTTGGTGTGGGGTTCCCCTTAATATTTATACCAGACCCAAAGGGCCTGGTAATGGACTGAGGGGGGACCCATAAAAAAATTTTTTCAATGATTTTTATCTATTTTTCCGGGATACAACAATTCATTACAGCCACAAGCAGTTTTACATTACATTTTTTCCTTTAGAAATTAAATTTTGCTGTGGTATTGTTCTAAACATGGGAAAGATGCATTACTTTACAGGCATACTAAGGACACCCACCCAGGCACGATATTTAAAGGAATATTTAAAATTTATTGTTTCACTTTAAGCATTATTAAAATCACTGTTCCTGAAAAAACTGCCATTTTTAAAACTTTTTTTTGCATTGATACATGTCTTCTAGAGCAGGACCTGGGTCCCCAAACACTTTTTATGGCAATTACATTTTTCATGTTCATGTCCCATAGACTTTAACGGTGTTCACTTGTTCGCAAAACTTTTTTCGCCTTTTCGCAAGTTCTGGGGTGAACCGAACTGGGGGGTATTCGGCTCATCCCTACATTTCACCATTAAGCAACGAAGAGCCATTCATATCCAGTCACAGTATCAAAGGAGATGAGTGTCATCCCACAGATGTCAGCTGTCACTAATTTCCAGGGAAAGCCACAGGTTTTGCTCCCTGAAAATATTTGTCTCTAGGAATTTTTTTGGTATTGATTCATTTTTAAAATGTCTATAATTTGTTAAATATTACCTTCAGCTCCTAACTGAATAAAAGATAATACATAAAATCAAATGACCTAACGTGAATTATAATCTTCAAAGAGATAATTCAAAGTAACGTGTCACAATTAGGGATGAGCCGAACACCCCCCGATTCGGATCGCACCAGAACTTTCGAACGGACCCCAAATTCGAACGAACTTTAGAACCCCATTGAAGTCTATGGGGCTCGAACGTTCGAAATGAAAAGTGCTAATTTTAACGGCTAATATGCAAGATACTGTCCTAAAAAGGGTTTGGGGACCTGGCTCCTGCCCCAGGGGACATGGGTCAATGCCTAAAATGTTTTTAAAAATGGCCGTTTTGGCGGGAGCACTGATTTTAATGACGATTAAAGTGGAAAAAAAAGTGAAATATTCCTTTAAATATGGTGCCTGGGGGGTGTCTGTAGTATGCCTGTGAAGTGCCACGTGTTTCCCGTGTTTAGAACAGTCCCTGCACAAAATGACATTAAACGGAAAAAACACCATTTAAAACTGCTTGCGGTTTTAATGTTATATCTGGTTCCTGCAATATGGTTGAAAATCATTGAGAAAAATGGCATGGGTAGCCCTCCCTGCCCATTACCAGCCCCTTTAGGTCTTGTACGCATATTAAGGGGAACCCCGTACCCATATTAAAAAAAGGAAATGCGTGTGGCCCTCAGGCCCTATATACTCAGAACAGCAGTATACAGGCGGTGCAAACAAGACAGGGACTGTGTAGGTTTGTTGTGTTAAGTTGAATCTGTTTGTAATTTTCAACTGGTACATTTTTAAAGTGTAGCTCCAGTCAAAAAAACTATTTTTAAGCTTTTTGGAAAACATAGGGAAGGGTTATCACCCCTGTATAATTTGTTTTGTCGTCCATCTTTTTTCATCTCACTTGCTGTTGTCTCCTTCCGTTTGCAAGTAGGAGATGTTTGTAAATTGGATTGAAAGTAGGGGCCTGCCCTATATGCTCTGCAGAAATGGCGGAACAAGGTGTTGGTTTTGCCACAACATTGTAAGCCCTCAAAGTGACTCTTGGTGGGCGCTGGAGCGCCCTGCTGTGAACGATTATATCAAGAATTGTAATTACATGCCATTGTTGAACAGTGGTAGAAAAATTGACCTTTGGTGGTTGTGGTGCTGGTGCCACAACACTATAAGTCCTCACCGTTACTCTGGGTGGGCACAGGAACGGGCCCTCCTGTGAAATATTATATCAAGAATTGTAATTACATGTCCCTGTTAAACAGGGGCAGAAAAATTTGGCCTTAGGCACTGCTGCTGGTGCCACCACACTGCAACCTCTCCCATATACTCTAGTTTTATTGCAGGAATTAGCCCTGCTGCAAAGCATTGCATCAAAAATTGTACTTAAACGCCCCTGTTAAACAGGGGCAGAAAAATTGGGCCTTAGGAACTGGTGCTGGTGCCACCACACTGCAAGCTCTGCCATATACTCTAGTTTTATTGCAGGAATTAGCCCTGCTGCAAAGCATTGCATCAAAAATTGTAATTAAAAGCCCCTGTTAAACAGGGGCAGAAAAATTGGGCCTTAGGCACTGGTGCTGGTGCCACCACACTGCAACCTCTGCCATATACTCTAGTTTTATTGCAGGAATTAGCCCTGCTGCAAAGCATTGCATCAAAAATTGTAATTAAACGCCCCTGTTAAACAGGGGCAGAAAAATTGGGCCTTAGGCACTGGTGCTGGTGCCACCACACTGCAACCTCTCCCATATACTCTTGTTTGATTGCAGGAATTAGCCCTGCTGCAAAGCATTGCATCAAAAATTGTACTTAAACGCCCCTGTTAAACAGGGGCAGAAAAATTGGGCTGATGGCATCAACCAGAACCAGAAATGTTCTTCCAACATATCAGCGGAGGAGGAAGAGGATAGACAATCAACATAACAGGACAGTCACTCAGCATCAGCATAGGCAGTCTTGAAGGGATGTGATATTTAAAAAAAAATTATTCTGTTACATCAGCTTCAGGTGCTTGGTAGCTGTGGGTGATCCAAGACTGATTCATCTTGATGAAGGTCAGTCGATCAACTGATTCGGTGGACAGGCGCACCCTGTGATCGGTAACAAAGCCACCAGCAGCACTGAAGGTGCGTTCCGAAAGAACGCTGGATGCAGAACAGGCCAGTAGCTCAATTGCATACTGTGCAAGCTCTGGCCAGTGATCCATCCTCAAGACCCAGTAAGCCAGAGGATTTTCGGTGGGAAAGGTGTCCAAGTCTGACCTTGCCCCTAGGTATTCCTGCACCATGTAAATCAGACGCTGGCGATGGGTGCTGGAACCGATCATACCTTGGGGCTGCGGACTAAAAAATTGTCTGAAAGCATCAGTAGGATGGCCACCTTCTCCACTGCTCCTTCTGACCGATGCCTCAGCAACACGTTGTCCAGGACCAGGAGTTTGTAACCTCCCAGTCTCTGGGAACGCGTTGCACAGACCTTTCTGCAAGGCCTCCCGGAGATGTCTCATCCTCTTCTCCCTCTGCGATGGCAAGATAAGGTCGGCAACCTTACCCTTGTACCGTGGATCAAGGAGAGTGGCCAGCCAGTAATGGTCCCTCTCCTTGATCCGCAGAATACGAGGATCCTTCCGCAGGTTTTGCAGGATCAGGGAGGCCATGCAGCGTAGGTTAGCTGAGGCATTCGGTCCGGAGTCCTCTGGGTCACTAAGGACAACATGATCTGCAGCTACCTCCTCCCAGCCACGTACAAGTCCACGTGTTTTTTGGGACTGTAAATCATCCCTACAAGACTGCTGCTGCTGCTGCTGCTGCTGATGCTGAGTGCCAGCCTCCACCTCCATGCTGACACAATCATCCTCCTCCTCCTCTTCCTCCTCCTCATCCTCTTCCTGTGTGATGGGTGGCACAGCAGGAACACTGTCTGGATAAAGGGGGCCTTGAGAGGCAAGGAAGTCCTCCTCTTCCTGCCTCTGTTCTGCCTCAAGTGCCCTGTCCATTATTCCACGCAGCGTATGCTCCAAGAGGTGGACAAGAGGTACAGTGTCACTGATGCATGCACTGTCACTGCTCACCATCCTTGTGGCCTCCTCAAACGGTGACAGGACAGTGCATGCATCCCTGATCATGCCCCACTGGCGTGGTGAGAAAAAACCAAGCTCCCCTGACCCTGTCCTGGTGCCGTAGTCGCACAGGTACTCATTGATGGCCCTCTGCTGCGTGTGCAGCCGCTGCAGCATGGCCAATGTTGAGTTCCATCTGGTGGGCATGTCACATATAAGGCGGTTCTTGGGCAGGTTCAACTCCTTTTGGAGCTCAGCCAGCCGTGCACAGGCATTAAATGATCGGCGGAAATGCACACAGACTTTCCTGGCCTGCTTCAGGACATCCTGTAAGCCGGGGTACCTGCCCAAGAACTGCTGCACCACCAGGTTAAGGACGTGAGCTACACAGGGCACATGGGTCAGTTGTCCCTGTCGGAGGGCGGAGAGGAGGTTGGTGCCATTGTCGCAAACCACCATTCCTGGCTTAAGCTGGCGTGGCGTCAACCACCTCTCGGCCTGCCCCTGCAGAGCTGACAAAACATCCGCCCCAGTGTGGCTCCTGTCCCCCAAACAAACCAGCGCAAGCACGGCATGGCATCGTTTTGCCTGCGTACTTGCGTAGCCCCTGGAACGCCTGCGGAGCACCGCTGGTTCTGAGGACAGAGCACTGGAAGAGGCCATGGAGGAAGAAGAAGAGGAGGGGGTGGAGGAGAGAGGTGTGTCACAACCAATAGTAGCATTTTGGAGGCGTGGTGGCAGAACAACCTCCAACACTACTGCACCTTGTCCTGCATCCTTCCCAGCTGCCAGAAGAGTGACCCAATGGGCCGTGAAAGACAGGTAACGTCCCTGTCCATGCCTGCTGGACCATGAGTCAGCAGTAATATGCACCTTACCGCTGACCGCCCTGTCCAGCGAGGCAAGGACATTGCCTTCCACATGCCGGTAGAGAGCCGGAATCTCCTTCCGTGAGAAAAAATGGCGTTTGGGGACCTGCCACTGAGGAACCGCACATTGTACAAACTCACGGAAGGGGGCCGAGTCTACCAACTGAAAAGGCAGCAGTTGAAGTGCTAGCAATTTAGCCAAGCTAGCATTCAACCGCTGGGCATGTGGATGGCTGGGAGTGAACTTCTTTCGCCGGTCCAGCAGCTGGGGCAGGGACATTTGCCTGCTATAATCGGACGTGGGTGTACCGCTAGCAGAGTTCCCGGAAGCACTTGGCTGTGACACACCTAATTCTACACCTTCATTCCTCTCAGAGCAGGTTTCAGAGAGGACTGAAGGTCTAGTGGGGTTGGAGATGCCAGCTGATGAGGAGCAAGGAGAGGTCCGCTTTGTTCTTTGGTGTGGGTCTTTAGGTACGCTTGCCAACGAGCTGCATGGCAGGTCAACATATGTCTGGTCAAGCATGTGGTGCCCAAGCGGCCCACACCAAAGAACTTTTAGAATAACGCGCAGAGGCAGCGCTCTGCACAGGCAGAGCTCTGCGGTGTGATTCAGTCGGTGAGCTGCCCCTAAGCTGGCCCCCGGAGGGCATCCTGCCTCGTTGGACATGTGCCTCCTCCTCCTCCTCCTCCTCCTCTCTCCTTCCAGGCACCCACGTGGAGTCAGTGCCCTCATCATCCCCTCCCTCTTCATCGCTGTAGCAAACCTGGCAGTATGCTGCAGCTTGTGGAACATGACTGCCAGATTGCTGTCCTTCTTGAGCATCCCCTCTCTCTGCGCTCACGCTACTGCCTTCCTCTAGCTGAGTGTCATCATCAGAGCCCACAAAACACTGGGCATCCTCCTGGAGCATGTACCCAACACTGTGCTCAAAGAGTTCAGGAGACTCCTCAGGAGGACGTGGTGGGTCTAGGGAAGGAGTCACTGATGATGACATTGAGAGGAGGGAAGACGATGCGTTGGCAGCTGCTTTGCTAGTACCCTGAGCCTGGGTGAGAGAGGATGAGGAGGATGAAGAGGGCTTGGTCATCCACTCTACCAAGTCGTTGGCATGTTGCGGCTCAACATGTCCAGCTGCCGAAAAGAAGGACAAGCGTGTCCCATGGCCACGTGCTGATGACAATGCACCGCGTCCACGACCAGCACTGTTGTCTCTAGACACAGAGCCTGCTTGCTCTCTTTTATCGGCTCGCGCCTGTCGGCCTCTCCTTGCTGGCCTTCCAGACATGGTAATGGCCTGAAGGGAGTTGGGTAAAAAAGCAGTTGGGTAGTGTATATTGTGCTAGAGGCACACAACACCCACTAACTCCTGCAGATGCCTTTATTATAGAACACCAGAGATAAAGGGGTATATACAGATGTATACTGTGCTGTGCTGGAGGCACACACAACTTCCAATAACACCTGCAGATGGCAAGTGGTCTCAATTAGAGAAGAGCTATGTAGGTGGATATAGCGGTATGTACTGGGTACAGAGCATGCAGACAGCACGCACTAGCTCCTAACACTACTGACTGCAAGCTCTATTATAAAAGATAGATCACTAGCTATATAGGTGAGGTGAATATAGCGGTGTATACTGCGGTCAGGGCATGCAGACAACAACCACTACACAACAGCAAGATCGAAAATCGTCCGAAAACGATCGGTGTGTACTGTGTTGAAGGTACACAGAACACCCACTAACTCCTGCAGATGCCTTTATTATAGAACACCAAAGATAAAGGGGTATATACAGATGTATACTGTGCTGTGCTGGAGGCACACACAACTTCCAATAACTCCTGCAGATGGCAAGTGGGCTCAAATAGAGAAGAGCTATGTAGGTGGATATAGCGGTATGTACTGGGTACAGAGCACGCAGACAGCACGCACTATCTCCTAACACTACTGACTGCAAGCTCTATTATAAAAGATAGATCACTAGCTATATAGGTGAGGTGAATATAGCGGTGTATACTGCGGTCAGGGCACGCAGACAATAACCACTACACAACAGCAAGATCGAAAATCGGCCGAAAACGATCGGTGTGTCCTGTGTTGAAGGTACACAGAACACCCACTGCTTCAGACGCCAACACACTACACAAGGCCGCCGCGCTGGCGGCCTTATATAGTGTGGGGCGTGCACTACACAGCCTGAGCTATGATTGGCCACAGGCATCCTGCCTGTGGCCAATCATGGCTCTCCTCGCTGCTGGCGCTGCGATTGGCCAAGCATGCGGGGTCACAGTGCATGCTTGGCCAATCATGAGCCAGCAATGCACTGCGCCATCGCAGTGCATTGTGGGCCGTGAGCGCCACGCGAATTTGGCGCGAACGGACCAAAATGTTCGGACTTCGCCGAACGGACGAACAGCCGATGTTCGAGTCGAACGTATGTTCGACTCGAACACGAAGCTCATCCCTAGTCACAATGTTTCAGCAGCAAAATGTTCCTGGAAGTTATTAAAACTTTTAAATTATTAAAATGAGATCATATGCATTCTTTTATATTTAATGTGAATGTTAAAGTACAATAAAAATAAAATATGTGATGTAATTTGCATGTTAGAACAGGTTTGGTTCACTGTAATAACTAACATTGCATAAGTATGATAAATAAAGTAAAACTTAAAGCAAAACTTTTATTTTCATTTTGGATAGAATAAGTGAGGGTTATAATCCTTGCTATTTTATTTTATTTATTTCTTTATTTATTTTTTTGCTATCTGTGTCCTATTGGGGATGTTTCCCATAGCCAAAACAGGAAGTTTGAGGACACACCAAAGTGAGGGGATCCCTCGTGCCACCAGGCTCACCAAAAATAGCATCCCTATTGGAAAATTTCCCCTCTATTCCTGTCCTGGTGACAACTAAGAAATTTGGATTTTCTTTCATTTCATTCCCTTGGTAATAAGAGTAAACAGGACACTATGCAAAACTAAAAAAAAAGTTTGCCTTTATTTATACTTTAACTGTTCTGCTACTGGGTCATTTCCTTTGTTCATAGCTAAGACAATTTTATATTTAGCCAGTATACAATAATAACTTTTTTCATGCTAGTAAATTAGAGTTCATAATGGGATATAGCAACAATTCAGGTTTTACATATTATATTTTCCTGTATAATTTAGTAGGGTGATTTGTTTTTGAAATAGTGATACAGAGTGCAGCTCAGAAAGCTATCACTTTTTATTGTGGAGTTCCCATATCCATATATCAATAAGGAAATATAATGCATGTTTAAATCACTGTTTCATTGCATGTCAATGGAACCTATAGTAATGCATGCTATACTGTATGTGTCCTGCCATTTAAATGTCACCAAATGCACATATACAGTAAAAAAAAAACAACTATGCTACGGTGCACTACAATGTACTGATGTAAATGATCTAGCTGTGGGGGTGTGCTGTGTTGAATAAAATAATGCAGATCATTTTCATGCAATGAAGCTGTTAATTCACAATTTAAAATGAGTGTGATGCTTTTTAAGCAATGTAGGTCAATGCACAATAAATGCATATTAGTGTTTGTTAACACACATACAAAGCTGTCAATGGGTCTCTAATGTTTTGTGTAAGGTAAGTGCACCTCAAAAAGAAAGTCTGACACTTTCAAAATTCACTCCATTAAGAGATTTAGGTTGGTTTAAATGGGTTAAAATGAATGAGGGAGTGTGAAGACACGTGATAATGTGTAGATCAGGTTTTACATTTTATCAAGTTAGAACAAAATACAGCAACAAGAGAATCATTTCATAACCTTTCCACCACCTAATGTAGAGGGCCATAGGAAACATAGTTCAACGATTGTCGACTACAAGGGCATAGCAGACTGCCATGGTTGTTGCACAGAAGATGCTGTTACATAGGAGGTATAACCTTTTTGATCAATTATTCTCATTCACAAAATATATTTTAAAGCAGCTTTATGTAAAGGTAGCTATGTATTTAGTTATTAAATACATATGCGGGTTACAAAAAATCTGTACAAGGAAGAGAGTCATTACAATCTGAAAACATGAAAACGATCAGTGACATGAAAAAGATTGTGTCTTGATATGCTATACCCATTTCTTTTAAAAAGATGATTTGCATTGATTGTGTTTGGGTTACAGCACCACACTCTTTTAACAAAATTCACTCTGTGAGAACATGAGCCCTTTCAATGATGATAGTGTAAACAGCTAAGGCTGCAGTGTTAAGCAGTATAAGTGGTAAAACAGGAGACACTGGCGGTACTCATTCCATGTGGTACTGATTGATATCCTAAAGCCCCATACACACTATCAGACTTTCTGCTGATTTTTTTCCTTCAGATTTACCAAAAAAATATAATATGAGGTCAAACCTTAGGAGTTTCAATTTGTATGCAATCAGGCAGGCCCTTGCACTACATGGTTTTGGTAAATCTGAAGACAAAAATCAGCAGAAAATCTGATAGTGGGGGTTATTTACTAAAGGAAAACCCACTTTGCACTGAAAGTGCACTTGGAAGTAAAGTCGCTGTAGATCCGAAGAGGACATGCAAGGAAAATAAAAAAACAGCATTTTAGCTTGCACATGATTGGATGATAAAATCAGCAGAGCTTCAACTCATTTCAGATTTAACCCTCAGATTTGGAGCGACCGCACTTCCGAGTACACTTTCAGTGTACTTTAAAGTGCATTGCAGTGCAAAGTGGATTTGCCTTTCGTAAATAACCCCCAGTGTGTATGGGGCTTAAGAAACCATTTTGAAAACATGAAAACGATCGGGGACATGAAAAAGATTGTGTCTTGATATGCTATACCCATTTCTTTTAAAAAGATGATTTGTATTGATTATGTTTGGGTTACAGCACCACACTCTTTTATCAGTGTCTGAAATGAGAACTGTCTGTGTTGCTTAATACAAGGTTGTAGGAATTAATCAGATTCTTGTACTAAAAAATTTTTTTTTTCAACATTCCCGCTTGCTTTGGGACACAGCGTAATTTAGCATTAGACAGTTTGATACAGAAGGGGTTATACAATACATTTGTAAAAATCTTTTTCTTTAAAATCAACAGAGACTATAACACTCACAATACTGGTCCAGAGTCATGGAGTAAAAAAAAAAACCCACAAACAATCTGACCACAGCATCATTACATGTCTTTGAAAATACAAAACAAATAGATAAGGCTGCATACAAAATATAATTTGTATTATGTCTTAGAGCTGTATATTCAATAAAATATTAAAACCACTAAAAGAGCAATACATCTCACACTAACAACAATGCTATTCATGCACATGTATTGATTCTGAAGTGTCCAGTATGTGCATATGCTCAAATGCTTCCCACTATAAAAATCTCCATAAGTAAATTAGCAATCTGCGTCAAGAAGGGGAAAGCAAAACAGTATAATTTTGTGGGCAGCACAATGGTTTAGCGGTTAGCTTTTTTGCCTTGCAGCACTGGGACCTTAGTTTGAAGCCCAACCATGACACTATCTGCATGGGGTTTGCATGTTTTCCTTGTGCTTGTGTGGAATTCCTCCAGGTACTTTATCTTCTTTCCACCATCCATAGACATGCTGGTAGGTTTATTGTTTCCTATCTAAATTGACCCAAGTGTGTAATCACACCATATAAGGACCTTAGATCGTAAGCTCCTTGAGGAAAGGGATGAAGCGAAAGGGATGAATGTACAATGTATAAATTGTTGGCACTATATATATCCTTGTAAAAAAATTGTGCCAGGAACATAATACTGTTTAATCTATGTGCAATATCAAGCTGGTTGAACCTGGATAGCACTGAGACTATGGGGTTGATTTACTAAAGGCAACTCCACTTTGCACTACAAGTGCACTGCAAGTCGCTGTTGATCTGAGGGGGACATGCAAGGAAAAAAAAAACAGCATTTTAGCTTGTACATGATTGGATGATAAAATCAGAAGAGCTTCCCCTCATTTCAGATCTTCCCCTCAGATCTACAGTAACTGCACTTCCAAGTGCACTTATAGGACACTTGTAGTGCACAGTGGATTTGTCTTTAGTAAATAAACCCCTCTGTCTCAAGTCTCAAAACAGCCCCAAAGAGAATAATCCACAATAGGATGATGTTTTGTCTGTGGAATAATCCAACACCAATGATTCTGTATCCACAAACATTAGTATACAAGATGGTTTCTTAGGATATCAACATGGAATGAGTACCACCAGTGTGTTCTTTTTTACTACTTCTACTGCTTGACACTGCAGCCTTAGCTGTTTTCACTATCAGCATTGAAGGGGCTCATGTTCTCACAGAGTGAATTTTGATTTGTTTCTACTTTTTTTAAACATATGAGCCCTGGGATTGCTTTACGACATACTTGTTCTGCAATTTGCTGCTACACTGGACATGTTTTGGGACAGTGTGTTTTGTAGCAGAGCCATGAGTAGAGCAGGGCTGTTTCTAGGGTTCTCACAGACCAGAGTCACCTCTGGGTACACAGACAAAAATTTTGTGGGACTGTTAGGATACCTGATGAACACTTTGGATCTAAGCCCTTGTACACACGGTCGGACATTCTGACAACCAAATCCGTCGGATTTTGTCCGACAGATTTTGTCCGAAACTGTTGCATACACACAGCCGGACAAAGTTGTCAGAAAATCCGATCGTACTTAACCCTTTCATGACTAAGCCTATTTTTGGCATTTGGTGTTTACAAGTTAAAATACATATTTTTTGCTAGAAAATTACTTGGAACCCCTAAACATTATATATATTTTTTTAGCAGAGACTCTAGAGAATAAAACGGCGATTGTTGCAATATTTTATGTCACACGGTATTTGCGAAGCAGTGTTTTAAACGCAACTTTTTGGGAAAAGAGACACTTTCATGAATTTAAAAAAAACGAAACAGTAAAATTAGCCCGATTTTTTTGCATAATGTGAAAGATAATGTTACGCCGAGTAAATAGATACCAAACATGTCACACTTTATAATTGCACACACTCGTGGATTGACGACAAAGTACGGTACCTAAAAATCTCCATAGGCGACGCTTTACATTTTTTTACGGTTACCAAGTTAGTGTTACAGAGGAGGTCTAGTGCTAGAATTATTGCTCTCGCTCTGACGATCGTGGCGATACCTCACATGTGTGATTTGAACACCGTTTACATATGCGGGCGCGACTTCCGTATGCGTTTTGTTTGCTTCGCGAGCTCGCGGGGACGGCGCTTTAAATTTTTTTTTTTTAAATGTATCACTTTTATTGCTGTCACAAGGAATGTAAACATCCCTTGTGACAGTAATAGGTGATGACAGGTACTCTTTATTGAGGGATGACCCCCCATCCCTCCTTTACACTTCAATGCATTCAGATCACCGAAAACGGAGATTCTGAATACCGTATATTTTTTTAAAACCGGTTCCATTGGCAGCCGAGTAAACGAGAGGTGACGTCATGACGTCGCTTCCGTGTTTACTATTAGGATACTGGAACGAAGCTGATTATGGCTTCGTTCCAGCTCCTCCCCAGCAGCCGGAGGCATTGGATATGGAATTGGTGCTCCCGATCGAGCGGGAGCACCGGTAACAGCGGCGGGAGGCGGTGGGAGGGGGAATGTCCCCTCCCGCTCCCCGGAGTAACAGCCGAGCGGCTTTTAGCCACTTCGGTTGTTATGGCTGGATAGCCAAACGCCCACTGGAAAAAACAGTACCGGGATGATGCCTGCAGGTGCGGGCATCATCCCGGTATACCACCCGGAAGCCGAGTACGCACATCTGCGTACGCTCGGCGGGAAGGGGTTAACGTGATGAGGTTATTTTGTTAGGACGCGACTACGTTCAGGCTAGTAGCCAATAGCTTTGGTCTAGGAATTTGATCTGAGCATGCATGGCACATTGTCCAATCGGAATTCTCTACACATGATCAGACAAAGTCCGATCGGATCATGTTGTCGGAAAATTTTATAGCCCAGCTGGAAAACTTGGTCCATCGGATACTCCGACGGAAACAGTCCGATGGAGCCCACACACTGTCGGATTATCCAACAACACGGTCCTATCGGACATTGTCCATTGGAATGTCCAACCGTGTGTACAAGGGCTAAGACAAATATAATCTTTTTTAACGGAACAAAAATGAATTGGTCTGAAAGCAGTAATGTCACATTATGACGACAAAATAAATAATAGATGGAATGAAAGTGGGTAAACGATACAATATTTCAATGCTGTATAATGCATAGACTGTATCTTCTTTGCATCTCAAAAGAGACTAAGGGGTACCCATTTGAAGAACTGTCCCATGTGTTAGGATCTAGGCACCTGGAGAAGAGATTCATATTTTGGTAAGTCTGATATATTTATTTGGGATGTTCTAATTCTATTTGTGTGGCGGCCTCCCTATGGACATAAAGGCAAGTGATTGCTGGATAGGACTTCAACAATACAAACAAATGTATGCATTTGGACAAATTCTGTTGTTAGTTAGGCCAGCCATAGTCAAATTAAAATTTGTCCGGTTCAGCAGGAGCGGGACTGATTTCAATACCTCTTAGGGCAGGCTGGTTTTACTGAAGTTGATCTGTATATTGACTTTGGTAGTACCAATTGTCAGGTTTTTCTCATGTAATCACTGCTGGTGGCTATAGCTGCCAAAAGTGACCATTGTGTTCTGACAGATGGGTAACCTTCAACTGTCAGAACACAATAACAGAGCAGGAGGGATTTGACTGTGTTGATGGGGGAATTGAGCATGTTTATTTCCTTCAACCCGAAGAAAGAAAGAAAATTGTATAATGTATGGCTTGCCTTAGTCTCTCCACATTATGATAAATCATGTTTCTGCACCATACTTCAGGTGGGCATCCTTCTAGAGCAGGGGTCTCAACCTGGCGGCCCTCCAGCTGTTGCGAAACTACAAGTCCCATGAGGCATTGCAAGGCTGACAGTTACAAGCATTACTCCCACAGTCAGCGGCATGATGGGACTTGTAGTTTTTCAACAGCTGGAGGGCCACCAGTTTGAGACCCCTGTTCTAGAGGGTGTGGCTATCTTATGGGATTGTAAAGATTGTGAAAGATAAGCTGTCATCTGAGGAAATCGCATTAAAACTGCCATACAGCTTACATCTTGAATACTGATGATGGCCAAACACAGTGGCCAAAATGGGTGTTACAAAACTGAATGATCAGTGGAATCGAACATTGATTCAGCTAGACAAAAATGGCATGAGCGAGTGATGAGCGACAAATTATAGTTTTGGTAGACCCAGTCAATTAGTTGTAGAAGAAAAAAAAATCAATAGTACAGGTTTGTTGTTTTTTCACACCCCAAGCAATTCCCACAATTCACAATTTCTGATCACATGTGAGCACACAGGGAGACTTGTGCTTTAATCTGATTGATTTGGTATGATTAATATATTTACAGAAATAATAGACACTTGGGGTACATGTGTATGGAACATCAATCAAATTAAGTTTGTTGTGCAATCGATTTTTCATTCAAGTTTAGATTGATTCAGATTTATTGTTTATTAGCACCATGTATCGTCCACCATAACATTTTTCAATACAGTCCAATGGTGTTGGTTTATTTCACAGACACAGACAAAATGTCATTCTATTGTGGATTATTCTCTTTGGTGCACTTTTGCAACTGAAATTTTAACAATATCCATCTACGACCAAAATATAAAGGTACAGCATGACTGTAGAGTTAAAGTGGATGTAAACCTGATTCATGAAATGTGTATATCTGCAGTGTTTTCTTGTCTCTCTTCAAAGCACTATGTCCCATGGCTTTCTCCTGCTCCGTTCTTCTATTATCAGCCAACTTCTGACAAGTTCTCCCTCAACTGAGATAAAAACAGATAGAGTTTTGTATTGGGGAGGTTGCTATAAATAGATTAGCAGAGTGCTGAACCATTCAACGAATGCCTCTGAAAGTCTCTACCTATGAGGAGAGGGGGTGTGTGCCTTTCCTCCAATCAGCTGTCTTGGCTGTACGCTCAGGCTTCACTGCACTGCTGAACATTAAGAGAAAATCTAACACGATCTGAAATTTCTAAAGAATATATAAAGCTGAAGACAGCAGATATACAGTACATGAAAAACTTATGTAGGGAGATTTGTTTCATCTCTGTGTATCATATGAGGCTTTTCACTTCACTGGGTATATTTGAGGGTTTACCTTGTCATAGGTAAAGCTACCTGACCTGCTGTAAGACTGAACAATGTATGATAGTGGTCCACAATATGTTACAGCAATCACCCTCTTCACAGTCTCTGTGTACATTTACTTTTCACAGCTTTTATTTCTTTAGAGGCAGTGCAAATTTCCAGGCCTGTCAAAGGATGTGTCATCATGCCAACATCACTGACTTTAAATATGTTAGCACAAATGTCTATTTAAGTAACATGTTTTAAATTCAGTGAGGAAAGCCTGATGCTAAGGCTCAGCAAAAGCAAGTCACAGAGCTGTGTATAAGGTAAAAAGATGTCCACACACAAGTTTAAATAGATTCAAGTGTGAGCAAGCTATAACCGTAATTTTCTATCACATGCTCCCTTTCGGTCGTTTAAATATACAACTGAAAGTGTTTTATCATATCTTTTCAACAAGTGAAAAAAAAAAAAAAAGTAGCAATAGCAGCCAGCCAACAATTTTGTGAGCTGATAACTTCCTGTGCTTTTTGCCACTGGACTGTTATCAGTTAGCATTGTTCTCTACTATTACCATGAACTACAAATCACCTTCCCCCTCTTATGGAGAAAAGAGGGAGGTGTTATGTAGTCCTAATGGTGACCATATATGGTGTGCAGGTTTAGCAAAACCATTAAATCAGACATTGAGCGAGTAAGGGAAAAATTACATGGTCAAGCAGTGGGTAGACAGATGGTGATCATCTGATGAACTGATCTTTGTCGATCGGTTGTGGTGGAAAATAATAGATCGTATAGGGTCGATTGTTGGTGTTTTTTTGTGCCCTTGTATAGTCTATATTTTCTGGCCCATGTGATCAATGTGGGGCATTCAAAACCAATTTTTCACTCATTGCTCAGACCAGCTCATACCATTTTTGTTTTGCTCGACTGATGTTTAGTTCAATCATTATGTCAAATCGGCATTGATTGTTCAGTTTTATCACATTGTGTATGGCCAGTATAATACAGTACTGTACTATGTAGTCCTAACACAGTTCCTGTTCTATTGTACAGTAATAATTCTGCTCGGTACAGTGGTCACCCAAGGACAGGAAGTGAATAAACGGCAGCATTAACCATTTAAAATAAAGGAAACAAATGTTTGAAAAAAAGAAAACGAATGCAACCACCACATCTAAGGACCGGTAAGCTGCAATACTATAAATAGTTTTTCTTGGGTTTAGATATGCTTTAATGATCATATGCAATTCGTCTTCCTAGTGTCAAAACAAAGTGTGGCAATTTATTGGCCACATAATACTAATGATAGAAGACAGGAACTAACAGAAAATCACTTTTAGTATTAATATTATTTCAAAATAACTCAACAAAACGTTATTTAAAGTGGTATTAAACCCAAAAGCAAACATTTATTATTTTGCAGCTTACCAATTCTTAGATGTGATATCTGCATTAGATTTGTTTTATAGGCTTGCTTTCTTCTTTTTTTCATTTGGTGATCTGGCCAGTAAGTCTGTTGCTCTCTTGCAGATTGTATCAATTACAGGGATGAAACAAACCATTTATCACTGACAAGGGTGCTTACAATGATCAGCTTTTAATTATTCATAGTAGAGAGAATATAGTGTTTTAAAGTGTTTTAAATATAGTATTCTGTTTGGACTTTGTTTGAGTGTTAGCAGCTTTTTCACAAATTTGGGGTTTAGCGCAGTCATTTCCCACAATTCTTTCACTTTTAATTGCTCATGTGTAACCTTCATCCCAAAAGGAAATTTAAATCTGTTAGTACATCTAAGCCCTTGTACACACGGTCGGAGATTCCGACAACCAAATCCGTCGGATTTTGTCCAAAACTGTTGTATACACACGGTCGGACAAAGTTGTCGGAAAATCCGACGTGATGACGTTATTTCGTTACGACGGGACTATGTTCACGCTAGTAGCCAATAGCTTTGGTGTAGGAATTTAATCTGAGCATGCGTGGCACTTTGTCCAATCGGAATTCTCTACACATGATCGGAGTATGTCCGATCGGAGCATTTTGTCAGAAATTTTTGCCGACATGTTGGAAAACTTGGTCCGTCGGATATTTTTATAGTTTTATATTTACAGATTCCCATGGAACCATACCAATACAAATGTAAATATCAAGGTGCAAATGCAATTAATATCAACCATACAAATGTAAATATCAAGGTGCTATGAAAACTGATTTGAAATAACTGAAACAATGATTGTTTTACAATGAAGGAGTACTAAATATTTTCTCACCTGAAAGTATATTGGGAAAGCTTAAAGAAGACTGAGGGACATTTGCAGTATTCTTGGAGACACCACCATCTTTTGATCCATACAATAAAATATCTGGGGAACTTCTGTTGGTCATGTTTTTTTTTTGCCCTTTGATTAGTTTAGTTGTCCAGTCTGCAGACTTGCTGTTGATTCCGGATAAGCTGCTGGACATGTTCTCGCCTTCTTCACCTTCTCCTTTTTTGAAGTGCTGCAGTTGTTGATACTTGGATGAACTTGGAGACCGGCTTGTTTCACCTGCAGAATGGGTTTTGACTTCCGTACTGTTTTCAGTAGCTAGGGAACTTTCCTGAGGGACTTCTGCCATGCTAGAAAGTATTTCAGCAGAATTTTCTTCAGCTAAAACTGATCTCTTCTCAGTCATATCAGTTACATCAGCTATTTTCTTTTCTTTGTAATGTTGAGCCACAATCTCTCCATCTGTATTGTCACATGTTGTGTTAATCTCAGCTGGGGAAACTGTGTCGGTTATGGAAGAGACCTCATCAATTTCCTTTGCTACTATTTGTGTATCATCTGCACAATTGGGGACCAGTTTTTCCAGAGCGATTTTGGTTCTGACAATTTCAGGTGTTCCTCCGCTAATACCATTAGGGACTATAGCTTTTTTCTCTTCTTCTTGGGGGCTCCCAGGCAGTTTTTCTTTATTAGATGGGAACTGTTCACTGACATCCCAAAATAAAGTGTGAGAGCTTGTGAGTTGTCCTTGAAACATTTTAGACAATTCTCCAGCTTCGCTGCACCCTTCCTGAGAGAACTGCATCTTAATTGCCTGCTGAATGTCTGAGAGCAAATCATCTTGTTCTGTGGCTGAATGGAAGCTGTATATATCCGTGTCAGATCCCGAACTGGTCTTTTGTCCCTCTTGTGTATCATTTGCAGTGGCTGCTGTCAAGGATTTGCAGACAAAATTATCAGCATCTGTATCCGAGAGGCCTCCTTCATCTGCTGAAATGCTAATTTCTGGAGTTTTCGTAGCAATAGAAAGGGTACTGTCCATCTCTTCGGTTTGCATATGTGGCCCCCCCAGGCCATCCTCTTTTGAATCGCAGGTGCCATCTCTGGACTTCGCTAGTGTCTTTCTTATCCTCAGATTGGAAAACACAGATGATCTAGACTCAGACTTGCTTCTTTTCTTACCATGGTGGTCGCTGCGTTTTCCTAGGGTCCTTCTGCCTCCCTTTTTTGCATTCTCTCCATCGTCAGGCCTAGAGTCTATTCTCTCCTGCCCATCGCCAGAGGATTTCTTTAGCTTCCCATCCTGATTTCCCATTTTGTTCAGAAATAGGTTTTCTCTAGCGAATCAGTCATTATTTCCCTAGCATATAAAGAAAGAGCTTAGAGAATGAGAAATCTCTTCATTCTGCTCTACAGGAAGAGATGCTTTAGTCTGTTGTGTTTCTCTTCCGTCTGCTGCCTTTGTGCATAATGAGCAGCTTGCAGGCTGCTCCTCAGAGACATGCTCAGTGCTCAGCTGCACATTGCTGACAGCTTCAAGCTGAAGCTGATCCTGATGAAATTGCTGCGTGGTCCTCATCTGTGTACATCATTACAGCAGCCTCATTCTCAGAGCATTCACATTATTTTAATGAATGAATCTTATAGAAAAATATGTTACAATCAAGATTTGAACTTACTCACATTAAATAAATGACAAAAAATGCATGATAAAGCTAGAGCACTTGGCAGAGGGCTAAAAATAAATTAGCATGGTAAATAATATACAGAATAATTTTGAACTAGTATTATGCAATAAATGCTGAGTCATGTCAGATGTCTGCAAGTGTACAGTTATAGCAGAGTTCTACAGCATGTAATTAAATTCAATAACAGCAAATGCGTACTTGTTCCTTTTAAATAGATTATTCGTAATGGTCCAAAGTGATAAAATAATTTTTTTTTTTTGTCTTTTTCTGACTGCTAATGGGAGGATAAAGAGAAGACAAGCTATAAGCACAGAGAGATGGTTACATGCAAGTAAATCATCTATCCCAACCAGCAATTAAATTCGTTGACACCAGTGAGCGGAAATCTTAGGCCGCGTACACACGCGCGGACTGTTCGCCCAACCTTGTCCGCTGAACAGTGTTTGGGCGGACAGTCCGCTCGTGTGTGGGGCTTCAGCGGACAGTTTCAGCGGACAGTTGGCCGAACAAGGTCTTACGGAAATTCCGAAAAACTGTCCGCTGAAACAAGGTTTCAGCGGACTGTTCGCTCGTGTGTAGGCTTGTTCGGCCAACTAAGTCTCGCGCATGCTCAGAAAGGATTTCCACGTCGGAAGGTTGCATTGCAGTGTATAGGACGTCGTATTTTTCGTCCCGTCGTACGTGCCGTTCACGTCATCGCGCACGGTTTCAGCAAACTGTTCGTCCGTCGTGTGTGGCCATGTCCGTCCATGCTAAGTTTGAGCGGACTGTTCGCTCAAACTGTTGGACGGACAAAGTTGGGCCAACAGTCCGCGCGTGTGTACGCGGCCTTACTGTTTGCTATGAGTTAAATAGGCCTTCAAATGCATTATAGTAAATTAGGCGTGCTACAATAAAACTATATAAAAAATGCAGTGCTATTTACAATGATCAAACATTAAAAATTCAATAAAATAAAATAGGAAAATCAATATAAAAAAAATGTATATTCTGTATATACAGTATATATCTGTACCACAGATCACCAAAGGATATAAAGCAGCAGCTGCTGTTTCAGAAAAACATCAAATGATACCTCCCAGCTACAAATCAATAAATAACAACGCTAACTACAACACATTTCCTCTCCATATTAACCAAATAAATATATAAAAACAAGTCAATCGATTGCATGAAATATGTGCATCAATACATAAAATAAATGAAATTAATCAAAAAAGTGCAATACGAATTCAAATACATAAATGACAGGTAATAAATAATATCAGTTAAAAACACCAAATGCTGATAATGGTTCAATCCATTCCCCATCTTGTGCAAAATGTCCAGTGCTTCAAAAGTGTTGTTTTACAATAAACGTGTGTTATATTCAAACAGTGTCCTGTATTCTGAATTTTCAATATCCTAAGGGAAACCTCCACCAGTCACACAGCATGAATCGCATGACTCACCTGAGCCTATGACCTTGTATTCAATAGGTCACTATGTATATCCTCCAAGAGAACTGCTCAGTATGACTCTGTTGTAATCAAGTATGGGAGGAAACAAGAAAGAACAATCCACATTACATAAAACCATTTATTGGTAAAGCCACATAAAAAACATAGAAATGCGCATGACCATAAATCAAATATTACATTTAACACTCAAAATTAGGGTAACTGAAGACGTCATCACAACGCAATGCCTAAGGCGATCAGTTTGTGTGTGTTGCTGGGACCGTGACCTCTTAAGTTACATTGCAATATGTTTTGTTTCAATGTTTTTATTGAGGTTTTACAATCAGCAAATGGAGAAACCAAAAGAGATTTACATACATATGGAAACGTCACAAACCGAGTACAAATATGGTATTAATGTGCAAAGCTAGCCATGGCAATGCATGAATTCAAGAACAATAAAGGTCAAATCAAGAAAAGGACATCCATCTCTTGCCTTTCCATTTTACCTGTTCTCCTATTAGTATAATCCAAGTCGTACAACATCTCAGTTATGACTTAGGCCCCTTTCACACTGGGGCAGTTTTCAGGCGCTACAGCGCTAAAAATAGCGCCTGTGTAGCACCTGAAAAAACCGCCCCCTTTCACTCCAGTGTGAAAGCCCGAGGGGCTTTCACACTGGAGCGGTGCGCTAGCAGGATGGTGAAAAAAGTCCTGCTAGCCGCATCTTTGAAGCGGTGAAAGGAACGGTGTATTCACCGCTCCTAAACCGCTCCTACCCATTGAAATCAATGGGACAGCGCAGCTATACCGCCGGCAAAGCACCGCTTTGCGGCGCTTTGCGGGCGGTTCTAACCCTTTTTTGGCCGCTAGCAGGGGTTAAAACCACCCCGCTAGCGGCCGCAGACCGCCACTTAAATGATGGTAAAGCGCTGCTAAAAATAACAGCGTTTTACCACCGACAGCCACACTGCCCCAGTGTGAAAGGGGCCTTATATAATCAGACTAACTGTCAAATATCAGTATTATCAGTATAATCCAAGTCGTACAACATCTCAGTTATGACTTAGGCCCCTTTCACACTGGGGCAGTTTTCAGGCGCTACAGCGCTAAAAATAGCGCCTGTGTAGCACCTGAAAAAACCGGCCCCTTTCACTCCAGTGTGAAAGCCTGAGGGGCTTTCACACTGGAGCGGTGCGCTAGCAGGATGGTGAAAAAAGTCCTGCTAGCCGCATCTTTGAAGCGGTGAAAGGAACGGTGTATTCACCGCTCCTAAACCGCTCCTACCCATTGAAATCAATGGGACAGCGCAGCTATACCGCCGGCAAAGCACCGCTGCAGCGGCGCTTTGCGGGCGGTTCTAACCCTTTTTTGGCCGCTAGCAGGGGTTAAAACCACCCCGCTAGCGGCTGCAGACCGCCACTTAAATGATGGTAAAGCGCTGCTAAAAATAACAGTGTTTTACCACCGACAGCCACACTGCCCCAGTGTGAAAGAGGCCTTATATAATCAGACTAACTGTCAAAAATGAGCATCACAAAATAAATCTATGATCACATACAAAAAAAAACTTTTGTTTGGTGCATCAGTGGACCAATATGGTGAAACCATGGGGGGAGGGTGTTAATATGCAGGTATGTGTAGGATTGAATCCAGAAACATTATAGGTGTTTCCAGGTCTTGACTAGTCTGCAGAATTCTGCAGACTGACAAACGCACCACCATAGCTTGCTATGATGGTGCGCTTGTCAGTCTGCAGAATTCTGCAGAATCTATGAAATGTAGCCAGCGTGTCCATGTTTTATGGAATTTTGCGGGTGTCTCTCTTGCCTGGTAGACTAGGTCCATTACAGCGATCTTCCCTATGCGTTGAAGCCCTTCTGAAATACAGGGGGGGGGGTTATCCTTCCAGTGCATGGGTATACACATTTTAGCTGTGTCATTGCAATATTTTTGAGTGTCTGAGGTAATACTTGATTTGTGAGTGAAAAAAAAATTGTCCACGGCGCTGAAAAATAATTTCTGTGCTGTGATATCCAACTTGTACCAATTTCCATATAATTCACTGCAAACCACTCCGTCCACCCCACCACCTTTTGGTCACTCTCCACCCAGGTTGTGCCCTCAACTTAATGAGCTGACCTGTATGGTCAAAACAAATATTTCCCCTTTAAAGGTTACATTACATTGGTTACATTGCACATTGCTTTCTTCTTCTGTTTTATCTTCTCAGATATTGTCACTCAAAAGTCTCACAGAGCTTTCCATAAAAAATAACACATTTACTAAAAATATAAAAGTATCACACACACGTTTTTGTGTGCCAAGCGGAAGTGCTCATAGGTGTACCACTTGTTAAAGAGGGATTCCACCAAAAAAAAAAAAGATTAAAAGCCAGCAGCTATAAATGCTACAGCTGCTGACTTTTAATAAATGGACACTCACCTGTCCCGGGTTCCAGCAATGCCGGCAGCCAAGGCCGATCGATCGCTCAGCTCTCGCCTGCTGCCGCCACCATTCTAGGTGAGGGAATCAGGAAGTGAAGCGAATCGGCTTCACTTCCCGGTTCCCTACTGCGCATGCGCGAGTCGCGCAGCGCAATAGGAAATCTCCTCGCTGTCACTGGGACCCATGTGTGTCCCAGCAGACAGCGCGGCAGGGCAGGAAATGGCATAGACTCCCACGGGAGTCTATGCCCGGAAGTGGGTGTAAATACCTGTCTTTGACAGGTATCTCCACCCCCTCCCCCCTGAAAGGTGCCAATTGTGACACCGGAGGGGGGGAGGGATCCGATCAGTGGAGGTTCCACTTTAGGGTGGAACCCCGCTTTAACTACAATCCATAAGGCAATACCATTACAGTGTTACTAAACCTTGCATTCACTATATCTGGTCTCCCACAGTACATAGAACATGGAAATGCAATTATTTTAGTAAATATAAACTGCTAAATAACTTTTCTTATCAGCAGTGTATAGCAGTCTTGTGACTTCAATCAGTGTCTGCTTAAAGCGTATAGGAGGAGTTTTCATTGTACTTTGACTGTCCTATGAGGCTGTAGGACCCCTGACCCTCTGTCTGGACAGTGCTGATTGGCCCTGTGCTGATCACATGCACCCTCCCTAGTAATATACACCCAACTGAGCATGCACAGAGACCAAAGGCTTTGTCTTATCAGGAGCTGGATTGGGGACAGTGACGAAGGGGAGGATCAGAGAAGACAGGATCAAACAGCCTTTTTACACAATGCGCAGGATTAACCTCTTAGGTTCCACAGTGAGTATAACAAGCATGCTTTTCTCTATATACAGACTGATATTACTATTGTGAGTTTAGTAACACTTTAAAATCAATATTGTTACTCTTTCCCGGTATGTCCCGGTCACTTCCTTGTATGTATAATGTTGTGACGTCACCTGGCTCCACACTATACATTATGTCATGTGACTTCATCAGGGGCTATGCTACAATACTCTACTCAGTTCCAGCTGTTGATATGTCTGAGAGATGCGGGTGATGTCACCTTCTGAAGACAAAAATCAGCAGAAAATCTGATAGTGTGTATGGGGCTTAAGACACTCTGGTAGTTGCAGTGGACTGCGCAATAGTCTCTACTTGGGTGACAGGGTATGAGGATGTTTAGTAAGCCAGTCCACCACCTCCTCTGCATGCTGTGGCTGGATAGCACAGGCAACATCACCAGCCAGAGGTAATGATCTCCTACCTGAGGACGGACCACGTCCACCTTTGCATGTGTGATCACATACACTGCTGACCCCCTCAAAGTGCCATGGAAACGTCTGTCTCTGCTTGTTGGCCTCCCAGACATGATGGGGGCTTATTAACCTCCTTAGCAGTATTCCCGAGTCTGGCTCAGGGTGGAATTTCAGAACCAAAAGCGGTAACCCCCAAGAAAAACTCGGGATCGCATCGCAGGATCCAGGAAGAGCTTACTTACCTTGTCCCCTGGATCCTGGGATGTCCTTCCCGCAGTGTGAGCTGCTCATCCTCTGCTCGATTCATCACGGAGCCGGGCTCAGTTCCCTGCAAGTGTTTTGGCACACAAGGACGGAAACAACGCCAAATTCAAAAAGTGAAACACATACTATACATACACTACACTGTAATCTCACAGATTACACTACTGTATGTAATTATTTCACCTCCCTTTTGTCCCTAGCGGTTTGTCCAGTGCCCTGCATGCAGTTTTACATTATAAAAACTGGTCTTTTTGCCTGGAAACTGGAGATTGTCCATAGCAACCAAAACTGTCCCTTTACAAAAGTGGTTTTAGACCAGCTAGAAAACAGCAATAATAAATTAGAATCACTTGCAGAATTGAGCGATAGTGATTTGTGGGGAGATCCATCATCAAATACTGAAAAGTAATGACAGCGACAATTCTTCAACTGAGCAAATTTCTGTGTTTTTGATTTGATTACATTATTGAATAATTTTTATTATTATTATATTATTATTTGGTATAATTATTTATAGTTAGTTATTATATTATAATTTATGATTTTGTTTTTCAAACTTTATAATACCTGGGATGTCTACTAGACACTGGTTTGGACAGATTTAAGTGAGTTATTCCTAAGAATTACAGGCCTACAATATAAAACGCCAAATTGCCATGCAAAATAATGCATGGCATTACCGCTGGCATTACCGCTTTCAGCACCAAAAATCTGAAATAATCATACAGCCAAGGAGGTTAACAAAATGTAATAAAGATGTGGAAATGTGTACGTGGATGCACTTTAATCAATGGAAAGTGGTGTTTGTTGCACTTTAACCGCTTGCCGACCAGCCACCGCAGTTGTACTGCGGCAGAATGGCACGGGCAGGCGAATCACTGTTATGTTATGTCACTCCTCTCGTGGCCACTAGGGGCGCACATGCATCAGAAGCTCGCCCCGGAGGGGGGGGGGGATGCAAGTGACCGGCAGTCTCGATGACAGCCGGGTTCCCGCAATCAAGTGTAACTCGGTGAGAACCGGGATCTCCGGTTCTCTGAGGGGAGAAGTGACAGATTATCTGTTCATACAAAGAATGAACAGCATTCTGTCATCTCCCCTAGTCAGTCCCCTCCCCCCTTCAGTTAGAACACACACTAGGGAACACAATTAAGCCCTTGATCGCCCCCTAGTATTAACCCCTTCACTGCCAGTGACATTTTTACAGTAATCAATGCATTTTTATAGCACTGATCACTTTAATGCCAAAAATGTGTCAAAATTATCCAATGTGTCTGCCATAATGTCGCAGTCATGATAAAAATCACAAATCGCCGCCATTACTAGTAAAAACAAAAAATAATAATCCCCTATTTTGTAGACGCTATAAATTTGCGCAAAACAATCAATATACGCTTATTGTGATTTTTATTACCAAAAATATGTAGAAAAGTACATATCTGCCTAAACTGAGAAAAAATTGGGCTTTTTTAAAAAAAAATTGAGATATTTATTATAGCAAAAAGTAAAAAATATTGTGTTTTTTTTCAAAATTGTCACTCTTTTTTTGTTTATAGAGCAAAAAATAAAAACCGCAGAGATGATCAAATACCACTAACAGAAAGCTCTATTTGTGGGGAAAAGAAGGACATTAATTTTGTTTGGGTAAAATGTCGCACAGCCGTGCAATTGTCAGTTAAAGCGATGCAGTGCCAAATTGCAAAAAGTGCTCTGGTCAGGAAGGGGGTAAAATCTTCCGGGGCTGAAGCGGTTAACTTGAGTACTCACTACACAGACACACTCCACTGCCACACTACAATATACTGAAGTAAAACGGCACTTAAGCACTGCAATATACTGTGGTAAACATGCACTAACGCATAAATATACTGCACTGAAATATACAGTGTTGAATGTGCAGTAGCGCACTGAAATATACTGCGTTAAACGCGCAATATTGCACTGAAAAGTACTTCATTAAACATGCAGTAACGCGCTGAACTATACTGCATTAAACGTGCACAAACGCACTGAAATATACAGCATTAAACATGCAGTAATGCACTGAAATATGAATAGTTAAACATGCAGTAATGCACTAAATTGTACTTTGTTAAACATGCACTAACACAATGAACTATACTGCGTTAAATGTGTAGTAATGCACTGAAATATACCTTGTTAAATGTGCAGTAATGCACTGAAATACACTGCAGGAAACCTGATATAAACTGACACTACAGTAAAAATGGTCAAAATGCATTCACGTTGTACTATCACTAGATTCACACTAAAGTAAAAATGAATGGTCAAACTACACTCACACTGCACTATCACTAAATTCAGGGCCATGAGACCCAGGTGGAAATTTGCAAAAGGGCCCCACCACCATCTCTATATATCTCACAGCCGCTGCCGGCCACCAGAAATGCAGTGTGTGACAAGTATGCTATTGACACTCGCCACCCGGTAATGGCATAGCTGAGCTCAGTGTCAGGCTCAGTGTCAGGCCACTGGTGGGAACAACAGGTAGCGCAGCAGCCAGCATTATACAGTCACCGCCGGCATGATACAGACTCTCTACTTCCTCTTCTACTGTTCGTGTGTACGCCTAGGGAGCAGCCGAGTGGGACAAGTCACAAGTGACAAGCGGCATTGGTTTGAAGCAGGTGATCATGGCTTGTGGGGCAGAGGTGGAGCCAGAGCAGAGCATGGGTTAGGAGTGGAGCAGGTTTCCAGGCTGGAAGGCCAGGCTGCCCGGAGCACATCACACCATAGGAGAACAGGCTACAGCACAAGTACCCTCCGCAATGCAGTCTGTATGAAAGAGAAGGCGGAGGCTGCAGGTGATGGGTTTAGAGTGGGAGTGGGAGTGGTAGTGCTCACATCCCCAGAGCACGGCTCACATGAGGCATGAGCTGACTGGCAGGTAGGTCCTTCTCCACAATGCGATGACTGCCTGTGGATTGACTGATGAGGTGGCCGCAGCACTGATAGGCAGCACTGGTGGGTACTGATTAGTGCACTGATGGGCACTAATGATATTGCACTGATGAGGCTGCACTGATGGGCACTGATGGGCTGCACTGGTGGGCACTGATAGGCACTAATAAGCTGCAATGATGAGGGGGTACTGATGGGCACTGATAAGCTGCACTGATGAGGTGGCACTGATAGGCTGCACTGGTGGGCACTGATGAGGTAGCACTGATGGGCACTGGTGAGCTGCACTGGTAAATGGGGCACTGATGAGTTGGCACTGATAGGCTGCACTGGTTGTACTGATGGACACTGATAGGCTGCACTGGTGGACACTGATGAGCTGCACTGATGAGGGGGAACTAATGAGGGGGCAATGATGGGCACTGATAGGCTGCACTGGTGGCACTGATGGACACTGATATGCTGCAATGGTGGACACTGATGAGGTGGCACCGATCGACATTGAGGCTGCACTGATATGGTGGCAGTGATGGACACTGATGGGCAGTGATAGACTGCACTGGTGGGCACTGCTGAGGTGGCACTGATGGACACTAATGGACTGCACTGGTGGGCACTGATAAGGCGCCACTGATGGACCCTTATAGACTGCACTGATGGACACTAGCCTGTCCATGCAGTACCCTAGCCTGTCCATGTACTACCCTAGCCTGTCCATATATTACCCTAGCCTGTCCATGCACTACCCTAGCCTGTCCATGTACTACCCTAGCCTGTCCATATATTACCCTAGCCTGCCCATATGCTACCCTAGCCTGCCCCGTACTGCCCTAGCCCACCCCTATACAGCCCTATGCCTGTGGCATATCATCCATGGGTGCAACGTGGTCACTGTACACAGGCCCTGAGGGGTGGGGTGCCCACTGTGCTGACACACACTGCACCCATGGATGCCCTAGAGCGCCTAGATGGGGGAGTGGTAACATAATGGTATGTCATAGATTTTTGCAAATAGACAAGGTGCTGGTGCATGTAAACCTGACTTCCTGATAGATGTAATATTAGTTTTAATTATCATGATATAAAATAATTGATGCGGTGGCCTTTTGGTGGGCGTGATTTTTTTGGGGGGGCGGGGGCAGCATTTTGTTCTTGGACCCAGACAGCACAATGTCTTGGGCCAGCTCTGACTAGATTAGCACTAAACTGATATTCTACACTGACAATAGATTCACTATAGTACACTATAGCACACAAACTCACTAGTAGCACTGTTCTATCTCTCTCCACGCCAATATCACACTGCAAATGGCCGCTATGGGGAGACATTTTTTATAGTGTGAAGCAGGAAATGAGCCATAATTGGATAGAGTCATCAATACTTTCTCCAATCATGGCTCTGACAGTTCTATGTGCCCTGATTTGGCAAAGCCCTCATTGCTTCAGCCAATAAGGGCTTCCAATGCACTGTGCATCGACACAGTGCACTGTTGTCGTTTGGCGGGCTGAACAAACAGTCAAACGGCCCGATTATTCGGGTGTTCATCAAATGGGCAAACAGCCAATATTTGGCCTGAACTCATGCCCGGGCCGAACTCGTACGTGTCCTTATTCTGAAGAGTCCTTCCCTGGATAGCTACGAAGTTGCTGGGCCTCTCCACAACCGGAGACGGCGCCAGACCTCAGAATCCTTTCTTTCGTTTCCTTGTCTCGGGCTAGCCAGCCCCAAGACATAAAGTCAGGTGGATCCACACCCCAGGCACCCCAGGCCATCCTGGGGGCTGGTCAGGAGGACAAGGACCATCGAGTCAGAACATAAATCTGGATCGGAAGCCAGAACCACGTGACATCCGCATCTTAAGTACCCTTTCCCAGAAAGCACAGCAAAAGCGACACTCCCACTGGACGGACTCCGAGAGAAAGTAACCTTAAAGCACCCAACCAAACTGTGGTTCCATGCCTGCCAGAAGAGACCGTGCCCCCAGTGGCCAGGCTGAACACCCTATAGTCCAGTCAGACTGATGCTGAGGTCAAAATTTGGAATAATTATACCCAAACCAAATTGCAGTTCAGGTGTAACATTAAATTTCAAAAACATAGCGTGTGCTCTTCAGGAGCCGGAGCTACACTAGATTTCCCCAGAGGTTCTCCCCCCAGTGTATGGATTGCATTCATAGTTTTGACACCCAAATGCAGTATTTTACCTTTTTCTACATTAAACCTCATTTGCCATGTACTTGCCCACCCCATTAATTACCCCATCCCCCTGGTCATTTATGAACAAATTAAATAGGATTGGTCCTAGCACAGAACCCTGGGGGACCCCACTGCTCACCCCTGACCATTCCAAGTACTTCTCATTCATCACTAGAGATGGCCTTGCGGTTCACCCGGCGGTCGGTTCGTGGCAAATTTTGCACGTTCGCGATTCGCCAAACCAGCGGACTTCTGGCGCTGTTCGCGGTGGCCATATCTGTTTACATTGTGAAGAACTTTGACCCATGACACATCCATCATGGGGTACAGGACAGCCAATTGAGACATTTCAGCATATGGACATACCCCCTGGCGATTCGCCAAACCAGCGGACTTCTGGCGCTGTTCGGGGTGGCCATATCTGTTTACATTGTGAAGAACTTTGACCCATGACACATCCATCATGGGGTACAGGACAGCCAATTGAGACATTTCAGCATATGGACATACCCCCTACCTTATAAATAGACCTGATCTGGCGGCCATTTTACATTCTGTCTTTTGTCAGTGTAGGGAAAGGACACTGTGTGGAGCAGAGACAGTCAGTCTAATCACTAGCTATCTAATTAGCTATTACTATTAGGTCCACAAAAGTCCTTTTAAGGACTGGTATAGGTGTACACTATATAGGGTTGTAATACACCTATAATATACTTTCTTTCAAATATAGAAAGCATATTATACTTGACTACTGTGCTTCTGAGTGCTGACCAATTCTGCAGCTGTCTTTTATCAGTGTAGGGAGGCACAGTTTGGTGTTTGTAGCAGGGACAGTATTCAAATCACTAGCTACTAGGTCCACAAAGGACCTTTTAAGGACTGGTATAGGTGTACAGTATATAGGGTTGTACACGTATAATATACTTTCTTTCAAATATAGAAAGCATATTATACTTGACTACTGTGCTGCTGAGCTGAGTGCTGACCGATTCTGCAGCTGTCTTTTATCAGTGTAGGGACTGAGGGACAGTTTGGTGTTTGGAGCAGGGACAGTCTGCAAATCACTAGCTACTAGGTCCACAAAGGTCCTTTTATAGGTGTACAGTATATAGGGTTGTACACGTATAATATACTTTCTTTCAAATATAGAAAGTATATTATAGTGCACTGCATGCAGTGCTGCTGTCCGATTCTTCAGCTGTCGTTTCTCAGTGTAGGGGGGGACAGTTTGGTTTTTGGAGCAGGGACACTCTGCAATTCACTAGCTACTAGCTAGCTACTATTAGGTCCACAAAGGTCCTTTTAAGGTCTGGTATAGGTGTACTATTTGGTGTGCAGTATATAGGGATGTAATACACGTATAAAATACTTGCACATATAGAAAGCATAGTATAGTGCATTTCCACTGTGCAGCATTGTGACTTCTGAGCTGTTCGGCAGCGATACTACAAAGAGTGACAAACGCAATTAGAAAAAAGTATTATAACTGGTGTGATAGACCAGTGGCCCCCCAAAACAACAGATTGAAGCGGGGTGTTCTATACCTTCTTCCACATATACTGCACTTCTCTAGAGACTTTTGTCACAGGGTCATTTAAAAAATGACAGGCAGACGCACCGGACTTGGTTGAGTGGCTCACTCAGCCTTACTCATCTGCACCCTCTTCTTCACTCTCTGCTGTGTGCACCCCCAAAGACACTACCACCAACACCACCACCATATACCCTCCGCTTGAGTCACAGGAATTATTTTCCGATCCATCACCAGACATTGCCGATGCGCAGCCACTCTTGGCATTGGATCAGGAAGAGGAGGAAGCAACAACCGCCACTCAGCAGTATGACGATAGTACCCAGATCAGCCCAAGGAGGAGGTGGGGAAGCTGACGTCGATGATGGCGTGTCTAGTGATGTCACGTGGCTGCCCACAAGAGAAGAAGAGGAGGGGAGTACAGAGGGAGATATGGACCAGATAGGGAGGAGAAGCAGGCGGAACTTAAATTGCACAGGAGGGACAAACCAGACTGCTAATGTATCAGGAGCGAGGCATCAACCATGTACGGTCACATCTGGCACTCCCATGGCTCCACAGTGTGGGCTTTTTTTAACGTGTCCGCTGCTGACAATAGCGTTGCCATCTGCAGCCTTTGCAGTCAACACATAAGTCGCGGTAAGCCCAACACTCACCTAGGGACGACCGCCTTAAGAAGGCACATGAGCTGCCATCACCGAGCCCAGTGGGAGCAACGGAACCCACAAAGCCACACTCCAGGCTCTCACTGTCCAGCCTAGTCTTCTACTTCTCCTTCTCCTCTCTCCTCACAATTGTCCTCCACTCCACCTTCCATCATGCCGTCCTCACGTTCTTCTGGAAAAAGGCAGGCTTCCGTGGGCCAAATGTTAGAGCGTAAAAAAATGATGACACCGGATAACCCTCTTGCCCAACGGTTGACGGCTGGCTTGTCAGAACTGATAGCCGACCAACTACTGCCATATAAACTGGTGGACTCGGAGCCCTTTCAAAAATTTGTGCCCATTGGAACACCACAATGGAAGGTCCCAGGAAGGAAGTATTTCTCACAGAAGGGCATCCCAGAGCTATATGGCCATCTTCAGCAGCAAGTGAATGTATCTCTGGCACACAGTGTCGGTGCCAAGATACATCTGACCACAGACACGTGGTCTAGCAAACGAAGGTATATAACTTTTACTGCCCACTGGGTGAACCTTCTGATGGCCGTCAAGCATGTAACCCGTGGCACCCGTGTAGATTTGGTTTTACTGCCACGGATTGCACGCAGGCCTGGCTCTCCTTCTCCTCCTCTTACTCCATCCTCCTCCCTCTCCTCCTCGGCTGACTCCTCCTTTTCCGCTGCTAGCGTCTCTTCCACTGCGCCTCCCAAGATCCCCAGAACCTATTCGATATGCCAGGTGAGACGTTGCCATGCTGTGCTGCGTCTGTTGTGTCTGGAAGCCAAGAGCCACACTGGCCCTGTACTCCTTTCAGCTTTGCGTTTACAGGCAGATTAGTGGCTAACACCGCTCAATTTGACAGTTGGTAAAGTGGTGTGTGACAACGGTGCTAATCTGCTTAGGGCATTGAAACAGGGAAAAGTTACACACGTGCCATGCATGGCACACGTCTTAAACTTGGTCGTGCAGCGATTCGTTGTCAAATACCCTGGGGTCCAGGACATCTTGTGGCAGGCAAGGAAAATCTCAGCCCATTTCAGAAGATCTTACATAGCCATGGCTTGCCTTGCTGACATTCAGCGGCGACACGTCTGCCGGTCAGAGGTCTTATTTGCGATTGCCCGACGCGATGGAACTCAACCTTCTATATGCTTGATAGGCTGCTCCAGCAGAAACATACAGTTAACAACTACCTGTACGAACTCTGCGGCAGAACAGGTTCTGGGAGCTTGTTTTTTTTTCACCACGCCAGTGGCTGCTTATGCGCGACGCATGCAGACTTTAGCGGCCATTTGATGAGATCACCAAGCTGGTCAATTGAGCCATGGCGCCATAAGTGACATCGTACCTTATGCCTTCTTTATGGAGCGTGCATTGCATCATGTCATTGATCAAGCCGTGGAGGAGCAGGAGCAGGAAGATGAGGAAGTCGCAATGCTGGATGAATTCCCAGGGGGTGCTACTCTATCTGAGACAAGTCAACAACAGGAGTCTGAAGAGGAGTCAGAGGAGGATGGTGCCAGGGCGGATGAGGAGAAGCAAGAAAAGCATGCTTTAAACCTTTCTGGGATCCCTGTTGTTGTCCGTGGATGGGGAGAGGAGAACGAGGAGGACAACATTATCCTGGATGATGAGCAGGAGCCAAGCCACCACACCGCTTCCAGTTTAGTGCAAATGGGGGCCTTCATGCTCCAGTGTTTTAACAGGGACCCCCATATAAAAAGCATGAAGGTCAAGGACCAGTACTGGGTGGCAAGGTACTTAGACCCCCGGTACAAACACAAAATAGCGGAAATGTTACCACCATCACAGAGGGCTGTCAGAATGGAGCACTTCCAGGCCTTGCTTTTGAGAAATGCTGCATTCTGCTTTTGCGTGCGCTGGCAGAGGAGCAATTCCCACTCCCAGAGAAGGAGTTGCGGGTACCAATCCAACAGCGCCTGCAAGAAAAGGGCAGTTTGAAGATGTGTTGGTGACTTCTGATATGAGATCATTCTTTCAGCCGACCCATCGACAGGTCTCATCCGGATCCAGCATCAGGGAACACCTAGACCGACAGGGCGGCACAGTGGTGTAGTGGTTAGCACTCTCACCTAGCATTTAAAAGGGTCGCTGGTTTAAATCCCAATTACGACACTACCTGCCTGGAGTTTGCATGTTCTCCTTGTGCCTGCGTGGGTTTCCTCCGGGTACTCCGGTTTTCTCCCACACTCCAAAGACATGCAGGTAGGTTAATTGGCTTCTGTCCCAAATTGGCCGTAGTATATGAATAGGGACCTTGGATTGTGGGCTCCTTGAGGGTAGGGACCGATGTGAGTGTGCAATGTACAGGGATAGGGACAATTGTAGACACTAAGCCCTTGTACACACGGTCGGAGAATCCGTCGGAATGTGTCCTATCGGACCGTGTCGTCGGATAATCCGACTGTGTGTGGTATGCATCGGACTGATTCCATCGGAATATCCGTCGGACCCAATTTTCCAACATGTTGGAAATATTTCCCGACCAACTGGGCCGGTCGGACATATTCCCATCATGTGTAGAGAATTTTGATCGGACCAAGTGCCACGCATGCTCAGATCAAATTCCTACATCAAAGCTATTGGCTACTAGCCTGAATGTAGTCCCATCATAACGAAATTATGTCATCACGTTCTGAAAGATCGGATTTTTCGCCAACTTTGTCCGACCGTGTGTATGCAACAGTTTCGGAAAAGATCAGACGGACAAAATCCGACGGGCAAAATCCGACGGATTTGGTTGTGGAAATCTCCAACCGTGTGTACAGGGGCTTACTCAGGTTGAACTGGATGGACTGGTGTCTTTATGTAACTATGTGTCCGACTACATCGGGTTAACGGCCGATGTGGACGCTCTGAGAAGTGATGAACCCCTGGACTACTGGGTGGGCAGGCTTTACCTCTGGCCAGAGCTTGCCCAAATTGCAATAGAACTGTTGGCTTGCTCCTCATCCAGTGTCCTGTCTGAAAGGACGTTCAGCACAGCAGGGGGGATCGTGACCGATAAGCGCACTCTCCTAGCTCACGACAGTGTTGACTACCACACATTCAATGAGGCATGGATCTCGGAGGAATTCAACACATGTGTCCAGTAGACCGTGTATATGCATAACTCTATAAACAATTTATTTAATCGAGCACACTGACCTTTTTTCTACCTTTGGCTCACTTCCTTGTACAAAAAAAGCACACCGTACTATATGCCCTTACCTTCCTGTTTTAAGAGGTTGAGCGGTGTCATATTTTTGGTTCCCGCAGCGAGTTGCTGGTATCAGTGCTGGTGTCAGTGCTCTCTTTCATGGTGCTGGTGTTAGTGCTCTCTATCACGGTGCTGGTGTCAGTGCTCTCTATCTCGGTGCTGGTGTCAGTGCTCTCTATCTCGGTGCTGGTGTCAGTGCTCTCTATCTCGGTGCTGGTGTGGTGTCAGTGCTCTCTATCACGGTGCTGGTGTCAGTGCTTTCTATCACGATGTGTCAGAAACCATGAAACAGACTGAGACAGAAGTAAAATCAAATCACACTTGTTTATTAATAAAAATAAAAGGTAAATAGAAAAAAGCGTAGTCAAGCATAGCCAGAGTCCTGTAGCCAGATGGGGTAGTCAGCCAGTCCAAAGTTCATTAACCAGATCGGGTAATCAGCCAGGCCGGTAGTCAGGGATCCAAGGAGAGAAACCGCAAGCAGGATAAGAAACCAGTTGGGATGTCAGCAAGCCAGTCTTGAAACAGCAGGAGATGGTTCCCTGTGATGTGACCAACGCAAAGGCAAATGGAAAAGTGAGCAGGAAGGCTTTAAATAGGCAGGTCAGACGAGCATCAATGGGAACAGCTGGTAACTGTGGAAAGAGAAGAGAGCTGACAATTAGCTGACAGCTGAGCGGCCAGCCCAGAGGAGGAAGGGCTAAGCCAGCCCTGACATGGTGCTGGTGTTAGTGCTCTCTCTATCATGGTGCTGGTGTGGTGTCAGTGCTCTCTATCACGGTGATGGTGTCAGTGCTCTCTCTCTATCTCGGTGCTGGTGTCAGTGCTCTCTATCACGGTGCTGGTGTCAGTGCTCTCTATCACGGTGCTGGTGTCAGTGCTCTCTATCACGGTGCTGGTGTCAGTGCTCTCTATCTCAGTGCTGGTGTCAGTGCTCTCTATCTCAGTGCTGGTGTCAGTGCTCTCTATCACGGTGCTGGTGTCAGTGCTCTCTATCACAGTGCTGGTGTCAGTGCTCTCTATCACAGTGCTGGTGTCAGTGCTCTCTATCACAGTGCTGGTGTGTTGTCAGTGCTCTCTATCATTGTGCTGGAGTCAGTGCTCTCTATCACGGTGCTGGTGTCAGTGCTCTCTATCTTGGTGCTGGTGTCAGTGCTCTCTATCTTGGTGCTGGTGTCAGTGCTCTCTATCACGGTGCTGGTGTCAGTGCTCTCTATCACGGTGCTGGTGTCAGTGCTCTCTATCACGGTGCTGGTGTCAGTGCTCTCTATTACGGTGCTGGTGTCAGTGCTCTCTATTACGGTGCTGGTGTCAGTGCTCTCTATCACGGTGCTGGTGTCAGTGCTCAGTCTCTATCGCGGTGCTGGTGTCAGTGCTCAGTCTCTATTGCGGTGCTGGTTTCAGACAGTGAGGGAGATAGCAGCAGAGAAGCCAATCAGCAGGCAGTGCCAGCACCATGGCTGAGGATCAGCACTGGACTGGCACCTCTGGACCACTGCAGTGGAGCCCTGCATAGGTGGGGGTAAGGGCCAGGCAGAGGGAGGGGCTCAAGCACAGGTTGGCAAACTGGGACACTGGCACAGGACTGCACTGCCCTGACTGCGGCACTGATCATCTCCTGCACCCCCTTCATAGCCTGGCCTGACCTTGCCTCTCCTCCATGGCCTTCATGCCCTTCTGAATTATCAAAATGTCACTGAAAAAAAAAAGAATGCTTGTCCTTGTCGATCCCAGATTCACTTAATACTTTTGCTATGTCAGTGTCCATGTTGTGGGACTATGTGTGCACAGCTAGTAAGTATTTTGTGGCTGAAAATATGACCTGGAGGTTTTTAAGGTTCGCCTGCCATTAAAGGCAATGGGGGGCAATGGGGTCCGCGTTTACGGTTTGCGGTTCGCTTTTGCGAAACGTCCCGTCGGAAGTTCGTCCATCACTATTTATCAGCATCCTCTGAACTCACCCTTGAAGCCAGTATTAAATCCATGCACTCACTCTATGGTCCATGCCAACGGACCTTATTTTGTACAGTAAACATTTATGGGGAACTGTGTCAAATGCTTTTGCAAAATCCAGATACACCAAGTCTATGGCCTACCTTTATCTAGATGGCAGCTCACCTCCTCATAGAAGGTTAATAGATTGGTTTGGCAAGAACGATTCTTCATGAATCCATGCTGATTACTGCTTATGATACCGTTCTCATTACTAAAATCATGTACATAGTGCCTTATCATCCCCTCCAAGAACTTGCATACTATTCATGTTAGGCTAACTGGTCTGTAATTCCCAGGGATGTATTTTGGGCCCTTTCTAAATATTGGTGCTACGTTGGCTATTCTCCAATCACCTGGTACCATTCCAGTCAGTAGACTGTCAGTAGAAATTAGGAACAATGGTCTGGCAATTACTTGACTGAGTTTCCTAAGTACCCTCGGGTGCAAGCCATCTGGTCCCGGTGATTTATTAATGTTAAGTTTCCCAAGTCTAATTTTAATTCTGTCCTCTGTTAACCATGGAGGTGCTTCCTGTGATGTGTCATGAGGATAAATACTGCAGTTTTGGTTACTGAAGCCCCCAATTCCCTCGTGAAGACTAAGGAGAAGAATAAATTCAATACCTTCGGCATCTCCCCATCCTTTGTAACCAGATGACCTTCCTCATTCTTTATGGGTCCAATATGGTCTGCCCTCCCTTTTTACTGTTTACATACTTAAAGAATTTCTTGGGATTTTTTTTTTTGCTGAAACTAAAAAAGAACACACTGCCCACCCCGAGAGTGCTGCTCACCCCGAACAAGCATGAAAAATGGAACAAACTCCCCCACAGAGGGGTTTTTAGGCAGCAAAACAATAAATGTATGACAGTATAGTATAAAAAATGTTTTAATATTTATTACCATAAAAAAACAACAACAATATAGCACATGGGTAAAAACGAGCTCCACTGAACAATTGAAAAACTCAAAACAATAACATAAAGGCTGTATTGAAAATACAATAGCAACAATGGATGTGCAGAAACAGACACGACTATTTCTAACACTGTACGAGTACAACAACAGTGAAGGTATAGGTCTAACGCGTTTCAACCCATTCAAAGGGTCTTCTTCAGAGAAATGGTTTGTTATAAAACAAAAATGTAATGAATATATACATCAAGTATTACTTGTTTGTACTAGGGGTACCTGATATTCTAATATGGTTTACTCAATGGTGCACGTCCAAAGAGATAAAAAGAGTAATTTCAGTGGAGTTCCCCCTAAAACGACTGCCTCAATTTCCCTCCACACATGTAGAGTGTCCCCAGGTCCACAATGTCGCCAAGTGCCAAGAGAGGAAGTTGAGGTCCGATGTCGTGGCTTACGAGAGGTCACACTACTACCTCACCCCCCATAAACATAGGGAGTGGGTGTGGACGTTGGCGGCCGGACAGTGTGGCGGATCGCACCTGCAGCAGAATTCCATATAGGTATAGGGTTAAAGATATGCACTTAAAATATAGTAAGTGGATATCTACAGGGCATGAATCTATTCTCATACCACTAATCTGTATGTGTGAGTGATACCCACACCCAGATGTTTTAAATATAAATATATATATATATATATACAGAGAAAAGGAAAAGGAAGAAAGCTTGCGGTCCCAAGTGTTTGAGGTTGATGTCACAAAAAAAAGGGGGGGGAAGGGGGGTGAGGGGGAAAGGGACCACCACACCAAGTGAAAACATGAAGATTGAGTGAAAATGCGAGTGAAAGGACAATAATAAAAGTGAAAAAACAACAACAACAACATGAGTGTGGTGATGGGGGGAAAAAATATTATTTAATTATTAAATTAAATTGAAGAAATATGTGCAAGTGAAAAAGAGTATATATACCATAGTGGAAAGATCATATGCCAGTATAAGTGTAGCAAGGTGCATGATGAATATAATACCCAAATAAGGATGAATATAAGATGGTGAGATACACCTAAAGGAAGGAAGTGATGGTGCTAAGGAGTGAGGGGAACTGATGAGCAAAAACCATGGTGAACATGCACACCTCATAAGGCAAACAAATCCTTTATAAAGATCAAGGCTATTACCTGAATGAATGATATTAAGAAGGGGCTCCCAAAGGGAGAAAAAAGGGGGGACTGTGAACAAGGACCTAGCCCGGGATAGGTAACAGACACGGTCACTGACTCCTATGTTGAATTATGGAATTCTGCTGCAGGTGCGATCCGCCACACTGTCCGGCCGCCAACGTCCGCACCCACTCCCTATGTTTATGGGGGGTGAGGTAGTAGTGTGACCTCTCGTAAGCCACAACGTCGGACCTCAACTTCCTCTCTTGGCACTTGGCGACATTGTGGACCTGGGGACACTCTACATGTGTGGAGGGAAATTGAGGCAGTCGTTTTAAGGGGGAACTCCACTGAAATTACTCTTTTTATTTCTTTGGACGTGCACCATCGGGTAAACCATATTAGAATATCAGGTACCCCTAGTACAAACAAGTAATACTTGATGTATATATTCATTCCATTTTTGTTTTATAACAGACCATTTCTCTGAAGAAGACCCTTTGAGTGGGTTGAAACGCGTTAGACCTATACCTTCACTGTTGTTGTACTTGTACAGTGTTAGCAATAGTCGTGTCTGTTTCTGCACATCCATTGTTGCTATTGTATTTTCAATACAGCCTTTATGTTATTGTTTTGAGTTTTTCAATTGTTCAGTGGAGCTCGTTTTTACCCATGTGCTATATTGTTGTTGTTTTTTTATGGTAATAAATATTAAAACATTTTTTATACTATACTGTCATACATTTATTGTTTTGCTGCCTAAAAACCCCTCTGTGGGGGAGTTTGTTCCATTTTTCATGCTTGTTCGGGGTGAGCAGCTTTCCTCCACTATGCTTCTTTCTTGTTCTATCTTAGCCACCCTAATTGCACCCTTACATTTCTTGTTGCATTCCTTATAAAGTCTGAATGCTGATAACGATCCCTCAACCTCGTATTTTTTGAAGGCCTTCTCATTTGCTTTTATATGCATTTTTACATTGGAGTTAAGCCATCCAGGACTTTTGTTCATTTGTTGTAATTTATCACCCAATGGTATGCATTGGGTATTGACCTTATGTAATATGCTCTTAATGCCGCGTACACACGAGCGGACTGTATGGCGTACTTAGTCCATCATACAATCCGACGGACAGTCCGTCATACTTTCGACTGAACGGACTTGACCACACACGGATGCACAAACAGTCCGTCGAAAGCTTGCGCGATGACGTGTACAGCACGTACGACGGGACTAGAAATAGGAAGTCGAATACACAACAAAGCACCCTTCCGCCGTGTAAATCCTTTCTGGGCATGCGCCATTCTTAGTCCGTCGAACTAGCCTACTGACGAGCGGATTGTCCGCTGAAACCAAAGTACGACGGACAGAATTTCGAAAAATCCGAAATACTTAGTACGCCAGACTGCACGCTGAAAAAGTCCGCTGAAGCCCACACACGAGCGGACTGTCCGCTGAAATGTGTTTCGACGGACTAAGTACGCCATACAGTCCGCCCGTGTGTACGCGGCATAAGGCTAACCCATCTCTCCTCAGTGTTCTTTGTTCCTAAGATTTTATCCCAGTTTATGCCTTCTAACAAGGTTCATAGTTTAGGGAAGTTTGCTCTTTTGAAATTCAGTGTCTTTGTATTCCTCTTATGTTTCCTATTTGTGTGATTTATGTTGAAGCCAATTGACTTATGATCGCTGTTTCCTAAATTGTCCTGTATTTCCAGGCTGTATTGTTGGTAATCATTAGATCCAGTAACGCTTTATTTATAGTTGGTGTGTCTACCATCTGGACCATGAAATTGTCCAGCAAGGCATTTAGGAACTGGCAAGCCTTTGACAAATGCATGGTTCGCTCTGCCCAGTCTATGTCTGGATAATTAAAATCCCTCATTATGATAACACTTCCCATCCTTGCTGCTAATCCAAATTGTGATAGGAAATCCATCTCCCCTTCCTCCCTCAGGTTAGGGGGCCTATAGCATACTATTATTTTCCCTTTAGCTTCATCCCTTTGGAGCTTTGGAGCTCTACCTATAAGGATTCTACCTCCTCCCGAGCTCCCTTAGTGATGTTATTTCCCACATTCACTTGTAGATTATTCTTTTATATATGAATACTCCTCCCCCTTTTTTACCCTCTCTATCCCTGTGATAAAGGGTATAGCCTTGATTGGTTGCCAGCCAATCATGAGAGCTGTTCAACCAAGTAATTGAAATTCCCACAAAATCCAAATTCTCCTCATACAACAGTATCTCTAGTTCACCCACCTTGCCCACGAGGCTCCTGGCATTGGTGAATATGCCATGTAGTGTTAACCTCTTTTCTGCCAGTGTAATTTTTACATTGATCGGTGCATTTTTATAGCACTGATCAATGTAATAATGTCACCGGTCCCCAAAAAGTGTCATTTTGGGGTCAGATTTGAATATAAATAGAATATACAGTATATCGGCCTAAATTGATGAATAAATGTGTTTTTTTATATATTTTTTCCAAAATTGTCACTTTGTTTATAGTGCAAAAAAGAAAAACTGCAGAGGTGATCAATCACCACCAAAAGAAAGCTCTATTTGTGGGAAAAAAAGGACATGTCCACACAATTGTCAGTTCAAGCGATACAGTGCCTTATCGCAAAAAATGGCCTGTTTATTATAAGGGGGCAAATCCTTTCGGGGCTGTAGTGGTTAACCACTTGCCGACCGCCGCACGCCGATGTACGTCGGCAGAATGGCACGGGCAGGCATAAGCACGTACATGTACGTGATTTGCCTCCCGCGGGTCGGGGGCCCGATCGGGCCCCCGCCCGGTGCCTGCGGCGGTCGGTTTTCGTTCGGGAGCGATCCCGGACGAGGGGACGGCCATTCATTCATGGCCACCCCCTCGCGATCGCTCCCGACGAATGAAAATCCCCCGTGACATCACTTCCTCTCCTGTAATGTAAACACAGGAGAGGAAGTGATGTATTCTCTCCTCGTGTCGGTCTTTTTCGTTCCGGCACCGAGGAGAGAGGATCGGTGAGTTGCACCTAACACTACACTAACAGTAGAACACGCCAGGCACACTTTTCACCCCCCTGATCACCCCCCAATCACCCCCCAATCACCCCTGCCCCCCCCAGTCACAGTGACACCAAGTGCATTTTTTTTTTTTTTATTTTTTTTTATTTTTTTTTTGCATTGGTGTCATTTGTGACTGTAATAACTGTTAGGGCAGTTAGGGCTAGCCCCCTTTAGCTCTAGGGTGCCCCCCTAACCCCCCCAATAAAGGTTTAACCCCGTGATCACCCCCCGTCGCCAGTGTCACTAATAAGCGATTTTTTTCTGATCGCTGTATTAGTGTCACAGGTGACGCTAGATAGGCAGGTAAGTATTTGGGTTCGCCGCAGCTTTTTATAGCGTCAGGGACCCCCATATACTACCGCATAGCCCCCTGATTGCCCCCCAGTTAACCCTTTCACCAGTGATCACCATATAACTGTTACAGGTGACGCTGGTTGGTTAGTTATATTTTTTTGTTTCAGGGCACCCGCCATTTATTACCTAATAAAGGTTTAACCCCCTGATCACCCGGCGGGTGATATAAGTTTTTTAGGGTCAGATAAGGCCTGCGTCGCCCCAGCGTCAGGTTAGTGCCAGTACCGCTAACACCCACGCGCAAAGCATACACCTCCCTTAGTAATATAGTATCTGATCAGATATATATTAGCGTTGCCAGCATTTTAGGTTTCCCAAAACGCATTGTTAGCGGGATCAGCCCAGATACCCGCTAGCACCTGCGTTTAGCCCCTCCGCCAAGCCCAGCCCAGCCCACCCAAGTGCAGTATCGATCGATCACTGTCACTTACAAAACACAACACACATAACTGCAGCGTTCGCAGAGTCAGGCTTGATCCCTGCGATCGCTAACAGTTTTTTTTGTAGCGTTTTGAAACAGTCGCTGACAGGCTAGGTGCTTTTTTACCTGTGAGTCTCACTAGTGTACCCCTAAATTTAGAGCCCAAAATGGCAAAGCGAAGGTACACTAGTGATGAGGCCTACACGTTTCTGAGCATGACAGATAGTGAAGAGGACGTCACTCATCTGTCAGATTCAGGCTCAGAATACGATCCTGTAGAGGACAGCGGCTCCATGACAGATAGCTCTGACGACGGAGATGAGGCCGCTGTTAAGAACAGGTGTGCCCAATCCCGTATGTATTCTGTTGTTGAGGTGCAGGAACCGCAGGTCACTCGTATGGAGCAGAGACGTACTAGAGCCGCTCAACCTTCTGGTGAACTGGCAAGCACCAGCGGCCTAGTACACCCTGGACCTACATCCAGCACTGCAGTAACACGTGGTGACGTGGCGAGTCCCATAAGTGCAGTTCAAGCTGGCGAGGTGGCAAGCACAAGTAGTGTCCCGCTGCCACCAAGAAGAAGACAAAGACAGGCCCGTCGTACCCATAGTGCCCTTCCTGCAGAATTCGCCAATCCTATTTGGGTGCCCACCACTTCTGCAGAACCCGTACTTCCCCCATTCACTGGCCAACCTGGCATTAACGTGGAAACAGTTGATTTTACGACACTTGACTTTTACTCACTGTTTTTCACCGAAGATCTCTTTAGATCTATTGTGGACCAAACCAATTTGTACGCTGCTCAACACATCGCCACTATTCCCCAGTCCGCCCTTGCCAGACAATGGAAACCAGTTACGGTTTCCGAATTTAAAATCTTTCTGGGCCTCTCCCTCAACATGGGCATAACCAAAAAGAGTGAGTTGCGGTCATATTGGTCCATTGACCCAATTCACCATATGCGCGTGTTCTCTGCTTCCATGTCCAGGGCACGATACGAGATGATTTTGCGGTTCATGCACTTCAGCGACAATGAACTCTGTCGTCCTCGTGGAGACCCTGAGTATGATCGGCTCTACAAAATTCGGCCCCTCATAAACCACTTCAACCAACGTTTTGCAGCCTTGTTTACTCCCGATCAAGTTGTCTGCGTTGATGAGTCCCTGATTAAATTTTCTGGTCGCTTGTCCTTCAAACAATACGTCCCCAACAAGCGTTCCAGATACGGGGTCAAGATGTATAAGCTCTGTGACAGGGCCACAGGCTATACACGTAGTTTCATGGTTTATGAGGGAAGAGATAGTCACGTAGAGCCGGAGAACTGCCCTGATTACATAGGAAGCGCTGGCAAGATAGTGTGGGACTTGGTGTCACCCTTATTCGGAAAGGGGTACCACTTGTACGTGGACAATTATTACACAAGCGTGCCACTCTTTAGTCACTTGTTTGATCAGCAGATTGGAGCATGTGGCACCGTGCGACCTAATCGCCGGGGCTTTCCCCAGCGGCTTGTAGAGTCCCGTCTTAGGCTGGGGGAGAGAGCCTGCTTGCGCAGTAATAATTTGCTCGCTATGAAGTGGAGGGATAATAAGAATGTTTTCGTTCTTACCTCCCTTCATGCAGACACGACGGTCCAAATTTCTACGGCGACTGGTGTTGTGGAGAAACCCCTCTGTGTCCACAAATATAACCTTAACATGGGAGGGGTGGACCTCAATGACCAGTTGTTGGCGCCGTATCTAGTTGCCCGTAAGTCCAGACGCTGGTACAAAAAAGTGTCTGTTTATTTATTCCAATTGGCTATACTGAATGCTTATGTACTACACAAAGCTTCAGGACGGACTGGATCCTTCCTCAAATTCCAGGAGGATATCGTCAGAGCCCTTCTGTATCCAGACGGTGCTCCACCTCACCTTCCCCTACCAGATGCAGTAAGCCGGCTGCATGAGAGGCATTATTCTTATGTCATCCCGAGTACCCCTACCCAACGAGCCCCCCAAAAAAGATGTCGTGTCTGTAGCAAGCGCGGATTTAGGCGTGACACCCGTTCTTATTGTCCCCGCTGTCCTGGCAATCCTGGTCTTTGTCAGGGTGAGTGTTTTGAACGCTACCATGAACTAGTTGAGTATTAGCGCAGGGTACAGCATTGCACAAGCTAGGCACACGTTCACAGGGTCTCCCAAGATGCCATCACATTTTGAGAGACCCAAACCGCTGGAACCGTTACAACAGAAAAAGTGTTAAAGTTACAAAAAAAAGTGTTAAAAAAAAAAAAAAAAAAAAAAGTAAAAAAACCAAAAAAACCAAAAAAAATATAAAATAAAAAAACCAAAAATAGTTGTCGTTTTATTGTTCTCTCTCGCTCTCTATTCTCTCTCTATTGTTCTGCTCCTTTGTACTGTATTCTATTCTGCAATGTTTTATTGTTAACCATTTTTTGTTTTCAGGTACGCCATTCAGCTGTAGCGTGGATTTATTTATCTTGACAGCAACAGCGTTTGCTCCCACGATATGTAAAGCCACGACTCCAGCGCTGTCGGAGGTGATTTCACCACCACAGTTAAAAAAGAGCATATATGCCGAAGCATGGGGGCATAAGGGGTGGAGGATCGATTTTGCTCCTAATGCCGCGTACATACAGTCAAAATTCCGACGGAGGGCTTGCCCGTGGAAAAGTTTGAATGTATGTACGCGGCATAACTTTTTTGCGGGAGGATGCCCCCATGCTTCGGCATATATATATTTTAGGCACAGATTGTGTTAAATGTGTTATTTTTTGCGATTTTTTTTGTATTTGCTTTGCAGGTATGGTAAGTCCTACTGTTATACTGTAATGTTACTTTGTTTTATTGTTAACCATCATTTGCTTAGCAGGTACGCCATTCTGCTGCAGAGCGGATTTATTTATCTTGACAGCAACAGCGTTTGCTCCCACGATACATAAAGCCGCGACTCCAGCACTGTCGGGGGTGATTTCACCACCACAGTTAAAAAAGAGCATATATGCCGAAGCATGGGGGCATACGGGGTGGAGGAACGATCTGCTCCTACCTTTTGCGGGAGGATGCCCCCATGCTTCGGCATATATAAATGGTGCATGTATGCCCACCATTAGAAAGTGGGTGGATGAAGGGTGGTATCTAATGGTGGGCATGCCCACCGATCAATATTTTTTTTTCGTTCAGCCCACAGGCTGCATGAAAAAAAAAATACAATATATGCCCAACCAGTTCCAGCAACATACTGGTATGTTGCGGGACTTTGAGTGCTTATACCAGAATGATGCCTGCAGGTTTAGGTATCATCTTGGTATCATTCTTTTCAGCCAGCGGTCGGCTTTTATGTAAAAGCAATCCTAGTGGCTAATTAGCCTCTAGACTACTTTTACAAGCAGTGGGAGGGAATGTCCCCCCCCCCGCACCATCTTCCATGGTTTTCTCAGGCTCTCCTGTCCCAACAGGGAACCTGAGAATGCAGCCGGTGGTTCCGCCAGCTGACCATAGAGCTGATCAGAGACCAGAATGGCTCCAATCATCTCTATGGCCTAAGACACCGGAAGCTACGAGCATTTCATGACTTAGATTTTGCGGGATGTAAACAGCGCCATTGGGAAATTGGGAAAGCATTTTATCACACCGATCTTGGTGTGGTCAGATGCTTTGAGGACAGAGGAGAGATCTAGGGTCTGATAGACCCTAATTTTTTTAAAAAAGAGTACCTGTCACTACCTATTGCAATCATAGGGGATATTTATATTCCCTGAGATAACAATAAAAATCATAAAAAAATATATATAAATGAAAGGAACAGTTTAAAAAAAAAATAAAAAAGCAAAATAAATAATAAAAAAAAAAAAAAAAAAAAAAACCACCCCTGTCCCCCCCTGCTAAGGCGCAACGCGGAACACAAGCGTTGGTCTGGTGGCATATGTAAACAGCAATTGCACCATGCATGTGAGGTATCACCGCGAAGGTCAGATCGAGGGTACTAATTTTAGCAGTAGACCTCCTCCGTAAATCTAAAGTGGTCACCTGTAAAGGCATTTAAAGGCTTTTAAAAATGTACGTAGTTTGTCGCCGCTGCACGTTTCTGCGCAATTTTAAAGCATGTCGTGTTTGGTATCTATGTACTCGGCCTAAGATCATATTTTTTATTTCATCAAACATTTGGGCAATATAGTGATTTTTAGTGCATTAAAATAAAAAAAAGTGTGTTTTTTCCCCAAAAAATGCGTTTGAAAAATCGCCGCGCAAATACCGTGTGAAAAAAAAATATGAAACACCCACCATTTTAATCGGTAGGGCTTTTGCTTTAAAAAAACACTACATGTTTGGGGGTTCAAAGTAATTTTCTTGCAAAAAAAAATATTTTTTCATGTAAACAAAAAGTGTCAGAAAGGGCTTTTTCTTCAAGTGGTTAGAAGAGTGGGTGATGTGTGACATAAGCTTCTAAATGTTGTGCATAAAATGCCAGGACAGTTCAAAACCCCCCCAAATGACCCCATTTTAGAAAGTAGACACCCCAAGCTATTTGCTGAGAGGCAGGTCGAGTCCATGGAATATTTTATATTTTGACAAAAGTTGTGGAAAAAATACATTATTATTATTTTTTTTTTTTTTTTTGCACAAAGTTGTCATTAAATGATATATTGCTCAAACATGCCATGGTTATATGTAAAATTACACCCCAAAATACATTCTGTTGCTTCTCCTGAGTACGGGGATACCACAAGTGTGAGACCTTTTGGGAGCCTAACCGCGTACGGTACCCCAAAATCCAAGCACCACCTTCAGGATTTCTAAGGGTGTAAATTTTAGATTTCATTCCTCACTGCCTATCACAGTTTCGGAGGCCATGGAATGCCCAGATAGCACAAAATCCCCCCAAGTGACCCCATTTTGGAAAGGAGACACCCCAAGCTATTTGCCGAGAGGTATGGTTAGTATTTTGCAGACCTTCATTTTTGTCACAAAGTTTTGAAAATTGAAAAAAAGAAAAAAAATATACATTATTTTTTTTTTTCTTCATTTTCAAAAACAAATGAGAGCTGCAAAATACTCACCATGCCTCTCGGCAAATAGCTTGGGGTGTCTACTTTCCAAAATGGGGTCATTTTGGGGGGTTTTGTGCTATTTTGGCATTTTATGGCCTTCAAAACTGTGATAGGTAGTGAGGTGTAAAATCCAAAATTTACACCCTTAGAAATCCTGAAGGCGGTTCTTGGTTTTCGGGGCCCCGTACGCGACTAGGCTCCCAAAAAGTCCCACACATGTGGTATCCCCGTACTCAGGAGAAGCAGCAGAATTTATTTTGGGGTGTCATTTCACATATGTCCCTGGCATGTGTGAGCAATATATCATTTAGTGACAACTTTGTGAAAAAAAAATAAAAGTTTGTAATTTTCCCGCAACTTGTGGCAAAATATAAAATATTCCATGGACTCAACATGCCTCTCAGCAAATAGCTTGGGGTGTCTACTTTCTAAAATGGGGTCATTTGTGGGGGTTTTGTGCCATCTTGGCATTTTATGGCCTTCAAAACTGTAATAGGTAGTGAGGCATGAAATCAAAGATTTACGCCCTTAGAAAGCCTGAAGGCGGTTCTTGGCTTTCGGGGCCCCGTACGCACCTAGGCTCCCAAAAAATCCCACACATGTGGTATCCCCGTACTCAGGAGAAGCAGCAGAATTTATTTTGGGGTGTCATTTTACATATGCCCATGGCATGCATGAGCAATATATCATTTAGTGACAACTTTGTGAAAAAAAAAATAAAAAAAAAAAAGTTTGTAAATTTCCCGCAACTTGCGGCAAAATATAAAATATTCCATGGACTCAACATGCCTCTCAGCAAATAGCTTGGGGTGTCTACTTTCTAAAATGGGGTCATTTGTGGGTGTTTTGTGCCATCTTGGCATTTTATGGCCTTCAAAACTGTAATAGGTAGTGAGGCGTGAAATCAAAGATTTACGCCCTTAGAAAGCCTGAAGGCGGTTCTTGGCTTTTGGGGCCCCGTACGCAGCTAGGCTCCCAAAAAGTCCCACATATGTGGTATCCCCGTACTCAGGAGAAGCAGCAGAATTTATTTTGGGGTGTCATTTCACATATGCCCATGGCATGCGTGAGCAATATATCATTTAGTGACAACTTTGTGAAAAAAAAAAAAAAAATAAAAAAAGTTTGTAATTTTCCCGCAACTTGCGGCAAAATATAAAATATTCCATGGACTCAACATGCCTCTCAGCAAATAGCTTGGGGTGTCTACTTTCTAAAATGGGGTCATTTGTGGGGGTTTTGTGCCATCTTGGCATTTTATGGCCTTCAAAACTGTAATAGGTAGTGAGGCGTGAAATTAAAAATTTACGGCCTTAGAAAGCCTGAAGGCGGTGCTTGGTTTTCGGGGCCCCGTACGCGGCTAGGCTCCCAAAAAATCCCACACATGTGGTATCCCCGTACTCAGGAGAAGCAGCAGAATTTATTTTGGGGTGTAATTTCACATATGCCCATAGCATGTGTAAGCAATATATCATTTAGTGACAACTTTGTGAAAAATTTATAAAGTTTGTCATTTTCCCGCAACTTGTGGCAAAATATAAAATATTCCATGGACTCAACATGCCTCTCAGCAAATAGCTTGGGGTGTCTACTTTCTAAAATGGGGTCATTTGTGGGGGTTTTGTGCCATCTTGGCATTTTATGGCCTTCAAAACTGTGATAGGTAGTGAGGAGTAAAATGACATATGTATGCCCTTAGAAATCCTGAAGGCGGTGCTTGGCTTTCGGGGCCCCGTACGCGGCTAGGCTTCCAAAAAGTCGACCACATGTGGTATCCCCGTACTCAGGAGAAGCAGCAGAATGTATTTTGGGGTACAATTCCACATATAACCATGGCATGTGTGAGCAATATATCATTTAGTGACAACTTTGTGTAAAAAAAAAAAAAAATTTTTTTTTTTGTCATTATTCAATCGCTTGCGGCAAAAAAATAAAATATTCAATGGGCTCAACATGCCTCTTATCAATTTCCTTAGGGTGTCTACTTTCCAAAATGGGGTCATTTGGGGGGGTTTTGTACTGCCCTGCCATTTTAGCACCTCAAGAAATGAGATAGGCAGTCATAAAATAAAAGCTGCGTAAATTCCAGAAAATGTACCTTAGTTTGTAGATGTGACAACTTTTGCGCAAACCAATAAATATACAATTATTGACTTTTTTTTTACCAAAGACATGTGGCTGAATACATTTTGGCCTAAATGTATGACTAAAATTGAGTTTATTGGATTTTTCTAATAACAAAAAGTAGAAAATATCATTTTTTTTCAAAATTTGCGGTCTTTTTACGTTTATATCGCAAAAAATAAAAATCGCAGAGTCAGTCAAATACCTTTAAAAGAAAGCTCTATTTGTGGGAAGAAAAGGACGCAAATTTCGTTTGGGTACAACATTGCATGACCGCGCAATTACCAGTTAAAGCAGCGCAGTGCCAAAGTGTAAAAAGACCTCTGGTCATTTACCAGCAAAATGGTCCGGTCTGAAAGTGGTTAAATAGAAACAGCGATATCCAGCCCACGATTCATCATTTCACATGACAGGAGAATTGTATATCCAACAGGCTAACGTGTTTCAAGGACTCTCCCTCAGAGCCAACCTGAGGGTCTTGGCTCTGAGGAAGAGACAAGTCCTCGAAATGCATTAGCCTGTTGGATGTCCAATTGTCCTGTCATGTGCAATGATGAATCTTGGACTGGATGTTGCTGTTTCAATATGATGAGCTTTTAATGCATTTGTCATTTTGTGAGTATAATATTTACTACCTTTATACAAAATAAAAAGGATGTTTTAAGGATAATGCACTAGGCCAGTGTGCCCTCTGTTTTCCTTTGTTGTCTAAAAGTCCCTGATCATGATCATTGCACAAAGCAGCAAAACTGAAATGTTGCCTAAAAGTCTCTGATCATGCTCAGTCAGGGTCGGCGCTACCCCTAGGCAAACTGCCAACTAGGGGTACAGCTGACCCTTGCCTCATCTCTTCCTCCTCATCACACCCCAGGCTCCCGGCAGGGCCACCGATAGGGGGGCCCAAACAGCAAGGATTTGGTGCAGTGGGGCTTTCCCCCTCTACCAGCTTTCAGATGCTAGGAGAGCCACAGCCAAGTGTAACAGGCAGCCAATAGCACTGCTCTTCTGAGTGGGAGGACGTGGCTGCTGATCAGTTGCTCCGCCTCCCACCGCCTCTTTGCCTCTGTAACCACCCCTTACCCAGCCCGCCACATTTGACCAGAAGATGTTGGTAGCCAGAGCAGGGCTGGATGGGGGCAGGATGGAGAGGATCTGACATACCTAAGTATGCAGAAGGCAGGGGCGTATCATGAAATAAGCAGGCCCGTGTGAAAGATCAAGAGTGGGCCCCAGGCACAATAAATAAAGAAATGCAGCCGAAAAGTGGTCGTAGTTTAAATTGTGCTTAAATGTTGGGCGTGGCTTAAAGGGGTATGGTTAAATAGAGTCTGAGATGACTTGCATAGTGTAGAATGTGGTAATGTTAAATAGGGAATGTACAGTGTGGAGCGTACGGCAGCAGGTAGTATGTACAGGAGAGCAGTGCAGAGTGTACAGCGGTGGGTAGTATGTGCAGGAAGAGGAGTGTGAAGTGTATGGCGGTGGGTAGTATGTGCAGAGAAAGTGATGTGGGGTGTATGGAAGAGGAGTACAAATGTATGGCGGTGGGTAGTATGTGCAGGAAAAGGTGTGTAGGGTGTATGGCGGTGGGTAGTATGTGCAGAAAGATGGGTGTGGGGTGTATGGCGGTGGGTACTATGTGCAGGGAGAGGGGTGTGAAGTGTATGGCAGTGGGTAATATGTGCAGGGAAAGGGGTGTGGCTTGTATGGCGGTGGGTAGTATGTGCAGGGAGAGGGGTGTGGGATGTATGGCATTGGGTAGTATGTACAGGGAGAGGAGTGCGAAGTGTATGGCGGTGTGTAGCATGTGCAGGGAGAGGGGTGTGGGATGTATGGCATTGGGTAGTATGTACAGGGAGAGGAGTGCGAAGTGTATAGTGGGTAGTATGTGCAGGGAAAGGGGCATGGGGTGTATGCCGATGGGTAGTATGTGCAGGGAGAGGATTGCAAAGTGTATGGCAGTGGGTAGTATGTGCAGGAAGAGGGGTGTGAAGTGTATAGCGGTGGGTAGTATGTGCAGGGAAAGGGACATGGGGTGTATGCCGGTGGGTAGTATGTGCAGGGAGCGGATTGCAAAGTGTATGGCAGTGGGTAGTATGTGCAGGAAGAGGGGTGTGAAGTGTATAGCGGTGGATAGTATGTGCAGGGAAAGGGACATGGGGTGTATGCCGGTGGGTAGTATGTGCAGGGAGAGTATTGCAAAGTGTATGGCAGTGGGTAGTATGTGCAGGAAGAGGGGTGTGGAGTGTATGGCGATGGGTAGTATGTGCAGGGAGGCAGGTACAGAGTGTGCGGCGGTGGGTAGTATGTGCAGGAGAGGAGTGATGAGTGTATCGAGGTGGGTAGTATATAGAAAAGATTTGGGACTTTGAATGAGGTATGTGTGATAAGGCTCAACAAATGGAACCATGTAGTATGGATGTGCTTATTTTCTAAAACACACAGCAATAACATGCAGGAATGGATACATACAAATATAGTAAACACATAGAAAGCATGTTGCAAACCGTAAACATGTAAATGTCGACTTATAAATGGCATTGCTAAAAAGGTGATCCGCAACAAAATGGAATTCTTAAAACGCAAGGTTTGGTCCTATTAGTAAAACATGATGCATCTGTGTAAGACTGACGCGTTTCATGGCATAATGCCACTCTTCAGGGGCAGATGCATGATAAATTGGATATGTTGACAGCATGTGAAGGTATGTGAGGTGGAGCACATGGACTAGTAGAATTGTCTGCACCGGGAGCTGAAGTGGGGCCCGTGGGAAGACAGAGAACATGGGTGTGATTCCCACAACCATGAATATCCAAACAGCAGGTGAAACAGGGGCTCCAATCTTGAAAGGCTGACAGAACCATAATATAGAAGATGCACAATACATGAATGTACTGGTGGCAAGGATAGCCCACAGCAGATGAAATGAGTGAGTGTTTTCCCGGCATATCCAACGAGACATGTGCAGAATGGTGTCAGTAGGGCAGTAGATGGTGTCAGTAGTTCTTTATTATTATTATTTTTTTTTTTTTTTTTTTTTTTTTTTACAATTACATTTTTTTGTATTTTATTTTTCATTTTTTCAAAATGCTTTTTGGGACCCAGTGAATGGTGTCAGTATGGTAGTGGACTATCAGTAGAGCAATGCACAATGTAATAAGAGGACACAGAGGAGAAGAAGGAGGACACAGCAGGACACAGAGAGGCCGGAGGAGGACACAGTGGGTGGGCGACAGTTACAGCTGGGCAATTGTTAGAAATCATGGGGCTTCCTACAGCCTACCTGATGGGAGCCCCATACCTGCCGATAAGAATGCCGAGTTGTCTTCAAGGGGGACAAAAGGCAGCACTGGTGCTCAGTCAGGGCAGATGGGGTTCTTGATACTTAGTGGGGAGAGATAGGGGGTCCTGGTGCTTTGTAGGAAGAGATGGGGTCCTTGTGCTTAGTGAGCCAAGATGGGGGTCCTGGTACTTAGTGGGGAGAGATGGTGGGTTTTGGAGCTTTGTGGGGAGAGATGGAGTGGTCCTGGTACTTAGTGGGGAGAGATGGTGAGTCTTGGGGCATAGTGGGGAGGGCCTGGTATAGAATTTGGGGGGACCCCCACACATTTTTTTTTACATTTTGGTTTGGGGTTCCCCTGTGGGGGGAATTCCATGCCGTTTTTATCAATGAACTTTTATGTGTATTGCCGGACCGACAATTCATTATAGCCGCGAGTAGTTTTAAATTACTTTTTTTTCCTTTAGAAATGTCATTTTGCTGTCAGACTGTTCTAAACACGGGAAACATGCGCCACTTTAAGGTATACTATAGACACCCCCCCCCCAGGTACGAAATTTAAAGAAATATTACACTTTTATTCTTTTGCATTATTAAAATCACTGCTCCCGAAAAAATGGCAGTGTTTAAAACTTTTTTTTGCATTGGTAGGACCCAGGTACCCAAACACTTTTTAAGACAATACCATGCATATAACCCTTTAAAATTAGCACTTTTGATTTTTCATGTTTGTGTCCCATAGACTTTAATGGTGTTTGCGTGTTCGAACAAATTTTTTGCCCGTTCGCATGTTCTGGTGTGAACTGAACGGGGGGCGTGTTCGGTCCATCCCTAGCTCTGACTGATGACTCATTTATTGCAGAGCCCAGCAGGAGAAGCCAGTGGTGGAAGTCTTCCTTTGCTGATAATTTTTGTTTCCTTGTCTGAGCTGTCACTGCATGGGCATCCCCAGCATCCCTCCAGGCGTGCAGGCCACAGGAGCAGTCACTTATTCTGTCTGCAGCGGTAACACCCCCTCCCTTCATTCAATGTGGGTTAGAAAGTGTAACATAGAGCCAGAGGGCGATTGTGGCATTTGTGAGGGAACAGGATCCAGGGGGCAGGTGGTAAGGTGGACATTAGCAAGTAGTTTAGCAACCTCGTCTATAGTAGTGGGGTTGAAAGAGGGAAGTAATGATTGTGCCAGTGGGCATGAAGTGGAGGATATCAGAACAGTAGAGATCTCCTTGTGAATCATATCAATCTTCTGTTTGAAGTGATTGACGATCTCCTGGGCAGTTAGTGAATTGGTGGGTGGAGGCGTTGGAGGACGAAGTAGAGAGTTGAAGGTAGAGAAGAGTTGATGGGGATGGGATGATAAGTTGCTAATGAGAGTGATAGGTCTGCTTGGCAGTGAAGAGGCTGGAATTGTATTTTTGGAGGGCAGATTTATATTGGTTGAAATCTCTCGGAGACTTAGCCCTTGTACACACGGTCAGAGATTCCGACAACCAAATCCGTCGGATTTTGTCCATCGGATTTTGTCCATCGGATTTTGTCCATCGGATTTTGTCCAACGGATTTTGTCCAACGGATTTTGTCCAACGGATTTTGTCCGAAACTGTTGTATACACACGGTCGGACAAAGTTTTCGGAAAATCCGACGTGATGACGTTATTTCGTTACGACGGGACTATGTTCACACTAGTAGACAATAGCTTTGGTGTAGGAATTTGATCTGAGCATGCGTGGCACTTTGTCCGATCGGAATTCTACACATGATCCGAGTATGTCCGATCGGAGCATTTTGTCGGAAAATATTTCCGGCAAGTTGGAAAAGTTGGTCCGACGGATATTCCGACGGAAACAGTCCGATGCAGACCACACACAGTCGGAATATCCGACAAAACGCTCCGATCGGACACATTCCGACGGAATCTCCGACCGTGTGTACAAGGGCTTAGTCTTACGCCACAGGTGCTCATGAGCACGACTATGTTTTTTAAGACTTCTAGTATCATCTGTTTGCCTAGGTGGAAGGGGTCGGAGCCTGATTCTGTGTGTAGTGAGGGAGGCCAGTGAGTCCAGTGAGGCTAGAAGTAAAGCGTTGTAGACAGAAGTGGCTAAGTTGGTGCAGCCAGAGATCAGTGTAGTCAGAGTCAGTAGACAGGATCAGGAACCAGAAGGAATGTCAACCACGCAAGTCTTCGACAAGAACACAGCAGAGAGCCTCAAGATATGTTGACCAAGACAAAGTCATTGAAGAAATGAACCAGGCAGTTTATACAGCCAGAGGGGCCTGGCTGTGGGCTTGACTGACAAGCAGGAAAAGGTGAGCCACTGTGGAACGATGAGTACTGACAATTAACCAACAGCGGAGCAACCTGAACACAGAGAAGGAAGGGCTGAGAGCCCGGCCCTGACACTGACCTCTCAAATCCATTGACCTCTTCTCAGTCTGATGGTCCTGTGCTGGATGCCTAGCTTATCTTTAGCGGTCCAGGGGCCCGTCCTCAGAGGGGTGGAAATGTCAGGAGTGTCTAGCGCTCCTGCTCCTTGTTTCAGCATCTGGGTTTTGGCTATGACATTCTCCATGTCTTTGTCCAGCGGCAAGCTGATTGATGTGGTCAATAGGAAAAAAGCTAAGCACACCAACGTCATTATAAGGTGGCAGGTCGGCACGAACTCACGAACCATTGCTGGATAGCAGGCACGTGCCCGCTGCACTGCGGGTATGCCGATGATCGTAACCAGTAGTCGTGATGACCACCGACCACTAGTAATCCTAGGCACGAGAGGCAGAACAGGGATGTCTGTGTGTAAACCTGTGTGTACCTGTTTGCTTTGCTTAGTTTTTCGACTATCCTGGCATTGTAGCCAGGCACTATAGCATTATGTATAAATCCTGGGTGCAACCAAGTACCGGTAGGCCTGCTTGCCTTATGGGAAAGGGGGCTGCTATAGGTGAAGAACAAAGTAGCCAGCTATAGTATTTGACCACCTGTGATGGGGTAGATGTGACAAACTTGAGTTCCCACCTTACCTTGGGAACTGAGAGCAGGACCTGGGGATCAAATTTAACCAGACCAATTAGCACCAGAAGAGGAGAATTTCAAAATTAGATTACTTCCACTCAACGGATGCTTAGATGACAGAAATGAGTTTTAAACTCTTTGCCAGGTAGTATGTGACCCCGCTGGGGGGCACAGAGGATTGGGGCAGGTGTGAACCCCATGCTAGAGGGGATGCCATTTGCTGGTAATGTACAAAGATACAAGTCTTTTGGAGGGAGAGTGTTAAGGCACTCCATGAAATCTCAGGGGAGCATATACAGGCTGAACCCTGGAGATGTTTGTTCCATAAAACAGAAAAATCAATAGTACAATACAGGATATCCTTAGTACCACATTTATTAAATGCAGCTAAAAGTTTGAACACAAAAAATCCCAAGCATGAAAGAATGGGTCTTAAAAGTGACCAGGTATGCTCCATTGAAGAGACAATGTACGCAGGAGAGAATTTAAGGATATCTGGGGGAAATGGTTAGAGTTTAATAAGTCAAGAAGGTATATAGATATGCTTGGCAAAGGAGACTGAGAATTTACGAAGGCACCAATATTATGGCTATGTAGTGGTTTTGGTTACCTAGGAAAGATCAAGGAAGGAAGAAGTTGGGGTTTTAGAGGAGAGATGGCAAGGGAGGGTTTTCACTTCGCTTGGCATAATTATAATCTAACTCTATGACCACTTGGATGGTGGGGCTTGAACCTGGACTCAGGGGTGTAGCCAGAAAATTCTGCACAAGAGCAGATCGCCACAGTGTTGGAACGCATATGGCGGTGTCGCACATGCGCAGTCCAGCAGGTAGCCAAATGTGATGGGTCGCCATATGTGATGAAACACAGGCATAAAAAAATGTAAAATATAAAAACAACAGGGGGGTGCCTCACCTGCATGCTTAGATAAGGGTCTAGTATGGATTTTGGGTGGACCCCATGTCGTTTTTATTTTATTTTGGCATGGGGTTCCCACCAATACATACCAGGCCCTTTGAGTCTTATATGGATTTTGAGGGGGACTCCATGCCAAAATAAAATAAAAATGGCATGGAGTCCACCCAAAATCCATACTAGACCCTTATCTGTGCATGCAGCCCAGCAGGTGAGGCACCCCCCCCCCTTTTCTGAACCTTCCCAGACCATATGACCTACCCCACCTACACACACAAAGCACCTCGTCCTTATGGTGATGAGGATAAGGGTCTCTTCCCCACAACCCTGGCCTGGTGGTTGTGGGGGTGACTTATCGGAATCGTGGAAAATGTAACGCCAGCTCTTCTTTTGTTTATAGTCTGAATCCTGCTAACAACAAATGGGTCAAGATTGTTAAGGATGCAGCAGGTCCTGGCTCCTTAACAACCAGCTAATCCTCAACTGTTAAGGATGCCAGTGCCTGCCCGTGTTAAAATACCACTTGTTTTCACTACTAAAATATCTCATCAATTCTGTAAATAGCACATGGACTACTTTAGTACTGGTTTTTAGTGAATTGATTTTTTTTTTTTTAAACACACTATATGAGGTCGTTATCTAGAGGAGTGAGACGACTGAGTGAGTCTAGAGGTCAGAGAGGACCCAGAGGTCTGAGAGGATTGAGAAAGCCTAGAGAGCCAGGAGAACTGAGAAAAGGGCACAAGAATAGAGATGGTGCTGTGTGAGAAGGTCTGTAGGGCCATCCAAAAAGAAAAATCTGAGAGAAGAAATCAGGTGGCTTAGTATTATTTTTCCATACATGTTTAATGGTACATTTTCTGCAAGGGCAACTGTTTTGTGCTAAACGTTGCTTTATTTTAAAATAAAAGTGGGCCACCAAGTCCTGAAAATGCACTTCCTGGTTGATAAGAACTCACTAACAAACTTTACACTACTTCTCTAATATCATATGCTCTGATGCAGGTAATACGGTAGAGTAATTTGCAAATGGTGGTGTGTTTGTGAATATGGTACCGCAGTCTGATGTGGTTAAAAGTGGCTTTTGCAATGTGTCTGCTGTTAATTCCCTTGCTCTGTCTGTGTCTCCTTGGGCAGATGGTGTGGTGGTGCAAAGTACCTGTGACTGGAGCACAATGGATTGGGATTGTTGGGCCAAAAGATTAATCTCAATACTGAAAGGGGCCCCTATATGTGACATCAAGGTGGACACTATTTCTGCTCCAGAGGGAGGGTCTACAGAACAGCCTGTAGTCAAGAGTGTGTAGGCTGCTGGGGAGGTCAACGCTCTCAAGTAGGGATGAGCTTCAAGTTCGAGTCGAACTCATGTTCAACTCGAACATTGCCTGTTCGCCTGTTCAGCGAACAGTGAACAATTTGGGGTGTTCGCTGCAAATTCGAAAAGCCGCGGAACACCCTGTACAAGTCTATGGGAGAAATCTAAAGTGCTAATTTTAAAGGCTAATATGCAAGTTACTGTCCTAAAAAGTATTTGGGGACCTGGGTCCTGCCCCAGGGGACATGTATCAATGCAAAAACAAGTTTTAAAAACTGCAGTTTTTTCGGAAGCAGTGATTTTAATAATGATTAAAGTGAAACAATAAAAGTGTAATATTCCTTTAAATTTCGTACCTGGGGGGTGTGTATAGTATGCCTGTGAAGGGGCGTGTCACAGATCAGCTGCCGAGCTGATCTGTGTCTCACCTTTCCTGCAGTGGGTCGGCTGGCATCTGTTGTCCACTGTCTGGTGTTCAGCTCTGTGCACTCTCCAGCTATGGGTGTTGACGCCCTTCACCTGTTGCCTAATATATGATTCCTTCCTGCTACTTCCTGTCCAGCCCTCATGTACTTCTCTATTTAAAACCCTTTCAAACCTGCTACTGGTTGCTTGAGCAATGTTTGTTCCTAGCTCCCCTGTGTAACCTGTTTACCTGTCTTCTCTTGATCTGATCTTCTGTGTACCGACCCGGCTTGTTCTGATTACGTTGTCTGCAGCCCCCCCTGACCTTTGCTCACTACCTGGCTTTCCTTGCTTCATCCATCCATCCTTGTCTAGTGTCTTTGGGTACTTCCCTAGCGAGCAGGGTGAACCCGGGGGTCGTGACCTGGGGTCAGCACGCAGCTAAGTCCAAACCTTTGTTAGAGGGTCACTGCCGGAACACTGGCTGACTCTTAGATTCCACGCCCTGGGGGATCCCGTGTCACCTGCTTGCCTAAGGGTTCGCTGTAAGTAGTGCCGTGACAGGGCGCATGTTTCCCATGCTTAGAACTGTCCCTGCACAAAGTGTCATTTCTGCAGGAAAAAAAGTCATTTAAAATCACTCGCGGCTATAATGAATTGTCGGCTCCCGTAATACAGAGAACACTCGTTGAAAGTGATTGATAAAAAAAAAAAGTGTGGGGTTTAATTACCAGGCCCTTCAAGTCTGGTATGGATATTAAGGGGAACCCCGCGTCAAATAAAAAATAATTGACCAGACCCTCTGATGTAACGGAAACCTGCGTTACATCAGAGGGGGGCGGGGTCACCCATACGTCATTGGGGAGGCCCGGCTTCCCCACTTGTGTCAGAGGGGGGCGGGGTCAGTTGACGGTGGCCCCGCCCTCCTCATATAAGAAACGTCAGGCTGCCGGGATCCCGCAGTGTCTCGGACAGTGGAGACAGAGAGTGCATGCGCTGGACTGAGAGATCACCCGTTGCTGGATCAGATCAGCCATCATTGGACCCTGGAGAGATGATCATCTGTCACTGGATAGCAAGAGTGGATTACCACTTGGAATTTTTTTTTTTTTTAATAAAGGACTTTTTCAACAGTGTGTTTGTCTTATTTAACAATTTTTTACACTTTCTTTGTGAAATGGTAGGTACCCCCTTACCATTTCAAACGGGGGGCAGGATCTGGGGGTCCCCTTGTTAAAGGGGGCTTCCAGATTCTGATAAGCCTCCCGCCCGCAGACCCCCACAACCACCCGCCATGGTGCTTTGGGGGGGACCCCAAAGCTTCCTCCCAATGTTGAGGGCATGTAAATCTATTTGGGGGAACCCCACGCTTTTCTTTTTTTTATCAATGACTTTCAATGAGTGTTCTCTGTATTACGGGAGCCGACACTTCATTATAGCCGCGAGTGATTTTAAATGACTTTTTTTCCTGCAGAAATGACACTTTGTGCAGGGACAGTTCTAAGCACGGGAAACATGCACCCCTTCACAGGCATACTATAGACACCCCCCAGGTACGAAATTTAAAGGAATATTACACTTTTATTGTTTTACTTTAATCTCTATTAAAATCACTGCTCCCGAAAAAACTTCAGTTTTTAAAACTTTGTTTTGCATTGATACATGTCCCCTGGGGCAGGACCTAGGTCCCCAAACACTTTTTAGGACAGTAACTTGAATATTAGCCTTTAAAATTAGCACTTTAGATTTTGAACGTTCGAGTCCCATAGACTCGAACGTTCTAAAATTCTAAAATTTTCAGAAATTCAAAAATTCACACAAAGTTTAGGTCTGTTTGCAGGTTCTGGTGCAAACCGAACCGAGGGGTGTTCGGCTCATCCTTACTCTCAAGATGCAAGGACAGAATGAGGGCAAGCATCCAGCAAATGTTTTGCCAACAGCGATCAACAAGACAATAAGGTTGAGAGTGAGTCACATACCTGGCAGTACTCTGGGAGAGTACCAGGCTGCTGTGATGGTTACTTCAAGTTGGGGGGAGGTCCCTCTAAATACTGCAACCTCTCGAGCCTCAGAAAATGAGCTCCTCCACATCTCTAATAATGAAAAAGTATCCAGGAAGGTCTTGAGTATGGAGCCTGGCTCCCTTTTTGTGACCAATATTGTTCTGTCTCCAGCAGGAACATTCTGCCTGCAATATTAAATTTGGCCACTAGATGGAGCCCAGAATAAATTTACAGTTTTGCAGAAACTAGAAACTGTTCAGCAACCAGCTATATAATGTACTATGAAAATAAAAAGCGCAAAGCTTACATCTTAATCAACAGCATATGCTGAAAATAGGCGAATGCCTAATAGCCAATGCCACATGAGCAAGGTTGTTACCATAATATTAATGCCTCAAACGCAAAACATTATTGTATAGAATGAAAAGAATCAAACTTTAGTAATTGTATTTTCTATGTATGATTGTGCTCAAGTCTGTAGCTTAGTGGTATGACCTGCTACCTTCAAAGGTTTAAGCCATGGGTTTGAGTCCCAACGATGGTGTCACCTAGCAAAACTTGCATTGTACTCAGCTGCATAATTAGCTAATGCACTAATACACATCAGTTTGATTGATTCCATAATTGTAACTCTTCAAATGCATGCAATGGTATGTAAGTATTAAATAATATTATGGTGTGGAATGCCAAAAATCCAGCTATTCAAAAAACAAAGCAAAAACAGTGTGCCCCTCGTTCCATATCAGGCCCGTCTGGTCTGGATTTTAAGGGGAACCCCATGCCAAAATAAAATAAAACATTTCCCAATTTCCAAATTTATAGATAAGACAGATCGTGAAAAAATGTGTTATGTTTTCTCTTTTTTTTCATATTTGTGATCCTTCTCTAATTCTGAATCTTTCCTATTTTTCTCTCTCTCTCCCCTGTCATACTCATCCCTCCTCACTGCCACATTGCTAACACACTACCCCCTGTCATCCTCATCCTCCTCCCACCTGGCACCCCACTGCAACCTTCTCAACACACTACCTCCTGTAATCCTCATCTTCATCACACCTGGCGCCCCACCACAACCTTGATAACACCCCACCCCCCCGTCATCCTCATCCTCACCCTCATCTTAATCACACCTGGCACCCCAGTCCCAGCTTGCTAATACCCTACCTTCTGTCATCCTCATCACACCTGCCTCATCACACCTGCCACATCACTGCCAGCTTGCTAACAACCTACCTCCTGTCATCCTCATCCTCATCACACCTGGCAACCTGCTGCCACCTTGCTAATACCCTATCTCCTGTCATCGTCCTCCGCATCACACCTGGCATGCCACTGCCGCCTTCCAAACACCTGCATTGACAAAGCAGCTTATTCCAATGTTGAGAGGACAAGGGTCTCTTCCCCACAAATGTACTGTGGCGTGTAACATGGTCTGAGGACAGGGGGCATACTGAAATATGGAACACTTTGTTAACAATAGAGATTCAACCCCAGATGAATGATTAAGTGTTACTAAACCCACAACAGTAAAATCAGTCTGTATATGCAGTAAAGCATGCGTGTTATAACCCTTAGTGCGTAACCTAAGGGGTTAATCCACTGCATTATGTAAAAAGGCTGTTTGATCCTGTCTTCTGTGATCATCGCCTTCTTACAGACTCCAAAAAATAACCTAATATTTACAGTCTATGAAGTCAGGCTGCACAGTTTGGTGTGTATTGCTAGATTGTTTTTTTTGTTCTTAGGAGGGTGCATGTGTTCAGCACAGGGCCAATCAGCACTGTTCAGACAAGAGGGTCAGGGGTCTTGAAGCCGGATAAGACAATCGTGGGAGAAATGAAATCTCCTCCTACAAGCTTTCAGCACACACTGATACAAGTCACAAGACTGCTCTAACTGCTATATACAGCTGATTAAAGAAGGGTATTTATCAATTTATATTTACTAAAACGATTTCCTTTCCATGTTCTGTATACCGTGGGAGACCAGATATTGTGAATGCAGGTTCTGAGTTTAGTAACACTTTAGTATGTGTTTGGTTTTAAAGGGATGAGGTGGCAACCCTATCTACAACGCACCTTAGATTACATCTATCAGCACTCCAGGCCAAGCAGCAACAAAAATAACATTGAGGAAACAAACTAAAGGTGCTGCGTAGCAAAGGTGGTTCAATGTAAAGTTCTGTTGCTAATGCTCAGCTCTGCCCTTTTGTTGCGTACAGATGACTCACCTGCAGATCCTGTGTTTACATTAAAATATCTGAATTGATATGTAAATAGCATTGGGATTCATATGTAAATAGCAGCGGATTGGCAGCATTCATATGTAAATAGGTATTTGTGTGTCATGCCCCACTGAGGTCATGTCCACTATCACCTCTGCTTAATGCTGCCCCCTGGGAGATAAAGGGGCATGCTTGAAAGACCTGCCTACAACTGTGGTCATTAAGCCTAACATCAGCCTGTTCTTCAAAGGTAAGCAAATTAGTGGTGTTGGGGGGGGGGGTATTGTGGGGTGTGCAGAGATAGGCAGAGAAGGAATTACAGTTTGGGGTGCACAGGTGAGCAAGGAGGGGATGTATGGAGGTAAGGAAGGTGGATGCAAAGATGAGCAGAGGAGGCAGATAGAGTTAAAGGGGAGAGGGATCGGAGTGGAGAGGATGGGGGAGGATTGGGGTGCAGAGGTTAGCATGGGTTATAGGATGCAAAGGTGTACTGACAGGGTGGCTAAAGATGTAGGTCACGTGTAGGGCAGACCATTGATTTCAATTGGCTGCTCTAGGTGCTACAATTGCGTAAGAAAGTCCCAAACCCTTTTCAAAATCACACGGTGCCAAGACACATGTCAGCAGATACATGAGGGTGTCATTTAATGGGGCTGCTATGTATCTGCTAAAGGGCAGCACGTTTCTGTGGTGTCAGGAAACTGATTTTGCATGCGTTCCCGCACACAAAATGTGAACGCAGGCTAAATGTCTCAGTTACATTGGTGGTCAGTGTAAATCTTCTCATTACATTGGTGCTTGGTGTAGAATCCTTTCATTCACACTAGTGGCCAGTATGAATGCCACCCTTACATTGGTGGTTACTGTGAATGCTTCTATTACATTAGTGGTCAGTGTTCAAACTGCTCTTTATATTGGTAGTCGGTAAAAAAAATCAACATTGCAGTTTATCACACCCTTCCCCCCTCCCCAGCACTGCCACTGATCCCAGGAGTCCTAGAATCCCTAGGAGTTTTCTGTCAATGGGCTGCTATGTATCTGCTAAAGGGCAGCACGTTTCTGTGGTGTCAGGAAACTGATTTTGCATGCGTTCCCGCACACAAAATGTGAACGCAGGCTAAATGTCTCAGTTACATTGGTGGTCAGTGTAAATCTTCTCATTACATTGGTGCTTGGTGTAGAATCCTTTCATTCACACTAGTGGCCAGTATGAATGCCACCCTTACATTGGTGGTTACTGTGAATGCTTCTATTACATTAGTGGTCAGTGTTCAAACTGCTCTTTATATTGGTAGTCGGTAAAAAAAATCAACATTGCAGTTTATCACACCCTTCCCCCCTCCCCAGCACTGCCACTGATCCCAGGAGTCCTAGAATCCCTAGGAGTTTTCTGTCAATGGGTCCCCTCACCTCCTCAGTCCATGGTGTACAGGCAGTGAGGAGATGATGTACTGTAGCCTCTAGCAACCAATCAGTAAGCATTAATGATGTGCAGTAACCTCTAGCAACCAATCAGTAAAGAGTAATGATGTGTAACCTCTAGCAACCAATCAGTGTGCAGTATTGATGTACAGTAATCTCTAGCAATCAATCAACAAACAGAAATCGTGTGCTGTTACCTCTAAAAACTAATCAGTGAGCCGTAATGTGTGCTCAAATTTGTGCCCAGGGTCCAATAAATATTAAAGATAGCCCTGTTAGCAATACACCTGTGACACAAGTCACAAGTCAAAGCTCCAGTCTTTTAAAGCGGGATTCCGCTGCGGTTTTGTTTTTTTCTTACCTGTGTCACTGGTGGGCGATTCCTACCGTCTCTTAGCATTCACGATCGGCGTGTTTTTGACCCCCGGCGTGACGATTTTTTTGCTTTGGATAACTTTTAAAAAAGCAGTCCGGCGGTTTCCATTTTTACTGTGGGCGTCTGAAGCCCACAGGCATTTACTTCCTGTATGCGATGACGCTGGGCTCCCAGCATCCACCGCTCCATCTCGCGCATGCTCACTGATAGCTATAGTGGTAATGGCAGATACAGCTGCCTGCCCACTTTGAAAATGGCAATTTCGGACACGCCCTCGTCACGTGACCGGCGTCCTCCTTCCGAAATCTCACGAGATTTCGGCATTACTATGTCCCCCATGGATTCTTGGGAAATAGCTTAGAAATTTCCCAGGGACCATTGCGAGGCCGATAACCACGCCTACTCCCACGGGAGGACAGCCCGGAAGTCAGCACAAACATCAGAAATATAAGGTAAGTACTGAATAATATTTTATTTAAGTGTTCATTACTGTAAGTATGTTAGCATGTGCTTTAATTAAGAAGAAGAAAAAAATTTTGGTACAAAACCGCTTTAACATAGGTTTGGCTAATTTTAACTTTTGTAAGTATATTTCTTTAATAAAATATTAAACATACTATGCAAATATCCCCTTTGTCATTTGAGCTTAATATAGGATGGTTGCATGACCATATACCCTCTATATGTGACTATCCAAGGGAGGAGGAAAGAAGTATACAATGAGTATCCCAATTCCCAAACTCAAACAGCATTGCTAAGGCACCCCTGCCAAAGGGGAAGGGGTTTTGCTATCAGTAGGTCCAACTTGGGAAGTGAGCGCATAGCAGAAACGGAGGTGGGAATCACTAGAGCACTGCTGTGTCATATTATTTATATAAGATTTCTCTGGAGAAAGATATTAACTATCACTGGATGATTTTCTGTCACATAAGATGCTTATTTGTTGCACATCAGCAGAGTTTTTTTCACCTATTGGAAAGAATTGGATGATCAATTATGCTTTTTTATGTTTATAATTATAGATTATGTTTTGATGGCACTGTATGCACTTTAGATGTGATATCATATTGGTTTACTGTCATTTAGAATTATCTTATTCACGCTTATAGGGAAACCCAACAGTTTTCTATATATTTATTAATTTTCTATGTGGGAAAACATTTTACTTTTTGCAGCTCCCCACACACTAATATAGGGAATTTGTGGTACAAGGTAGCATGGGGTACACAACACATTTCACTTTCATAGCAATACACAGTGAGCTAATCAAGCCATGGTAGTCTTTGCCAAGTTCTTTGCATGAAGTCACAAAACCGCCCTAAAAGCTGCAAAGCAGTGTTGCCAACCACCCATAGATTTACGAGCAGCCCGTAAATTTAACCCCTTTTTTGGGCCTGTTAAAGTCCATTACTGCAACTGTGCATGCGCCGATCCGAAGCCAGCCGTGCTCGGGAAAGCCCATATGCGCTCAGTCGGGCGGTGCATGCGCAGCAAACGTAATAGCGCCACTTTTGACTAGATGATCGAGACCACAGTGGCCAGCGACTCCTGCAGTGCACTCGTCATAGACGGAGGAGCCGAGCAGGGTTGAGGAGGAGGAGAGTGAAACTGTGAGGGGATATCATAGCAAAAAGGGGAGTGAGAGGAGAACATTACTGGGAGCCAGGAGCCTAAAGCCGTGGCATGCAGGGGAAAGAGACTGATGTGCTCTGTCCACCATATTACTTCTCCACATCATCAGTGTGCTGTGTCCTCCTCCTGTGCCCCTTTCACCTCTCCACAGGTCAGGGCAACACTGTGTTGCTCTGACCTGTGGAGAGGTGAAAGGGGCACAGGAGGAGGACACAGTGCACTGTGATGTGGAGAAGTAATATGATGGTGGACAGAGGAGGAGGCTACTGTGAGGGGCTGAGGAGGACACTATCATGTCTGCACCGACTGTCCACCTCCTGTATCATGTCTCCACCTTCGGTATCATGTCCACAGCCCCTGTCCACCTCCTGTAGTAGGTCTGCAGCCTCTGTCCACCTCCAGTATCATGTCCGCAGCCTCTGTCCACCTCCTGTAGTATGTCCGCAGCCTCTGTCTACCTCCTGTAGTATGTCCGCAGCCTCTGCCCACCTCCTGTATCATGTCTGCAGCCTCTGTCCACCTTCTGTATCATGTCTGCAGTCTCTGTCCACCTCCTGTATCATGTCCATAGCCTCTGTCCACCTCCTGTATCATGTCCGCAGCCTCTATTCACCTCCTGTATCATGTCAGCAGCCTCTATCCACCTCCTGTATCATGTCCACAGCCTCTGTCTATCTCCTGTATCATGTCCGCAGCCTCTGACCATCTCTTATCTTTTATCATGTCTGCAGTCTATGAGGGTGATGCTAGAAAGGAATCAAGAGTGGGAGCACCGCCGCGATGGGGGTTACTGGAAGAGAAAGACATGTGTGGAATGTGGAGAGGAGACTATAGAATAAAACCAGAGCCACCAAGCTGGAGCCGTCTGACTGAGCCCTGCACAGTGCACCTGAGAGGAGGTCAGTGACAGAACTGCCAGACCAGTCTGACGGGGGTCACTGATGTGAGGAGGGGAGTGGATACAATAATGTCAGGGGCCCTGATATAAAGGTTCCCCATATATTAGTCATCCCCCCTTTACCTTAGTGTATTCACTGTGCGGAAGGTGGTCTCTAGTCTCCATCCTGCAGACTCTGATGTAAGGGAGAACTCTGTGCTGGCTGGGTTATAGTATCCTGACCTTCATGTAAATTGAAAATATGTTTTTTGACTTTTGTTTAACTTAAATACATTGCTAATAGCACTAGCTATATGTTTATAGTTCAAATATTGACGTTTGCACTGTTTACCACTAAAAACATTCACTTTTAGGTACTTTTTTGCAGTGTCAGTAAAGAAAAATAGGTGCCGTTTGTAAATTTTGGCGTTCTGCAAGTAAATGTCACTTTGGGGGATTGGCAACACTGCTGCAGAGCCTGGTGATCTTCTTTCCAAAACACTATCAGAGGCTTAGACCTGTCATGCAGGGAAGTCAGCTAAATATGCCAGGAGAATCAGGACAATAAAACAAAAAAATACCCAGACACTGGCCTTAAAATGGTCTGGGATAGACTTGACGAATGTTATGGCTCAGTAGAAGCAGTAGAAAATGCATTTAAAAGACTTGATAGCTTCCCTGAGATACCTAACAGGGCCTATCAGAAATCCAGGGAACTAAGTGACATACTAATGGAACTTCAGTTAGCCAAAGCCTAAGGGGGCTTACAAGGACTTTCCTTGACACAACCAGAGGTGTTAACCCCATTGTACAAAAGCTATAACTTACAAGAGTAGTGAATCACACATGGCTCCAACTATAAAAGACAGTGTAATGTTCCATTCTCCCCTTGTTTTTGTGGACTTTGTAAGCCAGGAAGCTAGAACAAGAAATGATCTTGGTTATAACTTCACATTGTCGTCTGCTGTTCCTACAGGACTGAAGCCTTGAAAACCTTCAATAGCAATACACAAAACGAATGTGACTCCTTCAGATTATTTTCACAGGTCTGCCAGCTCCTCTAACTCAGAGACGAAGGTCAAAGATCCCGGTAAGCAGTGTCTTCTCGCACAAGAAGCCACATCCTCTTCTAAAATGCAGAGCCTTCAGAGAGAAGTCCATGGAGGAACGCAAAACCTTCCTGAAACAGAACAACATCTGCTACAAGTACATTGACATCTAACTTTGTCAAGGATTGTAAAGTCAGTGTAAAATGCACAGAATGTTACAGGTAAGTTCACAACACAGCTTTACACCCTTGGTCAGCCCCATGGACTTTTCAACGCACTCACAGCACTAAGCGGAAGGAAGAACACACTGCTACAATTACACCAGAGATCACTTCACAATGCACAGCAGACCCAGCAGTTCAAAGAATCAAAGCTTTATGCAATTCTTGATGTTTAAAATAACAAGTCTTTAGCCAGCTCAACCTTTTTTGAGATGTTTGGCATTAAAGATTCCAACATTCCCTACTCCTTAAAGTGTAAGTAAACCCCACTATCATTTTCAGCCAAGGAAGCTGCCATCTTTGCCTCCATTTAATCTACAACTGCCATGATGCTGCACATGTGATCAGTTATGACACCAGCCATTGGATGGTTTGACAGTCTGGTTGAGAACACAACCAATGGGGGTCTTACATTTCTGCCACATGCTGGCAATGAAACAGTTTTATGGATGGGTTTACTTCCACTTTAAGTACTTGTCCAGGAGTAGCGGAGACGGTGGTGAGGAGAGCATCTGGCTACCTAGTCGAGTCTATTGATGGACAAACTTGTCTGTCCTTACCAACTCTTATTGAATACAATCATATCCCTAATCACAGATCTGAAATTCATAAACCAGATGTAGCAGTTCATCACGCACACTGCAAGTGCATAGCGCACTTGATACCAGAACTTGATTCTTAGACTTAATCTTACTCCTGAAGAAGTCATGTGACTGATGATGATACGCGTGAGGTGGAGCTGGGCTGAAGTCAGTACTAGGAAACAATATTTGTAATATGCCTGAGCAGTATCCTGAACTGTACCAGACCATGTTACAAGCTATTGTCTGAAGTGCACCAGTTGTCAGTGTGCCAGCAAATGCTATTCTGAACAATGCAAGCTGCCTATAGAGTCCAGTGAAAAACCTGCTCCAAACAGCTAGAAAGCACCATGATGGTTTCTATATGGCTTTTTTTCCTGAGCTCCTATGTGAGAGATCTGGAGGTGTGTATTGTTGGAAAAGAACAACAAAATGTAAAGTTGTTAATAAACTTGAAATACTGTATGCATTATACCTATATATGCAGCAGGTGGAGGTGGAGCTGTGGTATTATAGTGTATAGTTCTTATATTCTATGATATAACAGGATGTATTGTCTATCTATGCTCAATGCACTTATTTGTGTTCTCTTCCTGTCTGTTTCCATAAAAGGCATGTAATATATTTCTCCATAAAATTAAAGTCATTTGCTGTATCGACGAAGCTTCCAAAGCATGATTTCAATACTCAGCTAATAGGTCATGGGTCCCAGGCACCCAGGCATTGGAGAGGATACTACAAGTCCAGGCACTGGAGAGGATACTCAGTGAGTACAGAGAAGTCTGAGTACTGTATGCAAGCTACTGAAACATGGCAAGTGGTTCAGATGTTTGCAATCTGACTCTGGGGCTGCAGGCCTGTTTACTGATGCTGCTTTTGCATCAAAGCACTTGATTCTGCTGCAACTGCGTGACACTCCACTTTCCACTGAGGCTCTTGACGGGAGACCCCTACACCCTGCCCATGTGATTCATGAGGCGGTTCCGTTGTCCGTGGCCGTAGGGGCTCTTCACCATGAAATAATCCAATTCCAAGTTATTTCCTCAACTAAGTTTCCACTGGTTTTTGGCTATCCTTGGTTACAGAAGCACAACAACTCTTTTGATTGACTCCATGCTGAGGTTCAATCCTGATCACCACAATGCTGTAAGACATGCTTTCAGAAGGTAGCCAAGGTCTTGTGCTCCTCTTCACTGTCCTCCCCGCTGAAGGAGTACCGCGATTTTAGCGATGTCCTTGGCAAAGGTCAAGCCGGTAGTTTGCCTCCACACTGGCCGTGTGATTGCACAATTGGCCTTCAACCTGGTACCATACCCCCTCAGTACCTCTGAGAGCTCTTTGCATCCTTGCGGCTACTTTTCCAAGAAATTGTCACCTGCGGAGTGCAATTTACGAGATTGGTCACAGAGAGCTGTTGGCGATCATTTTATCCTTGAAAGAATGGAGAAATCTCCTCGAAGGTACCACTGTGCCGGTCCTCATTCTTACTGACCATAAGAATCTCACATTCTTGTCTGAAGCTAAACACCTCTCTCCCAGAAGGGCACTATGGGCTCTTTTGTGGTCACGTTTCAATTACATTGTCTCATTCTTACCTGGTACTAAGAATGTAAGGGCTGACGCCTTGTCACAACAGTTTCCCACCACGTCCAAGTTGGAGTCAGTTTCCGATTCCTGTGATTCCTCCAGATCATATTCTGGCTACGGTTCGCACCAGTCTCACTTCTGCTTTGTGTGACAAAATTCTTGCTGCTCTGGTCCATGCTCCTCCTGAGAAACCCTGTGACCGCTGTATTGTCCCAGAGAGTCTCTGTACTGCCGTGCTCCAGGCTTACCATTCTCCCAAGGCTGCTGACCACCCTGAGAAGAATCAACTCTTTTGGGCAATTTCCCAACAATTCTGATGGCCTAGTCTACGTGCTGATGTAACTGCCTCCGTAGCTACCTGTTCTGTGTGTGCTCAGAGTAAGGCTCTACGACACCTTCCAGTGTGCCTCCTACAACCCATACCCAATGAAGAGAGGCCCTGGACCCACCTATCTATGGATTTCATTGTGGAGTTACTCAACTTCCAGGGCAACACAGTTATCCTTATGGTGGTTGACCGGTTCTCAAAGATGTGTCATTGTATTCCACTAAAGAAGTTGCCCACTTCTAAGGAACTGGCTTCCATTTTTGCTCGGGAGATCTTTTGCTTACATGGGCTACCCAAGGTGATTGTCTTGGACAGGGCTAGTCAGTTTGTGTCCCCGGTTCTGGCGAGCCTTTTGTGCACAGTTGGGAGTTCAGCTTGCTTTCTCCTCTGCATATCACCCACAGTCTAATGGGGCCGCAGAACGAGCCAATCAGTCCTTTGAGCAATTCCAATGTTGCTATATTTCTGACCATCATAACAATTGGTCAGACCTATCATTGTGCAGCAAATGGAAGACACATACCAACAACAGTTAGAGAGTGCTGCTCACCCCGAAATACAGAAAATGGGAAAGACTTCCCCAGTTTTTAGGCAGCAGAGTTAGAAATTAAATCAACGGTGTATAGAAAAATGCAATATTTTATTAATATAAAGGGACTTAACATAATAGTTAAAAAATGAGCTCCAGTAGGACAATGATTATAAAAAGGTATGGATATACACTTGCAGACAAAAATTTCATATCAACATTATACAGAAATGTCAACAATATGAAAAGTAGCACTGTCAGGAAAGGTTCCCTCCGCTGGTATCAATCATTTGGCATGCAGTACTGCGATCCACCAGCAGGTGTCTCCTGCTGGAATTATGTCATCTTTGGTCCGCAGTACTGGTGTCCACCAGCGGAGGGATCCTGGCAGTATGGAGCAGGTATTGCCCTCTGCAGTCAGGCGTCACATGACTGACAGCAGCCATTATAAATACCCGGCAAGTTCATATACACTTCGCCTTGGTATTGTCCTTGAGCCCTGACCTGCAGCCTGTTTGATACCTGTTACCTGTTACCTGTTACCTGTTACCTGTTACCTGTTACCTGTTACCTGTTACCTGTTACCTGTTACCTGTTACCTGTTACCTGATACCTGTTACCTGTTACCTGATACCTGTTCCCCGATCCCTGTTTCCTGTATCCTGCCTCTTGTACCTGTTCCCTCTCTCCTTGTCCCCCTATTCTGCTTACCTCCTATTTATGACCCCGGCATGGCTTGACTACGATTCTGGTTCTCCCTTTTGTTACATTATACTGGTTTACTTGCTTATCTGCACTGTTTGGTTGTTAGTTTGTTTACTTAGGTTGTATTGGTGGTGTGTTCACATTTATATTCGTTTGCTTAATAAATTTACCTTCACTTATTTGTGTCTGGTTCACTTGTCGCAGTCACACAGTTCTGGTCACATCTTGTTCATGACAGAATACCAAGGCCATTCCTGACCAGAAGTGGCTGCACAGGGGAACCATTTGCTTTAGTTTGGTTGCAAACATGAATGCTGATGAGATCTTTTATTTTTCTCTGCTGGCATCTGAGAGTGGTGATTATTGCCGCCAGGTTTTGAAAGAATGGTCTAGTGACCAGTTGTTTGCAGCTATGCGTTTGGCTCACTCCCTGGTCGATCAGGGTTATACATTGTTTGAGGAGGTGCAGCCTTTGATAAAGATCTGTACTGAGCTAGCCCTGCCCTGTATCCCAGATGGCCGTGATGATTTCACTCCTCCTTTTGATATGAATCAGGTTGTATCTTTAGTATGGCTTTTTGAAGATGATCCTTCTGATTTTTGTGAACACTACTCAGCCTGTTCCCCACAGGTGATTGCTGAGTGCATTGTATCTGCTCAGTCTTTGGTTAGACAGGGAGGCTTAAAACTTCAGTTTGTACAACCCATACTTTCAGCATGGTCTGACATGGTGCAATCAGCCCCAGCCAAACAATCCACCTCTGCCATCAGGTATGAGCCTACCCAAAAGTATGTTTCCCCACCAGCCATGTCAGCCTCAGTTGCAGCCCAGTACACGCTACTCCCAACCAAATACTCCTATCCAGTCTCTACTCCCTGTACTTATCCTGCATTCAACCCACCTGCTTCCTCTCCGCTGTCTACAAACCCACAAGTTCTTTCCCCAGCTACTGGTACCTCTTCTCTGCCATATCACAATCCTCCTTTCCAGTCTGCTGCACCCCTTATTTACAGTCCTGTAGTCACCTACAGAGCTTCAGTGGCTAAGCCAAAGAAAAAACGAAAGTTTTTCCCAACCAAAATGGTCTTACCATTAACCCAACCTGCCTCCACACCTACCAATCTGTCCCAGCCCGGAGTGCCAGAGCCAGAGCTCCAGCCCGGAGCGCCAGAGCCAGAGCTCCAGCCCGGAGCGCCAGAGCCAGAGCTCCAGCCCGGAGCGCCAGAGCCAGAGCTCCAGCCCGGAGTGCCAGAGCCAGAGTTCCAGCCTGACGCCTTCCAGCCTGATGTCCCGGCCTTCCAGCCTGACGCCTTCCAGCCTGATGTCCCGGCCTTCCAGCCTGACGCCTTCCAGCCTGATGTCCCGGCCTTCCAGCCTGACGCCTTCCAGCCTGATGTCCCGGCCTTCCAGCCTGATGTCCCGGCCTTCCAGCCTGACGCCTTCCAGCCTGATGTCCCGGCCTTCCAGCCAGACGCCTTCCAGCCTGATGTCCCGGCCTTCCAGCCAGACGCCTTCCAGCCTGATGTCCCGGCCTTCCAGCCAGACGCCTTCCAGCCTGATGTCCCGGCCTTCCAGCCAGACGCCTTCCAGCCTGATGTCCCGGCCTTCCAGCCAGACGCCTTCCAGCCTGATGTCCCGGCCTTCCAGCCAGACGCCTTCCAGCCTGAAGTCCCGGCCTTCCAGCCAGACGCCTTCCAGCCTGAAGTCCCGGCCTTCCAGCCAGACGCCTTCCAGCCTGATGTCCCGGCCTTCCAGCCAGACGCCTTCCAGCCTGACGTCCCGGCCTTCCAGCCAGACGCCTTCCAGCCTGACGTCCCGGCCTTCCAGCCAGACGCCTTCCAGCCTGACGTCCCGACCTTCCAGCCAGACGCCTTCCAGCCTGACATCCCGGCCTTCCAGCCAGACGCCTTCCAGCCTGACGTCCCGGCCTTCCAGCCTGACGCCTTCCAGCCTGACGTCCCGGCCTTCCAGCCAGACGCCTTCCAGCCTGACGTCCCGGCCTTCCAGCCAGACGCCTTCCAGCCTGACGTCCCGGCCTTCCAGCCAGACGCCTTCCAGCCTGACGTCCCGGCCTTCCAGCCAGACGCCTTCCAGCCTGACGTCCCGGCCTTCCAGCCAGACGCCTTCCAGCCTGACGTCCCGGCCTTCCAGCCAGACGCCTTCCAGCCTGACGTCCCGGCCTTCCAGCCAGACGCCTTCCAGCCTGACGTCCCGGCCTTCCAGCCAGACGCCTTCCAGCCTGACGTCCCGGCCTTCCAGCCAGACGCCTTCCAGCCTGACGTCCCGGCCTTCCAGCCAGACGCCTTCCAGCCTGACGTCCCGGCCTTCCAGCCAGACGCCTTCCAGCCTGACGTCTTGCAGTCTGATGTCCCGGCCTTCCAGTCTGACGTCTTGCAGTCTGATGTCCCGGCCTTCCAGTCTGACGTCTTGCAGTCTGATGTCTCGGCCTTCCAGTCTGACGTCTTGCAGTCTGATGTCTCGGCCTTCCAGTCTGGCGTCTTGCAGTCTGATGTCCCGGCCTTCCAGTCTGGCGTCTTGCAGTCTGATGTCTCGGCCTTCCAGTCTGGCGTCTTGCAGTCTGATGTCTCGGCCTTCCAGTCTGGCGTCTTGCAGTCTGATGTCTCGGCCTTCCAGTCTGATGTCTTGCAGTCTGATGTCTCGGCCTTCCAGTCTGACGTCTTGCAGTCTGATGTCTCGGCCTTCCAGTCTGATGTCTTGCAGTCTGATGTCCCGACCTTCCAGTCTGATGTCTTGCAGTCTGATGTCTTGCAGTCCGATGTCCCGGCCTTCCAGTCTGATGTCTTGCAGTCTGATGTCCCGGCCTTCCAGTCTGATGTCTTGCAGTCTGATGTCCCGGCCTTCCAGTCTGATGTCTTGCAGCCTGATGTCCCGGCCTTCCAGTCTGATGTCTTGCAGTTTGATGTCCCGGCCTTCCAGTCTGATGTCTTGCAGTTTGATGTCCCGGCCTTCCAGTCTGATGCCTTCCAGTCTGATGCCCCGGCCTTCCAGTCTGATGCCTTCCAGTCTGATGCCCCGGCCTTCCAGTCTGATGCCTTCCAGTCTGATGCCCCGGCCTTCCAGTCTGATGCCTTCCAGTCTGATGCCCCGGCCTTCCAGTCTGATGCCTTCCAGTCTGATGCTCCGGCCTTCCAGTCTGATGCCTTCCAGTCTGATGCCCCGGCCTTCCAGTCTGATGCCTTCCAGTCTGATGCCCCGGCCTTCCAGCCTGATGCCTTCCAGTCTGATGCCCCGGCCTTCCAGTCTGATGCCTTCCAGTCTGATGCCCCGGCCTTCCAGTCTGATGCCTTCCAGTCTGATGCCCCGGCCTTCCAGTCTGATGCCTTCCAGTCTGATGCCTTCCAGTCTGATGCCCCGGCCTTCCAGTCTGATGCCTTCCAGTCTGATGCCCCGGCCTTCCAGTCTGATGTCCCGGCCTTGCAGTCTGATGCCTTCCAGTCTGATGTCCCGGCCTTGCAGTCTGATGCCTTCCAGTCTGATGTCCCGGCCTTGCAGTCTGATGCCTTCCAGTCTGATGTCCCGGCCTTGCAGTCTGATGCCTTCCAGTCTGATGTTCCGGCCTTGCAGTCTGATGCCTTCCAGTCTGATGTTCCGGCCTTCCAGTCTGATGCCTTCCAGTCTGATGCCCTGGCCTTCCAGTCTGATGCCCCGACCTTCCAGTCTGATGCCTTCCAGTCTGATGCCCCGGCCTTCCAGTCTGATGCCTTCCAGTCTGATGCCCCGGCCTTCCAGTCTGATGCCTTCCAGTCTGATGCCCCGGCCTTCCAGTCTGATGCCTTCCAGTCTGATGCCCCGGCCTTCCAGTCTGATGCTTTCCAGTCTGATGCCCCGGCCTTCCAGTCTGATGTCCCGGCCTTGCAGTCTGATGCCTTCCAGTCTGATGTCCCGGCCTTGCAGTCTGATGCCTTCCAGCCTGATGTTCCGGCCTTGCAGTCTGATGCCTTCCAGTCTGATGTTCCGGCCTTGCAGTCTGATGCCTTCCAGTCTGATGTTCCGGCCTTGCAGTCCGATGCCTTCCAGTCTGATGTCCCGGCCTCGCAGTCTGATTCTTTCCAGTCTGATGTCCCGGCCTCGCAGTCTGATTCCTTCCAGTCTGATGTCCCGGCCTCGCAGTCCGATTCCTTCCAGTCTGATGTCCCGGCCTCGCAGTCCGACGCCTTCCAGTCTGATGTCCCGGCCTCGCAGTCCGACGCCTTCCAGTCTGATGTCCCGGCCTCGCAGTCCGACGCCTTCCAGTCTGATGTCCCGGCCTCGCAGTCCGACGCCTTCCAGTCTGATGTCCCGGCCTCGCAGTCCAACGCCTTCCAGTCTGATGTCCCGGCCTCGCAGTCCGACGCCTTCCAGTCTGATGTCCCGGCCTTGCAGTCCGACGCCTTCCAGTCTGATGTCCCGGCCTTGCAGTCCGATGCCTTCCAGTCTGATGTGCCTGCTGTCCAGCCTGATGTGCCTGCCTTCCAGCCTGACGTGCCGCTGCCCGCCTTCCAACCTGACGTGCCGCTGCCCGCCTTCCAGCCTGACGTGCCGCTGCCCGCCTTCCAGCCTGACGTGCCGCTGCCCGCCTTCCAGCCTGACGTGCCGCTGCCCGCCTCCCAGCCTGACGTGCCAGCTTCCCGGCCCGATGTGGTTCTGTCTGCTGCCCTGCTTGAAGTGTCTGTTACCCAACCTAATGTGACTTTGCCCATAGCCCAGCTTGACGCAGTGGACTTTCCCCAGCAACTGCTAGTTGGAGCGTCCGGAGGTCGCTCCTTTGAGGGGGGGTACTGTCAGGAAAGGTTCCCTCCGCTGGTATCAATCATTTGGCATGCAGTACTGCGATCCACCAGCAGGTGTCTCCTGCTGGAATTATGTCATCTTTGGTCCGCAGTACTGGTGTCCACCAGCGGAGGGATCCTGGCAGTATGGAGCAGGTATTGCCCTCTGCAGTCAGGCGTCACATGACTGACAGCAGCCATTATAAATACCCGGCAAGTTCATATACACTTCGCCTTGGTATTGTCCTTGAGCCCTGACCTGCAGCCTGTTTGATCCCTGTTACCTGTTACCTGTTACCTGTTACCTGTTACCTGATACCTGTTACCTGTTACCTGTTACCTGTTACCTGATACCTGTTCCCCGATCCCTGTTTCCTGTATCCTGCCTCTTGTACCTGTTCCCTCTCTCCTTGTCCCCCTATTCTGCTTACCTCCTATTTATGACCCCGGCATGGCTTGACTACGATTCTGGTTCTCCCTTTTGTTACATTATACTGGTTTACTTGCTTATCTGCACTGTTTGGTTGTTAGTTTGTTTACTTAGGTTGTATTGGTGGTGTGTTCACATTTATATTCGTTTGCTTAATAAATTTACCTTCACTTATTTGTGTCTGGTTCACTTGTCGCAGTCACACAGTTCTGGTCACATCTTGTTCATGACAGAATACCAAGGCCATTCCTGACCAGAAGTGGCTGCACAGGGGAACCATTTGCTTTAGTTTGGTTGCAAACATGAATGCTGATGAGATCTTTTATTTTTCTCTGCTGGCATCTGAGAGTGGTGATTATTGCCGCCAGGTTTTGAAAGAATGGTCTAGTGACCAGTTGTTTGCAGCTATGCGTTTGGCTCACTCCCTGGTCGATCAGGGTTATACATTGTTTGAGGAGGTGCAGCCTTTGATAAAGATCTGTACTGAGCTAGCCCTGCCCTGTATCCCAGATGGCCGTGATGATTTCACTCCTCCTTTTGATATGAATCAGGTTGTATCTTTAGTATGGCTTTTTGAAGATGATCCTTCTGATTTTTGTGAACACTACTCAGCCTGTTCCCCACAGGTGATTGCTGAGTGCATTGTATCTGCTCAGTCTTTGGTTAGACAGGGAGGCTTAAAACTTCAGTTTGTACAACCCATACTTTCAGCATGGTCTGACATGGTGCAATCAGCCCCAGCCAAACAATCCACCTCTGCCATCAGGTATGAGCCTACCCAAAAGTATGTTTCCCCACCAGCCATGTCAGCCTCAGTTGCAGCCCAGTACACGCTACTCCCAACCAAATACTCCTATCCAGTCTCTACTCCCTGTACTTATCCTGCATTCAACCCACCTGCTTCCTCTCCGCTGTCTACAAACCCACAAGTTCTTTCCCCAGCTACTGGTACCTCTTCTCTGCCATATCACAATCCTCCTTTCCAGTCTGCTGCACCCCTTATTTACAGTCCTGTAGTCACCTACAGAGCTTCAGTGGCTAAGCCAAAGAAAAAACGAAAGTTTTTCCCAACCAAAATGGTCTTACCATTAACCCAACCTGCCTCCACACCTACCAATCTGTCCCAGCCCGGAGTGCCAGAGCCAGAGCTCCAGCCCGGAGCGCCAGAGCCAGAGCTCCAGCCCGGAGCGCCAGAGCCAGAGCTCCAGCCCGGAGCGCCAGAGCCAGAGCTCCAGCCCGGAGCGCCAGAGCCAGAGCTCCAGCCCGGAGCGCCAGAGCCAGAGCTCCAGCCCGGAGTGCCAGAGCCAGAGTTCCAGCCTGACGCCTTCCAGCCTGATGTCCCGGCCTTCCAGCCTGACGCCTTCCAGCCTGATGTCCCGGCCTTCCAGCCTGACGCCTTCCAGCCTGATGTCCCGGCCTTCCAGCCTGACGCCTTCCAGCCTGATGTCCCGGCCTTCCAGCCTGATGTCCCGGCCTTCCAGCCTGACGCCTTCCAGCCTGATGTCCCGGCCTTCCAGCCAGACGCCTTCCAGCCTGATGTCCCGGCCTTCCAGCCAGACGCCTTCCAGCCTGATGTCCCGGCCTTCCAGCCAGACGCCTTCCAGCCTGATGTCCCGGCCTTCCAGCCAGACGCCTTCCAGCCTGATGTCCCGGCCTTCCAGCCAGACGCCTTCCAGCCTGATGTCCCGGCCTTCCAGCCAGATGCCTTCCAGCCTGATGTCCCGGCCTTCCAGCCAGACGCCTTCCAGCCTGATGTCCCGGCCTTCCAGCCAGACGCCTTCCAGCCTGATGTCCCGGCCTTCCAGCCAGACGCCTTCCAGCCTGAAGTCCCGGCCTTCCAGCCAGACGCCTTCCAGCCTGATGTCCCGGCCTTCCAGCCAGACGCCTTCCAGCCTGACGTCCCGGCCTTCCAGCCAGACGCCTTCCAGCCTGACGTCCCGGCCTTCCAGCCAGACGCCTTCCAGCCTGACGTCCCGGCCTTCCAGCCAGACGCCTTCCAGCCTGACGTCCCGGCCTTCCAGCCAGACGCCTTCCAGCCTGACGTCCCGGCCTTCCAGCCAGACGCCTTCCAGCCTGACGTCCCGGCCTTCCAGCCAGACGCCTTCCAGCCTGACGTCCCGGCCTTCCAGCCAGACGCCTTCCAGCCTGACGTCCCGGCCTTCCAGCCAGACGCCTTCCAGCCTGACGTCCCGGCCTTCCAGCCAGACGCCTTCCAGCCTGACGTCCCGGCCTTCCAGCCTGACGCCTTCCAGCCTGACGTCCCGGCCTTCCAGCCAGACGCCTTCCAGCCTGACGTCCCGGCCTTCCAGCCAGACGCCTTCCAGCCTGACGTCCCGGCCTTCCAGCCAGACGCCTTCCAGCCTGACGTCCCGGCCTTCCAGCCAGACGCCTTCCAGCCTGACGTCCCGGCCTTCCAGCCAGACGCCTTCCAGCCTGACGTCCCGGCCTTCCAGCCAGACGCCTTCCAGCCTGACGTCTTGCAGTCTGATGTCCCGGCCTTCCAGTCTGACGTCTTGCAGTCTGATGTCCCGGCCTTCCAGTCTGACGTCTTGCAGTCTGATGTCTCGGCCTTCCAGTCTGACGTCTTGCAGTCTGATGTCTCGGCCTTCCAGTCTGGCGTCTTGCAGTCTGATGTCCCGGCCTTCCAGTCTGGCGTCTTGCAGTCTGATGTCTCGGCCTTCCAGTCTGGCGTCTTGCAGTCTGATGTCTCGGCCTTCCAGTCTGGCGTCTTGCAGTCTGATGTCTCGGCCTTCCAGTCTGATGTCTTGCAGTCTGATGTCTCGGCCTTCCAGTCTGACGTCTTGCAGTCTGATGTCTCGGCCTTCCAGTCTGATGTCTTGCAGTCTGATGTCCCGACCTTCCAGTCTGATGTCTTGCAGTCTGATGTCTTGCAGTCCGATGTCCCGGCCTTCCAGTCTGATGTCTTGCAGTCTGATGTCCCGGCCTTCCAGTCTGATGTCTTGCAGTCTGATGTCCCGGCCTTCCAGTCTGATGTCTTGCAGTCTGATGTCCCGGCCTTCCAGTCTGATGTCTTGCAGCCTGATGTCCCGGCCTTCCAGTCTGACGTCTTGCAGTCTGATGTCCCGGCCTTCCAGTCTGACGTCTTGCAGTCTGATGTCTCGGCCTTCCAGTCTGACGTCTTGCAGTCTGATGTCTCGGCCTTCCAGTCTGGCGTCTTGCAGTCTGATGTCCCGGCCTTCCAGTCTGGCGTCTTGCAGTCTGATGTCTCGGCCTTCCAGTCTGGCGTCTTGCAGTCTGATGTCTCGGCCTTCCAGTCTGGCGTCTTGCAGTCTGATGTCTCGGCCTTCCAGTCTGGCGTCTTGCAGTCTGATGTCTCGGCCTTCCAGTCTGATGTCTTGCAGTCTGATGTCTCGGCCTTCCAGTCTGACGTCTTGCAGTCTGATGTCTCGGCCTTCCAGTCTGATGTCTTGCAGTCTGATGTCCCGACCTTCCAGTCTGATGTCTTGCAGTCTGATGTCTTGCAGTCCGATGTCCCGGCCTTCCAGTCTGATGTCTTGCAGTCTGATGTCCCGGCCTTCCAGTCTGATGTCTTGCAGTCTGATGTCCCGGCCTTCCAGTCTGATGTCTTGCAGCCTGATGTCCCGGCCTTCCAGTCTGATGTCTTGCAGTTTGATGTCCCGGCCTTCCAGTCTGATGCCTTCCAGTCTGATGCCCCGGCCTTCCAGTCTGATGCCTTCCAGTCTGATGCCCCGGCCTTCCAGTCTGATGCCCCGGCCTTCCAGTCTGATGCCTTCCAGTCTGATGCCCCGGCCTTCCAGTCTGATGCCTTCCAGTCTGATGCCCCGGCCTTCCAGTCTGATGCCTTCCAGTCTGATGCCCCGGCCTTCCAGTCTGATGCCTTCCAGTCTGATGCCCCGGCCTTCCAGCCTGATGCCTTCCAGTCTGATGCCCCGGCCTTCCAGCCTGATGCCTTCCAGTCTGATGCCCCGGCCTTCCAGTCTGATGCCTTCCAGTCTGATGCCCCGGCCTTCCAGTCTGATGCCTTCCAGTCTGATGCCTTCCAGTCTGATGCCCCGGCCTTCCAGTCTGATGCCTTCCAGTCTGATGCCCCGGCCTTCCAGTCTGATGTCCCGGCCTTGCAGTCTGATGCCTTCCAGTCTGATGTCCCGGCCTTGCAGTCTGATGCCTTCCAGTCTGATGTCCCGGCCTTGCAGTCTGATGCCTTCCAGTCTGATGTCCCGGCCTTGCAGTCTGATGCCTTCCAGTCTGATGTTCCGGCCTTGCAGTCTGATGCCTTCCAGTCTGATGTTCCGGCCTTCCAGTCTGATGCCTTCCAGTCTGATGCCCTGGCCTTCCAGTCTGATGCCCCGACCTTCCAGTCTGATGCCTTCCAGTCTGATGCCCCGGCCTTCCAGTCTGATGCCTTCCAGTCTGATGCCCCGGCCTTCCAGTCTGATGCCTTCCAGTCTGATGCCCCGGCCTTCCAGTCTGATGCCTTCCAGTCTGATGCCCCGGCCTTCCAGTCTGATGCTTTCCAGTCTGATGCCCCGGCCTTCCAGTCTGATGTCCCGGCCTTGCAGTCTGATGCCTTCCAGTCTGATGTCCCGGCCTTGCAGTCTGATGCCTTCCAGCCTGATGTTCCGGCCTTGCAGTCTGATGCCTTCCAGTCTGATGTTCCGGCCTTGCAGTCTGATGCCTTCCAGTCTGATGTTCCGGCCTTGCAGTCCGATGCCTTCCAGTCTGATGTCCCGGCCTCGCAGTCTGATTCTTTCCAGTCTGATGTCCCGGCCTCGCAGTCTGATTCCTTCCAGTCTGATGTCCCGGCCTCGCAGTCCGACGCCTTCCAGTCTGATGTCCCGGCCTCGCAGTCCGACGCCTTCCAGTCTGATGTCCCGGCCTCGCAGTCCGACGCCTTCCAGTCTGATGTCCCGGCCTCGCAGTCCGACGCCTTCCAGTCTGATGTCCCGGCCTCGCAGTCCGACGCCTTCCAGTCTGATGTCCCGGCCTCGCAGTCCGACGCCTTCCAGTCTGATGTCCCGGCCTCGCAGTCCAACGCCTTCCAGTCTGATGTCCCGGCCTCGCAGTCCGACGCCTTCCAGTCTGATGTCCCGGCCTTGCAGTCCGACGCCTTCCAGTCTGATGTCCCGGCCTTGCAGTCCGATGCCTTCCAGTCTGATGTGCCTGCTGTCCAGCCTGATGTGCCTGCCTTCCAGCCTGACGTGCCGCTGCCCGCCTTCCAACCTGACGTGCCGCTGCCCGCCTTCCAGCCTGACGTGCCGCTGCCCGCCTTCCAGCCTGACGTGCCGCTGCCCGCCTTCCAGCCTGACGTGCCGCTGCCCGCCTTCCAGCCTGACGTGCCGCTGCCCGCCTCCCAGCCTGACGTGCCAGCTTCCCGGCCCGATGTGGTTCTGTCTGCTGCCCTGCTTGAAGTGTCTGTTACCCAACCTAATGTGACTTTGCCCATAGCCCAGCTTGACGCAGTGGACTTTCCCCAGCAACTGCTAGTTGGAGCGTCCGGAGGTCGCTCCTTTGAGGGGGGGTACTGTCAGGAAAGGTTCCCTCCGCTGGTATCAATCATTTGGCATGCAGTACTGCGATCCACCAGCAGGTGTCTCCTGCTGGAATTATGTCATCTTTGGTCCGCAGTACTGGTGTCCACCAGCGGAGGGATCCTGGCAGTATGGAGCAGGTATTGCCCTCTGCAGTCAGGCGTCACATGACTGACAGCAGCCATTATAAATACCCGGCAAGTTCATATACACTTCGCCTTGGTATTGTCCTTGAGCCCTGACCTGCAGCCTGTTTGATCCCTGATACCTGTTACCTGTTACCTGTTACCTGTTACCTGTTACCTGTTACCTGTTACCTGTTACCTGTTACCTGATACCTGATCCCTGTTTCCTGTATCCTGCCTCTTGTACCTGTTCCCTCTCTCCTTGTCCCCCTATTCTGCTTACCTCCTATTTATGACCCCGGCCTGGCTTGACTACGATTCTGGTTCTCCCTTTTGTTACATTATACTGGTTTACTTGCTTATCTGCACTGTTTGGTTGTTAGTTTGTTCACTTAGGTTGTATTGGTGGTGTGTTCACATTTATAAATATATGTATCAACTATTATTTACACAGAGTATATACAATTAATAGTGTCATGAAGTGTGAACATATGCTATAGTTGATACTGCTATAGTTGATACTAGAGAGACTTTTAGAGACTTTTTTCTCCCCATAAGGGGTCCTGAGACACTCCACAAACGCCACGATCGAAGAGGGGCAGCAATCCACGATCGAAGAGGGGCAGCAATCCAAAGGTATGGCTCACCAGAGGTCACACTTGTAAGGTACCCCCAAGGGGGGGCGAAGAATGCCAATGGTCGGGGTGTGGACAGGCTGCACCTGCGGCAGAGATCCACAAGGTAAAATGTATCTAAATTTAAATTTAACATGCTCAAAAGTAAAGCGAGCAGTCAAAAACCACCACCCATATATGATGCATAGACATAACATGTGCGGGAATTATGCGTACTCCCACATGTATATATACCTAAGGGAGGGTCAGAGAACACCCACCAACCGCTTGGTGTGTAAAGGATTTAGTGAGCCCTAAAGTATAAATGATAGAGCAGTGAATATTGAAGTGAAGTGGGGGATAAATGAAAGGGTGAATGAGTGAAAAGTGCGACTCAAAGAGTGGGTACAACACCCGAACTGAGGAAGAAAATACCAAATGGGATGACAATAAGAAGGATAAAGCTTATAAAAGGAAAGAAGTGACGCAAAAACAAGAAGCGGTGGTGAAGTTAAAAAAGGGTAACAAAAATCAAGGGAAGTGAAAGATTGAAAGTGAAAATAGAGTGAAGTGAAGGACTCAGCAGGACTATAAATATGAATGAGTCAGAAGCGTGGATAAGACAAAGGTGATGAGAGTGATAGTGAGGATGGTGAAAATATAAGAGAGAGTGAATGAGCAAAAAAGTTAGAGCAATGAATGAGTGAAGAAAACGTTTTAAAGGAAAGTGCCTCAAGAGATATACTGTATATGGGAAAACATAAACCAAAAAAGTGATGCAATGGAGTGAATATGGTGAAAAACCAAAGAGGAATAACACAGCAATGCTGACAGAATAAAGATCACAAAGGGACTAAAGTGCATAAAGTGACAAATATTACTGTGATGTTTAGGACATATATAATTGTAACACGCCACCCAGTGGGGGGGGGACTGTAACTAGTGACCTAACCCGGGATGGGTTACAAGGAAAGTGACGCTCTGAGGATCAAAGTCCAAAAGAGAAATCACCCAGTCTAAAAATAAAAGATAATAGGCAAGAGTGTATAAGTGTTTTTTTACAAACCTACAAGTACTACATATAGAGTATTACTCGGGTGGTGTGAGACCATAGTCCTAAGGTATTTTCCAAAGAAGAGCTTCCCCCTAAATGGGTGGGATTTTAAATGACAATTGACAACGGACACAAATAGACAAAGTAATATACAATTTTTATTGTTATAAATTACACAATGTACATAACATCACCAGGGAGGGCATGTGAGCTAAACAATGTCCTTCTGGTGTATCAACAAATAAACAATCACATAAACAAGACAAAATATGGTTGGTAAAAATGCTTGTCTTATATCACCCACACCCGACGCGTTTCCAGTTGCTGACAATTCAGAACCTTCATCAGGGGTGAGCAAACTCGATGATATAATGATATAGCAATCTAATGAGGTATATGCTCGAAGATCAAGATGCCTGTCGCTTAGAAAATATAAATATATCTGAAGAATGATTTAAGTAATACCGAGGTGTCAAGCAAGTACAGAGTGTCCTGCCAATCCCTTCCAGATGAATTAAACGAGTTCTATAACAAAGAGAGGGGTTGTCTCTATTCAAAACCTTAATTGGAACAAACAATGGCTGCCTGGGTATCTCAAGTCCACCTTCATATATATATAAGGCTGGATTAGCACATATCTGACTTGTACCCAAAATTGCCTTGTCCCATCCCCAGGGAATAAACATAGAAGAGAAGCTGGAAGCTGCAGTCCAATCACCTATTACAAACAGCAAAACAATCCTTTGTGTGGAGCGTGTGGATGGCCCCTGCCCCCCTTGCCGGGAAGACATACCAAATGGAATCCCCCGCTCAGAGAGAGGCAGCCGCAGAGGTGAAGGGCATTCCCTGGAGAAGAGAAAAGTAACAAAAGGAAAAAAGAGGGACAATATCTTTAATATAATATTATAATAGTAAAAATTACAATAAAAATAAATATAAGTATAAAGAGAGAAATTAATCATAAGTACATAATGCAAATGCATGAATGGGTGCAGATGCCCTAACTCATGTATTAATAATTCTTGATATGTTTATATATAATATGCATGTACATGAGACATCTGTAAAAGTTGAACATGGGTCGCATAACTAGATAGCACTATAGAGGAGTTGATGGCAAAAGAGGGCAAAAGAGGGAAGAACAGAACAGGGAGTCCAAAACACATCCACAGTGTGCTGGGCTATTTAGAAAGATTACCGTATACTATTGCATTTTACAAGAGGCAAAACCCCTTAGGAAAAGAGCAAAAGAGACTGATTAATTTAATCCAGGGAAGGAGGTGGCATTTAATTTAAATATTGAATACGGTGAAGCAAACGGAAGGCATCTTATAGTTATGTACTACCACCACATGTCGCCCAAGTGGTAAGTAGTGGTTGCCAATCTGCATACTGTAGATGTGTTTGGACATACGTCGTGGAATTCCTGTTTTGTCTTCCCGACGTAGTATGTCCCACATTCGCAAGACATGAGGTACATGACTCCACATGTTTGACAATTAGCAAAGTGTGAAGGCTGAAAAGTTTCCCCATTGGGGAGGCGGAAGATTTTTTCTCGTCTTATGTATTCACAAAATGAGCAATGTCCACAAGGGAAAGAACCAGGGATTGAGCAATGTTTCAGTCTTTTGAGTTCATTTTTAAATTCACTCTGGACCAGTTTGTCTTGCAATGAGGTGGCTCGCTTGAAAGTAATTGAGGGACTGGCTGAGATAAAACAGCTGACCTTCGGGTCCTCCATAAGTATAGGCCAATGCCTCTGGATGATGTCCCGAATTGCATGATGCTGCTTCGAGAAGTGTAGGATGATCCTGGTTGGATCCAAACCAGGGTCACTTCCAACCTTTTCCTTAAACAGCAGATCATTGTGGGACTGTGCAGCAGTTTTGTTGTAGGCTTTGTGCAGACATGAACGGCTGTAGCCATGTGCCAGCAGTCTGGATTGAAGCTTATGAGCTTCTTGTTTAAAAACAAAGTCATCGGAGCAGTTCCTGCATAAACACAGGTACTGCCCATAGGGAATAGATTTTTTAAGTGTGATTGGATGGAAACTTTCCGCATGGAGCGCCGTATTGCCTATTATTGTGGGCAGAGTTTGCTCACAAAAGTGCCTTGAATTCTGCTTCCCGATTGTCCCCATTTATGGCAAATTATGGTTTCCAACCTTCCATGTTGCCTGACCCGTTTGTTCCACAGAGTATTCCTGTGTTAGAGGAGCATCTCTGTGGTCTTTGTTCCATTTGGGCCAGGAGGCTTTGTGACATGCTAATGATAAGTACAGACTCCATGCTGACCGCAGAGGCCTGCGCCTTCCTACCAGGTTGGGGACAGGGTCTGGCTGTCATCTCGCAACCTCTGACTTTGTTTTCCCTAAGGCCGCGTACACACGCGGGGACTGTTCGCCCAACTTTGTCCGTCAAACAGTTTCGGCAAACAGTCCGCTCAAAATTAGCATGGACGGACATGGCCACACACGACGAACGAACAGTTTGCTGAAACCGTCCGCGATGACGTGAACGGCACGTACGACGGGACGAAAAATACGACGTCCTATACACTGCATTATAACTTTCGGCGTGTAAATCCTTTCTGAGCATGCGCGGAACTTAGTTTGACGAACAAGCCTACACACAAGGGGACTGTTCGCTGAAACAAAGTTTCAGCGGACAGTTTTTCGGAATTTCCGAAAAACCTTGTTCAGCGGACTGTTCGCTGAAACTGTCCGCTGAAAGCCCACACACGAGCGGACTGTTTGCCGAAACACTGTTCAGCGGACAAAGTTGGGCGAACAGTCCCCGCGTGTGTACGCGGCCTTACTGAAGTTCACACCTCGGTTTATTGGGCCTTTCCGTATTCTTCACAGGATTAACCCAGTGGCTTACACTTTATTCCTTCCTTCTAATATGCGTATGTCGAATGTATTTCATGTTTCCTTATTAAAACCTTTGGTCTGCAATCACTTTACCACCTCGGTGCCACGTCTTCACCTTGTACAGGTTGAGAACCATGAGGAGTTTGAAATACAGTCCATTGTTGACTTCCGTAGGTTCCGTGGGAGTATACAGTACCTGGTGCATTGGAAAGGGTATGGTCCAAAGGAAAGCTCTTGAGTCTCATCCTCGGACATACATGAACCTGTCCTCCTCCGTGATTTACATAGACGGTTTCCCCTCAAGCCTGGTCCTACGAGGGGGAGGGGTCATTGAGGAGGGGGTACTGTCAGCCCTTCCTTCTCAAAGCTGGCCACTCAGCTGTCGGCTAATTGCCAGCTCCTTTCTCCCCACCGTGACTCATCTGTTGATGATATCCTGCTCATCAGTCATGCCTACTTAAGCCGTCCAGCCCAGATGATCTCTGCTTTCGCCTTGGTCATATCTCTGGAGATGCTCTCCTGGGTTCCTGTTAAAGACTTGCTTGGCTGACATTCCTTCAAGCTTCAGATCCTGCTTGCTGTTCTACTATGCTCATGTCTGACTCCCTGACATTTTGGCTTGTCTGACTATTTGTTCTGGGTCCTCAACTGTGGCTATGTTTTGACTAAGTTTACTCTGTTTACCTTTTTTTTATTATTAAACAAGTGTGATTTAAATTTACTTCTGTCTCAGTCTGATTCATGGTTTCAGACACCATGTCTGCACCCTCTCATGTACCATGTCTTTACCCTCTCATGTACCGTGTCTGCACCCTCTCACGTACCATGTCTGCACCCTCTCACATACCATGTCTGCACCCTCTCACATACCATGTCTACAACCTCTCACCCTCCCCTGTGCCATCTCTGTGCACACTCTCTGACCGTGTCTTGTATCATCTCCACACACTCTCTGATTGTCTCTTGTATAATCTCTGCACACTCTCTGACCCTCTTCCTTTCTCCCTTTCTCTCTTTTTCTCTCTCCCACTTTCTCCCTTTTTCTGTCTGGCTCTTTCTCTTTTTCTCTCTCTCCCTCTTTCTTTCTCTCTCCCTATTCCTTCCCCGTCCATCCCTCTTTCATCTCAGACTCTAACCACACCCCTGTTAAGCCACGTCCAATATTCAGTTAAGCCACGCCCATTTGCCACGCACACACGAATGCCCCTCCTCTAATTGATATAAGACTTTGCCTACATACTAAAAAAGTGTCCCTATTAATTTTTTTCAGAATGTTGGAAACAATGCAAAACAATTGAGTTTCAATCCTGTCCATAAATTTCATTCCCTCTCCTCAGTTTGCTCTAAACTATTGGTTAACCGTTTAGTGAACAATTAGGACTATTGAACCATTGTTCGTCTAGATTATTAATTACCTTGGCATTTAATAATAGCGGTTAAAATAGTTTATAGCAACTGGTCCGGACCTGCATTGTGTATTTGTGTAAATGTTTTTTTTTATGTGTGTCCTATGAGTTTTATTCGTCTGTGGTGAATTTATTGTTTATTTGTGTGGCAACCTTTATGAATTGCACTTGGTTTTAAGTAATTATTTACGGTAAATTTTTGAACATAATAATAAAAATATATTGTTTAAATTGATTAATTTAATATTGAACTATTTATTGTTGCCTATAGTAACCTCTTCACATTCCGGGTCTGCCGGTCTGTACCACCCTTTTTCCTATATGCTAATGATTACGCCAATAACGCACTAAAGGGCGAATGTTCAATTTTTGGTCAAATTAATTGACGTAGTATTAGTGGGCAATTTTGCACTCCCCTTCCCCTATTTTTTGCTATATAGAAATCATGGGGGCCTTGTACATCCTGCCTGACAGGGCCTGGGAACTGAGTGTGACCACTGCTCCCCCTAGCCTGCAGGCAGCAAGCAGAGAAAAAAGAGGCAGCGTGGACTGTGTGCTTGGAGAAATAAGGATGTGGCAAAACTGCACTAACAGTGGGAGGGCAGGTATCAGGTATATGTATAAAATTTATGTAATGCAGGTGTCAAGAATATGTAATTTACAGAGTGCAAGGGTCAAGACTATGTAACTTAAACTTTGTACTTTCAGGAGTATGTACTTTACAGTTTGCAGGAGTCCTGGGTACGTACATAATGCGAGGTCAGAAGTGTTTAATACACAGAGTGCAGAGGTCAGGCGTGAGCAATGCATGGAATGCAGGGGTCTGGGATATGCAATGTACAAAATGCAGTGGTTAGGAGGGGGTAATCACAAAGGCAGCAAATGAGGGTATACAAAAATATTCCCCACATTATGTTCAGTGGCCAAATGCATCCCACTCCAGCCTCACGACCATGTAAAACAAACACAGGTGCAGCAAGATGGTACAGGTTTTTAGGGATTGAATAAGGTGGAGAGGACTGAATATATTGCTTCCTTGCCACCTGTCAAACACCCTCTGAAAAGTAATCCAATGTGGATCACTCTTCAGATGGCAACACTAGTGTACCCTAATTTACAGCAATGCCCTTAGATGTGTCACTCCAAATATGCTTGGTATCACCCAAGAGTTCAGTCTAACCCCCCCCCCCCCCCCCCAGTACCTGGACTTTGTTCCAAATAAGGGACAGTCCCTCAAAATCAGGGGCAGGGCAGCTGATAAGGGGGGTCCACCAGCCCTCTTGTACGGGGCCTGGAGCTGTCGTCCCAGGAGGGGGGGTCTGGAGGTAGAGCAGGCAGGGCCTCCCAAATTCTGTTCACCAATAAGCCCATCCCCCACTGTGCAGCTATTAAGAAAACAAATGTTTCCGGGGCCCCCTGTGTTCTGTGGGGGCGGGGGACAGTAAGCGGACTATTTATTCATTTGCCCAACAATGCAGCCTGATCAGTGCCCCTCAATGCAGCCTTACCAGTGCCCATCATGCAGCCTCACCAGTGCCCCTCAATGCAACCTCACCAGTGCCCCTCAATACAGCCTGACCAGTGTCCCCTCAATGCAGCCTGATCAGTGTCCCCTCAATGCAGCCATGAACAGTGTCCCCTCAATGCAGCCATCACCAGTGTCCCCTCAATACCGCTATCACTAGTGTCCCCTCAATACAGCCTGACCAGTGTCCCCTCAATATAGCCTTGACCAGTGTCCCCTCAATGCAGCTATGACTAGTGTCCCCTCAATACAGCCATACCAGTGTCCCCTCAATACAGCCTTGACTAGTGTCCCCTCAATGCAGCCTTGACCAGTGTCCCCTCAACGCAGCCTTGACCAGTCTTGCCTCATTGCAGCTATGACCAGTCTCCCCTCAATGCAGCTATGACCAGTGTCCCCTCAATACAGCCTTACCAGTGTCCCCTCAATACAGCCTTGACCAGTATCCCCTCAATGCAGCCTTCACATGTTTCCCCTCAATGCAGCCTGGACAAGTGTCCCCTCAATGTAGCCTTGACCAGTGTCCCCTCAATGCAGCCTTGACCAGTGTCCCCTCAATGCAGCCTTGACCAGTGTCCCCTCAATGCAGCCTTGACCAGTGTCCCCTCAATGCAGCCATGATCAGTGCATGGGGGTTTCGAGAAAAGAGCCGCTGGATCACACAGAACGGGTATCTCCTGTTGTGACACCTGGCAACCACTGTCATTGGATGTCCCGCTTCCTTCACCAGCACATTAGATAGATCTCACACGTCCTGGCACTGAACCAGTGGGACATCTATTAAAAATAGGATTTTTGTACTCACCGTAAAACCTTTTCTCTGAAGTTCGTTGACCGTAGGGTTATTGCGCCACCTTCAGGAGAGGACTAGGCAGAACATGTAATACATGTGAAAAACAACAGAACTTTACAGTTCCACCCAGGGGGCGGTCCCTCTGGTAATAACCCCTCAGCCTGCTTCCTGGAGCTCAGTATGTCAACAAGCAGTATAACGTAAACCAATAGGAGGGGAGGGTGCTGTGTCCATCAATGAACTTCAGAGAAAAGGATTTTACGGTGAGTACAAAAATCCTATTTTCTCTTTTGTTCATTGACGGACACAGCTCCAGTAATCTTGACCGTAGGGACGTCCTCAAGCAGTGGCATTATGAGGGGTGGGAACAGCAACATATCTTCACCCACAACCAGAGGTGCTCCCTAACGGGGGAGTCACCATCTGAACCAACCGCATCAGAACATGCGGTCAATATATGCATCAGAGTGCATTAACATTCAAAAAGGGCAACTTTCTCGTAACAGAAGAGTGAAAAATTGCAACATTACACGGCCGCCTGCAAAACTTTGCGGCCAAAGCAGGCATCAGAAGATGCGCTTACATCCACTTTGTAGAATTTTGTAAAAGTGTGAACAGATGACCAAGTCGCCCCTTACACACTTGAGCGACTGACGCTTGATGTCGGAAGGTCCAAGAGGTCCGGATTGCCCTGGTAAGTGGGCCGTGACAGGAAAGGGGGGCACCTGTCCTTTCAAGGCGTAAGCCTGGACCACGATCTGTCTAATCCACCTGGAAATGATGGACGACAAGACCACCAATCCTTTTTTCGGACCAGCTACCGAAACGAACAGAGAGTCTGACTTCAGAAGGGAGACGAGGCAGACAGATATACCCTTAGAGCCTGGACCACATCCAGGGAATGGAGGGCCACCTCCTTAGGATGTATCGGTTTTGGACACAGAGATGGTAACACAATGTCTTCATTGAGGTGAAAAGCCGAAATCACCTTCGGTAGAAAGGAAGGTTGCGGACGCAACACCACCTTATCCTTTTGTATAACGAGATATGTGCCCCACCGCATGCAAAGAAGTCTGAACACCTCCGGATGCAATGACCACTCTCCTGGGTCCAGCATCTGGCGACTTAGATAGTCCGCCTGACAGTTTTCTACTCCCGGGATGTATATGGCTGACAAGGCCGGTACGTGCTGCTCTGCCCACCGAAGAATGTGAGCGACCTCCCGTGTTGCAGCCAAGCTTCTTGTTCCTCCTTGATGGTTGACATATGCCACTGCCGTGGCGTTGTTTGACGGGATCCTGATCGGACGTCCTCGTAGACTCATCGATCATGTGGAAAGGCATAGCTTGATCACTCGAAGTTCAAGCATATTAATCGGCAACTGGGATTCCTCCCTCAACCAGAGGCCCTGGGAGGACTGTACTCTCAGTACTCCACCCCAGCCGGTCAGGCTGGCGTCTGTTGTGATCACTGTCCAATAAAGAGGTAGGAACGACTTCCCAGACCGAAGGGCTGGAGATCTCAGCCACCAGAGAAGAGAGTCCCTGACTAACTGGCTCACCTGAATCTGTTGATCCAGTGATAACGGAGATTTGTCCCATTTTGCCAATATCTCCTGCAAGACTCTGGTGTGAAACTGTGCATATGGTACTGCCTCGAAGGAGGCCACCATGAGGCCCAGGACTCGCATGCAGAAGCGCAGCAACGACCACCTGCAGTTCATCAACAGCTTCACTGTGGCTCTGAGAGTCTGCAGTTTGTCTGAAGGGAGAAACATTCTCGCTTCCACGGAGTCCAGCAGTAAGCCTAGGTACTCCTGGTGTTGATTCGGCACAAGAACCAACTTTTTGAGGTTCAACACCCACCCAAATTCCTGCAGGGTATGCATGGTGATCGCCGCATCCTCCCTTAATTCTGAGGCGGGAGCCACTCTAAGAAGGAGATCATCTAGGTAACCCACGATTGCGATCCCATGTTGTCGCAACAATACCAAAATTGGAGACAATAGCTTGGTAAAGACTCGGGGTGCTGAAGCCAAGCCAAAAGGGAGAGCCACAAACTGGTAGTGGGCTTCTCCTGCTGGGTATATGCAAGTACATGTCCTGGACATCCAAAGACGCCAGGGAGTCCCCCTGATGGCCTGCAGCGACTACAGAGCAAACTGATTCCATTCTGAACCTCTGCACTTTCACAAAGCAATTGAGGGCTTTCAAGATTGGACAAAGCCCTTCCTTTTTGGGAACTACAAACAAATTGGAATAGAACCCCTGAAACCTTTCAGTTTCTGGAACAGGCGCTATCACCCCAAGGCTTAACAGGTCCCTTACTGCCCCAAACAGGGCCTCCCGGCGAGCCGGGAGTAAGGGTATGCTGGAGGGGAAAAATCTGTTTGGTGGCAAAGAGAGGAACTCTATCTTGTAGCCCGATGAAATCCGTTCAAAGACCCATTGGTCGGACAGCTGAGAGGCCCACCAGGCTGCAAACTCCCAAAGCCAAACCCCACCCAAGTGACGGGCGGGGGCAAACCTTCATGCGGTAGCACTTTTGCTCGCTGGCTTGTTAGGCTTGCGAGTCCAGGGACGCTGCTGTCCCTCAGTAGTCGCCCTGTTGGACTGGGAACATTTTGCTGAAGTCCCAGGTGGACGAAAAAGCCTCCTTTGAGCGGAAAACGAAGGCCCTTGCCTGCTGCATGGCTCCTTACTCTTCTTGGACTGTGGGAGCAAGGTGCTCTTCCCACCTGTGACATTCTTAATAATGTCACCCAGTGAGGCTCCAAATAGCCACTCACCAAGGAAGGGTAGATCCGTCAAGGCTTTTTTAGATGCCTGGTCCACAGACCAGCATTTCAGCCAAATCAGGCGCTGGAGCACCACTGTTGACACTGATGCCGCATCACAAACGTACTTAAAGCCATGCACTAACTGGTCTGCTAGTTCCACGCAGACAGGAGAGGCCTGCTGCTTCTCCAATTCATGGTGCAATCGTTTTTCCCACTCAGTATGTGTCTGCAACACTAATGCTGTGGCCAGTACTGGTCGTATCGCTGACCCCACTACCGTAAATGGCCTTCCTGTCGGTAGGGTCCTTAAATGCAGGAGTCCCTTCTACCGGGATCGTGGTTACTTTATTTAACCTGGATACTGGGGGGTCCATGACCGGGGGAGCCGACCATTTCTTAAGAAGGCTCTCCTCAAAGGGGTAACACATTGCCATTCTTTTTGGGACTGAAAAGGTCCATTGCGGGCTACCCCATTCCTTGTATATGAACTTATCAAAATAAGTCAGATACGGAAACATCTTAGGTGTACGGGCTGGCTTACGGGACCCAAAAGGGACCGCTATTTCAGCAGAGGATCCTGCTGTATCCTGAATTTTCAGGGTATCATGCACAGCTGTGATAAGTGCTCCGACTAGCGCTTTGTCTTGCACGGACCCAGACGCGGAATTATCTTCACTGTCTGATCGGTTCTGGTCAGCGTCCTCTGACACATCAGAGCAGGGGACGCCAGTCACTGCGGGCCCGAGTCTGAGTTAGAACTCTCCCTGGAGGACGGGGGGGGGGGTGCAGGGGCTGTTTTTTACCACCTTTGTGCCCACACACCGCCTCCACCCTGGCAACTAATGTTTCAAGGACCGCCGACAAAGCGTCCAAAGGCACTGCACTGTTTTCAGACGAGCCGGTTGCAATTGCAGGAAGGTCTGGAGAAGAAACACCAGTTTCTGATGCCATGCAGACCCACCCTGTCTGCCACCCTTGGGGACGTAGGAAAAGGTGCTCAATCCCACTCTCCTAGCTGCTGCAGACTGAGGGGCCCCCACCGCAGGACTCACCACCATGACCAAGCACTGCGCCGTGCTGTTACAGGTGCCTGTGTCAGCTCCCAGGTGTCCAGAGCAAAAAAAGCACTGTTCTGAGGTACAGGAACCAGCACTGAGGCGAAAAACCGCGATGAGGCTACAAAAAATGGCCGCCAGGCATCCTGTATAGAGTAAAATCACAGGGAAAATGGCCGCCGAACTGTGGGAAACTACACAGTGAATGAACACAGATAATGGCGGCAGACAGCGCTATGGTGGCAGCACATACAGAGCCCACAGACACCAGCAGAGAGATCACAGACAGCTCAGGGGCACAGACAGCCAGCGCAGCCCCCAGACAAGAATCAGAGCCCGCCGGAGGACCCCTGGCTCAGGTAAACACACCGCTCAGCAGCCCAGTCATGCAGCATCCCCCACGGGGGGGGGGGTGGGAGGTAAAATAGGGACAGGGAGAGAAGAAAGGGAGGAGAGGGACCCCCTAATTGACCTCCCATGGAATGCCCAGCTGCTCTGTCCCAGGAAGAGCTGTACTTACCATCCGGACGAGCTGGGGACATCCCATCACAGACCCACACCCAAGCAGTACGGGGTGGCTGCTGGCCACGGCACACTGTGACAAAGACATCTGTAGTCTGGTCATATGTGTGCCCCGGAGCACTGCGCTCACCGGCCACCCCTGGAGCCTGAGGTGCATGTCGTGGCCGACCCAGCGCATAGCTAGGGTCTGCACACGCTCGATGGCCAGGCTGGGGAGACTACAAGGATCTATATTATCTAGCCTGTCACCCAGCCGGCTGTTGATAGCAGATCATAGGATCTTAATATCTTGCGTAAAAAGGCAAAATCAGAAAAAAATCCCCAGGACCGATGGTCCCACAGGGAGCCTAGGTCCTTCTCCTTCACTAGGCAGAAAAAACTGAGCTGAAGGAAGCAGGCTGAGGGGTTATTATCAGAGGGATTGCCCCCTGGGTGAAACTGTCAAGTTCTGTTGTTTTTCACATGTATTACATGTTCTGCCTAGTCCTCTCCTGAAGGTGGTGTAATAACTCTACGGTCAAGATTACTGGAGCTGTGTCCATCAATGAATGAAAGAGAAAGAGCCAATGCAGGAGGCGGAACATCAGATGACACTGGCGCTTGCCCTCCACCTTACCCTCCGAGGCAGCGCTGGGGCCTGGGTGGGCCTGCAGCCACAAGTGTTTTGGCCCTGAGAGTTCCAGCAGGTGGTGCTGGCGGGCCCCCTTCAGCGTCCGAGCCCTCGGACCATGGCCCAATGGACCGACTGGTCAGTCTATAGAGTTGTATATAAAATCCACTTTTTAGCTTTCAAAAAGTATTTCACACAGCTAAACCAAATCCAATTTCTAAATGACTGCATTTGTACGTTTCAGAAGCCGGTATAAATTAATAATCGCAGTAAAAAAAGCACTTGTGAGGTTTAACGCATCACTTTTAGTTTTTTGTAAAATTCTCCTTTAAGGGGGCTTGACACTGTTCTATGCCTACATACTTTTACTATTAGATGTCTCATAAAGTTGGGAGGTATGGACACATACCATGAATATGAAATGGAAGGCAAAACAACGTTCCCAGTCCTACAACCTGCACTTTTTAAAGTCAGCACAATGTTGCTATCCTCATATGATCATGTGCTCTCAGGTCACCATATTAGGTGTCATCTCCCTAACGCAAATGCATGACATATTCCATACATGCAATTGTATGCCATTAAGGGTGAACAATAACTGGTGCCTCGAAATGACATTTTACAAAAATATAATTCGATTAAAAACGACGACAGCTTTCCGTTACATAACAACTATCACGCGTGCGCAGAAGACACTCGTCGTATTCCGCCTGCATCAGGCATGACGCAGGACTCCCCAGAGCCGTTCTCGTGGTGGCGCCGTACTGCGCATGTCTCGGTTGCTCTCGCGGTATGAGCGGAATGACAGGCTGGGCTGCTGTGCGATCAGCTGGACGCCGGGCAGTTGTGTGTGCTCCGGTCTGCTGAGTCCTGGAGACCGGCTTCATCGCTCATCCCTCAGTCCTTGTGTCCTCCCGGGGAGCAGACGGGTAAGAGTGGCATGGTGTGGGGGCATTGCTGTGTACTGTATATACCGTGCCGTATGTTTATAAAGAATGCGTTACCGAACTGGGCGCCTCGTTATTATTTACATCGTGCAAAACAAAGTGAAGATCCTCTTATAGATCTAATGGATCGGGCTGTGGTGGGCAGCATGGGCATCTGTGTGGGCAGCATGGGCATCTGTGTGGGCAGAAGACAGTCTGCTGCTACACCTTCCATTCTATACATTCTTCACCTGATTCATCTGGTATGGCTTACACATCCAAGTGACGTTATTATTAATGATAATATATTTTAAACATACTATTTTTCATATATATATATATATATATATATATATATATATATATATATATATATATATATATATATATTATTGTTATTTTTTTACCTGCTGGTGATAAGTGGTTGGTCACGTCTGGTCAGTAGATCCGTGCACACTGGTTGGTTATTGATCTCCATCATCCTTGCTTTAGTCTTTTCTCTCCTGTAGTGATCAGTGCCAATGATTGGTACTTGGTATCTTCTGCAGCTGTGCATGCCTTTTATGGTGCCCACACAATCAAAAAGTCATGACTTCTTTTGTCATGAATTAAGTTGTGTGCTGATTTCATTCCATCGTTTTTCTTTTTGAGTCCAGCCCTTGGTTATCTTATACTGGAGACTGTGTGGCACGGGAGTATATTTAGTTACTTTTGCCCTATACAGTAAAAGCCTGGATTGCGAGCATAATTCATTCCGGAAACATGATTGTAATCCAAAGCACTTGTATATCAAAGGGAATTTCCCCATAAGAAATAATGTAAATGCAAATGATTTGTTACACAACAATTTTATTAATAATTCTTTCAGTTTATAGTCCATATAAAAAGATCATAGCAACGTGATAGGTTTTGTAACCTTAAAATATCAGTTTACAAATAGAAGCCTCCACAAGGGAATCCAGCAGGAGCTACAGAGTATAAAAGAGAAGAGAGCTGCCTCTAAGGTGTAGCAATATGGTTACGTTTAAAGAGGAAGTAAACCCTGATGAGTTTACTTCCTCTTTCATTCCCTGCAAAGGCAAAGCATAATGAACTACTATGCATCGCATAGTAGCTCATTATGTGTCACTTACCTGACGTAGGAGCCAGCGATGTCACCGCTGTCCCCTGTAGTTCGCCGCATCCATGTTCTCGGTGGGTCTCGCAGCTCTGCTGCTGTCATTTGGCGAAGCTGCGATGATGTCACTCCCGCGCGTCCCCACGGGAGCCGAGATGCGTGGCATCTTCGTTATCGAGGATGCCACGCTCAGTGCGCCTGCCGTAGACAGCGGTGCCCGTCTTTGGGCAAATATCTCCTAAACCGTATAGGTTTGGGAGATATTTCTTGGACCTACAGGTAAGCCTTAATCTAGGCTTACCTGTAGGTCAAAGTGGTTTGTAAGGTTTTACAACCACTTTAAGGAAGGTACAACATTTAGCAACTTAAATGATTGATGATTAAAACAGGCACATCTAAGTATGCAGGCATCCAGGGTAAAGCTGTCCACATAGACCATCCTCCTCACCTCAGGCGCTCACCGCTGTCAGTCTGCAATCATGACCGGGAAGACTACCCTGCAGTAGAGTGATCTGAAAGGGAGGCCTGAAGCGCTCATCGGGCATGGTGTGAGGGACGGTCTGTGGACAGCTTAAGGCTTGATTCACACTAATGCTTTTTTTTATTGCTTTTTGCAGAAATGCAGGGAAATTTTTTAACATGGGTTCCTATGGAACATGTTCACATCAATGCATTTTTGTGCTTCTGCGTTTTTGGAAAGGGTCGGGGATTGTTTTGCATGTAATAGAAGTCAATGGACCCGCATGCAAAACGCGTTTTTGCTGGGATTTGCGTTTTTTCATTTTTTTTCACTATATATAGCTGGTTGCTAAGCAACCACACTGTAAAAAAGAAATGCAAAACACGGCAAAAACGCGTGTCCAAAAACGTGGCAGGCACGCATAGATGTGAATCTAGCCTTACCCTGGATGTCTGCATACTTGGATGTGCCTGTTTTAGTTATCAACCATGTGAGTTGCTACATGCACCTTCATTAAGACCCCTTTTCACACTGGCACCGCTCTGCATTAGTGGTAAAGTTGTAGCGCCACTTTTCAGCTGATAGCGGGGTGCTTTAACCCCCTGCTAGCGACTGATAAAGGGTTAAATGCTTCAGCCCATTCGTTTCAATGGGCAGGGGCGGTGGAGGAGCGGTGCATACACCGCACCAAAGTTCCTGCTCGCAGGACTTTTTGCAACATCTTGCAAGTGCTCCGCTCCAGTGTAAAAGCACTCAGGCTTTCACACTGGGGGGGCTGCAGGGGAGGCATTTTTCACATGCTTTACAGGCGGTATTTTTAGCCTTTTAGCACCTGAAAAACGCCTCCGTGTGAAAGGGTTCTAAATGTAACCATATTGTTACACTTAGAGGTGCCTCTCTTCTCTTTTATACTCGGTTGTGACTTGACGCTACTTTTATATCTAGTCATCGCTTGTATATCAAGTCAGAATTTATCAAACTTTGCTGTCTTGCAAAACGCTCTCAAACCAAGGTTTTGCTGTATTTGATAGGTGGCCTATCACCTGCGTTACATCCCAGTGCCCAGGCTGCCCACACTTGGTTTATTCATTTTTATAAATTCTTCTTAGTCAAGCAGTGCGAGTTGTGTGTGTGTGTGTGTGTGTGTGTGTGTGTGTGTGCGCAAGCAGCTGCTGTGGTGACTTGACAACGTTTGTCTTTTTCATTTTAGAGTGGTGGTGTGTGTGTGTGTGTGTGTGTGTGTGTGTGTGTGTGTGTGTGTGTGTGTGTGTGTTTTTTTTTTTTTTCTTAAGCTCTGATTTTCTTGTGTGATAATTATATAATTCTTCCAATAAAGCATTGTATCTGCTGCCAGGTCCGATTAGTAACATCCTTTTGGGTTTCTTTCAGCCCTGGTATAGATCAGATTTGATCAAACTGACTGAGTTGATTGACCAGGACATAAAAATCGATTTTTGTATGAGATACTGTCCAGGAACATACCCCGTTATCATATTTTAAATGACCACATTATGAAACTACATGGTGGAAATTAGATGTGATAACTTACAATTATAACTTGAGTGAATTGCACACTGCATTCATGTGCAAGTCATGTGATTCTGTGCAGTGCGATTTGAGCCCGTGATCTCGTATGGCTGAAATTGCACTGTACCCACATGAAAAAGAGTCGGGCATGTTTCCTTTTTTTTTTGCTGCACTGGTAGCATGGGTGTTCATACCTATGCGATCCGATTCAGGCAAATGCACTGCGTTCTGCAACCTGCTTTTGGGTTCTTGTTAACATTTAATTGACAACCGCAGCAGGATAACGTGAACACGATGCAAGTGATGTGCAACGATCCTTTTGAATGGGTTGTCAACTATACATCATTTACTCCTATCGGACTAGAAATTAATTACTGCAGAGCGTATGGCCACCAGAATTATGTCACTTGATTGTTGTGCAAAAGTTTGGTTTTGTTTTTGTCATTGCACATTACAGTCTGACTGTACAATGTTTTTATTCAATTTCCTTTAGGTTTGACCTCATATTATATGGTATTATATGATTTTGGTAAATCTGAACACTTAAAATTTGTATGCAGTCAGGCAGGCCCTTGCACTACATAGTTAAAGGTAAATTATAAAGGAAATTGAATAACATAATTTGTATATTATATGACCAGCTTTAGGTCTACCAAAAACACAAGGACCTGCCTGATTGAATGCAAACTGATTGGTAGTTTTCATATTACATAGTTTTGGAAGACCTAAAGTTTATTGGATTGTGTGGTCAGATTGTAATGTGCATTGTAACCCTAAGGCCCCATTAACACCTGGGCATTTGTGATCATTCCTGTGATCCCAAATCGCACCATGCTGGTTCAGGTGCCATTCATTTTCAATGGCACCTAAACGCGGGTGCTGTTCTGCCGTGATTGCTTGATAAATCACGCAAAATAGCATATTGAGAAACTTGCCCCCCCCCCCCCCCAAAAAAAAAGGTCCTTTTTGAATGACAAGCTTCGCGCAATGCGGTTTGCCACACTTCCAGTGTGATATATTTATTTTTTTTGCACCAGAACTGCATCCATGTTCAGATGTCATTGAAAATGAATAGCACCTGAACAAGCATGGTGCGATGTCAGTTTTGAAGAGTGTTTTGGGATCGCGGGCAGAATTGGGGTGATGGTTCCCACAATTGCAAACGTTCAGGTGTAAATGGGGCCTAATTATGAAGGGTGCACTTGGCCGATACTATGTGAGAAACAGCGTGGGGGCTCTGTTAACAAAAGTTGGCATTTATTTATTTTTGTTTTAATCGTAATGGGGACACGATCTGCATGGAGTTTGGATGTTCCCCCTGTGCTTGCGTAGGTTTACTTTGGGGACTCTGGTTTCTTTCCATGCTTAATAGACATGCTGGTAGGTAAATTGACCCTAGTATGTGTATGTATGCGAGTTTGGCAATGAAGGCAGACAAAATAATGATGCTTTTTTTATTCAACCAACAGGTTGAACATAATGGAATCTATTTTTTTCTTTTGTTATCAGCACACTCGGTGTTGATGATGAATCCCTCACAAGGAGTTATTGTATTCTATTAAGGGGTTGACTTCTGTTCTGTACAACTAGCCTGCCCATAGATGGATCAAAAATCGGCCATCTATTGTAAGCTCCTTGAGGGCAGAGAGTGATAACATATTTAGGTGGTGTGGAAATTGTCAGTTCATGCAATGATTAATTATAGAGACTGGATGAACAGAAATTAAGACCGAATCGCTGTGATTTAGAATTTTTTTTTTTTTCCCCAAGTCCATTTGGGCTGAAATTGCACTAAATCGCCCCAAAATAGTGCATGCATTTGCATTTTAAATATTCACTGCAACCGACTCGCATGGTGTTGTGGTTGCATGCAATCCTGTGCAGGCAAATGCGCTGTGTTTTGTAGTGTCATAGCTTAAACGCTTGCGTTCAGCATTTGAGATTTTGATAGGAATACATTGTCACTCCTAGCCGGTTTCTCACACCGTGTTCTGATGGGACCGAGCCCTTATAGGGTGGGAAAAGTTGAAAATAGAGGTGCTTGAAAAGCCTTTCTGCCTGAGAGTGGGTCTGACACAGTTTAAAGGATAAGTTCACATTTACAAAATGTACTTTTTGCTTGTTTATTTTTTTGCAGGTAAGAAATGTGCAATTCTTATATTTTTGGAGCCAGTTAAGCATTGCATTTATGATCAGCAGATTGTAGGTTCTTGAAGTACTTCTGATGCAGGCAGTTGCTGAATGACGAGCTTAATGGACTACCTAGAGCAGTGATGGCGAACCTTGGCACTCCAGATGTTTTGAAACTACATTTCCCATGATGCTCATCTACACTTCAGAGTGCAGGAGCATCATGGGAAATGTAGTTCCAAAACATCTGGGGTGCCGAGGCTCGCCATCACTGACCTAGAGTGACTCTAGTGCTTATCCATGTAGTTCATTGAGAACTACAAGCCAACAGCTGAAAAGGCTGACGGTAGTTGGAGTTCATTGTTGTACAAGACTCTGAGAATTAATTACCATATCTGTGTGGGAGGTGCTCTGCTCAGCCGTGCTTTTTTTTTTTTTTTTTTTTTTTGACTTGTGACAGCGGTTGAGGGGAGAAGATCCCCAGCCCGTTGTCACAGAGTGGGAGGATCGAGGAAACAACGGGCAGATGTACATGTTATATATATTATATATGGTGGAAAGTCTGCGCTACCCCCCTATCAAATAAACAAATGAACAATAAATATATAAAAATATGTGATGACTGAATATATGTGATAGTGCTGCAATCTAAATAAAAACTGGAATATTCAGTTTAAACACGTGTATAAAAATAGATACGCTACTAATTAATTTGTGCAGACTAATATTATCTGAGCTACACCTGTGCTAAAAAAAAGCAAGAAGTGCACTATTGAATGAACAAGTGTGCCGCTAAATGCACAGTGAAACAAATTAACTGATCGAAACCACAAATCAGCCTAAGCATGAATTTAAGTGAAAACTAAAAATAAAACAAAAATGATACAAAAATAAGTCATATGATACATGTTGCACTCTAAATATAGCTGTCTGAAGTTATGTCGTTGGGGAAAAAAACAATAGGAGTAGTAGAAAATGGGATAAAAGTAATGCTGAAAGGCCTCATTCACATTTGCAGCCTGGAGGCGGGGATCGGTAAAAATAAGCATTTTAACTGTGATTTTACCCCCTTTAGACCACCCACCTTAGGCTACGTTGGTAGCCAGATGGGGTGCTATGCAGCATCAAATGTTATACCATATGGTATGCTAGGGTGGCAGTACCACTACCAGATGCAGCCCATTCTTGAGAACTGGGCTTCACCACAACCTCCCTGCAACCATTTGTGGCACCATGCTGTGGGTTTTTCAAGGTTAAAATAGGTGGTGTGCAGGCAACATATGAAGCACAAACGCAGGTTAAAATAAAGCACCTGGCCAAGCAGCATTATAAAAACAACTATGCAAGTCCGAACAAGGCAGCCATATAGATTGTACTTAGAGATTAGAAAATCAGCACAGTAGGAATAGAAAGTGTAGCAAGAAAGAGCACTAGAGAGTAGATATGGATGTAGATCTAGGACAATGGTTACTGGGGGCTGGGGTCTGCTTTGTAAGAGGAGAGAGGAAAGATCCTACAAGAGTCGTCTGTCTTCACATGATATTTATCATACGGCAGTAATGGCCGTAGGCTGAGGTGTCCCCCCACATCGCTCACCGTGGACTGCGAAGCATTGAACTTTCCTGACCACTGATGTACAAATGTTCTGTTTTCTGGTTTACTAGAGTGAAGTAATCACTTTCATCAGAGCAATTATGTTTGCTGTTTTAGGGAAGTTCAAGTTAGATGGCCTAGCATGTATTGTTTTCTGCAAAATGTTTTTGTATACATTTAGAAGAAAGATCAAAATAAACACATCCAAAAAGTTTAATTTTATATCATTTTGGAAATATTTATCTTTTTAAGATTTTCTTAAAGTGATACTAAATGGAGAAATGTTAATTGCCATAATTCGTTCACATAAATCACATACTGCATATAATGGCACGGTATTTTGTTTATATTTAAAAAATCCTCTAAGTTCCTTTTTATCCCTGCAGCGCTGTTGTATGATCACCTGATCTTTTACATCTGTAGGGAAAGATCCTTGGAAGGGGCTTCTTTTACTACAGTCTGAGTCTGTCTGTACAGCCCTGATTAGTCATGTGACTGGCACAGCACCAAAAATACAAAACGGAACAGCAATTCTAATTTAATTAGAAATATCAGCTGTTTTACTGCACTCTAAACACTTTTATTGATCATCAAATGTGTATTTTTTTGTGCATTAATATGCAGGGCAGCAGTCGCCAACCAGTGGTCCGTGGAACACTGACGGTCCATGAAATTCAACATTGTTAGATGTATTCCACCCAATGTTTCCAGTGTTCTCAATGCATGCTGACAGTCAATGCTATCAGCATGCATTGATACGCCATGCCTTCTCTGTAGTTCTGGTTCCTGTGAACTCAGAGGATGGCTCCGGGAGTAGTGCAGAAAGCTGGAGGTGAAGGAGGGGACTTTCAATGGCAGCGCTGACACTGTGGGACGGAGCACAGAGCTTGAACACATGACTGGATAAGGAGGTAAGATCCAATGAATCTGTGTGATGCAGAGTGTGTGTGTGGTTGTGGGGGTGGGGGCTGTGAGGCAGAGAGCTGGAGTATTGTATGTATAAGGAATGTACAATGAAAGGTGAACTTATTCTTTAATACTGTTTTATATTACAACTAAGCTTTTTTGTGAGTGTTTTTTAGTGCATGTAATCAATCCGTATATTATATCCCGCCCCCATAGTGTTTAGCAATAGGAGAACATAGAGGAGGAGCCTCTGTGTATATGCTCCCATGTGTGACTTTATAGGCACATGGGCTGCTCAGGCCTAATGGTATGTCATCATGAGGCCCCCCCCAACTGAATGCTGAAGAGCCGGCTGGTCTCTTGATCACATCACAAATAAGATGATGGCGTGGGACACATCGGTGTCTGCTGACAGAAGGATGTCAGTGAGACAACACTGGATCTGGGGGCTGGGTGAGTATCTGAACTCTGCCTAAAACAGGAGGTAAGCGAGAGCAGAAGAAAAGTGGGGGTGGGGTGCTGGGGGGTAGGGTAGACAGGGATATGCTGAAGGTCCTTTTCAATTGGTAAAAACAATAGTACTTACCTAGAATGCTGCAGCTGTCCCCCACCGCCTACATGACCGAAAACTGCGATCAAACACCGCTGGACCTGGCATCTAGGTGGATTCCAACTGTAAAGTTGGGATCTTTCCTCAGCCTAGACTGGCGATGTCACACAACAGCAGGCTTTAGCACGTATAGGCTGTTATCAGCATTTTTTGACAGGGGCATTTGCTGGCTGGAAAAAACCCCCAGAGCTAGTGGGTTTGAGAAAATAGCTGAAAATGCAGCTATTCAGCGTTTTTGAGCCATAAACTTTTGTGGGAGTTGTAGTCTTATAAAACGCTGAAAAACATTGCTGCAAAAAACGTTGTAATACTCATTCTACAGCTAACGCTACTGGCGTTTTTATAACATCCAGTGTGCATGAGGCCTTAGACCCCTTTCACACTGGGGCATTTTTCAGGCGTTTTAGCGTTTCACACTGCCAGCGCCCGAAAAACGCTTGTAAAGCGCTGCTTAAACAAACGGCGCTTTACCAGCTTTTTGAGCTCTAGGGGGGTGCTTTTAACCCCTGCTAGTGGCCAAATAAAGGGTTAAAAGCGCTGCTGCCAAAAGTGCTTTTCAGGCGTTTTTCAGGCGCTTCCCACTGATTTCAGTGGGAAGGGCCGCTTTAGGAGCGGTGTAATCACCACTCCAAAAGCGCTGCAAAGAAGCTGCTTGCAGGACTTTTTTTGATGCTCTGCCAGCGCCTCAGTGTGAAAGCACTCATGCTTTTACATTGGTATTGTAGTTGAGGCTTCTTTCGGGTGCTTTACATGTGCTTTTTTTTTTTAACGCTAAAGCGCCTGAAAAACGCTCCAGTGTGAAAGGGGTCTTAGTTTTTTTACAGATGCATTTTCTGAAAAACAGTGCCATAGAAAAGTGTGAATAGGTTGTGTGCAACTGGCTGCCATAAAGATTTTAGTTTCTTGACCCTTTTGGTCCCAAGACATGCAATCTCAACAGCTGCTTTTATAAAATTGGTACATTTTCTTTTAGGAAACAAAATTCCTAATGCGAAATAAACTTTGCATCACGTGTTGTATTTAGACTTAAGAGGATATGTCCTTTTTTGGCACACGTTTTCCAAAAAATGCAACCATGTGGGCTGGGGGCCAGTAGAGTAAGGTCCTTTCACATGGGGCAGATCAGTGCTGATCCGCCCTGTGGATATCCGCTGAGCAGGAAGATGACGGATCCGTCTCTGCACAGGGTTGGACCTGTCGGATCTGTCACCCCATCTCCCTATGGGAGATGGGATGACAACGGACCGCAGAGTCCGTCGTCACCCGATCCGATGACGGATGGAAAAGTAGGTTTTTCCTCCATCACACTTTTTTCTGATCGGAACGGGTCAGATGTCAGCAGACATTTCACCACTGACATCTGATGCTCCATAGACCTCTATGGAGCATCCGTTCAGGTCCGCCGGAAAAACTGACAGGTGAACCTGAACGGATCGGCCATGTGAAAGAGGCCTTCAACAAATGGATCAGCTTGTAGTAATATTAATTACTCTAGACTATTTTCTGTTCCCATGAAGCCTGACTGAGTTAATGCCAAAGGTGAGCTTAGCCTTTAGGAGCTTGTGCATACAGACCTTTATATACAGGTGTATGGGTATACAACACCCAGGCGCTCCAACTGGAGCATAATTCAACCCATACAAATGTATATGTTTAAACACTAGTATTTGCATTTTACCCAATTTCTGACTGCGTAACTGGAAAAATACATCATAAGTTTGATGTTTAATACCAGGTTATGGCTGCAGCTAGATGCCATAACCCCGGTATTATATTTCTCCTCGGGCGCCGGTCTTCCTGATTAAAAAAAAGATCTGAGCACCTGATTATCTGCTGTATCACTTTTACAACCGCTTTGCTGTGGTGAAACGGTGAGCCCCCGGGACTGATCAGGAAAGATGGCCGCCCGCTCATCTCTATGGTCCAGGAGGCCCAGAGCGACATCATGAAGTCACTTCTGGTTCCAGCCCAATGTAAGCAAGGTCTTTTTAAGGTCTAATGCTTTCCATTGTAGAGTAGAGCTGCACGATTAATCGCTAAGAATCCAAATCGCAATCTTTTTTTCCTTTTCCGATCTTCAAAATAGCATGTCACGATTCTATCTAACAAGTGCAGAAAGTTCTCACAGCTGGTAAAAAATAAAAATCCAGGCAGCCTGACAAGTTTTATCACAACACTGTGCATAAGTAGAAACAAAGTATCTTTTCGTTCTTTTATTAAAGGAAAGAACTTGTGTAAATGAGGTAGGTTTAAGCATTTAAAGGCCAAACCTTTTCTGACATTTGTTGCTTACAAATAAAAATCATTATTTTCTGTTAGAAAATTACTTGGAACACCCAAACAATTTAATTTTTTTTTTTTGTAGCAGAGACCCTAGAGAATATATGTAGAGTAGAGCTGTGGGGGTCTTATTGACCTCAGATCTCTCCATAAAGAGGACCTGTTACTGCTTATTTCTATCTAGGGATGTTTACATTCTTTGTTATAGGAATAAAAGGGATCAAATTATTTTTTTTTGTTTATAAAGGGACAATTTTTAAGCACCCCACCCCCCCCCCGTTCTCACACAGTGCTAAACAAATATAGGTCACTTCCACATATGTAAACTGTTCACACCACGCATGAGGTGTTGCTGCGAACTTCAAAGTGAGAGCTATAATTCTAACACTAGAGCTACTCTAACTCGAAACTGGTATCCTGTAGAATTTTTTAAAGCAAAGTATTAAAGTTTGTTACATTCCACAAGCGTGCATAGTGTTAAAGCATGACTTGTTGGGCACCTATTTACTTGGCGTAACAACATCTTTTATATACTTCACCGGTGGCTGGCTTAGATTTGATCCATCTATGAGCTGGCTGGTTGTACTGAAGTGGATCCATCGATAGATTTCAGCACAACCAGCCTGTCAGGCTTTTTTCATGCGATCACTACTGCCAGCTATAACCACGAGCAGTGACCATTGTGTTCTGCCAGCATGGAAGGCTCCCTGCCGCCACAATACAAGAGCGCTGTGGGAGGGTTTCACTTATCAACACTGATTATGTCGATGGGGAAGTAAAGTGATTTTTTTCCCTTCCACGTATGATGGAAGGTCAAAAATTGCAAAATCTATGGGCTGCTTTAGACCCCTTTCACATTGAGGCAGTTTTCAGGTGTTTTAGCTCTGAAAATAGCTGCTGAAAACTGCCTCTAATGCCTCCTCCAGTATGAATGAATGAATGAATGAAATACTTGTATAGCGCACAATGCGAACTGAATCGCCTCTAGGCGCTGTGGCAAACTTTGATCATCTGCTAAAAGAGGAAGGTCTTGAGTTTTTTCCTAAAAGCCAGGTGATTTTCTTCCAGGCGGATGTTGATTGGTAGAGCATTCCATAGCCGAGCCCCTTGGACAGCGAATCTTCGATCCCCCTTGGATTTATACCGGGCTTTGGGCACAAGGAGGAGGTTTTTGTTGGCTGATCGTAGACTGCGGTTTGGTGTGCAATGATTTATTTTCTCCATTAGGTATTGCGGCGCTTCTCTATGCACGCATTTGTGGGTGAGGCAAAGGGTCTTGAATGTGATCCGATTTTTTTACGGTTAGCCAATGTAAGCCCGAGTACTTTCACACTGTGGCGGTGCACTTGCAGGACAGGAAAAGTCCTGCAAGCGGCATCTTTGGGGCAGTGTAGTGCTTCTACACTGCCCCTGCCCATTGAAATGAATGTGCAGAGCTTTCGAAGCATCGCAACAATAGTTTTTAACCCCTTCTTGGGGGGTTAAAAGCACCGCTTTAATAGCGGTAAAGTGCTGCTAAAACTAGCAGCACTTTACTGCTAACAGACCCGCTGCCCCAGTGTGAAAGGGGTCTTGGTCTAGCATTTTACAATATTTTTAAGCCTTTTAGTGCACAGTTGTGTGCAGGGCCCAATGTTTTGTGATGCCCTTTGTGTACATTGTTCCTGTGCACTAACCAGCAGCGAAAGCTTATAAGCACAAAGATGGCTATTTAGAGTTTCTAATTAGTTCTTTGGCTAGAAGACAGAAATTTTGAGTCATGCAGTGTACTTGTGATTAGCTTAAACTGGGGTGGGAACATTTAGCTTCCTTTCTGATTCATAGCAATATTAAACAAAATTGCCAAGAGATTTTGGCAAATTGTTCTAATTTACTTAACCACTTAAGGATCGGAAGGATTTACCCACTTCCTGACCAGGGCATTTTTTGCGATACAGCAATGAGCCGCTTTATGATAATTGCACGGTCGTGCGATGTTGTACCCAAACACAATTTATGTCCTTTTTTTTTTTTTCACACAAATGGTATTCTTTTGTTGGTATTTGATAACCATTGCGGTTTTTATTTTTTGCATTATAAACCAAAAGAGCGTCAATTTTGGAAAAAAAACTTATTTTTTTACTTTAATATCTTCCCCAAAAAATGTAAAAATACAAACATCTTCATCAGTTTAGGCAAATATGTATTCTGATACATATTTTTGGTAAAAAAATAAAAATAAATCACAATAAGCGTATATTGATTGGTTTCCCCAAAAGTTATAGCGTCCACAAAATAGGCAAGAAGTTTATGGCTTATTTATTTTCACTAGTAATGGTGACGATCATTGATTTTTAGCCGGACTGCAACATTGCGGCGGACAGATATGACACCTAACTGACATTTTTGACACTTATTATTTTGGGAAAAGGACATTATTACAGTAATCAGTGCTAGAAGTATGCATGACCTCTAGTCCTTAGGCTGACAATTGGTCCGGGGCTTAAGTGGTTAAGCAGGGTGAAATCAAAAACAGTAGATGAACCAATGTTATAATATCTTCCCATCTGGTAAGCAGAATCTACAGCTACGGTGGTCGGGCACTTTTCTTGTTTGTGTGCGCACACTGCGGTGATATCAAGTTTTCCGGTGATTTTCAATCAATTTCCTTGTTTTTATGTCCGTTTCTGTGGACTCATTCATTGAGACTTGGTTTAACGCAGCTTTTTAAATTTTATTTTTGTCTTGTGTTATCGCACTATTTGCTGCTTTTTATTAATTTATTCGTTTTTTTTCATCCTCATAATTTTAAGCGTGGTATTTTTTTTTTTACAATATCTTCCTGTTTGCTGGATTGCCAACCCCCTCCTGCCTCTCATGTCATGGTATTAATGATGCAACCTATTTTTGTAGCGATGGGCCAGTAGTAAGGCATGAAGGGAGTGGGCCACAGTTTGCAATGAGTAGTTTAGTTCCTGCTTTCAGTGGAAACACAAACCAGTATTCTGTAAGCATGAGGTGTGGGAGAAAGCGCAGACTTGATGTGAAGGCACATAGGTTTGTATTCACTAAATCTAGAGAGTGCAAAATCGGGCTCACTTCTAACCTCAACTTGTTCAATTATTTTTTAGCAATTTAAAGCTGCAAGCTAATTGGTTTGACTGCAGAAATAAGCCTGATTTTGCGCACTTCCGCTTTAGTAAATACATTTCATAGTCTGTCCTGCAACAAGACAATTTTATTTCATAAGCTTGGAGTCTCTCCCAGCCGGAGCACTCTTCCCACCCCTATATGACAGTGCAGGACCAATCACCAAATTATGCGGCCCTCCAAACCTGGAAGAACACAGTTATATATTTTCTCTTAGCAGATGAATGGAACACCTGTTACACAAGTGTCGAATATCGGCCGTTCCAACAAAAACCAGCCGACAGGCCGTGTGTACATAAATCTGTCTAACAGAAGATGGTGTTCTGTCGAATAGTGCAGATCGTCTGATAATGCCTCAGACAATCTGCACATGTGCCACCGGGGCACGCTGCACCATCCTACCACCTCCCAGGTGCCAGGCATGACCCTAACTCAGGCTTAACCCCCCCCCCCTACACACAGCCTGACCATTTCACACCAGCTCAGTTTGAGTGATGTTACGTACTGCACATGTGCAGATCGTCTGAGGACTTATCTGACAATCTGCACTATTCGACAGAACACCAGCCGAATGGGCATGCTGGAAAACCAGCATACAATCAGCACTGTCAGCCAATGGCTGTGAACGTTGGCTGATGTGTTCTGGTGGGGGGCAGTCCCCCTGTCAGAACACAATAGCTCAGCAGGGACAGAGGTACTAATGTTGCATAGTTAGTACAGCAAGGTCCTCAGTTTCTTTTTTTTTTTTTTTTCTTTTTTTTCTCCCTTCAGTCTATCTGGTTGAATTGTATACATTTTTTCTTAAGAAAATGTTTTTCTGTGAATCTGTTATGAGATATTGTTGGTAACAACACTTCCTCTTTCAGGTTGACAATATGAAAGGATACGTTCACTGATTAGAAAACATAGCTAAAGAGCATCCAACGGTGGCTCTTTACCTTGTAATCAGCCATGTTAAATTACGGCTGAACACGATGTATCAGCGCAGCCCCCCCTCAGATACTCACACTGGACCACCAGGGAAGCCCCCCAACATGTGGCTGGCCAGGTACATCCTCCATGGCCATCCATATGTGCCCACAAATGGGCACTGACTGGCACCACAGAGTAATAGCTGAATTGAGTAATGCCTATCAGTGCTCATCGGTGCCGCCATATTGGTGCTTTTTCAGTGCAGAAGAAAACGTACTTTATTTACAAAAAAATTTACAGAAACAAAGAAAATTTTTTTTTTTTTTCAAAATTTTCAATCTTTTTTTTTTTTTTTATTTGTTGCGCAAAAAAAAAAAAATCGCAGAGGTGATCAAATGCCACCAAAAGAGCTATATTTGTGGGAACAAAATGATAAAATTAGTTTGGGTTTAGTGTAGCACAGGGCTTGACAAATCCCAGGCGCCAGGTTGCAACTAGAAATTGTGCCCTGGCGCCTGGGTTTTTGTCACTGACAGGTGCCTCTGTTGCTCTGTGTCTGGTGCCTCCGGACACAGAGCACTGTCTGGTAGTCGGATGGAGCAGGAAGAGAGCAGCTCAGCAGCCTCCGACATCCTCCTCCCTTCTCCACACACTGTTGGCAGAGCAGCGCCACAGTGTGTGTAGAGAGGAGCTTTCAAAATTGAGCCTGAATGTCTGGGTGGGCGGAACCCAGCTTTCCAACACCAGCCAATGGGATGAGATCTGGGTGGGCCGATAAGTGTATGTGGCCCCTCCCCTTTCTTAAGCAGCCCAATCATTGGCTGGATAGCTGCCGGTCCCGCCCACCCCGAGTCCCGCCCACCTCTGACATCATGCTGAATGTGTCAGCTCCTCTCTCTCCATACAGTTTCACACAGTGCAGCACTGCAGGGAGCATTCAGTTTCACAGTTACACTATCGGCTGTGAAACCTGCCAGTGCCACATGCCAATGCCAGTTAGTGCCACCTGCCAGTGCCAACCAGTGCAATCCGGTGCCACTTGCCAACCTGTGCCAGTGCCACCTGCCAGTGCCACCTGCCAGTGCCACCTGCCAGTGCCACCCAGTGCCACCTGCCAGTGCCAGTTAGTGCCACTTGCCAGTGCCAACTAGTGCCACTTGCCAATCAATGCCAGTTAGTGCCACCTGCCAGTGCCAACCAGTGCCACCTGCCAGTGTCAACCAGTGCCACTTGCAAATCAGTGCCAGTGCCAACCATTGCCACCTGCCAATGCCAGTTAGTGCCACCTGCCAGTTAGTGCCACGTGCCACCTGCCAGTGCCATCCAGTGCCACCTGCCAGTTAGTGCCACCTGCCAATGCCACCTGCCAGTTAGTGCCACGTGCCAGTGCCACCTGCCAGTGCCAGTTAGTGCCATCTGCCAGTGCAATCCAGTGCCACTTGCCAATCAGTGCCAACCTGTGCCACGTGCCAACCATTGCCACCTGCCAGTGCCACCTGCCAATGCCAGTTAGTGCCATCCAGTGCCACCTGCTAGTGCCACCTGCCAGTTAGTGCTACCTGCCAGTGCCATCCAGTGCCACCTGCCAATGCCAGTTAGTGCCACCTGCCAATGCCAGTTAGTGCCACCCGCCAATGCCATCCAGTGCCACCTGCCAATGCCAGTTAGTGCCACCCGCCAATGCCATCTGCCAGTGTCACTTGCCAGTGCCAACCATTGCCACCTGCCAGTGCCAGTTAGTGCCACCTGCCAATGCCACCTGCCAGTTAGTGCCAGTTGGTGCCACTTGCCCATTAGTGCCACGTGCCAGTGCCAACTGCCAGTGCAATCCAGTGCCACTTGCCAATCTGTGCCACCCATTGCCACCTGCCAGTGCCACCTCCCTATACCAGTTAGTGCCATCTGCCAATGTCACCTGCCAGTGCCAAGCAGTGCTACCTGCCAGTGCCAGTTAGTGCCACCTGCCAGTGCAATTCAGTGCCACCTGCCAATGCCAGTTAGTGCTACCTGCCAGTGCTAATCGGTGCTAACTGCCAGTGCCATCCAGTGCCACCTGCCAATACCAGTGCCATCTGCCAGTGCCACCTGCCAGTGCCAGTTAGTGCCACCTGCTAGTGCAATCCAGTGCCACCTGCCAATCTGCCACCCATTGCCACCTGCCAGTACAATCCAGTGCCACCTGCCAATGCCAGTTAGTGCCACCTGCCAATGCCATCTGTCAGTGTCACGTGCCACCTTCCAGTGCCACCTGCCAATGCCAGTTATTGCTACCTGCCAATGCCAGTTATTGCCACCTGCCAGTGCCACCTGCCAGTGCAAATCCAGTGCCACTTGCCAGTCAGTGCCAGTTAGTGCCACCTGCCAGTGCAATCCAGTGCCACCTTCCAGTGCCAGTTAGTGCCATCTACCAATGCCATCTGTCAGTGCCACCTGCCAGTGCATTCCAGTGCCACTTGCCAATCTGTGCCACCTGCCAGTGCCCATCAGTGCCACCTGCCAGTTTCTCATTAGTGGCACCTCAGTGCTGCCTATTGGTGCCCATCAGTGCCACCTGTCAGTGCCCATCAGCTCCAACCTCAATGCCACCCCATCAGTGTCCATTAGTGTAGTCTATCAAAGCACATCAGTGAAGGAGAAAAAAAACTTTTTTGCAAAATCTTATAACAAAACAAAAGTGTGTTTGTTTTTTTTAATTTTTTTTTATATTGTCTTTCTCTTGGCATCAGGTATGAGCAATTCTTCTTATTGTCCGATGCCCCAGACATGCAGTTCTGGGCGATGGGCAGATGATTTAAATAACCGGCTCCTAACTTTTTCAGCTGGCTCCTAGATTCTAAGCAAATTTGTCAAGCCCTGGTGTAGCAAGACCGTGCAATTGTCATTCAAATTGCAACAGCGCTGAAAGCTGAAAATTGGCATGGGCAGGAAGGTGTATAAGTGCCTGGTATTGAAGTGGATAAAAAATTACAAGCCAACAGCCGCAAAGGCTGCCAAACTATGTCGATTTCCATTCACAGAAAGCTGTCAATGAGTGACGGGCTCTGCCCAGCCACCACTCAGCCATGTCTTTTTAAAATTGTGACAGCTAGCGGGGGAAGGGGGGTTTAGAAGTTCTCCGCTAGCTGTCAGATTGGGGAGGTGCAGGGGGCGGGTCTGTTAGTAACATGTAACACTTAGAATATGGATGTAACCTGTTATGAATGGTGAACTTGTTTTTAATCCACTGCCTCTCAATTAGAAGCAGCATTGTCATATTGCCTTCCCGCCTTCCTTGGGCTGCCTATTGGGACTATCAGAGAGAGGTGGCCCAATGGCCAATCAAACAAGTCTGCACACAGGCTGGGAACATTGCTTCTAACCGTAAGATAGTGGTTTAGCGTTTTCAGCCCTCAACGAGAAGGGCTGTTAATGGTACAGTCTCCAACTTAGAGACTTTGCAACAGATGCGCAAAATATGATTTGCTCTGTCCGACTTTCTCCTACTTTGTCCGCATTCCAATGATTCTTGAAAACTCATCTCTATCTGGCCCCCACCTAACAACTGTACATTTATTTTCTCCATCGGCACATCCCCCACAGTTATTACCTCTTGTATCTCTTGACCTTCCCTCTTAGATTGTAAGCTCTAGGGAGCAGGGCCCTCTGATTCCTACTTTATTAAAGTGCATTGTATTTGTACTTCGTTCAAGTTGTAAAGTGCTGCGTAAACTGTTGCTGATACTGTATATAAATCTTGTATTCTAATACTAATTTGCTTAAGAAACTTGTGTACAGTGAGGCATGATGCGAAACATACACTGTAAGGAAAGGTAAGCATATTCTGCTGGGAAGGAAGGTGTTAAAGTGATTATTAAGAGGGCTTCCTACCAATAGGAACTTTGATACATACCTCTTTTGCTGCCTGTATAACTAAATGCTTCATTAGTAAGGGGGCCTCCTATTGATTTGCTTCTTTTAGGCTTCTTCAATAAGTTATTTATTCTGTTTACTCCACTCACTGGGTCTCCTCTGCCAATAATACCATCTGGAGTAATCCACTTCTTCACAAATGTCTTAGTTCTGGCTTCTTGTCTTCTGTGGAGCTTCAGTTCCTACATCAACTCTTCCATGAGGGTCAGCTGAAAACAAAATTTGTGATTCAGCCGAAATCTTTCTATTGCTACCTGCAGCTGCGGCATTCAGTTATTTGTCAATTTTAATTGCATATGGTAACTCTTCAGCAAACCTACTCTCACCCAATGGCACCGAGTTGATCTCTAAGTACTAATCGGCACTACTCCATGCCAAATTGTCTGTTCCTCTCTGAATTGGAGCTAAATGGTATGAGATGCTCCCTCACTAGTCAGAGGATGATTGGGAGGATTTTGAGGACACCTACATGACCTTGGTAATATCTTGTAAGGATAGACTCCTACGAATCAAAGTATACCATCAAAACCCTATTAAAGCGGAGATCCACCCTAAAGTGGACCTTCCGCTCATTGGAATCTTCCCCCCCCTCCGGCGCCACAATTGGCACCTTTCAGGGGGGAGGGGGGAGGGGGGTGCAGGTACCTGTACAGTACAGGTATCTGCACCCACTTCCGGGATGGCTCTCTGCGGAAAGGGGCGTAGATTACGCCCCTTTCCGAAAGTCCCCCGCTGCCTGCTGGGAAACGCAAAGATCCCAGAGGCAGTGGGTCCATCCTTATTGAGCAGCGTGACTCGCGCATGCGCAGTACGGAACCGGGAAATGAAGCCGAAAGGCTCCACTTCCTGATTCCCATACCCAAGATGGCGGCGGCAGCACCCGAGAGTCGATCGAGAGATCGGCTTCGGGTGCCGACATCGCGGGCGCGCTGGACAGGTAAGTGTCACTATTTTAAAAGTCAGCAGCTGCAGTATTTGTAGCTGCTGGCTTCTAAAAAAAAAAAAAATAAAAACGCGGACTCCCGGCGGACTCCCGCTTTAAACATAAATGATTGTATAACTTGAAACTCCAACATCTCCACTATGCTTTTGCCTCTGTGGCCAGCAGGCAGACGTTTACCATGCCTGTGGTTGTGTCCTCCGCCATGGATCTCCCTAATATCAGATGTTCTAAGGTGTGTTTTTTAGGGATGCTGGAGGAACTTCATGTTGGCTTTCACATAAAAAAAAAAAAAGGAGAATATTCAATTTCTATGCTAAGAAAACTATCTGACTCACTTGGAATAGATCATTTGCCCCCATTCTATTAGAATTGAAACAACTAGTTAATACAGCGCTTCCTTACTACTAACTTACCTATACTGTCACCCCTAACCAATTTGAAATAAATTTGGCTCTATGGACCCAATCTGTTCTCATAGCCTGACCTTAATGAGTTCTCTTTAGACCACAGTATATCTGCTCATACTTCAATTCATATATTATTTGATTAGTACCTTCATGTCAATTTCTTGATGTTATTTTGTATGTTTATTATATTATTTTTTTTCTCCCCGTAAGTATTGTCATTTTTTACATGAGAATAATGTAGCGTATTTAAGAAAAAAAAAAAAAAGAAAGATTCCTCCATCTCTGCCTGGGTCTCTGTAGTTCTACATGCTGACCTCTATGACGCTGTCTCCTGCAAAGTATTGTAAGCACATGGGTTACAAATGCACACACATAAAAACTTGTAGTAGAGTAATTGTGCTCCTAATTGTCTTTTATAAATCTCTCTCCCTGTGTTTGGTGCTCTGTAAAGAGTTGTGAAAGCTGGTGTCGTAACATAAATTAATGGAAGTAAACCAATTTTCTGCTAGTAAGCGTTGATGGGCTATAAGTTCATTGTTTTCTTCTGTTTTAGCATTTCCCTTTTTCAAATAATTCTGAGAAGTTGTGATATTGTGACAGAGAAGCACACAAGCCTAATTTATTGGTTGCTATGAGTACTAATCTGACACACTTTATGTTCTCTACCATGTGACGGCACATGATTCCATGTGATTTGAAGGATTTTTTTTACATTTATTTTCAAGTCATGATGCTCCTTGGGTAATTGTGTTTTTATGCTTAGGTTTTATTCACAAAATTTTTCATTTTGAATACTAGCTGAATAAAATTCAAAATTTAAATTTACCAATGTTTTTAATATTTTTGTATAGTTATAGCTGGTGTGCTAAGCTGCACATTAACTTGTGTCTTAAATTTGTGAGCTCTGCTTTGCATCTCCCTCGTGTTTTGATGATCTCGCCAGATTTTTTTGTATTCTCCTTCCTACTATTGTGTGATCCAGAAAATAAAATCCATTAGAGAGAGAAAAACTGAGACTTCTCATGATGGCTGCTGCCAGTTTACAAGCACAGATCTTGTCTTAGAGATTACTTTAGGAATTCTGCTTGACTGGATCCTGAAATAGTAACTGATTTACTTCTAAAAGCTTATATTGTAACTATCAAAATGGGTTTTGAATAGTGCATATTTTGGCATTTGCTAGGCACAGTGGTAAAATAGCTGATATTTCAGTTAAAGAGGAACTGTAGTCTTCTCACATAATTTGAAATAAAAACATCTTTGCCATTCTGAAGCTTCCCTCCAACCACTTTGCAAATTTATTTTGAATATACTGTGATTCTGCACTTGCCAAATATGCTGCAGAAATATTCCTCCACTGAGTCTGGCTGCAACCATTTGAACTGTGGGCAGCTGAAGCTGCTGCCTGTTCACTTCCTGGATTTACACACTCACCTCCAGCTCTGCACCTCTCATTGGCCCCTTATGGCTCACCCCCCCCCCCCCCCCCCCCCCCGGCAAACTCTCTTCTCACAAGATAGAGAGAGCTGTGTATGATATCATAAGCCTAGGCCAATGACCAGACAAGAAACAGGGAGTGGGCTGTATGAGGGATTTACTGGCAGAAAAAAAGTTTTACTATCCAAAGTTAAAACAAGGGCAGAAGATTTATCAGATGACGTTACAATTAATGGGCTGTATTTTAGCCCAGTAAAAAAAAAAAAATGAAAGCTGTACTTAGTTTTTTTTCAAGCTGCAGTGTGCAAGAGGCCTTACAGCAGAGTTCCACCCAAAAATTGAACTTCCGCTGATCCCGTTCCCCCCCCCCCCCCCGTGTCACATTTAGCACCTTTCAGGGGGAAGCAGATACCTGTCTAATACAGGTATTTGCTCCCACTTCCAGTGATAGATCGCCACAGAATCTGTTGGGTCTGTCTGTGGGATGCATCCAGTAGTCCCTGCAGGAGGGATAAGAATGGTTCCACCTGTCTCGGCAGGATGGAGCAGCTGGGCATTCCCTGGGAGATCGACTAGTAGGTTCAACACCCAACCAAACTTCCGGAGAGTTTGTATGGTGATCGCCACATCCTCCCTTAATTCTGAGGTGGAAGCTGCTCTCAGGAGGAGGCCATCCAGGTAACCGACGACTGTGGTCCCTCGTTGTCTTAGCAATGACAGAATTGGGCTAGCACCTTGGAGAAGACTCTTGGCGCTGTCATTACGCCAAAAGGGAGAGCGCAAATCTTATACCTCTTTCACACCACACCGCCTATAGCGTAGGCGGTAAAACGCTGCTATTTTTAGCGGCGTTTTTTACCCCGCTAGTGGCCGAGAGAGGGTTATAACCACCAGCAATACGCCGCAATAGCGGCGTTTTGCCGGCGGTATTACAGCGCTGCCCCATTGATTTCAATGGGGAGCAGCAGTGGAGGAGCAGTAAACACACCGCTCCTTCACCGCTCCAAAGAAGCTGCTAGCAGGACTTTTCCCTGACGTCCTGCCAGCGAACCGCTGTAGTGTGAAAGCCCTCGGGCTTTCACACTACAGACAATGGTGCAGCTTTTTTAGGGCGGATTGCAGGCGCTATTTCTAACGCTATAGCGCCTGCAAAACGCCCTGGTGTGAAAGGGGTCTAAGAAGCCTCTGATGCTCAACGTATATGAGGACATGCAAGTATGCGTCCTTGATGTCCAAGGACGCCAAGAAATCCCCCCTGATGGAGTGCAGCGACCACGGAGCGAACCGATTCCATCCTGAATTTTTGTACTTTCATAGCTTCTGACGCCATGCTGACCCACTCTCGCCTTTCACCACTAGGGACCTAAGGCAAGCCACAAAAAATGCCCACCCCCCTAGCTGCCACAGACTGAGGGGCCCTCTTGTTTTTAGGCTATTTTTTAAGTATCTGTGTGTTGCCATGTGGGAGGACTGCCATGGCAGATTCTTGCAGCCATGGTTTCCCCGCGCTCTCACGCATTTTTTTGTTGAGGGTGCCCGCTGCCATTTTCTAGTAGCCTCAGTTTTGCTTTACTCTAACGCTGGGTGGCTGGTTCAGTCTGGAACAGCGCAAAACTGACACAGAACACCTCATCGGCACAGGGGAGAGCTGACGTCAGCAGCGCAGTACCTGGGTCAGGATAGTGAGTCCTGCGGGGTGCCCCTCAGTCTGTGGCAGCTAGGGGGGTGGGCATTTTTTTCTTTTTCTCTGAAGTTGGTTGACGGACACAGCAGGAAGCAGAGTGAGGGGGTATAGCCAGTAGGACCGACCCTGGGCAGTACTGTGCAGTTTTGATGTTCTGCCTAGTCCTCTCCTGAAGGTGGCAATATAACAATAAGGTCAAGATTAAAGGTGCTGTGTCCGTCAATGAACTGCAGAGAGAAGGATTTTACGGTGAGTACAAAAAGGAAGTCTCAGAATACGCAGGTTGTTCCTTCGGAGTCTATTTTCCAGGTCATCGGTGTGATTAGCATGATGGTTAGTTTGCGAGCCCACTATTTTAAGACTGGATGGATATAAATCAATGATTTTTTTTACATTTAAAAAAAATCTGTTTTTTTTTTTATTTATTTAGATTTTTATCAAATTTTAATAAAATGCTTTTGGAGTAAAAATCAAATTTTTTATTTTATTTAAGATGCATTAAAAATGTAGCTTATTAAGCATGAAATGGAGCTTTGTTATGTAGCCTGAGGCTTTCTGCAATATTTAAATTTTTGGTAAACTCATTCAATGAATTCAAGCTGAGATAACATGCACTGCATTGATGCATTCACACAATTTCAGAGTAACCATGAGATAAAACAAAGCTGGGGAATATTCCTTTATCCCATTGTTTTGCAAATCTATGTACACTACAAACTGATTGATTTTGGTTATGATATCGCTGTTTTACTAACCTGACAGCTTATTATTCTAAATAGGAAACCTTCATTTTGTTTACATATATTAAATATTCTAACTACCAGCAAGAATAAGTCCTTGCATTTAAAAAGCATCTGTAATTTCAGAACCATCGTGGCAGCGCCTGTTAGCGGGCATCCACTTACCTGCTGCCGCCACGTCCCTCACCTTGTTGTGTCACTGCTGCATCACCAGACGTCCCATTAAAGTGAATGGGACTATCGGTGAGTCAACAGCGGGTCAGAGGAGGATCTGCTGTGAGACAAACGACAGTTGCTTTTTTAAAATTATGATTTAAATCAAGCCTTTTTACTAGTGATTTAAATCAAATCCACTCTGCTTTCAAGATGTCACTGCATGGGGCCCAACTCATCCTCTATGGTGCTCATCCGGCCTTCAAGAGCACATGTGCGCTCCTGTACTTTCTGCATATTGCATCACGTGATCGTGACATCCTCTCTGAGATGATGGAATTGAGTGGAGAGGGAGGTCAGAGTATGGTTACCGTTCCGCGCAGCCACACACATCCTTGAGTGTCGGCTCCTGTGCAGGACTAGGTAAAGAAGAATGACTAGCATCAGGCCAGTTCTCTCTGCCCCCCTCCTTCCACCTTGACCCACTCCACCATGACATCCCCCTCTGTTACCTCGATTGGTGCTGCAGTCAATGTCCTCGCAGCTTTCTCAGTCACAGGTGTGGCAGGGGCCATCTTGGCAGAGGTAATCATTGCCTCACTCCTGGAAAAACGTTCCAGCTGCTCTGCTACACTTCTGCCTCCATCTTTGTCATGGAACGGGCCATGGAATTTGAGCTGCACGATTTTGGATTTTTTTTTTTTTGCTTAGAGTAAACATCACAGTTCTCTCTTGATTCTTGGTGTAACATCATCTTTCACATTATACAAAAAAATTGGGCTAACCTTACGGTTTGTAAAGTTAGCCTAATTTCTTTTTTTTTTATGTGAAAGATGTTGCTCTCTTTTTCCTAAAAACAAACAAAAAAAAAATGCAACAGTCTTCATTTTATTCTCCAGGGTCTCTGCAAAAAAATAAAAAATGTGTTCATGTATGCATGTGTGCGTGCGCGCGTGTGTGTATGTATATATATATGTGTGTGTGTGTGTGTGTATGTGTGTATAATATATATATATATATATATATATATATATATATATATATATATATATATATATATATATATATATATATATATATATATAATATTTATTTAGAGGTCGACCGATATGGGTTTTTCTCTGGCCGATGCCGATATTTAAATATCATGGCGGCCGATATATGATGTCGATTTTTTTTTTTTTTTTTTTTTTTTGGGCCGATATGTTAGGCTGATTTTTATTTTATTTCTATTTTATTTTGTTTCCCTTTTTTTTATTTATTTTTTTTTTTTATCCTACTTCATCTCATAAAATCTAACAGACACCTTTTCCCACTGGGCAGTTTTTCAGGCGCTTTTGGGCTAAAAATAGAGCCTGTAAAGTGCCTGCAAAATGGCGCCCCGGCAGTCCGTGTGAAAGACAGAGTGCTTTCACACTGAGGCAATGCGCTGGCAGGATGTTAAAAAAAATAAAAAAAAAAATAAATAAAAGTCCTGCAAGCAGCATGTTTGGCGTGGTGTATACCACTCCTCCACCACTCCTGCCCATTGATATTAATGAGCACCACTGCCGAAGCGCATGCAATGCGATTTGGCAGCGGTGCTTCACGGGCGCATTTAACCTTTTTCCTCGGCCGCTAGCTGGGTTATATGTGCCCCACTAGCAGCCGAATAGCGACGCTAAAATGATGGTAAAGCGCCGCTAAAACTAGCAGCGTTTTTACCATCAACGCATGCCCACTCCAGTGTGAAAGCAGCCTTCATAAGTGATACAGAAAATGTCTTACATTAAACATTTACTAAACAAAACAAACCTCCAATCAGTTTACTTGTATGTATGATTTAGATAAAAAACAAAAAAACTATATATTAAATAAAAACAGGTAGTCAAAACTTTTGGACGAAAAAAAAAATGGGCTAACTAAAAACTACTGTTTTTTTTTTTTTTATTTATTTTTAAATCATTTAGTGTATTTTTTTCCCCAAAAAATTGCATTTGAAAGACCTCTGCGCAAATGCGTGTGACATAAAATATTGCAACAACTGCTATTTTATTCCCTAGGATCTCTGCTAAAAAAATATATATAATTTTTGGGGGGTCTAAGTGATTTTCTGGCAGAAAATACAGGATTTTTACTTTTTTTTTTTTTTTTTTACTAAGTGTCAGAAAAGATTTAGTCTTTAAATGGTTAAACTGAGAACTCTACACACAGAGTGGAGTTCATTCATTCAAGTGTAAACATTGTATCTCTTTGCTCTTTTCTTGGCAGACTGCCCAGAGAGGAGGAAAGTCGCTTCTATGAAGACTCGGGCAACTTGAATTGACTTCTATTACAAGTCATTTGCAAGTCGCGCTGTAGTTCTAAATCGGCCTTTTTATCAGCACAATCGGCCAATGGCGATTAATTAAAAAACGGCAAATATCGGCCGGCCGATATAGCAGTCGACCTCTAATTCGAAGTAATTTTATGGCAAAAACTACAGATTTTAACTTGTAAGCAACAAATGTCTGACCCTCCTTTACAGACAGAAATGCATTCCTTTCAGGGGTGCCCACTTTCCCCTTTAATTTTTAACCTAATACTGGAGCCCTTAGCCAACCTTATCAGAGTACACCCTGACATTACAGGCTTCCATACCCACAAATCTGAACATGTCATCAGCTTATTCGCAGATGACATAATTCTGATGCTTACGAATCCTGAAACTTCCCTGGCTTCGGTACATGCAGTCCTACAAATGTTTAATAAAGTATCTTATTATAGGGTGAATGAAAGCAAATCTTACGTACTAGGAATAGGAATACATCCATTTTTACAAAGAGAGCTCAGTTCACGGTTTCCATACGCTTGGAGCAATGATGGGGTCAAATACCTAGGGATTTTCCTGACTGCGTCCACCAGAAAACTATTCTCGGCCAATTATACGCCCTTTCTTAACTCTCTGCCATTGAAACTTCAGGATCTAGCTAAAGCTGAGCTGCTTTGGTCAGGACGTTTGGCAGCGTTTAAAATGGTGCTATTACCACAGATCCTTTATTCAGGGCACTACCCATTCTAGTCCCCAACTCATATTTTACCAAAATGCAATCTATAATTAATAAATTCTTATGGAAAGGGAAGAAAGCAAGATGGGTCTTCAATAAATCGATAGCAGTGAGGAGAGCAGGGGGGGTGGGGAATGTATTGATTAAAGACTACTACACGGCCTTGGTTCTCGCGCAACTGAGAACGTGGTTCCCAAACTCACCCAAAGCAAAATGGCAGGAACTGAAGGAGTTCCAGATTTCAGGTACCATTACCTATAATTTAATGGCTAACACTCTCAAACGGACGTCTAATGTCTCTCTGGCCCCAACAATCCGAGCATCCTTACAGGCCTGGAAGATATTACTTGATACGCATCACACCAACACTCCTCTATCTTCAATTCAGATACCTCTTACATGCTTATCGGAGATTATTCCAGATCTCCGGATAACGCATTGGGTCAGGAAAGAGGTTAACACCATTGCTGACCTACTCATAGGACCCTCCATGAAAACGTTTAGGTCGCTGCAAATCGAATTTGGTCTTGGGGATTCTGACCAATATAGGTACACCCAAATACAACATTTTCTAAAAGACAACTCTCCTATCTCGATTGAACTACTGTGGAGGGTTTTCCTCTACTTCACTAATGCATCCACCAACATTAAGGGAATTTCCCTGTTTTACAACTCAATAAATGATAAATTGTCGTTTACCAAAAGCTCTAATATTATGGCTTGGGAACACGACTGGGGAGCCCAATACCCTACAGGCACTTCAAATCACGTACTCTGCCACCAAGTGTATCAACTTATGGGAATTAACGCAAAAAATACTCCTGAGGTGATGTCTAACTCCCTACAGAGTGTCCAAATTCGATAAACGAGCATCCCCATTGTGTTGGAGGCAGTGCGGTTGTGTGGGCACGCTCTTTCACATTTTGTGGGATTGTGCTAGCATTCAAACACCCTGGGACAAAGTGTTCTATGCGATTGAGAGAATCTTAAAACTACAGATTCCCAAAAACCCAGGTATGGCTATTCTCTCACTTGACATAGATACACTACCCAAAAATGCAAGAGACTGGTAATCATGACACACTGGGGAGATCAAAATCCCCCTGATTTGAGAGAAATAATACTTACTACCAATGCTCATGCCAAATATGAGATCATGTTTGCTTCATCCCAGGGCAAATATGCGATGGTACAGGCACCATGGAAACCGTGGACTGACTGGTACAGATCAGAATGACATCTCTATAACGGCTTTGCCTAATTAAGTAATAGGTGAAAATTACAATTGGCATAAGGGACTGTGTATATATGTTCTTTCTTTTTTGTGTTGCTCTTCTTCTATCTCTTGTTTTTACAAACTCTGTATAGAACTCTGTTCAAATCATGCTACCTTTTACTCCCTCCCTCAATGCAAGATCAAAGATACTGAATTTTATTAGTTTCAGGGTTTTACCCATTCAATAGAATTATAAAACCAACCGGGAGGGGCGGGGGGTCCTTTATGCCCTAAACACAGTGTGAACCCAGTTGGGGTGTGGGGCTGGAGGAAACCTAGCTCTTCCACTGTATAGGAAATGAGAGGGGTTGACATCGCTCTACCCTAGCTTTAGCCCAAATGAGGTTTGAACTGTATAAGATATATCTAGTATGGCCGTTTAGGCCATGCAAACAAATGCTGTTTATTTTCTTAAGATGCAAATTTTACACTCTGTTTGAAGTAAGTTTGTATACCTTCTGAATACTTTAATAAAAATTTTATTGAGAAAAAAAAAAGTGCATTACTTTGATCTAAAAGAACCAAGATATTGTTTCTCTTTATTGCTGTTGATAAACATTTGCCTGGGGAGTTTTTTTTTTCCTTTCTTTTTGACAGCTCTGCTTGGCACTGTACTTTAACATGAATCACCTGAAGGTATTGAAATCGCATTAACGATTTTTTAATCGTGCAGCTCTTGTATTTATGTATGTGTGTGTGTATATTTGTATGTGTGTATTCCCCCACTGACAGTTAAAATGTGTAAATAAAAAATAAATAAAATAAAATGGCAATTATCAGTCGTTAAGGAGGGCGGCTGCCGCGTCCTTAACAAATGATGACTCATTTAGTTGTCAGTGGGGAACTAAAATCCCAGCAATTGGAGCTGTGTAAAAAAAAAAAAAAAAAAAAAAGAAAAGCAGCTCGGCAATGTTTATCAACAATGTTGCTCAGGTGAAAGATAAACATTGTTTCTTTTTGTATCCTACAGCTTTTCTTCATCTACAGATCAAAGGGGATGAGCTTTGGTCTGCAGATTTTTTTAATTTTTTTTTTTGGTTCCTCCATTTAACCCTTTACCCCAATCAACATTTTCTTCACTTATAATTTTATAAACTATTAAAAATGAAAACTTTTTTCTTTATCGTACATCACGGGACACAGAGTCATAGTAATTACTATGTGGGTTATAGGCCACCTTCAGGTGATGGATACTGGCACACCCTAAGAAGGAAGTCCACTCCCTATATAACCCCTCACACTACTGGGAGTACCTCCTGTTTTTTTTCACCAGTGTCTTAGGTGTTGGTCACGAGTAACAATGTGCTATGCTGAGCTCCACCGGAATATTCCTTGTTGGGACAGGCTATGCAACTGGATCCATTCAAAGTGTCTCTTTGGGCCAAATTGAATGGTACCTGGGTCTCGTGGCGGAAGAAACAAGGTTTAGCCGATAACACTTCTCTTTTTAGGGTGCTGGACCCCAGGATCCAGTGCTTTGTTTTTTTTCAGCCATAAAGTTTTCCTCTGCGGTGGGTGCTTTACAGGTCCAGGAGTGTTTGATCCCCCCCCCGATAAAAATGGGCCCTGGTTCCTGAAGGTTTTTTTTTTTTTTTTTTTTTTTTTATTACGGAGCCCACTATGAGGGGAGAAGATTGGGTCTGTTGGTTTTACAACAGAAACTCTGCTGTGGGAAAGGTAAGTGGTGATTTCTAAAGGAATATAATTTTCTTATGACTTGTCTCCTTTTAAAAGTCACCACCGAGGGCTGTATAGAGCACATAACTTGTCATGCTTTCCTCTGATAACTCTATCAGCAGAAGCTGCAGCTTTCCCTCCGGTTAGCAGTCCCAAGCCTCCGGTAAGATGTTGGGGGGGGGGATTTTTTTTCTCCAAACCTGGACAAAAAAGCTTTCCCTCTCTCCCTAGATAGAGCGGGAAGCCAGAACGATCATGGGATGCTGCTCCATTTTCCACAGCCTCTGCACGGCGGTTCTGTCCGCTCTCCTCCTCCCTGCCCACCCTGCACACTTGCCAATCCCGTCGGATCGAAGGCCCACACTCGTGCGGGGAAACCGCTCTTTAAAAAAAAAAAAGGGGGTGTGGTGGGAATATGGAGGGGGCGTGGCTTAGCACTGCGTTGACATGCAGCAACGTCCAGCGTTGGGACTACATTTAAAAACTGTTTTGCTGACTGCAGCTGTTGGAAAAACACTAGAGCAAAAAGGGGGCATGTAAGTGGGACACAGATATTCCCTTGGTACATTTACTAAAGCACATGGCTGAGCACGAACAGCGGCAGTTGCTGGACTATTTGCTCAAGTAGCAGGGGCAATTTCTTCTGATAGTACCTCTGCATTTGTGCATCGGGCTATGGTCAGAAGGGGAGGCAGAATCGCCCCCAAAAATCTCAAAAGGGACTCCCTCAAGCTCAAAAAAGCCTAAACTTATCTCTACAATGGGATCCTCCCCTGAGAGATCTGAGGTGGCTGGTCAGAGTGAGCCATCAGGGCTGTCAAATGTTGCAACTGTTTTCAACACTGCAGCCCCTGTCTATATTACTGAAGAGTTTTTTTTTCTGCAGCCATGATGGGTTTGGAAGAAAGGTATTAATCGCATCCCAGTGTGGGACAAAATGCGTCGGATCCCCTTCCATTACCGAGGACCCTCCAAACTGAGGAACTGGGGGTGGGAGAAGACTAATTTCTCTCAGGGGAACGTGAGGAGGCTGATGGCGACTCTTATGAGGGGTCAAATTCGGAAGATCAGCTGCATCTGAAAGACTGGTGCAGTCTCTTACTGAAATGGTCCGTTCCACATTTATGCTACCCCGAACTGAGTCGGTTGATGAGCCCACTTCTTGTTTGGGTTCGCTAAAGCCTCCTCAAGCTGTTCATGCCTTTCCTGTCCATCCATTGCTGGAAAAGCTTATGTATTCTGAGTGGGATCACCCAGATAAGCTTTTTTCCCCTCCTAAAAAGTTTTCAACACTTGATTCTATGGAGGAAAAATGCACTAAGAAGTGGGGGATACGAGCAATTGACATTGCTATATCCTCTGTGAATAAAAGTTTGACTTGTCCGGTAGGCAATGCTCAAATGCTTAGGGATCCAATGGATAAGAAGTTGGAATTCTTATTAGACCCTTATTAGGCACTTTTTCTCTGGAAGGTTCAGTGACTCGGCCTGAGCTGGCAGCAATTGGTGTATGTCAGTCCTTGAGAGACCAATTTAAACAGATGCTCAAGGTTATTCCAGATCAGCAGGTGCAGGATTTAGCAGAGCTACCAGGGGCTTTATGTTTTGCTATAGACACTATGAGGGATTCTATTCTCCAGGCCCTCATGCCTTAAGCTTGGGCTGGTGCATATGCGTAGAATCTTATGGTTGAAAAAGTGGTTCAGCCAAAGCGCCATGCAAAAAGTTCCTGTTCCTGGCTAGTTTTCCATTTCATGGTGAATGGCTGTTCGGGGATGGCTTGGATAGATACATCCAAAAAATTTCTAGTGGAAAAAGTACCTTTTTTACCAGTTAAGAGGAGTAAACGTATTTCATTTAAACAAGCTCATTCTCCAGTGCCAGGGGCATCTGCCTCCAGACAGTCACAATGGGCTCCACCATCAAGTTCAAGAGGCAAACCTCAGGGTCAACCCCAGGGACAAAAATTCCTGGGGGAAGAAACCTACAAGACAATTCAAAAGCCTCCTTATGAAGGGGTGCCCCCACTCGTTTGCGTGGGGGGAAGACTTCTTCTTCAGTTCTCAATGGTCTGGCAGGAACAGTGTCAAGACAGATGGATGACTTCCTCAATAACTCTAGGGTACAAACTAGAGTTCTAGAAGTTTCCGTCTCCTCCTTTTCTCAGATCAAATGTTCCCAGGGATCCAGAGAAAAATACATCTTTCAAGCATTGGACCATCTTTTGTCTCAAAAGGTGTTATCGGTGCTCCCCATGCAAGAGCAGGGATGGCGATATTATTCAAACCTTTTCATAGTACCAAAACCAAATGGAGATGTCACACCCATTCTAGATCTCAAAGATCTAAACCAGTTTCTGATCCTGGCTCCTCCTCTAGCCAAATTAAGGGCCCAAGGTATAACTATTATAGCTTACCTAGATGATCTGCTCTTGATAGACCAGTCGGTAGCCCGCTTAGACCAAAGTATGGTCACTGCAGCCAACTACCTAGAATACCTAGGTTGGATTCTCAACGTAGGGAGATTAGAATACTTGGGTCTGATCATAAATACAGCCCAGAAAAGGGTATTCTTGCTCCAGGTGAAGATCAGTGCCATAAAGGAAATCATTCAGGAGGTCAAGGCAAAGAAGAATCCTTCTATTCAACTTTTCAGGAGGTTGTTGGGAAAGATGGTGGCTTCATTTAACACTGTTCCTTATGCTCAATTCATTAGAGGCTACTGCAAAACAGTATCCTATCGGCTTGGAACAAATAGGTTCAAGCTCTAGATTTCCCAGTGTGTCTGTCTCCAAGGGTGTGCCGGAGCCTCAGTTGGTGCAGAAGGGAAAATCCTTTCTACCAGTTGCCTGGAAGGTGGTAACAGATGCCAGCCTTTCAGGTTGGGGAGCAGTCCTGGAAGAGGCAACTCTCCAAGGGAAAGGGTCCAGATCAGAATTAACCTTAACCATTAACAGTCTAGAGGTTTGGGCAGCGCGCTTGGCCTTGAGGGCCTGGACGTTCAGGTTACGGAATTGTCCTGTCAGGATCCAATCCGACAATGCCACAGAAGTCGTGCGGCCCAGAGAGAAGTGAATCATAATCTTAACTTGTGCAGAAAACAATGTACCATGCCTATTAGCGGTCTTCATTTCAGGAATAGAAAATTGGCAGGCCGTCTACTTGAGTTGTCAGCCGTTGTTCCCGGGAGAATGGTCCCTGCACCCCAATATTTTCCTGACAATATGCCAAAGATGGGTTATCTCAGATGTAGATCTGTTTATGTCCAGGTTCAACAAAAAGGTTGACAACTTTGTGTCAAGAACAAGGGATCCATTAGCCTTTGGAACAGATGCCTTGGTGTTCCCATGGAATCCGTTCTCACTGATTTATGCATTCCCTCCTTTTCTACTATATAGGAAAAAGTGTTGCGCTAAACAATGAAAATAAATGTGTACAGATCCAAAATGATATCTGTCCCAAGTATGGCCTGTGTAAATATAGAATTTTCAACATACAAGAGAGATAATAGTTATACCATTTCTATTGTGCACATATATATAAATATAAATGAATAAATAATAAAAAATGTGCAGAAATTAACCTTTAGTGAGTGTTGATATAGTGTTTCCAAAAGGGACCATCAATAGTCCCCCCTTAGTATGATGAAAAGTGAAAATATCCTCCAAGTTGTCCAATATATAGTGTATACACTCTTATGTGAACACCGCCACCTAGAACAGATGTAGGCTTACCGAACGCCTATGACCCAAGCGAACATACGCTCGAAGGGTCAAGAAAGCTTTGGTTCAAGACGACTGTGGAGCACTCAAGCCGGCACACAATGGAGCATGGAACTGGATGATGTAAAACTCTTCCAAAGCCAAGTCACCCGAAACCAATATCTTTCGATCAAAGAACAGGTCACACTCCCCTCCTTTTCTACTGCTTCCATGACTTCGCAGGGTCAAGCAGGAAGGGAAGTCAGTGATTCTTGTGGCCCAGAAGATCCTGGTATGCAGAGATCATAAGGATGGCGGTAGGGGACCCGTGGACCCTATCACTACGTCCAGACCTTCTCTCGCAAAGGTCCGGCATCCAATCCTACCTTACAAACACTGAATTTTAACGGTTTGGCTATTGAGACCCATGTTCTGAAGAAGCGTTCCCACTGGTTTAATGCTATCTACCTTGATTAATGCAAGGAAGTCGGCCTCCAGAATCATTATAGAGTCTAGAAGGCATATGTCTCCTGGTGTGAATCCAGGGGTTGGCACCCCAGGAAGTAGGTCATAGGTAGAATCCTTGTCTTTCTGCAGATGGGGTTAGAAATGAAGCCAGCCTTGTGTACTATCAAAGGCCAAGTCTCGGCCTTAATGGTATTATTTCCATGACCACTTGCTTTGCATTCTTGCATTCATAGCTTTATTCAGGGGGTAACGTGACTTAATCCTCTGGTTAGGTCACCCCTAATCCCTTTTGACAAGGACATTTTTTTTTCTGGTAGCCATATCTTCTGCAAGAAGGGTATCTATGTTGGCTTCTCTTTCTTGTAAAGGGCCATATTTAAATATTCACAAGGACAAGGTGGTATTGCGTACTCATCCTAACTTTCTACCGAAGGTAGCGTCAGGTTTTCATCTAAACCAGGATATTATAAGTAATGTAATGCCTCATAGGTAATTTTAACCCTTAGATCTGTATAATGGTATCCTCATCCTCAAATTAAGACAAAAGGAGCGGGTTCACATGGGCTACTCTAGATAAGTTACCATGTAACACCAGTGATATTGGAGGACTGTCTTGATACCCAGTGATTGAAAAAGGGAGATTATCCCACTTAAATCTATTAGGGGCACCACGTGCAAGAACACAAAATAAGACAAATCAGTCCTTTTTAGAGGACCATTAATTTAGTAAAAGGTGGGGGGGGGGGGGGGAGTATAAAAATACCCACCCTGGTAAAAAAAAAATCAATTAATTTAAGTTGGCTGCTCTTTCTTCTAAAGAGCCATATTTAAATATTCACAAGGACATGGTGGTATTGCGTACTCATCCTAACTTTCTACCGAAGGTACTGTCAGGTTTTCATCTAAACCAGGATATTGTTCTACCTTCATTTTTTCCAGAACCCTGTTCTACGGGAGAAAAGTCACTACATTCTCTGGATGTGGTGAGAGCAGTCAAAGTCTACTTAACCACTTGCTTACTGGGCACTTAAACACCCTTCCTGACCAGACCAATTTTCAGCTTTTGGTGCTCTCACACTTTGACAATTACTCAGTCATGCAACACTGTACCCAAATGAATTTTGTGTCATTTTTTTCCCACAAATAGAGCTTTCTTTTGGTGGTATTTGATCACCTCTGGGGTTTTTATTTTTTGCGCTATAAATGAAAAAAGACCGAAAATTTTGAAAAAAAAACGCATATTTCTTTGTTTCTGTGATAATATTTTGCAAATTATAATTTTTTTTTCATAAATTTTGGCCACAATTTATACTGCTACATATCTTTGGTAAAAATAACCCAAATTAGTGGATATTATTTGGTCTTTGTGAAAGTTAGAGAGTCTACAAGCTGTGGTTGCGAATCGCACAAAATTGATCACACCTGATGTACTGGTGGCCTATCTCATTTCTTGTGACCCGAACAAGTCAGGAAAGTACAAATACCCCCCAAATGACCCCTTTTTTGAAAGTAGACATTCCAAAGTATTTACTAAGATGCATGGTGAGGTTTTTGATGTCATCTTTTTCCCACAATTCTTTGCAAAATGAAGATTTTTTTTTTTTTTCTCACAAAATTTTCAATGTAATAGGTTATTTCTCTCACATGGCATGTGTATACCACAAATGACACCCCAAAATACGTTCTGCTACTCCTTCTGAGTATTAAGATACCAAATGTGTCAGACTTTTACACAGCCTGGCCACATACAGAGGCCCAATATTGAAATGGCACCATCAGGCGTTCTAGGAGCATAAATTACACATTTCATTTCTCAACCACCTATTACATTTTTGAAGGCCCTGGAGCACCAGAACAATGGAAATGCCCACAAAGTGACCCCATTTTGGAAAGCTAACACCCCAATGTATAATTTATGAGGCATAATGAGTCGTTTAAATGGTTCATTTTTTTTTTTTTTCCAAAAGTTTTGGGAAAATGTGGAAAAAAAATGAAAACGCATTTTTTTTACGCAAAGTTGTCCATTTATAAGATATTTCCAACACATAGCATGTACATAGCAAAAATGACACCCCAAAATGTGTTTTACTACTCCTCCTGAGTATAACGATACCAAATGTGTGAGACTTTTACACAGCCTGGCCACATACAGAGGCCCAATATTGAAATAGCACCATCAGGCGTTCTAGGAGCATAAATTACACATCTTATTTCTCAACCACCTATTACAGTTTTGAAGGCCCTGGAGCACCAGGACAATGGAAATGGCCACAAAGTGACCCTACGTGGCACTGGAGGCAGATGGCACTGGGGCTGGCAGGTGGCGCTGGCGGCACTGGGGCTGACGGATGGCACTGGGGCTGACGGATGGCACTGGGGCTGACGGATGGCACTGGGGCTGACTTACAGATCACTCTCCCTCCTCACACGCTGTCTCTGTGTGAGGAGGGAGAGACACGGCAATGGGAGATGATCTCATATGTTTACATATGAGATCATCTCCCATTGGCAGCTGCGATCGTGCTGTGAACGGCCTCTTTGATTGGCCGTTCACGGCGATCTGTATTTGCCTGTCTCCGGGAGACACGGCGAATACAAAACTTCCGCGATGCACGCCCCCGGCAGCGTGCATTGCGGAAGTAAACATAAGGCCGTCCAGGGGCCGCCTGCTCTACAGCCGTCATTCGGCTATAGGGCGGGCGGGAGGTGGTTAAAGGCGGCTGTTCAGTTTCGAAAAATTGATGTTTTGTTTGTGTTGCCTGAAGGTCCTAATAGAGGACAGACAGCATCAAAATCTACTATTTCTAAATGGATTCCGCAAGTAATTGTTCAAGCTTATGGTTTGGAGAGGAAGATCCCACCCTCTCAAATCAAAGTGCACTCCACTAGGGCTGTTAGTGCTTCGTGGGCAGTGCATCACCAAGCTTCCGTGGCTCAAATCTGCAAGGCCACAACTTGGTCTAAAGTCCATACATTTACCAGATTCTATCAGGTGGATATAAAAAGGCATAAGTCTTTTGCCTTTGGGCATAGTGTACAGCAGGCAGCAGTATAAGTCCTCTAGTCTCATGGTGCCCTACTTTTGTTGTGTCTCCCTCTCCTCAGTTGGCATTACTGTGGGACTTCCCACATAGTAACTACCATGGTTCTGTGTCCCGTGAAGAAAATAGGATTTTTATAACAGCTTACCTGTAAAATCCTTTTCTTGGAGTACATCACAGGACACAGAGGTCCCTCCCCTATTCTAATACATGTATATTGCTTTGCTACAAAAACTGAGGTACTCCCAGTGGTAGGAGGGTTTATATAAGGAGTGGACTTAACGTCTTAGGGTGTGCCAGTGTCCATCACCTGAAGGTGGCCTATAACCCACATAGTAAATATGGCTCTGTGTCCTCTGTTCTGTGATGTATCCAAGAAAAGGATTTTAAAGGTAAGCTGTTATAAAAATCCTATATTTTTTAGTTTTTGCTTTTGTTTGATATTTTTTAGACAAACCAAAATTAAATGGCCCTTCTGCACAGACCAGAGCAGCACTCGGTCCCAATTAATTACGCACAACCAAAAAAACTGTTTGCTCAAGAAATTTTAGAGTGGTGAGCAATAAAATAGTACAGCAAATGTGTATATATATAAAAAAAATGTTGGGATTTACATACAAAAAAGGTACATATTCACATTCATTGTTTAAAAGTAAGGTCACCGTTCCACCATTGTACATTTAGGATGCCAAAATATTAATTCAATCCATATTCATTTGCAGATACAAATGTCTATGCATTTCATGGGGCAACGCCCACTTCATCAGAAGACCGTTGCAGTTGGTTTGTATGTGCTTCTATAGAAAAACCATGTCAATCTGTAAATAAATTCGAGATTGTGTTCAACAATTAATGGAGAACATAAAGAAGAATTGGATTAAGTGGTACATCCAGTTTCATGGCAAGTGTTTTTCTACGGGAGCTGAGGGTAGCTGTGGACCTGTAGGCAGGGCAGAAAAATGGGCAAGAACCCCGAAGAAACAATGGTTTGAACAGTAAGACCTTAAATGCAATTCTATGAAGAGGTGATTAATAAAAACATGTTGACATACCAGATGGGTTGTGGAGGAAAGTGACCATAAATGCTCAGTATATTAAACTAGGATTATATTATGTGGAGTGATGATGGTGCTGGAAGGGTGTGTATATAATATTGCCAAACAAGAGAGCGAAAACTTTTTTTTAATGTGAATCACAAGTTCAAACTATTGGTACCACTAAGTATAGGTTATCCATAACACTATATGTGAAGAAAATAAGCACTGAAGTCAAGTGCCAAACAAGGAAACATACCTTGATTGAAAATGTGAAGCCCAAAGGACGCTGCAGCATTGAGGGCTGCAGCAAACAGCCAAATGATCAGACAGGGTCTGTGAGTGGAAGGCCCCCGCCTTATACTCAATCTCCTACCAGCGCCATTGAATAGTGAGGTTTGTCCAGACCAAAATCGTTTACTTGCCAAAGCGTACAGCAAAAAATGTATAAGAAAAGCCTGTAATAAAAATATTGTTACTTAACTCTGACTCTCTCTCAAGATTTCTAACTTTCCATCCCATTGTATTCTGTCGGGCACCCTCCCTCAATGACAAATTTGTTCATAGCCACTATACTGGCCATAGAGTAAGAATTAAGAACCTGCCTCTGAGCACTTTCAAGTGTGGAAACTGCAATTATTGTAAATTTATTAACACTGACAAAAATGGGGTCTAAAAATGTCTAGGAAAAAGCCATGTCCTAGACATTTTCGGTAATTGTCACACACAAGCTATTTATCTTTTTGTGCGGGTGTGCTTCATTCTATGTTGGATAGACCATCTGTGAATTCTGGCATAGAATACATGACCACACTTGCGTTATAGAAATATGGACCTTATGTACACCTTTGGGTCACCATGCAGCAGTAGTTCATCAATACCGCCCTTTCGTTTTTAACTTTCTAGCTCTTGAACAGATCCCTCAAAACCCTTGGGGGGCTGACTGGGATAGCACAGGATAGGATTTCTACTCTTTTTAAAGGCTGTCTGTTCTCCAGGACTTAAATACTCTACCTGTTTCAAACCTTTTTCTATCCATTTAACTATTCTTTTGTAATATGCTTTGTGTATCTCAGTTGGTTGTGCTTGTCCTCTAGTATAGTTGTATTACATCCTTGGTACTCGGTCTTATCTATCTTTCTGAATATTCATCTGATCTTTCGGTTTGATCCACCGGGAGCTCCAATGCCATTGGTTTAACGCTTGGTTTCTTTTCCTTTTAGCTTCACTTTCATCTTTTCACTTAAAGAGCAAGTTAACCCTGATGGGTTTTACTTCCTCTTTATTCCCCTGCAAAGTAAAAGCATAATGGGCATTGCATACTAGCCCATTATGTTGAACTTGCCTGCAAACGGATCCCGTAATGTCCCCGCTGGTTGAAGCATCCATCGTTTGCTCCTCTTCTATTCCAGGGCTGCTGACTCCAACTCTGTGACTGGCCTGAGCCACATGACGTCACTCCCACGCATGCGTGCGGGAGCCGCCAGACATGGCATACAATGGGGAAAAAACTTTAGAAATTTAATTTTTCTTCTATTCATCTCTACTCTAACGTTTTCTTTTGTTTTTGTCTTTTCCTTTGGAGCCTAGTAATCCCTTCATTGCAACTGGCCTATGGCCACTTGCAAATGGTTTTGGCATCATGTCTTCTCTCCCCCTCCCGGGGAGGCATGTACAGATTCCTGCTCCCCATGTTTCGATAGTGTTCCTATCCATGAGCGGGACGCATGCACGCTGTCTATGGCATTCACATGATCTGTCATTTTCGCTATGAGCGTCACGAGCTTACGTCATCCCCCGGGCCCCTATGAATAAGCTCAAGGTGGCTGGGGACCCCTCTCGCGTCACACACCCTGATCTTGACAAACCCCTCTATTCAATGGCAATGATCTAACGCCATTGTGTGGGGCTGTAATATGGGTAGAATCTTGTAGCTCCTCCCTATACATGATGCCGTGTAGCAGTTGGCCCTGGTAGGAGATTCTTGGGTATAAAAGGGGGGCCTCCCACTTACAGACCCTGTCCGATCATTTGGCTGTTTGCTGCAATGTCCTTTTGGGCTTCTCGTTTTCAATCCAGGTATGTCTCCTTGTATGGCACTATACTTTAGCACTTCTTTTCTTCACACATAGGCTTATGACTAACCTAAACTTGGTGGCAGTAAGACCTTAATTGAAATTCTATCAAGAAGTGAGGAATAAAAAAAACAAACACAGGTGAGAAGTTGCATACCAGATGGATTGTGGAGGAAAGTGACCATTATATATAACCAGGTAGTAATATCAAGTGGAGTGATGATGGTGCAGGAAGGGCGTGTGTGTGTGTGTGTGCGTGTATATATGTATATATGTGTGTGTGTGTATATATATATATATATATATATATATATATATATATATATATATATATATATATATATATATATATATATATATATATTTTTTTTTTATTATGTGTGTGTGTTGTTTGAACTACCTATAAAGACTAATCTTTTCACATTTTGGTTAATTTTTTCTGGATAAAACCTTTTAAGTTGACTGAACTGTCTGAGCTGGCTTGTCACCTCCTGATCCCTTAAAAAAAAAAAAAAAAAAAAATGTATAATAAAATATGCATATATATATATATAATATAATATAATTTTTTTTTTACATGCATTTTTATTTTATGTTTACTTTATATTTTATGTGAATAAGTCAGAATACATGTTTTTCTGAAGTACAAGGGAATGCTAGCCCCAAATAATTAAACATTTTTTCTTTTCTTATTTCAGCTTCAACATGAGCAGCAACTGCAATTCTGTAGCTCGGGAATTTTTGTCTGATGTCAACAAACTATGCAGCGAAGGAGGAGAAAGCAAGGATGATGATGAAGAAGAAAGCCACATGGCAGTTCTTGGGGAATATCTGTTGTATGGACGTGGACTTGTGCTCCTTACAATGCTCAATGACAGCGTTGATCAGGTAACTGTTAAATAATCAAGTGTGTAAATGTTTTCCGACACAGTTAGGGCACCTGTTGTCCTGTCTGCACAGTACTTGGTGAATGTTGAGTAGAGCTGCAGTAAGTTAGTGATAGAATTCTGTTACTTTTCATCTTTTATCAGCTGTACAGGAAGAAGACGGACGATGGATAGTTTTACAGAAAAAATATATACCATCAAAACTATGCACCCATTTAGCAGTTTTAGTGTGATGTAGATTTATAAGGAACTAAATTGCACTGTAAAAATTCCAAGGACCGGCATAACAAACGTGACGTCAGATGCACCATACCTGCATGTTGGACTGCTTGGTTACTCTTCTTTTGACTTTTGACTTGGTATGCATGTTAACTTCTCTATTAAGACTCTCAGGAATGCGTCCTATTTTTGGCTTATAGTAAGGCAGCAGGGGTTCTTAAAACGGAGCTTACATGGGAGACTTTGTATGTCTCTATAATCAAAAAGCCTCTTTCTTTTCTAACATCAGGGGACACAGCGCCATAGTAATAACTATGTGTGGGTTATTTCGGCATATCAGGTGCTGGACACAGGCATGCCCCTTAAGGCATGAACTTCCCCCATATAACCCCTCCCATTACTGGGAGTTCTTCGGTTTTTTTTTTTTGCCAGTGTCTAAGGTGTTGGGCACATGTAAGGATGTGTGTACTGAGCTCCATGGGCAGTAATTCTTTGAGAGCCAGCCATCCTGACTGGATCCGTTCTCATGTCTCCGTAATGGACTAAATGAACGGTACCCGGGCCTCGTCATCTGGAGACACAAGGTTTTACTTGCGAATGCTTTTAAGCTGGGCCCTGGGATCCAGTACTTTTTGGTAGTAAGGCCAATAAAAGTTTACTGGCAGGGTCTTCTCGCAGGTTCAGGATTGCGGGATTACCTGAGTGTACCCCTGTTCCTGAAGGTTTCCTTACAAGGTCTCGGAGCCTACCGTAGAGGGCGAAGATTGTGTTTTTTTTTTTTTTTTTTATCTCTGACAAACCCTGCTGTGAGGAAAGGTATTGTGTTGTCATGTCTGTGTTACCACTGGAGGCTGTATTGAGCACTCACCATACTGACGCTGGAAACAGCAGAAGCTCCACTCTCCTCTCCGTTCAAGCCAGCTCAGACCCTCAGGTATGAAAGGGGGGGTCTGATCACTTCCTGGGCCCCCAGATTGGCGATTTTGATCTATTTGAATGCCAGCTAGCTGCCTCTTTTTCTTGAAAAAAATAAAAATAAGAAAAAGGAAAAAAAAAAATGTTTAAGGCAAGTCGCGGCCGCTCACATTAATGGAGGATTTAACCCCCGCCGCCGCCTGCCATGATGCTGGCACTCACGCGGGAGATTCGCTTCCCTGTTTGAAACAGGAAGGGGGGAGTTTTTGCGCAGGGGCGCGTGGCTAAATAGCCTCAGACGCCGGCCACATGTGTGGGAAGTAGTTAGAGCTCTGTAAGAGAAGCTAATGCCTGGCTGTGGAGGGACAGAGCAGAGTGGTTGCTGGTCAGGTTTGGTGACACAGGCATTTTCCTTTTGGCAACATTGTACTGTATAGCTAGGATTAATAGCAGTCATTGTACTGTACTATAGCCTAGCAAGTGAAACATTCTTTTGCTGGTACTGCCTCTGCATTGTACTGTAAGCTATTAGTGACAAAGGGACCAGGAACCCCTCTAAGGGTTCTAAGGGGTTAATAGTATACAACAAATTAAAAACCCTTCCAAAAGAATGTCTTTCTTCCTCCTCTGAGAGGTAAAAAGAAAAAATACGGCCAGTCAGATGAAGCCATCAAGGGTAGAACACTTCTGTCCCTGTGTACTTCATACAAACAGGTTTTTCTTCTACCATTTAAAAGATTATTGCTATGATGTCTCTCCATAATAGGACTAAACATAGCAAATTCCCATCTAGTCTTCTGGGCCCTTTTGTTGAGGTGCAGGAGCCTGGGAATCGGGTAGATCTTCCCAAACATTGGAAAATACTTATTTTTCCTCTTCAGAGGTTCCTAACAGGGAGGCAGTAGCCACACAAGTCAGGTGTTTGTCTACTCCCTTACTTAACCCTTTCGTTGCCTGCCACAGGCTCTTGAGGCATCTACCTCTAATAGGGTTCATTTGAACCTCACCCACCTGGGGATGTTTTTTCCTATTCATGCCTAACTTATATATTCTGAATGGGAACATTTCTATGAAAGAAATCGGGGGGGTTCCAGCTATTAATGCTGCAATCACCTCAGTGAGCAGAGACTCACGTGTCCAGTGGATAATGCACTGATGTTAAAGTGGTTGTAAACCCTTACAAACCACTTTGACCTACAGGTAAGCCTAGATTAAGGCTTACCTGTAGGTCCAAGCAATATCTCCTAAACCTATATGGTTTAGGAGATATTTGCCCGAAAATGGGCACCGCTGTCTACGGCGCAGGCGCACTAAACGCGGCAAGTCCAAGAATGGAGCTGCCTAATTTGTCGACTCCCGTGCGCAATGACAGCGGCGGAGCTGCGAGACGCGACTCCCGTGCGCGGGAGTGTCGTCATCGCGAGACGCCACCAGCAAGATGGATGCGGCGGACTACAGGGGACAGCGGCGACTTCGCTGGCTCCTGTGTCAGGTAAGTGACACATAATGAGCTACTATGTGATGCATAGTAGTCCATTATGCTTTACCTTTGCAGGGAAAAAAAGAGGAAGTAAACCCATTAGGGTTTACTTCCTCTTTAAAGGATCCAGCAAGTTAAGGTTGGATTTTCCTTTTACAGACAAGATGTCTTTTGCAGTTCTGGCTGCAATTGGAGTAACTCAGTCCATTAACCCTTTAATGTCTGCTCCACTATTGTGGTGGAGCACATTTTGAGTCCAATGCATTGGAATATGGACTACAAGTGGTTAAAGCGGGAGTCCGCCGGGAGTCCGCGTTTTTTTTTTTTTTTTTTTTTTAAAGCCAGCAGCTACAAATACTGCAGCTGCTGACTTTTTCAAATAGTGACACTTACCTGTCCAGCGCGCCCGCGATGTCGGCACCCGAAGCCGATCTCTCGATCGTCTCTCGGGTGCTGCCGCCGCCATCTTGGGTATGGGAATCAGGAAGTGGAGCCTTTCGGCTTCATTTCCCGGTTCCCTACTGCGCATGCAAGAGTCGCGCTGCGCAATAAGGATGGACCCGCTGCCTCTAGGATCTGTGTGTTTCCCAGCAGGCAGCGGGGGACCTTCGGAAAGGGGCGTAATCTACGCCCCTTTCCGCAGAGAGCTATCCCGGAAGTGGGTGCAGATACCTGTACTGTACAGGTACCTGCACCCCCCTCCCCCCTGAAAGGTGCCAATTGTGGCGCCGGAGGGGGGGAGGATTCCAATGAGCGGAAAGTCCACTTTAGGGTGGACCTCCGCTTTAAGGAACAGGTGTGAGATACTGAAAGTTCTGCCTGATCAGCAGGCCCAGCAAGGGGCTGGTGTATTTGACGCACTGTCTCTCACAGTTGCTATGAAGGACTTGATCGTTTAAGCCCTATGGCTTATACTTGGACTAGTGCATTTTTGCAGAGGTCCATGGCTGAGATATTGATCAGCCGAAGCACCAGGTGAAAACCCTGAGCCAGTCCGTGTCCCTTCCTGGGGTATGACTATTTAGAGTGGATAAGTACATCCAAAAGGGGTAAAGCTCTCTTTACCAATAAAGGAGGTTCAAACAGTTCTCCTTTAATCATGCAGCCTTTCCTAATGCCTGGGGTATCTGCCTTTAGGCAATCTCGACAGGGGCAGCACCAGGATTTTGGGGCAGAAAGCCCATGAAGCAGAAGAATGCTAAGGCCTTCTCGTGAAGGAGCACCCCCACTCGTTTGAGTGAGGGGAAAGGTACTGCGATTCTCTAAGTCTGGCAGGAACAATGTTAAGAGCAGAGTGATTTGTGCGATTTTTTTTTTTTTTCTCTGTTACATTTAGAGATTCAAGAGCCTGGATAGCCCAGTCGGCTTTTGATCTGAGGATCCAGGGTTTGGGTGCCGCCTGTGGGGTCCTTGGGGCTGCTGATACAGCAGTCTTTGTGCAAGAGTATCCGTCTCCTCAAAGAATGCTAACGTTCCAGAGAAAAAGAGAGGTGTCTTTCTGGTCTCTGGATCAGCTGTTATCCCAGCCGGTGATATCAAAAATTCCCTTAGTGGAACAGGGTTTTTTGGCTCAAACCTTTTAAGGTCCCAGAGCCAAGCAGAGAGGTAAGACCCACTCTAGATCTCGGAGATCCGAATCGGCACTTAAACATCCGATCCTTTCATAATTCGATCGGCTGTGTCCATCCTGCAAGGAGGGGAGTTGCATATCTCCATGTGTCAAAGTTTCCTGCTTAGCAGAAATCTCTGCGGTTTGAAATATAAAATAATTTTTTCAATCGTGGCACTGCCATATGGCTTAGCCACAGCACTACGAGTGTTCTGAAAGATTCTGGCACCTCCTTTAGCCAGGTTAAAGGCTCAAGGCATAGCGGTCCTAGCCTATTAGAAGATCTACTTTGAATAGATCATTCAGTCTCAGGTCTAAAACCAGAGTCTGATCTCAGCTGTAGATAGCTGAAATCTCTAGGTTGGTTTCTCAGCCTAGGAAGATTCTCCTTAAAACCATCAAGGAGGTTACTTGGGGGCTGGTTATAGATACCTTACAGAAGAAGGTATTCTTACCCCAGATGTGAATCAGTTCCATTGTAGGACTAATTCAACTTACCAGGAAAGGAAAATTCCTCCATTTTGGCTGCAGGAGATTTTTAGGGGAAATGGTGGCCTCCTTCAAGGCCGTCCCTTATGCGCAGTTGTATTCAAAGACTGTTTCAAGACACCCCCCTGTTGGTCTGGAATAAAGAGGATTCAGGCCTTGTTTATTTCCAATATGTTTGGCTCCCAACATAGGTCAGAGCCTAAATTGGTGGTTATCCAGCAGGAGGGAAAATCTTTATCTTGCAAGGTATTAACAACAGATGCCAGCCTTCTAGGCTGGGGAGCAGCCCTAGAAGAAGATTCTGTCCAGAGGAGATGGTCCAGGTTAGAGGACCTTGCCTATCAACTTTGTTGCAAGTTTCAGGCAGTACATCTGGCCATAGAATCTTGGTGGTCAGATTACGAGACTGTCCTGACAGGATTCAGTCTGACAGAGCCACGGCGGTGGCTTACATCGATCACCAGGGGAGGCATGAGAAGTCGTGCAGCCCAAAAAGAGGTGAATAATGTTCTAGCTTTGGCAGAACACAACACTCCTTGCCTATCTGCAATTTTATTATTTCAAGCGTTCTACTTGAGACACCAACAATTATTTCCGAGAGAATGATCTCTTCACCCCGACCTCTTCCTAGCAGTATGTCAGATGGGGTACTTCGGACATGGACCTATTTGCCATCCAGATTAAGAAGATCAACAACTTTTATGTCAAACAAGGGGTCCGCTAGCAGGCGGAACAGACACATTAGTCTTCCCAGGGGATAAGTTCTCACTGATCTATGTATTTCCTCCAGCTCTGCTACTTCTGCGCCTTCTCCGCAGGATTAAGCAGGAACAGAAGGAGGGGATTTTGGTGGCCCCAGCAGGTCCCAGAAGATCTGAATTTATCGAGATCATAAAGAGGACAGTTGAAGTCCTTTGGACTCTGACATTATAGCCAGACCTTCTTGCAAAGGGTCCGGTATTTTATCCTACTTTACAGACAAGGAGTTTAACGGGTTTGACTGTTGAATCCCACTCTATAAAAAATTGTGGGTGATCTCCTTCAGTAGTGTCTACTTTGACTAATGCCAGAAAGCCAGCTTCCAGAATCACTTACTATAGAATCTGGAAGGCATATGTTCTTGGTATGGATCCAGGGGTTGGCACCCCAGGAAGTATGTCAATAGGCAGGATTCCTGCATAAGGGATCTGATATGAAGCTGGCCTTGACTTTTATCAAGAGCCAGATCCAGGCCGTGTCAATGTCTTTTTCCTATGGCCTCTTGTCCCACTCTTGGTGCATAGCTTATTCAAGGGGTAACACGGTTTATTCCCCCTATCAGGTCACCTCTAAATCCTTAGGATTTAAAATTGGTCTTGTCGGCTTTGTTAAATCAGCTATTTGAACCTTTCGAGAAATTGTGTTGGTTCTTTGACAAGAAAGATAATCTTTTTTGCTTGCCATTTCTTCTGTTAGAGTATTGGAACGAGGTGGTTTGATGTCCTCAACTTGAATTCTTACCAAAGGCGGTAATAGGTTTTCATTTAAACCAAGATATTATTCTTCTTTGTTTTCCCCCCAAAAGCCTTAATCTGGGGAAGCGAAAGCACTACAGCCTCTTGATGTAATAAGAGTGATCAGAATCTATTTAAGGGCGACCGCTCAGGTTCGCAAAACACAGGTTTTGTTTGTACTGCCAGAGGGTCCAAGATATAGACAGGCAGAGTCAAGATCCACTATTTTCCAAATGGATTTGTCAAGTGATCAAGCTTCAGCTTAAAGAAGAAAATTCTTCCTTCTCATATTAAGAGCACATAAATACAGGGCGATTAGTGCCTCTTGGGTGATGCATCATCCGGCCTCTATGGCTCAGGTCTGTAAGACCGCAACATTGGTCTTTGGTTCAGATGTTTATCCAATTTTTTTTATTTTCAAATCGATATTAAAGGTCATGAGGATATTGCCTTTGGACACAGCATACACTGCAGGCTGCAGTATGAGTCCTCTGGTCTCCTGTTTCCTTGATTCTGTCTCTCTCCCGCCCCTTCAGTTGCCAGTGCTATGGGACATCCTACATGGCTATTACTATGGCTCTGTGTCCCCTGATGTAAGAAAAGAAAATGGGATTTTTAACACAGCTTACCTGTAAAATCCTTTTTATTTTTTTTATGTACATCAGGGGACAAAGAGGCCCCTCCCTTCTTCTTCTTATACACTTTGATTGCTTGGCTACAAAACTGAGGACTCCCAGTAATGGGATATATGGGGGAAGTTCACGCCTTAAGGGGCTTCCCAGTGTCCAGCACCTGATATGTCAATATAACCCACATAGTTATTACTATGGCGCTGTGTCCCCTGATGCACATCAAAGAAAAGGATTTTTACAGGTAAGCTGTTTTAAAAATCCTATTTTTACAATTCTGAGGATAGTGGACAATGGGCACATCTGGTTTGTATAGGATATGTCAATATAATAATGTGCTAGGAGAGAGTGTTTTAGCTAGATTTGGGGGGATGGACAAGTTTGAAAAAAAATGGGGTAGATCGGTAAATGATTAGATACTGCTGGGGGAAGAAATGGCAGATCAAAGAATACAGATAAAACTGCAAAACGTAACATTTTAAAATGAGCAGCAAAATGGGAGAGCTTGCGGAACACTAACATTTTGCTGTTTTAAAGCCTTGGCTTAACTCTTCATTTGATTGGGCTTAGTTCCAAACCGTAATACACAGGGATGGCACTGTCCACTGCCAATTCCTTCCCCCCACCTCCACACCTCTACCACTAATCTTGGTGGCAGTTCATTTTGACAGCTGGAACTTGATGTATTTTAACAGTGGAGCAGAGATCAGAACACTGTTCTAAAGTTTAATTGAGAAATACAGTACAACATTATAGTTGCATTGCACTGCTTATGCAGACCATTTGTTTGCTTCTCTGCCGCTCTCATCTCCCTGCATGAGCGAAGTGAAATATTTGGATCTTGATTATAGGTTATTGGCGCTACCTCCGACTATTTATTTATTTTCAAAAAAGATATATTTTAAAACTTTATATCAATCACCTAAGCCTGTCCCCAAGGACTACGTGAATTAAACCCGTGTTCAGTGTTATATCTCAGCTACACCCTATTTATCCAACACCTTAACCTCAACCAAAGGTGATTATGCACCACTTTATATCACCTATCATAGGTGAACTAGCAACACTTATTTTTTGTTTTACATAAAGTTTCATTAATAGCCAAAAAATCCTGATCAAAAAAAATAATAATAAATAAAACCTCTAACACCAAAAACAAGAAGCCAAAAAAACAAAAAAGCAAAAAACCAAAAAGCAAAAGACCAACAGACCTCCGTGATACCTTTAAACTAATTCACAGTGTTAAGGCCTCCTCCCCCTAAATTGGGAAAAAAACCTGCCTCCAATTTACATACAAATCACTTGTGCTAGTTATTAAATACACTAAAATCCCCCTACATTAATTTTTGTGAAAGGAATATATAAAAAGTTTCCTCGTGCAATAATATCCAATATAGGAATTGAAACTATGAGCAAAATTCAAAAAACAAAAGAATGTGAAAAATACAACGACATCCAATGATATATGCACCGATCCAAAAAAATAAAAAATGTGAAAGAGTCAATGAAAACAATATATATAAAAAATATCAAAAATGAAAAAAATATATATCATAAAAATATTTTAGTCCACAGTGAATCTTCTATCAAATATCCCAATGTGCAATTGTGCCACTTCAAGATACAGGAAAGGTGACTTTCGTGAGAGTGCCTGCGCTTTATTGGTGACTTTTGTGCTTGTTCCCCCTCAAGGGTCCCCACTCACCAGATCCATTCACCCCCTAAGGGGTTATACGCCTATAATCTGTATCCCGTTTGTTCGGAGATTCCACCATCCAATTGTGTCTTCAGCGGGTCCTCCTCAGGATTTTTTTAGGAGATGCAAGTAAGTCCTTATATCCGCTAGTGGTTCCTCAAAGGAAAGAAAATTCCCTCATGGTGTAGTATTTTTGATTATAATTGGGGGAGAGGGGGGAGCAGTCTGATATTCTTCTTTAATAAAAAGGTATTTTTAGTTGTGTAGAAATAGTAGGAGACTAATAGCCACTTAAAAATACTTTATTACAAAAAAACTTTTTCTATAAAAACTTTTTTACAACGCTCTGTGCAAAAAAAGGTTTTTTTATGAAAAAATGCAGTCTGAAAAACCATGCATCAACATATAACACCGTATATATATTTGTATTATACGGCTCAAGAAAGATGCAGCAAACCTTTTCAATAATAAAAAATAAAAAATATAGTTTAAAATATAAAAAAATGAAAAACAAAACAAAAATGAAACATAGATTACAAAAAAATATATAAAATATATATGTACCAAAAAACCACAAATTATAAAAATAAAAATAAAAATCAAAAATCACCTACAGCCTTTTCCATAAATGCGCAGGAGACTGCACTCAGTCCTAAAAAGCCCTATTCCCCCAGTCCTACAATCCCCTTTCTGCAGTGGGGATAGGTGGTGGTTTCCCCCAGGGGCCGTTTACCAGGCTGAGATAGGCTGTTAATGGGGCTACGTAGGGAAAAAAGGAACTGTTGTTCTTATAAATTATAAAGTTATTAGGCTCGCTTCCACGATCATAAGCCCAGATAATCAGCTGCCGGTCCGCCACAGAACATTCCCCCTGAACGCGCGGCGTGCGTTCCAGGCTGCGTTCCAACGGGTCTGGCGCACCGGAAGTGACGTATGTGCGTAATGACGCTGTACGCGTTTCGTCAGAGACGTCCTCAGCAGCGATACCACGCACACTCCCACCTCCATCCTTAAAGGTGGCCACTCCTCCCATTCACAGATCTCAGCTAATAGACGATCTGGGTGGGGATTGTAAGTTCGTTCATTTATTTTCTGTCTACGTTAAACAGGCCAGTCTTGAAATCAAAATATCCATACTCATAAACACCTCAACTAATAAACTTTGCTTTATGGTGATACAAGTTAACCCATTGTACATTATCATGTTCAAAACACTTTAGAAAAAAGAAGAGACCCGGAGACTTATATCCAATATTTCTAGTTCTATCTTATGCAGTATTATATATGCATATTACCCTAATGGGATACTCTGTTAATTTTATAATGCTCCAGAGAAGAAAATGTTTTTATTTATGGTTAAGCTCACATAATTCCACAAGCCTATTTAAAAAGCTATTTAGAAAACTATTTGAGCGCCCACCACGGGGAACACTTTCCTTATTTGCTTCCATCTGATATCTATCAGAAAGGGTCCGGATTATACATACCAGATATTACCTTGTAAAGTTACCACCGGGATTCATTCAAAGGGGTACATTTGTTTTAAAAATACACTTTCCCCAGACATTTAAGGTCTGTTACCAACCTCAAATTCATGTCTGCCTCATCTTCCCTATCAGATATTATCTTGTAAAACTCCCGGTAGGTAAAACTTTTTTTTATTTGTACCATAGCTAGGAGGCAGAATATAGCGTTTTATTTTAATATTATGGTTACCTGAATTCCTTCCTTAAGCGCTACTTAAAATCTGCTCCCTTTACAAAATTTCTTAAAAGGTCAGCGTCAACTTGTCTACCTTAGATTCAAATAATGGAATCTTAGGGCTATATTTAACTATACCCAAACCAAGTCCTATTAATTTCCCAACTGACCATATTAGACTTTTTTGGTTTGTTTTCTCACGTAAGTAAAGTTTCTATACGCGTCTATATATCCATTTCCCAATCTTTATGTCCATACACATACATGCATGCATCTATAGTTAGAAACCAAACCCAGATATTATCTTTAAAATTACACATGAAGCCAGTACTCGTGAAGCCGATACGCAAACCTAGATATTATCTCGTAATTTCCCAAATAACCATATTAGACTCTTTTGGTTTGTTTTCTCACATAAGTAAAGTTTCTATATGCGTCTATATATCCATTTCCAGATTTCTTCCCAATCTTTATGTCCATACACATACATGCATGCATCTATGGTTGGAACACAACCCCAGATATTATCTCTTTAAAGTTACACATGAAGTCAATACGCAAACCTAGATATTATCTCGTAAAGATAATCTACTGATGGGAGAGAGTTTTTCTTCTTTTTTATACATCATATGGAGGAAAAAAACACGCTTATACATATATGGATACCTCCCAGGGCTTTTGATTGAAAAGGTTATAAGTCCATTTACCCTCATTTTCATGGATTTGCTATAAAGCAATTAAGGTCTATATCAATATTAAGCCCTTTAGGGGCCAGAGTGTTTAATCTATATATCCAGCTGGTCTCGTTCTGTGATATACGGGTTGTCATATTACCTCCTCTCCAATTCTCCTTTATATGGTCAATTCCATAAAATATCATTTTAGAGGGGTCTCTTTGATGGAACAGATCGAAATGTCTGGATACATTATGATTAGGGAACCCCTTCTTGATGTTATTGACATGCTCTCGTATTCTGATGTATAGTGGTCTGGTGGTCCTGCCCACATACTGCAGATTACAGGGGCACTCCAACACATATGTAACGTGTGTGCTCCGGCATGTAATAAGTCCTCTAATTTTATATTCTACATGATCTGTTTTTGATCTAAATGTCTGTCTCCTTCGAGGTTGGGGCTTACTAGCCCTACATGCCAGACATTTATTACACTTGTAGAATCCTTTCAGTTCCTCCAGGAAAGTACTATTCTTAGGACCATCAATCACGTTATGTGCTAGCATATTCCGTAGTGTAGGCGCTCTCTTGTAAATAAATTTCGGTTTCTTTGGGAGAATTGTTGACAGAACTTTGTCCTCCTGGAGAATGGGCCAGTATCTCTTCACTATCTTCTCCACTTCATAATACTGTGCACTATACCCAGTGATGAAAGCTAGATCAAATTCCTGTTTTTCTTTTTTCGATTTCTGGGTATTCCTATCTATCTTTGCAACTTCGTTTTTTATTTTAGTCAATGTTTCGTATTTATATCCCTTTTCTATGAATTGTGCAACCAGTTTGTCAGCTTGAGAAGAAAAATCTTCCATTGAGTTGCAGTTCCTCCTAATCCTTAAAAGCTGTCCTTTAGGGATATTAGCTTTCCATTTTGGGTGATGGCAACTAGAGGTCGGGATGTAGCTGTTTCTATCTGTTTCCTTAAAAAAAGTTTTTGTATGGAGGCCATCATCTTTTAAAAAAAAATTCTAGATCCAGGAACTCTATCTTATGTTTATCACATTTACCACTGAACGTTAATCCATACTTGTTGTTACTTAAGTTTCGTAGAAATGTCTCGAATTCTTCCAGAGTGCCATCCCATAGGATCACCAGATCATCAATATACCGCCGAAATAATTTTATCTGGGGTATATTCCTCGAGTATATATACTCCTCCTCCCACATGTTCATAAGGAGGTTGGCGACACTTGGTGCGTAACGTGCACCCATAGCTACTCCCGTGGTCTGTACATAATAATGGTGTCCATACCAAAAATAGTTGCAGGCCATGGCCATCTTTAAGCCCTCGATAATGTACTGCACTTGTTCTTGTTTCATATTCGTCTGTTCATGTAATGCTCTTTCTACCCCTCTTAAGCCATCCTCCTGCACGATGCTAGTATATAACGAGTTGACATCTATAGTTGCTAATAGATATTTATCTGTACCTTGGATGTTACTTAATAGTTCTATAAGTTGGGCACTGTCTCTTAGATAGGACTTCCCCTTCAGTACCAACGGTTTCAGGAAAGTATCTAAGTACTCTCCTAGCCTTAAAAACACGGAATCTATACCGCTGATAATTGGTCTTCCTGGTGGTTTATTTAATCTTTTATGTATTTTCGGATTATAATACATAACAGGAGTTTTCGTAGAATTTGACACCAAATATTCAGCTTCTTTTTGATTGAGAATACCCATTTCCTGTCCTTTTTTCACATAAGCTTTCAGCTGGTCTTCATACCTTGATTTCGGATTCCCATTAAGTTTTTTATATGTATTTTCCGTTTTTAGCAGATTCCTCATTTCTTCTTGATAGTCCTTCTTGTTCAGGATTACTCGGCCCCCTCGTTTATCTGCCGGCCTTATCACTACTTCTTTATTGTCCCCTATTCGTTTTATCGTTTTCCATATGTTATTCGATCTCTTTTTCTTACTGTCTTTAAGTTTCCTCAAATCTTTTTCTACCATCTTGCTAAAGGCTGTTAAACATTGATTACCTACCATGTTAGGGTTAAACACCGATCTGTTTTTCAGCTCTGTTTGGGTATATACTGGTACTACGCTTGGCTTATTTTCCATACTGGTCGCAAAGTGTTTTTTCAGATTTAATTTTCTCATAAATTTTTTAAGATCTATATATGTCTCAAATTTATTCAGGTGTTTTTCCGGAGCATATTTTAATCCTAGGTCTAAAATTTTCATTTCCTCCTTACTAAATTCCACTTGACTTAAATTGTATATACCTTTTCCCATTAGGTTCTTCTTCTCTTTCTTGTTCTTTCCTCCTCGACATCCCCTATATTTTCTTCTTTCTCCATATCTTTGTGTATCTTCCGTCCACCTTCTGTATTGGTTGTTCCAATTCCCTCTCGGTATCCATTGTTCCCTTTCTTCTCTGTAATCTTCCCTGTGTTGTCCTCTCCTGTACGGGCCTTCCCTGAAGTATCTTCTTTCTGTGTTGCCCCCTTTCCATCTCGGGGTTCTGTAGGGTATCCTTGCAGTCCATCTTCCGGGAGGTCTGTCTCTGGGGCCATTCCCCCGAAAATCCCCATAGCCTCTTGATGGCCTCCTAGGTGGATATCTATGGTCCCTCCTATATTGAGTATCTTCCTGCGGCTATGTGTTATATGTACGGTCTCTTATAGGGGAAAACTGATTCCGAGTCGGGATGTTATATCTGGGTGTTACATCTTCAAACATTTCCACATGGTCACTTCTTCTATTGTTCACCACATTATTTCCCTGATTGCTGGTTTTGAGTATAGATCTCCTTCTAGGTGTTGTATTATAGTTGCCCTGCATTAATAATGTCTCAGTTGCTCCTCCCACTATTTCCATAGAGCCTTCATTAGGATCTTCTATTTGAGCCATCATCTTGTTCATACCTTCCCTCTTCCATGGAACTTTGCCATTTATACACTCTCATTTCATTGTAGTCAGCAACATCTCTCTTAAATTTTTTCAGTTTTTTTTTTTTTTTTTGTTTGGAGGTCTGCATCATACTTATATATATATATATATATATATATATATATATATATATATATATATATAAACTATTCTAAGTGAAATATTTGCTACAATAAGGTGTAGAAGAGCAGGTGCCTCTCTCCCCTCTAACTCAAAATGTAACACTGAGTGCCTTAGTGGCCATTAATCACCAGGTACAGCAAGTGGGGGTTAGCTGAGACAATCCTTGGCCAATGAAGACTTCTACTGAACTAACTTGGAGCTTACACAGGGTTTTTGTTTGCTTTGCTCCACTCCAGGGGCTGAAACAAGTAAGAGGGGATGGTGAGTTTAATAATTTTGTACAGTTTCACACACAAATCTAATGTGTAGGCTGGTCTGTTTAGAAAATGAGTAGAAAACTGTCTTAAAGTGGTTGTAAACCCTTACAAACCACTTTGACCTACAGGTAAGCCTAGATTAAGGCTTACCTGTAGGTCCAAGAAATATCTCCTAAACCTATACGGTTTAGGAGATATTTGCCCAAAGACAGGCACCGAGGTCTACGGCGCATGCGCCGTAGACAGCGGCGTGCAGGCGCACTCAGTGCGTCATTTCCAACAACGGAGCTGCCGGGCGTGTGTCGGCTCCCGTGCGCATGCACGGGAGTGACATCATCGCGGCTCCGCTGAATGACAGCGGTGGAGCTGCGAGACCCCACCGAAAAGATGGATGCGCCGGACTACAGGGGACAGCGGTGACATCGCTGGCTCCTGTGTCAGGTAAGTGACACTTAATGGGCTACTATGCGATGCATAGTAGTCCATTATGCTTTGCTTTTGCAGGGAATGAAGGAGGAAGCAACACCCATCAGGGTTTACTTCCTCTTTAAAGAGAAGCTCTAAGGGTCCTTTCACACGGGGCGGATCAGTGATGATCTGCCCCGTGGATATCCGCTTACACAGTGGGGATTGCCGGAGCAATCTCTGCTGAGCAGGCAGAGGACTAGTCCGTCTCTGCACATTGCCCAGAGGCGGACCTGTCACAGCGCCTGCTCTCCCCTATGGGAGATCGGGTGACGACGGACCGTAGTATCCGTCATCATCTGATGACGGATGGAAAAATAGCTTTTTCCTCCGTTTAGACTTTTTTTGGATCGGAGCAGGTTGGATGTCAGTGGACTTGTCACCGCTGACATCCAATGCTCCATAGACCTCTATGGAGCATCCGTTCAGGTCCAACTGAAAAACTGACCGTGTGAAAAGAGCTGGTCTTGAGTTTGATTTTATTTCCAGCTTTTAAAATGTTTTGTTTATATGAACACATTTGTTTTGCAAATTGAGGGTCTATTTATAAAACATTCATTGCCAGAATGTCAGAAACCTTTGTGCCTGAACAAAATTTCACTGGATGTTTTCTAATAGATGAATTCTGTTGCCTTTGCCTAGTATTTATGATTATGTGCATACACCTCAATCATTGTAGTAGTATGGACATATACATATCTAGATCTGAGAGATCTTGTACAAAAGAGGTAGTTCAATCCGCAATAAACATTTATTTATAGGGTTACATAATATATACAAATTACACACCAGACAGTATTTACAACACAATGTACAGTTTAGGTCCCCTGGCTTACATGATATTTATAAATTACTCACAGAACCATATTTACAATACAATATAAGGTCCAAGTTTAGAGTTGGGCTGACCTGAAGTTAACAGGTAATCTATGGTGACTGCCGTGTGTTCCCCCACCAGAGTGAGTTAGCTTGCTCACAAAGCATTATATCCCCCCTACTTTCTGTAGTGTGGCTAATATAATTCTCCCTAATTGGTCACAGTACCAAGTAAATGTATATTGGGAACAGCCTGATTGGATGAGTCAAAGAAAGCTGTTTACTTCCCAGGTGAGATGTTATTGGGGAAAACAAAAGGCCAAGCTTTGAAGTTGAACTAATTACAGTAACACCAACACAACACTCAATACTTTAAATATATATTTCCCTCTAACTGAAATATATTTCTAATTACAATATTGTACAGGTATTAATGGAGATATCAGATAAACTCATAAGGCTACAATTCCTTTCATGTGCTCCATCTAGTGGGCAAAATGTAGTATATTTTCTCATTGAGGTATTTCCGAAAACTGTACCGCATTTTCTCCTCTAAATGGAGCTGATGTTGCAGGAATTCATCTATTAGAAAACATACTGTGACATTTTGTTTAGCTTGCACAAATGTTTCAAATGTTTTATAAATATCCCTCCAATGTTTAACATAAGGTGCATATACAGTGGTGTGAAAAAGTGTTAGCCCCCTTCCTCATTTCCAGTTCCTTTGCATGTTTGTCACACTTAAGTGTTTCGGAACATCAAACCAATTTAAACAATAGTCAAGGACAACACAAGTAAACACAAAATGCAATTTGTAAATGAAGGTGTTTATTATTAAAGGTGAAAAAAAATCCAAACCATCATGGCCCTGTGTGAAAAAGTGATTGCCCCCCTTGTTAAAACATACTATAACTGTGGTTGTCCACACCTGAGTTCAATTTCTCTAGCCACACCCAGGCCTGATTATTGCCACACCTGTTCACAATCAAGGCATCACTTAAATAGGAGCTGCTTGACACAGTAAGGTCCACCAGAAGATCCTTAAAAGCTACACATCATGCCGAGACCCAAAGAAATTCAGGAACAATTGAGAAAGAAAGTAATTGAGATCTATCAGTCTGGAAAGGGTTATAAAGCCATTTCCAAAGCTTTGGGAATCCAGCGAACCACAGTGAGAGCCATTATCCACAAATGGCGAAGACATGGAACAGTGGTGAACCTTCCCAGGAGTGGCCGGCCGCCCAAAATTACCCCAAGAGCGCAGCGACGACTCATCCAAGAGGTCACAAAAGACCCCACAACAACGTCCAAGGAACTGCAGGCCTCACTTGCCTCAGTTAAGGTCAGCGTTCATGCCTCCACCATCAGGAAAAGACTGGGCAAAAATGGCCTGCATGGCAGAGTTCCAAGGAGAAAACCACTGCTGAGCAAAAAGAACATCAAAGCTCGTCTCTATTTCTCCACAACACATCTTGATGATCCCCAAGACTTTTGGGACAACATTCTGTGGACCGATGAGACAAAGTGGAACTCTTTGGAAGGTGTGTGTCCAAGTATATCTGGCGTAGAAAGAACACTGCATTTCATAAAAAGAACATTATACCAACAGTAAAATATGGTGGTGGTAGTGTGATGGTCTGGGGCTGTTTTGCTGCTTCAGGACCTGGAAGACTTGCCGTGATAAAAGTAACTATGAATTCTGCTGTCTACCAAGAGATCCTGAAGGAGAATGTCCGACCATCTGTTCGTGTACTCAAGCTGAAACGAACTTGGGTTCTGCAGCAAGACAATGATCCTAAACACACCAGCAAGTCCACCACCGAATGGCTGAAGAAAAACAAAATGAAGACTTTGGAGTGGCCTAGCCAAAGTCCTGACCTGAATCCTATTGAGATGTTGTGGTATGACCTTAAAAAGGCCGTTCATGCTCAAAAACCCTCTAATGTAACTGAATTAGGACAATTCTGCAAAGATGAGTGGGCCAAAATTCCTCCAGGACGCTGTAAAAGCCTCATTGCACGTTATCGCAAACGCTTGGTTGCAGTTGTTGCTGCTAAGGGTGGCCCAACCAGTTATTAGGTTTAGGGGGCAATCACTTTTTCACACAGGGCCATGATGGTTTGGATTTTTTTTTCACCTTTAATAATAAACACCTTCATTTACAAATTGCATTTTGTGTTTACTTGTGTTGTCCTTGACTATTGTTTAAATTGGTTTGATGTTCCGAAACACTTAAGTGTGACAAACATGCAAAGGAACAGGAAATGAGGAAGGGGGCAAACACTTTTTCACACCACTGTATGATGTGGGAGTCAAACCGAATTATAAATGTTCCTAGTCAAAAGCAAAGCAGAAGTTTTTTTTTTTCAGTTCAGTCTTAAGACTTAGGTGGGAGCTTGAGCTGGTAAGCCCTGTAAAAAGGATTTGTTACAGCAAAATGGGTAATGATAGCTAGGAAAATGAAGGGTGGAAAATATTCATGTGTAGTGAGAAAATAGGGCTAAGGTTAGAACTCCATATCTGGATAGTTCCAGCTCAGAAACAAGAAGGTTAGTACTACAGCTGGGCAACTAAGGTTTTCCTAAAGAGGGGTCACTAATAGGTAACATGACGTGTTCACTTGAAACAGAGTAAGGCTCTCTAATGTCTAATCTGGAAATGTGTATAATACACTAACAAACAAGTGGAAGAACAAACGTGTAATGTAAAAATTACTTAAAGGTGAAGTATATAATAAATATAACACATTACGTTCCCTTTTAATTTAAAAATATGTTTTAAGCCAAAGTCTGTTTTAGCCTCTGTGTGCAGGAATGATTCTTTGCCAGAGTTGAAATGTCCTCAAAGGATCTCTTGTTTCAGTGGATTTTGTTATAAAGGTCCATCTCTAGAAACGCAAAATACAAATGACTATTTAGATTAAAAAAATTAAATAAATACATATGTATTTTTGAGTTATGTTGTCATTCCATTACTTTTTAGGAATTGGGAAGAAATAGTTTTCCTCCTAAATTAATAGATTGATTTAAATTAGTGGACATATTTCTTAATGTAGGCTGTGTGTGTGTGTGTGTGTGTGTGTGTGTGTGTATATGTATGTGTGTGTGTGTCACTGTATAGCTATATTGATGAAGGGTAAATCCTAGCTAAGTGTCAAAAGAAAGTTACCCTGAGCATCATTTGAGTCAGACTGGCAGTTCCCAACCTTCTGCTTCTCAATCAACTTGGTTGTCAGCATAACCCTCTTATGGAAAGGCACTTTGTTCCTAGAGACATGTAGCTGTCATCTGCTTGATGTACTGGAGAGTATAATCAAGGGTGCCTCTGTTGTCACCAAGTGACAGATCTCAATCCTTCCCTGTACAGTGAACAGTGCCTGAGGACAGGACGGTCTTAATAGCATCATGGGCCCCTACAATGGAGACAGTGCAGGGAAACGGACATCGAGTAGGTAGGAGGCAGACAAGTGGAGCTTACCCTTTTGGGTGGAGCTCTGCATTAACTACATGAACAATCGTTCTGTACAGCAAAGAAACAGTTGGAAAATACATAACTTAACAAAGCTGTCCTGTGCATATAATATATCAGCTAGATTTATGCTTTCCCAGCGCTATGGCCCCACACCCTAAGTATCCCCCCAGCACTCCGACTTCTCTACATCCCAGATATCCCTCCAGCACTCTGACCCCTCCAGCGCTCTGACCCCCTCTACACTCCAGATATCTCCCCAGCACTGTGACGCCCCCTCTATATCCCAGATATTCCCCACCCCCCCAGCACTGTGACCCCCCCTCTATATCCCAGATATCCCCCCTCTACACTCGAGATATCCCCTACCACTGTTACCATGTACCATAAGATACCCCTTGTATTGTGACCCCACTACATCCTTGATACCCCCTACACTGTGGCCTCTCCACATCCCTGATGCCTCTAGCACTATAGCCACCCAAGCTACCTCAAACATTGCTACCCCAGATCCCCCTCAGCATTGTTTTCTCCCATACACCCTTGATATCCCCCAGCACTATTATTCTATCAATCTAGTACACACTCTGTAAACTTTTGCTTATGTGCCCACCTTCAGTACCGAAGGGCATTCCAAGCCCTTCGGTGCAAACTTTGCTGGACTCGCCATGACACCATCGGCAATGCCACTTCCACAGCTGTGCTTTAAGTGCTGTCGAGTCCCGAGCATTAAAGCTGCATGGGGCGGGGTCAGCGCATCACTGGTGCTCCAGCCCTGCCCCTCCCTGCTGACTGTGAAATGGGTATCATTCGGCACAGCTGCCAGCCTGTATCCCCTATCCATCACTCTGTGTCATCATGGGGCCCCCAATTTTGGGACCGTGTGGGCTCAAGGACCAGCTGCTTTGGGGAAAGTGCTGTGTCAACCTAAAACCAGCCCACTTCTCAGGCATACGTGGCCTAAAAGGTACAATGTAATGGCGAACTAACATAGTCCAACTGACTAAACAAAAACACATTCTTACTGAACACCCCCCCCCTTACACGGTTACTCCTAATAAACGGATAGATGATATAAGGCACAACATGTAAGTATTAGGAATGAGTCGGCAATTGCTACTATCCCGATGTCCAGGATGCCACCTGCAAAAGGAAATGGTTATTCAGATTTTGATTGATCCCCCTTCTCAACTAATGTATTAGAACCCGTCATGAATATATTTTAGGTATTCTATCCGCTAATTTATCCTACTATATCAGCAGGGTTATACCAAGCCTTTGGGAAACGTCTTCCTACATCCCTTGGCTACATATGTGGCCTTGTAGTAAGGCATCATGGAATTCACCAATCCCTTCCAAAACACCACGTCGGGAGCCCCTGACTTCATCCAGTTCAGAAGGTATGGCCTTTCTCCCATGAAAAAAATGTATATATTCAGTAGAGCCCTGGAAGGTACCACCTCATCCACTAGGCCCAGTAGGCATGCCACCAGTCAACAGTATCAGTATTTGGCATGTGTGATTTGAACGCTGTTTACATATGTGGGTGCACCTTGCATATGTGTTCGCTTCTGTGCGTCGGGACTGGGGCTCTTTTTTAATTTTCTCTGTAATTCACCGACTGACACAGCTTCTTCTCTTTCGACCATTGGGTTGTTATGCAAGCTTCAGGAGAAGACTAGGCATTACATGTTAACTTTCCCAAGGCGTCTTTCAGGACAGCACCTGAGAGATAGCGACTCCACCCTCCTCGTTAGGAAACACCTTCTTCCTCCAGACTTTAAAGGGAGGCGCCTCCCTACCACACATCAGTTTTTGTGTTTCCTCCGGCCCGGAGGGAACACCTTTTGGGAGGGAGCCTTTTTCTCTTAGGTGTTCCTGAGGGACTAGGCTTCTTTCCCTTTTTTTCCTCCTTTAGAGACCCGCTGTCCTCCCGACCTACCCACGCCTCGTCAGCGGTAGCAAGCGGGCTCCTCTTCCCCTCTTGTGCTCGGAGAGAGCCGAAGATTCGGTGGCCCGCACGTTCGTAGGAGCGGCGGCGCGCGTGTGCCGCCGCCATGTTTTTTTTCGGCGGTCGCGCCGGAAGTGACAGAGCGGGTCATCGGGTCAGCTGAAACGTCGTTTCCGGCGTGGACGCAGGGGGGAGGAGGGAGGACAGGTGCTGGTGCCTATTTCCGCTTCCGGTCCGGTGCAGCTGCATGGCGTGACTCCGGAGGCGGCGTTTAGCCACAAGTGGATCTCTGCACACCTGTTATGGAAGATTCAGCGTCTGCAGCGGTGGGGACAGGCACAGGCACCAGCAAAGCCCAGGTAAGAGGCAGCGGTTAAAGTCTGCCTTTCTTTTTCCTATTTTCCTGGCGTTTGGTCTCGCTCTCTTCTCCTTTTTTCCCCCCCTGGTGGCAAGGGGCCTGTCTGGGCACTAGAAGCTGACTGGTTTCTTCTCAGTGCACCTGTGTGGTGATCCCTATCAAAGCTGAGACTGGGTCTCACTAAGGGTTCCCTGGTTTTTTTCCCTTTTTTTGTCTTTTTCTTCATAGGCTAAGAGCGCTGACCCAAAGAAAAGATGTCCTTCTTGCAGGGCCAAGCTGGGAGAAAATTGGAAGAAAACCTTATGCAGTCCCTGCATTACTTCTTTAGTTAAGGAGGAATCTGCCTCTGTATGTGAGGATCTGGTGGCCTCTGTAAAGAAGGAGCTATACGCCACGATTCAGAATTTTCGTGACTCACTAGCAAACCCGGCTGCTAGTCAGCCTTCCACTTCAGAGTCTTCCCAGGGGTCTCTCTCAATCCCGGTGTTGGAATCTCTGCCTGAAGACCCTTCAGATAGGGAAAAGCAGTCCACTGCTCTTTCCGTTAAAGATTCGGAAGAGGAGTTGGAGGATTCTGAGGTAGCCCCCTCTAAATTCAAACTGTCCCTTGAAGAGGTCGATGGGCTCCTTAAAGCCATTCATGCTACACTTGGTTTAAGTGAGGAAAAAAAGGAATTATCACTCCATGACCGCATGTATGCTGGGTTGGATGAGCCTAAGGGCCGAACATTCCCAGTTCATCCGGTCATCTCTGAGGCCATTAGGAAAGAATGGCAGGATCCAGAGAAAAAAGCCCTTTTTCTCCAAAGCCCACAAAAGGCGTTTTCCTTTTGAGGAGGACCCTGCAGCAGTATGGAACAAGGTGCCCAGACTGGATGCCGCCTTTTCCCAGGTTTCAAGGTCCACGGATCTGTCCTTTGAGGACATGGGAGTTTTGAAAGATCCGATGGACAAACGTATGGATCTTTTGCTCAAGAGATCATGGCAATCAGTTCTGAGCAATTTAAAACCAGCAATGGCCACAACATGTGTAGCCAGAAATTTAGAATACTGGATTAACCAGTTAAAGTCACATATAGCTGCAGATTCCCCTAAACAGGAAATTTTAGATTCTTTTCCTACCCTGATTACGGCAGTGGCTTATGTTGCAGATGCCTCAGCTGAAGCAATTAAGATATCAGCCAGGTCAGCAGCTCTAACTAATGCTGCAAGAAGAGCCTTATGGCTTAAAACCTGGCCGGGTGACTCGGCTTCAAAGAATAAGCTGTGTGGGTTACCCTTTTCAGGAGACTTGCTCTTCGGCTCTGACCTCGATAATATCCTTGACAGGACAGCCGATAAAAAGAGATCCTTTCCGGTCAAAAAGAAAAAGCAGGTACCAAAACGTCTTTTTCGACCTCAAAAAGCTCAGGATCAGGACAGCAAGTTGCAGGGGAGAAGGAAAAGTTGGTCCGCCCCGAAGCCGAAGGGTAGAGGCGGAATTCTTTTCCGTCCTCCTACACAGGCCGAAAAATCGCAATGACTCGTCTCTGCGGGTGGGCGGAAGACTACAAAAATTTCTTCCGCAGTGGTCAGGGATAACTTCAAATCAGTTTATCCTGACCACTCTCGCGCAGGGTTACTCACTCGAGTTTGTCAACAACCCCCCAAAAAGGTTCCTGATTACCAACACCCCGCGGGACCCAGTAAGGGCCCTGGCCATGAAGTCCTCTCTAGAGGAACTGATGCAACAGGGCCTAGTAGTACAGGTACCCCTGCAAGAACAGCAGGAGGGGTTTTATTCCCATGTTTTCCTAGTAAAGAAACCGACAGGGAAATTTCGGTTGATTCTCAACCTAAAACCTTTAAACGAGTCCATAAGGTACAGGAAGTTCAAAATGGACTCAATTTTTTCGGTCAGAAATCTGTTGACGCCAGGATGTTTTATGGCGTCAGTAGATTTAAAAGACGCATACCTACATGTTCCGATCTCTCCCCAGTCTCAGAAGTTTCTCAGGCTGGCGGTGAGGTTGGGGGGTGTGGTTCATCATCTCCAGTTCAGGGCCCTACCCTTAAGCCTGTCATCATCTCCCCGAATTTTTACCAAAATAATGGCAGAAGCTTTAGCGCCACTGCGTCTTCAGGGAATCGCAGTTATTCCTTATTTAGACGATCTGCTGTTTTTCGCCCCATCCAGCGAGGAATTGCAGACCAATCTAGGCAAAGCTCGCAGCCATCTGGAGGCGTTGGGTTGGATTTTGAACCTCCAAAAGTCGTCCCTAAACCCATCTCAGGAGATTCGGTTTTTAGGGTATCTAATAAATTCGTCGGAGCAAAAAATCTTCCTTCCCTTAGACAAAAAGGACAGGATTTCCGGTGCAGTGTCTTTATTACAGACCAGCCAAGATCTGACAGTAAGACAGGTTATGTCAGCTTTGGGGGTTCTGACTTCAGCAATGCCAGCAGTCCAGTGGGCAAGAATGCATTTCAGGTGTCTGCAGGCTTTCCTTCTAAAATCTTGGGATCACACAGTGGCATCCCTAGAGGCAGAGGTGAGAGTGTCAACCCAGGTAAAAAGGTCCCTATGGTGGTGGAAAAGACAGGATGTCTTATCGGAAGGGTTAGTCTGGGCTTTTCCAGTCGGGAAAAGACTAACAACCGACGCCAGTTCCTGGGGGTAGGGAGCCCATCTAGGAACACGTTTCACTCAGGGGTCCTGGGCCAAAGAGGAGACAATAAGGTCCTCAAACTGGAGGGAGCTCAAGGCGATTGCCTTAGCTCTGGAGTTGTTTGTTCAGGAGCTTCAGTCCCATCACGTCCAGGTCCTAACAGACAATGCCACGGCAGTGGCTTATTTAAACAGACAGAGGGTTACAAGAAGCAGGTCGCTTCAGGTACTGGCCATGGAGATTCTTCGGTGGGCGGAAAAACATTTGTTATCCCTATCAGCAGTCCACCTAAAAGGGGATCTAAACAGGGTAGCGGACTTCCTAAGCAGAAACGCTATTCGGGAAGCAGAATGGTCTCTAAACCCGGAGGTATTCACAATGATTGCCGGAAAATGGGGTTTACCAGAGGTAGACCTGTTCGCCTCAAGGGTGAACGCCCAGGTTCCCCAGTTCTTTTCCCTGGACAGTCGCGATGGCTCGCTGGGCACAGATGCGCTAGCTTATCCATGGGAATTTCGTCTTTGCTATGCTTTCCCCCCATTTCAGTTAATCCCGTTAATTTTAAGAAAAATTCAGAGGGAGAAGGTGCCAGTTATTCTAATCACGCCCTTTTGGCCAAAAAGGGCTTGGTTTTCGACAGTTCTAGGCCTGGCAATCAAGCCTTGTTGGCGTCTGCCCCTCAGACACGATCTGTTGTTGCAGGGCCCAGTGAACCATCCAGGAGTGGCCAGCCTGGCTCTCACGGCCTGGTTTCTGAAAGGCAGCTCCTTAGGAGCAAGGGGTTTTCCAACCGTTTGATCTCGACCCTTTTAGCAAGTAGGAAAAGGGTTACGAGGGCCATTTATTCTAAGGTCTGGAAGCGTTATAAAACTTGGTGTTTGTCAGCCGCCCAGGTGCCAGGGAGCCTTGTCTCCATCTTGGAGTTTTTACAAGATGGTGCAGACAAGGGACTGGCAGTTAGTACCCTGAAGGTGCAGGTAGCAGCCCTGACAGTGTTCTTAGAAAAATCTGTGGCCTCAGATCCGCTGGTGATCAGATTCTTTAGAGCTCTTAAAAGATCTAGGCCAGCTCCTGTTAAGGTTTTTCCTAGATGGGATTTGTCGGTAGTCCTACAGTCTCTAACAAAAGGGCCTTTTGAGCCTCTTGTGGAGGCTTCCCTTAGGTTTCTCACATTAAAAACCGTTTTTCTGATTGCCATTGTCTCTGCACGCAGGATCAGTGAGCTAAATGCTCTGTCAGTTAAAGAACCATATCTTTCCATTTTTCCTGACAGAGTTATTCTTAGAACAGATGCAAAATTCTTACCGAAGGTAGCTTCAGTGCAGAACCGTATACAGGACATAGTACTGCCAACCTTTTGTGTTAACCCCAAAGGAAATAAGGAGACTTTTTTCCATACTTTGGACGTCAGGAGGACTCTGCTGAGTTATTTAGAAAGGACGGAGTCTTTCAGGCGTTCAGATTCACTGTTTGTACTCTTCTCAGGAAGAAAAAAGGGTTTTCAAGCTTCTAAAGTTACTTTAGCTAGATGGCTGAAATTAGCTATCTCGGAGGCATATTCCCAGGCAGGGTTATCTCCTCCAGCAGAAATTTGTGCACACTCAACCAGGGCTCTGGCGTCTACGTGGGCAGAGAGAGCTGGTGCCACCCCGGAGCAGATCTGCAAGGTGGCGACATGGTCGAGTTTTCACACATTTGTGAAACATTATAGACTGGATCTCACTTCTGCCAGCGATCAGGCGTTTGGCAGAAAGGTCCTGCAAGCTGTTGTCCCGCCCTAAGGGGTAAGTCTCTGTTATCCTCTCAGGTGCTGTCCTGAAAGACGCCTTGGGAAAGACCAAGTTAGACTTACCGGTAACTTGTTTTCCAGAAGTCTTTCAGGACAGCAAGCATCCCGCCCTATGGTATTATATTATGCTACGCTGTGACTAACTTATGTGTTTGTGTTCCAGCCGGGGCCGGAGGTTCTCTTCTACAACTGATGTGTGGTAGGGAGGCGCCTCCCTTTAAAGTCTGGAGGAAGAAGGTGTTTCCTAACGAGGAGGGTGGAGTCGCTATCTCTCAGGTGCTGTCCTGAAAGACTTCTGGAAAACAAGTTACCGGTAAGTCTAACTTGGTCTTTCTAGTTCCACCCAAGGGGCAGTCCCTTAGGTAACAACCCCTCAGCATGCTACTGCAGCCTCAGTTTTTTATTTTGCCTAGAGAAGGAGAAAGACCTAGGAACCCTGACGGGCCCATCGGTCCTTATTATTTTATTTTTTTCTGCAGAAGCTTGGCTTTTTGCGCAAGATGATAGATCCTGTGATCTGCTATCAACAGCCGGCTGGGTGTCAGGCTGGATACCCTTATCCTTGTAGTCTTCCCCAGCCTGGCCATCGAGCATGTGCAGACCAGAGCTCCGCGCTGGGTCGGCCACGATTAAACCTCAGCTCCAGAGGTGGTTGGTAAGCTTTTATTTTCTGGGTGGCGCAAATATGACTGGGCTACTGATGTCTGCGTCAGTGTGCCGAGGCCAGCAGCTACCCTGTACTGATCAGAGAGTGGGTCTGTAATGGAATGTCTCCCAGCTCTTCAGGACTGGTAAGTACAGCTCTCTCTGCCTCGGTGGGGTTGAGCAGCTGCGCATTCCCTGGGAGGTAAATTCGGTGGTCCCTTACTTCCCTCTTCCCTCTCTGCCTGGTCGCAGACGCTCCCTGGTGACTGCCGTTGTGAGAGGAACTTCTGTCTCAAGGTCCGATTCTTCATTCTGCTTTACCATTGCTGGCTTTAATGCCATGGCTATTGAGAGCCAGGTGTTGAGGAACCGGGGTCTGTTGGACTTGGTGATCCCAACTGTGTTAAGAGCACGAAAATCTTCTTCCTGGAAGATATACAGTGGTGTGAAAAAGTGTTTGCCCCCTTCCTCATTTCCTGTTCCTTTGCATGTTTGTCACACTTAAGTGTTTCGGAACATCAAACCAATTTAAACAATAGTCAAGGACAACACAAGTAAACACAAAATGCAATTTGTAAATGAAGGGGTTTATTATTAAAGGTGAAAAAAAATCCAAACCATCATGGCCCTGTGTGAAAAAGTGATTGCCCCCCTTGTTAAAACATACTATAACTGTGGTTGTCCACACCTGAGTTCAATTTCTCTAGCCACACCCAGGCCTGATTATTGACACACCTGTTCACAATCAAGGCATCACTTAAATAGGAGCCGCTTGACACAGTAAGGTCCACCAGAAGATCCTTAAAAGCTACACATCATGCCGAGACCCAAAGAAATTCAGGAACAATTGAGAAAGAAAGTAATTGAGATCTATCAGTCTGGAAAGGGTTATAAAGCCATTTCCAAAGCTTTGGGAATCCAGCGAACCACAGTGAGAGCCATTATCCACAAATGGCAAAGACATGGAACAGTGGTGAACCTTCCCAGGAGTGGCCAGCCGCCCAAAATTACCCCAAGAGCGCAGCGACGACTCATCCAAGAGGTCACAAAAGACCCCACAACAACGTCCAAGGAACTGCAGGCCTCACTTGCCTCAGTTAAGGTCAGCGTTCATGCCTCCACCATCAGGAAAAGACTGGGCAAAAATGGCCTGCATGGCAGAGTTCCAAGGAGAAAACCACTGCTGAGCAAAAAGAACATCAAAGCTCGTCTCAATTTCTCCACAACACATCTTGATGATCCCCAAGACTTTTGGGACAACATTCTGTGGACCGATGAGACAAAGTGGAACTCTTTGGAAGGTGTGTGTCCAAGTATATCTGGCGTAGAAGGAACACTGCATTTCATAAAAAGAACATTATACCAACAGTAAAATATGGTGGTGGTAGTGTGATGGTCTGGGGCTGTTTTGCTGCTTCAGGACCTGGAAGACTTGCCGTGATAAAAGTAACTATGAATTCTGCTGTCTACCAAGAGATCCTGAAGGAGAATGTCCGACCATCTGTTCGTGTACTCAAGCTGAAACGAACTTGGGTTCTGCAGCAAGACAATGATCCTAAACACACCAGCAAGTCCACCACCGAATGGCTGAAGAAAAACAAAATGAAGACTTTGGAGTGGCCTAGCCAAAGTCCTGACCTGAATCCTATTGAGATGTTGTGGTATGACCTTAAAAAGGCCGTTCATGCTCGAAAACCCTCTAATGTAACTGAATTAGGACAATTCTGCAAAGATGAGTGGGCCAAAATTCCTCCAGGACGCTGTAAAAGCCTCATTGCACGTTATCGCAAACGCTTGGTTGCAGTTGCTGCTAAGGGTGGCCCAACCAGTTATTAGGTTTAGGGGGCAATCACTTTTTCACACAGGGCCATGATGGTTTGGATTTTTTTTCACCTTTAATAATAAACACCTTCATTTACAAATTGCATTTTGTGTTTACTTGTGTTGTCCTTGACTATTGTTTAAATTGGTTTGATGTTCCGAAACACTTAAGTGTGACAAACATGCAAAGGAACAGGAAATGAGGAAGGGGGCAAACACTTTTTCACACCACTGTATGTTTTGTACCTGGAAGGCCTGCATCTCCATGTGTGAGGAGAAAGGAAGACATCCGCGCTCCTTTTCTGTATCCAGGATCCTGCTTTTTCTTCAGCAAGGGGTGGACCAGAAATTGGCGTTAAGCACCATTTAAATTACCAATATCAGCTTTGGCTGTCCTTTTTCAGCGACCCCCTGGTGTGTCACTCTCTAGTGAGTACTTTTGCTCAAGGGGTGCAACATATAGTCCCTCCGGTGCGTCCACCATTACCCCCGTGGGATCTGAACCTGGTATTATCGGCGCTTCAGAAACCACCATTTGAAAATATCAGAGAGATTCCCCTGTTGACTCTTTCCCAGAAAGTAGTCTTTCTAGTGGCCATTACATCGGCCAGGAGGGTTTCGGAACTGGCGGCCTTGTCCTGAAAGTCGCCCTATCTGGTTATCCACAAGGATAAAGTGGTTTTGGGTCCGCAACTGTCTTTCCTGCTGAAGATAGTCTCAGCTTTTCACATCAATGAGGACATTGTGTTACCATCTCTGTGTCCTAAGCCGACACATCCTAAAGAGGTGGCCCTTCATGCTCTAGATGTGGTTCGAGCTCTGAAGGTGTATTTGTCTGCCACGGTTCCCTTCTGGAAGTAAGACACACTGTTTGTTTTGGTGGCTGGTCCACAGAAAGGCATGACGGTCTCGTCGGCCACCATTTCCAGGTGGATCAGACAGATTGTAGTACAAGCCTTCGCCTTGAACGGGCAGTTGCCCCCCTTTCCTGTCACGGCCCACTCCACAAGGGCAATCAGAATGTCTTGGACTTTCCGACATCAAGCGTCTGCTGCTCAAGTGTGTAAAGAGGCAAACCTGGTCGCCTGTCCACATGTTTACAAAGTTCTCCAAGGTAGATGTCAGTTCATCGGTTGATGCCTGTTTTGGCCGCAAAGTTTTGCAGGCGGCTGTATAGTTGCAATTGCATATGCAATTTTTCCCCCTTTTTTTTTTTTTTTTTCCTTTTTTTTTTTTTTTGGGGTAAAAACGCAGTACCTTTTTAATGCACTGTTGCATTCGTTACCGCAGTTTTTGGTGTGGTTTGAGAGTAGTGCTTCTCTGTTGAGGAGCACCCTGTTTTTTTGTGGGTAAAGTTTGTACTAGCTCCCACATGCCATGGTGGATGAAGTTTTATGCTGGTTTCCCACCCCTCGTTTTGGCACTGCTTGGGGACGTCCCAATGGTCTAAAGTGAAGAAGCTGTGTCACTCGGTGAATATAAGAGAAAATAGGATTTTTTGTACTCGCCGTAAAATCCTTTTCTCTGTAATTGACCGACTGACACATCACCCACCCCTCATATTTTTCTTTACGTTTTACTGCTTGTTTACGTACCGAGGCTACAGTAGCATGCCGAGGGGTTGTTACCTAAGGGACCGCCCCCTTGGGTGAAACTAGAAAGTTCTAGTTTTATTATTGCATGTTAACATGTAATGCCTAGTCTTCTCCTGAAGAAGGCATAACAACCCAATGGTCTAAAGAGAAGAAGCCGTGTCAGTCGGTGAATTGCGGAGAAAAGGATTTTACGGTGAGTACAAAAGATCCTATTTTTTTTCACTTTTTCTGTAAAGGCTGAGATAAAAAGATAAGAATAAACTCTCTCTGCCTCTACAGCCTCGTCCCCGGCATTGTCACGCCCGGGCCTCCGAGGGTCATAGAGAAGACTGGGGACCATCTGGTCACTGGAAATCTCTATGCTCAACTTCCAGTGGTGACTGATTTGTTCTCCGGCATGCCTATAACAGGGGCTATGTGGGAGAAGCATCGGAAGGGGGCGCAACACCCCCTCCTGTCTGTAAGAACAATCAAGCGGCTCAACTGCTGCTATGATTTTTCCTACAGTGCACAGAATCGCTGGCTGAAAAACATATCTGGATGTTGCCTGTAGCTGTTGCCCTGCGCCTGGATGGGTAAGTGAAACCCCTTTATTTTAATATTGTGGGGGTGTCCTAGTGATTGTAACAATCAGTCAAGTTAGCTAGAGGCTTGACACCTGTGTGCAGTGACCATACAGGGGAGTTTTGGGCTAGCTGTGGGTGTTTGCAAAGTGCACTTTTTTTTCTTTTTTTTTTTTGCTTGTCTGGCTGTTCTTTACCTGTATAAGGGTGCATGACGGTGCACCATTTCTCCTTGGTTTGCCATGGCACACATGCGCTCGCAAGAGCGCCGCTGGGATCAGCAGTCTGGCGGCTATGGTGCACGCAGCTTCGCCGCACAAGCGCCGTAGCCTTTATCTGGGAACACGAAGATTTGTGTCATAAACTAATACAGCCACGCCCATTCACTGGGACTACGCACTCACAGAACGTTCCTGCGCACAGCTAGCTTATTTAAGTCATGTTTGCCAAGCATGCGGTGCTTCCAGAAGGCAGCTGTGGGACCCAGACCAGGCTCTGAACCCGATATTTGCAGACGATTTACTTTTCTCTTTATCCGGGTCACGTGAGTCACCAGGTGTTTCTTTGCAGGCTAAAAGTGCTTAGCAGGATTGCTGCATAGGGGCTTGGTGAGACCTATTAAAGGGTCTCCCTTCTGAAGTGTTTTAATAATATGCCCATCTTTTTTTGGCTAGTAAATGTCTTAAAAAAAAAAAAAAAAAGAGGAGCGGGACTAACAATACAGGGAAGGGCACACCTATGTCATGGGTAGTTCCTTATGAACCTAGTCATATCCCTAGTGTTGTATCACCTGAAGGACCAGAGGCTTCCAGGCAATCTGAGCCGCTTTGCCTATCTGGGATTGTGCCTACAGTCAACGTTGCATGAACTGTCCTCAGCCCTAGTTGGGTTAGAGCACAGGATTGCTGGCATGATTGCCTCCATCCTGCAGGGTGTCAAGAACTGTGACAGATCCCCTCCCTGGAGCCTCCTCATCTGGAGCAGGAATGGGTTGAGAATGGGGAAGAGCTAAAAGCTCAGGATTCTGTGGATGGCCTGGTGGATGAGCCTGCTTCCGAGCAATCTGGACAAGATATCCAGTTGGTCTCTTCCTCTCAATCACAGAGGCTTTTGATCCTGACTTACCGAAATGGTTCGTTCTGCCTTTAATTTGCCTCTTGAAGAGGTTTCGGAGCTTCCCTGGTCCTCTTTGGGATCTCTGAGGCCTCTTCAGGCCACACAGGCTTTCCCCTTACATCCTCTGTTGGAACGGGTGGTATATGCGGATTGGGAACATCCTGACAGGATTTTTGGCTTGAAAGACTGTTTACAAGAAATTAAAGTTCTTATTAAAGGCTTCCTTTTCTCTGGCCAGTTCAGCTATTCAGCCAGCTGTTGCAGCAATTGGTATCTGCCAGTCCATAAAGGATCAGATCAGACGGCCTAACCAGGAGGATGATCTGCTTGAAAATAAGGCAGATATTCCTCGATCCCTGTGTTTTTTGCTGTTGACGCCTTAAAGGATTCAATGCATACAGCAGGTTTATCGTTTGGCACTCTTCTCTGTACATATGCGCAGACTCTTGTGGTTTAAGAACTGGTCAGCCAAGCTTCCTTGCAAAAAGTTATTTGCAGGTTTCCCCTTTTATGGGAACCTTTTATTTGGTGATCATTTGGACAAATATATCCAAAAGATTTCCAGAGGGAGGAGTTCTCTACTTCCTGTGAAGGAAAGCACCAGGCTTCTCCTTTAAAACCTCAGGGAATGCTTCCTCAAATGTCTCAGCTCCAAGGCAGTTCCACTGCCAACAGGGCACTAGGGCCAGGAAAAGCCCTGGGTCCAAAATTCTAAACTCGGCATTAGAGCTGCCACAACGCGTCAACGTAATCGACTACGTTGACTACGAAAATATGTTGACGTGTCACCCTCGTCTCATCTCGTGGGTAAATGGCAGTAATGGCTGCTGCTCCTCCTCCTGGGAATGGGGAAAGTTCCGGTGCAGCACGAAAAGCCAGACAATGACTTTCAAAGGTATGGGAATTCTTTAAACAGAGGCCAGATAAAATGGTCCTTTGTTTCCTCTGCAAAACCGAAATGGCATACCACGGCAGCACTACTGCGATGCACGAGCACCTCAGAAGAAAACATCCTGGCGCTCTACGACCTCAAACGGACGAGCCATCTTTATAAGTAGTATTTTTTTAGTTTTGGGAGACAATGGGAGTAATTATTACAATACAATACAAATTGTGTTGTGGATGTGGTCAATTAATATATGCTGCTAGTAAATAATTAGAGATGATGCATCATTATTAGTGCATGCTCAGTGGCACCCATATTTGGTGCTGTGCTGTGCGCTGTGCTTTGCCAATTGCTTTTTTGCCATCCAAAATGTTTCACAAGGCACTTTGCACTGCACTGCAGCCTTCAGTGTCTTGCTGATCTGGGGATCCTTCAGGTCATGGTTGACATTGACAACTAACTGCAATGTATGACCCGCTCACCTGAGAGAAGAGATGCCATGCTTTTCTTCTAAAATACGCAGAGCAGCAACAATACTATAATAATAATTTATTGCAGACATTTAATACCCTACCCGTACCCTCTTTGAAATACACAGTTACAAGTACATTATTAGCATTGAGGGTTCATAGATTGTTTTCATGTTGGTTAAACTTGGTTCAGGTTCCTAAATGTTAATTATTATTGTGTGTTTTGTTGTTTTTTTCTCAAGAAGAGGCAAAGCTGTGTACAGGAGTTCTTCTTTCATAAAAAGGATGTCACTGTTTGCACACCCCAAATGGTCGTTGCATATACCAATGGCATACTCAACATGATTGTAAAAGATATGAGACCTCTTTCTATTGTAGACGGTCAAGGATTTCGTGAGATGATCAACACGTTTTACCCAGGATACACTTTCCCTCCAGGTCCCATTTCACTAAGCTGATGGAGAAGAAATATGAGAATTTTGAAAGATTGAAAGCGTCTCTCAAAGATGTGAAATCAAAAATAGCTCTCACCACAGACTCATGAACCAGTATTGCCACAGAGGCATACTTGGGTGTCACATGCCACTTCATCAATGAAGACTGGAATCTTACATCGTACAATCTGACCACTATGCCACTTGATGATCGGCACACAGCTGAAAACATTGCTAACTGGGTGGAAAAAGCAGCTGAAAAGTTTGATATCCATGGTCAATGTAAATGTAGTTGTCCATGATAACGCTGCAAATGTTGTCGCTGCTCTTTGTATTTTGGAAGAAAAGCATGACATCTCTTCTCTCAGGTGTGCTGGTTTTACATTGCAGTTAGTTGTCAACCATGCCCTGAGGGATCCCCAGATCAGCAAGACCCTGAGGGCTGCAAAGTGTCTTGTGGAACATTTAAAAAAAGTGAGCTGGCCACTACAAAGCTTAAAGCAAAGCAGCAACAAATGGGTACCCCTAAGCATGCACTAATAAATGATGTATCCGTAAGATGGAACAGTACTTTACACATGATCAGCCGCCTGCTTGAACAGAGGTGGCCTGTGACTTCAAGTCTTTAGGATCCTGATGTCACACCACGAGGGAAGCGCTTCCTGGATTTAAAACATGATCAGTGGAGCTTACTTGAGGAATTGGAACAAGTCCTGAAGCCTTTTGAGTGTGCTACTGTTTTCTTGAGTGGAGAGTCCTATGTGACTGCTTCCGTTCTACATTCTCTGGTAAAGGGCCTCCAGAAATCCACATAGAGCACAATTTGCGAGACAGCAGCAGTCAAGGCTTTCCAAAGTGTTGCTGCACAGGAGATGACATCAAGATGGGAGCGGGAACCTAAATTCAGAGATGATGGTGGAGAAAATGTCTTATTGCAGCAGCCCTGGACCCCAGATTCCGCCTCATAAAATTCCTGCCAGCAGAGGACAGTTTAAAATTTCACCTTAAGCTCTATGCTCTTGAAGTGAAAAGAAGATATGAGGAAGAGCAAACGCAACATCCATGTGAGGAACAACAGTCAGCCAGATTTTCTGAGAAGAGGCAAGTGTCTCTGTTAGACACTTTGCTCAGTTCTTCAGATTCAGATGACCACCACAGTAATGGTGAGGATGACATGACTGGTCACATCCAAGATCAAGAATCCCACAATGAAGTTGAGAGGAATGAGATACACAGGTATTAAAATGAGCAGGCTATTCCAAAGGAAGAAAATCCGCTGAAATGGTGGAAGGAAAATGAAAAGAGGTTTCCCATCTTGGCCATGCTGGCAAAGAGTTACTTGTCTGTGACTGCAACATCAACCCCATCTGAAAGGCTTTTCTCAGTTGCTGGCAACATTGTGACTAAAAAAAGAGCAAGCCTAACTTAACCAGTTGCCGACCGCCGCACGCCGATGTACGTCGGTACAATGGCACGGGCAGGCATAAGGACATACATGTACGTCCCTTGCCTCCCGCGGGTCGGGGGCCCGATCGGGCCCCCGCCCGGTGCCTGCGGCGGTCGGTATTCGTTCGGGAGCGATCCCGGACGAGGGGACGGCCATTCATTCATGGCCACCCCCTCGCGATCGATCCCGACGAATAGAAATCCCCGGTGACATCACTTCCTCTCCTGTAATGTAAACACAGGAGAGGAAGTGATGTATTCTCTCCTCCGTGTCGGTATTTTTCGTTCCGACACGGAGGAGAGCGGATCAGTAAGTTGCACCAACACTCTACACACACAGTAGAACATGCCAGGCACACTCACACCCCCCCTTTACCCCCCGATCACCCCCCCAATTACCCCTGCCCCCCAGTCACAGTGACACCAATGTCATTTTTTTTTTGCATTGGTGTCATTTGTGACTGTAATAACTGTTATGGCAGTTAGAGTTAGCCCCCTTTAGTTCTAATGTACCCCCCTAACCCCCCCAATAAAGGTTTAACCCCGTGATCACCCCCCGTCGCCAGTGTCACTAAGGCTGGGTTCACATTGCAGCGGTTTATGAGAACGAATGTGATTCGCACCGCACTGCAGTGCAAATCACATCCGATCTCTGTGCGATTCGAGTTCAGCCATTCGCCGCACCCGCCGCACCCGCCGCAAATTCGCACGGGACCCTTTTTTTGGCCCGCAGCAGAATCGGATCGCATGGGTGTTCACACCATGCGATCCGAGTTTGCAGAAAGCACTGCGATATGCGAACTGATCTGGGGGTGTCAGTAACATTTCACTGACACTCCCAGCAGTTCGCATAGGGCAGTGTGAACTGCCGCCGGGAGGCATGCGATGCGGGAACCCGCCGCGGATTCGCGGCGTTTCCGCATCGCTCCAGTGTGAACCCAGCCTAATAAGCGATCATTTTTCTGATCGCCGTATTAGTGTCACAGGTGACGCTAGTTAGGCAGGTAGGTATTTAGGTTCGCCGCAGCTTTTTATAGCGCCAGGGACCACCATATAACTGTTACAGGTGACGCTGGTTGGTTAGTTATTTTTTTATAGTTTCAGGGCACCCGCCATTTATTACCTAGTCTCACTAGTGTACCCCTAAATTTAGGGGTGTCTACTTTCCAAAATGGGGTCATTTGGGGGGGGTTTGTGCCATCTTGGCATTTTATGGCCTTCAAAACTGTAACGCCCTTAGAAAGCCTGAAGGCGGTGCTTGGTTTTCGGGGCCCCGTACGCGGCTAGGCTCCCAAAAAGTCCCACATATGTGGTATCCCCATACTCAGGAGAAGCAGCAGAATTTATTTTGGGGTGTCATTTCACATACGCCCATAGCATGTGTGAGCAATATATCATTTAGTGACAACTTTGTTAAAAAAAAAAAAAAAAAAAAAAAGTTTGTAATTTTCCCGCAACTTGTGGCAAAATATAAAATATTCCATGAACTCAACATGCCTCTCAGCAAATAGCTTGGGGTGTCTACTTTCTAAAATGGGGTCATTTGTGGGGGTTTTGTGCCATCTTGGCATTTTATGGCCTTCAAAACTGTAATAGGTAGTGAGAAGTGAACTCAAAAATTTACGCCCTTAGAAAGCCTGAAGGCGGTGCTTGGTTTTCGGGGCCCCGTACGCGGCTAGGCTCCCAAAAAGTCCCACATATGTGGTATCCCCATACTCAGGAGAAGCAGCAGAATTTATTTTGGGGTGTCATTTCACATACGCCCATAGCATGTGTGAGCAATATATCATTTAGTGACAACTTTGTGTAAAAAAAAAAAAAAATTTTTTTTTTTGTCATTATTCAATCGCTTGAGGCAAAAAAATAAAATATTCAATGGGCTCAAAATGCCTCTTATCAATTTCCTTAGGGGGTCTACTTTCCAAAATGGGGTCATTTGGGGGGGTTTTGTACTGCCCTGCCATTTTAGCACCTCAAGAAATGAGATAGGCAGTCGTAAACTAAAAGCTGCGTAAATTCCAGAAAACGTACCTTAGTTTGTAGATGTGACAACTTTTGCGCAAACCAATAAATATACAATTATTGACTTTTTTTTTACCAAAGACATGTGGCTGAATACATTTTGGCCTAAATGTATGACTAAAATTGAGTTTATTGGATTTTTCTAATAACAAAAAGTAGAAAATATCATTTTTTTTCAAAATTTGCGGTCTTTTTACGTTTATATCGCAAAAAATAAAAATCGCAGAGGCAATCAAATACCATCAAAAGAAAGCTCTATTTGTGGGAAGAAAAGGACGCAAATTTTGTTTGGGTACAACATTGCATGACCGCGCAATTACCAGTTAAAGCAGCGCAGTGCCAAAGTGTAAAAAGACCTCTGGTCATTTACCAGCAAAATGGTCCGGTCTGAAAGTGGTTAAGAGCATGTCGATATGCTAACCTAAGTAACACAGGCCCCAAACCTTTTGCACTCATGCACTGTTCTTGTTGGGCTGTATTAGTGTATTTATTTTGAGATGGCTCATGGCTGCCTTCAGAGTTGGCAGCCCTCTCATGCAGGGAACCGTACTTGATCCTTCTCCACGATAGGGTCATGTTACAACCTGTTCCATCCTTTTTGCCAAAAGTGTTGTCGGCCTCAGGGCCGTCTTTAATTTTGATTGGGCCCTGGGCAAACTTTTTCTTGGGGCCTCCCCTCCATTCTGAGACATACAAAAATAGCAGGTAGACTCAAAATCAGTTTACTGCAGCAGATCACGCAGTGATTGCAATTGTTTGCCAGAGGTGACAGCCTATCCTTACTGCTCGCTGGTTGGATGCTAGAGGTTAGAACACATAATTTCTGCTTGCCGATTGGTTGCTAAAGGTTAATGTACATCATTACCACTTACTGATTGGCTGCTAGAGATTAAAGCAGATCACTACTGTTCGCTAATTGGTTGCTACAGGTTAATGCACATCATTACCTCTCACTGAGCAGTGGAGCAATCCTAAATAATTGAGCAAGTAAAAGGGCACATTAATACACATACTACAGGAGAGTGTCAGAAAGTGCAGACATACTGCAGGAGACAATCAGAGACTGCGGACATACTGCAGGAGACAATCAGAGACTGCGGACATACTGCAGGAGACAATCAGAGACTGCGGACATACTGCAGGAGACAATCAGAGACTGCGGACATACTGCAGGAGACAATCAGAGACTGCGGACATACTGCAGGAGACAATCAGAGACTGCGGACATACTGCAGGAGACAATCAGACTGCGGACATACTGCAGGAGACAATCAGACTGCGGACATACTGCAGGAGACAATCCGAGACTGCGGACATACTGCAGGAGACAATCCGAGACTGCGGACATACTGCAGGAGACAATCCGAGACTGCGGACATACTGCAGGAGACAATCCGAGACTGCGGACATACTGCAGGAGACAATCCGAGACTTGGCGACATACTGCAGGAGACAATCCGAGACTTGGCGACATACTGCAGGAGACAATCCGAGACTTGGCGACATACTGCAGGAGACAATCAGAGAGTGCACAGAGGATACGGGAGGCTGTATTCCCGCGCTAGCTAACTGAGAGGGGGCGGGGCCAGGTGCCCCGTTTGCCCTGCGCTAAAGACGGCCCTGGTCGGCCTATCCTTTAAATAAGGTCATTATTTTGGCTTCTTTTTTCTCCCTGCCTTGTTCGGTGGAAGAGAGACGACTGCGTTCTTTGGACATTGCCGGGGCAGTCGGTTTATTTGACTAGATCTGCAATGATCCTAGGATCAGACTCCTTTTTTTTTTTACTGAAGTGACTTAAGAAGGGGCAGGCAGCTTCCATTGCCAATTGGGTCCGTCAAGTGATCATTCAGGCTTTTGGTCTGAAATGTAAATCTCCTCCCTTTAGAGCGAGAGCTCATTCTACCAGGGGACCTCCTGGGCTTTTTGCCATCCGTTTTCTGTGGCTCAGATTTGTAAGGCTGTTACCCGGTCTTCAGTGCACACGTTTACAAAATTTTATTACGTGGATGTTCGAGCAGCCGAGGATCCGGCTTTCGGCCGCAGTGTACTGTGGGCTGCCGTATAAAGTCTGATGGCTATTGTTTGGCAGGGTATCTCCCTCCCCTCAAGGCCATTGCTCTGAATATGAATATTAGCCCAACTCTGTGTCCCATGATGTACTCAAAATAATTTTACAGGTGGCGAAAACATCCTACTTCTATACTTGGCTGCTCTGTGCTCCCAAGATCAAATTGCTTACTGTGAGGGCTCCTGTTTTGTGTCCATTCACACACAGAGCCCTCTCCCCTCCTTCTACCTTCATTTACTTACTGATTGACAGCAGCAGGAGCCAATGAGGGGGTGATGTCCCCAGAGAGCTGAGGCTCTCATGCACATCGCTGGATCTAGATCGGGCTCAGGTAAGTATTAGGGGGGCTGTTGGGAGAGCTGCACACAGAAGGTTTTTTACCTTCATACATAGAATGCATGAAGGTAAAAACCTTGAGCCTTTACAACCACGTTAATTTTATTTGACTTACCCTGATTTTTGTCTGAATGCTGCCCTTTCAACTGAACTTCATGCCATCCCTACTGTAATGAATTCAAAGTGGGAAGATTAAAAGCTCTGGGGAGTAACTGGTTCTGTGGATGACAAAGATTAAAAATACACCCTAGAAAGCCACAAATGGTGCTTTCTTTTGGTTGTATTTGATCAGGGTTTTTATTTTTTGTTAAATGAAAAAAGACTGAAAATTTTGAAAAAAAAAAAAAACAACCAAATTTTTATTTTTTTAGTTTATAAAATTTTGCACATAAACTTTCTTAAGTATAGGCCAAAATGTATTCTGCTATATAGTTATAGTTAGTAAGGTTGAATAAAGACACCAGTCCATCCAGTTTAACCCCCCGATATTATTCTTTGGTGAAAATAACCCAAATCAGTGTGTTAAGTTTGTAGGAACGTTATGGAGTGTATGTGTGTGTGTGTATGTATGTATATATATATATATAATTTATTCTGTGTATATCTCTTTATCTTCTCATTTCTTTGTGACACAAAAGGGTAGGGTAGCATGAATACCCCCCAAATTACCCCTTTTGGAAAGTAGAAAATCCAAGGTATTCAGTAAAAAAAACATGGCATTTCATTTATTTTTTTCTCACAATTTTTGTGGAATTATGTTTTCACATTACTTTGTTGGTAAGGTTGGATAAAGACACCAGTCCATCCAGTTCAACCTGAGAGTCTACAATTGTGCCTATCCCTGTACATTTAAAAAACACAAAAAGGACATACTGTTATGTAGTACAAGCATCACATAACTCAGTGGTCATCAACTCCTGTCTTCAGGGCCATCTAACAGGCCAGGTTTTATGTATTACCTTGGGGAGATGCAGACTAGAATACTGCAATCACTGAGCAGCAAATGATATCACCTGTGATGTATTTCCGTTATGTTCCCAACCTGGCCTGTTAGTGGGTCCTGAGGACAGCGTTGATGACCACTGATATAACTGGTGTGGTGGTGACCAAGGGCACTGACTGTTGACAGTATGTAAAAAATAAATAAAAAAAAGTTTATTTTTTACATACAGTGACCAAAGCATTGCAGTGTTGCCAAAGTAACACTTGACCACTCTGTGAAAATGATCAGGATTTTTTTATTACACGCGGATTGCTTATAGCGGTTAATTTCACTGATATGATTGACAACACCTAATCACATGGTACATGTGGGCTGTGATTGTCCCTGTCTGTACCATATGATCACTGTGACCATGCACAGCTAGCTACACAATGAATGGCATGAAAGTAAACCAGTGTGTACAACTGTCACATGATCTGCCGTGATTGGTCACAAGCGATCATATGGTACCCACAGTGGGCCAGTACACTGATCAGTCATCTGCTGTGTCTGGTGGACATAACGGGTGACAGATCATGCCGGACCACCATCCACCCAGAACAGAAGGATTCCTGCCTGGCTTTCATTTTACAATGACCCAGGCAGGAAGCAGTTAAAATATAACTAAATTCAAAACTTTTTTTATTTTTTTAATAGAGCAGAGGAGAATTGGAACACCTGCCACGTTTCATTGCTGTCTGTCCCTGTTCTGGAGAGTCGCCCTCTGTATTCTATTGTAATTTCTCACATATTTGTTATATTTATGCCTATATTCTGAAGGTTTTTTATGCATTTCTGAAATGCTCAGGTGATACCAGCACTGTATACCTAGTACTAGAAGTATGATTTTTGCTTTATATGATTATATTTTAAAGATACATGTTTGCTACTTACAACATGCTTTTGTTGTAATGATTGTTATTGTCATCCTAACAGGATCTAACATGTCGTGAGGAGCTTATTACTCTTATTGTATCTCTTTTACCTCTGGTTTGGAAGATTCCACTGCAAGAAAAAGCAAGAGGTAATTCAGTCATCATAAGACATAAAAAACTGAATTAAAAAAGAAGTATGTTTTTTTTTTTTTATGCCCTCATACTTAGGTGGATGCAGCATCGGACCATCTGTCCCCTGTCACCTCTGCACTGAGAGCCAAGCGATTGAACACCACTGATGGCTTGGTTCCTCCCAGCTCCCCAAGCAGAGAACTGCTACCTGTCAGTCAGCCAGTCAGCTCTCCGCTCTGCCCCCCCCCCCAAAAAAAAATCCCCTGCTGGCTCCTCAGTTATTTGTTTTTCCTCCAGAAGGGAGACACCACTTGGAACCAAGCCAGGAGAGCCAGGGAGGCTCAGACAGTCCTGAAAGGGGACAGAGGCTCCTTGGACATGGCCAGGTAAATTACCTGGTGAAGATTGCCGCCCCACATTTCTGATTGCAGGTGTAGGTTCGGGGGGGGCTCCTTTTTCACTACTGTGTGGTAGACGAGAGTGCAGGCCCCCACAGCAGTTCTGGACCCCCAGCAAAGCGCAGCAGAAATGGCATCCTGCAGTGTGGAGAAGCCATGCTGGGCTCTGGGACTGCACGGAAGCTGGGTGGCGGGTGATGTCATGTCTGGCGGAAGGGGTGGGCACTTCCATTTGACCCGCAGCTTCCAGTTCCAGCCACAGGACATTGAAAAGGAGCCAGACATTGGCTGGAGACAGCACAAGCTCCGGTGGCAGCACAGACATGTCAGAGGCAGAAGGAAGTAAGGCCAGTCATCTCCAGCTCAGGCCAGCTCCAGCCACTCTAAAGTAAGGGAAACCTAGGGTGGAGGGGGGAGTCCTGGTGCCAGAAGGAAGGTTCATGGGGCCTTGGACAGGCAAGCCCGCATGACAAAGATTGCACACCTGCAGCTAACTTTGGGAGGGTTGTAAAGTATTTAATGCCTATGTTTTTATTTTTTAATTTTTTTGTCTTTAAGAGCAAAATGGACAAACCCAACCCTCCCTCATAGCTCCTATAAAACTACACTTGGGGGCTCCTGGGGAAAAAACACTATGTAGAGAATGAATTAACAAACTAGTGCAGGAACATACCACTGAGCAGGGCAGTGAGCTAGCGGCATTAGTAAAGGAACTTTTTAATACGTTTGAATCCTTTAAAACCACCATTGCAGGGTTTCAAATCTTGCACCCTCAGACTGCTCCTCTTCCAATGCAGCAGGTAGCGTTACCAAACACACAAGTGTTACCATCCATTAGTGCAGGCCCTCCTGTAGTCTCCAAGGAAAAGGCTGAGGAAGAGCCAGACAGTGAAGCCTCTGGCTCCCAAGATTCAGAGGAAGAAGCTCTTGAAAGCTACCCCAGTACAGATTGTCACTTGAAGAGGTGGAAAATCTCTAGAGGGCCATTTATACCAAACTAGGTATGCAAACAGATTATAACTCCATGACCAAATGGGAGAACAAGAAAATAAATTTTTTCCAGTCCATGAGATTTTTAGTAGAGGAAATAGAGAATGGCAAGACCCGGAAAGGAAACCATTCTTTTTGAAAGCATTGAAAAAAAAATTCTATTTGCGGATGATCCAGCGCCAGTTTGGTATTAGACCCCAGAGCTGGACGTAGTTTTCTCCCAAATCTCGAGGTACGCAGACTTTTGGCCTTCGAGGACATGAGCCACCTGTATGACTCAATGGACAAGAGGATGGACTCCCTCCTAAAAAAAAAAAAAAAAGTCTTGGGACCTCACAGTGGGAAGCCTAAAGCCAGCTATGGCAGTTGTAGTGGCCCGAAACATAGCGTTCTGGCTGACTCGCATACAGGCCCACATTGAGGAGGGAATACCAAAAGAGCAAATTCTATCCTTTTTTTTTTTTTTTTCCCCAATCGTCTTTCAGGACAGCCACGAGAGACCTTGGCTCCTCCCCTCTTTAGGAAACACCTGTGTCGGCTTAATAAATTTCCTCCTCCCCTGCTGCTTCTCAGTTTTTTGTGTTTCCTCCAGAGGGGAAGACACCTAGGAAACCCAGAGGTCCTGAAAAGCAGCAGAGGCTGCTAGGACAAGCAGACTGACCTTCTTTTGCTGCCCCCACATCGCTGAGTGCAGTTAGAGGTCTGGCTGTAGCCGGTTCAAGCGCCGAGGGCGGTACAGGGAGGTACACGCTGGCCGTCTCAGCCCTTCAGCATCGCTGTGTATTTAAACGGCGGCGCCAGTGGCGCGTGACGTCACGTCGACGAAGGGGGCGTGTACTTCCGCGATTGCGGCTTCCGGTTTCCGTCCACGAAATATGAATTGGCGCCAGGCAAGGGCTGGAGAGGAACCGTGAATGCTGTAGTGACAGCGGGGGCTCCGGTGGTGACACTGAAATGGATGCAGAGGCAAAGGACACTGCTCCAGTAGAGACCAGCTCCAGCCATGGAAAGGTAATTGGAACCTGGGGTGGATCTCCCCCTGCCTAAGACCGCTAGCTAACCGCCCCCCCCTCCCCCATCAAGGGTACATGGGCAAAAGGGTGGAAGAAAAAGGGGGGGTCGGTAGGGTCCCTCCAGTGTCAGAGGGTGGGTCATGGGGGTCCCTGGTGAGGGTAACCCACATGATTTATATTGCTCACCTGCATTGGTAGGAGGTTGCAGTTTTAATTGTGGGTTTTTCTTGTGTCATTTCAGAAATCAGACAAAACCAAGCCCTCCCATAATGCAAAGAGGATGTGCCCTTCTTGTAAAAACGCTCTTAAAGATTCCTGGGGGAAATCTTTATGCAAGGAATGTATTAGCAAATTAGTGCAAGAACATTCCACTGAGCAAAGCAATGATCTAGCGGCATCTGTCAAAGAACTATCCAGTACCTTTGAATCTTTTAAAACCTTTTTTGAAGGTTTTCAGATCCCACAACAACAAGACTGCTCCTCCACCAGTGCAACTGTCGCTACCAAAGACACAAGTGCTTCCCTCCACTAGTGCAGGTCCTTCAGTAGCCCCTAGGGAGGAGGCAGAGGACGAGCCTGATAGCGCAGTGTCTGGCTCCCAGGAATCAGAAGGGGAGGCACTGGAAGGTGATTCCAGGAAAACCTCCCGATACAAGCTCACATTAGATGAGGTAGATCAGCTTCTTGGAGCCGTTTATACCACACTAGGTATACAAGCAGAAAATAAACCCTTATCCCTGCATGATCAGATGTATGAGGGCTTAGGGGAGTAGGAAAAGATTTTTTTTTTTCCTGTGCACTAGGTCTTAATAGATGCAATTAAGAAAGAATGACAGGATCCAGAAAGAGACATTATTTTTATAAAGCCTTAAAGAGGCGGTTTCCATTCTCGGATGATGAATCAGCAGTATGGAACAAATCCCCAAAATTAGATGCGGCCTTATCACAAGTTTCCCGACATATGGCTTTAGCTTTTGAGCACATGGGGGTCTAATCCGAGCCAATGGATAAGAGAATGGACTCTCTGTTAAAGAAGTCGTCTTGGGACTCCACCCTAGGCAGCCTGAAGCCTGCAATGTCAATTACGGTAGTGGCCAGGAATATGGAATTCTGGTTGAACCGTATCCAGGCACATATAGAGGAAGGTACTGCAAAGGAGCAGATTCTATCCCCTTTTCCCACTCTTTTACAGGGCATTGCCTATATTGCAGAAGCATCGGCAGAACTGCTACGCATGGCAGCCAGATCTTCGGCTCTAGCCAATTCTACCAGATGGGCCCTATGGCTAAAGACATGGCAGGGGGACTGTGCATCCAAGGCTAAATTATGTGGGATCCCATTTACAGGGGACCTGTTGTTTGGGCCAGGTTTAGAAAAGGTTCTGGACCGCACAGCAGACAAAAATAAAGCGCTTCCCCTCAAGCGTAAAGCACCTTGGAGTCAACCTCAACAAAATAAAAAGAGACAGAGAGGGGATAGCAGAGCCCGTTTTTCAACACCCAAGGCAGTCAATCAGAGGAAGCCTTGGGTCCAGAAGGGGGAAAAGCAAGGGTGGAGCGATTTTTTGTTGTCCTGAACAAACGCGTAACAAGCAATGAAATTATCTCAGTGGGAGGAAGACTGGGGGCCTTCATATCACAATGGGAAAAAATATCCTCCAACCAGTTTATCTTGAGGACAATAAGGGAAGGTTACTGTCTAGAGTTCTCAAGATTGTCCCAAGCAGACTGTTCACCACCAAACTGCCAAAAGACAGGCAAAGCCAGAGGGTTAATGAGTTCCATAAAGGATCTCAGGAAGCAAGAGGTAATAGGCAAGGTACCAAGAGGAGAAGGACAGGGCTTCTACTCGCACATTTTTGGGGTACAGAAACCTTCAGGGAAGGTAAGGCCAATCCTCACCCTCAAGCCTTGAATCTTTCCATAACTTACAAAAGATTCAGAATAAATTCCAATTACTCAGTGAAGGCTCTGTTACCCCCCAAACTGTTACTTGGTTTCACTGGATCTAAAGGACGCATACCTACATGTGCCAATACATCAAATTCATCAGAAGTTTCTAAGGCTAGCAATAGAAACAGGGAAAGAAACCATACACCTTCAATTCCAAGCTCTGCCCTTCGGCCTTTCTTCTTCGGTCCGAAATTGTTACCAAGATCTTGGCGGAGGCCCTGGCACCATTACGTCTAAAAGGCATATCCATCATTGCCTATTTAGACCTCCTTCTGTTTGCAAAATCTACCGGAAGGTTATTAGAAGACCTCAAATACACCAGGACATTCTTAGAGAGTCTATGGTGGTTGGTGAATGTGGAAAAATCAAATCTACAACCCACGCAACAAATAAAGTATTTGGGATATGTAATGGACTCAGTACAACAAAGTCTTTCTACCCAAGGAAAAAATTGAGAAAATTCAAAAAGAAATAGGATTGATGCAGACCAATCTGCCATGCTCAATAAGGAGAGTAATGTCATCCCTAGGGTTGCTAACATCCGCAATCCCAGCGGTGCAGTGGGCAAGTCTGCATTTTTGACCATTACAGAGGTTCCTATCGAAAGTATGGGACCACAGGCAAGAGTCGCTGGATACGCAAGTGCTAATACTAGCAAAAATAAAAAAGACCTTGTGGTGGAGGAGGGTAGGGAACTTAAATGGCGACTTTGTATCCTACCAGTCTCCTGAATCCTAACCACGACACAAGTGGCACAGGATGGGGGGCACATTTAGACTCCCAAAGAACACAAGGAACTTGGAGGAAGGAAGAGGCAAGGAGGTCATCCGATTGGAAAGAATTGAAGGCAGTATGGCTCGCACTTCAGTTTTTCCAGAAAGAGTTGAGAGGACATCATGTACAGATTAGATCAGACAACTCGTCAGTAGTAGCCTACATAAACAAGGGGGACCAGGAGCAGGGCTCTATGGTCCTTAGCAGAAAAAATTCTGGAATGGGGAGAGAGAAATATTCTATCTTTCTCAGCGGTCCACTTAAACAAAGTGGAAGATTTCCTCAGCAGGAAGGAAATAAGGGAAGGAGAAGGGATACTAAAACAAGAGGTATTCGACCAGATCATAAGGAATTGGGGAATACCTCAGGTAGACTTATTTGCGTCAAAAGAAAACAGGAAAGTCCAAACATTCTTTTCCCTGAGGAAGGAGGGTGGAGCCCTCGGAGTGGACGCATTAGCGCAAAAATGGGCATTCAGCATGTGTTATGCCTTTCCCCCACCAGTGATAATACCAGCAGTAATAAGGAAGTTGCGTACAGAGAACACATCGTTAATTCTCATAGCACCTCACTGGCCCAGGAGACCGTGGTTCTCTATGCTCAAAGAACTCGCCATAGAGCCCCCTTGGTTGCTACCGGTCCAGGAGGACCTGTTATCCCAAGGCCCAGTGTACTGTCCGCAAGTGGAAAGGTGGAAGCTAGCCACCTGGTATCTGAGGAGCAGCTGCTAAAAGCAAAAGGGTTCTCAAACCGTTTGGTAGAAACACTGCTGAAAAGCAGAAAGGTTGAGACACATAACATATACAAGAAGGTGTGGAAATATTTTTGCAGGTGGTGCGCAGAGAACAGCTTCAAAACGCAAAGCTCAGTAGCAGTCTTTCTACAGAGTGGGATAGACAAAGGACTGAGCCTTAGTACATTAAAAAGTCAAGTCTCCGCATTATCGGTTTACCTGGAAAGGAGGCTAGCCTCTAATCCATGGGTAATCAGACTCCTTAAATCTGTGAGCAGACAGGCCTATGCAAGGTACGGCCTTTCCGAAGTGGGACTTATCGCTAGTGCTGTGAACTATGACGGCAGCTCCCTTTGAACCACTAAAGGATTGCAGCCTGAAGATGCTGACGCTTAAAGCAGTCTTTCTGGTAGCAATTACTACAGCCAGAAGGGTCTGTGATATAGGAGCACTATCAATCCGACCCCCCCCTTTTCCAAGGTTTTCCCGGATCGTATAGTGTTCAAGATGGACCCGGGTTTTTTGCCTAAAGTGATCTCTAGATTCCATAGAGACCAAGAGATTGTATTACCTTAATTTTGTCCTAATCCTGTGCAGGAACAAGAAGTGAAATTCCATAGTTTAGATGTCAGGAGATGCATCCTACATTATTTAGAAGCAACCAAAGAGATTAGAAAGACAGAATCTTTATTTGTTTTATATGCAGGGGCTAAGTTAGGGCACAAAGTTTCAAGTAGTACAATAGCCAGGTGGCTAAGGGAAGCCATAGAACAGGCTTACAAGTTAGGAGGTAGGCAGACCCTGAAAGGAATCAAGGCACACTCCACAAGGGCAATGGCGGCGTCGCAGGCAGAGAGAGCTGGAGCAACGCCGGAGCAGATTTGTAAAGTGGCAACATGGTCCAGCTTCGCGACTTTCGTAAGACACTATAGAGTGGACCTTTGGGCGCAAAGTCTTGCAAGCTGTAATCCCACCCTAAGAGTAAGTGCTTGGTTATCCTCTCAGGTGGCTGTCCTGAAAGACGATTGGGAAAAAACGAAGTTACGTACCGGTGACATTCTTTTCTGGAGTCTTTCAGGACAGCCGGATACCCACCTGTATTTAGATGTAAAGGTTTCCTTTGCCGAAAAGGTGACATGATTATGTTTATCATATGTTCTTGTGTCTCCCCAAGCAGGCTGGAGGTGCTCTTAAAGAACTGAGAAGCAGCAGCGAAGGAGGAAATTTATTAAGCTCACACAGGTGTTTCCTAAAGAGGGGAGGAGCCAAGGTCTCTCAGGTGGCTGTCCTGAAAGATTCCGGAAAAGAACGTTACCGGTACGTAACTTCGTTGTTTTTTTTTTTCCCCATGCTCCTTTGGGACATCGCTTATATGGAAGATTCATTGGCGGAATCAATATGGATGGCAGCTAGATCCTCGGCCTTATCCAACTCTGCAAGAAGAGCCCTGGGGCTAAAGACCTGCAGGGAGACGACTCATCCAAAGCCAAACTTTGCGGGATCCCATTTACAAGGGACTTGCCATTTGGACCAGGGCTGGAGAAGGTACTGGATTGCACAGCAGATAAGAAAAAAAGCATTTCTGCTGAAGTGTAAACTGGCCTGGGGACAGCCACAGCAAAACAAAAAGAGACAAAGGGGAGACACAAGGTCCCGCTTTCGAGCACCCAATGCCCAGAACCAAAAAAATACCTTGGGGACAGAGAGGAAAGGGCAAAGAAGGGGATATTTGTCCTGAGCAAGCCGGAAACAAGTAGTGACAAGCTAGTCACTGTGGGGTGGCTGGGGACCATCCTCAAACCAGTTCATATTGTGAACAATAGGGAATGGGTTTTGAATCGCCAAACTCCCAAAAAAACATGGTCCCAAATTTTTCCAAGTCTTGGCGGAAGCCCTGGCAACATTTCAAATCAAGGGCATATCCATTATCGCCTATCTAGATCTACTACTCTTTGCGACCTCTCTCGTGAATTTACTAGAGAACCTGGAGTACACACAGGCCTTCCTAGAAAACTTAGACTGGTGAACATAGAAAAATCCAACCCAAACCCCACTCAGAAAATTACATACTTGGGGTGTGTCCTAGACTCAGCACAAAAAAAGGTGTTTTTACCCAGGGAGAAGGTACAAAAAAATTCAAGAGGCAAAGAAAATCTTGCAAACCAATCAACCATGCTCAATAAGACGAACAATGTCAACATTAAGATTACTGATCTCGGCAATCCCGACAGTACAATGGACTGGTTTGCATTTTCGGCCCCTACAGATATTCATCTTAAAAATATGGTTCTGCAAACAAGTCCATGGACGCACAAGTTCTGATACCAACACAAGTAAAAAGATCCTTGTGGTGGTGGAGGAGATCAGAAAATTTTACCAAAGGACATGTGGATCCTACCAATCACCCGGATGAGGATTACAGATGGAAGCGGTGTAGGATAGGCAGCACATCTAGTCTCCTGGGTAAAACGGGGAACTTGGAAAAAGGAAGAGATGAAAAGCTCATCCAATTTGAAAGACTGATCCTTCCAGAAAGAACTGAGTGGTCATCATTTACCTGTCAGGTCCGACAATTCATCAGTAGTCGCCTACATCAAAAAACGGGGTGACCAAGGAGCGGAACCCTGTGGTCCTTAAGCGAGGAAATCTTAAACTGGGCAGAGAAAAACGTAGTCTCCCTGTCAGCAGTACACTTAAAAGGGGCACGGATCCAAGTGGCTGGGAAAGACATTAAGAGAAGGCGACTGGGTATTAAATCAGGAAGTGTTCAAGTTCATCACACAAAAATGGGGAACACCTCAGGTGGACTTATTTGCCTCGAAAGCAAGAAGGTTCGTTCCTCCTTAACCTGAAGAGGGAAGATGGAGCGCTCTGGGTAGACGCGCTAGCACAGAAGTGGACATTTAACAAATGCTATGCTTTTCCCCCACCAGTGCTCATACCAGCTGTGCTAGAAAAATTCCATACAGAGAACACTTCACTGATCCTCATTGCACCACACTGGCCCAGGAGACACTGGTTCTCTATTCTAAAAGCACTTGCTCCAGAACCCCCTTGGTTATGACCAATCCAGAAGGATCTCCTCTCCCAGTGTCCAGTATGTTGTCTCTAAGAGGAAAGGTGGAACCTGGGTGCTTGGTTTCTGAGGAGCAGCTGCTGAAAGCTAAGGGCTTCTCAATCCGTTTAATTGAGACACTGCTGAAAAGCAGGAAAATGGAAACTTGCACCATTAATCAGAGAGTGTTTAAATGTTTTAACAAATGGTGTACAGCTAACATCTTTTAAGACATACAGTTCAGTGGCGGTCCTAGAATTCCTACAGAGTGAAGCAGATAAGGGTCTGAGCCTCAGTACATTGAAAAGTCAGAGTTCAGCCCTGTCCGTATATCAGGAAAGAAAGCTAGCATCCAATCCATGGCTTATTAGATTCTTTAAATCCTTGAGCAGACCAAGACTGATACAAGGTCCGGCCTTCCCAAAATGGGACCTGTCAGTGCTACAAACTGACAGCAGACCCTTTTGTACCACAGGAAAATTGCACATGGAAAATACTGACAAGCAGTGTTTTTGGTGGCTGTTACTACAGACAGGATGGTCTGTGGGATGGAAGCCCTATCAATCAGACCTCCTTTTTTTCATGTTTTCCTGGATCATAGTTTTTAAGATGAATTCGGCCTCTTTGCCTAAAGTAGCCTCAATTTCACAGTTTTCAAATCCTTCCAGGGAACAAGAAATTAAGTTCATAGTTTCATAGTTAGTAAGGTTGAATAAAGACACCAGTCCATCCAGTTCAACCTCGGTGAGTGTCTACCCCTATCCCTGTACATTGCACACTCACATTGGTCCCTACCCCTCAAGGAGCCCACAATTCATATACTAGGACCAATTTTGGACAGAAGCCAATTAACCTACCTGCATGTCTTTGGAGTGTGGGAGGAAACCGGAGTACCCGGAGGAAATCCACGCAGGCACAGGGACAACATGCAAACTCCTGGCAGGTAGTGTCATGGTTGGGATTCGAACCAGCTGCCCTTTTTACTGCTAGGTGAGAGTGCTAACCAATACACCACTGTGCCGCCCAAGTTCCATATGTTAGAAGTCAGGAGATGCTTTCTACGTTATTTAGATAAAACAAAATCCTTTAGGAAGACAGATTCCTTATTTACTTTAATTTCAGGGGCCAAGAAAGGTCACAAGGCCTCAAAGCGCACCATAGCCTGGTGGCTTAGAGAGGCTATATTGGCCATGCCTATACTTTGGGAGGTATGCAGATTCCAGAGGGTATCAGGGCACATGCTATGAGATCAGTGGCAGTGTTGCAGGCAGAGAGGGCTGGAGCAACGCCAGGGCAGATTTGTAAAGCGGCAACATGGTCCAGCTTTGCCACTTTTGTAAAACACTACAGGGTGGACCTTTGGTCTGCAAAGGATCAGACCTTTGCATACAAGGTCTTACAAGCCGTAGTCCCGCCCTAGGGGTAAGTGCTTGATTATCCTCCTTAGATGGCTGTCCTGAAAGACGATTAGGGGAAAAACAAAGTTACTTACTGCTAACGTTCTTTCCCAGAGTCTTTCAGAACCGCACCAGTACCCACCCGAATGTATACATTTCTTGAGATTTTTTTACATGAAATGTGATGCACATAGCCAACTAGATCACATGTTCTTGTGTCTCCCCAGAAGACTGGAGGTGCTCTTAAAAAGAAAAAACTGGGGCGCCAGCAGGGGAGGAGGAAATTTTAAAGATGGCTGGCGTGGGGTTTCATACAGAGGGGAGGAGCCAAGGTCCTTTAGTTGGCTGTCCTGAAAGATTCAGGGAAAGGACGTTCCCAGTAAGTAACTTTTTTTTATCCATTGCTGTGGCCATCTGCAGCGGTGCGCTCTTCTCTCTCCTCACAGGACACTGAGGCAGCAGCAGGTGCCATTGGCTCCTTTTACTGTCAATCAAATCCTCTGAGGACGTAGCGGGGGTGAGGCCAGGCCGTGCTGTGTGTGTGTGGCAATAAAACCCACACAGTCAAGCTTGGGAGCGAGCCTGCAGGCGGGGCCCCCTTAGGAAGTTGCTTCCTATGGTGGTGCACTGAGAAGAGGGGGAGCAGAGGATGCCGGCGGGGGACCACTGAATAGGATTTTCAGGGCCGCTCTGTGCAGCACCATTGCAAAAAGCAGGTAAGCATAATCTGTTCATTATTAAAAATATATATGTATTGTTTACAGCCACTTTTACTCGCACTTGCCCTGTTTTGTTCCCCATGGTAGCTGGTACATTTTAATTTCCGATTGAAAGATGCCCAAACTTTTTGGCTTATGCTCACTTAAATTGTAGAGCACAGTACGAAACTTGACACATTCACTACCCTTTTTTTTTTTTCCTTTAAGAAAACAGACTGAGGGGTAGAGTATGTAGAAAGAAGCGTACAGTCTAATGGCACCACCACAGTCATACAGACACATACAATCTACCGTCAGTTTGATGAGACCCTAGTTTGCCTATCATAGTATTTTCAGACTGCGAAAGGAATATGGAGGAAACCCATAAAAAAAACTGTGAAAACGCACTTAAGATCATGTCAGTAATTTCCCTTGCATTTTTTTAAACTGGGACCTAGAGTTGTGCTACACTGTATTTGTGCTGCCACTTTTACTACTGCTTTTCCCCTTACCATTAACAGATTTAGTTTCACTTCCTGTTATGTCTCTGGCATAGGAAGTGAGGAAAAATCTCCCCAAATAATTTTAAAGGGGTTCTAAATTATTCCCTGACTTTATCTAAAAGACATAAAAAAAGGATGTTGTTTTAACCTCCCTGGCGGTATGATTATTTCAGATTTTAGGTGCTGAAAGCAGTACCATTATTTTGCATTTAATTTTGGCGTTTTATATTGTAGGCCTGTAATTCTTAGAAATAATTCACTTAAATCCATCCAAACAAGAGTCTAATAGACATCTCGGTATGTATATGTATATATAAAAAATAACTATAAATAATAACAAATATAATAATAAAAATGATTCAATAATGTAATCAAATCAAAACCACTGAAATGTGCTGAGTTGCAGAATTGTCGCTGTCATTACTTTTAGTGTTTGACCAATTTGCCCACAAATTACTATCGCTCAACTCTGCCAGTGATTCTAATTTATTATCGCTGTTTCCTAGCACTTTTGATGTAAACTGGCATTTTTTGGTTGCTATGGACAATCTCCAGTTTCCTGGCATAAAGAATAGTATTTATAATATGAAACTGCATGCAGGACACGGGACAGACCACTAGGGACAAAGGGGATGTGTAATTATTTGATACAGTATACTGTAATCTTACAGATTACAGTACTATATCTATACTGTGTGTTTTTACTTTTTGAATTTGGTGCCGAACTCCGTCCCCGTGCATTGCAACGCCCGCAGGGAACGGACCCCGACACGGTGACAGATGGAGCGAGACACGGCGGCTCGCTGATCACAGCGGGGAGACATCTCTGGATCCAGGGGGCAAGGTAAGTAACCCCCTCCATGGATCCAGCAATGCAATCCCAAGTCTGGCTCGGGAATACCGCTTATGGTAATGAAATCTTACCCCGAGCCAGACTCTTAAATTCTGCCAGGGAGGTTAAATACACTTCCAAGTCTCTAGGATTGGATATATATATATAATATATTCTTTGATCTTCATATCAATGACTTTTTTCACTCTTCGGTTGTTGGTTTATTTTTCTTAAAACCTAAATTTTGGGAAATCTTGTTGAATATAATGTCTTTTAACACCTAATCTAAGTACTTAATGTGTATTTTTCATACAAGAATGATTGGGTCTTCATTGCCAACCTCTCTGAGAAACTATTTTCTTGGCTATTATGCTGGCACACTAGTGTTAAAACCTTGGGTGTAACTAGCACCAATAAAGGCAGACTTTAAGATAAATTGCAAGGTCTACCTGTAATGTGTGGTCCTTTATACAAAAAATATCACTTGATGTTTGTAGGTGTTATGTACCTGTAATAGAAGAAGTTTTATACTTGCCATGATCACATTTTCTGCTGGTAGTGCCAAAATGAGTGACATATTCTTAGCTAGATCTGGAGAATACAGAGCAGCTGAAATTTCATGAGAGGATGCTTTTGCATTACATTCTAGTGTCTTCTCATGGGATTTTGCCTCTCTGCATTAGCTAGGACTCTTCCTGGAAGGATGGCAATGTCATTCCCAAATATACGAAAAATTGAGCTAAGGCAAGTAGAAATCGAATGGTTTCTTTTCAGGTACATTTTGCCCACAGGTACAGCAGATGTTTTTATAAGGAGGCAGCCCGGATGTTTTGAGTGGATGTTTCATTATACAGCAAAATCTACTTTACATATGAAGGTCAGGAATGTCAGACAGTTCTTCTCTACATCTCTAAAATGACTATGAAAGCCAGATAGGCAGTGTGGCAGCTAGGCAAATGGCATTTGCTAAAAGAGGCCATCAATGAAAGCATCTGTTTTTGTTTTGTGATAGTTTTTCTGTTAGATTCATAACAATTTTCCATTTTTTTTCAATGTTTTCAGAGGTTATTTTACCTTCACTTGAAGCAGAACCTTTTGCTACCAATGAGATCTGTTCAACTCTGCAAAAGCCTCAGAGGAAAGTAGATGCTGAAGGGATTTCCTCCTTATCAGACTTCTCAAATGTGTTAAATGTTAACTCACGACACCATAAATCAAGACGTCAGTCCAAAAACACACAGTGTCACACATCAAAGGATGAAAAAAAGTCCCTGTCTACATCAGATTCTGAAGAAGTCCTGGATGAAAAGTCGTTCTCTGCAACTAAACAAAGACATGCATCACATACCCTTACAGCTCAATCTTGGGAGTCAGCTCTATCTGACAAAGGTTCCCCTAAACAGAATTTGTTATGTAAACCAAAACCGGACACTAGCTTCCCAAATGGTAATCTTTTAGAAAGACCCGTTTCTCTGTCTGATAAAAACACCTCCCCGTTTGATCTTTGTCGAATATTACTATCTTTGCTTGAAAAAGTTTCCAACTTTGATATAAAGCTGAATCATAGCACTTCACTTTCTGTGACTGTCATCCCAGCTTTAACAGAGTTCCTTTTAGGCTTTGGTGATTTTTATGCACGTGATAAAGGAACATTGGCAACAGGATGGACTGAGGAACCAGTGGCATTGGTGCAGAGAATGCTGCTACGCACAGTGTTAGGACTACTGTGTGCTGACATTAATAGCAGGGATGTTATGCCAGACAATTTAAAGAAAAACCTTAATGATTTGTTAAAAACAGCCTTAAAATATAAATTTTACCTAAATAACAGGTCTGACATATACCACCAAAAAACATCCAAAGATGTTGCAGAAACATTAGAGATGCCTACATGTCAACATCAGGCTCTTTTGATATCAGAGATTTTTGAAGGCATTTTTCAAATCATGTTGTTATGTCTTAAATGTGCTGCACCAAATCCTTTATATTTTAGTCAGTCTATAGAGCTTTTGCATGACTTTGTACAGTACAGTGGATTTGATCTCCTTGAAAAAGCGATCCTTTATATGGAGTCAATATGTCTACATTGTGAAAGCCTAAATTCTCAGGCCTGTGAACATGTATCATTACTCATCAGTAATGTCATAAAAATAATCAGTGTTATCAAAAAAGTCAAATCTGAGCAACTGCATCAGTCAATGTGCACTAGAAAAAGACATAGGAGATGTGAATTTTCACACTTCATGCATCATCACAGAGATCTTTCTGGTCTTCCGGTTTCTATTTTCAAAAGTCGTGTTCAAGATTCTTTTGATGAAAATATGTGTGGGGAAGTCCGATATCCTGAAAGAAGTTGCTGCATTGCAGTGTTTGCACATCAATGTTTACGTTTACTGCATCAGGCATTGCTGATACCTACATGCCTGCAGATTATTTCAGGGATAGAGACTGTGGGGATTTGCTGTTGTATGGATCCTGCATCTGTTATTTTACCTCTTCTTTATGCATTTAAGATGCCAAGATTAACAAATGTACAACATCACACCCTGAGTCTACTTGCAAATTTGATGTTGGATCAGCTAGGTGGAGGTGAAAGTTCAAATACATTCAAACAAGCATCATGCAACATATGTGCAATGGATGGTGAACATTTAGCTGAATTGCAGGACACAATTCAAGGCAAATCTGAGCCTGTGTTATCTTCAGGTTTGTGCAGATTTCAGGGTATTCTACCAAGCAGTGCATCAGAAGACATGATGTGGAAATGGGATTCTTTGGAAGCTTACCAGGAACTTGTCTTTAGTACTGATTCACACCTGAGTTTACCTATTGCCAGACACATCTGCTTCATCATCCAGAAAGGAAATGCAGTAATTCAATGGAAGTTATACACACTTGTCTTTAATTCAGTTTTACAAAGAGGGGTAGAGATGGCACATCATTCTCAACAGATGGGTGTTTCTACATCATACAGTGATACAAGCAGCTATCAAAAAACTGGACTAACTGAAGAATTACTTAAGGTTTACTTAAAAGTACTTCCAGAATTGCTAAAGTCCAGGTTAGTTTTTGAAAATTTCTTTTAATCTCTGCATGTATCCCTTCCAATCCTTGCACCTGTTCAGCTTCAAGCATCAGGTGCTTGGCAATATTCTTATAGCCTAGGCCGTCTTTACGTAGAGCAACAATTCATTTTTCAGATCCTCAGATTTCTTTGCCATAGGTTGCTATGTTGAGCTTCCAGTAACCAGAGACCTTATATCAAACTATCAAGTCTCATGACACTGGGGAGGGAAAATGGCTAATTGGGCCAAATTTGAACATTTTAACTCGGGGGTTTACTCACTTTTGTTGCCAGTGGTTTAGACATTAATGGCTGTGTGTGGAGTTATTTTGAGGGGACAGCAATTTACACTGCTATACAAGCTTTGTACACTCACTACTTTACATTGTAGCAAAGTGTCATTTCTTCAGTGTTGTCACATGAAAAGATCATATATTTACAAAAATGTGAGGGGTGTACTCGCTTTTGTGAGATAGTGTGTGTGTGTATGTATATGTATATGTATATGTATATGTATATGTATATGTATATATATATATATATATATATATATATATATATATATATATATATATAATATACACACACACACACGGTATAGAGAAGAATCACACGCCCTTTTAAAATCATTGTGTTGCTTTGCAGTCTGAAATGAAGATAGGCACAGTTTTTGTTTTATCCAGCTGTATATACTAGTGCAGTGATGGCGAACCTTGGCACCCCAGATGTTATGGAACTACATTTCCCATGATGCTCAACTACACTGCAGAGTGCATGAGCATTATGGGAAATGTAGTTCCAAAACATCTGGGGTACCAAGGTTCGCCATCACTGTACTAGTGCAACTTAGAACATCCAAGTGAAAGATAACAGAATCACTGGGTTGGAAAAAACCAACCCCCACGTTTTGCTTTAATTACAGCCTTTAGTCTGTTGGGCTATGTCTCTACTAACTTGCACATCTAGACTTTGTAATATTTGCCCACTCTTCTTTGTAGAACTAAAGTTCAGTTCAGTTTGATGGTGGCCATTTGTGGACTGCAGTCTTCAAACCATTCCACAAATTTTCAATGGGGTTTAAGTCTGGACTCTGACTAAGCCATGCAAGGACTTTCACCTTTTTCTTCAACCGTTATGTTTTTGCTGTATGCTTTGGGTCATTGTCCTGTTGGAAGGCATATCTTCACATTAACCACTTTCTGGCAGAGGGAAGCAAATTTTCCTTTAGAATTTAGTATTTTGCCCCATAAGTTTTTTTCTTCTATTCTGACAAGTGCTCCAGTCCCTGCTGCAGAGAAACACCCCCATAACAGAATCTGACCACCTTAAACACACCTTGTTAGATTCTGAGGCAACATGGGAAAGGTGTTCTGGTCAGATGAGACTAAAATTTAATTATTTTGCCCTCAACACCAAATGATATGTCTGGCGCAAATCCAGTACAGCTCACCGTCCAAATACCACTTCTACAGTAAAACATTGAGGTGGTAAAATCCCGTTATGGGGGTGTTTCTCTGCAGCAGGGACTGAAGCACTTGTCAGGATAGAAGGAAAAATTGATGTGGCAAATTACCATCAAATTCTTGGAGGAACTGCTGTCTGCTTACATAATTTGTAATAAAAACATCTTTGCCATTCTGAAGCTTCCCTCCAACCACTTTGCATATTTTATATATACTGTGATTCTGTATTTGCCAAATATGCTGCAGAAATCTCCCTCCGCTTAGTCTGGCTGCAACCAGACTGTCTTTTAAGCTTTGGGGCATTTGCTATTGCCTACAGCATTAGTAGCTTTCAGGGTGTGTGCTGTGGACAAGGCTAATCGCAGAAACACGTCAGCCACTGACTGGGCTCACTGTGAAGGCTTTACAATAAATATTTTTGGTATTTTGCTGCCAGCTGCTTTTTTTTCTAAAGTTTACTAGCATGTTTATAGAATGTTACGTCATTGTAAAACTTAGTAGTTGTAAAGATAGAAGTTTTAGAAGGTAAAAAAAAACCTTATCTGCACAGGATCCCCCCAGTTCCCCATGAATATTTACCTGAGCCTTATCTTGCTCCATCGTTGGTGTCCAAGAGCAGTGTGCTCTCCCCGTCACTGGACATGGGGGTAGCAGTGGAACCTTTCTCTTGCTGCTGTCAATCGTAACCTGTGAAGCAAGCAGGGGACAGACGACTGCCCCTATAACAAGCAGCTTGCTATGGGGCACTCGGCATGGGGAAAGAGCCAGGAGTGCTGGCAGGGGACCCCAGAGTAGGATCAAGGTTCACCCTGTTCTAAACCACTGCACAGAGAGGGTAAATATGACTTGGTGGTGGTATTTAAACAAAAAAAAAAAAAACTTTACATTTACAGTCACTTTAACATACAACTAAATCATCAATATTTCTTTATTGTACCTCACGGGACACAGAGCCATAGTAAAAACTATATGGGTATATAGGCCACCTTTAGGTGATGGGCACTGGCACGCCCTAAAACAGGAATTACAATCCCTATATAACCCCTCCCATTACTGGGAGTACCACAGTTTTTTCACCAGTGTCTTAGGTGTTGGTCACGAGTAAAGATGTGCTGTGCAGAGGCTCCACTGCAGTATTCCTGGCTAGAGCAAGGCTTTGCAACCGAATGCATTCAAAGTGCCATTTAGGCCAAAGTGGTTGGTACCCAGGCCTTGTGGTGGAAGAAACAACGTTTTTCCTGTAACGCTTCCCTTTGAGAGCTGGACCGTGGGAACCGGTGCTTTGGTAATATTGCAGTGCCATATAGCTTACTGACAGGGTGCTATACAGGTCCAAGGCAGTGGAACCCCAATAAAAAGGGACCCCAGTCTTTGAAGGGTTTTTTTAATGGAGCCCATCGTGATGGATGAAGATTGGGTCTGTTTGGCTGTACCACAAAATCCTGCGGCTGGATAATTAAGTGGAGATTCCTAAGGAATTAAAAAACAATTACTGGAACCCATTCCTCCCGTATCTTATGTAGCAATAGAGGCTGACTATTCATTGAAGGGGAAGCATAGGATATAGCTTGAAAGAAGGCCAATAAATCAACTGGGCATTTACAGCAAAAGCTATAGGATCCAAGATTTGACACTGAATTTGTTCAGCTTGTTGTTGAACCTGGAGGCCAGGATGTCTAATTTAATTTCCCCCATCTTTGACAGAGATTTTGAAAGATCTCAGGGTGCACAGAACACTCCCCCGGGTCTAGGCATTAACCAGTTAGGAAATCCGCCTGCCAATTGTTTTTCAGGACTCTGGATGTTTTCTCTCCACTCTCCAGGAGCAGGCAGGGGGACGCTGTAGGGTCTGGCGGTTTGCCTCTCTGCCAGTCCTTCCACTGCCCTCAGCAGCGGCAGCTCTCCTCTTCCCCACACTCTCCTCCACTCGCCCCCCCCCCCCCCCACGCCGATCGGATCGGAAGCCTGTGTGCACGCAGGAATCGCCTTTTTAAAAAAACGCAGGGGGCATAGTGAGGAAGGGGGCATGGCTTGGGGTCTCATTTGTACTAATGGAGGGACACAAAAGCAGACCTGTGCATGTGAGTGTGGGACATAGGCATTCCCTAAGGCACATTTACTCTGCATCAGGCTGAGTGTTTAATTGCAGTAACAATTACTGAATTATTGCTCAGCAGTGGGTGTGTTTTTTCCTTGTAAGTACCTCTGCATGTGTGCTTAGGACTATGCATTCCACAAGGGGACCAAAGGTATCACCTTCAGGCTCTGAGGACCCTAGTCTCACTTCAGCAGTCCCCCCCCCCCCCCCCCCCCCCCGAAGAGGTAGCTGATCAGGGTGAGCCATTGTGTTAGGTGTTGCAACTGTTTCCAACACTTCAGCCCCTGTCTACAGTAATGAAGTTTTCCCATCAGCATTGTGGGGGCTGGAGGAAAGATTGACTGACTGCTCTAATCGCATTTTTCCAGCATGGGAGAAAATGTGATAGGTCCCCTTCTACCGCCTAAGACTGGCCATACATCTATAGATTATCTGAAGATTTTATATAGTCAGATGGAAAAAGTGGGAGATTCCTCCATCCACACAGTTCAGTGTAGATGGAGGAATCTGTTCCACATTTTCCATCTGACCATAGAAAATCTGCAGATAAGCTATAGTTGTATGGCCAGTCTTAGTCCCTCACAGGATCAGTGGACGAGGGAGGGTGAGGCTCTCGGGGGACCGTGAGGAGGCTGATTCCTCTTCCGAGGATTCGGTTTTGGAAGGCCTTTTTTCAGCTTCACAATCTGAAAAGTTGCTGGTACAATCGCTTACAGAAATGGCTTGTTCCACATTTAAGCTACCCTTAAATGAGTCGGCTGAAAAACCCACTTCTTTGAGTTCCCTAAAGCCTCCCAAAGCTATGCATGCTTTTCCTGTCCATCCATTGTTGTAACAGCTTATGTATTCTGAGTGGGATCACACAGATAAGCATTTTCTCCCTCCTTAAATGTTCTCTACACTTTATCCTATGGAAGAAAAATTCACAAAAAAGTGGAATATACCGGCAATTGATGTGGCTATTTCCTCTGTGAATAAAAATGTAACTTGTCCGTTCGTTCGACAATGCTCAAATGCTTAGCCATCCAACGAATAAAAGATTGGAATTCCTTTTAAATAGCTTTTCTTTGGCAGGAACAGAAACTCAATCTGCAGTGGCGGCAATATGTGTATGCCAATCACTGAAGGACCATTTGAGACAGGTGCTTTAGCATTATGTTTTGCTATTGGCGCTATTAGTGATTCTATTCTTCAGGCTTCACGCCTTACGCTTGTATTTGTGCATACACGTAGGATCTTATGTTTGAAAAATTGGTCAGCCGAAGCGCCATGCAAAAAACTCCTGGCTGGTTTTCCTTTTTACGGTGAATGGCTGTTTGGAGAGGATTTGGATAAATACAGACAATTTCAAGTGGAAAATGTACCCTTTTGCCAATTAATAAAAAAGAATAAACATCCTTCATTTAAACGGGCTCCTCCTCCAAGGGCAGGGGCATCAGCCTCTAGGCAGTCGCAATGGCCTCTGCCGTCAGGTTCAAGAGGTAAACCTCGGGGTCAACCCCAGGGACAGAAGAATAGCTGGGGAAGGGAACCTACAAAGCAGAATGCTAAGGCCTCTTCATGAAGGGGCACCCGGCACCCATGAGTGAGTGGGGGGGGGAATTCTGCTGTTGATCAATGATCTGGCAGAATTTTGTGACAGATGGGTGCTCTCCACAGTAGCTCTGGGTTACAAACGAGTTCTGGGAGTTCCCGTCTCCTTATTTTTCTGAGATCAAACGTCCCCAAAGTTCCAGAGGAAAAAGTCTTTTAAGCATTAGACTGGCTTTTGTCTGAGTGATCATGGAGGTTCCCATGGAAGAGCTCTTCATGGTGCCAAAACCAATCGGGGATGTCAGACCCATTCTAGAGCTCCAGGATTTGAACTGATTACTAAATATCCGCTCATCTCGCATGGAATCAATCAGGTCAGTAGTCTCCATACTGCAAGGAGAGCTTCTGGCGTCAATCGACATCAAGGATGCATACTTGCATGTGCCTATTTTCCCTGCTCATCAGAAATTTCTACGTTTCAAGGTAGAAAAACTTCATTTTCAGTTCGTATCTTTGCCTTTTGGTCTAGCCACTGCACCCTGGTGTTCACAAAAGTTCTGGCCCCTCCTCTGGCCAAATTAAAGGCTCAAGGTAGAACATTTATTACATACCTAGGCGACCTGCTATTGATAGACAGGTCAGTAGCCCACTTAGACAAAAGCGTGGTCACCACAGTCAACTACCTGGAAAACCTAGGTTGGATTTTCAACCTAGAGAAGTCTTCCTTAAAACCATTAAGAAGGCTAGAATACTTGGGTCTGATCATAGATACAGACCAGAAAAGAGTATTTTTACAACAAGCAAAGATCAGCACCATAAAGGAGCTGGTCCAGGTCGTCAGCGCAAAGGAGGGCCCTCCTATTCGCCTTTGCATAAGGTTTGTTAGGGAAGATGGTGGCTTAGTTCGAAGCCATTCCCTATGCTCAGTTTCATTTGAGACTGCTGCAAAACCGTATCCTATCAGCTTGGAACAAAAATGTCTAAGCCTTAGGCTGGATTCACACCTATGCAGTTTTAATGTTTTTTGCATTTTGCAGATTTGCACTACAGAACGTGTTCCATAGGAAACCATGTTAAATGGACTGTAGTGCAAATATGCAAAAAGCACTAAAACCGCATAGGTGTGAATCCAGCCTTAGACCTCCCAATGCATCTATCTCCAAGGATGCGCCAGAGCTCAGTTGATGGTTAACCAAGAATCTGCAGGAGGGGAAATCCTTACCAGTCACATGGAAAGTGTTAACAGATGCCAACCTTTCGGGTTGGGGAGCAGCCCTGGAGGAGTCGACTGCCCAGGGGAAGTGGTCTTGATCTGAAAGGACCTTGCCCATCAATATTCTAGAGATTTTGCCAGCACAATTGACCCTGAGGGCCTGGACATTCAGATTGTAGAATTATCTTGTCAGGATCCAATCCAATACCATGGCAGTGGCCTATATAAATCACGGGGGAGGGGGGGTGCAAGAAGTTTTGCGGCCCAGAGAGGTGAACCATATTCTAACTTGGACAGAAAATCATGTTCCTTGCCTATCGGCAGTCTTCATTCCAGGAATTGATAATTGGCAGCCGGACTACTTAAGTCGCCAGAAGTTGTTCCCAGGGAATGGACCCTTCACCCTGATATGTTCCTGTTCCTGTAATATGCCAGAGACGGGGGATCCCAGACATAGACCTATTTGTGTCCAGGTTCAACAAGGTTTGCCAACTTTGTGTCAAGAACAAGGGGTCCCCTAGCATGCGGCACAGATGCCTTGGTGACCCTGTGGGATCAGTTATCACTAATGTATCCATTCCCTCCTATTCTGCTTCCACGACTTCTTTGCAGGATCAAGCAGGAAAGAAAGTCGGTTCTTGTGGCCCAGAAGATCTTGGTATGCAGAGCATGTTAAGATGACGGTAGGGGACCCATGGATCCTTCCACCCTTTCCAGGCCTGCTCTTGCAGGGTCCGATATTCAATCCTACCTTACAATCGCTAAATTTAACGGTTTGGCTATTGAAACCCACATTCTGAGGAAGCATGGGCTGTCAGGATCAGTTGCATCTATCTTGATTAATGCAAGAAAGCCGGCCTCCAGAGTCATATTATAGAATCTGAAAGGCATATGTTTCCTGGTGTGAATCCATGCTATTGGCATCCCAGAAAGTATGTCATGGGTAGAATCCTTGCTTTTCTGCAAATAGGGTTAGAGATGAAGCTGGCCTTGAGTACTATCAAAGGCCAGGTCTCGGCCTTATCGGTATTGTTTCAACAACCTTTTTGCCACAGCGCCTAGAGGTGATTCAGTTCGCATTGTGCGCTATACAAGTATTTCATTCATTCATTCAGTCATTCTTTGGTCCGTAGCTTTTTTAGAGGGGATAATCCACCGGTTAAGCTACCACTGAACCCTTGGGACTTTATTTGTTTCGGTATTACAGAAACAGCCTTTTGAGCCGATACGGCATATTCCCTTGGTCATTTTGACAAAGAAGCTAGTTTTTCTGGTAGCCATATATTCTGCAATAAGGGTATCAGAGTTGGCTACCTTCTTGCAGAAGATATGGCTACCTTAATTTTCTCCCTTCGCCTTTCAGGGCAGCACCTTGGAGAGAGCGTAGCTCCACCTCTTCACAGGAAACACTGTGTAACAATGCCCCTTTTAAAAGCGGCTGCTTCCACCATGCCGTCAGTTTTTTTGTGTTTTGCAGTACCTTTTAACTTTTATGCAAGACCAGCCCAGCACTTTCCCATACAAGAGGGGGGTGTTCTGGTGTCCCTTCCTTCCCCTGCTCACAGGAGTAATGGGCTGCTGGAGATCATCTTCCCATGGTGTTAGGGGGGCAGCGGGCATGCTCAGAACGAGCATTCCATGCCAGTCCCAGGTAGAAGTACAGCGGTACCTCTTTCCTTTTGTCACTGGTTGTTTTTTATTGTTTAAAGCGGTTCTCCACCCTAAAGTGGAAGTTCCGCTCATGTGATCCCTCCCCCCCCCCCTCCGGTGCCACAATCGGCACCTTTCAGGGGGGAGGGGGGTGCAGATACCTGGATAATCCAGGTATCTGCACCCACTTCCGGGACAGACCCGCGCAGATGCCCCGCCCCCCGTTGTGTTCTGGGAAACACACTGTTCCCAGGACACAGCGGGGACCAGCAGAGATGCACAGCGAGACTCGCGCATGCGCAGTAGGGAACCGGGCAGTGAAGCCGCAACGCTTCACTTCCCGATTCCCTGACAGAGGATGGCGGCGGGGGCAGCAGAGAGACGAGCGATTGCTCGTCATCTGCCGCTGACATCGCTGGACCCTGGGACAGGTAAGTGTCAGTTTGTTAAAAGTCAGCAGTTGCATTATTTGTAGCTGCTGGCTTTTAATATTTTTTTTAAAGGTGCAGAACCGCTTTAAACAAAAACCTGCAGCTGTCTGCTTTGGTGTAAATGTTCCATTAGCAGTAAAGCAAGGAGTGAGACTCTGGGCACTTAGGGTGTTGGCTGTGGGTGCTATCTGTTCTTTTTAGAGGCTATAGCTAAAAAAGGACCTGGGGGTTCTTTGTTTTTCTGTTTCAGAAAGCTACTGCCAGAGTCAAAGAGGACATCAGGGAGAAAATGCCCCTCATGCAAAAATCCTTTAAGGGACTTTTGGGCCAAACCCCTGTGCAGATCCTGCATTGCGGATTTAGTAAAAGAATCCTCACAGTAGTGCAAGGAATTCTTATCTTCTGTAAGAAAAGAATTAACAGAGGCCCTAGGGACAGTGTGTTCCCTTGTGAAAAAGCGTGGCCAGAGTTCCAGCCAAGAACAGAGCTCTCAGTCCTGTCTCCCTCCATCCACTTCCATACAGGTTGAAAGTAAGTCTGAGGAAGAAAGGGAAAGCATTCCTCCCTCAACCATTGATTCTGAGGATGAGGAGGAGGAAAAAGAAGCAAGATAATCTAGATATAAGCTTTCACTTGAGGAGGTGGATGAATTGCTCAAGGCAATTTACACTACCCTGGAGATCCAGGAAGAAAAAAACCCAGCTGTCAGTACATGACAAGATGTACCAGGGACTAGAGGAGATTAAACACAGAATATTCCCTGTGCATAAAGTGTTGACACTATTAAAAAGGAGTGGAAGGATCCAGAAAAAGGGCAGTTCTTCTCTAAAGCCTATAAAAGGAGGTTTGCTTTTGAGGAAAATTAGGAATTTGTGTGGCATAAAAAAACAATAGATGCTGCCTTTTCACAATTGTCTAGGAAGACCGATTTAGCCTTTGAGGATATGGGGATTCTCAAAGATGCGATGGACAAGAGGGCAGATGTGCTACTGAAGAAAGCCTGGGATTCCTCTTTAGCCAATCTGAACCCCGCAATGGCAGCTACAGTTGTAGCTAGGAATTTGGAGTGTTGGCTAGACCAACTTAAGAATCATGTGGTAGCAGGTACCTCCAGAAAATATATATTGGAGTCCTTCTCTACATTGCTTAAGGCCGTCAAATATATGGCAGATACCTCTGCAGAGTCTATCAGGATATCTGCCAGATCCTCAGCGCTTGTTAACTTTAGCATTGTGAGAAGAGCCCTCTGGCTAAAGACTTGGTCAGGGGATTCGGCTTCTAAAGTTAAACTCCCTTTTCAGGGGACCTGATGTTCGGGCCAGAACTGGAGACTATCCTTGACAGGACTGCAAACAAAAAGAAAGCTTTCCCACACAAAAAAAGTGGTGCAGCAGAGGAAAAATTTTCGTCCTTTTCGACAAACTGATAAGGATAAAGACCAGACAAAGAAAAGACCCTGGAATCCTCAGAGAGGAAGAGGTAGAGTCGGGGTACTTCTTTAGAAACCCAGAGCAATCCACTAAAAAACAGACAATCTCCCAGTAGGCGGGAGACTTCAGGATTTCTTGCCAGTTTGGGAAGAGACAAGAAGTCAATTTTGTTCTGGGGTTAATCAAACAGGGTTATCATCTAGAATTCTCACAAAGTCCCCCAAGTCGGTTTTACATCACAAACCTGCCAAGGGATCAGGAGAAGGCTCTGGCTATGAAATCTCGTCTACAAGAGCTGATGCAACAGAAAGTCATCTCCCAGGTTCCAAAAGGTCAAGAGGGGAAAGGGTTTTACTCCCATATTTTTCTGGTCAAAAAACCATCAGGAAAGTTCTGCCTGATTCTCAATTTGAAGGTTCTGAATCGATCCATAAAATACAAAAAATTCAGTATGGATATGATTATCTGGGTGAGGAACTTACTGACCCCCCAAGTGTTACATGGCTTACATCGACCTGAGAGATGCTTATCTCCGTATTCCAATAGCACCCCCATCACAAAGTTTCCTGCATCTTGCAGTCAATCTGGGGGAAGGGGAGGTTTGGCATCTGCAGTTCCGAGCTCTGCCCTTCGGCCTTTCCTCCTCCCAGAGTATTCACAAAGGTGATGCCAGAAGCCTTTGAGCCCCTGAGACTGAAAGGGATTTCAATAGTGCCCTATTTGGACGATCTGCTACTGTCTGCTGACTCAGAGTCAAGTAGAAGTCAATCTTCAAATAACTCAAGCGCATCTAAAGAGTTTGGGTTGACTTCTCAACCTTCAAAAGTCAAGCCTAATACCATCTCGAAGATTAAGGTTTCTGGGGTACGAAGTAGATTCAATGGAACACAGAATATTTCTGCCCTAGGAGAAAATAGAGAAGATGCAGTCAGTTCTAAGAGCACTTCAATTCAACTCAGATTTCCGTAAGACAAGCCATGTCAGCTCTGGGCCTGTTGACAGCAGCAATTCCGTTGGTACAGTGGGCCAAGTTCCATGCTCGTCCACTGCAGGCAGATATCTTGAGGAATCGGTCATACCAGGGACCTCTGGAGAAGAAGCAAGAGCAAAAAGATCGCTCAGGGGTGGAGAAACCAAAGAAATATCTCAAAAGGGCTTCTCTGGTCCTTCCCGGTAGCCAGAAGACTGACCACAGATGCCAGCGCATGGGGGTGGGGAGCCCACCCAGAAGAACAAACGGTTCAGGGGTTTTGGTCCAAACCAGAGGCAAGAAGGTCATCGAATTGGAGAGAGTTGAAGGCTATTCACCTAAGTCTTCTCTCCTTCCGGGAAGTTCTAGTTAAACAGCGTGTCCAAATATTGTCGGACAATATGACGGCAGTATTATATTTAACAAAGCAAGGGGGCACAAAAAGCAGAACCTTGATGGAGCTAGCTGATCAAATCTTGAGATGGGCAGAGAAGAAGTTGGCCTCTATCCGCAGTCCATTTGAAGGGGATGGAAAACACCTTGCAGATCTCCTCAGCAGGAGAGAAATAAGGGAAGCCGAGTGGTCTCTAAATCCGGAATGTCATGGCATCCGCAGATCCATCCAGTTGAGGTCACCCCCTTCTCCTTCTAGTGGAGGAGATTGGTTTGGCCTCCATTTCCCTGCAAGGAATACTTTGTTTATGTTTTATGTTTTCAATGCATTTAACTGTTGATGTGATGTCTTACTCGAGACGCAGACAGCTCCTTAATGTAATGCCTTTATTCATCTTTCTGAATTTTTATCTGGAATTATTCAGCACGATTTCCAGGAGCTGGGGTTTCTCTCAGGTGGACCTCTTTGCAAAACAAGAAAATGATAAATTACCAGACTTCTTCTCCCTTCAGAGGCAGGATCAAGCTCTCAGAATAGATGTGTTGGCCCACAAGTGGGACTTCCAGCTGTCTTGCGCTTTTCCCCCGTTTCAGCTGATTCCAAGGGTGTTAGCCAAATTCAGGCTGGAATCCACGGAACTAATCTTAATAGTTCCTTATTGGCCGAAAAAGCCCCTGGTTTTCAATGTTGATGAACATCTCAGTGAAACCTCCTTGGAAGTTGCCAATCAGGACAGATATTCGGAGTCAGGGCCAGATCCTCCATCCAGATCTAGCTTATCTCAATCTAACAGCCTGATTTCTGAAGAACAAATCTTAAGACAGAAGGGCTTATCAGAGAAACGTATTGGTACCCTTCTTGCAAGTAGGAAAAAAGTGACAAGAGACGTTTTATTTCAAAGTCTGGAAGGTGTATAATACATAGTGTTCCAGAAAAAACTTTAATTTGCTTGGTACAATTTTGGTTTTGCAATTTCTTCAAGAAGGATTGGAGAAGCGGTTAGCAGCAAGTACGCTCAAGATGCAGGTAGCTGCTTTATCAGTTTTATTTTTTTTTTTTTTTTGGAAAGAACCCTGTCAAGGGAACCTTTTTGATAATTGGATTTTTTTAGGGCTATGGCTAAAGTAAAACCTAGACCTAGTTTTCCCAAATGGGATTTATCTTTAGTTCTTCAGGGACTGACGAAGACTCCTTTTGAACCTATAGAAGGATCATTAAAGTTTTTGACATTCAAAACTGTTTTTTTAGTGGCAGTAACTCCTGCCCATAGAATCAGTGAGTTACAAGCTCGATCTATTAAAGAACCCTTTATAAGATGTCTACCAGATAGGGTAGTCTTAAGGACAGATCCAGCCTTCATGCCGAAAGTGGCTTCAGTCTTTGATCGTACACAGGCGATCATACTCTACATTTTGCCCTTTACTTTCGGGGCCAGGGGAAGAAGCCTTCCATACTCTTGATGTCAGGAGGTGTCTTCTTAAATATCTGGAGATAACAAAGGGCTTTAGAAAATCACTCTTTGTTTTAATTGAAGGTACTCACAAGGGATCTAAAGCTTCCAAAAGTACCCTTGGAAGATTGTTAAAACAAGCCATTAAAGAGGCATACACCTCTTTGGGTCTGGAACCTCCAGAAGGGATTTTGCCTCATTTGACTCGAGCAGCATCATGGGCAGAAAGGGCCGGGGCATCTCCTGAGCAAATGTGCAAGGCTGCCACATGGTCCAGTTTTTCAACCTTTATAAGACATTACCGCTTGGATCTGCTTTCAGCCTCGGACCAATCCTTTTGGTAGGAAGGTTTTACAGGCAGTTTTCCCACCCTGAAGTAAGTTTCTCAGTTATCCTCTCCAAGGTGCTGTCCTGAAAGGCGAAGGGAGAAAACCTTAGACTTACCGGTGACTGTATTTCTACAAGCCTTTCAGGACAGCAGCCTAATTCCCTCCCTAGGTTATTATGTATAATTATAGGGCTTGGTAACTGTCTGCTTATATTTTCCAGTCGGAGGATTTCTCGGTAACAACTGACGGCATGGTGGAAGCAGCTGCTTTTAAAAGGAGCGTTGTCACACAGTGTTTCCTGTGAAGAGGTGGAGCTACGCTCTTCTCAAGGTGCTGTCCTGAAAGGCTCATAGAAATACCGTCACCGGTAAGTCTAAGGTTTTTTCCAGAACTCTGTTTTACGGGGGAAAAGTTGTTACATTCATTGGATGTAGTGAGAGCAGTCAAAGTCTACTTGAAAGCGACTGCTCAGATTTGAAAAACAAATGTTTTGTGCTGCATGAAGGTCCTAGGAAAGGACAGGCAGCAGTGAAGTCTACTATTTCTAAGTGGATTCGGCAAGTAATTGTTCAAGCTTATGGTTTGAAGAGGAAGATTCCAACTTTTCAATTCAAAGCACACTCTACCAGGGCTGTTAGTGCTTTGTGGGCAGTGCATCACCATGCCTCCATGGCTCAAATCTGCAAGGCTGCAACTTGGTCTTCAGTCCATACATTTACCAGATTCTATCAGGTGGATGTAAAAAAAGGCATGAACTTCCTGTCTTAAGGCGTGCCAGTGTCAATCACCTGAAGGTGGCCTATATACTCATATAGTTATTACTATGGTGCTGTGTCCTGTGATGTACTCCATGAAAAGGATTTTACAAATAAGCTGATATAAAAATCCTATTTTTTTACAGCAATGATACGTATGCACAAGTGTCAGTTTTGTGGCAATTAAAGTGAAAGTATAGCCAAAACTTTTTTTTTTTTTTTTACTTTGAAAACAAAGGAAATGTTAAAACCTCTTACACATTTGTTGCTATTGTATTATTTCCGCTAACCTCTTTGGTGAAAAATCTTTTGGGATTTTCTCTCACTTTCTGTCTGACAGTGGTCAGTCACATCAGGACCATTCAAGGGGTGAATTGCTATACAGCAAGGACGTAGACTGCAAAACCCCCTATGATTCCCTTTGTTTTTATATAAGAAAAATTCACTATAGCACCATGTATTGGTTAAGATCCTTATTTACCTGTGATTGCATGGTGGTGCCATCCACCAGTTCACTACAGCTGCCTACATAAACTGTGGATGAGCCTGTCATTTCACAGTGCAGAACAAGCCATGGCAAGACAACAATGATCAAAGATCATTTTCCGGGAGCCAGTGATGAATCCTTTTGTCCTCTGCCTTTGATACAGACCTGCACTGGGCTAATACAGCTTGGTTAGAAAGATTTCTTTGACCTTTTTATATAGGAGCTTAAGAGGGGATATGATTTATAATGTACAAATATATCAAAGATGACTTCACTACTTGTAATAAACTGTTTAATGTAAGGTCCCTGAAGTGGGCACATATATTAAGTTTGCCAAAATAGAAGAAAGGATGTTTAAACTTAAATTGAGGAAAGCGTTCTTTACCGCTAGAGCAGTAAAAACTCCCTCCCCTAGGAAGTGGTGCTAAATGAGAATGTTGACAACTTGAAAAAGCGAGAAGCAGACCATACAGTGCTATGGTAACTGAGAATAAAAATCACCCACATATAGGTTGAACTGGATGGATCTGTGTCCCTGCAAAGTGGCCGCAAAGAGAAAAAAAGGGTGAAAACAATGTTTTGTTAAAGAAACAGGGCTAATGTTATGATGCACAGTACTTGTTACTAACCAAATATCTATCATCCAGTTGCATCTATGCTAAATGCCAAGAAAGCTGTTATTTGCACCAATGAAATTGAAATTTAGGAGCCATTTTACTTGGCAGAGCATTTTCATTCATTTCTACCCACATACAAGATTTACACAACACAGCAGGGTAGAATCAGTTTTTCTTTTCTTTTGCTGCCCATTTAGTATGTTTTTAAAAGCCCTGCCCCAGTTATACTCCCATCCCCAGCAATCCAGCTCCATTACTGCCTCAGCTGCTGCCAGATAGAAAATACATTGCTTACAGGTACAGAGGAGCTTGTGACCTACCTCACTGACATTTCACAGGACTAACAGCCAGTGAGTAGGCATAAGTACTGTCCAGGATGCAGGGGGTTGACCTTACCATCCCTAGCTTTGTACACAGCCAAGATATTATAGTTCTGACTGCTGCTGAGGCATGGGATCATTGGTAATATGTAGGGATGCACCGAAATTTCGGCCGCTGAAACATATCGGCCAAAAATGCCCCTTTCAGCAATTTGCCAAAAGGAAAATACGCCCGATAATTGAGCCGAAAATGGGGCGGGGCCTGGGGGCAGAACTCCGCCCCCGCCCCTGGTGCCGCCCATGATGGGGGTGAATAGCGCAGGACTGATGCAGCCAGCGATGCCCCTCTGCAGTGAAGAGAGCCGTCTGGTTGAATAGAGCGCCGAGAACATCACAGCTTTAATTTCAATAGCTGTGTGCTCCCCGTCGCGCTCCGATTTTAACTTTGATAGACAGATCACCTGTCTAGATTGGACGGGTGATCTGTCTATCAAAGTGCCTGGACAAGGGGGAGGGGCTGTGTGTGACGGCGCGCGACGGGGAACACACAGCTATTGAAATTAAAGCTGTGATGTTCCCGGCGCTCTATTCAACCAGACGACTCTCTTCACTGCAGAGGGGCATCGCTGGCTGCATCAGTGGGGGGCATCGCTGGCTGCATCAGTGGGGGGCATCGCTGGCTGCATCAGTGGGGGGCATCGCTGGCTGCATCAGTGGGGGCAACGCTGGCTGCACTTATCTCTTGTATTATGTCGCCAGTCTCTGACCACCACCTGTACCATGTCGCCAGTCTCTGACCACCTCCTGTACAATGTCGCCAGTCTCTGACCACCTCCTGTACAATGTCGCCAGTCTCTGACCACCTCCTGTACCATGTCGCCAGTCTCTGACCACCTCCTGTACCATGTCCCCAGTCTCTGACCACCTCCTGTACCATGTCCCCAGTCTCTGACCACCTCCTGTACCATGTCCCCAGTCTCTGACCACCTCCTGTACCATTTCCCCAGTCTCTGACCATCTCCTGTATAAAAATATTTTTTAAAAACAGTCATTTTCGGTATCGGTGCTGTTTCGGTATCGGTTTCGGTTTTCGGCCTAGTGTATTTTTCATTTTCGGTATCGGTTTTCGGCACCAAAAAACCCATTCGGTGCATCCCTAGTAATATGATTATAACTGGTGTGGGGGTGCCCTTTAGAAACTCAATGTCACTGAAACGCGCTGTCACAAAAACAAAATTGTAAATGAAAAAAATGGAAACTAACTACAGTTCTGGATAATGGGCTCAAAGTAGTTGCTAAATTTGTGCCTCTTTTGTAAGCGAAATTCCCTTGCTCATGTTGCTAAAATCTTGAATTCCCCAAATCCATGGGGCGAGAAACATTTCACCTCCCTTGTCTCACAAGGAGGTTTTTATTTATGGTCATTGTCAATAGATTTCCCCTCACTTCTTGTAATCTGTGGCAAAAAAACATTTTATTTTTAAGTGAAATAGGAAAGGGATGAGAGTTTGTGTTAAGCGTTTTTATCTTTAGTAACCTAACTTTTAAGAGGGCAAATTTTCCAAGGATGAGGGCTGCGCTCCAGGACTTAGACTGGGAGGAAATATTGGCATCAATGGACACAGAACAGAAATGGAAATTCTTCAAAAAGACTGTATGTGAACTCACTGCAAAGTATATTCCCATAGGTAATATATTTAAACGGCTAAAAAAAAAAACCTATGTGGCTCACAGTCAAAGTTAAAATGGCTATAAATAAGAAAAAGCGCTTTTAAAAGTAAAAATTCGTGAACACTATTGTTTAAATGCTACCAAGAATATAACCGAATATGTAAAAAGGAAATCAAGGACACATAAATTCAAAACTAATGACAGATTGCAAAAGATAGGACAAACACCAAAGAATACTTCAAATATGCTAATAGTAAAAAGGTCACGTCTGAGCACGTAGGCCCTTTACAAAATCTAGAGTGGGTGACTGGGGACAAAGAGAAGACTGATTTATTAAATACTTTCTCCATCTGTGTATAAAAAGGAGCATGGAGAAGCTCATGTCCATAATGGGGGTGGTACTGGTACAGCCCCAAATGATCTGCAATGGTTCAAAGTGATATACTCCAGAAATATTTTGACAAAATAAGGGTGGATTAAACACCTGGACCAGATGGCATCCACCTACGGATCCTAAAAGAATTGAGCTCTGTCATTTCAAAGCCATTGTTTCTCATTTTTAGGGATTCTTTAATGACTGGAATGGTACCGCTGGATTGGCGTGGGGCCAATGCGATGCCCATATTTAAAGAGATCAAATTCTTTACCAAGTAACTATAGACCTGTTTAACTTTTTATAGACGGGAGGATACTAGAGTTTACCCTCCCTGGCGGTATTGCCGATTCTGGCTCGGGGTGAGATTTCAGTACCAAATGTGATATTCCCGAGCCAGACTGGGGATTGCATTGCAGGATCCATGTAGAGGTTTACTTACCTTGTCCATCAATGAAAGAGTGGGTAGAAAAACTAGAAAGAATAAGAAACATCGAGGAGATAATATATAAATCAGGTGCAATATGCAGTTTAGTTTTGGGCACCAGTTCTCAAAAAGGATATCAGAAGAAAGTGCAGAGAAGGGCAACCAAACTGATAAGAGGCATGTAGGAGCTCAGCTATGAGGAATTGAAATACATAAGTGGTCCATATAGTGAACTTGGTTGAGTTATTCACTTTAAGGTCATCAAAAAGGACAAATGAGCACTCTTTACGTCTAGAGGAAAAAAAGATTTAATTTTCAAATTTGGAATGGTTTCTTCACAGTAATGCCCCATAAACGCGGTCGGAAATTCCGACAGAAAAAGTCCAGTCGGATTATGTTGTCGGAAAATCCGATCGTGTGTGCAGTAACAATCATGGGAAAAGATGATCTTCAACTCCTTGCTTGCTCTTTAAAATCTTCAAAATTTATTGATTCTCCATAAAAGACACAAATGGCAGATGTAAACGCGTTTCAGCCTTGCAAGCCTTGTTCAATACAAATGCCATGTACAAAAATGTCACAATATATAGCTTATAAACCCCTCCTGGTAGCGCATGTTATTAATTTGCCAATTAGTAGATAATTGGTTACTTGGAGAGGTGAGACAACCTACAGGGACAGACATAAATTCAATTGAGATAGAAATATGATTGGTTGCATGATAAAAAAAAAAAGACATTAAAATCCAAGAAAATATCAATACAAAAGCTGAATAAAAACAAGAAAATTAAAAAAGTAAGCAAGAATGTCCAGTGGGGGAAAGAAAATGGTAGTAAAACAGCAGAGGCAGGTAGTTCAAAAAAGGAATTGACATAAATGTAAATCTAGATCCCATCTGAGGTTTAACCTCAGATGGGATCTAGATTTACCCCTGGTTTTAATCTAAAGATCAACCATACCTTTCTATCTGAAATTCGTCTGTTCTACTTTTTGTATTTTTATTTTCTTGGATTTTAACCACTTTCAGACCGGACCAATTTGCTGGTCAAAGACCAGACCACTTTTTGCGATCCGGCACTGTGTCGCTTTAACTGACAATTGCGCGGTCGTGCGACGTGGCTCCCAAACAAAATTGACGTCCTTTTTTTCCCTCAAATAGAGCTTTCTTTTGGTGGTATTTGATCACCCCTGCGGTTTTTATTTTTTGCGCTATAAACAAAAATAGAGTGACAATTATGAAAAAAACGCATTATTTTTTACTTTTTGTTATAATAAAATATAGAAAAAAACATTTTTTTTCCCTCCGTTTAGGCCGATACGTTTTCTTCTACATATTTTTGGTAAAAAAATCGCATTAAGCGATTATTGATTGGTTTGCGCAAAAGTTAGTGTTTACAAAATAGGGATAGTTTTATAGCATTTTTATTAATAATATTTTATTTTTATTTTTTTTACTAGTAATGGCGGCGATCAGCGATTTTTATTGTGACTGCGACATTGTGGGGGACCCATCAGACATTTTTGACACATTTTTGGGACCATTGTCATTTATACAGTAATCACTGCTATATAAATGCAGTGATTCCTGTGTAAATGACACTGGCAGTGAAGGGGTTAACCAGTGGGTGGCAGTGTAGGGGTTAAGTGTTCCTAGGGGTGTGTTACTAACTGTGGGGGGGTTGGGCTTTCATTTAGTGAACACTGATCTCTGCTCCAATCATAGAGCAGAGATCAGCGTCACTAGTTGCTAGGCAGAATGGAGAAATGCTGTTTACTCCGCATTTCCTTCATTCGGCCGCTCCGTGAGACGATCGCGGGGATGCCCGCGGCGATCGAGTCCGCGGGTCCCGCGACCGGACTCACGGGTGTCCCGACCAGCGCGGGAGTGAGCCGCCGGCGGCGCGCTCCCGATGGCAGGGCGGCATTTAATATTGGATGTACCTGTATGCCAATATGCCTGCCCGTGCCATTCTGTCGACATACATCGTCGTGCGCTGGTCGGGAAGTGGTTAATGTCCTTTTTTGATCATGCAAACAATCATGTTTTTATCTCGATTTAATTTGTCTGTTCATGTATGGTCTTTCACTTCTCCAAGTAACTCTGATCATCTACTAATCAACAAATTGAGGTGCTGCCTGGTGCGGTTTATACATGTAGCACCCTCTACCTGAAGGGAGGTGCTAGAGTAGGATTTTTCCTAAGTTCTGGGATATGTGCAGGTGAATTTAGGCAGGCTTATGCTGGGCCTGTCTATTTTGATTCTGGGACTGGGAGTGTGCAATGGTGGCTGTGATCACCTGTACTTGATTCAGAGGTGCCTCCCCTGCTTTCAGAAAGATTGTTATGGAAGAGAGCTTGGACCTGAAGTCTAAGTGGCAGGCAGCTCATGTTGGCAGGGCACTGGGATGACATGCTACCAAGGGTTGAGTTCTAAGAGCAAGAAAAGATAGAATAGAGTGCTGATTTGCTGTTCTGGGTGTCCCCACAAGGGGGAATGCGTGGATGAGGGCTGGAGGAGCCATTGAGATGCTTTGGAGGATAGAGTTCTTCATCAAGGAGCTGGTGTCAAGATGCTGTGACTGGGGAACACAGGACTTGTACACAGATGAAGGAGAAGTAGCAGTAATGAGTTGTTAGGAAAGCTGCAGAGTTAGTCGAGCGCTGGAGAACACAAGGACTTTTACTTTGGAGGAGGTCAGTGCTAAAGAATTAGAAGAGGACCGTTTGAGAGTAGTGAGAAATGCTGTGGCCGGGGAACGTAATGTTTGAAATCTTGGACTGGCTGTTATCAGTAGTCCACCTATTACCACATGTCAGGCTAACAGGGAGAGGTACCTAGTATCTCTAGCCTGGTAAGCACTTTGGTAATAACTTCCAAAAGTCTGTGTGTCTTATCAAATTCTCTAGGCCACCGGGGGGGGGGGGGGGGGGATGTGTGCCCATTGAGTTGTCCCAGTCACACTATTCAAAAGGACTTTAAAGTACATCTATCAAGCTAGGGATTATTCAGAGTAATTCTCGTTTGAAGTACTGGAAGTAAAATGGTATTAATCTAATGCCCTGTACACACAGTTGGACATTTCCGATGACAAAATCCGTTGGATTTTTCAGACGGATTTTGGCCCAAACTTGTCTTGTATACACACGGTCGCGCAAAATTGTCGGAAAATCCAAACGTTCAGAATGAGGTGACATAAACCATGTACAACGGGACTATAAAGAGGGCAATGGCCAATAGCTTTAGTCTTGTCATTTATTCTGAGCATGCATGACACTTTGTCCATCGGAAATTGTCTACACACGATTGAAATTTAAATGATCGGATTTTGTTGTCGGAAAATTTTTAGATCCAGCTCTCAAACTTTGTGTCAGAAATCCTGACGGAAAAAGTCAGATGGAGCCCACACATGATCGGATTTTCCAACAACGCGATCCGATTGCACATTTTCTATCTGAAAGTCTGTGTGTACAGGGTATAACAGTTTTTTGCAGTGGAAGCTTGTGCAGGAGAGGTGATGTTCTGGAGGAGTTAGTGCAGAGGAAAAGGAGCAAGGGTCTGCAGCGGGAGAAGCGCTGGAGGAATAGACTGTGATTACAAGACAGAAGGTGCAGATTAATGCTTTGCAAATCTGAATACAAGTCAACAAATGCTATGGGCATCCCATATATTCCTTTATCTCACCTAAGTTGTATCTCGCAATAAACATAACAAAACTACGCAAGTGACTACTCATTGTCTCAAACGATAGATGGGGGTCTGGCAGCAGGGTGATTGGTGGATTGCTAGTAACCAAGTGATAACCATACTGCTACATACACTATAGTAGTGATGCACCGAAATTTCGGCCGCCAAAACATATCGGCCGAAAATGCCCTTTTCGGCAATTTGCCGAAAGAGATAAACGGACGATAATGGAGCCGAAAATGGGGCGTGGCCTGGGTGGGGGCGGGGCTCCGCCCGCCGCCCCCTGGTGACGCCCATCATGGGGGTGTATAGCACAGGAGAGCCGCCTCCGCCACATCACAGCTTTCATTTCAATAGCTGTGTGTTCCCGGCCGCGCGCCGTCACACGCAGCCCCTCCCCCTTGTCCGGGCACTTGGATAGACAGATCATCCGCAGGATTGGACGGATGATCTGTCTATCAAAGTGCCCGGACAAGGGGGAGGGGCTGCGTGTGACGGCGCGTGGCCGGGAACACACAGCTATTGAAATGAAAGCTGTGATGTTCCCGGCGCTGTGGTCAAACAGGTGGCGGAGGCGGCTCTCTAATCTGCACAGGCTGGCTGCAAAATGGGACACACTGACTGCAAAATGGGACACACTGGCTGCAATGGGGCACAGGCACACTGTCTGCAATGGGGGACACTGGCCTGCAATGGGGGATGCCTCCTGTACCACGTCCTCTGTCTCTGACCATCTCCTGTACCATGTCCCCAGTCTGACCATCTTCTGTACCATATCCCCAGTCTCTGACCATCTCCTGTACCATATCCCCAGTCTCTGACATCTCCTATACCGTGTCCCCAGTCTGACCATCTCCTGTACCGTGTCCCCAGTCTGACCATCTCCTGTACCGTGTCCCCTGTCTCTGACCATCTCCTGTACCGTGTCCCCTGTCTCTGACCATCTCCTGTACCATGTCCCCAGTCTCTGACCACCTCCTGTACCATGCATGCAGTCTCTGATCACCTCCTGTACCATGCATGCAGTCTCTGACCACCTCCTGTACCATGTCACCAGTCTCTGACCACCTCCTGTACCATGTCACCAGTCTCTGACCACCTCCTGTACCATGTCGCCAGTCTCTGACCACCTCCTGTACCATGTCGCCAGTCTCTGACCACCTCCTGTACCATGTCGCCAGTCTCTGACCACCTCCTGTACCATGTCGCCAGTCTCTGACCACCTCCTGTACCTTGTCGCCAGTCTCTGACCACCTTCTGTACCGTGTCGCCAGTCTCTGACCACCTCCTGTACCGTGTCGCCAGTCTCTGACCACCTCCTGTACCGTGTCGCCAGTCTCTGACCACCTCCTGTACCGTGTCGCCAATCTCTGACCACCTCCTGTACCGTGTCGCCAGTCTCTGACCACCTCCTGTACCGTGTCGCCAGTCTCTGACCACCTCCTGTACCGTGTCGCCAGTCTCTGACCACCTCCTGTACCGTGTCGCCAGTCTCTGACCACCTCCTGTACCGTGTCGCCAGTCTCTGACCACCTCCTGTACCGTGTCGCCAGTCTCTGACCACCTCCTGTACCGTGTCGCCAGTCTCTGACCACCTCCTGTACCGTGTCGCCAGTCTCTGACCACCTCCTGTACCGTGTCGCCAGTCTCTGACCACCTCCTTTACCGTGTCGCCAGTCTCTGACCACCTCCTGTACCGTGTCGCCAGTCTCTGACCACCTCCTGTACCGTGTCGCCAGTCTCTGACCATCTCCTGTACCGTGTCCCCTGTCTCTGACCACCTCCTGTACCGTGTCGCCAGTCTCTGACCACCTCCTGTACCGTGTCGCCAGTCTCTGACCACCTCCTGTACCGTGTCGCCAGTCTCTGACCACCTCCTGTACCGTGTCGCCAGTCTCTGACCACCTCCTGTACCGTGTCGCCAGTCTCTGACCACCTCCTGTATAAAAATATTTTTTAAAAACAGTCATTTTCGGTATTGGTGCTGTTTCGGTATCGGTTTCGGTTTTCGGCCTAGTGTATTTTTCATTTTTGGTATCTGTTTCGGCACCAAAAAACCCATTCGGTGCATCCCTACTATATATTGTGAAATTTTTCACATGGCATTTGTAGTGAACAAGGCTGAAACACGTTTACATCTGCTGTTTTTGTCTTTTATGGAGAATCAATACATTTTAGAGAGCTAGCAAGGAGCTGGGGATAATCTTTTCCTATGGATTGTATGATTTATTTTTTGGTTTAACTAGATGGACTTGTCTTTTTTCAGCCTGCCTAACTCTGTAATATACCTGTCTTAGCCTTCCTGTCCCAGTGATTTTTTTATTTTTTTTCATCTTGATGTCACAGGTACAGGAAGTGAGATGGGTCTGATGGGGTCACATAGTAATAAAAATTAACAGACGTATTTACCTTTTCTAAGTTTACCCAACACTACAATAATATGCTGAAGTGGACCTTAACAGTTTGTAAATATATTTTATTAAAATTAAAATGTTAAGTATTACTTTGGTTTTAAGGTTTTTTTTTTTTTTTCTTTTGTCATGCAGCGTAATACGAGAAGTGTTTTTGAATTCAAATGGACTGAATCAAATTACAGAGCTTAATTATTTGGATTCTCTGAGATATTTCTGTTTGAAAGCATTTGAAGCTCTTATTTGTTTTGGAGAGCAACAGATGGACTGCTTAACACCTAACTTGGACAATGGCAGTGGTGATTCAAACCCACTTAATTTGGAATTTCATGTTCAGTTTTCAAAACCTCAACAATGGCTACATGATGTTCAAGCCAAGAACTATACCGATTTGAAAGAAATATGTCCAAAGAGGAAAAAGGTGATCCATGAAAAAACAAGCATAATAAACCTTTTCCTTTGTTTGGCTTTTTTAAGTGTGAGCAAAGATGCAGAGTCTGACTTTGAATCTTTCAATGAGTCTGAGGACACTGGCTATGACAGTACTGCAAGTGAACCACGAAGCATTTTACCAAAGTTTAGTGTTGACAGCTTGGCCGTGCCATCTACTGAGCAAATACACAGAGCAGCAGATATTTGGTCAATGTGTTGTTGGCTTTACCTATCAAACGCTATGCTCCAGAAACAATTCCATAAAATTGGTGGCTTTGACTTGTGTTACAAACTAACTCTTTTGATAATCGATACATTTTCTAGCTGTTTTGAAGATTTGAGAAGTAAAATTCTTCCTGCTCCTCATGAAAAATTAAGTCCACCTACAGAAGAAAGTTTTGGTGTGGAAGCATTTTGCAAAACGGAATGCACATGTTGCAATGCTTTATCTAAAGCACTCTACTCAAGTTATCTCCAACCTGATGCTCCATGTTCTTCATCTAATAGTTCATTCTTTTTTAGTTCTCTTACAACTGAAGTGAAAGAGTGGCCAATTGAAGCTGTAAAATTATTTGAAGCACTATTGGCTATTTGTCTACATAGTGCACGAAACAATCAGCTCAAAACAGATTTTGAAACGTCTCAGGTAATGTCTTTATTTTTATGTTTAAATCGTTTTTGTTTAAAATCTCATGCAGAGTACTCAATCAGAATGTCGGAATAAGACCTCATGCACACTGGAAGTTTTTTCTGCTGTTCCTCTGAGTTTTTTTTTTCCCCCTGCGTCAAAATGCCCCAGCTGATGTGACCAGGCACACATAGGCATTTAGAGGCAGAAAAACCCCACAGCCAGTGCGGTGTGGAGCACCAGAGTTTTGGCAGAAAAATGCTTGATGCATCTGTGCTGGTTGCATTTAGGGTTTGAGCATTCATTTTAATGGCCAGAATAATGATTCTGGCTAATGAAATTGATGCCCAAGTGATTAACAAGCCTAAATGTGTTGCATGAGTTTACGAGCGTTGGTTGTTTTTTCTGCAAGAACGCTGCTGCCAGGAGGAAAGAAGTCAAGGAGAGTTGGGAAAAACGTCTGGCGTTCTTGAGGCCTTAGTGGAGATTTCGGTAATCAGAGTGTATAGTAGCAGAACATTCAGCCAAGGTACATGACAAGCCCCCCAAAGATGGCATACTGTTAAAAAAACAAAACAAAAAAAACAAAACTGACAATAAGCACAGTAAAAGTAAAATCGGTTATATAGCTATAAAAGTGGATGATAAAGAAATCTCAGATGACCTTGACCTAGACCTTTTCTCTTTCTTGAGTTTTTTTTCTCTTACTTCCTGTCCCATAGCCAAAACAGGAAGTGTGAGAAAATCCCTCCAAAGTGAGGGAATCCCAGTGTATATCCAGAACTAGTGTCCCCACCGGAAAGTTTCCCCTCTATTACTGTAAAGATAGCAACCCAAAATTTTGGATTTTCTTTTACTTCCAATAATAATGGCAAACAGGACAAACAGATGAAACATCACTCACAGATGGCAATAAAACATGTTGGGGTTTTACTCCCTCTCCGCTATACCCAAAACTACAAAATAAAGTTTCTTAATCATACATTATGGAACACAGAGCCATAGTAATTACTATATGGATTATAGGCCACCTTCAGGTGATGGACACTGGCACACCCTAAGACCGGACGTTCACTCCCTATATAACCCTTCCCACTATTGAGTACCTCAGTTTTTTTGCCAAGGTGTTGGTCATGAGTATAAATGTGCTGCGCTCCACCTGACCAATCATTGCTGGGGCTAGCCTATGCATCCAGATCCATTCAAAGTGTCTTTTTAGGCTACATTGAATGGAACCTGGGCCTCGTGCCGGAAGAAATGAGGTTTAGCCTGTAACGCTTCTCTTTCTAGATGGCTAGACCCCAGTGTTTTTTGTTTTTTTCAGCCTTAAGTTTTTTCTGGCGGGGTGTTTTACAGGTCCAGGAGGAGTGTGGACCACCTGATTTTAAAAGGGGCCCCAGTTCCTGAATATTTTTTAAACAGAACCTACCCAAAAGCCCCCCTATGCGCCTAGAGGTCTGACCTCTTTCGAGACGATGTGCCACGCGACAGAACCCGCGAGGCACTCACTCTCCCTACTGTATAATCTATTGACTTCTCTGGATGGGGGATCACCTCCTGCGTACATTCACGAGTGGGAAAAAGACCTGGGAACCCGTTTCACGCCGCAGCAGATTACGGAAGATATTGCTATTGACCCACAAGGCCTCCATTGCTAGTTTTCTCCAGGAGTCGGGATACAAAATAGTTTCCCGTTGGTATAGGGTCCCATATCTTCTGAACAAGATGAACAATTCAATCTCGAACAAGTGTTGGAGATGCCAGTCCGCAACGGGGTCTATGGTCCATATCTTCTGGTCGTGCCCTGCTTTAGGGTCATTCTGGAATGATGTGGCGGAGACAATTAAGAAACTAACGTCGGTGGACCTACGGGGAGACCCGGCGGCGTGCCTACTCCACCTGACGAATAGACCCGTGCGAAAATATAAACGGACTCTGACAATGCAACTCTTAAATGCGGCACGGGTTTGCATCCCTGCGATGTGGAGGCAATCTCAGCCCCCGACTAGGGCCCTGTGGTTTTCCAAAATTAATTATATCCTCCGTGTGGAGTAGATGACCGCCACTCTCCACAATACGGAAGAAAATTTTTGCGAGAAATGGAGGTACTTCACTAGTACCATGGACTACCTACGGGAAATGGTGTCTGCTGCCGACTTGGTGACCGATTAGATGCCCCTTCCATTGTAAGTGCATGCTGAGACGGGTGTGGAGCCCTAGCCCTGTAGGTGCTGACAGGCTCTCGTGGCACCCCCAGATGCTTGTTCCCCTTCTCCCGCCCCCCCACTCCCCCCCTCCTTTTTTTTTTCTCTCTTCTTCTTCACCTTTTCTCTTCTTTCTCTGTCTATCTCTCCTGGCTTGCCAAACATTGACCTAAGTGGGACCGTGGTGTATCCTGCGGACCCATAGTGATAACATGGACATTGCATGGCCGATGTTTGCGGGAGCGGTGACGCGTGGTCCACGCGCACCTCCCTCGGCTTGTTACTCTAAGAACGTAGGATGGTATTGTCTGTCCTCACAGGTTAACACATACAATTACCACTTCTATATGTTAATGTTCCTGAACATGGTTACTTATTCCTACGGTAATGAAGTGCATGACCAGGTGTTATTTGTGACGGTTTTGTTTACTGTATTTGTCCTGCACTGAAAATTGAATAAAAGAATAAAAAAAAAAACAAAAAAAAAAAACAGAAACCACCGTGATGGGTGAAGATTGGGTCTGTTGGTTTTACCACAGAAAACCCTGCGGGGCGGGAAAGGTAAGTGGAGATTTCTAAGGAATTTTAAAGTTTCATATGAATTATACCTTTTAAAAAGTAAATGTCATGCCTAAAAGCCACCACTGGACAAGCAGCCCATGAACTCCAGTAAGATTGGAGGGGGGGGATTTTTTAACAAAAACACCCCCCCACCTGAAAAAAAGAAAGGGGGAGGCCAGAACGGTCGGCGATGCTGCTCTTTTTTTACTGCCCCTGCACGGCAGTTGGATTATTGGATCTCCTCCTCACCACCTCCCCACACAAGCGGAGGGGGTGGGACTTAGCGCGGCGTTGGCTCGCGGAAACGCCCAGCTCAGGAGTATGTTTTAAAAGCTCCATTATTTGCTGTCGGAGGGACATGAGCAAAAAAAGGGGCATGTAAGAGGTTGATGGCACAAGTATTCCTTTGGCACATTTTACTAAAGCATCAGGCTGAGTGTTAATAGCAGTGGCAGTTGCTGGACTATTGCTGAAGCAATGGATGCAATTTCTTCTGGTAGTCCCTCTATATTTGTGCATTGAGCTATGGTCAGAAGGGGGGGGGGGTAGAAGCACCCCAAGAAGGGCTTAAAAGGGTACTCGTGCAAGCTCTAAACACTCTACATTGGCATTTTTCCTTGAGTTATATGATGGCCAGTCAGAGTAAGCGATCGGGGCTATCAAATATTGCAATTTTCAACACTGCAGCCCCTGTCTACATTACTGAAGAGGGTTTTTCTCAAGCCATGATGGGATTGGCTAGCGGCTTTAATTGCATCCCAGAATGGGATATAATGCAATTTCCCTCAGGGGACCGTGAGAAGGCGGATGACTCCTCTTCTGAGGGGTCAAATGCAGGGGGGATCAGCTTCACAATCTGAAAGCTTGATGGTGCAATTCTTACTGAATTTGTCCGCTCCACTTTTTTGCTAATCTTCATTGAGTCGGTTGCTATGCCAACTTTGGGTTCACTAAAGGCTCTTCCAGCGGCTCATTCCTTTCCTGTCCATTCATTGCTGAAAAGTCTTATATATTCTGAGTGGTATCACCCAGATAATAAATGTTTTCCTTCTATAAATTTTTAACACTTTTTCCTATGGAGGAAAAAATTCACTAAGAAGTGGGAGATACCAGCAATTGTCGCTGCTATATCCTCTGTGAATGAAAATTTGACTTGTCCGATAGACTGCTCAAATGCTTAGGGATCCAACAGCTAAAAAGTTGGAAATTCCTATTTAAAAAAATAAATTGGTGTATGTCAATCCTTGAGAGACCAGTCTGAACAGGTGCTCAAGGTTATTCCTGATCAGCAGGCCCAGGAGTTTGCTGAGTTACCAGCGGCATTATGTTTGGCAATTTCGCCATGAGAGATTCTATTCTTCAAGCGTTGCACCTTACACTTGGCTGGTGCATAGGCATAGAATCTTATGGTTGAAAAATTGGTCAGCCGAAGCGTCATGCAAAGCTCCTGGCTAGTTTTCCTTTTCACAGTGAATGGCTGTTTAGGGAGGATTTGGATAAATACAGCCAAAACATGTTTTGTGGAAAAAGTATCCTTTTGCTAGTTTGGAAGAGGAGTAAACCTATTTCATTTAAACAAGCTCCTTCTCCAGTGCCAGGAGCATCTGTTGCCAGGCAGTCACAATAAGTCAAGTTCAAGAAGGAAACTGAAGCCTCATTATGAGGGGGCACACCTGCTTGCTCAAGTGGGTCGAAGACTTCCTCAGTTCTCAAGGGGCTGGCAGGAAGCGTGTCGGAGCCTACAGCCACATTACCCTGAAAGCGCCCAAAATATCACCAGAAATATCTAAGTTTCGTGGTAGAAAATCTGTTTTCATTTTGTAGCTCTGCCTTTCGGTCTAGCTACTGCACCTCTGGTATTTACAAAGGTCTGGCCCCCCCTGTAGCCGGATTAAGGGCCCAAGGTATAACGATTACAGCTTACCTAGATGATCTGCTCTTGATAGTCGGTAGCCTGCTTAGACCAAAGAATGATCTACTTTCAACTACCTGGAATACCAAGGTCGGATTCTCAACCTAGAGAAAACCTTAAACTATCAAGGAGATTGGAATACTTGGGTCTGATTGATTGATACAGCCCAGAAAAAGGTATTCTTGCCCCAGGCAAAGATCAGTACTCTAAAGGAACTGATTCAGATGGTCATAGCAAAGAAGAAGCTTTCTATTCCACTTTGCATGAGGTTGTTGGGAAAGATGGTGGCTTCATTCAAGGTCGTCCCTTAGGCTCAGTCTCATTTGAGGCTGCTGCAAAACAGTATTTTATTGGCTTGGAACAAGTAGGTCCTAGATTTCCCAATATGTCTGTCTCCAGGCTGCATCGGAGCCTCAGTTGGTGGTTGATAACCAAGAATCCAAAGAAGGGAAAATCTTTCCTGCCAGCTACCTGGAAGATGGTAACAGTAGATGTCAGCCTTTTGAGTTGGTGAACAGTCCTGAAACAACTGTCCAAAGGAAATATTAAAGATAAAAAAAGGATCTTGCTCACTAAACATTCTAGAGATCTGGGCAGCGCACTTGGCCCTAAGGGCCTAGATGTTCAGGTTACGGAATTGTCCTGTCAGGATCCAGTCTGACAATACCACAGCAATGGCCTATATCAATTGCCAAGGGGGCACGACAAGTCGTACGGCCTAAAGAGGTGAATTATATCTTAACTTGAATAGAAAACAATGCACCTTGCCTAACGGCAGCTTTCATTCCTGGAATAGGAAATTGGCAGGCGCAGTACTTGAGTCGCCAGCAGTCATTCCCGGGAGAATGTTCCTTTTAACCCTGGTATCTTCCTGGCAATACGGTGAAGCTAGGGGATCCCAGACGTAGATCTGTTTGTGTCCAGGTTGAACAAGAAAATCGACAACTTGGTGTCAAGTACAATGGATCCGTTAGCATGTGGAACAGATGCCTTAGTGTTCCCATGAAGTCAGTTTTTTGCAGGATCAAGCAGGGAGGGAGATCGGTGATACTTGTGGCCCAGAAGATCCTGATATGCAGAGGTCATAAGGATGGCAATAGGGGACCTATGGACCCTACTACTATGTCCAGACCTTCTCTCGCAAGGTCCGGTATTCCATCCCACCTTGCAAATGCTAAATTGAATGGTTTGGCTGTTGAATCCCACATTCTAAAGAAGCGCGGGCTGTCAGGTCCAGTGTTATTTACCTTGATTAATGCAAGGAAGCTGGCTTCCAGAATCATAGATTAGAGTCTAGAAAGCATATGTCTCCTGGTGTGAATCCAGGGGTTGGCACCCCAGGAAGTATGTCATAGGTAGAATCCTTGACTTTCTGTAGATGGGGTTAGAAATGAAGCTGGCCTTGCGTGCTTTCAAATGCCAGGTTTCGGCCTTGTTGGTATTTCAACAACCACTTGCTTCGCATTCTTTGGTTCGTAGCTTATTCAGGTGGTAATGTGGCTTAATCCTCCAGTTTAGTCACCCCTGATCCCTTGGGACTTGGTTTTAGTTCTGTGGACATTGCTGAAACAGCCTTTTTTTGAGCCGATACAGCATATTGCCTTGGTCCTTTTGGCAAGCAAAACTCCTTTTCTGGTAGCCTTTTCTTTTGCAAGAAGGGTATTTGAGTTGGCTGCTCTTTCTTATAAAGAGCCATATTTGATTATATGCAAGTATAAGGTAGTATTGTGCCATCACCCTAACTTTCTACCGAAGGTAGTGTCTAGTTTTTATCCAAACTAGGATATTGTTCATTTTTTTCCAGTACCTATTCTACCCGCCCACAAGGTCCCGTGCTCAAAAAAGTGCATGTACAGGCCCGTCTGAAATATGCTAATGAACATCTGAATGATTCATAGGAGAACTGGGTGAAAATGTTGTGGTCATATGAGATCAAAATCAAGCTCTTTGGCACCAACTCAACTTGCTGTTTTTTGGAGGAGGAATGCTGTCTATAACCCCAAGAGCCCCATCCCTACCATCAAACATGGAGGTGGAAACATTATGCTTTAGGGGTGTTTTACTGCTAAGGGGACAACTTCCCTGCATCAAAGGGACAATGAAGGGGGCCATGTACTGTCAAATCTTGGGCTGCTTCCTCAGCCAGGGCATTGAAAATGGGTCCTGGATGGGTCTTCCAGCATGACAATGTCCCAAAACACACAGCCAAGGCAACTAAGTAGTGGCTCAAGAAGCACATTAAGGTCCTAGAGTGGCTCTACCATTGAACATTTGGCTGCAGAAATAGATGCAATTACGGTGTTGCCTCGGGAAGGGGGGGGAGGCTTAGCCAGGAGACAAGAGAGGGCCAGTGGGAAGTTGAGTGTAAAGCAGTTGATGTACCATAAGATAGAAACACTGCACCTACCAAACTCAATAAAAAGCAACAATACGCAGAATAAACGCAATAACAAAATGAGGGGCAGAGGGGGAAAACCTCAAGATGCCCAACGCATAACAGGAAACCTATGGCCATGAACAATAACTAAAACTCAAAGGTCCAGGGAGCCTAAATGGCGGGGCATGCCTCATGGTCCAACGCCACTAGCCCAAGGCCGGGGAGATGGGAGCCAAAAGCAACGAACTCTGACCAAACATCTTTAAGTATAGAGTAGGGATCCCAGATAACTGCCTGGGTAGGAATACCTGGGGGGGGGGGGGGGGTTGATTGAGTAAGGCTTGTAATGAGTGTCCCAAATATGATAGCAAACCAGAGGAGATTGGGGGGAAGGGGGAGGAGGAAACAAGAGCAGGGGTTGGGCATGCAGAGATGGGAGGAGAAGGGAAAAGGGAGAGCTTTACCTGTGAGCCAAACAGGACATAAGTGTTGCCCAGGCTGTATTGGCACTAGCTATACTAGTAACGAGGACAAAGAACAGGGCTCCTGTAAAGCTAGTCTATATATATATATATATATATATATATATATATATATATATATATATATATATATATAATATATTGCCTTTTTTATTTTGTAATTGCAATTTTTTTTTTTTTTTAGAATCTGACTGTGCAACACATAATGGCTGAAGTTCAGGACCTTCTTGGGAAGTCCAAAGTTCTTCAAACTAATCTTGGTCCACATGTTGTTGATTGTCTTCTTCGCGTTGCTGTTTCAAATTTTTCTTTTGTCTCTGCCCATCTTGAAGAGCGAAAAGAAAAGGTATGGTTTTAAAAGTTTAAATGTTCATTACAGATATGTATTCTAAACAGTACTTGTCAAAGAAGATTTAGTGGTCAAACCTTAAATTGATACTAAACTTTTTTTTTTTTTTTGCACAGAGCAGCTCATTTTTTGCTCCTAGCTCCTCCCTCCTGTTGGGTGCCCCCACAGCAAGCAGCTTGCTATGGGGGCACCCAAGCTGAGCCGCAGCTCTTTGTGTCCAATCAGACATGGAGCTGCGGCTCAGCCTTGCCTTGTCTCTCTCCCAATTGGCTCACTGACATTGAACCCATTTGCAGGCTGACGTATACATTTTTGTCTGTGCCCTGGTAGGTGTGCTGCTGGGAACCGGTCAACCAGTCCACCAGTCCTGTCCCGCTCACAACTGTGAGGCTCTTTGTTATGACAACAGTGGCATTAATGCCATTTTAACTGTTTGCTTTAACCAGTTCCAGACCGCCACACGTACATATACTGCAGCAGAGCGGCCCGGCTGCACTAAGTCACGTACAGATACGTGACTCCTCACTGTGGTGATCTGATTGGGTTCAAAACCGATCACTCAACAGGTCCAGGCCAATGATTTATGGCCTGGACCTGCTGATCGGTTATGACAAATGGACAAACTTCCTCTGCCTGTGTTTACATACAACACAGGCAGAGGAAGGAATGCAATCTCTCGTCCTGGAGCCCTGTCGGTTCCAGCGTGCGGAACCGAAGTATCTCATAGTGAGCACACAAACGCTACACGAGCACCAGTACACTTAGGCACATATTTCCCCCCTCTGATAACCCCCCCAGTTAACTCTTTCACTCTCACAGTGGCATTAGTATAATGTACACATTTTTATTCTGATCACGGTATTAGTGTAATGCCAGACAGCATCAGATTTTAACCTTTTGATTGCCAGTAGCACTAACACGCATACATCTCCATTATTAGAATAGTGTCTGGATGGATCAATATCTTTGATTTGATAAGATCTATACTTGCGCAGTAGTGTTTCCAAAAATGCAGTGTTAGCAGTATCAGTCCATACACCTGCCAGCACCTACGTTTAGCCCCTCTGCCCAGCCCACCCAAGTGCAGGCCTGATCACTGCTAGCACTATCAGTTTTTTTTGTAGTGGTACAAACAGTCCTCTGACAACCTGGTGCTCCTTTACCTGTGAGTCGCACTAGTTGCCTATAAATTAATTTGCCAAAATGTCAAACAAAAAGGTACATTCGTGAAGAGGGCTACAGGATGCATAGCATGACAGATGATAGTGGAGAGTCCTCCCTGTCGGATTCAGGCTCAGTATTTGTACCTGTAGAGAGATGCACCCTGATAGCTCTGACGATGGAGTAGTGGCCCCTGCTTAGGTCAGGCATACCCAACGCTGTTCTGTTGCTGAGGTGCAACAACCGCATGATACTCGTATGCAGCAGAGTGTCAGTACTAGTGCCACTCAACCTTCTGGTGAACTGGCAAGCACCAGTGGCCTAGTAAACACTGGTTGTAGTCAAACTTGCACTGGAGTATCACTTGGTAATGTAGCGAGTCCCATAAGTGCAGTTCAAGCTGGTGCAGTGGCTAGCACAAGTAGTGCTCCGCAGCCACCAAGAGTTTGAACAGAGGCCCGTAGAGAAGTGTCCTTCTTGCAAGTCCTGATTGGCAGCCCACAGATTTTGCAGCACCCATACTTTCCCCATTCACTGGCTAACCCGGAATTCAGGTAGAAACTGCAGATCTAACGCCTCTTGAATTTTTGTTGAGCTGTTTTTCACGGAACATCTGTACGGATCTATTGTGGACCAAAGCAATTTTTATGCTGGTCAATTTATTGCCCAAAACCCAAATTCACCCATTGCCAGATGATTTGGCTGGAATCCTATAACTGTTCCCGAATTTAGGACCTTTCTGGGCCTATCCCTCAACATGGGCATTACTAAAAAGCATGTGTTGCAGTCATATTGGTCCCCTGACCCAATTCACCATATGCTGTGTTCTCTGCTGCCAGGACTGTGTACGAGCAGATATTGCCATTCACGCATTTCAGTGACAATGAACTCCTTGTCCTCGGGGTGACCCTGAACATGATCATCTCAATAAAATTCGGCCCCTCGTAAACCACTTTAGCGAAAAATTTTCAGGCTTTTTTATCCCCGATCAAAATGTCTGCATCGATGAGTCCCTGATTCAATTTTCTGGCTTTTTTTAATTTCAAACAATATCGGCAAGCTTCCCAGATACAGGGTCAAGATATATAAGCTCTGTGACAGGGCAACAGGCTATAAATGGAGTTTTCTTGTTTACGAGAGCTTGGAGCCCCCCAATTGCCCAGACTACATGGTGAGCAGCGGCAAGTTTGGGACTTGGTTTCACCCTTACTTGGAAACGGGATACCATTTGTATTTGGACAATTTTTATTGAAGCTTGCCACTTTTTAGACACATCTATTAATCAAGAATTGGCACATGTGGCACCGTGTGAGCTAATCGTCGGGGCTTCCCTCAGTGGCTTGTAAAGGCCCAACTTAGTCTGGGGGAGAGAGCCTGCTTCAGGTCCAATGAGTTATTTTCAGTGAGATGGAAGGACAAATGGAACGTTTTTGTTCTGGTTTCTAATGACTACGGCGACTGGTGTTGTTAAGCCCCTCTGTGCCCATTACTACAACTGTAAAATGGGAGGGGTGGACTTCCACTACCAGATGATGGCGCCGTACTTGGTTACCCTTAAGGCCAAACGTCTGTATACTTATTCCAGTTGGCTCTGTTTAATGGTTATGCACTATACAAAGCGCCTGGACAAACTGTATCCTTCCTAAAATTTCCAGGAATGGGTCATCGCAGCCCTTCTGTATCCAGCAGGTGCTGTGGCCCAAATTCACAACCCAAATACAGTGAGTCGGCTCCACGAGAGGCATTTTCTGGATGTTTTTCCTGGTACCCCTACTCAACGAGCAACCCAAAAAAGATGCCTTGTCTGTAGCAAGCACGGATATTGGCGTGACATCCGCTATTTATTGTCCCTCCTGTCCTAAACCAACCTGGTCTCTGCATCAGGGACTATTAACATTGCTTCCTCACACTAGTGGGAGTATTAGAATAGGGTACAGCACAGCACAGTCCTAGGGCACACTTACATACAGGGTCTCGAAAGATGTTAGATGGCCATCACATTTTGAAAAACCCTAAGCTGGAATCTTCAAAGTTATAATAAGTGTATTAAAAAAAATAAAAAAAAAAATAAAAAAGCCATAAATAGTTGTCGTTTTGTTGTTCTCTGTCCTGTTATGCTCAGTTTTACTGTATTTTATGCTACGCTGTAATGTTTTATTGTTACTGTGATGTTTTATTGTTACTTTGTTTTATCGTGTTTTGCTTTGCAGGTATGTTCTACTGTTATACTGTATTGTTACTGTGTTTTATTGTTGACCATTATTTTCTTTGCAGGTACTACATTCACCTGCAGCCCAGGTTTATTTACTTTGACAGCAACAGGGTTTGCTCTCACGATACGTATATCCCCAACTCCAGCGCTGTAGGAGGAGATTTCACCACCACCGTAAAAAAAAAAACAAGCATATATGCCAAAGCATAGGAGCAGGGGTGGATATTAGGGGCAGGTCGCCCTTAGGCTTCGGCATATATTTTTATTAACTGTTCTTGGCAGAGATTTCTTAATCCGCATAGGTTCTGTTAGGTTCTTTTTTTTTTTTTTTTTAATTCAGCCCATGGGCTGAATGAAAAAAAAAAAAATGACTGTGCATGTATGCTCATTATGGAGGAGGTCCTCCCCTATATAACCCCTCATACACAGGAAGGACCTCAGTTTTTTTTCGCCAGTGTCTGTAAGGTGGTGGTCACAGATGTGATACACATGCTCTTGGAGCTTACTTGGAGGTCTGGATGGTTGTATTTACAATCATGGACTGCATTCTGATCCAAAAAGCTGTCAGCCAAAATGGATGGTACCCGAGCCTCATTGGAAGGAGAGAAGATTCCTTGAGGTTTGCCTGTAATGCAACCTTACGGTGCTGAACCTCGTGTAATGGAACCCTGTGTAGTGTTTGTTCTGACCAAGGAGCTTTCCTGCAAGGTGTGACCCCACATTAAGGGCAACCCAGTGCCTGAATGTCTTTTATAATGAAGCTCGCTGTGGTGGTTTCTCTTTAGACTGATTTTTTATTTATTTTTTTTATGTTCAATAAGTACCCCCTAGGGGGTAATGTGCTGTTTAAAACATGCTCTGTGTACTTCTTAGGAGTATGGGCTGCCTTGTCTCCTCCAGGCACTAGAGGGCACAGGGGCCTATTTCTATATAGGCAGAAAGTGGAGAGGCAGCCATGTTTGCCATGTGCTTGGCAGATTCAGCTGGGCCACACATATTATGTATATTGCTCCCTGTTGATGCTTGAATATGGCAGGTCGACGTTTCGCTTTCGCTTCCTCAGGACCTATATGCCTAACACCAAGCAGAGGGATTCTGCATGAGAAAGGGGAAATAATCATATTTCAAATATGGACAGTGGGTACAGATATACATATCAAAAGGTGAGATGTCCCAGAAAAACATACAAGTGATGCATAGAGGAAACCACTCACTTAGAACAGCATAACTCTCATACGCATGACATGCCCCACGCCATCCCCGGGTGCCTGGATGGTACCAAGAATCACAAGAATACAGAGAGCGATCAATCAAAAATCTGCATAATATAAAAAATATGCATACTGTAAATATTAGCTGTCTGCACTTCTGACAGCCTTTTTTTAAATTTTAGCACACAGCCGCTATCCTTTTTATCTAGAGTCCAGTCTGGTATGTGTACACTCGCTAGGCTTGATATTGAAACTCAGCCCTTGTACACACGGTCGGAGAATCTGTCGAAATGAGTCTTATCGGACCGTGTCGTCAGATAATCCGACTGTGTGTGGTATGCATCGGACTGATTGCGTCCGAATCTCCGTCCGACCCAATTTTCCAACATGTTGGAAATATTTCCCGACCAACTGGGCCGGACGGACCTAATCCGATCATGTGTAGAGCATTTTCATCGGACCAAGTGCCACGCATGCTCAGATCAAATTCCTACATCAAAGCTATTGGCTACTAGCCTGAATGTAGTCCCATCGTAACGAAATTACGTCATCACGTTCTGAAAGATCGGATTTTTCGCCAACTTGGCCCAACCGTGTGTATGCAACAGTTTCGGACACAATCCGTCGGACTAAATCCGACGGGCAAAATCCGACGGATTTGGTTGGCAAAATCTCAGACCGTGTGTACGTGGGCTTACAGCTCCATAGCCAAGTGAGTATTTGCTGAATTTAGGGCTACGTATTATTATTTTTTTCTACTTCAAGCCCAAGGTTTTTGGATTATTTATAGTATGCATATTTTTATATTATGTAGATTTTTGATTGATCCCTCTGTGTATCCTTGTTCTTGGTACGATCCAGGCACCCGGGGATGGCGTGGGGCATGTCATGCATATGAGAGTTATGCGCTTCTGAATGGTTTCCTCTATGCATCACTTATTTCTTTCTGGGACATCTCACCTTTTGATATGTATATTTGTACCCATTGTCCATATTTGAAATATGATTATTTCCCTCTGCTTGGTGTCAGGCATATGTCCTAAGGAAGTGGAAGCGAAATGCCAACCTGCCACATTCAAGCAGCAACAGGGAGCAATACACATACTATGTGTGGCTTATTCTATTGGAAGCCAACACTATCTGTTTTTAATGTCATATTGTCAATTATTTATATCTGTTTAATTTTTTTTCGAATAATTTCTATTTCTTTTACCTATAAAGTCCGCTCCAACGTTCCCCTTTTCTCATTAGCTTGCTGAAAGCTTATGCTTGCTGAAAGCTTGCGAAGAGCTCATGTTTGCGAAGAGCTCATGTTTATAAAAACATGTCTGCATAAGGCGCATAGACTTCCGTGTTGCATAGACTCAACTCATATCTACGTAAGGCACATGACGCACATCTCATAGACGCGTGTCTGCTTAGAGCATATGGAACATGCCACGTAGGCACATGTCTACATAAGACACATGGTGTGTGTGTGTGTGAGTGTGCATATGTGTATATATAGACACATGATTGCACATAAACGCATGTTTGGCATAAACATATGCTTACTGGCATAAGCACATTTGCATTGATGTTGAATAGACACATGCTTACTCGCATGAACACCTTTCCATGAGCATATGTGTGTAAATGCATATTCGATAATCGCATGTATAAATATGTGCTTCTTTACATCACACACACACACACACACTCACATAGATTTATATATTTTGTGCATTAAAAATCAAAAGGTTTTTTTTTTTCCCCTAAAAAAATTGTGTTTAAATCGCTGTGCAAATATTGTGTGAAGAAAAAAATGCAACACCCACCATTTTAATCTGTAGGGCCTTTGCTTTAAAAAAAAAAAATATAATGTTTAAGGGTTCAAAGTAATTTTTGATAATAGGCATGTTGAGTCCGTGGAATTTTTAATATTTTGCCACAAGTTTTAGGTAAATGACATAAAAATAAAATGTATATATATATGTGTGTGTGTGTGTGTGTGTGTGTGTGTGTGTGTGTGTGTGTGTGTGTGTGTGTGTATGTGTGTATAATATATATTTTTTTATTGCACATAGTGTAAATGATATATTGCTCACACATGGCATGGGTATATGTGATATTGCACCCGGAAATACATTCTGCTGCCTCTCCTGAGTACAATCACTTGTGACAAAAAAACTAAAATATTCAATGCGCTCAACATAACTCTCAGAAAATTCCTTGAGATTAACAAAAAGCGGTCATTTGGAGGGGTTTTATACTGCCCTACTATTTTAACACCTCGAGAAATTAGATAGGCAGTCATAAACTAAAAGCTGCATAAATTCCAGTAAATGTACCATAGTTTGTAGACTCTCTAACTTTTCCGCAAACCAATAAATATATGCTTATTTTTATTTATTTTTTTACCCAATACATGTGCCTGAAGACATTTTGGCCTAAATGTATGACTAAAGTTGAGTTTTTATTGGATGGATTTTTTTTATAACAAAAAGTATAAAATATTTTTTTCTAAATTTTCTGTCTTTGATTGTTTATACATCGCAAAAAAATAAAAATCCCAGAGGTGATCAAATACCACCAAAAGAAAGCACTATTTGTGGGGAAAAAGGGATGAAAATTTAGTTTGTATACAGTATTGCATGACCGTGCAATTACCAGTTAAATCAGCACAGTGCCAAATTATAAAAAGTAATTAAAGCGGAGGTCCGGCCATTTAAAAAAAAAGTCAGCAACTACAAACACGGTAGCTGCTGACTTTTAATAAGGGCACTTGCCTGTCCAGCGAGCCTGCGATGAATGCAGTTCTAAGTATAGTGGAGAAAGCGAGGAGTGCTGGGAAGTTTGGTGTCTTGTGGTTTGTCATGAGACGCATGTGGAAATTGGTAAGCAGCTCTTTTAGTCTTGGGAACTCTTTAAAGCCATCCCTGTGGAAAAAAAATTGGGAGCTAAAAGCACCACTTTACTGTTATGCCACGTACACATGATCAGACTATCCGGTGGACTTGGTCCGGTGGACCAGAGTCCGCCGGACAATCCGCCCGTGTGTGGGGAAAAAAAGTCAGCCTGACTTAGAAAGTATTTTTGACTCACAAATTGTTCGCCAGACTGCGAGTCCAGTGGACAATCCGGCCGTCTGTGTGCTAGTCCGCCGGACTTTTGAAATGAACGCACACCAAGGAAAGTCCGTTCATTTTGAACGCAGCTCCAGATAGCCGGGACTAGCGAAGGAAGTCAATGTCGCCGCCTTCGCCAGCAAGATTGACTCGTCGCTGGCCCCATCACCTGGTATGGACTTAAAGGGGAAGCACTACGTTGAAAAAACGGCATGGGGTCCCCCCCCGGTCCATATAAGACCCTTATCCAAGCATGCAACCTGGCCGGTCAGGAAAGGGGGTGGGGACGAGCGTGCCCCCCCCCCCGAGCCATACCAGGCCGCGTGCCCTCAACATGCGGGGGGGCTTTGGGGAAAGGGGGCCCTGCGGCCCCTCCACCCCAGAGCACCTTGTCCCCATGTTGATGAGGACAACTGCCTCCTTCCGACAACCCTGGCTGTTGGTTGTCGGGGTCTGCGGGCAGGGACCTTATCAGAATCCGGGAGCCCCCTTTTAATAAGGGGCCCCCCAGATACCGGCCCCCCAACCGTAAGTGAATAAGTATGGGGTACAATGTACCCCTACCCATTCACCTGGTGAAAAAAATTAAAAAACATAACAAAACACACAAGGGTTTAAAATAATTTATTGCACAGCTCTGGGGGTCTTCTGCTAACTTCTGCTAGCTCTTTTACTAGCGGAGGAGCTAGGGGGACTTGTCCTCCTCTTCGGTTCTTCTTGCCGGGCCTCCGCTTTCTTGCTTTAGCTTTTTTACTAGCGGTGGCCCAGTCTTCTGTTGCCGCCGCCTCTTCTTCCGACTTCGGGGGTCTTGTCCCCCTCTTCGGTTCTTATTGCCGGGCCTCCGCTCCTTCTTTAAGCTCTTATACTAGCGGTGGCCCGGTCTGCTGTCGCCGCCGCCTTCTCCTCTTCTCTTCTTCTCTTCTCTTATGATGTTGCAGTCCCAGAGGATGCTGGGACTGTGACATCATAATGGGCGGGGACATCACCCGGTGACCCCGCCCATTGTCCATATATAAGTCGCCGCACACCGCATCCCTGTCATTGCGACCAGAGAGAGCTTCGAGTCAACATCTCAAGGAAGAAGAAAAGAGAAGGCGGCGACATTGACTTCCTTCGCTAGTCCCGGCTACCTGGAGCCACGTTCAAAATGAACGGACTTTCCTCAGTGTGTGGGCAAGTCCGTTCATTTCAAAAGTACGGCGGACTCCCACCATAGTCCGGTTGTGTGTGGGCAAATCTGCTCGTTAGGAAAGTCCGGCAGACCTCCGCTTCAAAGTCCGGCGGTTTGTCCGCCGGGCTAAGTCCGCTGGACAGTCTGATCATGTGTACGTGGCATTAGAAGTAAAGAATAGCATCAGACTGAAGACCTGTAGTGGCAGAAAAGTACTGCAGTGGAAATCTCTGTGTTAAAGCTGCAAATTGCAAGAAATGCAGCTTTTTCATTTTAACTTTAAATTGGCTATTCATGCTTGTATTAGCTTTGTCTGTAATTCTGTGTGTATTCATAACAGAATCCACACCAGTCATCATAGTAGAATCAGTAAAGCACCATATAGTTTGATCTATAAATTTCTTTAGTTCGGAGGTTGGCAACCCCTTCATCGCGATCTACCTGTCGATCGCCGCCATCTGACAGGTAGATCACAACCTGACATAGCGCCAACCCCTGCCCCCAGGTCTGCCATCTCATAGATCAGAGCGGTGATAAGCACCCAGCCTCAACCTGGGGCAGTATGGAAATGAGGAAAAGGGTGTGTGTGCTAGGGAAGGCCCATAGGACTGTCTGGTGGGGCACATCCTTCAAAAGCGGTTAACTGAAGGCTGGAGGTGGAAAAGCTGCAGGTGGTCAGTGCCCCAGGAGGCTGTAATCACAGATCCTCAGTGGGGACTGGCATTATTATGTAAGGTTGCTACCTATAATGTACATGTGTGTATCGGCTAGACATCAGCATTTAGTTTGCATTGTAGGGGCAGCTGCCTGAGAGTAGGAAATGGGCAGCTTCTTGTTAGTCACCATTGACTGCTGCATAGTGCCTTATTGTACATCTGACCTCTGCTTACTTTCCACTGACCCTATGCTCTGAGTTACTGCTTACCTCGAACTCTGACGCCATTCCACTGCCCTAATGATTATTACTTATTTTCTGCCCCATCTGACCCCTGTACTCTACCCTACAAACCACTGACCTCGGGACACTGTCCTACCTACTACTGATCTCTGTACACTGCCCTACATAATCCTGCATTATGTTTGTGGGGGTGATCAACAGTTTCACTGAAGCTTCCTTTTAGGGCCCATTCACAACAGAACGTTTTACGTTTCATTTCAGTTTCCGTGCCATTCCAGTCACACTGCCCTTGCGATTTGCAGTGGGTATCAGTGCAAAGTTAACACCCCTTCAAACCCAGGCCATTTTTTGCGATACCGCACTGCATCGCTTTAACTGACAATTGAGTGGTTGTGTGCCATTGTAACCTAACAAAATTTATGTCCTTTTTTCCCCCCACAAATAGAGCTTTCTTTTTGGTCGTATTTGATCACCTCTGCTTTTTTATTGTTTGTGCTATAAACAAAAAAAAAATAGCGACAATTGTGAAAAAAAAAACTAATTTTTTACTTTCTGCTATAATACATATCCAAAAAAAAAATGTAAAAAAACACATTCATCAGTTTAGGCCAATATGTATTTTTCTACTTATTTTTGCTAAAAAAAAATCTTAAGCTAATATTGATTGGTTTGCGCAAAAGTTATAGTCTCTACAAAATAGGGGCTAGATTTAAGGGCTTTTAATTTTTTTACTGGTAATGTAGACGGCATTTTTTACCGCGACTTTGCAGCAGTCAAATCTGACCCTAATTGACACTTTTTGGGGACCAGTGACACCAATACAGTGATCAGTGTTAAAAAAAAAAAATCACTGATCAATTTATAAATGACATTGACAGGGAAGGGGTTAACACTAGGGGCGATCAAAAGGGTTAACTGTGTTCCCTGGGTGTGTTATAACTGTATGGGGTCTGGGCTCACTGAGACAACACAGATAGCTGTTCCTGATCACTAGGAACAGCAGATCTCCACGTTGTCCACTGTAAGAACGGGGATCTGCCTTGTTTACATAGGCAGATCCCTGTTATGCCTCTCTGTGGAGCAATCCCGGGTGGCCGGCGACATAGTCTGCTGGACCTGTGCGCGCCCACAGTATCTCATGCACAGAATGACATAGAGGTACATCGTTTCGCACAGCCAAGCCTCCCTGCTGCAGTATTTGTGCGGTGGGCAGGCCCGAAGTGGTTTTTTTTGAGTGAAAAAAAGGACACTGCACCTGGTGATCTTTGATCTCTTTTATGTTGCTTAGGAGGATCTCCACCTATCAAAGGTTGCTTACCCCTGCTTAGGGCTTTTATTAGACCGTTACATTGGCTATAAAAATGTCTAGAAATAATACATTTTAGATTCAAACTAAGAAAATTGTGTATTCGTGTTTTATTTTTTAAATGTTGTCTTTCTAGTTTGTGCTTGCTTTTTTATTCCAAGGGTGTAGTAAGGCATGGGAGACAACCCTTTTCACCTGTTCACCAGCACCTCTTAATGTTTTGTTAGGTAAATAAATCAAATGAGCTGAATATACAAAACAAAGACGTTTCTGATGAAGGCGATGAGGTGCACAGCGTTAACCTAAGTCTTGCGGAAGAAGAAGGATATGAAGCTGACAGTGAAAGTAACCCTGAGGATGCCTCTGATGATGGTATGATAGCATTTGTTTCTCTGCCAAATCTATATTCTGCAGGTAAAAAAAAAATGTTAATAGCAAAAGGGAACTGTGTGGCTTAAAGCGGAGTTCCAGCCTGTAAAAAAAAAAAAAAAAAAAAAAAATAGCTGTAGCCGCTGACTTTTAATATAAGGACCCTTGCCTGTCCAGGTATTCCTCAATGTTGGCACCCATAGCCGATTCATCAATCGATTGGGTGCAGGCATTGGCATCTTCACTGAGGTAAACAGGAAGTGAACCCTTGGGTCTCCTACTGTGCATGCGCGAGTTGCGCTTCACTTTCTAAATGGTCCCGCTGCCTTCTGGGACCCCTGTGTCTACTAGAAGGCAGCGGAGGGAGGAGGACGAGGGGTTGGAACTTTTGACGAGGGGTGGTGGGTGCGCACAAGCTGAACTTCCCCTCTTGGGTGGAGTTTTAAAATATTAGAAAAATTCATATGTAGTAGTGTGTTGATTGCATTGGTTAGTCATGAGTATTTAAAGCGGAACGTCACTCGCACTCAAAATTTACTATTTATAATCCTTATGCTGCTAGAATTAGTAAATGGGGAAGTAGGCAAATTATGTCATACATCCCAGGAGACGTCAGGTGGGGGGGGGGGTGTTCTCCTGCATGCCTGAACTAAGGGCAGGTGGATTCCAGGAAGTAAATGCCACATGAATCATCTGACTCTACTACAGATGGCCATGGCCAGAAATGCTAGAAATGTGTTTTTCAAAGTGGATTCTAAGCAAAATAAAGCATGGAGACTTGAATGTCAAAAATTCATTAAATAGCATTTTTGGTTTGTGGTCTTTAGATGCTGTGTAGTTTCGCTTTAAGAATTAAAATTTTCTTGCCTATAGAACTGATAATTTGATCGCTCCTGTTTTTGTACAAATCAACCCTCACCAGAGCCGGTCTGGCCTACCAGGATACCGGTAGGCCACCTGCCCTGGGGCCGCTTTTAGTTGCGGCTGCACTGTCTACTATCACAAGAGCCGGTCTGAGGGGGCGGGGCCGTGTTACAGTGCGGCCGCCGAACACAGAGCCAGCCAGCGCTGTGATCCGCAGGAGGAGATGCTGCAGGTACAGGCCGCCCTGTGTGCCTGGATAGGAGGATCGGCGGGAGGGGGGGGCTGATTCTCCTCCCCCCTGCCGATTCTCCTATCCAACTTATTTTACTGTCCCCATCTTGTGCTCTTCCACCAGTGCTCTCCTTCACCACCACACTCTCCTGCCCCCCCCCCCTCTCCACCACCACACTCTCCTGCCCCCCGCTCACCTCCACCTCCACACTCCTGCCCCCCCCCAGTTCTCTCCTCCCCTGTTCTCGCTACCCCCCTGCTCTCCCCATCCTTCTATAGCCACCATCCCAGTGCTCTCCACTCCCCCCTGTTCTCTCCCGTTGCTCTCCACTACTCCCAGTGCTCCCCCCCCCTTGTCGTCCCCCAATGCTCTCCACTCCCCCCAGTGCTCTCCACCCCCCCCCCCAGTGCTCTCCCCCCTGTTCTCCCCCGTTACTCTCCACTTCTCCTCGTCCCCCCCAGTGCTCTCCACTCCCCCCCAGTGCTCTCCCCTATTGCTCTCCACTCCTCCCAGTGCTTCCCCCCCTGTCATCCCCACTCCTCCCAGTGCTTCCCCCCGTGCTCTCCCCCTTGTTCCCCACCCCCCCAGTGCTCCCCCCCACCTAGTGCTCTCCACTCCCCCCCCACCTAGTGCTCTCCACTCCCCCCCCCACCTAGTGCTCTCCACTCCCCCCCCCCCAGTGCTCTCCACTCCCCCCCCCCCCCCCCAGTGCTCTCCACTCCCCCCCCCCCCCCCCAGTGCTCTCCACTCCCCCCCCCCCCAGTGCTCTCCACTCCCCCCCCCCAGTGCTCTCCACTCCCCCCCCCCCCACAGTGCTCTCCACTCCCCCCCCCTCAGTGCTCTCCACTCCCCCCCCCCCCAGTGCTCTCCACTCCCCCCCCCCCAGTGCTCTCCACTCCCCCCCCCCCAGTGCTCTCCACTCCCCCCCCCTCAGTGCTCTCCACTCCCCCCCCCCCAGTGCTCTCCACTCCACTCCCCCCCCCCCCCAGTGCTCTCCACTCCCCCCCCCCCAGTGCTCTCCACTCCCCCCCCCAGTGCTCTCCACTCCCCAGTGCTCCCCCCAGTGCTCTCCACTCCCCCAGTGCTCTCCCCCCGTTCGCCCTCCCAGTGCTCTCCCCCCATTCTCCCTCCCAGTGCTCTCCCCCCCCCCGTTCTCCCTCCCAGTGCTCTCCCCCCCCCGTTCTCCCTCCCAGTGCTCCCCCCCCCGTGCCCCCCCCCCCTGTTCTCCCTCCCAGTGCTCTCCCCCCCCCTGTTCTCCCTCCCAGTGCTCTCCCCCCCCCTGTTCTCCCTCCCAGTGCTCTCCCCCCCCCCTGTTCTCCCTCCCAGTGCTCTCCCCCCCCCCCCGTTCTCCCTCCCAGTGCTCTCCCCCCCCCCCGTTCTCCCTCCCAGTGCTCTCCCCCCCCTGTTCTCCCTCCCAGTGCTCTCCCCCCGTTCTCCCTCCTAGTGCTCTCTCCCCCCCGTTCTCCCTCCCAGTGCTCTCTCCCCCCCCCGTTCTCCCTCCCAGTGCTCTCTCCCCCCCCCCCCTTCTCCCTCCCAGTGCTCTCCCTCCCCGTGCTCTCTCCCCCCCCGTGCTCTCTCCCCGTGCTCTCTCCCCGTGCTCTCTCCCCCAGTTCTCCCTCCCCGTGCTCCTCCCTCCCCCCAGTTCTCCCTCCCAGTGCTCCTCCCTCCCCCCAGTTCTCCCTCCCAGTGCTCCTCCCTCCCCCCAGTTCTCCCTCCCAGTGCTCCTCCCTCCCCCCAGTTCTCCCTCCCAGTGCTCCACCCCCAGTTCTCCCTCCCAGTGCTCCACCCCCAGTTCTCCCTCCCAGTGCTCCACCCCCAGTTCTCCCTCCCAGTGCTCTCCCCCACCCCCAGTTCTCCCTCCCAGTGCTCTCCCCCACCCCCAGTTCTCCCTCCCAGTGCTCTCCCCCACTCCCCCCCCCCGTTCTCCCTCCCAGTGCTCTCCCCCCCCCCTGTTCTCCCTCCCAGTGCTCTCCCCCCCCCCGTTCTCCCTCCCAGTGCTCTCCCCCCCCCCCGTTCTCCTTCCCAGTGCTCTCCCCCCCCCGTTCTCCCTCCTAGTGCTCTCCCCCCCGTTCTCCCTCCCAGTGCTCCTCCCTCCCCCCCGTTCTCCCTCCCAGTGCTCCTCCCTCCCCCCCGTTCTCCCTCCCAGTGCTCCTCCCTCCCCCCAGTTCTCCCTCCCAGTGCTCCTCCCTCCCCCCAGTTCTCCCTCCCAGTGCTCCACCCCCAGTTCTCCCTCCCAGTGCTCCACCCCCAGTTCTCCCTCCCAGTGCTCCACCCCCAGTTCTCCCTCCCAGTGCTCCACCCCCAGTTCTCCCTCCCAGTGCTCTCCCCCACCCCCAGTTCTCCCTCCCAGTGCTCTCCCCCACCCCCAGTTCTCCCTCCCAGTGCTCTCCCCCACCCCCAGTTCTCCCTCCCAGTGCTCTCCCTCCCAGTGCCCCCCCCCCAGTTCTCCCTCCCAGTGCTCCACCCCCAGTTCTCCCTCCCAGTGCTCCACCCCCAGTTCTCCCTCCCAGTGCTCTCCCCCACCCCCAGTTCTCCCTCCCAGTGCTCTCCCCCACCCCCAGTTCTCCCTCCCAGTGCTCTCCCCCACCCCCAGTTCTCCCTCCCAGTGCTCTCCCTCCCAGTGCCCCCCCCCAGTTCTCCCTCCCAGTGCCCCCCCCCCCCCAGTTCTCCCTCCCAGTGCCCCCCCCCCCAGTTCTCCCTCCCAGTGCCCCCCCAGTTCTCCCTCCCAGTGCCCCCCCCCAGTTCTCCCTCTCAGTGCCCCCCCCCCCCCAGTTCTCCCTCCCAGTGCTCCCCCCCCCCCCAGTTCTCCCTCCCAGTGCTCCCCCCCCCCCAGTTCTCCCTCCCAGTGCTCTCCCCCCCCACCAGTCTCCCTCCCAGTGCTCTCCCCCCCAGTTCTCCCTCCCAGTGCTCTCCCCCCCCCCCAGTGCTCTCCCCCCCCCCAGTTCTCCCTCCCAGCGCTCTCCCCCCAGTTCTCCTCCCAGCCCTCTCCCCCCCGTCCCCTCTCCACTCCCCCCAGTGCTCTCCCCCCTGCTCCCCCCTGTTCAACCCCCCAGGGCTATCCCCCCTGTTCCACCCCCAGCACTCTCCGCTCCCCACCCCTGTGATCTCCACTCCCCCTGCTCTTTGAGGACGGCTGAAGGTGCAGGTGGCCAGGGACAACTCCATCTCACAGCAAACAGATTACTCTGAAAGGAGCACTGTCCCCATCCAAAACGAGAACAGACCCTGCCTGATGCTGGCCGTAATGGATATCCTGCTGGCATGCAAGGTACCGTACCGAGCATCAACAACACACCTTCCCACAGATAGGGACGGCAGACTGGGACATGGAGCACAGGAGGGGCTGCATTTGGTGGGCACAGTGAGACTGCATTTGGTGGGCACAGTGAGGCTGCATTTGGTGGGCACAGTGAGGCTGCATTTGGTGGGCACAGTGAGGCTGCATTTGGTGGGCACAGTGAGGCTGCATTTGGTGGGCACAGTGAGGCTGCATTTGATGGGCACAGTGAGGCTGCATTTGATGGGCACTGGTGAGGCTGCATTGAGCTCTTGTATCATGTCTGCAGTCATAATATTTATTATATATATATATATATATATATATAATATATATATATATATATATATATATAATATATATATATATCTATATATATATATATATATATATATATATATATATATATATATATATATATATATATATATATATATATATATATATATATATATATATATATATATATATATATATATATATATATATATATATATATATATATATATATATATATATATATATATATATATATATATATATATACACATCCATGTCTTGTAATATTAGGAAAGTGTTGAATATATATATATATATATATATATATATATATATATATATATATATATATACATAATATATATATATATGAATGATAAATGTCACAACATTTTTTACATTAGAATATTTATCAAAGTTTTTCAAGGCCAGCACAAAAACACGTCAAACAAGAAAGGAAAACCCTGTCAAATATTGTATATCTCAAGGTTGTTCAGTACCTATTTAATAGCACTCCAAAGACATGCTGGTAGGTTAATTGGCTTCTGTCTAAATTAGCTCTAGTATATGAATGTGAGTTGGGGACCTTAGATTGTAAGCTCCTTGAGGTTAGGGACTGATGTGAATGTACACATGTAAATGTAAAGCGCTGCGTAAATTGATGGCGCTATACCTTATTAATAATAATTAACGGAATTAGGGCGGCACAGTGATGTAGTGGGTAGCACTCTCGCCTAGCAGTAAGAAGGGTCGCTGGCTCGGATCCCAACCATGACACTACCTGCCTGGAGTTTGTATGTTCTCCCTGTCCCTGCGTGGGTTTCCTCCAGGTACTCCGGTTTCCTCCCACACTACAAAGACATGCTGGTAGGTTAGTTGGCTTCTGTCCAAAAAAATTGGCCCTAGTATATGAATGTGAGTTAGGGACCTTGGATTGTGGGCTCCTTGAGGGTAGGGACCAATATGAATGTGTGATGTATGTGTGGAGCGCTGCGTCAATTGACAACGCTATATGGGTACCTTTAAATAATATAATGGAGGAGCATCTTAATGAGACACCAATGTACAGGGATAGGGACAATTATAGACATACACCCACACTCTGGTAGAACTGGATGGACTGGTATCTTTAGTCAACTTACTAACTTACTAAGCTCTTTTGTCCCTACTGCTCTTGTGGGTCAGAGGAATGAACTTTGTTCTGTTCTCCTGTGACCTGTATTCAGTTGACAGTGGGCTTAAGTCCACTGTCCACTAACGTCACTCAGCTGGTCCAGGCTTTAGCGAGATCCAGCATGCCACTAGGAGTCTGAAACAGCTTCTTCCTCCTCCCCCCTGCACAGCCCGGAGCTCCAGTGAGCACTGGAGAGGCAAAGCAGAGAGTTGGTGACTGACACACTCACCAGCTCTATGCTCCCTGAAGACTGAGAACCGATTGATCAGCAGTCTTTGATCCCTCTGTTTTCGGTCTAGAGGCGACAGGGGACAGATGCAGCATTAGATGCACTAATGCTGTATCAACCTAGATCAGTATACTGTATAGGAGTGTTTTTTTTTATTTTATATACCCATACGTCTTTTAAATTGCTGTACAGCCTATAAAGTGCGTACCTTTAATGACAATCATAAAAAAAAAAACAGCCTGTGATTGCTGGGTCCTTTGGAAAATGGCTGATCACAGATCAGGATAAAGTGCCAATCACAGCAGCCCTTTACCATGTGATCATCTGTGTCCAATCACTGTGTAAACACAATTGCTGGTTATCAGCATTCCTTTCCTTGCACATTGTCACAGCTTGAAGCAAGGAGAGCCATTAATTGGCAATTGAGACAGGATTTTTACACAGATAATCAGGGCAATGATGATCAGTGTCCCGATTATCAGTGCAGCCTCATCTGCGTCCATCAGTTAAGGAGATAAATCACTTTTTGTTAAATTTTTATTTATCAAAAAATGAAAAAAATCCAGTGGTGATTAAATAACCCCAAAAGGAAGCTCTATATGTCTCAAAAAAAGGATAAAGGTAGAGTTGTAGCATGACCGCGAAATTGTCATTAAAAGTGCGACAACACCGAAAGTGGTTGTAAACCCATTGCATCCACTTTATCCTACAGGTAAGGCTAGATTAAGGCTTACATGTAGGTGCAATAAATATCTCACAAACCTAAGAGGTTTAGGAGATATTTGCTGAAATAGCGGCACCGAGGGCACAGGCTCACTAAGCGTGCAGTTTCTATCTGCGATCATGCTGTTAGTGGCGGCACCAGTACGCATGCATGGGAGTGACGACATGGCTCCAGCCAGTCACTGTGCCGGAGCCGCGATACCTAGAAGTCACTCCGGGATGCATGGCATCAGAGGAGACGAACGAGGGCGGGGCAGCGATCTCAGGTAAGTAATTCATAATGAGCTAGTATGCTATGCATACTAGCTCATTGTACCTTTGTCTTGCAGGGTGTATTTATTTTCAGAGGCTTTACTTCCTCTTTAAAGCTGAAAATTGGCCTGGGCAGGAAGGGGGTGAAAGTGCCCAGTGTTGAAGTGGTTAACATTCTGTGTGTTCTAGAGACTGACGGGCATTCCTGATCATCTAAAAGAAGAGGAGTACAGAGAGGTACCCCACCCTGTTGTTAAGGGTTGTAGTGACCCCTGACCAGTACCTTTTTAAGTTTGGAACAACGCCATAGGAGGTGTATCAGATTCCACTTAATGGGACCAAAAAAGAGCAGGACAAAGATTTGCAGCTGGGATATGCAATTAGCGGACCTCCAGCTGTTGCACAACTACAAGTCCCATCATGTCTCTGCTTCTGGGTGTCATGCTTGTGGCTGTCAGTCTTATGCCTAATGGGACTTGTAGTTCTGCAACAGCTGGAGGTCTGCTAATTGCATATCCCTAATTTACAGTGTCTTGAAAAAGTATTCATAACCCTTCTAATTTTCCACCTTTTGTTGAGGTACAACCAAAGATGTAATTTTATTGGGATTTTATGTGATAGACCAGGGGTAGGCAACCTGGGGCCCTCCAGCTGTTGCAAAACGACAAGTTCCATCATGCTTCTGGGAGTAGTTCAACTGCCAGCCTTGCAATGCCTCATGGGAAATGTACTCCCTCAACAGGTTGCCTACCCCTGGTCTATCACATACAATCCCAATAAAATATGTTTTTCCATTTTTGGATTTTGGATTGAACGGTGCTCCTTGAGATGGTCAAAGATTGGGATATTTTCTTTATAGACTAACCCTACTTTAAACTTCTCCACAGCTTTATCCCTGACCTGTCTGGTGTGTTTCTTAGCTTTCATGATGCTGTTTGTTCAATAAGGTTATCTAACAAACCTCTGAGGGCTTCACAAAACAGCTGTATTTATACTGAGAAATAAATTACACACAGGTGGACTCTATTTTCTAATTGGGTGACTTCTGAAGGCAATTGGTTCCACTAGATTTTAGTTAGAGGTATCTGAGTAAAGGGGGCTGAATACAAATGCATGCCACACTTTTCTGGTACCGTATATACTCGAGTATATACGTCAAGAATATAAGCCGAGGCATCTATTTTTACCACAAAAAACTGGGAAAACTTATTAACTCGAGTATAAGCCTAGGGTGATAAATGCAGCAGCTACTGTAAGTGGAAAAGACCCATCTGCATGCCTCACTCTGCCCATCTGCATGCCTTACTCTGCCTATCTCCCCGCACTATGCCATCTGCAGCCTCACTCTGCCCATCTCCCCGCACTATGCCATCTGCAGCCTCACTCTGCCCATCTCCCCGCACTGTCATCTGCAGCCTCACTCTGCCCATCTCCCCGCACTGTCATCTGCAGCCTCACTCTGCCCATCTCCCTACAGCCTCATGTACCTGATCTCTGTCGCTGTGACATGCAGTCAGTCTAACCAATGGCCGTCCAGTGTAACAAAGCCCCGCCTCCTCGTCCGTGACGGTACACTGATTCAGTTTCCCAGCAGTGAGTCAGTGTTCCGCCTATCACGAACGAGGACGAGGAGAAGGCGGGGTTTGTTACACTGGACAGCCCGACTAGATGGCATGACACAGCGCCGGGAGATGAGGCTGCAGATGGGCACAGTGACTCGAGTTCAGGCCGAAGGGGCTTTTTCAGCACAAAAAAAGTGCTGAGAAACTTGGCCTTATACTAAAGTATATACGGTATTTGTAAACAATCTTCAACTATTTATCATTTTCCTTCCACTTAACAATTATGTGCCACTTTGTGTTGGTCTATCACATAAAATCCCAATCCAATACATTTACGTTTTTGGTTGTAGCATGACAAAATGTCAAGGAGAATGAATACTTTTTTAAGGTGCTGTAGACGTGACAGTTTGTAAAATATAGTATCATCCCAGGAATCCTCAATAGGACCAAGTTCTCTTTCCCAATTTTGCTTACAGCAGAGTGGAAATTTAGGCAAAAAATTAACCAAGAGCAATGCATAAACTTAATTTCCTTTTGAATCATCAGCTTTAACAATTATATCAAATACAGGTGTGTCAGAGATGGACAGAGACAGAATAGTCCTCTGTGCCATTAAAAACTTGATACAGCTTATAGTTGTTACATGAACAAGAACATGCAGACTACATGCAGTTAATGCTGTAGTTCACATTTTAATCAACGACCCTAGTGCTGCTATGTGGATATGCTAACCACAGGTTTTTTCGCCACTGACTACACAGAAGGCTGACACCTGCTTGGAGACTTACTGATATATAGGTGACAAACAAAATTTAATCCCAATTTCTGACATAGTCTACCAAAGGGAGGGTAAGAAAATCACTGTGCAATTGCTTAAAGCCCGACACTTTTTTGTACCTAAGTGATACAATTCAGAAATGGCATCAAACTGTTGCCTTTTAAGGGGATATCTTTCAACTGACTGTGTCTGCAAAATACAGTGCCTTGCAAAAGTATTCGGCCCCCTTGAACTTTTCAACCTTTTGCCACATTTCAGGCTTTAAACATAAAGATATAAAATTTTAATTTTTTGTGAAGAATCACCAACAAGTGGGACACAATTGTGAAGTGGAACGAAATCTATTGGATATTTTAAACTTTTTTAGCAAATAAAAAACTGGTGCTTGCAAAATTATTCGGCCCCTTTACTTTCAGTGCAGCAAACTCACTCTAGAAGTTCAGCGAGGATCTCTGAATGATCCAATTTTGTCCTAAATGACTGATGGTGATAAATAGAATCCACCTGTGTGTAATCAAGTCTCTGTATAAATGCACCTGCTCTGTGATGGTCTCAGGGTTCTGTTGAAAGCGCAGAGAGCATCATGAAGACCAAGGAACACACCAGGCAGGTCCGTAATACTGTTGTGGAGAAGTTTAAAGCCGGATTTGGATACAAAAAGATTTCCCAAGCTTTAAACATCCCAAGGAGCACTGTGCAAGCGATCATTTTGAAATAGGAGTATCAGACCACTTCTAATCTACCAAGACCTGGCCGTCCCTCTAAACTTTCAGCTCAGACAAGGAGAAGACTGATCAGAGATGCAACCATGAGGCCCATGATCACTCTGGATGAACTGCAGAGAACTACAGCTGAGGTGGGAGAGTCTGTCCATAGGACAACAGTCAGTCGTACACTGCACAAATCTGGCCTTTATGGAAGAGTGGCAAGAAGAAAGCCATTTCTCAAAGATATCCATAAAAAGTCTCGTCTATAGTTTGCCACAAGCCACCTGCGAGACACACCAAACATGTGGAAGAAGGTGCTCTGGTCAGATGAAACCAAAATCGAACTTTTTGCCCACAATGCAAAACGATATGTTTGGCGTAAAAGCAACACAGCTCATCACCCTCAACACACCATCCCCACTGTCAAACATGGTGGCAGCAGCATCATGGTTTGGGCCTGCTTTTCTTCAGCAGGGACAGGGAAGATGGTTAAAATTGAGGGAAAGATGGATGCAGCCAAATACAGGACCATTCTGGATGAAAACCTGTTGGAGTCTGCAAAAGACCTGAAACTGTGACGGAGATTTATCTTCCAACAAGATAAGGATCCCAAATATACAGCAAAATCTACAAAGGAATGGTTCACAAATAAACGTATCCAGGTGTTAGAATGTCCAAGTCAAAGTCCAGACCTGAATCCAATTGAGAATCTGTGGAAAGAGCTGAAAACTGCTGTTCACAAATGCTCTCCATTCAACCTCACTGAGCTCGAGCTTCCTTGCAAGGAAGAATGGGCAAGAATTTCAGTCTCTCGATGTGCAAAACTGATAGAGACATACCCCAAGCGACTTGCAGCTGTAATCGCAGCAAAAGGTGGCTCTACAAAGTATTAACGCAAGGGGGCCCAATAATTTTGCACGCCCCACGTTTCATTTTTTTATTAGTTAAAAAAGATTCAAAAATCCAATAGATTTCGTTCCACTTCACAATTGTGTCCCACTTGTTGGTGATTCTTCACAAAAAATAAAAATTGTATATCTTTGTTTGAAGCCTGAAATGTGGCAAAAAGTTGAAAAGTTCAAGGGGGCCAAATATTTTCACAAGGCACTGTATATTTTACTATCCCTGTAATTCAAGAGGTGAATGAGTAAGAGCCATAGTGGATTGTCTAGTGTCAGGGGATGGGTGGGGATCCTGTGGTCCCTTTCCATTTGAAATAGTGGAGAGAGATGCTCCTAGCCATATACTTTTAGTAAGTATTTTTCCCCAAAGCCTTAGGGCTTAGTACCCTCAGAGCACTACACCAGGCCCGCCAGTAAAGAAACAATGCTTGCACTCATGCAGATGATGCCATAAAGAAGAAATGTTTTTGATGTCTCTGAAAGCCTACTCCTAGCTAGTAAGGCTGTGAAGGACGACATTGTTTTTATATTGGACAGAATGTCCATCAGTCTTGGTTCAGGGACTTTTCCCTGGTCATTTTGGTCTTTGGGAGGTTTGTACTCTGGGAGATGTACTTCACTGATTCTGCGCCTTTTCCTCTGTCATGTCCAGGGGAACTGCAGCTTGAGCACTGATTGATGGCTGGGCATCCAAGGCAGCCCCAGAATGCAGTGGATTGAAGGAATGTGGCTCCAGCAATTCTCTCTTCCTTCCTTTTGGTGTGGTCGGAGATATGCAGTTGACATCTTAGCTGCTGCACTCAGCTGGGCCGGCTTCCTCTTTCTGCTTTAAATTAATTGAATTCTTTGAATATGCATTACGTTAAGTGTCACTGTGGGCGGCACAGTGGTGTAGTGGATAGCACTCTCTCCTAGCAGTAAAAGGGTCGCTGGTTCATATCCCAACCATGACACTACCTGCTTGGGTTAATGTATAAGATACCTCTGCGCCAACCAACCAAACAAGAAAGAAGGAAAAACTGCTGCGTACACTGAAAGGGGGTTTACCTACCCCAAAAAGCTTACTAATTATAGATGATAGTGTCGCGCAGTAGAAGGAGAAAAAGAGTGAGAATGTAAGAGAAAAAAGAAAGAGAAAGTGAACAGAGAAATTAGATATTAGAACTATAGATGAGAAGTAGTGAAAAGAACTATATAAATGGATAAGGACTTGCTTACTTAGTGTCAAAAAGTCACCTTTTATCATATATGTTCCACAGTGAACATAATGTGCTATATAAATATGTATATATTAAAATGGCAACCATGAAATAGTATCTGGACAATAAAAATATATACACGAATACTCCAATAGCAGCGATAATAAATGTGCAAAAAATGCAGTGCAACGTGCCGAGTGAATGTGCAAAATAAAAACCACTCTAAATATATCAAATAAGACAAAATGGTAGCAGCAAAATAAAACATAGACTAATATTTTATATAGTGCATTCTATTGTGAAAATACTGCTAGCAGCAAATAAACCAGTGCATACTTTTGTGCAAACACTGCAAGCAGCAAACAAATTAAATAAAGTGCTAGTGTTATATATTATTCAGTCCTTGAAATTAAAATAAGCGTGCAAATTCTGCCAATAAAAGCTTCAGCTTTGTTTCAAACTCAGGTGTTGGTGCTGTCATAAGTCATGCAAACACAAGGGTGCAGTGATTGTTTCTTCCCTCCGTCCAGTAAGTGGGTGGATGTGCCCTTACCTCACGGCTGTGAGGTTACAGCCTTATTAGAATATAGGTGTGTATGTCCTATCGTCCCCAGCTCTGGTACCTTAAGATGGGTATACCTCACAAGACATAAGAATAGTGCTCCATAGTGTAGTAATTCAAATGAAAATGATTTTATTAGATGCTAACAGCAGGGTACTCACATTGTGGAGCACTCATATACAGCGGTGTACAGATAAAAACGAACGGTGCGCTCCAGCGTCACTTCCGGTGTCTCTCTCTTTCTGACGCGTATTCGTCACCATCACGTGACGGTGCACATTTATTATCGCTGCTATTGGAGTATTCGTGTATATATTTTTATTGTCCAGATACTATTTCATGGTTGCCATTTTAATATATACATATTTATATAGCACATTATGTTCACTGTGGAACATATATGATAAAAGGTGACTTTTTGACACTAAGTAAGCAAGTCCTTATCCATTTATATAGTTCTTTTCACTACTTCTCATCTATAGTTCTAATATCTAATCTCTCTTCACTTTCTCTTTCTTTTTTTCTCTTACTTTCTCACTCTTTTTCTCCTTATACTGCCCGACACTATCTTCTATAATTACTACCTGCTTGGAGTTTGCATGTTCTCCCTGGGCCTGCAAGGGTTTCCTCCCATACTCCAAAGACATGCTGGTAGGTTAATTGGCTTCTGTCTGAGTGTGCGATGTATGTGTGGAGTGCTGCGTAAATTGACGGCACTAATGAGTACCTTAAATAATAATAGATGAGCATCTTAATGACACACAATGTATATTGATAGGAACTATTGTAGACACAAACCCACGCTCACTTAGGTTGAACTGGATGGATTGGTGTCTTTATTCAACCTTACTATGTAACTATATTGTTGTTTTTTATTATTTTTTCTTTGATAGCATTCCAGATGGTATGGTATTGAGTTATAGAATTGCTATTTTTTTCGATCATTTGTACCCTGATGAATTCATGAATTTTTATTTTTTTTTCTGACACAAAAGGCATGAAACCTGAGATGGAAGAAATTGGAACTTTAGATCAAGTTGATTGTACCAGAGATGGAGAATTGATGTATCCAGAAATATGTGCACTAGTGTTGAATTTGCTTTCTGAAGATCATACAAACCTAAATTTGCTTACCAGTGTTTTTCAAAGCCTTCTGAAAATTGTAAAAACCAAGAGGAAAAACACAATGCTTCTAGTAGAGCAAGTAAGTCATTTAACTTGTCTGAACCTGCTAGAAACGCATGATTTTGGAGAGTCACTGAGAGAGCCAAAGAAAGTAAGGATAATTGTGGCTAATGTAATAAATCTAAGAACTATTAACCACCTCCTGCCTGGCCTATAGCAGAATGACGGCCGGGCGGTGGTTCCGTTATCCTGACTGGGCATCATATGACTTCCTTCAGGATAACAGCCGCCATGCGCCAGTGGCCATCGGTGGTGCAGTGTGTCAGTCTGACACACCGCTACACCGATCTCGGTAAGGAGCCTCTGATGGAGGCTCTTTACCACTTAATCAGCCGTGTCCAATCACGGCTGATCACGATGTCAACAGGAAAAGCCTTTGATCGGCTTTTCCTCACTGACGTCTGACAGATGTGAGTAGAGGAGAGCCGATCGGCAGCTCTCCTGACAGGGGGTCGCAGCCCCCCCCCTCAAATTCCCACACTAGACCACCAGGGATGTCCCCAACATGTGTATGGCCATCCACATGTTATAATGTGCCCAATATAGATCCTTCCACATCCACATGTAGTGCCCAATATAGATCTTTGTGCCCAATCAGTGCCCACAAATTGGCACTGACTGACACCTATAAGCAATACATTTGATTAATGCCAATCAATGCCACCCATCAGTGTCAGTGCCAACAATCAGTGCCCACTTATCAGTGCCACCCATAAATACCCATCAGTGCCGCCTACGAGTGCCCATCAGTGCCACCTCATCATTGCTTATCAGTGCCCGTCATTGAAGAAGAAAACATACTTATTTACAAAAAATTTTTACAGAAACAAAGAACAACCTTTTTTCTCTTCCATTCATTGACGGACACAGCTCCTTTAATTCTTGACCTTAGGGTTCTCATGCTACTTCAAGAGAGGACTAGGCAGAACATGTACAGTAACACAGTAAGATTGCACAGCACCGCCCAGGGGGCGGTCACTCTGGCTATAACTCCTCACCCTGCTTCTTGCAGCTCAGTTTTTTTCTGCCTAGTGTAGGAGAAGGACCTGGCTCTCTGAGGGGACCATTGGTCCTGGGATATTTTACATTTTTTCTACAATTTTTGATCCTGTGATCTACTATCAACAGCTGGGCTGGTTGACAGGCTGGATAATATAGATCCTTGTAGTCTCCCCAGCCTGGCCATTGAGCTTGAGCAGTCCCTAGCTATGCGCTGGGTCGGCCACGACATGGCATTTCTGCTCCAGGGGCGGCCAGTGAGCTATATGCTCCGGGGCACACATATGACCGGACTACTGCTGTCCGTGTCCACAGTGTGCCGTGGCCAGCAGCCACCCCATATTGCTCGGGTGATGGGTCTGTGGTGGAATGTGTCCTGCAATTCCATCAGGAAGGGTAAGTACGGCTCTCTTTGCCTCGGCAGGATAGAGCAGCTGAGCATTCCCTGGGAGGTCGACTAGGGGTCTCTCACTCTCCCGTTCCTCTCTCCCTATCCCTTATTCCCTCCTCTCCCTATCCCTTATTCCCTTCTCTCCCTGCTGGGGCCGCTGTGTGACTGGGAATGAGGTGCGGTGTATGCTTATGCGTGTATGTATATATGTGTGTGTGTGTATGTATATGTGTATATATATATATATATATATATGTATATGTATATATATATATATGTATATGTATATATATATATATATATATATATATATGTATATGTATGTATATATATATATATATATATATGTATATATATATATATATATATATATATGTATATGTATATGTATGTATATATATATATATATATATATATATATATATATATATATATATATATATATATATATATATATGTATATGTATATATATATATATATGTATATGTATATATATATATATATATATGTATATGTGTGTGTGTATATATATATATATATATATATAATTTATTGTAAAGGTAAGATGCACTGAACGATCCTTGAAGTGCAAGCAATCTAGTCCTTCCCATGGACAGATATGTAGAAACAGTAGCAGTCCGCATCGTTGTCTGTTTGTTTATTTATATATATATTATATTCTCTATCCCAGGCGTAGAAAACTGGCAGGCAGACTACCTAAGTCGTCAGATGCTGGACCCAGGGGAATGGTCTTTGCACCTGGAGGTATTCAGGCTCTTTTGTCTAAGGTGGGGCATATCAGATGTGGACCTCTTGGCTCAATCGGAAGGTGCAGAGTTTTCTGTCCAGGACGAGAGACCCCTGGGCAGACGTGTTGATGGCTCCATGGGGGCATTATCAACTGATTTATGCCTCCCCCCCCCCGCAAGCTTCTACCACGTCTGCTGCACAAAGTGGGGGCCAAGGGGATTCCGGTAATTCTGATTGCCTTAGATTGGCCTCTGCGTCCTTGGTAAGCCGACCTAGTACGACTGGTGGTGGATGTTCCTTGGCAGCTACTGCAGGGAGAAGCCCTTCTAGCGCAAGGTCTGATACTTCATCCTGCTTTACCGTCGCTAGTTTTAATGGCATGACTGTTGAAAACCAAGTGCTAAAGGACCAAGGTCTGTCAGACTCAGTAATTTCCACTATGCTGAGGGCACGGAAGCCTTCTTCTCAGAAGATTTACCATCATTCATGAAAGGCTTACATCTCCGTGTGAGGAGATGGGGTGGCATCTGTGCACATTTTCCAGGATCCTGTTGTTTTTGCAGTGTATCAGAAACTTGCCTTAAGCACTATCCAGCGACCGATATCAGCCTTGGCTGTCTTTTTCCAACGCCCCTTGGCGACTCACTCATTGGTGAGTACCTTTGTACAAGTGGTTCGACACGTAGTCCCTCCGGTTCGACAACCGTTACCTCTGTGGGATCTGAATCTGGTGCTATTGGCGCTTCAGAAACCGCCGTTTGAGAACATTAGGGAGATTCCCTTGTAAACACTCTCTCAGAAAGTAGTTTTTCTAGTGGCTATTACATCTGCCAGGAGGGTTTCTGAGTTGGCGGCCTTGTAATGCAAGTCTCCCTACCTGGTCTTCCACAAGGATAAGGCCGTGCTACGTCCGCAGCCCTCTTTCCTTCCAAAGGTGGTTTCGGTATTCCATCTAAATGAGTACATTGTGTTACCTTCCTTATGTCCTAAGCCAAAGCACCCAAAAGAGGTTGCCTTACATTTCCTGGACGTGGTCCTAGCTTTACAGGTGTACCATAAGTAAGACTCTGTTTTGGTGGCTGGTCCAAAAAAAGGTCTGGCGGTCTCGTCGTCCACCATTGCTCGTGGATCAGACAGATCGTGGTTCAGGCCTATGCTTTAGAGGGGCGGGTCCCTCCTTTTCCTGTCACAGCTTATTCCATCAGAGCAATTGGGACCTCCTGGGCTTTCCGACATCAAGCATCTGTCTCCCAGGTGTGTAAGGCGGCGACTTGGTCGCCTGTTCACACTTTCACTAAATTCTACGTTGACGTAAGCGCATCTTCAGATGCTTGCTTTGGCCGCAAGGTTTAGCAGGCGGCTGTGTAAGGTTGCAATTACACTTTAAGTTACTAGTTTGTTGTAAACGCATCTTTTGATGCACAAGTTGGCCACTGGTTTTGAGGGCGGCCGTTTAAGATGGCGGCGACTCTGTTGAGTTCCTTTTGCTGTGGGTGAAGTTGTGTTTTGCTGTTTACACCCCTTATTTTTTAACACTGCTTGGGCATGTCCCTAAGGTCAAGAATTAAAGGAGCTGTGTCTTTAAATGAATGAAAGAGAAAATTGGATTTTTGTACTCACCGTAAAATCCTTTTCTCTGAAGTTCGACGGACACAGCACCCACCCCTCCTATTTATGCTTTTTGACGAACTGAGCTGAAGGAAGCAGGGTGAGGGTTTATAGCCAGAGGGACCACCCCTTGGGCAGTGCTGTGCAGTCTTGCTGTTTTTACATGTGTTAAATGTTCTGCCTAGTCCTATCTTGAAGGTGGCGTGATAACCCTAAAGTCAAGAGTTAAAGGAGCTGTGTCAGTCAATGAACTTCAGAGAAAAGGATTTTACGGTGAGTACAAAAATAAATTTTTTTTTTTCTTTCTACATTTTCGATTTATTAAAAAAAAATTTATTTGTTGCGCAAAAAATAAAAATCACAGAGGTGATAAAATACCACCAAAAGAAAGCTCTATTTGTTGGAAAAAAAATGATAAACAAAATAGTTTGGGTACAGTGTAGCATAACCACGCAATTGTCATTCATATTGCAACAGCGATGAAAGCTGAAAATTGGCTTGGGCAGAAAGGTGTCTAACTGCCTGGTATTGAAGTGGTTAAAGTGTTACTAAACCCACAACAGTAAAATCAGTCTGTATATGCAGTAAAGCATGTTTATGCTCACTGTACACCCTAAGGGGTTAAACCTCTGCATTGTGCAAAGTATCTGATCTTGTTTTCTCCAATTCTCCCCTTTTACTGTCCCAAATCCATTTGCTGATAGAACAAATCCTCGGAGGCTCTCTGCACATACTCAGTTTTTTTAAAAATTTTTTTGGAGGGTGGATGTGATCAGCACAGGGCAAATCAGCATGTCAGGAAAAAGGACCAGGGGTCATGCATTCTAAATGAACAGTCAGAGGAGAATGAAAACTCCTCCCTCAAGCTCTAAACCAGGCACTAATAGAAGTCACAAGACTGATGAGAAAAGATATTTAGCATTTAGTTTATATTTACTAAAATACTTGCATTTCCATGTTCTGTGTATTGTGGGTGACCAGATATAGTGAATGCATGGTCCTGGGTTTAGTAACACTTTAAGGTCAAGCTCCACAACTGAAATTATAAAAGCCTAGCTTTATGCATATAATCCAAAAACCATCCAGAGCTAAAAAAACACAAAATCCAAAAATCTTGCAGGCTATGCAAAGCAATAAATCACAAATCCTTGTTAACAATATCGAAGCTGTTAGATGTTAAAATGTAAAAGTGCTGTACTAATCACTAAATAGCCTTTGTTATTTGATGTGTTTTGCAAAATAAGTGAGAAAAAGCACCTACAAAGGAAAGTCTTAAAAATGTGTAATTAAACAAATTGTACAAATCGTGAACAATTATATTAACAAAAAAAAGTCAAGTTTCTTTATGAATTTAGGCCAAAATGTATCTTGCTCATGGCTTTGGTAAAAAAAAAAAAAGAAAAAAAAAAAAGAATTCAAGTGTATATTGATTGGTTTGTGTTAAAGTACAAAAATTGCATAACACCTCCACCATTCATGAGTGGTGCAGAGGTTTATTATGCTATTTTTGTAGATGGTGAATGAATTGGTAAATAAAGCAGTGTTAAAGCCTGATCCTTTTGAGTAACCACCCTTTCGGGTTCTTTCTAGACCATTTTTTTTGTACATTAATATCCGTAGTCTTGGCACTTATGTGTCACAAATAACGTCGTCATTTTTGGTCAAACATTCTGTCACAAGATGCCTTTGTGCTGTCATTACATCTTTTTATCGCTAGCTTAAAGCGAAAGCTTGGTTTCTCAGTTTGTGACCAAAAGTCACATTAAACTGCTCTTAAATCTCCTTCCATCTATTTTCTTAAATCACCTTTTGTGATTCTAACAATCTTAAATGTACACTTTTAAGGCCTCATTCACAGGGGGGTACTTAAAGCGGAACTAAAGTCATTCTTTTAATCTATTAAATCTTCTGCCCTTGTTTTAACTTTGGATAGTAAAACATTTTTTTTTCTGCCAGTAAATACCTTATACAGCCCACCTATTTTTGCCTGTTAAAGAGCCTAGGCTTATGACCTCATGCACAGCTCTTACTCTTGAGAGATTTTGCCAGAAAGGGAGGGGGGTGAATCATGAGAGCTGCAGAGCTGGAGATGTGCCTCTCAGTAAATTCAGGAAGTGAACAGACTGCAGCTTCAGCTGCCCACAGTTAAAATGGATGCAGCCAGTGGAGGTAGATTTCTGCAGCATGTTTGGTAAGTATATAGAATCATAGTATATATAAAATAATATGCAAAGTGCTTAGAATGAAGCTTCATAATGGCAGATGTTTTTATCATAAATTATGTGAGCAGACTGCAGTTCCTTTTTAACCACTTGCCTACTGGGCACTTAAACGCCCCTCGTGACCAGACCAATTTTTAGCTTTCGGTGCTCTCATACTTTGAATGACAATTACTCAGTCATGTAACACTGTACCCAAATACATTTTTTGTTCTTTTTTCCCGCAAATAGAGCTTGCTTTTGGTGGTATTTGATCACCTCTGGGTTTTTTATTTTTTGCGCTATAAATGAAAAAAGACAGAAAACTTTGAAAAAAACGCATTTTTCTTTTTTTCTGTAAAACAGTTTTGCAAATTATTTTTTTTTTTATGAATTTTGCCCACAATTTATACTGCTAGATATCTTTGGTAACAATAACCCAAATTAGTGGATATTATTTGGTCTTTGTGAAAGTTGGAGAGTCCACAAGCTGTGGTGCGAATCATAAAAAATGTATCACATCTGATGTACTGGTGGCCTATCATTTCTTGTGACCCGAACAAGCCAGGAAAGTACAAATACCCCCCAAATGACCCCTTTTTTTGAAAGTAGACATTCCAAGGTATTTAGTAAGAGGCATGGTGAGGTTTTTGTTGTCATTTTTTTTCCCCACAATTCTTTGCAAAATGAAGATTTTTTTTTTTTTTCACAGAATTGTCATTGTAATGGGTTATTTCTCTCACATGGCATGTGTATACCACAACTAATGCCCCAAAATAAATTCTGCTACTCCTCCTTAGTATTCTGATACCACATGTGTGGGACTTTTCCACAGCCTGGCCACATAAGGAGGCCCAACATGCAGGGAGCGCCATCACGTGTTCTAGCAGCATAAATTACACATCTAACTTGTTGACTACCTATTACACTTTTGAAGGCCCTGGAGCACCAGGACAATGACACTGACGTGGCACTGATGACAGATGGCACTGATATGTGGCACTGATACGTGGCACTGATGACACGTGGCACTGATGACACGTGGCACTGATGAGATACCACTAATACGTGGCACTGATGACACGTGAAACTGATGGCAGATGGCACTAATATGTGACACTGATGACACGTGGCACTAATATGTGACACTGATGACACGTGGCACTAATATGTGACACTGATGACACGTGGCACTAATATGTGACACTGATGACACGTGGCACTAATATGTGGCACTGATGACACGTGGCACTGATGTCAGATGACACTAATACGTGGCACTGGTGACAGATGGCACTGATACGTGGCATTGTGATACTGATAACAGATGGCACGTGACACTGACAGGTGACACTGACAGGTGGCACTGGAACGCTGGGGACAGGTGGCACTGGAACGCTGGGGACAGGTGGCACTGGAACGCTGGGGACAGGTGGCACTGGAACGCTGGGGACAGGTGGCACTGGCACGCTGGGGACATAACTTACGGCTGCTGCAGCCGTTCATCTCTCCCTCCTCACACGCTGTCTGTGTGAGGAGGGAGAGTGGCGCTGTCAGATGATCTCATATGTTTACATATGAGATCATCTCTCATTGGACAAGCCGATCACGCTGTAAACGGCCGCTGTGATTGCCCGTTTCCAGCTATCTGTGACTGGCTGTGTCTGGGGGACACGGCCAGCACAGAACTTCCCCCGATGCTTCCCCCGGGAGCGTGCATTGCGGAAGTAAACAGGAGGACATCTAGTGACAGCCTCCTGGCAATTAGCGTCCGCTCTGCAGCCGTCTTTCGGCTATAAAGCAGACGCCTAGTGGTTAAGTGTTCACCTGTACACAGGGCAATGCTGGTTCACACAGGATGCAGGTGGTCTGTGCATCTGTGTATAGGCAGTCCCATTCATTTTAGTAGGTTTCAGTGGCTGCGGGGACACAGCCTCTGCTGTTTGACATCCATGCGGGTGGGTGTCCCCGAGGTTTTACTGTGTCTGCTTTCGGGGGGGGGGGGGGGGGGAGAAAGGCACCCGCATGGATGTCATGTTGGGGGCAGCAGCTGTTGTGTCCTAATTGGCATGAAAGGGACTGTCTACACGAAGATGCGCAGAACACCTGTGCATCCTGTGTCGGCGCAAACAGACTTTCGCACAGGTGTATGCCTCAGTTAATGAGGCCTAACGCTAAGTGCTACATATACATCAATAAATTTATATCTAAAATATGGGGACAGTAGTGCCACCATTCAACTAGCTGTTGGTAGACAAGCTCAAAACTACTCACTAGTAAATGTGAATTTATAAAACATAAACCAGACAATAGAAGGGAGCTATCATACTAGGAGTTTTATGCATTTAGGTTTTAAAAATGAAAATAATCGACACACAGTTTATCTAGGAATACAAAGCAGGTGCCCTCTTATCATAGGTTGCACAAGAGAAGAAATATGTTGGTGTAGGGCACCTATATAATGACATTTTTGCGCTAAAACATGTTTGTTTTATTTTTCTGCAGGGTACTACAAAATCTTTACTAACGGGATTTAAGTTAATCTTAGAAAGTGATGATCCACACATAAAAGGTTAGTATTTTTAAATGTAATCGAGCATAGAATGACAAAACTAAAACCTGAAAGGTGGGCAAGAGTGGAGCACTGTGATTGTTCTACATACAACACGTAGAGCTAAATGTTTATCTGATTTACAGGTGTGGAATCCTATTGCTTCCATTTTTGCCCTGGTCTTTTTTCCAGGTTCGATCCTCTCAGCCATTTAAATGGCCAGGCCACGACGATATTACTCCCATGCATGTGCACAGGAGTCCCTACAGCTGCGCAGCTCAGTGTATATTAATGCTGGAAGGCAAGAGGAAGCATTTATGACTGAAAACATTGTTAGGATTAACCAATTCAGGTACATTAAGTAATGCTGCTGTTTTCAGGAGATTAGACACTGGCAAATAAAGCTTTAATGACAGCCTAGTATAACCCCCTCAAACTCCTAACGTGGCCCAATCTTTGGAGTGTTGTGTGTTTTTTTTTGTTTTTTTTTTACTAGTGTTCAAGGAGAACCAACATATTTTTCATAGAGGAAGAAAGAAAGAAAACGTTTTTCCCTTTTGTCTAGAGTAAGGGATGATTTTAACCCCTCTCAGGTTTTATTTATTTTTCAAGCTTTGGCATCTGTTTACCAAAGGGGAGATTTCCCTTCACTTTCTCTTCCATAACCAAAGCAGGACGTGAGAGGAAATTCTTCCAAAGTAAGGGTATCCTGGGGTGTCATGAGGTCATCGGGGCTAGTGTCCACATTGGAAGATTTCCCCACTATTGGGCCTCTCCGTTTAGGTCCGGCTGTCAGTTTTTTTTTTTTTTTTTTTAAGCGGACCTGAACGGGTACTCCATAGACCTCTATGGAGAGATGTATGTCAGCGGTGACATGTACGCTGACTTCCGACCCTGCTCCGATCCGAAAAAGTGTGATGGAAGAAAAATCTACTTTTCCATCTGTCATCGGATCGGTTGATGACAGACTCTATGGGCCCCATAGGGAAGAGCGGTTCTCTGACAGGTCCGTCCCTGCACAGTGTGCAGAGACAGACCTGTCACCTTCCTGCTCAGCGGGGTTCGACGGAGCGATCCCCTGCTGAGCAGAGCGGGCTCCGTACACGTCAGTGTGAAGGAGCCCTTACTGTTCTGATGTCAATCTGAAATTTGGGATTTTTTTACTTTCAATGGTATTGGTAAACAGAACAAGAAGAGATGGGTAATCTTCCTAATGTGGGCACAGACAGTAATAAAAGCAGACAACTGTTTTAATCCATCTCCACTCCATCCAAAACTAGAAAAGCATTTTGCCTTTAGTTGACCTTTTTGATTAAAAAAAAGTTTTTCAGTTGCTACAGAGCATCCATTTAGTGAAGCCCTGTCCCTCAAAACTCCCAAGGGAGAGTGCCCACCAAAGGAGTGAAAACTGGTGCAAGTGGCACGTTCCCTAAATCCTTCATCTACTTTGTGCCTTTTTGGGGGATAGCAGGACGTCAGCAGTGGTGACTTTGGACTTTGTCCTCATTTGCAGAGAAGGCTGATGGTGCTTATAGTGCTCTGTTTTTTAATTTTCGGGGTTCCTGGTGTGATGCTATTGCATAGTCAGCAACTGGAAGGGAAGCTGCATCATATCTGAATATGGCCCTCTATTGGCTGCATGGGCCCATTGACCCTACTGCTCCTGCATGAGCCCTTCCTCTGTTTACACAATCCACTTCTGCTATCACTTGCTAAAAAACTGAGGCATGCTGGCAGTGGAAGAGATTATACTGTGCTTTCCTTTTGAGCTTTGTTGGCCAGCGTCTCCTGAAGGCAGCAGTATATCCCACCAAAATCGCTTCATCCACTGTACCCTTAATGTACTATACAATAATTCAACATCCTGTTTTTCTGAATGCCCATATTAAATGTATACTACTTTTTTTTTTTTTTGCTTAACTGATGCCCAAAGAAAATCACTATAAACTCCTAAATAAATTATAAGTGTATAATAAGTGTATACAGTATACGTTTTGTTACAATTTAGCAACCCTACAATTTAACCCTACAATTTACCAACCCTAGTAAAGGGAGATTTTAATAATATAATGAATGAGGAGGAGGATAGACATAGCACCACAAAGAGTAAACAAAGAACAAGGAGAACTAGATTTGCTGGCCATACACAAGAAATGGGTATAGTGGATTTGTGGAGAATTAGATACCAATTTAAAGAGAGAGTACTCTTGTTGTTTGAGTACATAATAGATCTCTGTCAAGAATAGACTTGGCTTTGGGGAATGATAATTTTTTACCAAGGCTAGTCAGCTCAATATGGCCCTAGGGAGCTTTGCGATCATTCCCCACTCTTATTAACTGTACAGACTGAGGGACAGTTATATTCTCCACCCTGGAAAATTAATCCAGAATGGTTATTAACCACTTCAGCCCCGGAGGATTTGGCTGCTCAATGACCAGAGCTCAGTGACAGAGCATGAGTGCCTGAAGCATTATTGAAAGGTTTCATGATTGATTTATGACCCATATGGAAGTGCTTCTCTGGACTTTTTACAATGACTGGCTTTTAACCCTTTATTCACATATGGTTCTTTGTCTGTGAAGGTGCATGAAGTTATTCATACTAATTAATATCAATTCATTTTTTTTTCTTCATTTTATCTTCACTCATTGTTTTCTGCTTGTGAAGGTGTATGTGGGTGTATTTTGATTATACATTATTGGTTGGTGCTTGAGGTTTTATTACAGTACAATTGATTCAGCACTGAGCACTTTATATTTAATATATGATATACCACACTTTAGCACCTTTTATATTGCACCTTATTGCACTTTAAATAGAAAGTTGATAGCAGCGCACTATTACTTGATATATAATTTGATTTAGGGTGTCAGAACACCACAATATGGTTGCAGCTTGATCATTTGTTTTTTTTTATATTTTTCCATTTTCACATTTATACTCAATTTTGTATTTATATTTTCTAACGTATCAGCTCTTGGATTCACAATTTTTTATATTATTTGTAGACACCCCAAGCTATTTTCTGAGAGTTGTGTTGAGTATTTTGCAGATCTCGCTTTTTGTCACAAAGTTTTGAAAATTGAAAAAAAAAAAAGTTTTTCTTTTCTTTCTTCATTTTCAAAAATGAGATCTGCAAAATACTCACCTTGCCTCTTAGCAAATACCTTGGGGTCTCTAACTGTGATAGGTAGTGAGGAGTAAAATCACAATTTTACGCCTTTAGAAAGCCTGAAGGCGGTGCTTGGTTTTTGGGGTCCTGTACGCAGCTAGGTTTCCAAAAAGTCTCACACATGGTATCCCTGTACACAGGAGAAGCAGCAGCATGTATTTTGGGGTGTTATTCCACATATAACCATGCCATGTTTAAACAATATATCATCAAAAAAATGTGTAATTTTCCCAAAACTTGTGGCAAAATATAAAATATTCCATGGACTCAACATGCCTATCAGCAAATAGCTTAGGGGGGCCAATTTCCAGAAAGGGGTGATTTGGGGGTTTTCAACTGTCCTGGCATTTTATACACAACATTTAGAAGCTTATGTCACACATCACCCACTCTTCTAACCATTTGAAGACAAAGCCCTTTCTGACACTTTTTGTTTACATGAAAAAATATAATTTTTTGCAAGAAAATTACTTTGAACCCCAAACATTATATATTTTTTTTAAAGCAAAGTCCCTACAGATTAAAATGGTTAGTGTTGCAGTATTTTTTTTTTCACACAGTATTTGCGCAACGATTTTTCAAACTATTTATTTGGAAAAAAATGTTTTGTTTTTATCTTTGAATGCACTAAAATGCATTATATTCGCAAATGCTTGATTAAAAAGATGATCTTCTGCCGAGTACATGGATAACAAACACGACATGCTTTAAAATTGCGCACAAACGTGCAGCGATGACAAACTACATACATTTTAAAAAGCCTTTACAGGGCAGCATTTTAGATTTACAGAGGAGGTCTACTGCTGAAATTACTGCCCTCGATTTGAGCTTCGCAGTGATACCTCACATGCCTGGTGCAATTCCTGTTTACATATGACATCAGAACAACGCTTGCATTTGCCCTTTCCACAAGAGTGCGGGTGACAGGGGTGCTTTATTATGTTTTTAAACGTTTCCTTTTTTTTTTTTTTTTGCAATTTTGTTATCTCAGGGAATGTAAAAAATTCCCTATGATAGCAATAGGTATACATGTACTCTTTTTATATTTATATATATTTATAAATACATTTTTTTTTTTGAAAATATTGGGGTATTAGACCCTTGATCTCTCCTCTGCCCTCCAAAGAAGCTGACCACACCAAGATCGGTGTAATAAAATGCTTTGCCAATTTCCCAATGGCGCTGTTTATATCCGGTGAAGTCACAAAATGCTCGTAGCTTCCAGTTTCTTAGGCCATAGAGATGATTGGCGCTGTTCTGGTCTATGATCCGCTCTATGGTCAGCTGGCGGAACCACCGGCTGCATTCTTGGGTTCCCTGCTGGGACAACAGAGCCTGAGAAAACCATGTAAGACGGTGGGATGTTCCCTCCCACTGCTTGTAAAAGCAGTATAGAGGCTAATTAGCTGCTAGGATTGTTTTTACATGAAAGCTGATCATGGCTGAAAACATGATACCAAGATAACTAAACCTGCAGGCGGCATTCTGGTATAACCACTCAAAATCCAGCAACATACTAGTATGTTGCTGGTCCTTGTTGGGTATACAATGTAATGTTGTTTTTCATGCAGCCTATGGGCTCAGCAAAAGAGATTGATCGGTGGGTGTGCCCACCATTCAAATACCGCCCTTCATCCACCCACTTCTAATGATGGGAATACATGCACCATATTTATTTTTTTAACTGTGGTGGTGAAATCGCCTGATTCAGCACTGAAGTCGCTGATTTACGTATAGTGGGAGCAAACGCTGTTGCTGTCAAGATAAATCGGTGCTGCAGCTGAATGGCATATGTGCTAAGCAAATTATTGTTAACAATAAAACAAAGTAATATTACAGTAAAACAATTCCATACCTGCAAAGCAAATGCAATAAAACATAGTAAAAATAAAACACTTTTTATTGCAATCCACCCCTAATGTTAAGGGCAAATCTCCCATCCACCCCTGCCCCATGCTTCGGCATATATGCTTTAAAAAATAAAAATAAAAATAAAAAAATTAACTGTGATGGTGAAATCGCCTTCTATAGCACTGGAGTTGCTAATATGCAGAACGTGAGAGCATACGCTGTTGCTGTCAAGATAAATCAGTGCTGCAGCTGAATAGCTTACCTGAAAACAAAAAATGGTTAACAATAAAAACCGTAAAGTATAAAAGAATTGCATACCTAAAAAGAAAACATGATAAAACATAGTAACAATAAAACATTTGTAGAAGACATGAAAAAAGATTAGAATAGAGAGCGAGAAATAAAACATCTATTTTTTTTTTTTTTATATATATATTTTTCACTTTTATTTGTAAGTTTGGTTCCAGGTTTGAGTTTCCCAAAATGCAATGGCATCTTTGGAGACCCTGTGAAAGTGTGTCCTAGTCTGTGCAGTGCTGTACCCTATGCTAATACTTCACTAGTGTGTGGTAGCGTTCAAAACATTCACCAATGCAAAGGCCAGGATGGTCAGGGCAGGAAGCACAGTAATAGCAGGTGCCACACCTATAGCTGTGCTTTCTACAGACACATTTTCTTTGGGGGGCTCGTTCGTTAAGGGTACCAGGGAGGACATACGGAAAATGCCTCTAATGCTGCCGGCTTACTGCATTTTAATTGAGACTTTTTTTTTAAACTATAATGGTGAAATCACCTTGTACAGTGATGGAGTCGCTGATTTACGTATCGTGGGCCACAGCACCGTCTGGAAACGGAAGGATCTTTTCCTGGAATTTAAGGAAGGGTCCAGTTCTTCCTGAAGTTTTGTATAGCACATAAGCGTCCAGCAGAGCCAATTGAAATAAGTATACAGACACTTTTTTTTTGTACCAACGTCTGGCCTTACGGGCAAATAAGTACGACACCAATAACTGGTCATTGAGGTCCACCCCTCCCATATTAAGGTTATATTCATGGACACAGAGGGGTTTCTCCACACCACCGGTTGCCGTAGGAATTTGGACCATCGTGTCTGTGTGAAGGCAGGACAGAACGAAACAAAATTCTAATTATACCTCCACTTCACAGCGAGCAAATTACACTTCAAGCAGGCTTTTTCCCAGCCTAAGAAGGGAAACCGCTGGGGTAAACTCCAGTGATCGGATTGCACGCCGCCACATGTGCCAATTTCATGAGAAAAGAAGTGACTAAAGTGGCACACTCGTGTTATAATTGTCCATATACCAGTGGTACCCCTTTCTGAATAAGGGTGACACCAAGTCTCACACAATCTTACCAGCACTCCCGATGTAATCTGGGCAGTTCTCTGGCTCTACATAACTATCTCTTCCCCTGGTAAATCATAAAAAAATATGTATAGCCTGTGGCCCTGTCACAGAGCTTATACATCTTGACCCCATATCTGACACGCTTGCTGGGAAGATACTGTTTGAAAGACAAGCGGCCAGAAAACGTAATCAGGGACTCATCAATGCAGACAACTTGATCGGGAGTTAACAAGGCTGCAAACTGTTAGTTGAAGTGGTTTACAAGGGGCCGAATTTTGTAGAGTCGATCATATCCAGGGTCATCCTGAGGATGACCGAGATCATTGTCATTGAAGTGCATGAATCACAAGATCTGCTCGTATCATGCCCTGGCCGTGGAGGCAGAGAACACGGGCATATGGTGAATTGGGTCAGTGGGCCAATATGACAAACCCACTCTTTAGTTATGCCCATGAGGAGGGATAGGCCCAGAAACGTCTTAAATTCGGAAACCGTAATAGGTTTCCATTCTCTGGCAAGGGTCAAATGGGGATTAAGGTTGATGAATTGACCAAAATTGCTTTGGTCCACAATAGATCTATAAAGATCTTCGGCGAAAAACAGTGAATAAAAATCAAGTGACGTAAAATCGACTGTTTCCACCTGAATTCCGGGTTGGCCAGTGAATGTGGGAAGTATTGGTGCTGCAGAAGTGGTGGGCTCCTAATTAGGATTGGCAAATGCAGCAGGAAGGGCACTATGGGCCTGAGTTTGTCTTCTTGGCTGTAGGACACTAGTTGTGCTAGCCACCTCATCAGCTTGAACTGCAGTTACTGGGCTTGCCACGTCACCACATGATACTGCGGTGCTGGTTTGACTATGACCAGAGTGTACTAGGCCGCTGGTGCTTGTCAGTTAACCAGAAGGTTGAGCGGCACTAGTACTGGCTCTCTGCTCCATACAAGAGCTCTGTGGTTCTTGCACCTCAACAACAGCAGAACAATGGGTATAAGGATGCCTGACTTTGAAAGGGACCACAACTCCATTGTCAGAGCCATCTGTCAGGGTGCAGCTGCTGTCTACAGGATTGTATTCTGAGCTTGAATCTAACAGATGAGTGTCTTCTTCTTCACTATGTGTAGGCCTCTTCACTAGTGTGCAAAGAGTGAAGCGCTAGTAATTACCAAGCTATATCAATTAACAATGAATAAATAAAATTATTAATACACTTAATTGAATAAATAAACTCGCTAAAGTGACATAAATAAATAAAAAGACCCTTCAAGGTGACATGAAAAAAATCTTAGATAAATGAATACAAACAATGTCCAGATAGCGGTGAAAAAAATCCCTAATTAATGAAGACTAAAGCCGACACACACCAAAATTAATAAGTGAAAAATCCTTGCTCTAATAACAATAATAAACAAGTGATTAATCATTCATCAAGGGAATTATAATATATATATAAAATAAGTAAATAAAGTCCAATACAAAATAAGATACCGTATATACTCGAGTATAGGTTGACTCGAATATAAGCCGAGGCCCCTATTTTACCACAAAAAAAACTGGGAAAACGTATTGACTTGTGTATAAGCCGAGGGTGAGACATGCAGCAGCTACTGTTACAGCTTAAGAGTGGAAAAGAGGGTCAACAATGCCCATCTGCAGCTGTATACCTCCCTGTGTCCATCCCTGTGTCCATTGCAGCCTACCTGTGTCCTGTGCATGCCTCCGTGTCCTTCTGCAGCCTCTGTGTCCTTCTGCAGCCTCCGTGTGCCATTTTGCACCGATCTGCATGTATAAAAAACATACGGCGGCCATGCCATTCAAAAGCCGCACCTCTCCTCCTCGTCTGTGACAGACGGCGGCCATTCCACTGTTCAAAAGCCGCGCCTCCGTCTGTGATAGGAGGAACACTCAATTTCCCAGAAGTCAGTGGTCTGCCTATCACGGACATCCTCTCATCCTCGTCCGTAGTATGAGGATGAGCGGATGTCCGTGATAGGCGGACCACTGACTGCTGGGAAATTGAGTGTTCCGCCTATCACAGACAGGGAGGCGCGGCTTTTGAATAGTGGAATGGCCGCCGTCTGTCTGCACGACACGCTGATCGGGTAGGCAGACGGCGGTGACTCGAGTATAAGCCGATGGGGGCACTTTCAGCCTAAAAAAAGGGGCTGAAAATCTCGGCTTATACTCGAGTATATACGGTAATTGATAGTGCCAAAAAAATAAGTCCGTGCAAAGGTGCTAAAGAAATGGTCCAATCTCAAATGAGTGAGAAACAAGCTCCCTAATCCTACCTATCGTACCTTCGATTTGACATGGTCTCTAAATTTACTGGTACACTAGTGAGACTCAAGAAAAAAGAGCTCCTGACTGTCAGCGACTGATTTAAATGCTACCAAAAAAACTGCTGACGTTCGCAGGTATCAGGCCTGACTCTGCGAACGCTGCAGTTGTGTGGTGTGTTTTTGTAAGTAACAATGATTGATTGATACTGCACTTAAGTGGGGCGGAGGGGCTAAACGCAGGTGCTAGCAGATAGGCTGGGCTCAGCCCTTCCTTCTCTGAGCTGGCTGCTCAGCTGTTGGCTAATTGCCAGCTCCCATCTCTCTCCACAGTTGTTGATCCTGCTCATCAGTCCTGCCTACTTAAGCCATCCAGAAGAGCTCTTCCTTCGCCTTGGTCACATCACAAGAAACTATCTCCTGCGTTCCTGTTTAAAGACTGGCTTTGCTGACATCCCTTCTGGCTCCAGATCCTGCTTGCTGCTTCACTACTTTGATCCCTGACTTCTTGGCCGACTATCCATTCTGGTTACTGAACTTTGGCTGTGTTTTGACTATGTTTTACTTTTTACTTTTATTATTAAACAAGTGTGATTTAACTGTACTTCTGTCTCGCCTGATTTCATGTTTTCTGATAGTAGGTGAAAGCCATGAATTCAGAAGATAGTCAATCCACTTGTTGGTAATTTTTTTCCAGTTTGGATGAGCAAGATCACAGCTTGGATCAGTTTGCCATATTGTTACAAGCGCCCCTGAGTCGCACGGCTCACCTGGAATCTCCCACTGTTGTTGCTCTGGTAGTTTTACCTCCTATAAGAGGTATGTCTGGTTCTGCTCCACTTACCCAGCAATTTGGGGGAGATCCAGTTCAATGCACAGGGTTTCTCAACCAGGCTGAGGTATACGTTGAGATGCTGCCCCAGGCGTTTCCCGCTGAGAGAAGCAAAGTAGGTTTTGCCATATCTTTGCTTTCTGAGAGAGCCTTGGCCTGGGCAAACCCTCTATGGGAGACACAAAAACCTATTGTCTTGAATTACCCTGAGTTTGTGGCCTCCTTTAAAAGGGTGTTTGACGTTCCCGCACGCTCCGCCAAGTGCCTTATGTTCATCAGAGTACGACTACACCATTGAATGCTGTACTCTGGCAGAAGAGGTTGCTTGGAACAATGAGGCCCTCGTGGCTGCTTTTTCTCATGGTCTCTTGGATTCCATCAAGGATGAGATAGCAGCCCCAGATATGCCCACTGAGCGGGAGACGAACATGTTTGCCATCCTCATTGACTCCAGAGTCCGAGAGACTCTATTTTCAGGAGCGCTTGCGGAAGCCTCCTGTATGTTTGCCTCCGAGGTTTGCAGTCCCACTCGAGCCTTCTCACCTCCCATGCCTCCTGGTACCGAGTCGGTCAGTGAAGATGAACCCATACACTTGGGCTTCACACTTCTCTCTGCAGATGAGAGAACCTTTAGGAGGAGGGAGAGATTGTGCTTTTGTGGCCAGGCAGGTCACTTTTTCAAGTCTTGTCCTACCCGTCCACGGAACGCCCGAACCTTGAGGTCCTGTCATGGACAGACCTTAGGTGGCGTTGTTTCATCCTCAGTTATCCAGAAGGATAAGCCCCTGGTTTCGGTCACCCTTTCTTGGGCTGCGTTTCCATCGAGATGCAGGCTCTACTCGACTCTGGGGCTGCAGGCCTGTTCATTGATGCTGCCTTTGTATCAAAGCACTCAATTCCACTGCAGCTGCGTGACACTCCACTTGCCATTGAGGCTCTTGACGGGAGACCTCTACAGCCTGTCCATGTCACTCATGAGATGGTTCCATTGTCCATGGCCGTAGGGGCTCTTCACCATGAGATAATCCAATTCCAAGTCATTTCCTCAACTAAGTTTGCGCTGGTTATTGGTTATCTTTTGGTTACAGAGGCACAACCCCTCTCCTTATTAAAACCTTTGGTCAGCAACAAAGGTTTTGAGAACCATAAGGAGTATGAAGTACAGTCCATTGTTGAGTCCCGTAGGTTCTGTGGGCGCATACAGTACTTGGTGCATTGGAAAGGGTACGGTCTGGAGGAACGCTCTTGGGTCTCATCCTCTGATGTACATGCCCCTGTCATCCTCCGTGATTTCCATATAAGTTTTCCCCTCAAGCCTGGTGGTCCTCCAAGGGGGAGGGGTCGTTTAGGGCAGGGGTCATCAACCCCCGGGCCGCGGCCCTCTGAAGGCTGCACTCTCTGATGAACGGCGACGGAGCAGGCAGAGAGATGACATCATCTCTCACCGCCCGCCCGCATCACCGCTGTTCCGCGCTCACAGCGGGGCCGCTATACGGAGGCGAGCGAGCAGTGAGATGAGATCATCTCTAACCACCCGCCCGCCTGCATCGCCGCTCTTCCGCGCTCACAGCGGGCATGCTATAACGCTGGAGGTGAGGCGGGGGAACAGAGAGATGAGATCATCTCTCATTGCCCGCCCACTTTACTGCTCCTCTGCCGACACAGCGCGGCAGAACATTGATACACTGTTGAAGCTGAGGCAGGTGAGATCCTCTCACTACCGGCGCCCCATTGCTGTTCTTGCTTACTACCCATTAGTGCAGGCTTGCTTCTGAACTAATGTGCACACCTGTGCTGCCACCACTGCAGTGATAAGTCATGTGGTGGCAGGGGACAATCCACATTTGGTGGCAGGTGTCGTCGCAAATGACAAGCTGCATCTGATGGCAGGCAACGTCGCAAGTGACAATCCAAATCTGGTGGCAGGTGACGTGGCAAGGGACAAAATGCATCTGGTGGCAGATGACATGGCAAGTGACAAGCTGCATATGAAGGCAGGCGACATGGCAAGTGACAATTCGCATCTGGTGGTAGGTCACGTGGCAAGGGACAAATTGCATCTGGTGACAATTGACGTGGCAAGTGACAAGCTGCATCTGGTGCCAGGCACCGTGGCAAGGGACAAAATGCTTCTGGTGACATGCTGCATCTGAAGGCAGGCGACATGGCAAGTGACAATTCGCATCTGGTGGTAGGTGACGTGGCAAGGGACAAATTGCAACTGGTGACAATTGACGTGGCAAGTGACAAGCTGCATCTGGTGCCAGGCGACGTGGCAAGGGACAAAATGCTTCTGGTGACATGCTGCATCTGAAGGCAGGCGACGTGGAAAGTGACAATCTGCATCTGGTGACAGGCGACGTGGCAAGTGACATTCTGGCACATTCTGCGTTATGGTGAGTTGAACTATTTCATTATATATTACAATGTAATAATAGAAATAATGCGCTTCAATCATCCTAACATCATATCAATGATGGTGCCGGGATGATTGAAGCGCCAACGCCAGCCATCGCCCGATAAATTTCCCGTGAAAAGCTGCATACACCCCCCTGGGCCTTGGCACAATTTTCTTCAACTACGCCGGTCCCCGGTGCCAAAAAGGTTGGGGACCACTGGTTTAGGGGTTACTTTCAGGGCTGGGCTCAGCTTTTCTTTTTCTGAGCTGGCCGCTCAGCTGTCGGCTAATTGCTAGCTCCCATCTCTCTCCACAGTTACCCAGCTGTTGATCCTGCTTGTCAGTCCTGCCTACTTAAACCGTCCAGAGGAGTTCTACCGTTGCCTTGGACACATAACAAGAAACTATCTCTCGCGTTCCTGTTTAAAGACTGGCTTTGCTGACATCCCTTCTGGCTCCGGATCCTGCTTGTTGTTCCACTAAGATCCCTGAATAATGCTTGGCTGACGATCCGTTCCAGTTACTGAACTTTGGCTTTATTTTGAATACGTTTGTTTTTTACTTATTTCATGGCTTCTGATACAGGTATCTGGGTTGATTCCGCTAATGCTGCATTTTTTTGGGAACCCTAAACTATTGGGGATTCTAATATCTTTGATCTGATCAGAACTATATCGATCCGTTCAGACAATATACTACTAAAGGTATGATGCATGCGTGGGTGTTAGCACTACTGGCACTAATCTTAAGCTGCCTGGGGTGACGCAGACTCTGATGCTAAAACCTAACTGATATCACCCGCCGGCGATCAGGGGCTTAAGCTTTTATTGGGTAATATACCGCGAGTGCTCTGATGCTATAAAAAAACTAACTAACCAGCGTCACCCATAACACTAATACAGTGATCACTGGTGATTGGGTGAAAGGCTTAACTAGGGGGCAATCAGGGGGTTAAAACTTTTATTAGGTAATATATGGGGGTACCTGACGCTATAAAAACCTGATGGTGAAAACGAATAGACTATCTGGCTAACTAGCGTCTCCCATGAGACAAATACGGTGATCGATTAGTGACACTGGTGACAGGAGGTTAAAGGGTTAACTGGGGGGGGGGATCAAGGATTTAAACCTTTATTAGGGGGGTACTCTAGACCTAACGGTCCTACTACTGTCTTAACACTTATTTCAATCACAAATTACACCAATGCATTGATCAGTGAAAAATATGAAAACTGCAATTGGTGACACAGTGACATTGAGTGAAGGGGCTAACTGGGGGGTGGCAAGTGTACCTGTGTGTACTGGTGTTAGTGTAGTGTTGTGCAACTTATGGTTAGATGTTTTCTCTCCTCTCACTGGAATCAAAGACTCCACGAGGAGAGATGACATCACTTCCTCCTGTCTGTGTTTACATTTAGACAGGGGGAGATTTCCATTTGTCATGACATATCAGCAGGTCCAGGCCAGAAAACATTGGCCAAGACCTGGGGACTGATCGGTCCTCTAACGAATCCGACCACCGCAGGGTGCAGTCGCACCCACAGGGAGGGAGGGACGTACAAGTACGCCCATTTGCCCACCCGTGCCATTCTGCTGATATACATCAGAGGTCGGCAACTGGTTAATGACAGAGCAGGATACGATAGATTAACTAATAAAAAAAAATTTAAAAAGTAAAAACTCAACACCTTAGTAGTTTGGGACACTATGAAGACATATATGTTTGGGGTTATGATTAAAGAAATATCCAAAATTAAGAGATCTAGAAGTCGTGAGGAGGAGGTAATGCAAAGGGTGACTCAAACAGAGCAAGACTATATTGCAGACCCCATAGAAAAAAAAGCGCTTAGCCTGGCAGGAAGCTCAAAATTCACAAAATGTTATTTTTAACCAATGCAGAAAATAGATTTTTTCAAAACCAAAAACACTGAGATTGGGGAACAGGTGGGGGATGTATGTTAGATGCTATAGCCCGGGCTCAAGCAGGTCTGATAACTTTTGCATCGGCCAAAGATACAGAAGGGATAGTGAGGTATGATACAGGTAGTAGTCAGAATATATTTGTTGACTTCTACACATTACTTTATGAATCAAGGGTGGAGAAGTCAGTGAACCAATAAAACAATTCTTGGACCAATTGGTTCTCCCCAAACTTAAAATGGAAGAAAGACTTTCTCAATAGCCTCATATCCCTGGAAGAGTTAAAACAAGCAGTTGCACAAACTCGCAATAATAAAGCTCCCAGGATGGCCAGACTACCGATGGAAATCTATAAAAAATTTGGTAAGATTCTGTTGCCCGAATTATTAGAAGTACTTTTCAGAAACAAAGACTTCCAGAGTCAATGCAGGAAACAATAATTATAGTAATTCCAAGATGGGTTAAGGATCCAACGTTGCCTGAGTCTTATCGCCCTATTTCCCTCCTCACAGACGTTAAGATATTGCCCCGAGTTCTTGCAAATAGATCATCATGCTATATTAACATTTTGATCCATGAGCACCAAACGGGTTTTATTCCAACAAGGGCAGCATCAACAAATATTTGTAGACTTTTTAAAATATGCAGCTTCCCATGGAAAATTGGGGATCTAGAGCAATATTGTGTCTGGATGCCCAAAAAAGCTTTAAATATGGTGGAGTGAGAATATCTATAGGCCGTATTGGAGGCTTTTGGTATAGGCTCAGGATTTTTAAAGTGGGTCAAAATGTTATATAGGGAACCAAAAGCAAGGGTAAAGAATTAATAATACATTATCAAGTTTGTTAAATATTTCTAGAGTGACAAGGAAGGGTTGCCCCCTGTCCCCATTATGGTTTGCAATAGCAGTGGAACCTCTTGCCTTTGCGATTAGACAGTCAGTGGAAATAGTCAGGTTCCGACAAGCAGGAAGAGAGAATAAAGTGGCCCTTTATGCAGATGATGCTCTTATTTTCCTGGGGGATACCTCAAAGTCATTAGCGGACATTATGAGCCTCATCTCCTTATTTGGGAAAATTTCGGCCTTCCGCATTAATTGAGATAAGTCTAAACTACCATTAGATGAGTTAAAAGTCCCTTTATTAAATCATGGGTCTCAAATTCAAATTAAGCATGGAATGTAAAAGATGATGTTAAACTGAACTTTACACAAGCTTCGGCATTTATCCTTAAATTTCGTTAAGGTTTAAACTACCACTGACAGTGATAAGTAGAGCAAATCTTGTTAAAATGATTTGGACCTCACAATTACTTTGTGTTTAATAATTCACCCGTGTGGATCACAGTATTTTGGTTTCCAAAAATAGAATCGCTCTTTAGAGAACTTATTTGGAAGAAAAAAACAACCACACATAAAGTTAACAACATTAATGTTAAATAAAGAAGCAGGTGGATTGGCGATTCCCCACCCAAAAAGTCACTACTTAGCTTCACAAATGCAAATGTTTTTTGAATGGATAGTAATATCAAGCCCTGATTCTATACAGAGTCTATTATCAATAAATCCCAATTACCCATTGATTTCTTTATTGGAGACGAGAAATCACTTGTCTAACAAAGGATTTATTACCTGTAAGGTATATAATACCCCTATATGGAATAATAGTAGTTATGGGGAACAGATGAAACTTGAAGGGTTTCAAATATGGAGGCTCAGGACTAAGGTATATGACACAGCTATTCTAGGATGAAGTGATAAAAACCTTTATTGAACTAAGAAATTAATATAATATCCCAAACCAGAGACTCTTCTAATTTTTACTGCTTAGGCATGCATTAAAAGCACAGGGCCGATTAAAATTAAATGTAATAAATCAGAGGTAGCCTTGCTGGAAAAGACAGAAAAGAAAAGGGATTTGATTTCACAAATATATGATATACTTTATTATAAATTTTAAAGGAACAGCGGATATACCAGCAAGATCAGCATGGCCTTGTGATATAGGGCCAATCTCAGATGAATAATGGGCATTGGCACTGTCGTTAACACCCCTGTCATCCATACACCCCAACACAAAATCTATCGTTAATATTTATATTACACGGGGCTCACTATACACCAAAGAAATGATTTAAATGCAAACGTAGATATACAGCCCAATGTCCCCGATGTAAAGGGAGCCCTGCTAACTTAATCCATATGTTATGGAGATGCCCTAAACTCCATCACTACTGGAATGAAGTGGTATTAATGATTAATAGCACTTTTGGGATAGGGTTGTCTCCAGAACTGGGAGGATGCCTTTTGGGTATCCTGAACAAACGAGGAATCCCAGGGTAGTATAGGATATCAATAACCAGGAGGCTATTTCAGGCTCGTAAGCTTATAGTGCAAAAGTGGACATCACCATGCCCACCTACAATAGCAGAATATGAGATAAAAATAAGGGAAAGCTTAGTTAAGGAAAAGTATACGTTTTTACATGGAGGTTGCCCAGGGAATTTTGAAAAGATATGGAAAAAATGGTCTGACATTTTGGATGTATGTTTTGATGTGAGGGAGGAAGGGAGTATGTTTGCCACGGGTCTTTTTTTCCTACCCCATCTCATCACGTGTCGGGGTTGTATGTTGTTATTGTTGTTTTTCATATTAAAAAGTAATAAAGAATGAACAGATTAAAAAAAAAAAAAAAAAGATTCTGCTTCATTATACAGTTTCTTTAGAGTTTCTTTTGAGATGCTTCCTTTTTCTCCTCCGTTATAGGCGGTCCACATGGATTAAATTTAATAACTTTCCTCTCTATTACTGGGCTATAGGCCCGTATACAAGCCTGAATTAAATTAAAAATCCCCCCCCCCCCCCATATGTTCCTGTGGGAAATTGTTAGGCATTCAGTGTTTCTGGATGCGTGGGTGTCTTTTTTTTTTTTTTTTTTTTGGAGGGGGGGGGGGGGGGTTCTTCACCTCGCCTCTTCAACAGTTTATATATCTATGGCCCTACTGTCTGATTTCTCATTATTTGTATGGATAATTGTCCAAGCTTCCTCTTTATTTTTAGTTAATCTGTATTTTTCTTTAGGCATTATGTTTTGCTCTGTAAGGGGATGGTGGATCTCTCTATACCGATTTACAGACTTGTATATATATATAGTCCAGTATATATATGTATATATATATATATATATATATATATATACCGTATATACTCGAGTATAGGCCGACCCGAATATAAGCCGAGGCCCCCAATTTACCCCCAAAAAAACTGGCAAACTTATTGACTCGTGTATAAGCCGAGGGTGAGACATGCCTGTCCATCCCTGTGTGTGTGTCCGTCCATCCCTGTGTGTCCGTCCATCCCTGTGTGTCCGTCCATCCCTGTGTGTCCGTCCATCCATCCCTGTGTGTGTGTGTGTCCATCCATCCATCCATCCCTGTGTGTGTGTGTCTCCATCCATCCATCCATCCCTGTGTGTGTGTGTCTCCATCCATCCACCCATCCCTGTGTGTGTCTCCATCCATCCACCCATCCCTGTGTGTGTGTGTGTGTGTGTGTGTGTATGTGTGTGTGTGTGTGTGTGTGTGTGTGTGTGTGTCCAGCCTACCTTTGTCCCGAGCCTCCGTCCCGTGCCTTGCCTCCTTGCCTCCGTTCCGTCCCGTGCCGTGCCGTGCCGTGCCTTGCCGTCGTGTCGTGCCTTGCCTTGCCTCCGTCCCGTCCCGTCCCGTGCCGTGCCGTGCCTTGCCTTGCCTTGCCTTGCCTCCGTCCCGTGCCCTCTTCGGCGGCCATTGTAAAATTCAAAGGCCGCGCCTCCTCCTTCGCCTGTGATAGGCGGAACACTGAATTTCCCAGCAGCCTGTGTTCCGCCTATCACTGCCTTCGTATCATCCTCGTCCGTAGTACGAGGATGATACGATGTCCGTGATAGGCGGAACACAGGCTGCTGGGAAATTCAGTGTTCCGCCTATCACAGGCGAAGGCGGAGCCGGAGGCGCGGCTTTTGAATAGAATGGCCGCTGTCTGTCTGCTCGACACGCTGATCGAGCGGGCAGACAGCGATGACTCGAGTATAAGCCGAGGGGGGCACTTTCAGCCTCAAAAAAGAGGCTGAAAATCTCGGCTTATACTCGAGTATATACGGTATATATATTGTGTGTGTGTGTGTGTGTGTGTGTGTGTATGTATGTATGTATGTATATATATATATATATATAATATATGTGTGTGTAATTGGAATATGAGGAATCAAGGATTGTATCAAGAGGCGGGCTATGATCGTTTATGATAGTTTGCTTGGAGGAAACGCATTTAACCTCGCTTTGTTGCAGAATAACATGTACCCTGTTCAGTATCATGTTGTATACTGTACATATGCTAGAGGTACAAGTATATTCATTTCTTCTAAACTTGAATTTACTGGCAGGCAAACTTTGTTGGATCTGCAGGGTAGATTTATTTTATTAGTTTGTAAAATATTTACTACACAATTTATATTGGGGTCCATGTATATATCCCTCCGCCTTAAAATAGTGAGTTAATACGCCAGCTTATTTTTGGTGGACAATCCCAGGATGCCTCTGTTGATTGTGGGGGATTTCAATAGTGTTTACAACCCTAGTTGAGTTAGATTTCCAGCAGGCCCTCAAGTGGATACTCCATTCTATAGGTACTGTAGAGAATTGGGATTACAGGATATATGGCACCTTGAGAATCTGTTGTCCTATGTCTATTCCGGCTGTTCTAGCAACTGCCAGACCTTATCGAGAATAGAGCTGACATTGGGCATGGACTCAGCCCTTCCATGGGTGTCTAATATACAATATATGACTAGGGGCCTATGAGACCACTCCCCCATTCTAGTTTAGAAAAATTAAAACCTAGGATTAAACCTAACTGGTGTGTTCCTGCCTTCTGGATAAAGGAGTTGTCTCAGGGAGACTCGATGAGTCTGGCCCTAAGTGAGTTTTTTGTTAATGAGAAGTCTGCTTCACTTCAGGTGGTTTGGGATACCATGAAGCCTTTCTGAGAGGTGTTTTTATTGAAAGCAATAAGCATTTGTAAAAAATCTATACAGGATCCTACCACCTCTAACCACTGTGCCTGGAAGGATGCACAATTATTGTATAGACGAACAACCTTGGATAAGGCCAATCATGATTGTTTTCTTTCCAGATGTCATGGTTTTGAGGAGGGTGAGAGACCTGCTCATATGTTAGCAGAAGTATAAACTCTCAAGAAAATAGTAACTTAATTTCTGCTATTTGTACAGTAGGGGGCGTGGTTACACATGATCAAAATGAAATTGTGAGCTCTTTTTGTGCCTTTTTATAGTTATCTGTATTGGAGCAAAGTCGGTTTATCCCATGTCACACCTTAGGCCCCTTTCACACTAACGTCCCGTTCAGGCCCGCCTGTCAGTTTTTCAGGCGGACCTGAACGGGTGCTCCATAGAGCTCTATGGAGCGTCGGATGTCAGCGGTGACATGTCCGCTGACATCCGACCCGCTCCGATCCGAAAAAGTGTGACGGAGGAAAAAGCTATTTTTCCATCCGTCTGCGGATCGGATCGGGTGACGACGGGCACTGCGGTCCGTCGTCATCCGATCTCCCATAGGGGAGAGCGGCGCTGTGACAGGTCCGTCCCTGCACAGTGTGCGGAGACAGACCTGTCATCTCCCTGCTCAGCGGGGATCGGCGGAGTGATCCCCGCTGAGCAAACGGACATCCACGGGGCGGATCAGAACTGATCCGCCCCGTGTGAAAGGACCCTTAGAGAATTGTTAGACTCAGTAAAACTGCCTTCTTTCTCCAATATGGCAAGAGGGGAGCTTAATGCCCCTCTGACATTAGAGGAGTTAGGAAAAGCAGTGGCAGAATCCCTGAATAGTAAGACTCCGGGTTTAGATGGTCTACCGTCGGAAGTGTACAAACAATATGTGGATGTTTTGTTTCCAGAATTGTTGAATGTTCTCAACCAAGCTTGGGAATTTTTTAAACTTCCAGACTCGATGATGCTTGTATCATTGTTCTATCAAAACCAGATAAGGATCTTCTGCCTCAGGAATCTTACTGCCCGATATCACTGTTAAATTTGGACATTAGGATTCTGGCAAGGATTTTGGCAATGAAATTCGGCAGGGTTATGCAGGGATTGATTCACCCAGATCGGTCTGGCTTCATACATACTAGGTCTACAGTGATTCATTTGAGGAGTCTTTTTTAAAATATGCAGTTAACATCAGATAACCCGGAGAAGAGGGCTATTTTGTCATTCCAGGATAGGTTTGGCCTAGGAGATAGATTTATACACTGGGTTAAGTTATTATATTCTGCCCCAAGGGCCTGTATGCAAATAAATGGTTTAGTGACAGAATTTTTTTAATTATCAAGGGGCACTTGGCGGGGTGTCCCCTGTCACATTACTATCCGCACTGGCTGTGGAGCCGCTACCTGAAGCTGTTGGGCAGTTTGAAGAGATATCTGGGTTTATTAGATGAGTACGGAGTGAGAAAATTTGAGGGAAAAGAGTGTGTTTAAACTAGGAGGGTGGGACTGTCTGCGGGGCCCCACCACCATTAAACCTCAGCAAGTAAGCCTTGGCTATTGGGGTTCTATATTTTACCCCCAACCTTGTCTTCTGCATTTTTACTATTTTTCCTTTTATCTCTACAACAACTCTTTACAGATAACACACGTGCTTGCTCCTGACGAGTGGCATTTAAGTCACAAAATGCATAGAGCTACTGGTTGCTATGTACCTACCAATCTTATCAAGACTTTCCAAGCGATTATGTAAATTATCCCCCCAGGTCCAGTGAGGCCATAGGTCCTGCAGGCAATACCATTTAAATATTTTTATATCCATTCTTCTTGAGATAATTTAAAGGGATTGTAAAGTTAATTATTTTACCTCCACTGTGCAGCTCGTTTTGCACAGAGTGGCCCCGAACCTGCTCTTCTGGGGTTCTTCGGCGGCTGTCTCTGCTTCCTCCCGCAGATGCTTCTCACGTTCATGCGAGCTCCCTCGCATGGTGAGAAGCATCTGCGGGCTCGCTCCCGTGATACAGCCGGCGGATATAGCCGCTTGCTGTATCACAGGGCCCCGCCCCCCGGCACTCCGCGTCAGTGGATGTGATTGACAGCAGCGCGAGCCAATGGCTGCGCTGCTTTCCATCCATCCACTCCAGCCAATCAGCGGCCAGGCTGAACGGTGGAAAGGACGTCAGGGGACGAGCGCGGGACTTTCGAGGGGTCAGGTAAGTAAAACGGGGGGTCTGGCGGTGCAGGCACTGTCAGATGTTTTTTCACCTTAATGCATAGAATGCATTAAGGTGAAAAAACATTTACCTTTACAACCCCTTTAAGGAATTCAATGTGTTTATACCATGTAATACCATCATTAACTTCATTGTTATTAGAGTGCCTTGCGAAATTATTCGGCCCCCTTATACTTTTCAACCTTTTGCCACATTTCAGGCTTCAAACATAAAGATATAAAATTTTAATTTTTTGTGAAGAATCACCAACAAGTGGAACGAAATCTATTGGATATTTTAAACTTTTTTAGCAAATAAAAAACTGAAAAGTGGTGAGTGCAAAATTATTCGGCCCCTTTACTTTCAGTGCAGCAAACTCGCTCCAGAAGTTCAGCGAGGATCTCTGAATGATCCAATGCAAGCGATCATTTTGAAATGGAAGGAGTATCAGACCACTGCAAATATACCAAGACGTGGCCGTCCCTCTAAACTTTCAGCTCAGACAAGGAGAAGACTGATCAGAGATGCAGCCAAAAGGCCCATGATCACTCTGGATGAACTGCAGAGAACTACAGCTGAGGTGGGAGAGTCTGTCCATAGGACAACAATCAGTTGTACACTGCACAAATCTGGCCTTTATGGAAGAGTGGCAAGAAGAAAGCCATTTCTCAAAGATATCCATAAAAAGTCTCGTCTAAAGTTTGCCACAAGCCACCTGGGAGACAAACCAAACGTGGAAGAAGGTGCTCTGGTCAGATGAAACCAAAAACTTTTTGCCCACAATGCAAAACGATATGTTTGGCGTAAAAGCAACACAGCTCATCACCCTCAACACACCATCCCCACTGTCAAACATGGTGGTGGCAGCATCATGGTTTGGGCCTGCTTTTCTTCAGCAGGGACAGGGAAGATGGTTAAAATTGAGGGGAAGATGGATGCAGCCAAATACAGGACCATTCTGGATGAAAACCTGTTGGAGTCTGCAAAAGACCTGAAACTGGGACAGAGATTTATCTTCCAACAAGACAATGACTCCAAACATACAGCAACATCTACAAAGGAATGGTTCACAAATAAACGTATTCAGGTGTTAGAATGGCCAAGTCAAAGTCCAGACCTGAATCCAATCGAGAATCTGTGGAAAGAGCTGAAAACTGCTGTTCACAAATGCTCTCCATCCAACCTCACCGAGCTCAAGCTGTTTTGCAAGGAAGAATGGGCAAGAATTTCAGTCTCTCCATGTGCAAAACTGATAGACATACCCCAAGCGACTTGCAACTGTAATCGCAGCAAAAGGTGGCTCTACAAAGTATTAACGCAAGGGGGCCAAATAATTTTGCACGCCCTACTTTTCATTTTTTTTATTAGTTAAAATAGTTTCAAAAATCCAATAGATTTCATTCCACTTCACAATTGTGTCCCACTTGTTGGTGATTCTTCACAAAAAATAAAAATCTTATCTTTGTTTGAAGCCTGAAATGTGGCAAAAGGTTGAAAAGTTCAAGGGGGCCGAATACTTTCGCAAGGCAATGTACTTTGTCTATTGCATATCATTATCACCATACACTTAAATGGATTGTGTCCAATGGTCTAATTACTATATGTATGCATTGGTTTATTAATGATACCATGTATTTGTACAATTTTAATTGAGCTTTCTAATAAAATTCTGTATATCCATCCTAGTACACTCTTGCTGTCCGGTGCTCCTTTTCCCTCAAATGCATATGGGATGGCTATTCATGACCTTACCAGATCATGATATCATTTAAAGTCCCTAGGGATGGAAATACATGACTTTACCAGACCTTGGCTTCCTAAAAGGTCCTAACCTCCCCCTGGAATTTTTTTCCATTTTTTGAGAACATCTCGCTATAGGTGGATGACGCTTTGATATTTCTTGGAGATACGGATAAGTCTTTAATTTCCTTAATGACAATTATAAAAAACCTATGGCTCATTTTTAGGCTTTGTCATTAATTGGGACTAATCTGTCCTATTTCCTATAGATGATTCTAACTTGAACATACCAAGAGAGGCTCAGCAAATTAAAGTTGTGACGTTTTTTAAATGTTTAGGAATATGGATAAATCCAAGGGTGAAAGATTACGATATAATTTGACTCCCATTCTGGATAAATTTAAACAAGAGTCTAGCTTGAACTAAGCTACTTTTATCAGTGGTGGGCCGAGCAAACCTTATAAAAACTACTTGGGCCCCTCAATTATGTTTTACACAACTCTCCTATATGGATTCCTCTTAAATGGTTTAAGAAAATAGATTTTTTGTTTCGAACGTTATCATGGAAAGGAAAAAGCTCCAAGATTTAACTTTCTACCCTACAGCGTGTTAAGGAAGGGGGGGGGGACTAGTGGTGCTGCAGCTGACAATTTACTCTAGAGCTTCCCATGTGCAGTATTTTGCTGAGTGGGGGTCGATAAATTGGAGAGATCCCATAGAGGCTGTGCTTTTGAGCCACTGCTGTTGCTGTAGTCTTAAGGCCCAGCTAGAATCAGGATTTTTTGCATATGCTCACTATAGCCCAACACTGGTACTTAACCACTTCAATACAGGCCACTTTCGCCTCCTTCCTTCCCAGCCCAATTTTCAGCTTTCATCGCTCTAGCGCTTTCAGTGACAATTGCGCGGTCATGCTACACTGTACCCAAATGAAATTTTTATCATTTTGTTCGCACAAATAGAGCTTTATTTTGGTGTTATTTATTCACGACTCCGTTTTTTATTTTTTGCGATATAAGCGCAAAAAAGCGGAAATTTGGAAAAAAAACAATATTTTCTTTTTTCTATTTTTAAAGGAATCCAATAAAATCAAATTTTGTCATAAATTTAAGCCAAAATGTATTCTGCTACATGTTTTTGGTAAAAAAAAATTCAGTTGAGTGTATAATAATTGGTTTGTGTGATCACGGACATATGTACGCAAATGATCATGTACATATGTGTGCAGGTGATCACGTACATATGTGTGCAGATAATCATTGGGACATGTGATTTTAGTGGGACATATGTGGGGGACATGTTTTTATTAGGGACATGTATTTTTGTTATTTGGGGACATGTGTGTTTTGGGGACATATGTGGGGACATTGTGTTTATACTGTGTGGTGTGTTGTGTGTTTACACTAGACTGATGATCAGTGAGTAAAAAGCTGTAAAAAACAGCTCATACTCACTGATCACCAGCCGGCTGCAGCGATCTGCTCCCCTCTCCTCAGCGATGACTTCTGTGTGTGGAGAGGAGGAGCCGATTGCCTAGCAACCGGCTGTTTGTTTACGTCACATGACGGCCGTGATTGGACACGGCCGTCATGATCAGGAGGGCCAATCACAGAGCCCTCCTGCCGATCTGAGATGAGCCGTGTCCGGGGGACACGAGAACATTGGGATCGCGCCGCTGCGCGGGCACGATCCCACTCCTTCTGAAAGACGTTCCTGAACGTCCTATCAGAAGTAGACAGCTCCCACCCGGCCGTATATGTTCATTGGCCGGGTGGGAAGTGGTTAAGAATAAAGTATGGCAGGAAATGAGACGTATAATGCAATATGAAGGGGTGTCAGAATTCTCACGAGTTACAGGAGTCTTACCAATTGTCTCGTAATTTTATAAATATTGACAATTCTGACATGCTGTCCAGTAACAGTTTAAATGTGCCCGGATGAATCTAAAACCTATGCCACTTTTTTATGCTTATTGGCAGGGGCTATAGAAATAAAAAGGCCTCATTTTATTAGTATATAGTCAACAAATGATGAAGTATCAAAATATTTTAGATAACCCTACCCTTCCTACCTGGGCTATCTAAAATATTTTGATACTTCATCATAAGTTGACTATATACTAATGAAATTAGGTCTTTTTATTTCTATAGCCCCTGCCAATAAGCATAAAAAAGTGGCATAGGTTTTAGATACAGGGCTTGCCTCAGCCTCCACTTATATAGCTTTACCGGGGTCCTATATGACCTATATATAATAAACAACTGAGATAAGCATTGTGCAGATAAGGATATCAATGGGACACTTCAAAATATTTTGCCAAGATTTGGGGGTTATATCGGAAGAGAAATGGCTTAATATTTTGAAGTGTCCCATTGATATCCTTATCTGCACAATGCTTATCTCAGTTGTTTATTATATATAGGTCGTATAGGACCCCGGTAAAGCTATATAAGTGGAGGCTGAGGCAAGCCCTGTATTGCCCACGATGTAAGCAATCTCCGGCTGACTTGCTCCATATGTTGTGGAAGTGCCATAAACTGGTCAGATATTGGCAAGAGGTGGTGACCACAATTAATGTAGCCTGCAGTACATATATTGAACTGGAGCCTAAGATTTGCTTACTGGGTTAATTTAATGAAGAGTTGCTCCCAAGGGAAACATTAATACCAATTGTTAGATTGTTTATAGCTCGCAAGCTAATTGCCAGAAAATGGATGTCCCCCAGTATACCATTACTAGAGGAATGATGTTTTCAGGTAAATGTTACAATACTAATGGAGCAACAGGATCTATGCTAGGCCTCCGATCTGTCATAGATCCTAGAAGTCAGCATGTAGCACCTTTGGCGTAGGGTACCAACAATAGAGAGTTTTATACGCATTCTCTTTATAGAGTACATAGGGAGCTTTTAGCTGCCTGAGACCAAATCACTTGCCATGCCTTTTTTAAAGAAATTTCCTCTCCCAGCAGCTGCTCCCAATGGAGGAAATAGGCATGCTTATGATTCTGCAGGGAAAATGCATTCAATATTCTGTAAATATCCGGTATCCGTCCCTGTCACGAGGGACCTTCCAAAATTAACTGTTCAAAGGAGGACAAACGGGAAAAGGTTAGGGTTGGAGTAAGTTTGGGAATAGTGCCAGATTTGCAAGTATCCATAGAACACCTGATGGGGAAGGTAAAATTTATCCTCATGTTCATTAAAGGGCAGTCATTTATGGGATCTGGGGTCAACCAGATGGCCAAAGTGAAATAAGTTTATATTATTTTAAATCAGGCATTTTGGGATTGTATAGAAAAGGCAACAATGAATCCTCAGCTTTAAGGACATGCTGATGATACGTCATCCACCAAGTTGTCCTAAGCTGAGCCATAGCCCCCCAAAAACTACCACCATTTACCTCTGCATTCCATAAAAGATTGGTGGATAGACGCCAATCAGTTTCTCAATTTCAGACCATTTATTATAGGCATGTTGCATAGACCAAAAGGCAACTGCACGCAATTGGGCTGCTTGATAGTATCGTATAAAGTTTGGGAACGCTAAGCCAACATTAGTACTGAATGGGGAATCCTATGCCTTTTTATAATTCCAAACAAATTTCAAGAGATCTGCCTGTAGTTTTTTTTTTTTTTTTATGGTGGGAAAGGGACAGGATCAGGTAAAGTTTGGAATAAATATAAAAGTTTAGGAAGAATGAACATTTTGACAGAAGCAATATGTCCCTTCTTTCATTGACAAATTGTCAATCTGATTTGCTGATAAAGGGGGGGGGGGGTCCTTATAGAGAGTGGCATAAGATGGGGTAATATAGATGCCCAAATATATTAAGGTATTCATTTTCCAGGAATAGGGGAAACAAATGATTTAAGTCAGTGGTCATCAACCCTGTCCTCAGGGCCCGCTAACAGGCCAGGTTTTATGTATTACCCTGTGGAGATGCAGACTAGAATACTGCAATCACTGAGCAGCAAATTATATCACCTGTGATGTATTCAGTTATCTTGCAAACCTGGCCTGTTAGTGGGACCCGAGGACAGGGTTGATGACCACTGATTTAAGTGACGTACTTCGTCTGCAGACATGTTAATGGGAAGGGCCTCTGATTTGGACGAGCTTATTTTATATCCCGAGAGAGCAGCATAACATTCAAATTCAGCATGTGGATTTGGCAGGGAGTTCCTAAGATAGGTCAGGTAAGAATAATATTGTCAACAAATAATGAGATTTTTAATTCTTTGCCTCTGATTGATATGCCATGAATGTCATTATGGATTGATCCAGCTAGAGGTTCAATACATAATGCAAATAACAGAGGGGAAAGCGGACAACCCTGTTGGGTACCATTAGGAGGAGGAGAGAGTAAAGTCTTCACTTGGGACGTGGAGTCACAGTATAAGTGATTGATTGTCTGGAGAAAAGCCAGTTTAAATCCTACAGTAGGTGCCGCCGATATTGTGTTTCCAGCGCGACAGTATTGTGCTGGTTCCCGGCGACAGGCTTATCTAACCAGCGCGATACCGTTGCGCTGGCTGCAATAGGAAAATTTCATTTTCCTATAGCAGCCAGAGCGAAGCGATAATGTCGCCTCACTCATGAAGCCTGCATGCCTTCTTGGGGGCATACCAGGCCCTAAGGTCCAGTAGGGATTTTAAGGGGAATCCCCTTTGCCAAAAAAAACAGCGTGCCCCCCCCCCAAAATCCATACCAGACCCCTATCCGAGCACGCAGCCCAGCCGGTCAGGAAAGGGGGTGGTGACGAGCGAGCGCCCCCCCTCCTGAGCCGTACCAGGTCGCGTGCCCTCAACATGGGGGGTGCCTTGGGGAAGGGGGGGCGCGCGGGCCCCCCCACCCCAAAGCACCCTGTCCCCATGTTGATGAGGACAAGGGCCTCTTCCCAACAACCCTGGCCATTGGTTGTTGGGGTCTGCAGGCGGGGGGCTTATCGGAGTCCGGGAGCCCCCTTTAATAATATACAATACAATGTACCCATACCCATTCACCTGTGAAAACACACACACACACACACACACACACACACGTTAAAATAGTTTATTGCACAGCTCCGGGGGTCTTCTCGCTGGACTCATCTGCTATCTTCTGCTAGCTCTTTTGCTAGCGGAGGAGCCCGGCTTTCTTCTTCGTCGCGCCCTCTTCTTCCTGACTTCGGGGGTCTTGTCCCCCTCTTTGGTTCTTCTTGCCGGGCCACCGCTTCTTCTTCCAGCTCTTTTACTAGCGGTGGCCCGGTCTTCTGTCATCATCGCCACCACCGCCGCCTTCCGTTCTTCTTCCTCTTCTTCTGGAGATGTTGACTCGACGCTCTCTCCAGCCGCAATACCAGGGACGCGGTGCGCGGCGACTTATATAGGGACGAGGGGCGGAGTCGTCGGTTGATGTCACATGGTGACCCCGCCCCCTTACGATGTCATAGTCCCAGCATCCTCCGGGACTGTGACATCGTAAGGGGGCGGGGGTCACCATGTTGGCTACTCTTCCTAGAAGTGGGTGCCTAGCAAAGATGACTCCTAGGGCATAATGTATAATACTCAATGGGAACCCACAAGTAAAGGCTTGAGGCTTGAAGACATCACTGGAACTGGCTAACTGTTTATAAATCTACCATACATTTAACAGGCAAGGTGTCCATGGCAGAACACCACAGCAAAAGCTGCTACTCTCCAAAAAAAAAAACACAATGCTGCCTGCCTGAAGTTTGCCAAAGGACACCTTGGCAAACTGTAATGTTGCTGGGAAAATGTTTGTGGACCGTTAAAACAAAAGCTGGATTGTTCAGCAAGAATACTCAGTACTATGTATGGCGCAAAAAGGGCACAGCTTATCAACATCAAAACATCATCTCAACAGTGAAGTATGGTGGAGGGAACATCATGATTTTTGCTTGCTTCGCTGACTTGGGGCCTGGACCATTTGCCTTCACTGGGGGGAAATTAACTCCCAACTTTACTAAAATATCCTACAGAATAATGTCAGTAACTGTCTGCTAACTGAAGTTTAGTAGAAGTTGGGTGATGCAGCAGAATGATGGCCCAAAGCATTTAAGTAAATCCACCACAGACTGGCTTCAGAAAAAAAAAATGTGCCTTTTGGAGCAGTCCGAGCCCAGACTTTACTATCTAGAGATGCTGTGGAATGACCTCAAGAGAGCCGTTCATACCAGATATCTTACAAATGTATCTGAGCTGAAGCAGTATTGTAAAGAGAAATGGTCATACTTGCTCCGTGCAGTGGTTTTTCACTGGGAGGGCCTGATCCTCCTTCTCCGGTCCCTCTCCTGGCTCCTCCATTCTGCTGAGTGCCCCCCACAGCAAGCAGATTTGTGCGTGTTATCAGCTTAAAGTGGTAATAAAGGCTGAATGTTTTTTTTTTTTTTTTCCTTCATGCATTTTAGACATGAAGGTAAAAATCCTGTGTGCAGCAGCCCCCCCCCCCCCCCCTCAAATACTTGAGCACCCTCTCAATCCAGCAATGTGCACAAGGGCATTGACTCTCCAGGAACTCTCAATACAAAATGGCTGAGACCGCAGTGGGAGTCATTGGCTCCCACTGCTGTCAGTCAGTGAGCCAATGGGGGGGCGAGGCCGAGCCACAGTTCTGTGTCTGAATGGACATGCAGAGTGGTGGCTCGGGAGAATGCCAGATTGTTTTCCCCCATTGCAAGCTGCCTGCTCTAGGGTCACTCGACAGGAGGGAGAGGCCAGGAGGATCGGGGCTGTTCCGTGAAAAACCATTGCACAGAGCAGGCAAGTATGACATGTTGTTTTTTATTTTAAAAATTTGCCTTTAATATCACTTTAAGTGCATTGTGTTTGTTGATTTATGATGAACAGATCAAATTGTATGGCAAATTACTGCAGAAAACCAGTTTTATTTAAAGTTTTTTTTTCTTGCCACTGTAGCCAATATTCTGCAGAACAGCAGTGTCTAGGCACAGAGAAATGTGTGGAAGTGCACTAATAGTTTTCAGGAGGAATAAAAGGCAAAGGGTAGATTTTTCGGGGTACATCGAAGAAAAAAATTCCCTGAACTATAAGAAATCTTTACTTTGGGTGCATAGCTACTCTTTAAGAAAGCACTGTGTGCCTGGAAGACACTTTATGATATACAGAGTAAGCCATTATTTGCTAGTTTATGGGTATTGGTTATGGGCATGTCTCTATGTGCCAGTGACATTCTCATGATACGTCTGTTTAACAAACAAGATGCTCGGTAGAGTTTAACTCAGCCCAGTGACCTAGCTATTAAAGAAACACTGTCACTATAGCTAGTATTTTTGTTGCCTACCACATAATGTTCTTGGTACAGATTTCCCATGGGTGATCCATGCACACTTTGGGTCAGAATGGATGGCATACTGCAAGATACTTTTGGTTTCAGAGAAAGTTGGTGTATATCTGCGTATGTTAATTTCTTTGACGTCAATGCAGGTTAGCATATCGAAAATTAATAAAATATTCTAATCTGTTGCCGTGGCGCTTTCTACAGTAACCCCTGTTAATTTCAAGGCTCCATGCGCAATGGGCTTAAAATAACGCGATCTTGGCAGAAAAAAAAAACGTTCACAGAGAGCAGGGATCTGCAATTAGCGGACCCCAAGTCCCATCATGCCTCTGCCTCTGGGTGTCATGCTTGTGGCTGTCAGTCTTACTATGCCTCGTGGGATTTGTAGTTCTGCAACAGCTGGAGGTCTGCATATCCCTGATATAGAGCATTTTTTTACACTTGTTTAGAAGTGCGTATAATCATTTTATTTTTTTCTGCCAGGAAACTCCAATCAAGAATGCAAACCAGAAGTTTTTTTTTTTCTTGCTTTTAAATTAAATGGTGAGCTTAAAATATGACTCTAAATGTCCGAATGTGCAGGGACACATAGGATAACATTGAGCTGCTTTTACAGGCAGAACACAAAACTCCTGTAGAAGCAGCGTGTTTTTTTTTTTTTTTTTTTTTCAAGCCAGTGTGCATAAACCCTGAAGATTGGGCACCTTAAAACTGTGTCTGATCAAACTAAGGAATGTGGAGGGAGGGGCTGATGTCAGGGGAGAGAACCCTCTGACATCAGCCGGTCAGCAAAGGAATGTCACATGACCGCTGTGAGAGAAGGTATTTAGGATTGGTTTTAAAAAAAAAAATGAACATAGTACTTCCATACTTTAGATCTTTCAATTTTGATTTTTATTGACAATTTTTAAGAGATTTACATAACCAACAAACACAAAAACGAAAGAAAAAAAACCACACATAATCCACATCCTATAAGTAATAATAAAGAACATATCACATTATAGGAAAATATAAATCGTATACCCACACACTGCCAGACACTAGCAAGAAGGGGGAAGAAAAAAAATAACACAGAAAATAGTACACAAGGTGATGGTGAACTCCGCCACACCGGACTCCTCAGCTCTACACCCCCAACAACGCCCCCACCCTCTGCAATATGATTGGGCATCAAGGGAAGTGCAGCCAAAATACTGGACATCTAGAAGGCCATGGTCCGCCACCACTGCCCTAGACCACCCACATCCTTAAACCCTTATGGGAATATGCCTGGCCTTCATCTAATTTTAGACCAGACAAAATAAATTCCTACTCCCCATCTCCAGCTTCCACAGTAGTGTTGGGTATATCGCACAAAACACACAAAAAAAATTAACAAAAAAAAATACAAAAATTTATAGAACTACCCGAGATAGCTACTCAAGCCAAAGTCGCCTCGCTCAACCCAACTCTGCACCAGTTTTTACATCCTACCTCCAATCAGATTCCATAATTCACAGGATTCCCTTAGGGCCTTCCACGACAGCCAAGTTTGGCAACATTGTTCCGTCTCCTGCGACAAGAGTCTCCATCCTCTCAATATAATCCATCTCTGAAATCCACTTAATGATGGAGCGTGTGGCAGTGGAGCGGTATAACAGCTCTTGCAGGTGTCAACCAGTGTCTACGTAAGCGCAAACTAGTGACAATAATAAAGTGCAAAAAATGCAAGCAAGCAAAAATAAAGTGCTCTTGGATATACCAGGAGTCATACCAGCCCCCCCCCCCCCCTTTCCACCCCCTTTCCTGGGACTCCTGGTATATCCAAGAGGAGGCTGCATATACGCTATATTTTATATAGCGGGAAGGTAATTACCCAGTGTGCACACTTATGCGTGGAATCACTTATGTGGAGGAAGAACCTCTGAGATATTTCCCAGTACAGAATCACTTTAGATGTTTGTGACATCATCACGGGACTGTGTTCACGTCATTAACAGCTGGATATAGTCCAATTTTTTGCACGCTGCACTTTCTGTTTATGGAGTTTTGTTCTATAGCTCGATTATTATATGTTTTTTATTAATATTTTGTGTTACACTAAGCACTTTGCTTGCATTTTTTTTGCACTTTATTTTTGCTTGCTTGCATTTTTTGCACTGTAGTTTTGCATTTTTTGCACTTTATTATTGTCACTAGTTTGCGCTTACGTAGCCAGTAACTGTTTATATTTCAGTCACTTTGGTTTTGCTATGATGCAAACTATCTGTCATAGAAGTCTGATTTATAGTTAGACCACTGTATGTGTTTTTGCACTTGGCACTATTTTTATATCATAGAGATATAAGTTGCACTTGGGATTGTGACAGTTATTATTGTGTACACACTGTTGCAGGCACTATTGATAGAAGAATTTCTACATTAGGATAAGAGTTCTCCCTTACTACTTTACCATACTAGTTTGAATATATACCATCTGACATATCTCCATCTGAATAATTGGCTCTATAACATTTTCGTGTAAGGTCCCATTTTTTTGGAAGCGCAGCACCACCATTTTTTCTTTTGGATATATCCGGTGAAGCAATGACTGACATCTATACCACCGATAAAGAAGCTTAAAATTTGTCTCTTGTGCCTTAGTTGCTAACGACATACTATGAGTAAGGGTAAACGCTTTTTCCCATTCCTCTGGTTTAATTTGAACATTCGAGTCTATGTGCCACTTATCTGTAAACTCCGGGAGACATGGAGTCTAATCCCGCGTACACACCATTGGACCATCTGGCGGACTTAGCGCGCTGGACCAAGTCCGCCAGATAGTCAGATCGTGTGTACGTGGCAAAAGAATAAGAGCCCTATACACTGAAGACAAAATCTGTTCTGGTACAGTTTCCTATAGCAGAAGAGACTCAAAGATATCTGTCTCTCTATTAAACACATCCATGGAAGGGAAAGAAAAGAAAGGATGTTAATTGACGATATTCCAGCCATTTAATTGACTGCTGCTGTATTGGGATCAAGTTTGATGGCAGTGGAAGCTCTCCCTGAAAAAGAATTTGGGATATGTGACGATTTGACTCCTTGCTCCATATCAAAAAATGTCTCCATGCCATTGCTGGAGGAAAACCTGGGTTACCATTATTCCCACTTTCGGCGAGAGTCCCAGTTGGGTTTGCATTTTATCCCAGATATGCAATAAATGTGCTGTAAGAAAAGGCATGGAGGAAAGTGGGCCACGGGCAGAGATATCTAGCCAGGGAAGCACCTGGAGATCAAAGGGGGCAATTAACTGTTCTATGTGTACCCATTGTTTAAGATGCGAATGATGGAACCAGTTTACTAGTCTAATACCGCTGCAACGTGGTAGTAGTATAGGTCGGGTGCCCCTACACCCCTTTTTCTTTAGGGAGAGAGAAAATTCTCCTTTGCAATCTAGGTCTATTGCTTCTCCAGATAAACCTTGTAAAGGCAGATTGTTGCGTATTGAAAAAGGAACGGGAACCACTATAGGTATAGTTTGAAAAAGAAAGAGAAAGCATGGTACTATGTCCATTTTTAAGATATTAATCCTCCCAAACCATGAGTAGTGGGCTTGATCATACTTTTTAAGGTCTTGTATTATACGCTGCATAAGAGGATAATAGTTTTCTATATATAGCTTAGTGAGGTCCTGTGGAATTTTTATGCCTAAATATTTCAGTGTCGAAGTACAAATCTTAAATGGGAAATTATTCCTAAGGGCCTTAACTTTATGTAGTGACAAGGATACATTAAGAATTCCTAAATTGGACAGATTTACCTTTAAAATTGCTCAGGGCTCCAAAACGCTGGAATTCATACAGAATAGATGGCATAGAGACATGCGGGTTGGTGATATAAAGTAGCAGATCAGCAAATACCGCTAACTTCACCACCTGCCCATTCAATGGTATGCCTGTAATTAAAAGGATTTTGTCTAAGAGCAGTTACCAGATGTTCCATTACCAGAAAAAACAGGAGAGGAGACAGCGGACATCCCCGACGCATCCCATTTTGAATAGGAACATTAGGAGATAACGACTGATTAATCCATATTCTTGCTTTTGGCTTAGTGTAAAGTACCATAATTTTCCTTAGTAGGACTGTTCCTAGTCCTATTTGGGTCAGAGTCTGTTCCAGAAATGTCCACCCAACACGGTCAAAAGCCTTCTCTGCATCGAGAAGTATAGTATAGTCGATGAGTAAGAGAGATTTAAGCATGTTATCACGTGCTTATCTCCCCTGTACAAATCCAACTTCATCTAAATGTACCAGATTTGGAATATGGGATTGAAGACGTGAGGCAATCAATTTAGCATAGATCTTGACATCTACCCCAATTAAAGATATAGGACGGTAGCTGGAGCACAACTTTAGATCCTTATCAGGTTTAGGGAGCAATGTGATGTATTCCTCTAGTGTCTGGGGTGAAAACCCATTTATATCAGATATGCTATTAAACACCCGAAACATAAACAGTGTAATAGAATCCTTATAGATCTTATAGAATTTTGATGTAAAACCATCGGGTCCAGGGCTTTTACCCGATGGTGTATTAGTGATCACTTCCAAGTAGAAAAGGGGAATCCAGATTATTCCCACTATCTTCGTCTAGTGTTGGAACGGCAGTTTCAGAAACATACTCCTGTATACGACGGCCAAGAGAATCAACGTCGGAAGATGATGGGGGAGTAAGATTATACAAATCTGTGAAATAGTCACAAAAGGTCTTTTGAAGAGATAGTGGATCTGAAGTAATTTCCCCAGATGGTAATGTAATACTAGGTATAAAGGTCGCTGAGGAGCGGGGATGTAAAGACCTTGCCAGTGGTCTCCCCGATTTATCTCCATACCGGTACTTTCCTAGGGCATGTCTATATTGACTTCTACAATTGGAAACCTCCAAAGACTGCAACAATGATGACCATACCAAAGATATATCCGCCAATAGCTCTGGGGTTGGAGCTTTTTTATGTGAAATCTCCAAAGCTCGGAGCCTTGACAAAGCATCTTGTGTCATACTTTAGATCTTAAAAAAACAGAGGGGATGCAAGTTGCTAAATGGTATTTTCAAGCCACAGGGAAGAGCAGCAGGAGGGGAGGGCAGACTATCACTTTCACACACAGACTTCGGAACTGACAGGGAGGGAGGGGATGAGGCAGAAAGCTCAGCAGCCATGATTACCGTGGTCAGCACACATGGGGGGACACAAGAACAGGCAGGATCAACCAGGTATTTTACATCATAAAATGGGACAAATTACTAAGCACAAGCACTGCGGTTTAACATTCTTCAAAGGAACAGGTTTTATATATATATATATATATATATATATCGAGAGTAATACCTCAGATTGCGAGTAACACGGTAAACCAGCGTTTCACAATACAAGCTATTTTTTTTTAATCCTGACTTGGTTTGCGAGAGTGGTCTTGCAAATCGAGCAGGATTCAAGCCTCTGTGATGTGCAGTACCACATTTGGCCAGAGGTTACATAGTAGATGAAATAAGTGGGGGAAAACACTGCGCTATAACTGAATGTAAAACAAAAAAGCAGCTGCCAACACTTAAAACAAACAAAGTTCCACAATCAAAAGGTAAAAAATAGTGTAGCGCTTCTGTAATAGTGAATGTGATCAACACATACACAAAAAATTCCAAATAAATGGTCACATGAGAGAGTCCATATACATAAAACAAAGTCCAATGGAATGGGTATGAACTTCCGTGATGTAACTGGTGCAAAGATGGTTAGGCCATTTCAAGGAAAGAGAGGGATCTTGCTAAACAGATATGCCCATGTAAAACAGCTTGTCTGTAGACATTAGGGAAGTAGATAAATACTCTTACCAACTGTGTTGGACTCACACGGTCATATGACAGTTGAGTCTGTAAAGCTTGGGGTCCCAATCTAGGGCCAGGGGGTGGATCGATGAGGGTCCGTCAAACTGGTGAGAGAACTCCAACCGACTGTGTGCCAAGCGATGTGTTTCACGGATGGAACATCAGGATGGTTTCTTATCCAACTCGGACATAGCGCGATCAACACCGATTAAAAAAAAGAGAGCTCCACATGGTGCGGGTCAGACGGTATAAAACGGCAAATTTAAAAGTCAAAAAATTATATAAAATATTTTATGACTTAGTGATCACAAAAAGATTAGATAAAAATGAAAGTAAAAGCAATGTAGGGTGCCAACAGCTAGCCCGACGCGTTTCGACACATATGTCTTCGACAGGGGCATGTCGAAGACATATGTGTCGAAACGCGTCGGGCTAGCTGTTGGCACCCTACATTGCTTTTACTTTCATTTTTATCTAATCTTTTTGTGATCACTAAGTCATAAAATATTTTATATAATTTTTTGACTTTTAAATAAATTTGCCGTTTTATACCGTCTGACCCGCACCATGTGGAGCTCTCTTTTTCCTTTCTCTTTTTTGGCCTAAAAACCCTTAACATCTTTCACCCTATTTTGGGGTGATCGGAGTATCGGTGTTGATCGCGCTACGTCCGAGTTGGATAAGAAACCATCCTGATGTTCCATCCGTGAAACACATCGCTTGGCACACAGTCGGTTGGAGTTCTCTCACCAGTTTGACGGACCCTCATCGATCCACCCCCTGGCCCTAGATTGGGACCCCAAGCTTTACAGACTCAACTGTCATATGACCGTGTGAGTCCAACACAGTTGGTAAGAGTATTTATCTACTTCCCTAATGTCTACAGACAAGCTTTTTTACATGGGCATATCTGTTTAGCAAGATCCCTCTCTTTCCTTGAAATGGCCTAACCATCTTTGCACCAGTTACATCACGGAAGTTCATACCCATTCCATTGGACTTTGTTTTATGTATATGGACTTTCTCATGTGACCATTTATTTGGAATTTTTTGTGTATGTGTTGATCACATTCACTATTACAGAAGCGCTACACTATTTTTTACCTTTACATAGTAGATGAGGTTGAAAAAAGACAGAAGTCCATCAAGTTCAACCTATGTGTATGATTATATGTCACTATTACGTTGTATATCCCTGTATGTAGCGGTCGTTAGGTGCTTATCTATTAGCTTTTTGAAACGCTCAATGCTCCCCGCTGAGACCACCGCTTGTGGAAGGGAATTCCACATCCTTGCCGTTCTTGCATTAAAAAACCTCTACATATTTTAAAGTTAAACCTCATTTCTTCTTATTTTAATAAGTGGCCACGTGTCTTGTTAAACTCCCTTCCGCAAAAAAGTTTTATCCCTATTGTGGGTTCACCAGTACGGTATTTATAAATTTCAATTATATCCCCTCTCAAGTGTCTCTTCTCCAGAGAGAATAGGTTCAGTGCTCGCAACCTTTCATCATAACTCATATCTTCCAGACAATTTATTGGCTTAGTTGCCCTTCTTTGTACTCTCTCCATTTCCAGTACATCTCTCCTGAGGACTGGTGCCCAGAACTGGACAGCTTACTCTAGGTGCGGCCGAATCAGAGTCTTGTAGCGTGGGAAAATTATCATTTTATCTCTGGAGTTGATCCCCTTTTTAATGCATGCCAATATTCTGTTTGCTTTGTTAGCAACAGCTTGGCATTGCATGCCATTACTGAGCCTCTCATATACTAGGACCCCCAGGTCCTTTTCCATCTCAGGTTCCCCCAGAGGTTCTCCGCCAACCCCCCCCCCCCCAGTGTATAGTTTGCATTCATATTTTTGCCACCAAAATGCATTATTTTACATTTTTCTACATTAAACCTCATTTGCCATGTAGTTGCCCCCCCCCATTAATTTGTGCAGATCTTTTTGCAAGTTTTCCACATCCTGCCGAGACATTATTGTCCTGCTTAGCTTAGTTTTGTCCGCAAATACAGAGCTTGAACTGTTTACCCCATCCTTCAGGTCGTTGATAAACAAAATAAATAGGACTGGTCCCAGCACCGAGCCCTGGGGGACCCACTACCCACCCCTGACCATTCCAAGTACTCCCTATTTATCACCACCCTCTGAACTTGCCCATGTAGCCAGTTTTCAATACGTGTACTCATCCTATGGTCCATGCCACCACACCTTATTTTGTACAGTAAACATTTATGGGCAACTGTGTCAAATGTTTTTTGCAAAATCCAGATACAGCACGTCTACGGGCCTTCCTTTATCTAGATGGCAACTCGCCTCCTCATAGAAGGTTAATAGATTGGTTTGGCAAGAACGATTCTTCATGAATCCATGCCGATTACTGCTAATTATACCCTTCTCATCACTAAAATCTTGTATATAGTCCCTTATTCCCTCCAAGAACTTGCATACTTTTGATGTTAGGTTAACTGGTCTATAATTCCCAGAGATTTTGGGCCCTTTTTGTCACCCAGGGGGGGCGCTGGGTGACATTCAGAGCCACTCGGGTGGACTTGGAGTCACTCGTGAATGTTCCATTCCTGCGTGCATCCGAGCAGTTTCCGAGTCCCCCCCTCCCCCACCTCTGGCCACATGTGGTACTGCATACCATAGAAGTTATGGGGAAACCCGCTTTTGATATACAAGTGCTTTGGATTACAAGCATTCTTCTGGAACTAATTATGCTCCTAATCCAAGGTTCCACTGTATTTTTATTTTTTATTTTTTTTATGTTCATTTTGGTATGCAACTATGCTTCATATTGTTTTTACTGTGTGTTTTACTCTAAACGTATGTTTGTTTTTAGATTGCCAGGAAGTGCTGGTTGATTTGTTAGTCTCATTAATGAGCTATAGGATTACATCAGCGGAACTGTCTCTCTTCCTGCGTTGTTTTTTGGAAAAGACTGTGCCCACTGTAAGTATGAAAAAAATGTATCTGGTCCTGCTGATTTTTTTTTTTTTTTTTTAACACCCTATCCTTTCTATGAATGAATACAATGAGAATTCTACCACTTGTTTCCTGTGCTGATTGTATAAGCTCATAATGCTTCTCAGCTGTGTACTGGTGCTCACATGATATGTGTTTTAATTTGTACCTGTGTTCATGTGCTACAAAAAGATTGTAACTTTGGCTTTTATCACTGAAAGAATTTTGTAACCTGGAATGTTTGTAACAGGAAAGCATGTGCTTTTTCTCACATCTGACATTTTCTGTTTATTTATTAGTGCCAACATTGTGGTATAGATATTTTCTTTTCCGTTCGTTGAAGGGCACAGCAGAGATCTTATATATTGGCCATTGGGTTATAGTGCCACCTGTAGGAATAGGACACCAGGCACACAATATAAAAATATAGCCCTGCTGGTGGCCAAATCCAGCAGCTGCTAATCAGTTTTTACCTAGTTTCAGCTCCCTACAGGGAATCTTGGTTCCTTCAACTTTTGCATCACTTTGTGGTGGGGGGTGAGCATTTGTCTTTTTTAGCATTACCTTGGCAGTTGTCGTTCAGTATTGTCTCAGCTCCTCACCTAGGTACTGTTGAGACAACTTGGGATCTTCAGTGTGGGTTATCTGGATGCTCTTTGATTGGGTGGAATTTCTTTCTACCCTGGTAGTCAACTGTGACATCACTATCCTCACTTTAGAGAAGTTTGGCTAGATTTTAACCACCAATAAGTTTTTTCTGTCTCCATCTTTCAGTTAGGAGTACATTGGCCTGGTTCTAGATATGGATCAAGCCAAGGTGTCCCTTCCTTTGGAGAGCTCTTGAAAGCTTTTAGTCTGTTAGGGTTCTGACCTCTTACAGGTGGGCAACGGATCACACCTGAAAGGCTGTTGTGGATATCATGGTATCTTCATGCAAAATAGTTCTGTATACGCAACATCGCAGGCAGATACGTCAAGCCTTGGAAAATAGGATTTATTGTACTTGCCGTAAAATATTTTTCTGTGTTCATTGGACACTGCACTCACCTCTCTGGCTAAAGTGTTACTAAACCCAGGACTCTGCATTTACTATATCTGTTCTCCCACAGTACACAGAGCATGGAAATGCAATTATTTTAGTAAATATAAACCTCTAAATACCTTTTCTCATCAGCAGCATATAGCAGCATTGTGACTTCTATCAGTGTCTAGCAAAGCACTGGTTAAAGCTTGTAGGTGTTTTCTAACTGCCCTATGAGACTGCCAGGCCCCTGACTTTGGACAATGCTGATTGGCCCTGTGCTGATCACATGCACTTTCCCAAGAAACAAAAAACCTCTCTGGCAATACGCACCAAACTGAGCATGTGCAGCCTGACTCCATAGACTCAGTGTTATTAGGAAATTATCAGGTGACAGTGGACGGAGGGGAGGATCAGAGAAGCTAGGATCAAACAGTCTTTTTACACAATGCAGAGGATTAACCCCTTAGGTTCCACAGTGAGTATAACAAACATGCTTTACTGCATATACAAACTGATTTTACTGTTGTGGGTTTAGTAACACTTTAAGTCTGTGATGAGTTATGTATTTTTTTTAATGAACCTCTGTATGACAGACCTGAGTTGCCTCTAGCAAATAAAAGGTTCTGGCTTTTTCTTTGTGCCTGGCATCCTACTCCTGCAGGTGCTAGTATAATCCGATGGTCAAGATTTGTAAAGGATCTCTGTTGTGTCCTAGAGTGAACACGGAGAAAGATTTTACGGTAGTTACAGGAAATCCTATTTTCTCTTATATTCACCAACCGATACAGCTCCTCTCTGTAACTAAATGGGTTGTATAGCCTGCCATTAGGAGAAAATAGCCAAAATTGTTACACAATACACAGAACTTTAATCCCGCCCCATGGGGGCAGGCCCCGTGCTATCAACCCTTCCCACTGCTCCTAGCAGCTTCAGTTTTTATTTTGCCTAGCAAGGAGAATGACCTAGGAAACCATGTGGGCCTCTTGGTCCATGTTTTTGCTGCGTGTTTGCTGCTTTTTGCGAAAGATGAGAGATCCTGAGATCTTCTAACAACTGCCGGCTGGGTGACAGGCTGGTTAATAAAATCCTTGTAGTCTCCCCAGTCTGGCCATTGAGCGTTTGCAGGCCGCAGCTACGGCTCGGCAGGCCACGACATACCTCATGCTCCAGAGGTGGTCGGTGAGCTTCAATGCTTCTCGGTATACATATGACCGGGCTACTGATGTCTGGATCACAGTATACTGGGCCAGTAACCTTCCCTGTAATTGCGCAGGAGTTGGCTACCACGGAATGTCTCCCAGCTCTTCAGGACTGGTAAGTAAGGCTCTCCCTGCTTCGGTGGGGGGAGCAGCTGGGCATTCCCTGGGGGGTCGATTCGGGGCCCACCGCACCTCCTTAGATTCTCTCCCAAGTCCCTATCACCCCTCCTTCCCCCCTCTGAGGGGGGTGTCTGCATGCGCTGCGGGCGGTGTGTGTGGGTTGCTGTTTCTCACCTGTGGGGCTCTGTGCGGTTGCTGTTCAGTCCTGGTCCAGATCTAGGGGTCCAAAAAAGGCAGTTGTTGTGGAGGATGTCTTTGTGTCAGCAGGCAGTTTGTTTATATTTTTTGCTCTTTTCACCTCATGGCGCCGTTCCGGCGGCCATCTTGGATTTGGGAAAGGTATAGATTGCCCTAGGAAGATTCAGTAGCCATTTTCCCTGGGATTCCTATGGATTACATTGGCAGCCATTTTGTGAAAGCAAAAAAGCTTTCTTCACTGCTGGTCTCTTGTGACAGCTTGCAATGTGCTTTCTCTTGTCGCTTCCTGTATTCCCTGTGTGTGAGGGACACTGGATGGCTATGTGTGGAACGCTGAAGCTGTTCTGCAGACCATTGCACTGCTGTTAGAGCTGCTGCTGCTGACACAGTTTTTTCTCCTCTCTGCATCTGGGAACCTCCTAGGGACTACAGGCACTGTTGTTGGCATTCACAGAACACCCCAGGGTGGTGAGTCTAGTGCTAAGCACCCCCCACCCCCCCACGCGGTGGCAGCAGGAGGGTGGGACCTTCACTGTCCTAAGTCCCCTTGCAGGTGGCAGACAGGATAGGGTCAGCATGGCTTCAGAAACTGGTGTTTCTTCCCCGAAATCCAGGCTATAGCAATCGGGTCACCTGTGGTTAGTGTGGTGCGCATGGACACCCTGGCGGCGTTCCTGGACTCCTATGTTGCTAAGATAGAAGTGGCACGTGGCAGGTAAGGTGCACGTAAGAGGTCCCTGCCCCCCCATCCTCTGGGGAAAGCTCTGATGCAGACTCGGGCCCTGCTGCGGCTGGAGACCCCTGCTCTGACCATCAAACATGGCTGACCTGGACCGTAAGGACAGTGAGGATGATTCCCCGTCCTGGTCCGGGCGCGACAAGGCGCTTGTTAGAGCACTTATCACAGCTGTGCGTGAAGATTCAGGAGCCAGCGGATTCCTCTTCTGATGTACCGGTCCCTTTCAGGTCCCACAAGCCACCGGTCCCTTTTGGGTCCCACAAACCAGCACATTCACCTAAGGTGTTCCCGTATTTGACTTATTTTGACAAATTCATCTACAGGGAATGGGGTCGCCCGCAACGGACCTTTTCGGTCGCCAAAAACTTGGCGGTGCGCTACCCCTTTGAGGAAAGCCTTCTCAAAAAGTGGTCGGCTCCTCCGGTCGTGGACCCCCCAGTGTCTAGGTTAAATAAAGTAACCACGATCCCGGTTGAGGGGACTCCTGCATTCAAGGATCCCACGGACAAGAAGGCCGAAGCAGTGGCTCGTTCCTTGTTTACAGTTGTGGGGTCAGCCGTGTGACCTGTACTGGCATCCGCACTAGTGTCGCAAGACACTGACTGAGTGGTCAAAACTTTTGCACCGCGAATTGGGAGAGCAAAATGCCTCCCCTGTCTGTGTGGAGTTATTAAAAATGCCACGGGTGGTAAGAGTAGACTACTCCCACAGGCCAGGAAGGCTAAGGAGCCACGCCGCAGGCAAGGGCCCTCCTTTTCCGCTCACAAACGGCTTTTTAGTCCGCCCGGTGCTTCGGCAAAACGACCCCAGCCCGACAGGACGCCCACGGACGGTCAGAAGCGTCCCTGGAACCGCCAGCCTAACAAGCCTGCGAACAAAAGTGCTACCGCATGAAGGTCTGCCCCCACCCACATCTCGGGTGGGGGGTCACTTTCGGGAGTTTGTAGCCCGTTGGACCTCCCAGTTATCCGACCAATGGGTCTGCGACCTGATTTCTACAGGCTACAAGATAGAGTTTCTCTGTTGGCCGCAAAACAGATTCTTCCCCTCCAGCATACCCGTGTCCCCGGTTTGCCGGGAGGCCCTGTTAGGTGCAGTGAGGGACTTGCTGAATCAGGGTGTGATCGTACCAGTTCCGGAATCGGCATCCTTCCAATGTCCAATCCTTCACCCTGCTTTACCATCGCTGGCTTTAACGGCCTGGCTATTGAAAGCCAGGTATTGAGGAACAGGGGTCTGTCAGACTCTGTGATTCCAACTATGCTGAGGGCATGGAAATCTTCTTCCAGGAAGATATACCATCGTACTTGGAAGCCTACATCTCCATGTGTGAGGAGAAAGGGTGGCATCCGCGCTCCTTCTCTATATCCAGGATCCTGCTGTTTCTTCAGCAAGGTGTAGACCAAAGGTTGGCATTGAGCACCATAAAGGGGCAGATTTCAGCTCTGGCTGTCTTTTTTTTCAAATACACCTGGCGTCTCACTCATTAGTGAGTACCTTTGTGCAGGGGGTGCGACATGTAGTCCCTCTGGTGTGTCCTCCGTGGGATTTGAACCTGGTGTTGTCGGCGCTTCAGAAGCCGCTGTTTGAGAATATCAGGGAGTTTCCTCTGCTAACCCTTTCAAAGAAGGTGGTCTTTCTGGTGGCCATCACATCGGCCAGGAGGGTTTCGTAACTGGCGGCCTTGTCCTGCAAGTGGCCTTATCTGGTCATCCACAGGGATAAGGTGGTGTTGCGTCCTCAACCGTCCTTTCAACCTAAGGTGGTCTCGGCCTTTCATATCAATGAGGACATTGTATTTCCATCATTGTATCCTAAGCCGAAGCACCCCAAGGAGGTGGCCCTTCACACTCTGGATGTGGTTAGGGCTCTGAAGGTGTACTTGTCTGCCACAGCTTCCTTTCGGAAGTCAGACTCACTGTTTGTTTCGGTGGCTGGTTTTAAGAAGGGCATGGCGGTCTCGTCGGCCACCATTTCTAGGTGGATCAGACAGATTGTAGTCCAAGCCTACTCATTGAAGGGGCAGGTGCCTCCCTTTCCAGTCACGGTCCACTCTACAAGAGCAATCGGAACGTCTTGGGCCTTCCGACACCAAGGGTCTGCCGCTCAGGTGTGTAAAGCGGTGACCTGGTCGTCTGCCCATACGTTTACCAAGTTCTACAAGGTAGACATCAGCGCATCGGCTAACGCCTGTTTTGGCCGCAAAGTTTTGCAGGCGGTCGTGTAGTTGCAATTGAATTTTTTCCTGTTTTTTTTTTTTATAAAAAAGCAGTACTGTTTTGGTTAATGCACTGTTGCATTACTTCCGCAATGTGGCAGTCTTGGGGGATCACTCCTGTTGAGGATACCCGGTTATATAGTGTTGTTCCACACGCTGCTGTTTTTTTGTGGGTTTAGTTTCACTAGTTCCCACTTGCCATGGTGGATGAAGTTTTTATGCTGTTTTTCCCACCCCTCGTTTGGCACTGCTTGGGGACGTCCCATTTAGTTAGAGAGGAGCTGTGTCGGTCGGTGAATATAAGGGAAAATAGGATTTTTTGTACTCCACCATAAAATCCTTTTCTCTGTAATTCACCGACCGACACAGCACCCACCCCTCCTTTTTTTCTACGTTATATTGCTTGTTGACTTACTGAAGCTGCTAGGAGCAGTGGGAAGGGTTGATAGCACGGGACCCGCCCCCATGGGGCGTGATTAAAGTTCTGTGTATTGTGTAACAATGTTGCCTAGTTTCTCCTAATGGCAGGCTATACAACCCATTTAGTTACAGAGAGGAGCTATGTCGGTCGGTGAATTACAGAGAAAAGGATTTTATGTTGAGTACAAAAAATCCTATTTTATCTTTTATGGCCTACCATTTACTGACCCCTCACCAACTCTGGTCTATCAAGGTATGTTGTAAACTTTCTGGTATTCAAACAGTTAAAACAAGTTTATGGCTGCAGCCGACTTCCTGAATCTTCTATGCTGAGTCCTGCAGGTTTGTGAAGTGCTTGGAACAATTAACCACTTAAGGACCGCCGTATTGCCATTGTACGTCATCACAATGGCACAGGCAGGCACAAGCACGTACATGTACGTGCCTGCCTTCCAGCGGGTGGGGGGTCCGATCGGACCCCCTCCCGCTGGATACGGCGGTCCGTTTCCCTCCAGCAGCGATCCGTGATGAGGGGATGGCCGTTGGTTTCTGGCCACCCCCTCTGGATCGCTCCTGGCCAATGACGAACTTCCTCCCACTGTGTATTGTTTACACAGGAAGGAGGAAGTGATGTCATTCTCCTCGGGGCGGCTTTTTGACCGGACTACAAGCAGAAGACTAATAGTAAGTGTGCACCAACACTACACTGACATGTAGGTACACACAGGCACACAAACCCCCCCCCGATCGCCCCCCGATGCCCCCCCTCCCCCCCAGTCACAGTGTCACTGATTGCAGTGATCATTTCTTTACTGATCACTGTATTCAGTGTCAGTTGTGACAGTAAAAACTGTCAGGGCAGTTAGTGTTAGGTCCAGGGTAGCCCCCTATCACCCCCCAATAAAGATGTAACCCCTGATTGCCCCTAGAGTTAACCCTTTCACCCCCTTTTGCCAGTGTCACTAAGCGATCATTTTTCTGATCGCTGCATTAGTGTCGCTACTGTCGCTAGGTAGCTAGTTATTTTTTTAGGTTCACCGCCAGGTTTTTATAGCGCTAGGTACCCCGATATACTACCCAATAACCCAATAACCCCCTGATTGCCGCTAGTTAACCCTTTCACCCCCTTTTGCCAGTGTCACTAAGCGATCATTTTTCTGATCGCTGCATTAGTGTCGCTAGTGTCGTTAGGTAGCTAGTTATTTTTTAGGTTCCCGTTAGGTACCCCCATATACTACCCGATAATGGTTTTAACCCCCTGATTCCCCCTAGTTAACACTTTCACCAGCGATCACAGTATAAGTGTCACTGGTGACGCTGGTTAGCCAGTTAGTTATTTAGGTTCCCCGTCAGGTTTTTATATAGCGCCAGGGACCCCCATATACTACCTAATAAAAATTTGAACCCCCTGATTGCCCCTAGTTAACCCTTTCACCACTGATCACCGTATAAGTGTTACGGGTGACTCTGGTTAGTTTGTTTTTTATAGCATCAGGGCACCCACCATTTATTACCCAATAAAGGTTTAACCCCCTGATCACCCGACGGGTGATATCAATTAGGTTTTAGGGTCAGGGTCTGCGTCACCCCAGGCAGCGCTAGGTTAGTGCCAGTACCGCTAACACCCACACGCAAAGCATAAACCTCCCGTAGTGGTATAGAATCTGAACAGATCAATATCTGATCTGATCAGATCTATACTAGCGTCCCCAGCAGTTTAGGGTTCCAAAAAAACGCATTGTTAGCGGGATCAGCCCAGATACCTGCTAGCACCTGTGTTTTGCCCCTCCGCCCAGCCCACCCAAGTGCAGTATCGATCGATCACTGTCACTTACAAAACACTAAACACATAACTGCAGCGATCGCAGAGTCAGGCCTGATCCCTGCCATCGCTAACAGTTTTTTTGGTAGCATTTTATATTTAAATCCGGAAGGCAGTGCTTGGTTTTCGGGGTCCCATACGTGGCTAGGCCCAAAAAGTCCCCCACATGTGGTATCCCCGTACTCAGGAGAAGCAGCAGAATTTATTTTGGGGTGTAATTTGACTTATGCCCATAGCATGTGTGAGCAATATATCATTTAGTGACAACTTTGTGCAAAAAAAAAAAAAAAGTTTGTAATATTCCCGCAACTTGTGACAAAATATAAAATATTCCATGGACTCAACATGCCTCTCAGTAAATAGCTTGGGGTGTCTACTTTCCAAAATTGGGTAATTTTGGGGGGTTTTGTGCTATTTTGGCATTTTATTGCCTTCGAAACTGTGATAGGTAGTGAGGAGTGTGAAATCAAAAATTTGCACCCTTAGAAATCCTGAAGGTGGTGATTGGTTTTCGGGGTGCCGTGCGCAACTAGACTTCCAAAAAGTCCCACACATGTGGTATCCACATACTCGGGAGAAGTAGCGGAATATATTTTGGGGTGCAATTCCACATATAACCATGGCATGTGTGAGCAATATATCATTTAGTGACAACTTTTTGTATAAAATTTTTTTTTATTTTTTTTTTGTCATTATTCAATCCCTTGGGACAAAAAAAAAATATTCAATGGTCTCAACATGGCCCTCAGCAAATAGCTTGGGGTGTCTATTTTCCAAAATGGGGTCATTTGGGGGGGTTTTGTGCCATCTTGGCATTTTATGGCCTTCAAAACTGTGATAGGTAGTGATAGGTAGTGAGGATTAAAATAAAAAATGTATGCCCTTAGAAATCCTGAAGGCGGTGCTTGGATTTCGAGGTCCCGTACGCGGCTAGGCTCCCAAAAAGTCCCACACATGTGGTATCCCTGTACTCAGGAGAAGCAGCAGAATGTATTTTGGGGTGTCATTTCACATATGCCCATAGCATGTGTGAGCAATATATCATTTAGTGACAATTTTGTGCAAAAAAAAAAAAAGTTTGTAATATTCCTGCAACTTGTGGCAAAATATAAAATATTCCATGGACTCAACATGCCTCTCAGTAAATAGCTTGGGGTGTCTACTTTCCAAAATGGGGTCATTTTGGGGGGTTTTGTGCTATTTTGGCTTTTTATGGCCTTCGAAACTGTGATAGGTAGTGAGGGGTGAAATCAAAAATTTGCACCCTTAGAAATCCTGAAGGTGGTGATTGGTTTTCGGGGTGCCGTGCGCGACTAGACTCCCAAACAGTCCCACACATGTGGTATCCCATACTGGGGAGAAGTAGCGGAATATATTTTGGGGTGCAATTCCACATATAACTATGGCATGTGTGAGCAATATATCATTTAGTGACAACTTTTTGTAAAATATATATATATATTTTTTGTCATTATTCAATCCCTTAGGACAAAAAAAAAAAATATTCAATGGGCTCAACATACCCATCAGCAATTTCCTTGGGGTGTCTACTTTCCAAAATGGGGTCATTTGGGGGGTTTGTACTGCCCTGCCATTTTAGCACCTCAAGAAATGAGATAGGCAGACATAAATTAAAAGCTGTGTAAATTCCAGAAAATGTACTCTAGTTTGTAGACGCTATAACTTTTGCGCAAACCAAAAAATATACGCTTATTGACATTTTTTTTACTAAAGACATGTGGCTGAATAAATTTTGCCCTCAATGTATGACTAAAATTTAGTTTATTCGATTTTTCTTATAACAAAAAGAAGAAAATATCTTTTTTTTTTCAAAATTTTCGCTCTTTTTCCATTTATATCGCAAAAAATAAAAATCGCAGAGGCAATCAAATACCATCAAAAGAAAGCTCTATTTGTGGGAAGAAAAGGACGTAAATTTCGTTTGGGTGCAATATTGCATGACCACGCAATTACCAGTTAAAGCAGTGCAGTGCGAAATTGGAAAAAGACCTCTGGTCCTTAAGGTGTTTATTGGTCAGGGGCTGAAGTGGTTAAGGAGCATCCTTTCCCCAATATACTCTTCTGACAGTGAACATAGCAGTGCTAAGCTCTGAGCATTTCCAGGTTTAGAGCTACAGTTTTGGATAAAAAGTCAATCAATTCTATGCTTGATCAGCTTGATTAGAGGGTAAGGGGAGATATTGGGGGTCTAATAGGCCCTTGACATTTCCATAAAGAACCTGTTGCCTGCCAATGCTATAACAAAGGGGGCTTGTTAGGCCCTTGTGATAACAATACATTTACATGAAAAAATTGTTTAAAAGATTAAATTATAATAAAATTAATAAAAATAGACCCTTTTTTAAAGGCAACCTCATCGCCCTTGCACACACACACATGAATGCAAAATTTCACATAGGACATGCATGCTTATGTAAACAGTTGCACATTACATTTTGGTTATCACTGCAAATCACGTAGTGAGAGCAATATTTCTAGGGTCATCATTCATGGTTCATTATAAACTGAAGACCTGCAAAAAGCTTTTAAAGTGTAACTTGGACCATGTCGATTTTTGCCATTCACCACCCTTGCGTTTGTTAACCATTTACTCCATGCAACCCCGTGTTTCATATTTTTACCAAAAAACTGGGTATTGTGTTTATGTGAACTAAAATTTCCTAGTGTGTTTCTTCCTTAAAATATTTATTTTATTACAGTTGTGCAAAAATATTGTAACACAACAGTTGCAACAGCCACATTATTTTTCTACAGAGAAAATATAGAATTTTTATGATTTTAAGTGGGTTTCTACCAAAAAAATGCAGAATTTTAAGTGTGTGAAATTAAACAAATTGCTTCAGTAGAGAAGTGTTTTAATTCTCTTGTGATGATTTTTGTTTCAGGAGATGCTCTTAAAGGGAATTTTGAATATTACGGAGGCTAACGGCAACATTGTACCTTTGAAATACTTGACCTTTCCCCTTCAGCAAAGTACAGAAGGAGTGACTGGTACAGTACAGAAATCTCCTGGCTCTGCCACTGGAAAAATGAGTGGATTCTTCAAAAGAACTAAAGTTTGGCACAGTAAAGATATGCATGGTGACACCTTACTTTCATCATGGCACATCGCACCTATCCATTTACCATTGGTTGGCCAAAACTGTTGGCCACACATGTCGGATGGATTTAGTTTCACGATGTGGTTGAAAATGGAGTACAGTCTGGATTTGGAATATTTGATTAAAGGAAAACACCTTAAGAAAAGGACTAAGACGGTTCCCATTCAAATGCATAATAAAGGTAGGATATCACTGGGCATCATTTCTATGCCAGTTTTAAAACCTATATAGGCTCTTTGCAATAGAAAATTCCATACAAATTGTAAGTTAGAACTTCAGAACCAGAACACTAACTTCTAATAAATACTATGCAACACCATGTGTTGAAATTAAAACAAAGCAAAACATATAAACAGTTTTAAAAAAAAGAGTCCTGTGTTCAATGTTATACATTTGACTAATGGCGGTGATTTTAAAATCTATCAAGTGAGAAAATCATTTGCATAAATCTGATGTGAATAACGCCACAGAAATAAGTGAAATGCACACTCACCAGAAGATAAACCTCTATAAAATTATGTATGATCACTTTTCTGTTAAAGGCAGTGACTATATATCTTCTGGAATAATAAGTATAATTGTCCTATTCAATAAAATGTAGCAAACATGTCGCTGTACTATAATTACATTTTTGCATTTTTAAGCTACTGTGATATGCCTTGTTAAAGAATCATTTACTTGTATTATCTTTTTATTGATTTTCCAATATATATTTACAAATACACAGAATACCACAAATAAATAAGTAGAAAAATAGAGAGGGGGGGATTAAGACTAAAACGATGGGGGGGGGTTTAAGTAAATGCCACTGCACATTCAAAATAATAGAAGTACATAAACTAATTTGATGTGTACAGTGTGGATGGAAAGTATTCAGACCCCCTTAATTTTTTCACTATGTTATGTTTGGGTGGCACAGTTGTGTAGTGGGTAGCACTCTCACCTAGCAGTAAAAAGGGTCGCTGGTTCGAATTCCAACCACGACACTACCTGCCTGGAGTTTGCATGTTCTCCCTGTGCTTGCGAGGGTTTCCTCTGGGTACGGTTTTCTGCCACACTCCAAAAACATGTAGGTAGGTTAATTGGCTTCTGTCCAAAATTGGCCCTAGTATGAGAGTTGGGGACCTTGGATTGTGGACTCCTTAAGGGTAGGGGCCGATGTGATTGTGCAATGCTGATTAAATTAATGGCGCTATATAGGTACCTTAAAATAAAATAGGGTTAATTGTGGACAAGCATCCACACTCACTCAGATTGAACTAGATGGACTGGTGTCTTTATTCAACCTTACTATGTAACTATATTGCAGCCATTTTCTAAAATCATTTAAGTTAATTTTTTTCCTCATTAATGTATACACAGCGCCCCATATTGACAGAAAAACACAGAATTGTTGAAATTTTTGCAGATTTATTAAAAAAGAAAACTGAAATATCACATTGTCCTAAGTATTCAGACCCTTTGCTCAGTATTTAGTAGAAGCACCCTTTTGAACTAATGCAGCCATGAGTCTCTTTGGGAAAGATGCAAAAAGTTTTTCAAACCTGGATTTGGGAATCCTCTGCCATTCCTCCGTGCAGATCCTCTCCAATTCTGTCAGGTTGGATGGTAAACGTTGGTGGATAGACATTTTTAGGTCTGTCCAGAGATGCTCTATTGGATTTAAGTCGGCTCCGTGACTGGGCCATTCAAGAACAGTCACGGAGTTGTTGTGAAGCCACTCCTCTGTTATTTTAGCTGTGTGCTTAGGGTCATTGTCTTGTTGGAAGGTAAACCTTTGGCCCAGTCTGAGGTCCTGAGCACTTCGGAGAAGGTTTTCATCCAGGATATCGGTTTACTTGGCTGCCTTCATCTTTCCCTCGATAGCAACCAGTCGTCCTGTCCATGCAGCTGAAAAACACTCCCACAGCATGATGCTGCCACCACCATGTTTCACTGTTGGGACTGTATTGGACAGGTGATGAGCAGTGCCTGGTTTTCTCCACACATACTGCTTAGAATTAAGGCCAAAAAGTTCCATCTTGGTCTCATCAGACCAGAGAATCTTATTTCTCACCATCTTGGTGTCCTTCAGGTGTTTTGTAGCAAACTCTATGCAGGCTTTAATGTGTCTTGCACTGAAAGGCTTCTATCAGGCCACTCTGCCATAAAGCCCCAACTGGTGGAGGGCTGCACTGATGGTTGACTTTCTACAACTTTCTCCCATTTGCTTACTGAATCTCTGTAGCTCAGCCACAGTGATCTTTGGGTTCTTCTTTACCTCTCTCACCAAGGCTCTTCTTCCCCGATAGCTCAGTTTGGAAGGGTCCTGGTCATCTCAAGCATCTTCCATTTAAGGATTATGGAGGCCACTGTGCTGTTAGGAACCTTAAGTGCAGCAGAAATTTTTTAACCTTGGCCAGATCTGTACCTTGCCGCTATTCTGTCTCTAAGCTCTTCAGGCAGTTCCTTTGACGTCGTGATTGTCATTTGCTCTGACATGCACTGTGAGCTGTAAGCTTATATAGACAGGTGTGTGGCTTTCCTAATCAAGTCCAATCAGTATAATCAAACACAGCTGGACTCAAATGAAGATGTAGAACCATCTCAAGGATGATCAGAAGAAATGAACAGCACCTGAGTGTCACAGCAAAGGGTCTGAATACTTAGGACCATGTGATATTTCCATTTTTCTTTTTTTTTTATTATTCTGCAAAAATGTCAACAATTCAGTGTTTTTCTGTCAATATGGGGTGATGTGTGTACATTAATGAGGAAAAAAAAAGGGAACTTAAATGATTTTAGCAAATGCCTGCAATATAACCGAGTGAAAAATGTAAGGGGGTCTGAATACTTTCCGTTCCTACTGTATACAACTGTTTGCTCATATAAATGTGTTTCTGCTGGGGATAAAAATATATGAAACTAGTTAAACATTAAAAAAAAAAAAACACCTTTGTGATATTTGTTACTGGTAGAAGAAAGCAAACTGGGTTGAATAAATGGACTATATCATTTTATCCTGACAGCACATTTTATAAACAATAAGGCCGCGTACACACGGGCGGACTGTCTGTCCAACTTTCAGCGGACAGTCCGCTCGTGTGTGGGCTTCAGCGGACTTTTTCAGCGGACAGTCTGGCGGACTAAGTCTTTCGGAATTTCCGTAATATTGTCCGTCCAAATTTGGTTTCAGTGGACAGTCCGCTCGTGAGTAGGCAAGTTGGACGGACTAAGTATGGCGCATGCTCAGAAAGGATTTACACGGCCGAAGGTTGCATTGCAATGTATTGGACGTCGTATTTCTAGTCCCGTCGTACGTGCTGTACACGTCATCTCGCAAGCTTTCAACGGACTGTCTGTTCATCGTGTGTGGTCAAGTCCGTTCATTCAAAAGTAGGACGGACTGTCTGTCGGATTGTCTGGCGGACTTAGTTGGCCAGACAGTCCGCATGTGTGTACGCGGCCTTAGTTTCACCAAAGTTGTGATGCTGACCGTAGACCTACAGATCTATTTTCCAGATTAGATGGCATATGGAGAAAGATATTTAACAGTTCTCTATAGTATTTTAATCTGCAGTTTGACTAATGCATTAAAGTTGGCCATGTTTAAAAAAATGTAATTGCCAGTATGTCTCTTGCTGCAATACTAGTGTCATGGACCTGGAACAAGTATGCAGCAGCATGAGTCAAAGGTGGACTCAAATCCCGATGTGCCTTTTTATCATCAGGACAGCCAGGCAACTATCATTTACTGTAAAACTGTTGGCTATGGCAACAAACACTGTTCTAAGAACAGGTTTCCTGACCTCACACCTATATGCCCTATTGTCTTTTTCTTCTGGATAAGTTCATTAACACTACATTAATCATGCTGTCATGCAATTTCATATGCTGTGCTTTTTCTGCTCAACACTTATAAAATTTATCCTCTTTAAGTTTTAGAGGGTTTTTTGGTTGACTTCTAAATGTCTTAATTTGCAGAAGCTGACAATTCTGTTGGACTAGATGGTTCCAGTAATGACAGGCTTGTAGATGATGGTTGCATACATCTGCTCTCCATGGGTTCTAAAGTACTGATGATGCAGATCTGGGTTTGCATGACAACAGGACGGCTTATTTTCAGGTACTTGAGTTTTTTTTTTTTTTTTAAGTTTATCTAAACCTAAAACACTAAATAATGCAGATCATCTGTCCTTAGTTGTGGTGGCTGGAATAGTTTTCTTTTCTCAGACTTTTCCTTTTTAACCCTGTGATCCTTCCAGTAACACGCTGATGGTACTATGGTGACGATGCTCGTTCACTGTACTGTATCGATGGAGAGAGCAGTGTTGTCACTCTAGGCTGCTCCTCCTGATGTGGTTTACAGAACACATTCCCTTCATTTAGTCTCCATAACATGGTGGAGGTGTTCTGTAGTGCATAGTTGAAAACTGGAATAGGGCTGATAACACTGCTTGAGATTTCAGTGCAGCAAAGGCAGAGTGTAATTTCTCCCAATGCAATATTTACATAATTTGCACAACCCTGTCATTGTAGGGGTCGTGCAATATCATTTTTCGGCTGCCTTTCAGGTTGGTAGCCAATATCGGGTGCTGCTATTCTGCATGTCGTTGCCTGCCATCAGATGCAGCGTGTCACTTGCCACTGTCTGGCAGATGCCAGATTGTGCTGGATTGCGGCCCATTCTTGGAAGAACATCATATGAGGTCCTCCCAGAACAATCAGGATCCCACCTGACCATCATTTTAAGAGATATAACAAAATACTTTAAATGGTATATTCTAGAGGCCAAAAGAGAGCAAGTAACAGAAGTTATTGTTAGTGTTGTCACCTTTAGTATTCTTGGCAAGCCTGCTGGAACAAAGAGCTCATACAAAAATGATTTTCTTATCGTACATCACGGGACATAGAGCCATAGTAATTATTATGTGGGTTATAAGCCACCTTCAGGTGATGGACACTGGCACGCCTTCAGACAAAAAGTGACCTCCCTATATAACCCCTCCCACTACTGGGCGTACCTCCGTTGTTTTGCCAGTGTCTAAGGTGTTGGTCACGAGTAAAGATGTGCTGTGCTGAGCTCTTCTGGAGCAATCCTTGCTGGAGCTAGCCATACTTACTGGAGCCATTCAGAGTGTCTCTTCTGGCCAAATAGAATGGTACGCAGGTCTTGTATCCGAAGAAACTAGGTTTTGCCTGTCAATGCTTCTGTTTTTAGAGAGCTGGACCCCGGGATCCAGTACTTTTTGGTAGTAAGGCCATAAAGTTTTACTGGCGAGGTGCTGTTGCAGGTCCAGGTAAAGTTAAGTGGAGTTTTCTAAGATTTCTTTCTTTTTTTTTTTTGTTATGAATGCCTCCTTTAACCACTTCCCACCCGGCCAATGTACATATACGGCCGGGTGGGAGCTCTCTACTTCTGAGAGGATGTTCAGGAACGTCCTTCAGAAGGAGGGGGATCGCGCGCGTGCCCGCGCAGCCCCAATGTGCTCATGTCACCCGGACACAGCGCATCTCGGATCGGCAGGAGGGCTCTGTGATTGGCCCTCCTGATCACATTACGGCCGCGTCCAATCACGGCCGTCATGTGATGTAAACAAACAGCCGGTTGCCAGGCAATCGGCTCTCCTCTCCTCACACAGAAGTCGTCGCTGAAGAGAGGAGAGCAGATCGCTAGACATGTGCAAAAGGAAAAAATTTGTTTCATTTCTTTTAATTAATTAATTTCGTTTAGTTATATTCGTTAAATTTGTTAAATTCCTTTTTGTATTTAGTTTAGTTTTCTGCCGAATTCGAAAAATCTGTCACATTCGAAAATATTTCAACCAAATTCGAAAATATTTCTACCGAATTCGAAATGATTTCAACATGATTCGAAATTATTTCAACCGCATTCGAAACTATTTCGACTGGATTCGAAAATATTTAGCGACCCAACTTTAGGGCCATGTATCTCGGGGGCACTTGATGCTAGAAATTTGGATATGTTGTAGTGCTAGTTCTATTGTGTTTGCATACCAAATTTGGTGTTTCTAGCTATAAGTGACCCCGAGATATGTGGCCCCAAATTCGGGTCGCAAAATGTCATTCTCTGCTGCAGAAAAGTACTTTCATATTGCCCATATCTGGGGTTGCTTGGTGGCAGGTGACGTGGCAAGTGGACAATCCACAACTTGGTCACATGGCACTCGTGTCAGGTCACGTGGCACTAGTGTCAGGTCACGTGGCACTCGTGGCAGGTGTCGTGGCAAGTGGACAATACTCAACTTGTGGCAGGTGACGTGGCAAGTGAACAATACACAACTTGTAGCAGGTGACGTGGCAAGTGGACAATACACAACTTGTGGCAGGTGACGTGGCAAGTGGACAAATACAATACACAACTTTTGGCAAGTGGACAATGACATACAGCATATGCACTTGCCTTGCGATCCACATCCGTGACTTCTTCAATCAGGCATGCTGACAACTTCATTGATACCATAAATATAAATTAAATAAGATGTGTGTGTTTTTTTTGCACTGGTACACTGCAAGTATGAAAAGTTGATGTGACAGATGTATATAAGTAAGTATAAGTAACTAACCATCTTCCAAAATTTCTAATTCAAATCGAAAAGATTAGAATAGGATAGAAAAAAAATAATTTAATAGAATATACAACCATCTTCTGAAATTCAAATTTGAATAGAATAAATTAGAATTTCGAATAGTATAAATTCAAATTTTTAAATGAATTAATTTTAAATTTGGATAGAAAAGATTATAATAAAATAGAAAATAGACTAGAAAAACGATAGAACAGAATAGAATATATTATATTTTATTCTGTTCTATTGTTTTTCTAGTCTTTTTTCTTTTATATTCTATTAAAATCTTTTCTATTAAAATCGAAATCATTATATAATAAATTCGAATTTCGGAAGATGGTTTTTTATATATATATATATATATATATATATATATATATATATATATATATATATATATATATATATTATACATTTCTGACATTTGAATTTCATATAGAATGAATTCCAATAGAAAAGATTAGAATAGAGAATAGACTAGAACAATAGAATATAGATACTATCTATTTCATTTTTAATTTTTTAGCATTTTGCCATTTGTTTTAATCAGATCTCCTGCAGACTATTAGCATCTATTTCATTTTTTGCAGATCTCCTGCAGACAATTAGCATCTATTTCATTTTTATTTTTATTTTTTTGCATTAGAACAGCCATTTCCTTTAGATATAGATGCTAATAGTCTGCAGGATATCTGCAAACAATGAAATATATGTTATTATACTGCAGAAAATCTGATGGAAATAAATAGAAATCTCCAAAAAAAAAATGAAATTGATTCTAACAGTCTGCAGGAGATCTGCAAAAAAAAGAAGTGAAATTACTGTTAATAGTCTACAGGAGATCTGCTAAAAAAAATAGATGCTAATGGTCTGCAGGAGATCTGGTTAGAAAACAAAATAGATAATTATAGTCTGCAGGAGATCTGCAAAAAATTTAAATAGATGCTAATAGTCTGCAGGAGATCGTATGGAAACAAATAGTAATCTGCAAAAGAAATTAAAAATGAAATAGATATCATCTATATTCTATTCTGTTCTATTGTTTTTCTAGTCTATTCTAATCTTTTCTATTCAAATTCGAATTCATTCTATACGAAATTCGAATGTCAGAAAGAAATATATATATATATATATATATATATATATATATATATATATATATATATATATATATATATATATATATATATATATATATATATATATATATATATATATATATATATATATAAAACCACCATCTTCCGAAATTCGAATTTAGTATATAATGATTTCGATTTTAATAGAATATAAAAGAATAGACTAGAAAAACAATAGAACAGAATAAAATATAATATATTCTATGTTCTATCATTTTCTAGTCTATTTTCTATTTTATTATAATCTTTTCTATCAAAATTTAAAATTAATAAAAAAAATTTAATTCATACTATTCGAAATTCAAATTTATTCTATTTGAAATTTGAATTTCAGAAGATGGTTGTATATTCTTTCTATTTTATTCTATTAAATTATATTTTTTTCTAATCTTTTCTATTTGAATTAGAAATTTTGGAAGATGGTTAGTTACTTGTATACATCTGTCACATCAACTTCTCATACTTGCAGTGTACCAGTGCAAAAAAACACACACATCTTATTTCATTTATATTACTTTTCTGCAGAAGAGAATGACATTTTGTGACCCGACTTTAGGGCCCCGTATCTTTGGGCCACTTATAGCTAGCAACCCCAAATTTGGATATATTGTAGTGCTAGTTTTACTGCATACCAAATTTGAGGTTCCTATCTATAAGTGGCCCCGAGATACGTGGCCCCAAAGTTGGGTCGCAAAATGTCATTTTTCGAATTTGATTCGAATTTCGTTTGAATTCGTTAACATTGTAATTCGGTAATTCGGATGCATCCGAATGTCCGAAGAATGAAAATTCATCCGAATTTCGATTAGTAACGAAACGAAATGCACATGTCTACAGATTGCTGCAGCCGGCTGATGATCAGTGAGTATGAGCTGTTTTTACAGCTTTTTACTAACTGATCACGAGTCTAGTATAAACCTACAGTGTAAACACACGTCACCACACATGTCCCCAAAACACACATGTCCCCAAATAATAAAAAGACATGTCCCCAAATAAAAAAACACATGTCCCCCACATATGTCCCACTAAAATCACATGTTCCAATTATTATCTGCACACATATGTACGTGATCACCTGCACACATATGTACATGATCATTTGCGTAGATATATCCGTGATCACACAAACCAATTATTATACACTTAACGTTTTTTTTTTACCAAAAACATGTAGCAGAATACATTTTGGCTTAAATTTATGACAAAATTTGATTTTATTGGATTTCTTTTAAAATAGAAAAAAGAAAATATTGTTTTTTTTTTCAAATTTCCGCTTTTTTGCGCTTTTATCGCAAAAAATAAAAAATGGAGCCGTAAATAAATACCACCAAAATAAAGCTCTATTTGTGCAAACAAAATGATAAAAATTTCATTTGGGTACAGTGTAGCATGACCGCGCAATTGTCATTGAAAGTGCGAGAGCGATGAAAGCTGAAAATTGGGCTGGGAAGGAAGGGGGCGAAATTGCCCTGTATTGTAGTGGTTAACCACTACAGATCCGCGCTATTGCCAAATGACGGCATTAGCGCGGACCTACATTTCCGGGACTACGTCTATTGACGTCGTCCCGGTTACGAGCGGCCTGCGCGCCCCCTGAGGGGCGTGCGCGGCGCGCTCTGTGATCGGCGAGTCCGTGAGACTCGCCTGATCACCGATCCGTGTAAGGGGTCGATCCCGACCCCTTATCACGTGATCAGCTGTCAGCCAATGACAGCTGATCATGTGATAGAACGGAGCCGGTAATCGGCTATTATTCCTCCTCGCGCTGACAGTGCGAGGAGAGAAAAAAAAAGCCGATCACCGGCGGCCGTGATCGGGACATCAGTCCCGATCACGGCCATCAATACAAGGGACCACCTGCCACCTGCCTGTGCCCACCTGCCTCCCGCAGTGCCATCCTGAAGTAAAATAAAAGCAAAAGTAAGTACCCCCCGTCAGTGCCCCCCGTCAGTGCCCATAGTGCCCACAGTGCCACCCACAGTGCCACCCCACAGTGCCACCCAATCTGCCTCAAAGGTGCTGCACCCCAGTGCCGCCCATCAGTGCCCAGCAGTGCCGCCCATCAGAGCCACCTATCAGTGCCACCTATCAGTGCCCATCAGTCCCATCTATCTGTGGTACCTATCAGTGCCATCTTATCTGTGCCCATCTTTGCCCATCAGTGCCGCCTTATCTGTGCCTATTAGTGCCGCCTTAACTATGCCTATCAGTGCCCACCGGTGCAGCCTATCAGTGCCCACCAATGCAGCCCATCAGTGCCCACCAATGCAGCCCATCAGTGCCCACCAATGCAGCCTATCAGTGCCGCCTAATCAGCGCACTTCAATGAAGGAGAAAAATGACCCGTTTGCAAAATTTTATAACAAACTATTAAAACATGATTTTTTTTTTTTTTTGCATCTTTTTTTGTTTGTTTAGCAAAAAATAAAACTCCGAGCTGTAACTAAATACCACCAAAAGAAAGCTCTATTTGTGGGAAAAAAAATGATAAAAATTTCATTTGGGTACAGTGTTGTATGACCGCGTAATTGTCATTCAAAGTGCATCAGCGCTGAAAGCTGAAAATTGGTCTGGGACTGAGGGGGGTTTAAGTGCCCAGTAAGCAAGTGGTTAAAGATGAGTAAAATGTCATGCCTGTGTCACCACTGGGGGCTGTATTGAGCACTCATCACCTCATGCTGTCAGAGACCTGAAATGCTTCTTCTTTTAGCCAGACAGCAGGACCTCCGATATGCTTGGTGGGGGGGTTTCCCCCCGCTTACCACCCCCGTTGCTGACAGTCTCCCCCTCTTGGGGAAAGGAGCGCTCAGAAGTTTTTGCTTAAAAAAACAAAACAAAAAAAACAGGAAAAACTGGTACAATCAGTGCGCCACTCGGCGGCTTGCAGCCCCCCCCCTGCGCCATGCTGTTTTCTCCGAAAGGTCCAAGAGGACCTGCAGTCCTCTGCTCGCGTGGGAAAAGCTTATTTTTAAAAAGGGAGAAGAGCCATAGGCAACGCGGGGGGCGGGCCTTAGCGTCGTCTGCATTCTCCAATGCCCAAACACGGGGAGGAGAACTTTTAAAAGCACATTTGTGTGTTACTGCACGCTGTGGAGGGATCAAAGAGGTGGCATTAACAGGTTTGGTGACACAGGCATTTCCTTTGACACATTTTTACTGCGGCATCAGGCTGGCCATTAGTAGCAATTTTGCTGGACTATAGTCCAAGCAGTGTATGCATTCCTGCTGGTAGTGCCTCTGCTTTGTGCATCAGGCTATGAGCGGAAGGGGGACAAGGAACACCTCAAAGAGTTCTAGAGGGTCTGGTGTTTCTCGACAACCTACATCTCTATCTAAAAAGATGGCACCCTCCTCAGAGTGATGTGGCTGGTCAGAATGAGCCAGCAGGGGGGACTGGTTTTGCAGCAGCTCTGGACACTACAGTGTATGTGTATATGTGTGTGTATATATATATATATATATATATATAATATCATGCAGAAGATTTTTTTTTTTACACCATTTTACGTTTGGAACAGAAGATTGATGCTTTATTCCCTTCCCGGAGTGGGTCTAAGAGTAGCAGATCCTCGTCCATTGCTCAGGACCCTCATACTGAGGAGTTAGGGGCAAGAGATCATTAAGTTCTCTCAAAAGATCAGGAAGAGGCTGATGACTCCTCTTCCCAAGATCCTAATTTGGAGGGATTGGCCTCACAGGAGAGACTGTTGGTACACTCCCTCACTGAGTTTGTCCGCTCAACTTTTTTAATGCCTGTAACGCAATCATTGAGCCCACCTCTGGTTTGGGATCACTAAAGCCTTTCCAATCTGTTGATACCTTTCCTATCCATTCACGGCTAAAAAATCTTATTTATTCTGAGTGGGAGCACCCAGATAAAGTTTTTTTCCTCCAAAAAAGTTTTCTCTACTTTATCCTATGGAGGAGGAATTCTATAAGAAATGGGGGATTCTAGCAAAAGTTATTTTACTGGTAAAAAATAAGTTTTTCCTTTTTAAGTGTGCATCTTCTCCAGGCATTCACGACGGCCTCCACCATCAGGTTCAAGAGGAAGACCTCAAGGGCAGTCCCAGGGCCAATAGAGGACATGGGGCAGGACACAAAGCAAAATACTAAAGCCCCCTTATGAAGGGGCGCTCGCTCGAGTGGAGGGAAAGCTTCTACACTTTTCAAAGATCTGGCAGGAACATTGTCAGGACAGATGGGTGGCTTCCTCAATTTCTCTAGGTTACAAACTAGAATTCTGAAAATTCCGTCGTTTAAGATCAAACGTTCTCAGAGACCCAGGGAAACGGAAGTCTCTCTCTCTCTGGCTCTGGATCATCTCTTGTCTCAGAAAGTGATATCAGAGGTTCCCACAGAAGATCAGGGATCAGGGTTTTATTCAAACCTCTTCACGGTACCAGAACCAAATGGGTGGGTTGCGGTTAAGACCCATTTTAGATCTCAAGGATCTAAACCTGCATTTGAATATTGGTTCCTTTCGCATGGAGTCAATCCAATCAGTTGTCTCCATTCTAAGAGGAGAATTTTTGGCAGCGTTAGGCATCCTTGATGTCGATCTCCATGTGCCAATTTTCCCTGCTCATCAGAAATTTCTGCGCTTCAAGGTAAAAGATTGTCATTTTCAGTTTGTGGCTCTGCCTTTTGGTCCAGCCACTGCACCGCGAATATTCACAAAGATCCTTGCTCCTCCTTTAGCCAGATTAAGGGCTCAGGGTATAACAAGTCTAGTCTACTTAGACGATCTGCTCTTAGTAGATTAGTCAGTTACCTGTATAAACCAAAGTTTAGTCTCAGCTGTAAGTTACATAGAGTTCCTAGACTGGATTCTCAACCTAGAAAAATCCTCATTAAAACCTTCAAGGCGATTGCAGTATTTGGGGCTGATCATAGATACAGTTCAAAAGAAGGTATTCTTACCCCAAGGAAGGACCAGTTCCATAAAGGAACTGATTCGGCTCATCAAAACGAAGAAAAATCTTTCAATTCGTCTCTGCATGAAGTTGTTAGGAAAGATGGTGGCCTCCTTCGAGGCCGTTACTTATGCACAGTTTCATTCATGACTGCTGCAAAACAGTATTCTGTCGACTTGGAACAAGTAGGTCCAGGCTTTGGACTTTCCAATACGCTTATCCCCTGAGGTGTGTCAAAGCCTCAATTGGTTGATATCCAGCAACCTTCAACAGGGGAAATCCTTTCTACCAGTATCCTGGAAAGTGGTAATGACAGATGCCAGCTTTCTAGGCTGGGGAGCAGTCCTGGAAGTAGCATCTGTCCGGGGGAAGTGGTCCACATCAGAAAGGACCTTGCCCATCAATAGTCTAGAAATTCAGGCAGTACGTCTGGCCGTAGAGGCCTGGACGCTCAGACTACGGAATTTTCCTGTCAGAATTCAATCCGACAATACCACAGCTGTGGCCTACATCAATCAGCAAGGGGGCACGAGAAGTCATGCAGCCCAAAAAGAGGTGAATCATGTTCTATCTTGGGCAGAAAGCAACATTCCTTGCCTATCGGCGATTTTCATTCCAGGGATCGAAAATTGGTAGGCGGACGACTTGAGTCGCCAACAATTGTTTCCGGCAGAATGGGTCCCTTCACCACGACATCTTTCTGTCACTATGTCAAAGATGGGCTATTCCGGACGTGGATCTGTTTGTGTCCAGATTCAAGGTCGAGAACTTTGTGTCAAGGACGAGGGATCCGCTGACATGCGGAACAGACGCCTTGGTCTTTCCATGGGATCGGTTTTCACCGATCTGTGCATTTCCTCCGGTTCTGCTGCTTCCACGCCTTCTTCACAGGATCAAGCAGGAAGGGAAAGAGTTGATTCTGGTGGCCCCAGTGTTGCCCAGGAGATCTTGGTTTGCCGAGATCCTAAAGATAGCAGTAGGGGACCCTTGGACCCGGCCACTGTGGCCAGACCTTCTCACGCAAAGGTCCGGTATTCCATCCTACCTTACAAACGCTAAATTTAACTGTTAATGAAATTTAACTGTTGATGAAAGTCCTTCTAAAGGACCGTGGGCTGTCACCTTCAGTAGTGTCTACTTTGGTTAATGCTAGGAAGCTGACCTCCAGAGTCATATACTATAGAGTTTGGAAGGCATGTGTCTCCTGGTGTAAATCCAGGGGTTGGCAACCCAGAAAATATGTCATAGGTAGGTTCCTTGAATTCCTACAGATGGGATTAGAAATTAAGCTGGCCTTGAGTACTATGAAGGGCCAGGTGTCGGCCTTATCGGTATTGTTTCAATGGCCTCTTGGTTCTGACTCTCTGGTTTGTAACTTTATTCAGGGTTAACGTGGATTAATCCTCCAGTCAGGACACCCCTGAACCCTTGGGATTTTAAATTAGTCCTATCGGCTTTACAAAAACAGCCTTTTGAGCCTATACAGGATATTCCCTTGGTCCTCTTGCCTGGTTGCCATATCCTCTGCCAGAAAAGTATCTGAGTTGGCGGCTCTTTCTTGTAAAGAGCCATATTTGATTATTCATAAGGATGAGGTGGTATTATGGCCTCATCCTAGATTCCTACCAAAGGTAGTGACAGGTTTTCATTTAAACCAGGATGTTGTCCTACCTTCTTTTTCCCCAGAACCTCAATGTATGGAAGAGAGGTCACTAAATTCCCTTGCATTAGTGAGAGGTCAAAGTATATTTAAAGGTGACCGCTTAGATTTGCAAAACAGATGTTTTGTTTGTATTGCCAGAAGGTCCTAAAAGAGGACAGGCAGCTTCAAAATCTACTATTTCCAAATGGATTAGTCAAGTGATTGTTCAAGCTTATGGTCTAAAGAGGAATATTGCTCCTTTGCATGTTATAGAGCACTCCACCAGAGCTGTTAGTGCTTCTTGGGCAGTCCATCACCAGGCCTCCATGGCTCAGATCTGCAAGGCCGCAACTTAGTCTTCAGTCTAAGTGACCCACAGAGTCACCCACAGAGTGAAATTTGCTTTGTGTATGGCCAGCTTAAAGTGGATGTAAACCCTTATTTATTTTTTTTGTCATAATGTAGAGTATACTATTTCCTACCATTTGAGACCAGTCTTGCCACAAAGAGTTAATCCAGCTCTGAGCAATCCTCTTTTATTGTTTAGTGAGATGAATCTTGTCAGAGAAAAACTTTATCAAATCATCCTCCTTGCTGTGAGTGACAGTTGATTTGCATATCTTGTGCACTAGCCTTAGAGACATGCATTCTTTTTTAATTCCCTCCCACTCCCTTCTGCTGCTCTGCAAGGATTGTCTGTTCCACCCCTCAGCATGATTGGGCATGCTGAAGTCATCTGGGGACTTTTCTGGGTTTTGACTGGATGTTAGTGTTCATAGCAGAAGTTCAGTGCAAGAAATACCCAGGAGAAAATGCATGTTGAGTGTACAGGTGGGCGGGAGTCTACTGACATAATGACTCCACCCAATGAGCCCTGAAAAATAGACCCACCCACAAAATCTGCAGTTTTTCGGGTCTCATAGCAGACAGAGGGGAGGCATTTTGACAGATATGACAAGTATACATGCAGGAGGCATGTATATCCTTCTAGATAACCAATATTGCAGTAGCTTAGAAAGGATGAGAGTGGGTTTACATCCACTTTAAGAAGTTTTTCTCTGTCCTAGATGCATTTAAAGCACATTTGCCAAACACTGTTACAGTTTTAAATATTGCAGTAACAATGTAAAATATGCACTCTGTAAAAATACTTTGATTTTATTTATGCTTGGTGCATATTGTCTGACGTCGCACTTTGCAGAACTATAAAATGGCTCATCTAATAGGATTTAAAAACAGTTCACCGATGAAGTATGATGATGAAGTGCCAATGTTCGGATCGCTAAGGATGATAAAATGTTGTTCTCTATTTTAAAGGCTGTGCACACATGTAAGCGATGACTTAAAATGCATTCTTCTGGCACAAGTTGAAACACAAGAAAATGTTTTACATCCTGGAAATTGGCAGCATTTGGCTTTCACATACAAAGAGCTGCCTGAAAGTAAGAATAAAGTCTACAGCAAAATACTGATGTGGGTCTCTGGACAAAGGTATGTTGCAGGTTTTTGGAGTTGTTGAGATAGATGGGGAGATATATATATATATATATATATATATATATATATATATATATATATATATACACACACACACACACACACACACACACACACACACACACACACACACACACACACACACACACACACACACACACACACACACACACACCTCTCCTAACCTTTCTCCTGTTTTAGGAGGTATGGTAATAAGCAGTATTCGGGAATATAGGTGACACCACTATAGTTATAGTTGATCATGTAATTCGGTGGTATGTTTTCTGCTTGTGGTTCTGGCATGGTGTGTAATTTCATACTGTGTAGCATCTACTTCTAGAAAATAATGATTTAAATTGTTAATAATCTCAAAAAAATGGGGTGTCCGGCGCTACCTAATATTAGAGAGGAGGACCACCGTTGTTTCCACCAGACCAAGTGTCACCTCAAATCAGTAGATTGTTAATATGCATAAACCTTTCTATGTTGAGAGTATTCTAATAATCACAATATAAATTCAATAAATTGTGAGAAAAGACCTACAAATGCCCATATAAAGTGCTTTTGTGCAAAAATAAGTGCAACATATGATACGTAATGCGGATGACGCTAAAATTCACACAATTCCCCATGTGTGTTGAATTTTTCAACGCTAATAAACTACAAACAATGAAATAATCAAATTAAAGTGCAAACATATGAAAAAACACACGGTATGGCTATAAAATTTATAACCATATACTCCAAACCTCCTATATCTAATGGTGCAAAATCGCAAAAGGAAGCATCCAATATGGATGTGTATGCGTGGGATATATATCAAACAACTTTCTTATATATCATAAACAAAGAAATATATCAGTTATGTGCATAAAAAATAAAAATTATGATAAAAATTAAAATAGTTTTTTTTTAAGAATGAACAATAAAACAAAATTAAAGAAAAAAAGGAAAAAAAGAGCAAGAGGTCTATTAATGTCCACAGGTGAAAAATTAGAAAATTTTAATAAAAAATCAAAAAATCCTCGGTTGTGCAAATCCAGCAGAAAATAGGTGACTTTAGTGCTTGCAATATATTCTTCAGGTGACTGCGTGCTCCCCCACAAGGTTCCCCACTCACCAGAAAGATACACTATAAGATAGATGCCTACAGGGGTACTTCTCTGAGAAGTGTGGACGGCGCGGTGGGAATAAACTGGACTCTCTTTTTGGATATCGTATATGGGCCTGAGAGCCGGAATCGCATGAAGGCTAATCTAAAGGCACAGTACCCCTGTAGGGGTGTATCTTTCTGGTGAGTGGGGAACCTTGTGGGGGAGCACGCAGTCACCTGAAGAATATATTGCAAGCACTAAGGTCACCTTTTTTCTGCTGGATTTGCACAACTGAGGATTTTTTTATTTTTTTATTTAATTTTCTAATTTTTCACCTGTGGACATTAATAGACTTCTTGCTCTTTTTTTTTCTTTTTTTCTTTAATTTTGTTTTATTGTTCATTCTTAAAAAAAATATATATTTAAATTTTTATCATAATTTTTTTTTTTTTTATGCACATAATTGTTGATATATTTCTTTGTTTATGATATATAAGAAAGTTGTTTGATATATATCCCAAGCATACATATCCATATTGGATGCTTCCTTTTGCGATTTTGCACCATTAGATATAGGAGGTTTGGAGTATATGGTTATAAATTTTATAGCCATACCGTGTGTTTTTTCATATGTTTGCACTTTAATTTGATTATTTGATTGTTTGTAGTTTATTAGTGTTTAAAAATTCAACACACAGTGGGAATTGTGGGAATTTTAGCGTCAGTCGCATTAAGTATCATATGTTGCACTTATTTTTGCACAAAAGCACTTTATATGGGCATTTGTAGGTCTTTTCTCACAATTTATTGAATTTATATTGTGATTATTAGAATAATCTCAACTAACATAGAAAGGTTTATGTATATTAACAATCTATTGATTTGAGGTGACTCTTGGTCTGGTGGAAACAACGGTGGTCCTCCTCTCTAATATTAGGTAGCACCGGTCACCCCATTTTTTTGAGATTATTAACTATTTGTGAAAACTCTTGTGGGGATTTATTGGTTGGGGGGCTGCAACACACACATATATATATATACGGTATATATATATATATATATATATATATATATATATATATATATATACGGTATATATATATACATATGTGTGTTTTTATTATTATATTTTTTCTATTTCCTGTACTACATAAGCGCGGCTGTGTCCAATCTTAATAATGATTTAAATTGATTTAATAAAAAATATCAGTCACAACAAATGCGGCCAATCCCTAGCTCTCAGTGGATAGTTTGTATACTGCAGCAGCTATTATTAAAAATCAAGACTATAAAACAACAATGCAGAGACAAAAGACAGCATCTAACAGCGCTAATACATGTCTAAAATTACATATATGCAGTTATATGAATTTCAGTGGGCTATAAAGAGTTTCCACACATCAAATCAGTTGAATAAACAAGTCCATGCAGAAATGTTAGAGGGAGGTGAAGTGCTGCATAACATCCGAAAACATAAGTTCATGCATTGCATCCTCACCAATCCACCTCGAGAGCACCCCTATGGTGATGCACTCAACGCAATGCTGAAAGAGATGAGACTGATAAATCCAAAGGTAAATGGAGCACTCTTCCCAGAGTTACTGAAGATGTCTCTTATACCAATTCAGGTTAATCGTTTCACCATAAAAAACACAAAGGAATGCCCTGCATAGCGTAATACTGTATTTATTTGTTGGAGATTCAACCCCTGCATATAAATGTAATTGCACAATAAACAAAATAAAACAGCGTTTTTGAATAAGCCTATGTGTTGTAATCGTATTGTCAGCTCATCACTTCCTGGAATGCTCTGATTCGCTGATCGCGGTGAGTCCCGGAATGAAAAACGATGTGATGGACAGGAGAGCCGCGTGGTCACGCCCTAACGCGTTTCGTCATCACATCTTCATCAAAGGGCGTGGCTACACGGAACAGCTCGTCCATTAACCACTTGAGATCCGCGCTATAGCCAAATGACGGCTACATCGCGGATCTCCTTTTCCGGGATGACGTCAATAGACGTAGTCCCGTGCTCTCCTGTGATCGGCGAGTCTACGAGACTCGCCTGATCACCGATCCGTGCAAGGGGTCGATCCCGACCCCTTATCGCGTGATCAGCTGTCAGCCAATGACAGCTGATCATGTGATATAATGGAGCCGGTAATTGGCTATTATTCCTCCTCGCTCTGTCAGCGCGAGGAGAAAAAAAAAGCCGATCACCGGCGGCCGTGATCGGGACATCAGTCCCGATCATGGCCAGCCCTGCCAGTGTTCACCTGCCCCCTGCCAGTGCCACATTAAAAAAAGTGCCACCCAGCAGTGCCCACAGTGCCACCCAGCAGTGCCCACAACCTGCCTCAAAGGTGCTGCACCCCAGTGCCACATATCCGTACCTATCAGTGTCATCTACCAGTGCCCTGCAGTGCCTCCTATCAGAGCCACCTAACAGTGCCACCTATCAGTGCCCATCAGTCCCATCTATCAGTGGTACCTATCAGTGCCCATCCGTGCCACCCATCTGTGCCACCCATCCATGCCACCTTATCTGTGCCCATCTTTGCCCATCAGTGCCGCCTTATCTGTGCCCATCGGTGCCGCCTTATCTGTGCCTATTAGTGCCGCCTTAACTATGCCCATCAGTGCCCACCAGTGCAGCCCATCAGTGCCCACCAATGCAGCCCATCAGTGCCCACCAGTGCAGCCTATCAGTGCCGCCTCATCAGCGCACTTCAATGAAGGAGAAAAATGACCCTTTTGCAAAATTTTATAACAAACTATTAAACATGATTTTTTTTTTCATCTTTTTTTGTTTGTTTAGCAAAAAATAAAACTCCGAGCTGTAATTAAATACCACCAAAAGAAAGCTCTATTTGTGGGAAAAAAATTATAAAAATTTCATTTGGGTACAGTGTTGTATGCCCGTGTAATTGTCATTCAAAGTGCATCAGCGCTGAAAGCTGAAAATTGGTCTGGGACTGAGGGGGGTTTAAGTGCCCAGTAAGCAAGTGGTTAAATACCAAAACAGGGCGGGCCAGTAACCCAGCAATCTGATGCGGCAAAACACCACCAATGCCTCTGGGGACCAAACTTGATCAGAAAGCATTTGTAAATAAACACACTTAGTGACCTTTACACCCGACCAACAACAATGACGGAGACCCCCAGAAGGCACTGATTCTGCCACCAGTATCGTGGAACACAGCTATGCAATCAATATAAACCCTAAACCACATATAAAAACGACAACGTAAATGTTTTAAATGAAACATCCAGTCGGCGTGACACAGGAAGACATGCAATGACATCCATTACTGCAGCCTGCATCACGGCATTGACTCCATACACACAATGCCCCTCGTAATTTTTTAAAAACCTATGCAGATTCTATTGCAAAGATGCACAGGTACTCAGTTAAGTTCTGAATCATGAGCAAAAGCATACACTGGCCTGGCTAAACCCAGATCCGCATATGCACAGGCCCACAATAACCAGAAGCTGTGATATGGATGCATTCTAATACAATTAAAATAGAAAATCTATCAAAGGTTTGTGTACAAACTAATACATACAAATATTAATAAAATTACTGCTGTATACACCATATGCACGCAGCGCAGAACAATATTAAAAAACATTACAATAACCCAAAAGAGAGAAAAAACAGTAAAACTATTCCAAACACTTATTTTAAATATCAAAGAAATAGCATGGTTAAACTGGGGTTTCAGCAACAGCCAACCACTTACTAAACCTTCATAAACTAACCTGATATGTTTAATATATTGAATAGTTGCTGATTCAAATGCTCTTTTATTTTGTTTATCGTGTAAGTACATTTATATGGGGGGGTTGAATCTCCAATAAATACAGTATTACATTATGCAGAGCATTCCTTTGTGTTTTTTATGGTGAAACGATTAACCTGAATTGGTATAAGAGACATCTGCGCTAACTCTGGGAAGAGTGCACCATTTTACCTTTTGGATTTATCAGGCTCATCTCTTTCAGCATTGCGGGAAATATTAATGCAAGCAGTATGTTTTTTGTTCATATTTAATTTATTCTGTTAATATTTGTATAACAGGAAAGCCGAAGTCACTGTAGAATATAATCCTCCACGGAAAGGAAGCTTATCATCTGACAGCAACAGAACTTTTTGTATGGTTGGACATCAAATATCTCAAGAAGATACCATTGTTATAGTAGGACAGATGAGTTTGGGAAATTTGCTGCTATTTAATGGTGAATTTGCTGCTAAATAAAATAAATGTGTGTTTTTAATGTACTTTTCACAATAAATACATAACGGTAAAGGATTGATTTATTTTTAGGTCCAAGTCTTGGTGCAGAAGAAGCATTTGAGCTTTATTGTCAAGGTCCAGATTTTACATCATTAATGACTTGCAAGTATGGCAACCGTAATACTGATCATTGCAAGTACATTTCTAGAGAAATTCTTCAGAATGAGCCAATCTGTGAATTTTTAATGAAAAGCAGAGGAAGTGACATGAGCTTGTTAGCAGTAAGTTTCAACTTATTATGGATTTGACTGATGTTCTGAAGGTCTGTTTTTCTTATATCTTAGACAATTTTTTGGTAGGAAGTAATACAGAGGCTTTATAGTCAACAGCCACACAATTTGCAGGTGAACAATGCAACCACATAATTGTCTATTGACATACACATACAAACAGTAGCATTTAGTATCATGAGGTGCAACCCTAATTAACATACAACAAGATAGTAGAGAAGGGGGGGGGGGCAAAGGAATAAAGGTTGTATAGGGGGAAGAATAGAGGATATAGGGAGGGGATTAGGTATAATAAGTAAAGGGAAGCAGGGGGCTGAGAGGAGAGAAGGATTTCACCAAATACCCTTTTCAGCTGTTTTGTCCAGGGATAACTGGGGAGTAGACCATGTAGCAATTCAAGAAGGAGGCAATCAAAATCAGCTGGTAAGTAGTGAGTAACCCATGGATCCCATGACCTTGTGGAAGTTGGCATGGGGCCTTGCAATTTAGCTGTTCATTTCTTATGCAATATCCATGTATTCTAGAGTTAACCGCAGACACTTAGGCTCCGGATTGCGCCTGAATAGTCTTTAGGCATAGAAGTGATGGGTTTAGTAAGCTAAACTCAGCCCCACACCCCCACAGTAGGGGTTCTGTCTAGTTCCCAGAGTTCAGGTTTAAGATGACAATTGATTAGAGCAGCTTCAAATGCTAAAGAGTGGTCTTTTAACATGAGGAGTGCGCACAGGTTTTTAAATTACTTTGGTAGCTTGTGTATAAAGCATACCGTAAACAGTACTTTTAAATCAGATGAGAATTCCTTATATAAGTTTTCACGCTATAAGGTTCTTGACTTAAATATTTTAATGCTGTGTTATATTTATTTCAGAAAACATTGCTTATATATATATATATATATATTTATTTTTTTCAGGATAGTCTAGCTATCGTGTATGATATGCACAGTCCAACTCAGTACACAATTTATGAGCCAGTAATCAGAATTAAAGGAAGTATGAAACTTGCATCATCTCAAAGACCATTCAGTGCAAAGGAAGTGTCTAACAAATCTCTGGATTCCCAAGCACTGAAAATGCTGCAACCATGTTTTGAAAGAAACATACACAGTGTTCTGCATGAGATTGGAGGAATTGGAGCCATGGTGTATTTGTTTGCACGGGTACATTTTAGTGATCATTTTATAATGCATTAAATGGTTATTGTTAATGAAATGTTTGTTTATCGTATGTCTCCCGCTGCTGCCTCTGCCTGTGAGGAGAGCGAGAAAGCAGCAATGCTGCTCTTGGGCACAGCACTGGATCAAAAGAGGAACCAGGTAAGTATTTGGGGGAGCTGACTCTGGAAGATTTTTTTTTAAGCCTAATGTACATGAAGGTTAAAAATAATTATGCTTTCTGAACCACTTTATAGCCTGTCAGCCTAGGGGGTGCGCGCACGGCATCGCTCAGAACCCGGTGCGTATGCCTGGCGGCCGCAATGTCCGCTGGGCACCCACGATTGCCCAGGAACACAGCAGGGCCGTGGATCTGTGTATGCAAACACACAGATCCACATCCTGTCAGTGGAGAGGAGACCGATGGTGTGTTCCCAGTACAGAGGAACACCGATCGGTCTCCTCCCCTTGTGAGTCCCCTCCCCTCATAGTTAGAATCACTCCCATAGGGAACACATTAACCCCTGCAGCGCCCCCTGGTGTTAACCCCTTCCCTGCCAGTCACATTTACACAGTAATCAGTGCAATTTTATAGCACGATCGCTGTGTAAATGTGAATGGTCCCAAAAATGTGTCAGAAGTGTCTGATGTGTCCGCCATAATGTCGCAGTCACGAAAAAAAATCGCAGATCGCCGCCATTACTAGTAAAAAGAAAAAAAGCCATAAATCTACCCCCTATTATAACTTTTGCCCAAAGCAATAATTGCCAATTGTGATTTTTTTTAAACAAAAAATATGTAGAAGAATACGTATCGGCCTAAACTGAGGAAAAAAATGGTTCTTTTTTTTTCAAAATTGGATATTTATTCTACCAAAAATTAAAAAATATTGTTTTTTTTTTTTTTTTTTTTTTTTCAAAATTGTTACATTTTTTTGTTTATAGCGCAAAAAATAAAAACCGCAGAGGTAATCAAATACCACCAAAATAAAGCTCTATTTGTGGGGGAAAAAAGGACATACATTTTGTTTGGGTGCAACGTCGCATGACCTCGCAATTGTTAGCGACGCAGTGGCAAATCACAAAAAGTGCTCTGGTAAGGAAGGGGGTAAAATCCTCCGGGGCTGAAGTGCTTAAGCAGCTAACCAGAATTATAGATGATTTGAGCATGTACTGAACAGTGAATACTTGTGTTAGGAGCAATGATTTTAATTGCAGTTAAAAGATGGTTTTGCTTTGTGTATTTCTGTGATTTCTTATTATTTTCAAAGTATTGCTTAATAATAATACTGCATTTTAACCTTTCCCATATTTTAGACTGTGGAGATCAGCAGCTGTGAAAAGACTCAATCAATGGGATTGGAGATAATATTGTCCTTAACCAAATACAACCAGCAGAGAATTCAAGAGAGCAAAAATTGTGATCTTTATTCAATGATTCACCAAGTTTTAGTACGTCCTAAATGCATTGTCGGATTTCATACTTTAAAGGTAGGTGCTTTTGGTAAGCACTTTAATAAATGTAAGGTGATAGTTAATGCAAAATGGATCATAGGCTCTTTACCATGTGATCAGCTATGACCAATCACAGTGTGTAACCAGGAAGTGACCGTAAACGGCTTTCCTCTCTTCGTGCTGATAGAGCCGATTGGTGGCTCTCCTGTCAGAGGGGAGGGTCTGTCCTGATAATCAGTGCATTGATTATCGTTTCAGCCCCCATCAGGGGTGCCCATCAGCTGCTAATCAATGCCCACCAGTAACACCTGTCAGTGCCCTTCACAGATGCCAATCCGTGCCTATAAGTAGTGCCCATCAGTTCTGCCTGTCAGTGCTGCATATCCGTACCCATCATTTATACCTATTAGTGCCTCCTCATCAGTGCCACCTTATCAGTGCCTAACAGAAATGAAGAAAAACTTTATTTTCCATAATTTTGGACTTTTTTTAGTTTGTTTAGCGAAAAATAAAAACCCCAGTGGTGATCAAATACCACCAAAAGAAAACTCTGTTTGTGGGAAGAAACGTATAAAAATGTAGTTTGACAACAGTGTCCTGACTCCGCAATTGTGTATTCAAAGTGTTGCAGCACTGAAAGCTGAAACTTGTCCTGGGCAGGAAGGGAGGAAAGTGCCCTCTTTTGAAATGGTTAAGCAGGACAAATTACAGAATAAATGGTATACTCTTCCTGAGTATGGCGATACCACGTGTGAGACTTTTACACAGCATGGCCACATACAGAGCACCAAAAAGACACATCTCATTTCACAGCCGCCTATTACACTTTTGAAGGCCCTGGAATACCAGGACAATGGAATTGCCCATAAAATGACCCCATTTTGGAAAGAAAACACCCCAACGTATAATCTATGAGTCTTTTGAACGGTTCATTTTTTTCCAGAAGTTTTTGGAAAATGTGGAAAAAATTAAAACGCATTTTTATTTTTTTCTACACAAAGTTGTCAATTTATAAGATATTTCTAACAGATAGCATGTATATAGCAAAAATGACACCCCAAAACACATTCTGCTACTCCTCCCGAGTATGGAGATACCACATGTGTAGGACTTTTACACAGCCTGGCCACATAGAGAGGCCGAACATTGAAGTAGTACCTTCAGGCGTTCTAGGAGCATAAACTACACATCTCATTTCATTCCTACCCATCACACTTTGAAGATCGTGGAACACCAGGACAGTGAAATTACCCACAAAATGACCCCATTTTGGAAAGCAAACACCCCAACCTATATTCTATGAGGCATGGGCTGCAATTGGATACTCAGGTTCTCTGATGGCCTAGTGACTGGTATTTGGGTACTCTGAAGGGCGGTGATAGGTACTCAGGTGTACTGTGACAGGTATTCAGGTACACAGATGAACTGGGACAAGTACTCTGGTTCTCAGATGGACTGGGACAGGTACTCGGGTACTCGGATGGACTGGGACGGGTACTCGGATGGACTGGGACAGGTACTCGGTTACTCGGATGGACTGGGACAGGTACTCGGTTACTCGGATGGACTGGGACAGGTACTCGGTTACTCGGATGGACTGGGACAGGTACTCGGTTACTCGGATGGACTGGGACAGGTACTCGGTTACTCGGATGGACTGGGACAGGTACTCGGTTACTCTGATGGACTGGGACAGGTACTCGGTTACTCTGATGGACTGGGACAGGTACTCGGTTACTCGGATGGACTGGGACAGGTACTCGGTTATTCGGATGGACTGGGACTGGGACAGGTACTCGGTTACTCGGATGGACTGGGACAGGTACTCGGATGGACTGGGACAGGTACACGGGTACTTGGATGGACTGGGACAGGTACTCAGATGGACTGTGACAGGTACTTGGGTACTCTGATGGGCTGTGACAGGTACTTGGGTACTCTGATGGGCTGTGACAGGTACTTGGGTACTCTGATGGGCTGTGACAGGTACTCGGGTACTCTGATGGGCTGTGACAGGTACTCGGGTACTCTGATGGGCTGTGACAGGTACTCGGGTACTCTGATGGGCTGTGACAGGTACTCGGGTACTCTGATGGACTGTGACAGGTACTCGGATACTCTGATGGACTGTGAGTGACAGGTCCTCTTTATTGGGGGGGGGGCAATCCGTGTGATTTGTGTGTACTGTAAGCGGTAAGGAGATGTTACCGCAATCTCCTCCTCACACACGCTCAGTGTGTGAGGAGGAGAACCCGGTAACATCTCGTTACCGCGGTTTGTTTACCTTTAGTGATCAGCTGTGAAAGGATCACAGCTGATCACGTGGGTAAACAGCCAGCCAATGGCTGTTTACCAGCGTCGGTGATGAGCAGTGTTCCCGGGAACACGACGCCACTGACCTGCAGCTCGCACGTGCCGTGCACAGTGGGGGTGTAACCATCTGTGATCGGCCGTGACTTCATCACGGCCGATCACGTGGTAAACAGCCATGCCCAATGGCTGTTAACCACCCTCGGTGGCGAGCGGTGTCTCCGTGACACGCCGCCACCGAAGGAACAGGGATGCACACGATTGCGCGCATTCCCTGTTTAAATGGGAGGATGTCATATGACAGCCGCCCACCACAATAGGTACGCTGCCTGGCCGTCATCTGATGGCCGGCGGTCAGCAACCAGTTAAAGAAAAAATTATTTTTGCAAGACTGCCTTGTTCTTCCTTAAAGAATATATGTATTACTTTGAAAAACTGAGAAAAGTGCCTGTGCTTGGTGTACCAAAACAAAATCAAAACCACAGCACACTAATGCTAGGCTGTAAACATTTTAAATAAAATAGAAGTAGATACGTTAATTCTTTAAATGAAATGGACAAATACTTAAAGTGACAAAAAGGATCATGCAAGTAAAAGAAAAATTGCATTCATAAGTTAATATTTTGGAAAATAGAAAATGTGTCAAAGTAATACTGTATGTATGCAAAGTCTCAATTGAGCAGCAAATCTTGCAATCAAATCCTGTTAAGTAAAACACTGCAACCAAGTTGTGCTCCACAGATGTGCCACCACGGCTCCAGAGCTCCTTACCAGAGATTTAGAACTTGGGGAAGCAAGATTATTAGCGCCTGGCTGTTACACGGCTAGAATGTTTTGCCATTGTCTGATTCAGCAGCGCTCCACATCAAAAAGGAACAAAAGCGCAAATCGCATGGTGTAGAGTTTAACAACAAAATCAAATTTTATTTAAAAAGCCTCGCACATGAAACGATGACAGACCGTAATAAAGTATGTCTTTTTGCAGATGACCTCTTATTCTTTGTCACGTCCCCATATCACAGCACCTAATCCCTCTGTTCTAAACCATTTTGCACACATTTCAGGCTTAACAGTTAACTATCAAAAATCGACTGTACTCCACTTTTCCTTGCCTTCTTCAGACCTTCAGCTTGCTATTCACTTCCCTTCTCTTGGACACCTCATAGACCTCCATACCTAGGAATACAACTCACTCCTAAGATAACTGACTTATACTCAGCTAACTTCCCTCCATTACTAAAACAGGTTTCTGAATTATTATTGCATACAAAAAAAATATCCTACACATAAAATTAAACCATTACAGTTTACATTGTCAGCAGTACCACTAAAGTGTGATCTAAAACCATTACATAGCATGTACAAAAACTGTGTTGTGCTAAACATAAAATTGCTCATAAAGTGTTGATAGAAAAATAGTCCAATTGTAGAAAAACACAAATCCGTGAAATTGCAGATGAATCCAGAAGACCTTCTACCTCGTGCTTATACCGCCACCTCAAGCAATATAGATTCTTACCAGGGAGCCTGGACCCTTTATTACAGAGGGTCAAATAGGCTTGCTGTAGTAATCTTTGCAAAAACCATCAGCTGGAGATGCGTCTTCAGAACAAATTAAGAACTTTCATTGGGTAATCAGACCAGGCTCCATTCACCCCACGACCAGATTTAACCATGCATATGAAGAAGAGGCCGGATAATGTATAATTCCTAATTTAATAAAAGGTATTGCGCTTAGATTTGTTCAGCTAAAAAACAGCATTTTGTATGCAACATAGGCGGCCGTCATAAAAACATCCAGATACTGTAAATGGGAATGCGATAGCAGGAAACGTCCTTTACCCGACCGGTTTCATCACTAAGAGGACTTCTTCTGGGGCACCCAAAAATACATTCTGCTGTTTCTCCTGAGTACGGGGATACTGCTTTTTTTTTTTTTTTTTTGCCAGTCTAGCCATATACAGGACCCTGAAAACCAAGCACCACTTTCAGGCTTTTTAAGGGTTAAATTTTTGGTTTCACTCCACTACCTATCAATTTCAGAAGCCATGCAATGACAAGATGGCACAAAACCCCCCAAATGACCCCATTTTGGAACGTAGACACCCCAAGCTATTTGCTGAGATGCATGGTGAGTACTTTTGCAGATCTCACTTTTGTCACTAAGTTTTGAAAATTGAAAAAAGAAAAATACATTTTTCTTTTTATCTTGACATTTCAGGGCCTCCCAAACTGTAATAGGTAGTGAGAATGTGGAATCGCCACATTATACCCTTAGACATTCTGAAAGCGGTGATTGGTTTTTGGGGTCCTGTACACGGCTAGGCTCTGCTATCCTCGTAGTCAGGAGAAGCAGCAGAATGTATTTTGGGGTGTAATTCCACATATACCCATGACACGTTTGAGCACTATATAATTTAGTGACAAATCTAAAATAGTACATGGACTCAATATGCCTCTCAGCACATAGCTTGGGGTGTCTACTTTCCAAAATTGGGATATCTTGGCATTTCGTGGCCTCCGAATCTGTTATAGGTAGTGAGGAGTGACTTAAAAAATGTACGCCCTTAGAAATCCTGATGGTTGTTTTTTTGGGTCCTGCACAAGGCTAGGCTCCCAAAAGTTCTCACATGTGGTCTTTCTAAAATATTCCATGGACTCAACATGCCTCAGCAAATAGCTTAGGTGTCTACTTTCCAAAATGGGATTCATTGAACTGTCTTGGCATTTTATGCACCACATTAGAGGCTTATGCCATTCATCACCCACTCTTCTAACAACTTGAAGACGAAGCCCTTTCTGACACATTTTGTTTACATGACAAAATCTTTTTTTTTTTGCTAGAAAATTACCTTGAATCCCCCCCCCCCCCAAAAAAAAAATGTATATATAATATAATAATAATTATATATATAGAATTTTTTATTTTATTTTTTTAAAGCGAAGGCCCTACAGATTAAAATGGTGGGTGTTGCAATTTTTTTTTCACACAGTATTTGCGTAGCGTTTTTCTTTTTTAAACGCAATTTTTTTGGAAAAACTTTTTTTTTTTTTTTTTTTATTTGAATGCACTAAAACACACTATATTGGCCAAATGCTTTGTAAAATATAAAAGATGTTATGCAGAGTACATAGATACCAAAAACGACATGCTTTAAGATTGCGCACAACAGTGCAGCGGCGATAAACTGCCTACATTTTTAAAAGCCTTTACAGGTTACCACTTTAGATTTACAGAGGAGGTCTACTGCTAAAATTACTACCCATGATTAGGGATGAGCTTCGAGTTGGAGTCAAACCCATTTAATTTGGGTTGTTCGTGGCAAATTCAAAAAGCTGCAGAACACTGTACAAGTCTATGGGAGAAATCTAAAGTGCTAATTTTATAGTCTAATATGCAAGTTACTGTCCTAAAAAGTGTTTGTATCAATGCAAAAAAAAGTTTTAAAAACTGCAGTTTTTTCGGGAGCAGTGGTTTTAATGATGATTAAAGTGAAACAATAAAAGTGTAATATTCCTTTAAATTTCATACCTGGGGGGTGTCTATAGTATGCCTGTCAAGGGGCGCATGTTTCCCGTGCGTAGAACTGTCCCTGCACAAAGTCTGCCCATTCACCGATGCAGAGACCAAGTTGGCCAAGACAGGCGGGACAATAATAGTGAGTGTCACGCCTATATCCACACTTGCTACAGACCCAACATGTTTGGGGTGCTCATTGGGTAGGGGTACCAGGGAGGACATACATAAAATGCCTCTCATGCAGCCGGCTCACTGCATTTGCATTGGGAAGTTGGGGCACAGCACCGTCTGGAAACAGAAGGACTGTGATGATCTCTTCCTGAAATTTAAGGAAGGATCCAGTTCGTCCTGATGCTTTGTATTGCACATAAAGGTTCAGCAGAGCCAATTGAAATAGATATACAGACCCTTTTTTGTATACCTGTATACCTGTGTCTGGCTTTACGGGCACTTAAAGTGGTTGTAAACCCTCCCCCACAACTTTGTCCCATGTAAATCAGCATAAAAAACCCTAATGAACACTGCTTGTAGATATCTCCTTACTTGCTTAGTGTTGTTGTAATCCTTTTTGTTCTGTAGAATGAAGTCACTGAGCATGCCCAGATCTCCCCTGATTTAAGGTACACTCTCTGTCTTATCTGTTATCAGGACTTCCTACTGCACAGCTCTTAACTCTGCTAATCACTCAAAGCTTCCTCCTACACACCATGTGATCATGTGACATGACATACAGTCTAAGCTTGGCCATTACTGCAGTCTTATCAGCTGAAACTGATAAGTCTGACAAAGGGAAACATTAGACATCTGCACAAGTAAATACTATGAAATAAACAAGTACCGTATATACTCGAGTATAGGCCGACCCGAATATAAGCCGAGGTCCCCAATTTACCCCCAAAAAACTGGAAAAAATTATTGACTCGTGTATAAGCCGAGGGTGAGACATGCCTGTCCATCCCTGTGTGTCGTCCATCCCTGTGTGTGTCCATGCATCCGTGTGTGTGTGTGTCCATGCATCCGTGTGTGTGTGTGTCCATGCATCCGTGTGTGTGTGTGTGTGTCCATGCATCCGTGTGTGTGTGTGTCCATCCATCCCTGTGTGTGTGCATGCATCCGTGTGTGTGTGTGTGTGTGTGTGTGTGTGTGTCCATGCATCCGTGTGTGTCCATCCATCCCTGTGTGTGCATGCATCCGTGTGTGTGTGTGTGTGTGTGTCCGTGCAGCCTACCTGTGTCCAGCCTGCCTGTGTCCGTCCAGCCTGTGTCCGTCCAGCCTGTGTCCGTCCCGGCCTGCGTCCCGTCCCGGCCTGCGTCCCGTCCCGGCCTGCGTCCCGTCCCGGCCTGCGTCCCGGCCCGTCCCGCAGCTCTTCGTCGGTGGCCATTCTAGGATTCAAAAGCCGCGCCTCCGTCGGTGATAGGCGGAACACTCAATTTCCCACTGACTGCTGGGAAATTGAGTGTTCCGCCTATCGGATGTCCGTGATAGGCGGAACACTCAATTTCCCAGCAGTCAGTGGTCCGCCTATCATGGACGTCCGCTCATCCTCATACTACGGACGAGGATGAGAGGACGTCCGTGATAGGCGGAACACAGACTGCTGGGAAATTCAGTGTTCCGCCTATCACAGGCGAAGGCGGAGACGGAGGCGCGGCCTTTGAATCCTAGAATGGCCGCTGTCTGTCTGCTCGACACGCTGATCGGGCAGACAGACAGCGATGACTCGAGTATAAGCCGAGGGGGGCACTTTCAGCCTCAAAAAAGAGGCTGAAAATCTCGGCTTATACTCGAGTATATACGGTAAGCTATGAACAGGGAAGCAGGGTTGCCATAGAAAAAGATTGAGAAGGAGGCTTGGTTAACAGTACAGGAAGTGCTCAAAGTAAGGGCGGAAATACACTCCACTGTGGATTCAGAAAACAATACTTAAGATGGCGCTGCCTAACCCCTGGAAACAACTTTTTTAAAGTTTCTTTAAACAGTAAGTAATATGCAATGTGGGCTGGATTACAGTGGCTATAGTCTGATAATGACTTATTATAATGGACTAAATGAAAAGAAGCATCAGAGTGGGAGAGTTTACTTCCTCTTTAAGTACAGCACCATCAACTGGTAGTTAAAGTCCACCACTCCCATATTAATGTTGTATTCATGGACACAGAGGGGCTTCTCAACAACACCAGTCGCTGTTGAAATTTGGACAGTTGTATCTGCGTGAAGGAAGGACAGAACAAAAAACATTCTGATTATCCTTCCACTTAACTACAAGCAAATTATTACATCTCAAGCAGGCTTTCTCCCCCGTCTAAGTTGGGATTCTACAAGCCGCTGGGGGAAGCCCCGGTGATTAGATCGCACGGTGCCACATGCGCCAATTCCAAAATCAAACAGGTGACTTAAAAATGGCGCACATGTGTAATAATTGTCGATGTACAAGTGGTACCCCTTTCCAAATAAGGGTGACACCAAGTCCCAAACAATCTTGCCAGCTCTCCCTATGTAGTCTGGGCAGTTGGGGGTCCCAACGTGACTGTCTTTCTCCTCATAAACCATAGAACTTTATGTATAGCCTGTGGCCCTGTCTCAGAGCTTATACAATTTGACCCCATATCTGGAACGTTTGCTGGGGAGATGCTGTTTGAAAGACAAGCAGGCGGAAAACTTAATCAGGGACTCATCAATGCAGACAACTTGATCGGGAATAAACAAGGCTGCTAACTGTTGGTTGAAGTGGTTTACGAGGGGCCAAATTTTGTGGAGCCGATCAAATCCAGGGTCACCCCAGACAGAGTTCATTGTCATTAAAATGCATGAACCGCAAGATCTGCTTGTATCGCGTCCTCGTCATGAAAGCGGGTACCAAGGGCCATATGGTGAATTGGGTCAGTGGACCAATATGACCGCAACTCAATTTATTTTAGTTAGGCCCAGAAAGGTCTTAAATTCGGAAACCATAATAGGATTCTAATCTCTGGCAAGGGTCAAATAGGGATTAGCAGCAATACATTGACCAGCATACAAATTGCTTTGGTCCACAATAGATCTATAGAGATCTTCCATGAAAAACAGTGAATAAAAATCAAGTGACGTAAAATCAACTGTTTCCACCTGAATTCCGGGTTGGCCAGTGAATGGGGGTTTGCAGACGCTGCAGAAGTGGTGGGCTCCCAGTTAGGATTGGCAAATGCAGCGGGAAGGTCACTATGGGCTTGACTGGACTGTGTTTGTCTTCTTGGTGGCAGCTGGACACTTGTGCTAGCCACCGCACCATCTTGAACTGCACTTATGGGACTCTCCACGTCACCATGTGATACTGTAGTGCTAGTTTGTCTATGACCAGGATGTACTAGCCGCTGGTGCTTGCCAGTTAACCAGAAGGATGAGCAGCTCTATTACTGGCTTTCTGCTCCATACGAGAGCCCTGCAGTTCTTGGACCTCAACAGAAGAATGGGGTCAGGTACGCCTGACCTTAGCAGGGACCACTACTCCGTCATCAGAGCGATCTCTCGGGGTGCCGCTGCTCTCTACTTTTTCATATACTGAGCCTGAAGCTGACAGTGAGGCGGCTTCCCTTTCGCTCTCATCTGTCTTGCTCAGTAATGTGTAGGCCTCTTTACTAGTGTACATCTGTTTGGAAGTTTTGGCCTCTAAACTTAGAGGTACAGCTAGTGCGACTCATGGGCAAAAGAGCACCTGATTGTGAGAGCAAGCTTCAGTCGCTACCAGAAAACCTGTTAGCGTTTGCAGGGATCAGGCATGACTCTGCAAATGCTGCAGTTATGTGTGTTGTTTTTTTTAAGTGACAATGATTAATACTGCACTTGAGTGGGCTGGGCGGAGGGGCTAAACACAGGTGCTAGCAGGTGTCTGGGCTGATGTCACTAATGCTGTGTTTTTGGGAACACTAAACTACTGGGAACCCTATATAGTTCTGATCAGATGAAAGATATTGATCCGTTCAGACACTATACCACTAAGGGAGGTGTATGGTGTGTGCGTGGTTGTTAGCACTACTGGCACTAATCGGATGCTGCCTAGGATTGAAGCTGACCTTAACTGATGCTAAAGCTGATGTCACCTGCCGGCGATCAGGAGTTTAAAACTTTATTCGGTAATATACGGCGGGTACCCTAATGCGCATTTTAACGCTATGAAAAAACTAGCGTCACCCGTGACACTAATACGGTGATCACTGGTGAGAGGGGGTGAAAGGGTTAACTAGAGGGGCAATCAAGGGGTTAAAAACCTTTATTAGGTAATATATAGGGGTACCTTGATGCTATAAAAGACTGACGGTGAAACTAACCAACTAACTAGCATCACCTGTGACACTAATACAGCGATCAGACAATAGATCTGGTGATGTGGAGAAAGGGTTAACTGGGGGGGGGGCAATCAAGGGATTAAACCTTTATTAATGGGGTTAATGGGGCGTACCTTAAACCTACCTGGGCCTACTAACTGCCCTAACGCTGATTAGTTTCACAAGTGACACCAGTACAGCGATCAGTGAGAAAACTGTACTTGGTGAACCAATCAGCAGGTCCAGGCCAGAAATCATTGGCTTAGACCTGAAGACCGATCGGTTCTGTAACAAATCCATTTGCCACGAGTGCCATAGAGGTACAGCAATTTGCGCAGGGTTGCCACTCTGCCGCAGTATATCAACACGAGCCAGTCAGCTAGTGGTTAATATTGTGTAGTACATATAAACACATTATCTCTTATTATATTATATACCTATTAGATTGATCTCTTAATTACTGCTCTTGCAAAATAAACTAGTATTTACTAGCTTACGTTTTTACTTCTGATGGAATTTTCTAATGCTTTCGATACAATACTTAATTTATTTGTTGCTGTACTCATTACATTTTTCATTTATGTACTCCTGTTCATAAATCGATATGTTTATCTTTGCTATTTGAATATTGTACCACCATCCTTGTATGTACTCAATTTGTCAATCGGTGTTATAGTTATAAAAATAAAAATAAACTAATTTGACAAGGAAGATTTGAAAGACCAGCAATACACAACTGTTTTGCAGTGTTTTTTACTGTTGGCACTATACTTACAGTGGTGTGAAAAAGTGTTTGCCCCCTTCCTCATTTCCTGTTCCTTTGCATGTTTGTCACACTTAAGTGTTTCGGAACATCAAACCAATTTAAACAATAGTCATGGACAACACAAGTAAACACAAAATGCAATTTGTAAATGAAGGTGTTTATTATTAAAGGTGAAAAAAAATCCAAACCATCATGGCCCTGTGTGAAAAAGTGATTGCCCCCCTTGTTAAAACATACTATAACTGTGGTTGTCCACACCTGAGTTCAATTTCTCTAGAAGAAGAAATCTGAAGAAATTCAGGAACAATTGAGAAAGAAAGTAATTGAGATCTATCAGTCTGGAAAGGGTTATAAAGCAATTTCCAAAGCTTTGGGAATCCAGCGAACCACAGTGAGAGCCATTATTCACAAATGGCGAAGACATGGAACAGTGGTGAACCTTCCCAGGAGTGGCCGGCCGCCCCAAATTACCCCAAGAGCGCAGCGATGACTCATCCAAGAGGTCACAAAAGACCCCACAACAACGTCCAAGGAACTGCAGGCCTCACTTGCCTCAGTTAAGGTCAGCGTTCATGCCTCCACCATCAGGAAAAGACTGGGCAAAAATGGCCTGCATGGCAGAGTTCCATGGAGAAAACCACTGCTGAGCAAAAAGAACATCAAAGCTCGTCTCAATTTCTCCACAACACATCTTGATGATCCCCAAGACTTTTGGGACAACATTCTGTGGACCGATGAGACAAAAGTGGAACTCTTTGGAAGGTGTGTGTCCAAGTATATCTGGCGTAGAAGGAACACTGCATTTCATAAAAGGAACATTATACCAACAGTAAAATATGGTGGTGGTAGTGTGATGGTCTGGGGCTGTTTTGCTGCTTCAGGACCTGGGAGACTTGCCGTGATAAAAGGAACTATGAATTCTGCTGTCTACCAAGAGATCCTGAAGGAGAATGTCCGACCATCTGTTCGTGTACTTCAAGCTGAAACGAACTTGGGTTCTGCAGCAGGACAATGATCCTAAACACACCAGCAAGTCCACCACCGAATGGCTGAAGAAAAACAAAATGAAGACTTTGGAGTGGCCTAGCCAAAGTCCTGACCTGAATCCTATTGAGATGTTGTGGTATGACCTTAAAAAGGCCGTTCATGCTCGAAAACCCTCTAATGTAACTTAATTAGGACAATTCTGCAAAGATGAGTAGGCCAAAATTCCTCCAGGATGCTGTAAAAGCCTCATTGCACGTTATCGCAAACGCTTGGTTGCAGTTGTTGCTGCTAAGGGTGGCCCAACCAGTTATTAGGTTTAGGGGGCAATCACTTTTTCACACAGGGCCATGATGGTTTGGATTTTTTTTCACCTTTAATAATAAACACCTTCATTTACAAATTGCATTTTGTGTTTACTTGTGTTGTCCTTGACTATTGTTTAAATTAGTTTGATGTTCCGAAACACTTAAGTGTGACAAACATGCAAAGGAACAGGAAATGAGGAAGGGGGCAAACACTTTTTCACACCACTGTATTTCACAAGAATATTTCACCGGATTGGATTGCAAGATGGACTTTTGAATTGGAACTCAAGTTTATTTACAGACTTTATTTGCTTTTTAATTACAAAAATACACTATATTTTTATATATAATATACACCCAAATCTTTATTGGAAATTATAGGTAAAAATGTTTACATTATGATGGGAATTGTGCCCTTGCACATGAGGAAGGACATCCTTTGTGGTAATACAGATACTCTTCTTGTAGGATATCCTAAGATAATCATAAATCAGGGAGTTCCACCATCTTTGTGTATAATGCAAAACCTTATCTTAAAGCCTTTTTATGTAAGGTACTAAGAATTGTTAGCTGCAAGTAGTATACACGGCCAAATCGCCAATGAGGCTGTAGTATAATATAGGTTTCTGCACTGTCAGCTGTTACACCCTAGGTGACAAACATAAAATAATTCCAAAAGTAAGGATAATAAGCCCCAATCAAGCTATATAAAGTGGAGCAGAACCTGGTTCTAATCACTGTAATTACTGGAGTTTATGTATAGAATGTTTCCAAAAGCCATATTAATATTCCCTCATTAGGGTTCCCACTCTTAACTACTACAATTGCCAGTCTGATGGTTTTTGTATTGGTTGCTGGTTATCGCTGGATATTCTGCAGGAAGAGTGCATCTGTATTACCACAAAGGGAGTTCTTCCTTATTTGAAAGGGCACACATGTCGTCTTCATAATTTTAGCATTTTTAACGATAACTTCCAATAAAGATTTTTGTATTTGTTATTCATTTGTAATTGTGATCCTTGGGGTGCCTATAAAGTTCATGTCTTTTCTTTTACATTCTTAAATATATTTTCAGATTTATTTTGTGCATGCTAGTTTATGAATGTGCCATTTTTTTATTTGCATATTTGATCAATCCTTTTTGTCACTTTAGGCATTTGTGTTGGTCTATTTAGTTTAAAGTGATAGCTCGCCTATTTTTGTTTGTGTATTACATTGTTATCTTAATTAAAGACAAAGTTTGTGCCAAAAAAAACAGGTTCATAGCAAAATTGGGAATGAGGGAACAGGTATGAGAGGGGAAGTGGTTAAACTGAAAGCTTTGTTGTGCGTTAAGCTGGAGTTTAGTGTTCATCATAGTTTGAGTACTTGACTCAAATCCGGAATTTAAATTTTTTTTTTCCTGGAAAAAATTCCACCTTAATGTAAACTTGTAATTTTGTTTCCTTAATAACTACACTAATAAAAAAATTGAGATTTTGGACCTTACAAAGCATCATTCAGTGGATGAAAGAGATGCTAGAACTTTATAATTACAGGGGGCAGAAAAATGGAAATGTTAGGAAAGAGTAGTAGATTGTCACCTGAGCACATTTGTGCTATTATACTGTATATGGGGATAGGCTCATCTTTGTGACTGAACATGGTGTGGGAAAATGAATCCTGTGATAAGTGCTCACCTTAGCACGTGGTGCATCGCATTAACTGAAAGGTGTTATACAGGTCTATGGCACTGCAGACTGAAGTAGCCCTGTCCACTAAAGATCCACTTGTCCTTTAGAAGTAGGCTCACCATTATAGATGATGTCCCTGCTCTGTGAGTCAAATTAACTGGCTTAATAAGTGTAAGGTTTAGTCCATTCTTTGGTGCCTCCTGTACTGCTCTGGGTTAAATGGAGTTTAGCTTCTATACTTTGATGTGTCACAGCCATGTAGGAGTGGGAGCTTCTTTTTTTGTTACAGGAACAGTGAGCATGATTTGAGCTCCTGCTCATCTCTGGCTGCCATGACATATAAAGCAGCAAAGGGTACAGGGGTAGTTTAGTACTACGCTGTCAGACTGTGTACAGCAATATTTTATAGACAGACTTCTTTAAATAAAAAGATCGGTTCCTGTTGGTGTCCCAGCCATTTCCTGTTTGAACATGAGATTATTTTTCTCTGTGAAATATCACATTTTTAAGGACCCCATGGACAAAAGGCTCTATTTAAGGCCTACTTTTCCCTGGCAGGTCCGACTATACAACCAGCAGTCGCATCTATAACAGTCTGTCAGACTCTTGTGGTCTGGATGAAACCGTTAAGCAGGGATTCTGTCTCTCTTCAGACAGATCCTGGAGTTCTTAAACAAGTGGAGTGCCTGCCTGTGGCTTTACGATACTGTGATATACCCTTCACCAAATTGCTAGATTGAGCCTTCTTTCTGTTCATATGTGAAAGATTTCCTGGCTAAAGTTCCTTGGCAAAAAGAGGTTGGAAAGGATGATATTCAAAGGGGGTTGCTTCCTTAGTAATGCACTTCTATCGAGAAAATCACTGAGTAAAAAAACTCTTCTGCCGCAGAAAAAGAAAGCAAGTGCCCTAGTGGGAAAATTTGCTCTGACAGTGTATCTAAAGAATTCATCCCTCCAGCTCCAAACCCAAGGCAGATGTCTGCTTTCATAAGAAGTCATGGTGAGGGGGCACGCCCACTTGTACAAGTGTGTGTTTTGGGGGGAGGGGGTGTGACTGTTGTCGTTTTCAGAATCCTGGTTCTGCATAGTCCAGGACCTTGGGGTCCAGTGTGTCTTGTCCTTATGGCAAAAACTGGTGTTATGCTGTTCCCTCACTTTTTGCCCTCCAAATGTCTTGCTCCCTCCAACATGTCTGCATAAAGACAGGCCTTTTATGCTGCTCTAAGTCACCTGGTGTCTCAGGGAGTCATAATCCTGGTTCCAGAGGGTTAGGAGTTAGGTTTCTACTTAAAAAATCGACTTAAAATTTAACCTCCGCTTTTTGGAACCCTCCCCCGCCTCTGGTGTCCCATTTAGCACCTTTTGAGGGGGGTGCAAATAACAGTCTAAGCCCCTGTACACACGGTCAGAGATTTCGACAACCAAATCCGTCAGATTTTGTCCGTCGGATCTTGTCCGAAACTGTTGCATACACACGGTCGGACTAAGTTGTCGAAAAATCCGATCATTCAGAACGTGATAACGTAATTTCGTTACGATAGGACTACGTTCAGGCTAGTAGCCAATAGCTTTGATGTAGGAATTTGATCTGAGCATGCGTGGCACTTGCTCCGATCAAAATTCTCTACACATGATCGGAGTATGTCCGATCGAACCAGTTGGTCAGGAAATATTTCCAACAAGTTGGAAAATTGGGTCCGACGGATATACCGACGGAATCGGTCCGATGCATACCACACACAGTCGGATTATCCGACAACACGGTCCGATAGGACACATTCCGACGGATTCTCCGACCGTGTGTACAAGGGCTAAGACAGTTATTTGCACCCACTTCCGGGCATAGTCTACGCCTCTTCCTGTCCCACTGCACTGTCTGCTGGGAGACAGACGGGTCCCAGAGACAGCAGGAACCATTGTGATTGTGCAGCGCGACTCGTGCATGCGCAGTAGGGATTCGGGAAGTGAAGTCACAAGATGGCGGCGGCAGCGACTGAGGGACGGCCTGGCCCCCGGGTGCTGACATCGTGGGCCCCCTGGACTGGTAAGCGTCCTTATTTTAAAAGTCAGCAGCTACAGTATTTGTAGCTGTTGATTTTTTTATATATTTTTTTTATTTTGCGGGACTTCCGCTTTAAACATTTTCATGGTTTTCAAATTGAAGAGAGACCTGCCCCCATCCTGCATCTGTTTCAAAACCGCTTCCTTAGGGTTCAGACGTTCCATATGGATTTCTTCATGTCTACTGTGTTATTTCAGGGGACCTGCTAGGGGACCTGCTAGCTTTAGGGGAGGATGCTTTATTACACGTTCCCTTCTTTCTACCACATTATTGCGTCGTACATTTTGCTGTGGGCCTGCGACACTTTAATTGCGTTTCTTAATCTTTGACCTGCCCAATGGTGCCTTTGGCATTCAGTAAGATGCTGGCCCCGATCCTAGCTCTGCTGTGCTCTAAAGCAGGGATTCTCAACCTTGTCCTCAAGTACCCCCAACAGGCCATGTTTTGGGAATTTCTCTTAGATAAAATAGCTGTCTAAAATACCAATCCACTGACTCTGATTTAAAGCACCTGCAAACATGGCGTGTTGGGGGGTACTTGAGAACAGGGTTAAGAACCACTGCTCTAAAGGAATCCACATTGTGTGGTACCTGGATGATCTCTTGCAGAAAGGTCAGTTTAACTTTTGTCAGCCAACATCCAGATGGCAGTGCAGACTCTGAGGTTCAGTTGGATCACTAATCCTCCTCTGCCTTGAAACTGACCCAATGGCTGGAGTAGCTGGGTCTGGTCTTGGACACAGCCTTAGCAAGGGTCTCCATTCCTCAAGAGAATCTCTTGGCACTCTGATCCTAGATTCAGACTCTTCTGTCCAAAAGTCCCCCCTCCATTTGCCTTTGTATGAGGTTTCTGTTTCGTTTGGTGGGCTCCTTTCATGCAGTACCCTATAACAAGTTTCACCCTTGACCACTTCAGCTTAGCATCCTGGTGTCATGGGACAATTGGAACTTCTCAAATGCCTGTCTGGAAAGACCACAATGTGCCTAACATGGTGAATAACCAACCCTGCACTAGAAATGGGTTAATCCATCCAGTAACTTGGAAAGTCCTCATGACAGATGTCAGCCTCTCGCCTTTTCTATACAGAGGATCTGTTCTGAGGAAATGGGGCTGCCCATCAACATACTGGAACTCAGTGTGATTCACCTGTCCTTTCTTTGCTGAACTCCTGCTAGGGCCCCTGTTTAGGCTCTAGTCTGGCAACGCCATAGCCATGGGGGGCACAAAAAGTCACCCAGCTCCACAAGAAGCAGAACTAATTTTTCCTTGGGCAGAACAGCCCATTCTTGCACTATCCACCGTGCGCACTCTAGGGGTGGAAAATTAGAAGACAGACTTTCTCAGTTGCTATCATCTGAATCCGTGGGAATGGAGGTATTTCAGGAAATCTTTAATTGATGGCCAACACAGGACATTGACCTGCTGACATTGTTCTAGCCAAGGAGGGCATGATACGTGGACCTTCTTGGCCTTCTGTCAGACTTTCCGAAGGCCCTCCCAGATTGTCTGTATCGTCTCAAGAACCAGTCCTGCAACCTGCTTATTAGTTGCTTGCTTTCACAGCCTTTAACGTCAACCTCACACAAAGTATACCATTGTACTCGGAAGTCCTACTCTGGCTGGCGAACCAGAAAAAAAAGAAAGAGCCCATGGCACAGGCAGTGACTGTGAGAGCTGGAAATTGTGAAATACAGGACCTATAAAATACCTGAATAACCACCAGGGGCTATAAGGGGCTGAAAAACAGCCCACACAGTTACCTGAATGTAGCAAAATGTACAAATGGATATGTAGACAAGCAATAAGATGTATTGTCCTTAAATTAACCTTATATTAAATAAACATGATAAAACTGTCTTAAAAATCAATGAGAAATCTCATATTCCTGAGGTTGTGCTCATTAATATACAGTGATTGTGAACAAAAACTAGTGGCCATGCTATCGCCTTCTGTAGTGGTTTTGGTGGACCAATGTCTAGAAAAACAAAAGAAAGAGGAGAGCAAACCAAACTCGTAGTGTAATAAACTTCATCAGTTTAGCCATGGATCAAATTGATAATATGCACTCACAAGTTATGAGCAGAATTGGCATGTAACAGAGCTAGGATTATTCTAAAGTGCAGAGCTTAGATCATCAGACCAAAACCCCCTGTGGAGGAGTGCACAGGAATTGTTGAAGCCGTGATGGATTCCGCTGCATTGGGTGAATGGCCATGAATGTTCCCGATTGTGTTTGGCTTGTAAAGTATCATGGAAACATTTCTTGGAGAAGTACCCCCTCTTCTTCAGTCTGCAACAACTAGCCTCTGGGATACTAATATACTGGCTCTCACTAGTGCTAATAAGCTGCACCTGAGCATGACAGGCACATTGAATAAATAGAGCAGCATAAGGGAGCAGAGAGATAACTGTGGATCAACTTATAAAACACAGAACTTAAGTGTTAATCAGTGGCTAAGTGGTAAGCACTTCCACCTAGTAGCACTAGGATCATCAGTTCGAATATCAACCATGACTCTACCTGCCTAGAGTTTGCATGTGCCTGCGTAAGTTTCTTCCGAGTAGTCCGATTTCCTCCCACACTCCAAAAACATGCTAAGTTGATTTGCTCTTGTTTAAATTGGCCCTAGTATGTGTACGTATGAATGGGAGTTAGGGAAATTCGATTGTAAGCTCCTTGGGCACAGACTGATGTGCGTGTTCAATATAAATGTGTATAATATATATGTGTATAATAATGTATATAGACCAGATAACTGTATTTATTCACATGTGATCCAGCCGATTGCTGTTTTTTTTTTTTGTTTCTTATGTACTCTGAAGACATTTGTAAAAGTTGAACTTGTAAACTCCATGTTCTTTAATAAAACTTTTATGGAATAAAAAAAAGTGTAAAATATAAATATAAAATATAATTTTATGCACTGCATAAATTGATGGAGCTTTATAAGTACCTGTAATAAAGTAAAAAAACATTTTTCCTTATTTAAGACTTCAGTCTGGTCCGGTTATGGCTTCTAAAGCTGTAACTGAGCAGTTACTTTGCAATAGAAATCCTTTTGCCTGTCACATGGACACGTGAGACAGAGGTTTTTTACATCGACAAAAGGATTTCTATTGCAAAGGTAAACATTATATAATACCACATTTTTCTACATGCTCTTCTGAATATGTAATATACTGTTTAACCTGCCCATGTGGTTTACTGTATGTAGGCCGTACGATCAGAACTCTGCGGAAGCGCTTTGGGGAACATCGGAATCTGGTAGAACAGGGTAAAGATGAACAGTGTTTCCAGACATTTCCTAGAATTTCACGAACAATCATCTTCAGGACTACGGGTCTGGATTCTGGAGGCCATTCCCAAGACTTTGCCCACTGCCAAACGTTATAAAAGATTATGCGAGAGAGAACTATTGACTCTACTCTTTGTACACTTTATCTCCTGGAGGCCTAAACAAAAGTATAGAAATACTTTGATAACATGGCAATATACCTATAATTTGGCATTAAATGTAAAGTTGTACTAAAGTTACATTCCTGTTACCGTAATCTCCTGCTAATAATCCTTGTAGACTTCCGGTTCCGGCGCCACATGAGGAGGAGGTAAGCGGACTCAGCTCCTGCTGCATACCCCCTATTAACCGGCTACAAGGCAGCTGTTCGCCTCGGGGATCCCTCCTGCTGTCAGGGGAAGGTGTAGAGCCCTTGATGGACCGTTTTGTGGAGCGGTCCGGGAACCGATCGCTGACCGCCGCGATGTCCGCGACGGCGGACGCGGCCGAATCCTCGGCCAATATGGCGCCGGTGCACAGCCTCGCTGAGCCATCACTCACAGCTCCTCTGCTCCCAGGCATAGAAACGCTTCCTTCGGCAGACATAGCCCAGGCTGTGGTAGCCTTACTGATGCCTACGCTGACAGCCTCTATAGACTCTGCAATACAGAAGGCTATGGAACAGTACCGGAACGAGCTTCAGGCCCAGGCACAGCGCCTTACACAGGCTGAAGAGCGGATCTCCCTCATGGAGGATGACACCACTGCTCAGGCTGCTGCTCTGGCTCGCCTCACACATACTACCAGGGACTTGTGGATTAAATTAGATGATTTTGAGAATAGGGCGAGAAGGAATAACCTGAGAATAGTAGGATTGCCTGAATCAGTTTCTGCGGGACAGCTTATGGACCTCTGTATGGTTACTATTCCTGCTCGACTGGGCCTCTCTACCCCATGTGTGGTGGAACGTGCACACCGCCTAGGACAGCTCTCGGAACAGCGCAACAAACCTAGAGCGGTCATAGCTAGATACTTGAACTATGCAGACAAGCATCCTATCCTGCAGAAGTTCCGCTCCCAACGCACCCTTACGGTTGATGGCGTTAATTTACTCCTGTTTGCTGATTATTCTGCAGAAGTCATGCGACTGCGAAAAGAATTTTCACTGATTTGTGCCTCCCTCTTTAAGAACCATGTCAAGTTTACTTTGGCTTATCCGGCAATTTTACACGTTACTCTTCCCAATGGCACTCGCCGCACCTTCAACTCACCCTCTGAAGCGGAACGATTCACCAACTACCCCGCAGACATGGATACCACTCATGACCCCTCGATGCTGAGTCCCTCTGCTGATCTGGCTGCCACCCCCCAGGCCCCTACTGGTAATCAGCTGAGCCCCTCCAAACCACCATACAAGCGAAGTCGCTCCACCACCCAGCGCCCGCGCTCTGAGCTCCGCTGAACTTGCCCTTTGATCCCTCCCGGCTCCATGCCTGGTTATTGGTAACGTTAAAAAGTGTTTCCGCTTTTTGGTACTCTCAGCCACTACTCTTGCTGTGAGGTCATCATTGGGATGCTTGCCTACGAAATGGTGCTTGCACACTGTTATTTTGTTTTATACTTCATATTCCTCTTATGTTTGTTTATAACTGGGGCTATTATCCCTATTCTTGAAAATGTCCATGTTATGTTGTTTTAGTTTGGGGTATTAGCCCGCCTATTTCACCTGCACGATTGGTTTTCCCATTTTTGTCATGCAGCTATCATGCTGCCCATCTACAACTTTGGGGTTATCCCCCCTTCCTCTGCCCCCCCAACCCCCCCCCCCCACCTCCCGGTCAGAGATACTGATGTGTACTCTCTCCCTTCCCTTACCCTCCCCCCCTACCCTCACCCCTCCCCGAGGAGTATTTCCGGCCTCTCCCAGGGGGCTAATGCACCCGCTGGGAGCAGTGTGCCTTAGATGCAACCCGTGTGGAAAAAGGTGAAGTGGGCTACGGCTACTCTATGGTGGATACACCTAACGTGTTCTGTTGCAGTTCGTACTGTCTGGTTCTGTCCCCTTTTCTTTTGCTTTCTCTTTCCTGCTAATCCTTTTTTCTTTCCCTTCCACCTGTACCTGGCTACCCTTGGGGGTGTCCTTACATATGCGCATTCCCTGGAATATTTCCGTCTATCTCAATGTTGACTTAATGCCTCTTTTGCCAGCTATTACCACCCCTGACAACCCCTATGGCTGATGCCTCTAAAGACCGATTTACTGTAGTATCATGGAATGTTAAAGGCCTTCGATCACCTTCCAAACGCATGAAAGTCCTCCGTCATCTGAAGCGGTTGAAAGCCGATGTGGCGCTCCTACAAGAGACCCACCTGACTGACGGAGATCTTTCACGCCTTCGTAAACTTTGGGTTGGCAAAGTTCTGGGCTCCCCGGCTGTGGGTCGCAAGGCGGGGGTGGTTATTCTGCTCCATAAATGACTGCAGTATACCACTCGTGATGTCCGTATAGACTCATGTGGTCGTATGATCACCTTGCACCTGACCTTGGCTTCTAAAGACATTGCTATAACTAACGTGTATGCGCCCAACTCCCCCGACTTGTTGTTTTTCGGGGAGCTGGGAGCCTGGATCTCCCAAGCGTCTGAAGCACACCACCTGATAGGTGGGGACTTTAACTCGGTCATGTGTCCCTCTGAGGATAGGACTTGCAGTAACTCCCGTAGCCCTACACCTTCGGCCCAAACTGACAGTGACGCCACCCCCCTTGCCCGTACGTTCATATCACTAAATTTCACTGATATATGGAGATTGTCCCATCCTACGGATCGTGAATTCACTTTTTATTCACCCCCCCACAAGTGGTTTTCGCGTCTTGACTATGTCTTTGTGTCCCCTGCTCTCCTGCCGATGGTGAGCGATCCTGACATCAAGGACATGGCCATTTCAGATCATTGCCCTGTGACGGTTAGCCTGTTAAATGTGAAACCTTCCTCTTCCTCGCCCATATGGCGCTTCCCCTCCTATCTGGCCAATAACGAGGACTTCAAACAAATGCTACTCACTAGTTGGACCGAATATAAAGAAACGAATGGTGAACATATCGCCACTCCGAATCTCTTCTGGGAGGCGGGCAAAGCCTTCCTCCGAGGCAGGATTATAGCTTATGTGACACAATACAAGAGACACTCAAAGCAACACTATATACAAGCTAGCGAAAAACTTCGCTCCATGCATCTTGAGCTCCTACGTAATCGCACGCAGGCTAATGTCAGGGCCTGGCAGTTAGCCAAACAGGACTTTGACCTCTGGGCGGAAAGGCAGGAGCAGATTGCCTCCTCCTTTTTGTCCATGCGCCTTCACAAACATGGCAATAAAGCGGGTAAGCTTTTATCCCGACTATGTGCGGGCTTTAAAAGGCCCGCCCATATCCATGCCCTGAAGCACCCCGACGGATCCATCCCTATATGCTGAGGACCCCATTGACCATTCAGTCGCTGACCAGTTACTCTCGAGGGTGAGTTTGCCACAGTTGACCGGACCGCAATTAGACGCCATAAACGCCCCTGTTACCCTGGACGACATTCGGTCTACAATAAAATTGATGTCCCCTTCTAAAGCACCTGGCCCCGATGGCTATTCAGCCGAATTTTATAAACTTACCCGAGAATTTATACCTGCCACTCTATCCAAAGTGTTTACAGCCCTATGGGACGGTGTTTCCTACCCCCCTACGGGTTCTCAGGCTTACATTAAGTTAATTCCCAAACCGGGCAAGGATCCCTTATGCCCAGGTTCGTATAGGCCCATTTCCCTTATAAATGTTGATGTTAAAATACTGTCCAAAATTATAGCTTCACGCCTAGCTACCATCCTCCCTACCCTCCTACACCAGGCCCAATCAGGATTCACGACTGGCAGATCAGCGACTTTAAATATCCGCAAGGTACTTCTGGCACTGGAAAGAGCGAAACTATGCCCAGAACAGGACTTAGCCATCATTTCCATTGACGCCGAAAGGCTTTTGATAACATAAATTTTGCCTGGCTATTTAAGGTACTGCAAGCCTTTGGCTTTTCGGGTCCGGTTACGCACTTCCTCTGCCAAATGTACAATGCCCCGACTGCCAGATTAGTTACTCCAGACTTTGTTTTCGCCCACCATCTCTCTCACCAAAGGGACAAGACAAGGGTGTCCTTTATCCCCCCTATTGTTCAATCTAGCTATTGAACCCTTATCTAGACTTTTAAACTCCCCGGACGGTGTCAGCGGAATTGCGTTTGGGGACCAGAACCTTCAATCTGCGCTTTTTGCGGACGACATTTTACTTTTTTCGTCTAATCCCCCGGCTGATTTTGTTAAACTCCGCGACCTATTCGCAGCGTATCGCCTTTGCTCGGGATTTAGAATCAATTTTGGTAAAAGTGAAATCCTCTCCTTAAATTTGCGAAAAGCCATCTCCTGGCAATCATCCTCACCCTTTGCAATGGCACGACACCACATCACCTACCTGGGAGTGTGCATAGGTCGAGAGCCCTCTTCCCTTTATACCCTCAATTACCCACCCTTGATCTCTAAGATTGTGCAGGAGCTGGAGGCTTGGGCAGGCCTGCCGTTGTCACTCTTTGGAAGATGTCATCTCTTCAAGATGGTCTCCTTTGCGAGGCTACTCTATCCGATGCAGACCATCCCACTCCTCCTTAAACACTCTGATGTGCAGAAAATACACAAAGCTTTGTCTGCTTTTCTCTGGGCCAATAAGAAGCCACGCATTGCCCTTCAAAAATTGTGTCTTCCGAAGCCTGACGGAGGTGCAGGCCTGCCCAATCTCCGTTTCTATAATCTCTCGTGCCTCCTGAGACAGGGCCTTGACTGGATAGCGGGCAAATCAAGATACTCCAATCACCACCTTGAGAAGGCGCTGGTACATCCTTGCATGCTTTCTGCGATCCTTCATTCCAACGTTCACGCTTTACCACCTCATCTTAAATGTAACATCCTTATTCGGGACACTGTGGTGGCTTGGAGGGAAGTTAGGAGGCTCCTGGGATTACCCACTGAAATTTCAGCTCATCTACCTATTCAAGGCAACCCCATGTTTCCGCCCTCTACCATTCATTCAGCTTTTGCCCACTGGGAGCAACGGGGTCTACTCAACTTGGCATCCTTATATGAGCAGGGACGAGGAACACTCAAATCCTTCCGAACATTATCTCAGGAATTCTCACTGCCTTCTCACCATGCGTTTTATCACCACCAACTGCTGAGCTACCTGAAGTCAATTGGAGGTGTACATCCGGACTGCCTCCGCAAATCGCATTTGGGGGCTGTGCTTCGACAGGGCGATTATTCCATCTCTACCCTATACTCTCACTTAATCAACTACCAGGCGGAAAAGTACCACGTTGCCCCCTTCAAACAATGGGCCTCTGTATTTAATGATATGACCCTACCGGAAAGGATCCTGAAAGGATACAGACTTGTTTACAAACTGGTTATCTCGGAGAAGTGGAGAGAAACTCAATTTAAGATCACTCATAGAGCCTATTACCCATTCCGTACTAACACAGAGGATCCCTCGCAAGCCAAATGTCCCTGGTGCTCTCTGGATCGCCCCACCCTACTACACCGTTTCTGGGATTGCCCCCTCATATCGGCATTTTGGAACTCAGTCTTGGATTACATCCAACTCGTTACCGGGACACATGTACCTAAGGACCCGCTGATCTGCCTGTTTAGTTGCGACCCTCCACCCGAGTCACTAACCTCTCCGAGTCCAGTTACCCTTTCTCATTGGTCTCACCTATGCCTGCTGGCGGCTCGCAGGACTATTCTGAATTACTGGATTTCCACAACTCCACCGAGTCTAACAGGTGTTCAACATACCCTCCTCTCGCTGTTTCACATAGAACGGCTTGATGTTATATCGTCCCACTTTGTTTCCACTCCTCGCTTCTTTGCCAGATGGAGGGATTATGTCGAACAATCCTTTACCTCGGAGGAAATTAATACTATTGTTTCCCCCTTTCGCTATACAAGCTGGTACCTACAACGCGACAATGGCAATGCATTGGGGAAACTCAAGCTGACATCACCCCCCGCCAGCTCTTCTCCTTCACAGGACCCCACTCTCTTATTGGCTCAACTACCACAGGACATGTTTGACCCTATCTCTTATGCACTGGAGGACATGCAACCCTCTACTCACCCTTCTGCATCTCCATGACCCTTCCTGGACTTGGATCTCTGTTTGTACCAAACATTAGTGTTCTTTTACTGTCCTACATGTAGGGGTCTTATGTATGTATAGATACTGTTTCTCATCTCCATGTTTTTCTTGTTACCATACTGCAATCGGATCATGAAGTGATCCTCGCCTCCCAGGGTGCCATTCCCTATCTCCTTTTCCCCCCCTCTACCCGCCTTCCCTCCCCCCTCTCCTTTATCTTTTCTTTCTTTTTCTTCTCTTTTTCCCCTTCTTCTCATCTTCCTTTTTCATTTTCCTCTTTCTTGAAAGATTAAACTGCTTGCTATTGTGGCCCTTTCGGTCGATGGGGTGTAATACTCCTTCTTTTCTGTGTTGTTTTACATGCTCTCGTATGTATGTCTTTCGAAAGATACTGTCTTACTGTTCGACTGCTGTGTATTGTTTAAATTTGTCTTTTTTGCTCAATAAAAATATATAAAAAAAAAAAAATAATCCTTGTAGTAACCCACATGAAACACCTCATAGGATATATGCACCCACATGCAGGCGCCAATACATATTTTGGATGCCATGTTGAATGTATGTGGGAATACACCAATAGGATAATCTAATCTCTAATAATTCATTTATATTTTTAAAAAAATATTTTACTATACATGATATAAGTGTATATATGTAATTTTAATTTTGCAATTTTTATTTCATGTTTATTTTCCTTTGTACCCACACTCACCACTATTCTACCAGATTGATCCAGTTATTGATTAATTACTATCAACTGAAATTGAGCTCCTTATCATGCATTGTTGATCACAATATATATCTTTAGCTGCCATAATTGTTAGAATTTTGATTGATTTTTAATATTGATCTACTAATATGTACACATGTGTCCAAATGTATTATTGATTTTTAATTATTGTCATTGTGATCATCATCACCCATTAAATTAGACCTTTTACTGATTATTTATATTTTCTTCATTTGATCTTAAAATTTGACCAGCAAAATATTTTTTGTAGATATAACTCGTTATCCTGACTCTACTGGTCATCAAGAGTGATTTATAATAGCATTAATATAACATAATTTAGCTGATATACAGTAGATAGTACAGATAAGCCAGGTCATATCATATTATATGGTACTAAGGCAGTTGTATTATAGCTGCAATACCGTACCATGCCTGCGTACATGGTTTTTATTTTGATGTTGCTATGGTAATCTCCCATGTGAACACTACGTGCATGTGTATAAAATTCCCAACACAATATGGCTGCCACTGAAGTCTGAGGAAGGAGCACGCATGCTCTGAATGTGAAGCACCACCCACTGACCAGACCCGGGAAAAATGCTCGTCCATATACACCGCTGAGCACAGTCCGCACCATCTGGAATCGCCGTGCACCAACAGTGTGGCCGGAGGAATGACCAGATTGCGCACACACATCCATAATAGTGACAGCGGACCTTCCCCTTCATCGGGCAGTCGGAGCGGATGATACCCTGTAACATGCCTGTTATCACTTTTGTGAGTGTATTCTTGATTCTTTTATTTACATTAAAGATGTTTGCATACTGCCCTTAGTGGGCGCTGTTCTCTTGTCCTTTCTATATCCCAGAGGTTTTGCCTTCTGAACTGGCAGCCCTCCATGCATAGTTACTAGTTTATAATTTATTCTTACATGGACTAATTTCCTAAAGAACTTGTTTATTTCCTTACCCACACCTTTTTTAACTTAAATTTTGTCATATTCAGAGTGCGCCATGTTATCCAATTGTGCATACTGCCTGCAATATGACCTTCTGAGTACTGGGCTCTGCTTGTGTCACTTTTCAGATCTGAGTGTACACTGTGTGAATGATTTCCAAGTTAAGAGCCTTGGACAGCAGTATGTGGGACCCGGGTTCCAAAAACGTATTTGTGAGTAGGCTGCATGGACCCAGTATTGGGTGCTACATCTGTATTAGGACTATTAAGTACCATTATTAATTAATATGTTGGTGTCCATGGAACGAGTTCAACTACTGAAGATTTAAGGACTGCATCACCTGGGTGGTGTGCACTCTCCATGCTGTGTTCCCACCTTTTCAGCATGAGGTAGCAGTTTTTTGGCTGTGCCGATTTCCGATCAGAGCCAAAGCCAAGGGAGGACCCACAGGCTTTGGGAAGAAGATGGAATGCAAACACTGATGTGGGACATTGCTGTGACAACGCATTTCACATGCATATGCTTTTTCAAGTCATGCCTACTGAAAACTAGAGAAAGCAACTTGAAAAAGTTAATTGACCCGGCCAATGCTTCCCAACCTTCAGCCTGTGTGTACAGGCCTTTAGTCTGTCAAACCTGCTCTGGGTTCCCCAATTACATTTGTTACGGGTGGAGGGATATTAGATGAGTTTCCAGAGGGCTACAAGTCATTTTTTTTGTTTACAAACGTTTTTTATTAGAGAGTATAAAGACATCTACAAGAGAAAGGTCAATGAGTACAAATGTTTTCATAGAGAATAGCATACAGAGACACATCAGTAAAACCATTAACGCACAGAAAAGTTGAAATTCGATATGCTAAACTCAACCTGGTGATATCAAAAAGAAATTCTGGGGAGCAGAAGTACATCATTGAGAAAAAAAAAAAAAAAAGAGAGAAGAGTAGGAAGAGAAAAGAAAAACCAAAAGATAACAAAAATGCTACCACAAGTGAGTGCTATCAGACGTGTTCACATACCCTGCCATTAGGCACTGTGCCCAGCTGAACTGTCAGGCCTAGGGGCTGTCCATTGAAGAGACGACCAAACGGCCCATTTACTATCAAAAATATGCATGGAGTCCTGCAAAGTGTGGTGTAAGCGCTCCATGAGTTTGATCGACTCCATGCGTTGCAGAACTTGTTCCCAGGGGACTACCGGGGATCTCCAGTGTAATGCTACTGTCCAATGAACAGCATTGACAAGTGTATGAGCTAATTTCTGTGCCGGGGGAGTTAGTCCCGGGATGTCGGCAAACAAAAGGCCAATCCGGCATGTGATATCAATATTAGATCCCGTAACCTGGAGCAATTTATCAGCCACCCGCTGTCAAATGGGCTGTAGTACTCCACAGCTCCCAAAAGATATGGGAGAAGGAACCAGCCTCCGGACATCCACGAAAGCAACTCCCCGGGACCAGCGGGCTAAACTTGTGTAATCTAGAGGGGGTGTAATACCATCTTGTGTGTAGTTTTAAAGCAGTTTCCCTGACTGCCAACGATTTCGTGCATTTACGCATATTCGTAATCATATCCTCCCACTCCTCAGGGGTTATTTCAAATCCAACCTCCCTCTCCCAAACTAGCATAGCATGAGATTTAGCCGGTAGCTGCACCTCCCCGAGAGACCGGTACAACCAGGAGATATTGCCCCGATCCCTGGACGAGGACCTACAGATCCTTTCAAAGACATTCGGAGGGGGAAGTCTCCCCTTCAGGTAATGAGAGGTGTAGAAGTGCCGAACCTGTAAATATTTATAAAAATCCTCTCTGGGTAACCCGAACTGTTCTTGGAGATAAGCAAAGGTGCTAAAGGGAGGCTCTTGGGAAAGGGCCTCAAGGGTAACCAGGTCTCTCCGAGACCAGCCCTCAAAGCTCCCAGGTGATGAAAAAGCCGGTGGGAATCTGGGGTCACCCATAAATGAGGCCAGGCCAGGGCAGGATGGACACAGGCGTATCGTTTTTTGTATAGAGACCAAAGTTGAAGGGATTGTGCAACCACTCCATTCAAGGCGGCTAATTGTTTGGGGCGAACCCCATCAATCCACAAGAGGCCCGGGAGGTAAAATGGGCTCACAGAGGATCTCTCAAATTGGATCCATGGGACCGTAACCGGGGGATAATGCCACTGCGCCAGCTGCACCAGCCTAGCTGCAAGGTAGTATAACCACAGATGAGGGAGCCCCAGACCCCCACGGTCCGCTGGCCTGAAAAGAAGCGTCTTGTGCAGTCTAGGTTTTTTGTTCCGCCAAACGAACCGATTGATACTACAAGTCATTTTAATGTAGGCACCATTCAGTGCTTGTATAGTAATGCAGAAGCCTGACGCAGTGTTTGGCTGCTGACAGGTTTACTTTAAATGTGATTGGCAAATGTATTTGACATTTGGGCTTGATTCATATTACATTTGCATTAATGTCCAACGTTAATATGTCTTTTTATTTTTTTTTTCAAATATTTTAAATAATGGTAAACTCTTCTATTTGTCAATTATTTGTCTTTTTTTTTCTTCACAGATCCTTCTGTATGGATGCACTGGTGATTGGTTGCTCAACATAAATGAAAATGGACAATTTATTCCAAAGTTTGATTCTACTGCTGTGATCAAAGACATTCAATTACTAGAACATTTGCTGTTAGATTGGAAAATTTGGTCAAAAGCAGAGGTGTGCAAGCTTTAATTTGTTTTCCATCAAGGAAAATGTTAATTTTTTTGTGTGTAAGAAGAAATCAATAATTTACTTTAGTTTATGCTGGTTGCATTAAACAGTTAATCAGTCATAATTGTGCGGTATTCCCATTGTTTGCAATTAACTTTACGTGCTAATTTTTAGCTTGTATTAAATATAACCAGCTGTTCCATTAGTTAAAAATGGATCTCTATTCTTTACAGTTAACTACAGACAATTTAAAGCGTAAGATCACCTTTGTTGACTTTTTTTTCTTTCTAAATTCCAGCTCCTCTATGCACCAATATAGCATTCATGTACTTCTTTTTGCAAAAATATTACAGCTTTCCATTAAATCTACAGTCACTTACTTTTCTTGTCCTAATCCACATTTCCAGATGCTTCCATTAGTAATGCCTTCTTTCTGATCAGACTTTGGGTAATGACACAGAAAGGAGTTGACCAGCTGACCTCATTAGCACACACCGGCATCATCCACCCTCCCATTCCTAGGTGCAGTTTTTTTTTTAAATGAAATGCAGTCAGTGATCACCCTTCTCACTACACAATCAGATTGCATTGTGTATGGCCATCTTTATACAAATAAATATAAGGGAGTGGAAAGAAACACTCAGAAAGTAAGTGTAGATTTAATGGAAAGCTTTGATATTTTTGCAAAAAAAAAGTACATGAATGTTATTATTTTATCATACATCATAGGACACAGAGCCTTAAGCATTTACTTAGTGGGTTATAGCTACCTTCAGGTGTTGACACTGGCACACCCAATACAGGAAGTTGACTCCCCTATATAACCCCTTCTCGTTCCAGGAGTACCTCCGTTTTTTCGCCAGTCTCTAAAGGTGTTGGTATGAGTAAAGATGTGCTCTGCAGAGCTCCAGGAGGGATCCATGCTGAATTTAAAAATACTCCACAACCGGATCCATCCCGCCACTGCGGCTCCAGGATGGTACCAGGGCCTCGCATAAAAGAACGAGGTTTTGCCTGTAACGCTCCTCTTTGAGGGCTGGACACTTTTTGGTCTTGCTACATTTCCTAAAGCTTTCCTGAGGGGTGCTATACATGGTCCAAAGGAGTGGAACCCCTATTAAAAGGGCCCCAGTCTTTGAAGGTTTAACCACGTTGCCTGCTGTGATGGGTAAAGTTTGGATCTGTCTGTTTACAGCAGTATCTTGCAGCAAGGAAAATGTAAGAGGAAAGCATAGGAACTGCAAAGTCCACCTATGACTTTTCTTTCAATTATTTTGTAAAATGCCTTAAAAACTCCTCTAGAGGGAGTAATAGTGTATAGACCCTGTTTAAATCTGTGCTAATACAGCGTGTCTCAGCCGCTGGAGGGGGGGGGGGGGGTCTCCTCTTCCACTAAATGTGGGAAACTGAGTGGATAGGGATACATCTTAATTTTAAACAAGCAAAAAAGCTGATAAAATGGCTGTGTAAATTCCCTTCCCCCACCGCCCAACTGCCCTCTGAGGTGACTCTTGCTAAAGCACAGGAAAGGGCGTGGCGCATAGACAATCAGGCTTGCACCTGAAGAAGCTTAAAGCTGATACTCTGGGAAGTGTCTATCAGAGCAGCTGAAGCAAGGCTGCTACGGGACACAGAAGCGCTGGTGCACGTGAGGGGCTTAGCTTAGTTAGCGGCTTTAATCGCATTACTCTAAAAGGGGATAAGTAGCATACTAGATCCCTCTCTCCCCCTCCAAACCCCTTACCAAGGGAACAGTGGGGACAGGATGAGGTATTACCCTCAAACAATCGGGAAAAACAAACTGATTACTCCTATGCAGAGGAAACAATAGTTGAAGTTTCAGCTTCACAATCTGAGGTACAAATCCTTACGGACATGGTTCACTCCACTTTCATGCTACCCCTAACAGAGTCAGCAGAAAGTCTGGTTTCTTCTTTGGGTTCCTTGAAACCTTCACAACCAGTACATGCGTTTCCAGTCCACAAATTACTAGACAAGCTTATTTATACCCAATGGGATCATCCGGATAAGCCTTTTCTCCCTCCAAAGAGATTCTCAGTTCTCTATCCTATGGAGGAAAAATTCACCAAAAAATTGAAATTCCAGCCGTAGATGCTGCAATCTCCAGTGTGAATAAAAGTTTAACTTGTCCAGTGGACAATGCACAAATGCTAAAGCATCCAACAGATAAAAAGTTGGAATTCCTGTTTAAAATCCTTTTTTTGTTTAGCAGGTACTGTTAATCAGCCTGCAATTGCAGCCATAGGCATCTGTCAGTCGTTAAAAGACCAGTTCAGAGGCCCTTAACGAGCTCCCTGCACAACAGGCCAGTGAGTTGGCAGATTTACCAAAAGCTTTGTTTTGCCATAGATGCTATAAAGGATTCTATTTACAAGGTGTCTTGCCTTGCACTTGTGCTAGTACACATGCGTAGGACCCTTTGGCTAAAGGGTTGGTCTGCCGAAGCACCCTGCAAAAACCTACTGTCTAATTTCCCATTTCTTGGGGAGCGACTATTTGGCGATGATTTGGATAAATACATCCAGACAATTTCCAGTGGGAAAAGTACTTTTTTGCCAATCAAAATAAAATATACCGTATATACTCGAGTATAGGCCGACCCGAATATAAGCCGAGGCCCCCAATTTACCCCCAAAAAAACTGGCAAACTTATTGACTCGTGTATAAGCCGAGGGTGAGACATGCCTGTCCATCCCTGTGTGTGTGTCCGTCCATCCCTGTGTGTCCGTCCATCCCTGTGTGTCCGTCCATCCATCCCTGTGTGTGTGTGTGTCCATCCATCCATCCATCCCTGTGTGTGTGTGTCTCCATCCATCCATCCATCCATCCCTGTGTGTGTGTGTCTCCATCCATCCATCCATCCATCCCTGTGTGTGTGTGTGTCTCCATCCATCCATCCATCCATCCCTGTGTGTGTCTCCATCCGTGTGTGTGTGTGTGTGTGTGTGTGTGTGTGTGTGTGTGTGTGTGTGTGTCCAGCCTACCTTTGTCCCGAGCCTCCGTCCCGTGCCTCCGTCCCGTGCCTTGCCTCCTTGCCTCCGTCCCGTGCCGTGACTTGCCTCCTTGCATCCGTCCCGTGTCGTGCCGTGCCTTGCCGCCGCCGTCCCGTCCCGTCCCGTGCCGTGCCTTCCCTTGCCTCCGTCCCGTGCCCTCTTCGTCGGCGGCCATTGTAAAGTTCAAAAGCTGCGCCGCCGCCTTCGCCTGTGATAGGCGGAACACTGAATTTCCCAGCAGCCTGTGTTCCGCCTATCACAGACGTCGTATCATCCTCGTCCGTAGTACGAGGATGATACGATGTCCGTGATAGGCGGAACACAGGCTGCTGGGAAATTCAGTGTTCCGCCTATCACAGGCGAAGGCGGAGCCGGAGGCGCGGCTTTTGAATAGAATGGCCGCTGTCTGTCTGCTCGACACGCTGATCGAGCGGGCAGACAGCGATGACTCGAGTATAAGCCGAGGGGGGCACTTTCAGCCTCAAAAAAGAGGCTGAAAATCTCGGCTTATACTCGAGTATATACGGTAAACGTCCTTCATTTAAACAGGCTTTCTCTCCTGCTCCAAGCACATCCACCTCTCGGCAGTGGCAATGGCTTCCACCGTCAGAGGAAAATCGCAGGGTCAGGCCCAGGCACAAAGGAAGACTACAAAGCAGAATACTAAGACCTCTTCATGAGGCGGCCTCTCCCCTCACCAAAGTGGGGTGAAGACTTCTGCATTTGGCAGAAGTCTGGCAGAGGGAAACTCAGGACCGATGGGCTCTCTCCACAGTGATTCTAGGATACAAACTAGAGTTTCGGGATATTCCACCATTTCACTTTCTGAGATCAAACGTTCCCAAGAATCCAGGGAAAAGACAATCCCTGTTTCAAGCATTAGACTGATTATTGACTCAAGGGATAATCATACAGATCCCCACAGAAGAACAAGGTTTAGGTTTCTATTCAAACCTGTTTACGGTACCAAAACTGAATGGAGCTCTAACAAATATAAATCAGTTCCTAAAAATTTGTTCATTTCGAATGGAGTCGATCAGGTCAGTGGTATCCATCTTACAAGGTGGAGAACTTCTGGCGTCCGTCGACATCTGGGACGCATAGCTGCATGTTCCTAGGTTTCTGTGTTTCGAAGTGGAACAACGGCACTTAAAGTTCACGGCATTAACTTTTGGGCTAGCCACAGCACCACTGGTATTCACAAAAATACTGGCCCCACTAGGTTGAGGGCACAGGGCATGACAGTGTTGGCGTTCCTAGATGAGGAGCTAGTCAGTGACTCGCTTAAGGCGAAGACTGTCCAGGGACAGTGGTCAAAGCTCAAAAGAGCCTTGCCCATAAACATCCTAGAGATTTGGGCAGTGTATCTAGCTCTGAAAACCTGGAACATCGGCAGTTTTCATTCCGGGAGTCGAAAATTGGCAGGTGGACTATCTAAGTCACCAGCAGTTATTCCCAGGGGAATGGTCTCTTCACCCAAAAGTGTTTAGGGCCATTTGCCAAAGATGGGGGACTCCGGACATAGATCTTCTAGCATCCAGATTCAGCATGAAGTTAGCCAACTTTGTGTCCAGAACAAGGGATCCACTCGCATACGGAACAGATGCACTGGTAACCCCGTGGGATCAGTTTTCACTGATCTACGCTTTTCCCCCGATTCAGTTGCTGCCTTGAATTCTTTGCAGCGTCAAGCTGGAAAAAAAACATTAATTCTGATAGCACCAGCATGGCCCAGATGGTCATGGTATGCAGAGATAGTAAAGATGGCAATGGAGGGTCCTTGGCCTCTCCCACTAAGGCCAGACCTGCTATCGCAGGGGCCGATATTCCATCCTACTTTATGAACGTTAAATTTAATGACTTGGCTATTGAAACCCACATTCTGAAGAAGCGTGGGCTTTCCAGGTCTGTTATCTCAACTTTAATCAATGCAAGGAAACCAGTTTCCAGAGCTGTATATTATAGAGTTTCGAAAGCTTACATTTCCTGGTGTAACTCCAAGGGTTGGCACCCTCTGTGATATATTATATGCAAAATTCTTGCCTTTCTACAATTTGGTGTAGAGATGAAGTTGGCCCTAAGTACTATTTAGGGCCAAGTCTCAGCCTTATCTGTTTTATTTCGAAGACCGCTTGCTGCGCATTCTTTGGTCCAGGGTTTTATGGAAGGGGTGATGCGGATGAATCACCTTTAACCCCTTGGGACTTGAATTTAGTTTTGTCAGTGTTACAAAAACCGCCATTTAGACTATTACAGCATGTTCCCTTAGTCCTTCTGACTGGGAAGCTGATATCTTTGGTTGCTATATCCTCAACAAGGAGGGTTTCAGAATTGGCTGCTGTTTCTTGTAAAGAGCCATATTTGATTATTCATGAGGACAGAGTGGTGTTATGCCCTCATCCAGGCTTTTTGCCAAAAGTGGTTTCAGGCTTTCATTTGAATGAAGATATTGTCCTGCCATTGTTTTTCCCAAAACCATGTTCCAGAGAAGAAAAATCACTACATTGTCTTGATGTAGCGAGAGCAGTGAAAATCTATTTGAACAAAACTGCTTAGATTCGTAAGACTGATGTATTATTTATTCGCCAGAAGGTAATAAAAAAGGACAGGCAGCGTTGAAATCCACTATTGTGAAGTGGATTCGGCAAGTTATTCAAACTTATGATTTAAGGGGTAAGATTCCCCCTATTCAAGTTAAGGTGCACTCTACCAGAGTGGTTAGTGCTTCTTGGACAGTGCTTCAACAGGCCTCCTTTGCTCAGACATGCACAAAATTCACCAAGTGGATGTAAGAAGGAATGAGGATATTGCAGGCAGCAGTATAAGTCCTCAAGGTCTGGGGGTGCCCTATGGGTTGTGTCTCCCTTCCCTCAAGTAGCATTGCTATGGGACGTCCCACTAAGTAAATAAGGCTCTGTGTCCTATGATGTACGATAAAGAAAATAGGATTTTTAGAACAGCTTACCTGTAAAATCCTTTTCTTTGAGTACATCATAGGACACAGAGGTCTCGCCCCTCTTCTTTTATGGGGTTTAAATATATTGCTTATTTTGTTCGGCTACAAAAACTGAGGTAACCCTGGAAGGAGTAGGGGTTATATAGGGTAGTCAACTTCCTGTATTGGGTGTGCCAGTGTCAACACCTGAATGTAGCTATAACCCACTAAGTAAATACTTAAGGCTCCGTGTCCTATGATGTACTCAAAGAAAATGATTTTACAGGTAAGCCTATTTGTGCATAAGGGAGCTGGAATTTAGGAAAAAAAAGTTTACAAAGGTGAACTTACCCTTTAATGCAATAAGGCTACTAATTTTTAAAAGCAGCCTAGGCATACATACTGATGTTTGGAGGTGCCCTGTACAGCCTCCTCTACAATTGTGTGTGTTTGTTTTATTTTTTTATATATATGTGTGTGTATATATAATGCGTGTGTGTGTGTGTGTATGTATATATAATATATATATGTGTGTGTGTGTTTATGTGCCTATATGCACGTAAACCTAGAAGGCTTTTGCATTGGTGATTACCTGTAGGTTTTCCCCATTTCCCCAAACATGCCACTTTGATGCTTGGGGAAAAACACTGTACGCATATGTGCAGATAAATGAAGTAGCAGAAGCCATTCATGCTTATATTAGTGTAGCTGCATAGAGCCTTTCTCTTGTATGGGCAGCTGCACATGCTACCTGTGTTGAGTATTTAGATCTTGAAGCCTTAGCAGTCTCCAGACATCCGTGTGCACGAGACCTAAGGTTGGACTTTTCAAAAAGAATTGCAAACCTTTGATATACAGCTAGTCAAAATGATCACCAAGGTCCTCGGTATACGTGTTTTTTTTTTTTTTTTCATAAATTGTATTTAACTTTGTATCGTGAAGAGTAACTTGTTTTTTTTTTTTTTCTTTTAAATTTAGGAAGGTGTCTGGGAAATGTTACTAACCTCATTACAGATACTTATCAGAGATAACCATCCACTTAAGGTGTTCAATATAAAGCAGTTCCTAAAAGCCAGAGTGGTGCATCACTTCCTGCTTGCGTGTCAAATTCTTCAGGTAATTTGGATTATTTTTCTATATTGCTTCTCAGACATTTATCTATACATTTTTTTTGAAGCAAAATGCATATGGAATAAGAAAACGCAAATAAAACAAAACTAAAGAAAAATATCTGGATGGGGATACATGTACAGTGAGGGCAAAAAATACTTGACCCCCTGCTGATTTTGTACGTTTGCCCATTGACAAAGAAATGATCAGTTTATAATTTTAATGATAGGTTTATTTTAACAGTGAGAGACAGAATAACAAAAAAAAATCCAGAAAAAGGCATTTCATAAAGTTTTATAAATTGATTTGCAGTTTAATTCGTGAAATAAGTAGTTGATCCCTACGCAAACCATGACTTGGTACTTGGTGGCAAAATCCTTGTTGGCTATCAAAGGTAAGATGTTTCTTGTAGTTGACCACCAGGTTTGCACATATCTCAGGAGGGAATTTGTCCCACTCTTTGCACATCCTCTCATTAAGGTTTCAAGGCTGACATTGGGCAACTCAAACCTTCAGCTTCCTCCACATATTTTCTTTGGCATTAACGTCTGGAGACTGGCTAGGCCACTCCTGGACCTTAATGTGCTTTGTCTTGAGCCACTCCTTTGTTGCCTTGCCCATGAGTTTTGGGTCATTGTCATATTGGAATACCCATCAACGACCCATTTTCAATGCCCTGGCTGAGAGAAGGAGGCTATCATCTAAGATATGATGGTACATAGCCCCCATCTATGTTCCCTTTTTGATGCAGTGAAGTTGTCCTGTCCTTTTAGCAGAAAAACACCCCCAAAGCGTTTTTACCTCCATGTTTGATGGTGAGGATGATGTTCTTGGGGTCATAGGCAGCATTCCTCCTCCTCCAAACACAAGTTGAGTTGATGCCAAGGAACTCTATTTTGGCCTCATCTGAACACAATACTTTCAATCCTATGATCAATACTATGGTCCCAAATGCCTTGAGCTCATTGACAAGATTCTCCGGTGTAGTTCTGGGCTGATTCCTCACTGTTCTCATGATCAGCGAAGCTCCACGAGGTGAGATCTTGCATTGAGCCTCAGACCGAGGGAGATTGACAGTTATTTTGTGTTTCTTCCATTTGCGAATAATCGCACCAACTATTAGCCTCTCACCAAGCTGCTTGGCGATGGTCCTGTAGATGGGCAGAAGTTTTTTTGGTCATGCCCCTTCGACAAAAGCTGGACTGGCTGCTGTGCACATTGAACCTGCCGATACTGCCTGATGTTCAGCCCATGTTTACGGGACTTAATGTAGAGCAAGTGCATTCAAAGAAGTGAAACAATACATTATGTGAGGAAGAAATATGATGAACATACCAAGGAAGAGAAAGCAGGAGTGCATGACTTGACATTTCAGAAAAATTGAGGGATCTTTAAAAGGGACCAGAAATATACAAGTGATTGAGTAACTCTCAGTAGTAGGGAGGAATGTGACTATAAAGCTATCAATTTACATTACAATAAACGTTTTTTTTTTTTTTTTTTTTTTTTTTTTACAACAGATTTTTGTGGGCCCACAGCCCTTTTTTCTTTTTCTTTACTCCATAAAAGTAATACTTATGACATTTTGATTGTATGCTTTGAGTACAACGTACATTTTTAATGGGTACTTGTAGGGTGTTTTTGAACATATAGCTGTACGCTGCACGCTAAAATCACATTTGGTGTTTAGTTTGTAGCTGCAAAGTTTTAAGCGACCACTGGAGAAAGCAGTGTAATATACAGTGCCTTGAAAAAGCACTCGTATCCCTTAATTTTCCTTATTTTTGTCATCTTGCAATTTTATGTGATAGACAAACAAAGTGCCACCTAATTGTGAAGTTGAAGGAAATTGATAAATGGTTTTCAAAATCTTTTACAAATATGTGAAAAGTGGCGTGCATTTGTACTGTGCCCCCTCTGAGTCAAAACTCTGTAGAAACACCTTCCTTGCAATTACAGCTGCAAGTCTTTTTGGGTATGTCTCTATCAGCTTTGCACGTCTAGAGCGTGACATTTTCTGCCTATTCTTTAAGTCTGTTTATTGGAGGAGATCAGGCTGAATTCCCAGCTTGGCTAGAGAATGGACCACGCTGTACTTTCCTGCTTAGTGTGGTCAGTTTTTAATAAAGCAAGGGGACTAGCAGGGACACCGGGAATTTCACATAAGGGAAGCAATACAAAGAGAACAGAATACTTAATCATACAAGTACATTGTAAAGCAGACACTTCATGAATATGAAGTGTTGGGGTAACAAACACGTTAATAAAATGTGACACTTCAAACCTTGGACTGTTTTACTAATCGTCAGATTTTATAAGCAACTCTGTGAGGATCTGAAAATACAGCTTACTGGTGCCTATAAGGCAAGAAAGGCAAAAAAAAAAAAAATTGCAATGCTGTTCCAGCTTGCAGTTTTCATTGTCCATACTGTTATCTAGAACTGTCAGTTTAGGAGGAACTGTGCAAGGCAGGACAAGATCTGGCAGGGGCCTTAAGGTTTATTTAGAGAGAAATCTGCCAAAGAGGCATTATGTCTTGGGGATGTGCTGCAGCCAGTGGCACAGAGAACTTTGTAGATGTAGCTGAAAAAATTGATTAAAATATATATGGAAATTTTGCATGGCAATATTGGCCAGCCATGAAGCTGAGGATAGAAACACTTTTTTTTTTTTTCCCCCTCAACAAGATGATGTACCTATCTGGTTCAAGTGCTTCTCAGTTTGGGTAAGACAGGCCTAGAAATGTGCTGCCAATGTATCCTCACACACATTGACTCAGCAGCAACATCTTCCACAGGAGAGACCATTTTTGGTCAAAACCAATGTCTCCTTTATCAGGCACATTTACACTTTGACAGACCACTTCTGAATATATATATATATATATATATATATATATATATATATATATATATATATATATATTTAACTTTTAAACTTGAGAATGAGGGACACTTGATAGAGGCAGTGAGGTGTATTTTATGCTTGGATTGCTGTGCCACAAGCCGATATAAACACTGGCATGATCATGAAAAAAATTAAAATAAATTAGCCCTGGTTCACACTGCTGGAATGAAATTGTGCGAGTTCAGCTGAACCCACCCCCCTCCATCCCCCTCCCAACATAAATACTCTTCTCACCCCCCCCCCAAAAAAAATCCCCCCCACACAAGTCCTCCTTACCCCCCACATTCCTGTTCCAAAAAAAAAATTCTCTCCATCCACAAATCCATCCTCTCCATCCCCCTCTGCCACAAATCCACTCCCTCCCAGCATAAATCCTTTCCCCACTTCTTTCCCCACTTCTTCTAGCACAAATCCTCTCCCAAATTCCCCCTCCCAGCACAAATCCTATTACCCCCCCCCCCCCAAATTACCCTACACAACTCCTCATTCTGGAACATATCCCCCCAAATCCCCCTTCCTAGCACATCCTCTCCCCACTTCTAGCACACATCTTATCCCCTCTCAACCTGGCCCAAACCTTTTTTCCCCCCTTTACAAATACTTCTTCCCCTAGTTCTTCCTTCCAGCACAAATGTTCTCTGCGCTTCTAGCATAACTCTCCAACCATGTCGGGTTTGGTGGCACCAATCAAAATTCCATTGTCCCGCAAATCTGAGTCCCAGAGCCAGATAACAGAACAAGTTGTGGCACTTCGCTCCACTAACATGCCTGGCAGGGGTGTGCTAGTGTGGCCACCCAGGGCATGTACACGTCATCTCGTGTGTTGCCCGGGTCCCAGATGCCCTGATGACCTCCTTGTTGGCATCTCTTGGGGGGGGGGGACTAGTGCTAGAAGTGGAGGCTGGGGGAGCTGGGACTTTAAATCTATCCCCCCCAGTACAAGTCGTCTCCACTCCCAAATGGCCCTGCTAGAACATAGTGCCAAGAAGGCATAGTGGAGCCAAGTTCCGGCACAGGGCTCCGGAATTTAGTCCGGACTCAAGGAACGGCGGGATTACAATTAAATCTGGGGACAGTTGGGAGTTAGGTGTGTGTGTGTGTGTGTGTATATGTATGTATGTATGTGTATATATATATATATATATATATATATATATATATATATATATCTATATACACATCAAGGAACACAGAGCCATAGTAGTTATTATGTGGGTTATAGGCCACCAACAGGCGATGGACACTGGCACGCCCTAAGACAAATAGTGCACTCCCTATATAACCCCTCCCACTACTGGGAGTACCTCAGTTTTTTTGCTAGTGTCTAAGGTGTTGATCATGGGTAAAGATGTGCTGTGCTGAGCTGGTGCTAGCCATGCTGCCGGATCCATTCAAAGTATCTTTTTAGGCTGAATTGAATGATATCCGAAGAAACGAGGTTTTGCCTGTAAACGCTTCTCTTTTTAGAGAGCTGGACCCCGGGATCCAGTACTTTTGGTAGTAAGGCCATAAAGTTTTGGGGCTGATCATAGCTACAGTTCAGAAGAGGGTGCTTTTAAACCAGGAAAGGATCAGTTCCATAAGGGAACTGGTTCAGCTTGTCAAAACAAAGTCCTTCTATTCGGCTTTGATTGAACTTAGGAATGATGGTGGCTTCTTTTGAGGCAGTTCCTTATTTGCAGTTTCATTCAAGACTGCTGCAAAACTGTATTCTGTCAACTTGAAACAAGATGATACAACGTTGGACTTTCCAATGCGCTTATCCCCCGAGGTGCACCTGAGCCTCAATTTGTGGTTGATTTCCAGGAATCTTAAACAAGGGAAATCCTTTCTACCAGTCTCTTGGAGGGTGGTAACGATGGATGCTAGCCTTCTGGGCTGGGCAGCAGTCCTGGAAGAAGCATCCGTCCAAGGGAAGTGGTCCAAATCGGAGAGGACCTTGCCCATTAATATTCTAGAGATTCGGGCAGCACGTCTGCCCCTAGAGGCCTGGAAGCTCAGAACGGAATTGTCCTGTAAGGATACAATTTGACAATGCCACTGTCAGGAAAGGTTCCCTCCGCTAGTAATATCGATCATTTGGTGTACAGTACTGAGATCCACCAGCAGGTGTCTCCTGCCAGTTTGCAGCTGTCAGAAGAGCTTTTCCCTGCTGGAATTATGTCATCTTTGGGCCACAGTACTGGCATCCACCAGCGGATGAATCCTGGCAGTGTGGAGCAGGTATTACCTTCTGCAATCAGGCATCACATGACTTTGATAGCAGCCATAGTATAAATACCCAGCAAGTGCACACACACCTTGCCCTGGTATTGTCCTTGTGCCCTGACCTGCAGCCTATTTATCTGTTAACCTGATCCTGAACCCTGATTCCTGTATCCTGGACCTGTTTGTATCTGCTCCTGGATCCTTGCCCTGTAGCCTAATCCCTCCACCTTGTTCCCTGTCTGTTTGCTCCTGCCCCCCCCCCCCCCCCAACTACTGATCTCCTGTTTATGACCCTGGCCTGGCTTGAATACGATTCTGGTACTGCCTTTTGCTACATATGCTGGTTAGTTTAATTATCACTATCTGGTTGTTTTGATTTGTTCACTCAGTTTGTATTGGTGGTGTGTTCACGTTTATATGCATTTACTTTAATAAACTTTCACCTATTTATGTCTGGTTCACTCTGTCGCAGTCACACAGTTATGGTCACATCTTGTTTGACAGCCACGGCCCACATCAATCACCAAGATGGTACGAGAAGTTGTGCAGCCCACAGAGAGGTGAATCATGTTCTGTCTTGGGCAGAAAACATTTCTTGCCTATCTGCGATTTTCATTCCAGAGATAGAAAATTGGCAGGCGGACTACTTGAGTCACCAACAATTGTTTTTTGGGAGAATGGTCCCTGTCGATATGTCAAAGATGGGGTGTTCCGGATGTGGATCTGTTTGCATCCAGATTCAACAACAAGGTTGACAACTTTGTGTCAAGAACAAGGTATTCACTGACATATGGAACAGACGCCTTGGTTTTTCCATGGCATCAGTTTTCACTGATCTATGCATTCCCTCCTGCTCTGCTACTTCCACGCCTTCTTCGTAGGATCAAGCAGAAAGGGAAGGAGGTGATTCTTGTGGCCCATAAAGATGGCAGTAGGGGACCCTTGGACCCTACCACTATGGCCAGACCTTCTCTCACATGGTCCGGTATTTCACTCTAACTTACAAACGCTAAATTTAATGGTTTGGCTATTGAGTCCCACATTCTAAAAGATCATGGGCTGTCAGCTTCAGGAGTTTCCACCTTGGTTAATGCCAGGAAGCCGGCCTCCGGAGTCATACTATAGAGTCTGGAAGGCATATGTTTTCTCGTGTGGATCCAGGGGTTGCACCCCAGGAAATATGTCATATGGAGGATCCTTGAATTACTGTCCTGAATACTATCAAAGGCCAGGTATCAGCCTTATTGCTGTTTTTTTCAACGACCACTTGCTTCCCACTCTCTGGTTCGTAACTTTATTCAGGAGGTAAAGCGGATTAATCCTCCAGTTAAGACACCCTGAACCCTTGGGACTTGAATTTAGTCCTGTTGGCATTACAGAAACAGCCTTTTGAGTCTATACTGGATATTACCTTATTCCTCGTGATGAGGAAAATCATTTTTTTGTTTGCCATATTCTCTGCTAGAAGAGTATTGGAGTTGGTGGCTCTTTCTTGGAAAGAGCCATATTTGATTATTCATAAGGATAAGGTGGTATTGCGGCCTCATCCTAAATTCCTTCTGAAAGTAGTGACAGGTTTTCATTTAAACCAGGATATTGTTCTGTCGCTACATTCTTTCAATGTAGTGAGAGCGGTTAAGGTCTATTTAAAGGTGACCACTCAGATTCGCAAAACATGTTTTGTTTGCATCGCCAGATGATCCTAAACGAGGACAGGCAGCATCAAAGTCTACTATTTCCAAATGGATTTGTCAAGTGATTGTTCAGGCTTATGGTTTAACCACTTGCCGCCCGCCCTATAGGCAATTGACGGTGGCAAAGTGGTTGCATAATCCTGATCGGACGTCATATGACGTGATCAGGATTATGAGCCGCTGCGCGCTCCCGGGGGCGCGCATCGCGGCGATCGTTGTTGCGGGGTGTCAGTCTGACACCCGGCAACTACGATCTCGGTAAAGAGTCTCCGACGGAGACTCTTTACCACGTGATCAGCCGTGTCCAATCATGGCTGATCACAGTGTAAATAGGAAGAGCCGGCGATCGGCTTTTCCTCACTCGCGTCTGTCAGACGCGAGTAGAGGAGAGCCGATCGGCTGCTCCTCTGACAGGGGGTCTGTGCTGATCGATTGTCAGCACAGCCCCCCCGAGGATGCCCACACTGGGCCACCAGGGACGCCACCAGACCACCAGGGATGCCCAGCAAAAGGTAATCCTCCCTAGACCACCAGGGATGCCAGTCAAGGCCACAATGGATGCCAATCAGTGCCCATAATGGATGCCAATCAGTGCCCACAATGGGCATCACTGATTGGCATGCATTGTTTGGCACTGATTGGCATCCATTAGTACAGTATAACACCAATGCCGCCTATGTGTGCCCACTTGTGCCGCCTATCAGTGCCCACTTGTGCCGCCTATCAGTGCCCACCTGTGCCGCCTATCAGTGCCCACCTGTGCCGCCTATCAGTGCCCAGAGGTGATCAAATACCACCAAAAGAAAGCTCTATTTGTGGGGAAAAAAATGATAAAAATTTCATTTGGGTACAGTGTAGCATGACCACGCAAGCGCTGAAAGCTCAAAATTGGTCTGGGCAGGAAGGTGTTTAAGTGCCCTGTATTGAAGTGGTTAAAGAGGAAAATTCTTCCTTTTCATGTTAAAGCGCAATCCACCAGGGCTGTTAGTGCTTCTTGGGCAGTGCATCACCAGGCCTCCATAGCTCAGATCTGCAAGGCCACAACTTCAGTCTTCAGTCTTCAGTCCATACATTTACCAGATTCTACCAAATAGATGTAAAAGATCATGAGGATATCGCCTTTGGGCGCAGTGTACTGCAGACTTCAGTATAACTCCTCTGCTCTCATGGTGCCCTACTTTTGTTGTGTGCCTCTCCCTTCAGTTGCCATTGCTATGGGACATCACACATAGTAACTACTCTGGCTCTGTGTCCCGTGATGTACGATGAGAGAACAAGATTTTTATAACGGCTTACCTGTAAAATCCTTTTCTTTGAAGTACATCATGGGACACAGAGGTCCCTCCCTTCTTTGGTATACACGTATATTGCTTTGCTACAAAACTGAGGTACTCCCAATAGTGGGTTTATATAGGGAGTGCACTTTTTGTCTTAAGGAGTGCCAGTGTCCATCACCTGAAGGTGGCCTATAACCCACATAGTAACTACTATGGCTCTGTGTCCCATGATGTACTTCAAAGAAAAGGATTTTACAGGTAAGCTGTTATAAAAATCTTATATATATATATATATATATTTTACATACACACAATATCTTACAAAAGTGAGTATGACTCTTTTATTATATCTTTTCATGTGACAACACTGAAGAAATTATATTTTGCTGCAATGTAAAGTAGTGAGTGTACTGGTTGTAGAACAGTGTAAATTTGCTATCTCCTCAAAATAACTCAAAAAATAAAAATGTCCAAATTGGGCCCAATTAGCCATTTTCCCTCTCCGGTGTCATGTGATTTGTTAGTGTTACAAGGTCTCAGATGTGAATGAGTAGCAGGTGTGTTAAATTTGATATCTCTTACTGGTCACTGGAAGTTTAACATGGCAGCTCATGGCAAAACTCTCTGAAGATCTGAAAAAAAAGAATTGTTGCTGGCATAAGTTATAAAAAGATTGCCAAGACCCTGAAACTGAGCTGCAGCATGGTGGCCATGACCATACAGCGGTTTAACAGGACAGGTTCCACTCAGAACAGGCCTCGCCATGGTCGAATAAAGAAGTTGAATGCATCATATCCAGAAATTGTCTTTGGGAAATAGATGTATGAGTGCTGCCTGCATTGCTGCAGAGGTTGAAGGAGTGGACAGGGTCAGCCTGTCAGTGCTCAGACCATATTGGTCTGCATGGCTGTAGTCTTAGATGGAAGCCCACAAACAGTTTGAAGACAAGCAGACTAAGGACATGGATTACTGGGGCCATGTCCTGTGGTCTGATGAGACCAAGATAAACTTATTTGGTTCAGATGGTGTCAAACGTGTGTGTCGTGCAACCAGATGAGGAGTACAAAGACAAGTGTGTCTTGCCTACAGTCAAGCATTGTGGTGGGAGTGTCATGGTCTGTGGCTGCATGAGTGCTGCTGGCACTAGGGAGCTACTGTTCATTGAGGGAACCATGAAAGCCAACATGCACTGTGACCTACTGAAGCAGATCATGATTCCCTCCCTTCTGAGATGGGGCCGCAGGGCTGTATTCCAAAATCACCCCAAACACACCACCAATTCAACCACTCCCTTGCTAAAGAAGCTGAGTGTAAAGGTGATGGCCTGGCCAAGCTTGTCTTCAGACCTAAACCCTATTGAGCATCTGTGGGGCATCCTCAAATTGAAGGTGGAGGAGTGCAAGGTCTCTAACATCTACCAGCTCCATGATGTCATCATGGAGGAGTGGAAGAGGACTCCAGTGGCAACCTGTGATAATGGTGGCCACACAAAATTTTGACACTTTGGACCCAATTTGGACCCAATACTCACTTCTGTTGCCAGCTTTTTAGACATTAATGGCTGTGTGTTGCGTTATTTTGAAGGGACAGCAAATTTACACTGTTATACAAGCTGTACACTCAATACTTTACCTCGTAGCAAAGTGTAATTTCTTCAGTGTTATCACATGAAAAGCTATAATAAAATATTTACAAAAATGTGAGGGGAGTACTCGCTTTTGTGAGATACTGTGTGTGTGTGTGTGTGTATATATATATTATGGACACACCTCTCCCAGCTGTCCGAAAATAATATATATATGTTTTCAGAAGCCCACATTCTTTTCACAAAACATATCAAATGTTTCAACTGATAAAATATACTATAAGTATAAAATAAGGTAATTTTGAAATTGATGGCAGCAACATGTCTCGGAGTTGGGACAGGGTAACCTAAAGCTGTCAAAGTAAGTGGTACTAGCAAAGAAGAGCTGGAAGAACATTTTGCAACTAGTTAGGTTAATTTAAAAACAGGTTAGTAACATGATTGGGTTTAAAAATAGCATGTAAGAGATTCAGTGTCTCAAAATGAAACAGAGATTGTGAAAAACTGTGTGTAAAGATTGTTGAACAATTTCAGAAGAATGTTCCTGAGTGTAAAATCTCTGTGTGCAAGGCCGAAACACAGTACTGGATGCCTGTGATCTTGGGCCCCCAGACAACATTGCGTTAAAAACCAGCATTAATCTGTTATGAACATCGCTGCATGGGCTCAGGAATACTTCCATATATCACTGTCTGTGAATTATATATATTTAAGGAGTTCAGTTACTTTTGACAATCGAAAGTTTCCTGGCCATCTCTTTCCACAAATTCTCTACAGTTTACTTTGAAGTTCTAAAGACTACATATGCCATGCTACCTTGCTGCTGCAAGCAGTGATTCATGTACTGCCCCCTTTAACTCCTACTTTCAGTACCTCTGTAATTCAGAAGGCAGGCTCTGAAATTTTTGACACGGGACTGAATGCATGTCACAGAATTCAAGAAGGTACATTTGTGGGGTAAGTTAGTGTATAGGAGTAGGCTAGGAATAATTAAAATACAATGTAATACTGAATATATGATTTTAAGCTGTGACCACAGATGTACTTTAACTTGTAATGAAGAGGTGGCTTTATTAGAATAAATTGAGCGGTTAGATGCAAAATTTATGTTGAACAAAATTATTTAGAAGAGCACCATGGATTCAAAAAGCCAACAACAAAGATAACAATAATAGATCATTTTGATTGACCTTATTGGGTAATTCCATACTGGTTGTTGAGCCCATTGATGAATAACCTTTTTTCAAAAGAGATGTAACTAAAAATAAATGATGCTTTTAGATGGGTCATGATTTATTTGATGTGCATGCTATTTATTCATGCTTATAAGTGTTTTACAGCTATTTTTTTTTTATTTCCTATTTTATATTAGGAACACAGAGAGGAACATATTACAACTATTCCACAAGAGGTCTGTATATCATATATCAGAATAATTGAGGAAGTACTTGGATCGCCTCCTGAATTGGATCTTCTGAAGTTGATTTTCAGTTTCCTCTTGGCAGTTCACCCACCAACAAACACTTATGTTTGCCATAACCCTAACAATTTCTTCTTCTCCTTACACATTGGTAGGAGTTAACTTTTTATTTCCTAAGTATATTACTTGTTCTGTGCTATCTATGTTACCTATATAATGTTTAACATTTTGATCTGTTTAGGCAGCATATTCTATGTAAATGCAGTGCTTAGTTAAAAATATTATAAATGTGTGTTTCTTTAAATTGGTAAATGATTTTACATATTTTTCCTGGCACTGATATGTGAATTATGCTCACATACTTTTCCCCCACCAAATTTGTTTTATACATTAAAACCATAACATATTTAGTTTAGCTAAACTACTTTGTCCATAAGGCTAAAGTAAGCAGAGCCAGTAATACTTTTACGAAGAACTAAACTAAACAAAAAATGTCATATGATGCAGTCTGTCACTAGCGTTGAAGCTCTCCTCCAGGGTGGAGTTACCTTAGCAGTGCCCGTCCCACACACACTCTAAAGTAAACGGCTCAAATATCCTAAATGCCTTATTCCTTTCTCCTCCAGCAGCAAGTGCTCTCTTCTCCTTTCCAACATTCCTGGGATGTGGGCAGGCCCTCAGCACCCTCTGGTTCTGCTTTGTATATAATGATGGCAGAGACCCGCAGCTGGTCAGGCAGTGTAGAGAAACTGTTTTGTTGGAGCAGTTTTTTTAGTAAAAAGGAAGCCTGTGCAAATGAGGAATACACTAAGCATTCCCCCTTTTCCAGTCTCCACTAAACAAAACTAAAGTTTATTTTTGTCTTGTGGTGGAGACCTGGTACAAGGCTAACATTTTTGCTTTATTTCAGATTTAAAACAGCAGGTTTTGAATTCCTCTTATACAGTAACACAATTTTACTAATTGTTAATCCTGCCAGTAGAGCCCATCTTTTTTCATTTTCTGTAACGGATTGATAACGCTGTTCACTCTTTTGGGGAAATCACTGCAACAATCTGTGGACAGGGTAGCTTTAAATGGCTGTATAGTTTTAAAATGGACTTTAAATAAATGGCAAATATATACTAACTTTTTTAAGCAGCTACAGATTATATTCATTGTGCATTACAGGACTCGTATTCATAGACAATGGGTTAGATGCAGGCTGCCTTCAAGTAATTGAACACTGGCACCCCTAGAGCATACTCATTTACCCTGCCCACTCTAATGCTTTGTACACACGGTTGGACATTCCGACAAAAAAATCCATTGGATTTTGTCCTAAACTGGTATTACATACACACGGTCGGACAAAGCTGTCGGAATTTCCGGCGGAAAAAGTCTGATAGAGCCCACACACCATCGTATTTTCCGACAATATAATCCAATCGGACCTTTTCCGTCGGAATTTCTTACCGTGTGTACAAGGCATATGACTACAGTTTTTTGCTAGTGTGCTTAAGTTACGACCTGTTTTCCTCTGGAGAAGCATTTCTTTTTTTAAATCGTTTAATATTTATTTTTGCTGAAGCTTCTATTGACATCTGACTGCTTATTTCTCTGGGCTATCTAAGCCTATCAGTTTCTGGATCGGTTACCAACAGTGCGTACCTTGGGGGATCGTACCCAGACCCCACTATGTGGGACTGGCCTATGATGTTTGCTTCAGGCACTGTATCCTGTGTTAGACGCTCACCTTGGTACATAGGCCAAACCCATTAGAGGTATGCCCACTGTGAAATGCGAAGCATAGATCTCTAGAAGGCCAAGCTTCATGGATAAGTTAAGACAGAGGATTTGAGAGTTAACTTTTTTCTCTCTAAAGTTTTTCATCACAGGCAATTTCAATTTCAAATACTTTTTTTCTTCATATCTAGACTTGGTCTCACAAAGATGATGTAACTGCATCACGCTTCCCGGATATCGCAGTCCCACAATCCTTTCCCTGAAATCATACATAGCACATTGCTCCAGTCCTGCCATCTTCTACAAAGACAGCCGCAGGAATATGGTCAATGTTTGCGTTATAATGGCTCCTGTACCCAGACACACAAATCCCCATCCATTCCAACCTCCATTCTGTCAATACACTACTGGAGATTCCCTGCTCTAGCAGTGGTGGATCATAGGCACAAAGGAGCTAAGAAAAAGAGCTGAATTGCATGCGTTCTGCAGGCAGCCTACAGGAAACTCAAAGTACCGCTCAGGGTGACAGCTGTGCCCTTGTCCTGAAGTAATGGCCTGTGACACTGCTCCATTCCTATGACTCTTGCTCCCTCTCAGGCACCCTGTCTGACAAAGGTAGATTTCTCTGCCACTGTCTGGATTATAAAACGGTCGGTACATCAAGAACCTTTCGGACCTCCTTTATGTAAGGATATTATATGTAAAAGTGTTGAGAACCCTTGTTTTGTAGTGAAGATCGCAGAGACTTTTCTTTATTTTATGAGGCAAAAGCTACAGCTTCACACCAAATGCCCTCTACTGTGGAAACATAAATTGACAAATGTAGTTTTAGCTATATTGAATAATGTAGATTTAATGACCGCATTGCACCAACCTCAAGCACAAGGAGTGCTTGTGCCATTTCCTTCAGAAAATGGCACAAGAAAGCTGTTTCATGGATTCTATTCAAACGTATTCACAGCATTAAAGTAATCAACCCCATTCTGGACTTAAAATCCCTTAACAAATGTCTGTGTACTAAAATTGAGGATAAAAGCAACAAGATCTGTAATTGCATCAAACAAGAGACATTTTTGGCTTCGGTAGATGTAGAAGATCTATCTGCACAACCCCATCTTCCCTTCACGTCAACTATTTGTGTGTTGTTGTTTGAGACATACACTCCAATTTGTAGCACTGCCATTTGGGTTCTCTAATGCATCCCTAGTGTTCACAAAAGTGCTTGCCCTGCTTCTGGCCATTCATGTCTTCAGTTACCTGGATGACCTCTTGCTGAAGGACTCCTCTGCCAAAACCTTGTCTTCGATCCTAGTTGCTTCCTTAAAGTGTTTGTTCCCTCAACATTTCATATTTCTAATATGTACCTGCTGTACCATGTACTTGTTTTCAAAAGTATCCTGTACTCTTTGTATTGCTTCCTTTGTGTGAAATCCCCACTGTAACTGCCAGTTTCTCCTATTAAAAGCTGACCATACTAAGCAGGTCAACACAGCGTGGTCAGGTCTCTAGCTTTGCTGGGAATTCAGCCTGCTCTCCTCCAATGATCAGACTTGTCTTGACCCCCCCTCTGCACAGCCTTTCTCAGGGAAGCTCAGTGGACTGCTGTTTCACCTCTCCCAGCTCTTATGCAGCTGAGAACAGAGGGAATGTGAAAACTTATAAAAAGTTATTTTAACAATGTGTGTCTTAACTAAGGGAAACCAACATTGAAGCCTTGCGGCTTTACAGACAGATTCCAACTGCACGTGTGCGAGCTGTGCTTTGCTTTGTGAATGGTCTTGCAGTCTTCTGGGACTTGTGATATGTAGCAGAAGGCTGCGGGGGCGGGGGGGGGGAGAGGGGGGCCAAACTCCTGCTCAAATCCCCGCCGCTATCCGGCCAGAAACAGGGAGCGAGTACCTATCAAAATCTGGTAACTGCTTCCTGCACCAAAAAAATTGCCCAATGTAAATGGGGGTGGGGGGGTGTAACAGGAGGAGGAGCGCAAATTCCTCTCTTGAGTGAAGTTCTGCTTTTAATGTGGTGGATCTCCAATCCTGACCTGGAACTGGGAAAGGAATTTCTTCACATGCCTTAGAGTGTAATGACAACAGATACTGGCCTTACTGTCTAGGGGATATGGTCTCCACAGAAGTTGAAATTTCCCATCAGTAATCTGGAACAGAGAGCCATCAGATTATCTGTGCAAGGTCACCCCATCAGGGTGCAGTCGGGCATTGCCACAGTGATGGCAATGAAACAATCAGCGTGGTACCACAAGTCAAGCTGTTGTGTCTCCAGTGCGAAAGCCCTGGAGCGGTGCGCTGGTAGGACGCTAAAAAAAGTCCTGCAAGCAGCATCTTTGGAGTGGTGAAGAAGCTCCTGCCCATTGAAATCAGTGGGGCAGCGCAGCTATACCTACGGAATAGAGCTGCTGCAGCAGTGCTTTGCGGTGGTTTTAACCCTTTCTCGCCCGCTAGCGCAGGGGGTAAAAGCTCCCTGCTAGCGGCCCAATAGCACAGTGAAATTGGCAGTAAAGCACCGCTAAAAATATCGGTTTACTGCCGGCACACCCACCGGGATATGACTGACAGCAACAGGAGCCAATGGCTCTCTCTTGCCGTTCTGTCCGTATTGTGAGAGCAGGGAAAGAGACCAGCGCTGATGCAAATGAGCAATGGATCAAACAGTGGAACAAGAGAACAAGAGTAGGTATTTGTGGGTAAAAGAAAAAGCAAGTTTCAAGTTTTTTCACCTTAATGCATTAAGGTAAAAAAATAAAAAATTTTGACATTGGAATTACTTTTTTACATGCCTTTAGTTTAGTGATTTTTCTCTTCCTGTACATGGAGGCCAACCTGCTCAGCAAAAAGGGCCATCTACAGGGGTTAGAAGAAACTGCATAACACCGCCAGGGATTCTTAGCAATTAACTTTTTATTCATTTGATTTAATCTTTTAAATCAAATTGCACTCACATCGACAGATCATGGGTTATATGTAGGCTACCTTTAGATGAGTGAACAAAAAAAAAAAAAAACTGTTAGACTGTGCCCCTAGGGTGTACTAATAACCCCACTGAACTCCAGTTTTTAGAAGGCAATAAGACACACAGGGGAAGGGCCTGTGTCCTGTACTCCAAGAAAAGGAATGTAATACTAAGTAGAAATTCTGATTATCCTAATCGTACAGTACACAAAACTCTTATTCATAGACCATAGGACAACCCTCAAAATTTACACTCGCCTGCTCGCATTTTGCTAGTGAATTTTGAGAGCTGGCAAGGAAGGGCTGTCTGGGAGCGAGCCATTTTCCCATCGTTCACAGAGGGGAAGAGAGAGGACAGAGCCGGCTGGATGAGGAATTTGATAGAGAGATCACCCGTCCAACACGGAAGGAGTGATGTGTATCAAAGTTTCCTGGCCAGGGCTGTAAGGGACGCCGAGCAGCGGGAACACAAGGAAATTGAAATCAAAGCTGTTCCAGTAATGTCCCTCGGCACTCATATCATCCGACCAGCAATCCTCTTCTTCTCCTCTGCTCCCCTTCATGATGGACAAGGGCGAGGCTGCATTGGTGGACAAGGGTGAGGCTGCATTGGTGGACAAGGGCGAGGCTGCATTGGTGGACAAGGGCGAGGCTGCATTGGTGGACAAGGGCGAGGCTGCATTGGTGGACAAGGGCGAGGCTGCATTGGTGGACAAGGGCGAGGCTGCATTGGTGGACAAGGGCGAGGCTGCATTGGTGGACAAGGGCGAGGCTGCATTGGTGGACAAGGGCGAGGCTGCATTGGTGGACAAGGGCGAGGCTGCATTGGTGGACAAGGGCGAGGCTACATTGGTGGACAAGGGCGAGACTGCATTGGTGGACAAGGGCGAGACTGCATTGGTGGACAAGGGCGAGACTGCATTGGTGGACAAGGGCGAGACTGCATTGATGAGCATGGATAAAGTTGCTTAATATTGCATAAAACATTTAAGGGTAATTTCATGATATAATTTATGAGGTCATGTTTAGGGGTGGAATTAGGGGCAGAGCAGGGCAGGGTTTGGGTGGGGCAACTGGTGGCGAGTAACCCTTGAGGCCTGGCTAGTAGCTCAGGACTTGAAATTTTGAGCCCTGCCATAGGACATACCCAAGCAATTTATTGAGGGATGGGCAAAAACATAGAAAACAGAACTGATGTATGATGAAGAAAATAGGATTTCTCTTATATTCACCTACCGACACAGCTCCTCTCTGTAACAAATGGGTTGTTGGCCTTATCACCAGGAGAATACTAGGCATAGTTGTAACACAACACTCAGAACTCTTAGTTCCGCCCAGGGGGGCAGTCCCTTGGGCTACAACCCTCCATCCTGCAAAGCAGCATCAGTTTTATTTTGCCTAGTAAAGTTGAAGGACCTAGGAACCATGCGGGCCCATCGGTCCGTGCTTTTTTACGCAGAAGCTTTTATTTTTGCGCAAGATTAATGATCCTGTGATCTACTATCAACAGCCGACTGGATGACAGGCTGGATACTCTTATCCTTGTAGTCTCCCCAGTCCTGTCATCAAGCGTGTGCAGGTCGCAGCTATGGCTCGGCAGGCCACGACAAAACCTCAACTCCAGAGGTGGTCGTGATTTTTGCTCCGGGGCGTACATATGACCGGGCTACTGATGTCTGCGTCACAGTATGCCGAGGCCAGTAGCTACCCTATACTGATCAGGAGTAGATCTACAATGGAATGTCTCCCAGCTCTTCAGGACTGGTAAGTACAGCTCTCCCTGCCTGGCGGGGCTGAGCAGCTTGGCATTCCCTGGGAGGTCGATTCGGGGCTCCCTCACCTCCCTCTCTTCTCTCCCCTGTCCCTATCTTCCCTCCACTCCCCCCTCACCGGGGGGGGGGGGGGGAATGCTGCATGTGGTGCTGAGCGGTGTGTGTGTAGGATCCCTGAGGGCTCTCACCTGGGATAGGGGACTGTCTGGCTGGTGGTGTCCTGAATCCTGTGTGTTAAGCCCCTGGAAGGTGCCTGTGAGGGTCTGGCTTTGTTTTCGGTGCAGCGCTGTATCTCTGTTACATTCTGTCTCTGTCCCTCATGGAAGCTGTTCGGCGGCCATTTTAGGTGTGGGCGAGGGCAGCATGTCTTTCTGGGCTTCAAGCGGCCATTTTCCCAGTGCTCTCCTATTCAGGACACTGGCGGACATTTTCTAGAAGCCTGAGCATGTTTTCAGTGGTGTTCAGCAGCAGCTGCATGTGCTCTGTTTCCTGTCTGTTTACTGGACGCTGGGCAGCCATTTTATTGAAGCCTTGTTGGCGTTGCTGCGACAATGTGGAATCGAGATCGTGGGATACCTAGACAATATCCTCCTGAGGGCATCTTCCGCCTCAGAATTAGAGGAGGATGTGACGATCACCATGCAGACCCTGCGAGAATTTGGGTGGCTGTTGAATCTCAAAAAGTCTGATTGTGCCGACCCAGCGTCTGGAGTACTTAGGCTTGCTGCTGGACTCCAGGAAAGCGAGAGTTTTTCTCCCTTCAGACAAATTGCAGACTCTCAGATCTGTGGTAAAACTGCTGATGCCAGTACTGGGGCTCATGGTAGCCTCCTTCAAGGCAGTACCTTATGCCCAGTTCCACACCAGAGTCCTGCAGAAGGAGATTTTGACAAAATGGGACAAATATCAGTTGTCCTTGGATCGACAGATCCAGGTGAGCCAGTTAGTCAGAGACTCACTGATCTGGTGGTTGAGGTCACCGATGATTCAGTCCGGGAAATCGTTCCTTCCTCTGAAATGGACGGTGATCACAACGGACGCCAGTCTATCCGGCTGGGGTGGAGTGAAGGGGGTTCACTAAGCTCAGGGCCTCAGGTGGACAGAAGAATCCGAGTTGCCGATCAATCTGCTCGAATTGAGAGCGATCAGGCTGTGCCTCTACACATGGTCGATGAGACTGCAAGGGTGTCCGATCAGGATCCAGTCAGACAACGCCACGGCTGTGGCATATGTCAATCACCAAGGGGGAACAAGAAGCTCAGCTGCTGCACGGGAGGTCGCTCACATACTTCGGTGGGCAGAGTGACACGTACCATCCCTATCGGCCATTTGCATCCCGGGAGTGGAGAACTGGCAGGTGGACTATTTGAGCCGACAGATGCTGGACCCAGGGGAATGGGCGTTGCATCTGGAGACGTTCAGGTTACTGTGCCTGAGGTGGGACTCACCAGACGGACGGCCCCCCGTATCAATCGGAAGGTGCCAAGATTCGTGTCCAAGACAAGAGATCCATGGGCTGACACGTCAGGCGTGCTGGTGGCTCCGTGGGATCAGTACCAGCTGATCTACGCCTTTCCTCCACTGAAACTGTTGCCACTTCTGCTTCACAGAGTGGAAGCCGAGAGGATCCCAGTGATACTGGTTGCCCCAGATTGGCCTCAGCGTCCCTGGTACCCAGACCTGGTGCGTCTGGTGGCAGACGCTCCCTGGCGACTGCCGCTGCGAGAAGACCTTCTGTCCCAAGGTCCAATTCTCCATCCTGCTTTACCATAGCTGGCTTTAATGGCATGGCTATTGAGAGCCAGGTGTTGAGGAACCGGGGTCTGTCGGACTCAGTGATTCCAGCTATGTTGAGAGCACACAAATCATCTTCTCGGAAGATATACCATGGCACCTGGAAAGCCTACATCTCCATGTGTGAGGAGAACGGATGGCATCCACGCTCCTTTTCCATATCCAGGATCCTGCTGTTTTTCCAGCAGGGAATTGACCAGAGATTGACATTAAGCACCATCAAAGGGCAAATTTCAGCCTTAGCTGTCTTTTTTTCAACGACCCCTGGCATCGCACTCTTTAGTGAGTCTCTTCGTTCAGGGAGTATGACATGCAGTCGCTCCGGTGCGTCCACCGTTGCCCCCGTGGGATTTGAACCTGGTGTTGTCGGCGCTTCAAAAACCGCCATTTAAAAATATCAGGGAGATTCCTCTGTTAACTCTCTCCCAGAAAGTGGTCTTTTTAGTGGCCATCATATCGGCCAGGAGGGTTTCGGAACTGGCGGCCTTGTCCTGCAAGTCGCCCTATCTGGTTATCCACAAGAATAAGGTGGTGTTGCGTCCGCAACCATCTTTTCTGCCTAAGGTGGTCTCGCCTTTTCATATCAATGAAGGACATTGTATTACCATCTCCATCTCTGTGTCCTAAGCCGAAGCACCCGAAGGAGATGGCCCTTCACGCTCTTGACGTGGTTAGTGCTCTGAAGGTGTATTTGTCTGCCATGGCTCCTTTTCGGAAGTCAGACTCACTGTTTGTTTCAGTGACTGGTCCCAAGAAAGGCATGGCGGTCTCATCGTATACACCAACAATATTGCGCAAAAGAAAATGGAAAAAATAATAAGAAGTGTGTATGGTTAGCAGCCAGCACGCTAAAACTAGGGATTTTTTAGCTGAGAAGTCGGTGAAAAATGTAGTGCAAGCGCTCAACCTGTACACACTTCTTATAGTGCTACAAAGTGATATAAGTTCAAATGTATATATAGAATGACCCAAAAAGCAAAAGTGAATACAATATTATACAGGTACAAAATATAAACATATATATAGTGACTTATATATGTGTATATATAACAAAAAATGGTGATTAGTAGGATATTATATCCCAAAAAAGAAAACAGTGACTGTGGATATCTGTAAACACTAATCACAGTGATGAAGTCTATAAATAGATATATAGTCCAAAGCAATCGTGCAAAGTGCCAATATCAGCCAGGGTTCTGTAATGTTGTGACCGAAGAGAACAATATTTCACCATGTGACGATCCCACCACCGTATAGAGTGCAGGCTTACCGGATCTATATGACCCTAGCAGACATACGCCTCAGGGGTCAATCACAGCTTGCGATCCCAAAAAAGGTCTCAAGAATTGGATGTGTCAGTCATATCATATACGATCCCAACAGATCCCAGCAGATGGCTAGATGTGGTCAATATTCCTCATGTGCATGTACAAATCCAACAACGACTCATAGGTAGGCATGGAGGATGAGAAGACGGAGCCAACATAGCATAATAACGTTTTTAAAAAAAACTTTAATAAAAAATTTTTTACTAAAACTCACATTTCAGGAAAAACAATCAAGCGTGTCAGAGAGATGAAAATGGCAGTAGCGAAGTCCTCCCGACGCGTTTCGACCCACCGGTCATCATCTGGGGTGGACTCACACTACTGTCCTACTGCCTTATATAGGTACTCACACAGTGAAATGATGGCAATCCCCCATGTGTTGTGAATATGCCCACTTCCGGTCTGTCCAAGATGGCGGACGGGCGTGCGTTCCACGCCTCGATTAATATGCGTTCCACCCGTATAACTACACCATTTAACATCAGGAATCACATTTAGAGGTGATGGTAGTTATACTTCCGGTATACGGAAAAACGGAAAAATGGCGGCCCGGCGTGCGTTCCACGCCTCGCATAGGATGCGTTTCACCTATTCATGTTGATGTGTGAAAAAGAAATGTAGACAGAGACCTGTTTAAAATGATCTCTATGTAAAAGGGGCCAACATATAAAAGAATTGAGATGTTATGGACTGACAAATGAGTATTTGGATACAATTTTTACTCATTTGTCAGTCCATAACATCTCAATTCTTTTATATGTTGGCCCCTTTTTACATAGAGATCATTTTAAACAGGTCTCTGTCTACATTTCTTTTTCACACATCAACATGAATAGGTGAAACGCATCCTATGCGAGGCGTGGAACGCACGCCGGGCCGCCATTTTTCCGTTTTTCCGTATACCGGAAGTATAACTACCATCACCTCTAAATGTGATTCCTGATGTTAAATGGTGTAGTTATACGGGTGGAACGCATATTAATCGAGGCGTGGAACGCACGCCCGTCCGCCATCTTGGACAGACCAGAAGTGGGCATATTCACAACACATGGGGGATTGCCATCATTTCACTGTGTGAGTACCTATATAAGGCAGTAGGACAGTAGTGTGAGTCCACCCCAGATGATGACCGGTGGGTCGAAACGCGTCGGGAGGACTTCGCTACTGCCATTTTCATCTCTCTGACACGCTTGATTGTTTTTCCTGAAATGTGAGTTTTAGTAAAAAAAAATTTATTAAAGTTTTTTTAAAAAACGTTATTATGCTATGTTGGCTCCGTCTTCTCATCCTCCATGCCTACCTACGAGTCGTTGTTGGATTTGTACATGCACATGAGGAATATTGACCACATCTAGCCATCTGCTGGGATCTGTTGGGATCGTATATGATATGACTGACACATCCAATTCTTGAGACCTTTTTTGGGATCGCAAGCTGTGATTGACCCCTGAGGCGTATGTCTGCTAGGGTCATATAGATCCGGTAAGCCTGCACTCTATACGGTGGTGGGATCGTCACATGGTGAAATATTGTTCTCTTCGGTCACAACATTACAGAACCCTGGCTGATATTGGCACTTTGCACGATTGCTTTGGACTATATATCTATTTATAGACTTCATCACTGTGATTAGTGTTTACAGATATCCACAGTCACTGTTTTCTTTTTTGGGATATAATATCCTACTAATCACCATTTTTTGTTATATATACACATATATAAGTCACTATATATATGTTTATATGGCGGTCTCATCGGCCACTATTTCCAGGTGGATCAGATAGATTGTAGTACAAGCCTATGCCTTGAAGGGCCAGGTGCCTCCCTTTCCGGTCACGGCCCACTCCACAAGAGCAATCGGAACGTCTTGGACCTTCCGACACCAAGCGTCGGTCGCTCAGGTGTGTAAGGCTGAGACTTGGTTGTCTGTCCATACGTTTACCAAGTTCTACAAGGTAGACATCAGTGCATCGGCTGATGCCTGTTTTGGCCGCAAAATTTTGCAGGCGGCCGTGTAGTTGCAATTGAATATGCAATATATCTTTTTTTCTGGTTTTTTTTCGATAAAAACGCAGTACTGTTATGTTAATGCACTGTTCCCACTTGCCATGGTGGATGAAGTTTTTATGCTGTTTTTCCCACCCCTTGTTTTGGCACTGCTTGGGGACGTCCCATTTGTTACAGAGAGGAGCTGTGTCGGTTGGTGAATATAAGAGAAAATAGGATTTTTTTTGTACTCACCATAAAATCCTTTTCTCTGTAATTCACCAACCGACACAGCACCCACCCCTCCTTTTATCTTTACGTTATACTGCTTGTTGACGTACTGATGCTGCTTTGCAGGGTGGAGGGTTGTAGCCCAAGGGACTGCCCCCCTGGGCGGAACTAAGAGTTCTGAGTGTTGTGTTATAACTATGCCTAGTATTCTACTAGTGATGAGGCTAACAACCCATTTGTTACAGAGAGGAGCTGCGTCGGTTGGTGAATTACAGAGAAAAGGATTTTTGGGAGAGTACAAAAAATCCTATTTTTTTTTTTGTCATATTACCTGTAAAACCCTTTTCTTTGAATACATAATGGCAAACAGAGGTCCCTCCCCTCTTTTTTGAGGATTCAGTGCTTGCTACAAAACTGAAGTGCTTCCTGTATGGGAGGGGTTATATACTGGATCGCTTCCTGTCTAAGACTTTTGTCTACCAGTGTTCACCTACAGATGGCATATAACCCAGTCAGTATGTAATGAATATTAGCCTAACTCTGTATCCTGTGATGTACTCAAAGAAAAGTATTTTACAGGTAAGTATGATGAAAAAATTCAATTTTTTTTATTTATTTTTTATTATTTTTTTAGGGAAAAGTTACAAAGTTGGTATAGTGTTAGTGTATCTAAGTTCTAGAACAATAGTTCTATATATTGCGGCGTACCAGTCTTTAGATGTGTTGGCTGCATTACTTTTCTTCTTTTAGGCCCTTTTCTTTATTTTTGCTTTGTGATCCTGCCAGTTACACACATCTGTCCTATGGTAATTCTCTCTTCCCTGTACTGTATCTATGGGTGAGCAGCGTAGTCACTTGAGGCTGCTTGAGCCAGAGTTTTACCACAGAACACCTCTGCCTTGTTTCATCTGTATAAAATGGGAAGGGGGGGTTCTGTTCACAGAGATGAACTGGGCAGGTCTAATCATACTGTACCACAATAAGCTGCGCTGTCCCTTTACAGAATTCATATCAATGACAATTGACAGTGGTTCATCAAATTCATAGATTATACATCAATACAAACCGCACCTGAAAAGTGCTCCAGTGCAGTTATTTTATAATCAATATATAAAGTACTATTGTGCATATAAAAAAAATTTGTGTGCTACTCCTTTAAATAAAAGTCCACCAAAAATCTATAAAAGTTCATAAATCCTCGAATGGTCTGGTGCTCTGAAACTTCGATATCACCACTGTGCAACCACCACTGCCACAACTGGCTTCTTACCAAATGCATCAACCTCCATATTATGGAAGGTTGAAACAGCAAGTTTCACTCCACTAAGCCTGCGGGATTAGCAGCAGGGCTGTTTTAATATACATGTAGTCATCCGATCATTGTTAGTTCCTGTAAACCAAATAAACTATTTTGAATGGAAATATTAGGCTATGGCTCTGTAGTTTTGTGTTCTCTGAGTTATTGAACCCTGACCTGACATGCTGGAGTCCTGAGGTCCTGGGAGAGAGCTGGACTGCTGCTGTGATCCTAAAGTGGAGTGATACCCACTGTTTTATCCTCTTATAATCTGAACATTTGTTGCATTGGACAAGGAGCTAGTTGTGGCGATGGTGGTTGCACAGCAGTGACATTGAAGTTTTACAGTACCGGACCGTTTATGAATTTTTGGTGTACTTTTATTTAAAGAAGCACACAAGCACTTTTTTTTATATATGCACAGTAGCACTTTGTATATAGATTGTTAAAATTTTATATATTGATTATGAAATAATTGCATTGGAGCACTTTTTAGGTGCAGGGAGTATAATTTATGAATTTGATGGACTACTGTAAATTGTTTCTGATCTGTATTCTGTACAAGTTTCATTGCAGTTGAGCATTTTCTATTTATTTATTTTTTCTCTTTAAGGGACAGCAGCAACTTTTTATTGTATTTTTATTTGTTAAATTTTTATTTTTTGGATTTCTGGCATTCTGCTTTAAGTGACAGCAGTCTCCCAGTTGTATAGGATTTGACACGGAGAACAAGTTTAATACTCCTGTAGGGCTAATACTGTTTGAGATTTCAGTGCAGTAGAAGTACATATGATCTTAAAATTCACTTGATTTCTGTCAGGATCAACAGGTGTTTTTTTGCACTTATAAAGAAGGTAATGCACCCGCGATCTGTTTATTTTTAGGCTCCTGCACACTCTGCCTACAGCTCCATTGCCTATACCTTTGTAATGGCTGTCATTTTCAGAGCTTTAAGCAGTGTGACTGAACTGGGGATTTGCTGAACAGCGTACCCGCATGGAGTTCATACTACATGCCTATCTGTTGGGGTGGCTGATGGGTCTTGTAGTTTTTTTTGTTTTTGTTTTTTTCACATCTTTCTGTAAATGAATGATGTAACTGTGTGGGTGGAGCTCCACGCAGCCACGCTGTTATCAAAATATGACCAGGTATGTAGACGAGAACACCCGCACACTGTCACACTGAGCGAGGCAGTAAGGGGAGAGGAGCAGAACAAGAACATGTTACACAAATACTGGTGTATCATTCTAAAAGGGTGAACTTATCCTTTAATGCTCTGGAGTGAAAAAAGATTGGTCATTCCTATCTGAAAATAATTCTGTGCCTTTACTTTGACTAATTATGTGTGCGTCCTTTGTATGGACATGGTTAAAAATATGAAAATATTCAGTTTTTATGCAAGCCTAAAGTTTTGTTTTCTCTACCAATTTAAACATCACTTTATTTCCACTTCCTTCATTAAAATATTGTTCCACTTTGTTTTGCAATAGACGACAAGACGTTTCAAGAAAAACTAAAATCATTTATACATCAGAGACATTCTAGCCTTGGAGGACAATCTGCTTTAAGTCATGTGTTTTCAAGCAAAAGCCCCTCAGAGTTTTCAGATACACTGGAGAAAGGTGATATAAAAACGTACTTTAAATCAAAAATCTTACAGTAGATCTTTACAGTAGACATAATGATGTAATCACTCAAAACCAAATAATCTGATGTTAATACACGAAACAAAGTAAAAAGTTAATATACATTGGGTGTCATACATGCCTTTCAAAAGAAACCTAGGACCTGAAAAACGCCTCTACAGTACTTGTATGTGAACTGATATGACAAAAGCTTCCAGGTAATGCTGAAGGTAGTCTAAAGCCCCGTACACACGATCGGAATTCCCACCAGCAAAGTCAGATGAGACCTTTTGGTTGGATATTCCGACCGTGTGTATGCTCCATCTGACTTTTTCTGGCGGATAAGATTGAGAGCAGGTTCCCTATCTTTCCGATGGAAATAGTTCAGATCGAAAATTCCGCTAGTCTGTAGCAATTCCGACACACAATTCCTAAGCATGCTCGGAAGCATTTAACTTAATTTTCTCGGCCCGTCATAGTGTTGTACGTCACCGCGTTCTTGACGGTCGAAATTTCAGAGAACCTTTGTGTGACCGTGTGTATGCAAGGCGAGCTTGAGTGGAATTCCATCCAAGATTTTTCAGCCAAAAGTGTTGGCTGCTGGAAGAGCATGGCATTTGACCTCAGCAGGATGGACTGAGAACTGCTGCAGGTATGTGAATGCAGCTCTGGGAATCTGCATTTTATACCTGTCAGCAACTTTTTGGATTTCCTAACATGACTAAATGTATTTAATCCTTTTCAGTGTTCTAATATGCTAAAGAGGAACTTATCGAACATGTGTTTGGCAACTTCATCAGTTTTCTGTTTACTAAGAAACACTTGTTTTTAAAGTTAAAAAATAATGAACAATTATACAAATACCATGACATTTGCTCTATTCTTAATAATTATTTTTTTTATTAATATATGAGAGGGTACTACATTAGTGTACACCAGGGATGAGCCAAACACCCCCCCCCCCCCCCCGTAACGAAAGTTGGTGCGAAAATTCGAACACCATTAAAGTCTGAGACTCGAACTTGAGAAATCAAAGGTGCGAATCCTAAAGGCTAATATGCAGGTCATTGTCCTTAAAAAGGGTTTGGGGACCTGGGTCCTGCCCCAGGGGACATGTATCAATGCAAAAGAAAGTTTTAAAAACGGACGTTTTTTCAGGAGCAGTGATTTTAACCACTTAAGCCCCAGGCCATTTTGCAGCTAAAGGACCAGGCCCCTTTTTGCGATTCGGTACTGCGTCGCTTTAACTCACAATTGTGCGGTCGTGCTATGTGGCTCCCAAACAAAATTGGCATCCTTTTTTTCCCACAAATAGAGCTTTCTTTTGGTGGTATTTGATCACCTCAGCGACAATTTTGAAAAAAAATGCAATATTTTTTACTTTTTGCTTTAATAAATATCCCAAAAATATATATATATTTTTTTTTTCCCTCAGTTTAGGCCGATACATATTCTTCTACATATTTTTGGTAAAAAAAAACGCAATAAGCGTTTATTGATTGGTTTGCGCAAAAGTGATAGCGTCTACAAAATAGAAGATAGTTTTATGGCATTTTTATTAATAGTTTTTAGGGGGCAGTGTAGGGGTTAAGTGTGAGTGTGTGTTTTATTTTATTTTATTTACTGTAGACTGATCGTCTTTCCCTATGACAGGAAATGGATGATCAGTGACAAGCTTATTAGGTAGCAAGGGGAGAGGCTTGTTTAAACTTACCTTTCCCCATTCTTCAGCTCTGTGACCCGATCGCGGGACACCGGCGGTGATCGGGTCCTGCGGCCACGGTCACGGAGCTCAAGACTGAGACGCGAGTGCGACCCACGACGTATATCAGCGTGAGGCAGTCCATAAGTGGTTAATGATGATTAAAGTCAACAAATAAAAGTGAAATATTCCTTTAAATATCGTACCTGTGGTTTGTCTATAGTATGCCTGTAAAGTGGCACATGTTTCTCGTGTTTAGAACAGTCCCTGCACAAAATTACATTTCTAAAGGAATAAAAGTAATTTAAAATTGCTTGCGGCTGTAATGTTGGGTCCCGGCAATATAGTTACATAGTTAGGTTGAAAAAAGACACAAGTCCATCCAGTTCAACCAAAAAAAAAAAAAAAAAAATATATATATATATATATATATATATATATATATATATATATATATATATATATATATATATATATATATACACACATGCATACATATACCAGCCCATATACCCAATTCTATACCCACAGTTGATCCAGGGGAAGGCAAAAAACCCCAGCAGAGCATGATCCAATTTGCTAAAGCAGGGGAAAAAATTCCTTCCTGATCCCCCGAGAGGCAATCGGATTTTCCCCGGATCAACTTTACCTATAAATTTTAGTACCCAGTTATATTACGTACACTTAGGAAATAATCCAGGCCTTTCTTAAAGCAATCCACTGAGCTGGCCATAACCACATCTGCAGGGAGTCTATTCCACATTTTCACAGCTCTTACTGTTTCCGTATTTGGAGATGAAATCTCTTCTCCTCTAGACGTAAAGAGTGCCCCCTTGTCCTCTTTGTTGACTTTAAAGTGAATAACTCGACACCAAGTTTCCTATATGGACCCCTTATATATTTGTACATGTTGATCAAATCCCCCCTTAATCTCCTCTTATCAAGAGTGAATAAATTCAGTTCCTCTAATCTTTCCTCATAGCTGAGTTGCTCCATGCCTCTTATCAGTTTGGTTGCCCTTCTCTGCACTTTCTCCAGTTCCCCGATATCCTTTTTGAGAACTGGTGCCCAAAACTGAACGGCATATTCCAGATGAGGTCTTACTAATGATTTGAACAGGGGCAAAATGATATCTCTCTCTCTGGAGTACATACCTCTCTTAATACAGGAAAGGACTTTGCTCGCTTTGGAAACCGCAGCTTGGCATTGCATGCTATTATTGAGCTTATGATCTACCAAAACCCCCAGATCCTTCTCCACTGTGGATTCCCCCAGTTGTACTCCCCCTAGCGTGTATGATGCATGCATATTCTTAGCCCCCAAGTGCATAACCTTACATTTCTCAACATTAAACCTCATCTGCCACATAGTCGCCCAATTAGACAGAGCATTGAGGTCTGCTTGTAAATTGGTGACATCCTGTAAGGACGTTATTGCACCGCATAGCTTGGTGTCATCTGCAAAGACTGAAATGTTACTCTTGATCCCAGACCCAATATCATTTATAAAGATATTAAAAAGTAAGGGTCCCAGCACTGAACCTTGGGGTACACCACTCATAACCTTAGACCATTCAGAGTAAGAATCATTAACCACTACTCTCTGAATTCTGTCTTTTAGCCAGTTTTCTATCCATCTACAAACTGATGTTTCCAAACCTGTAGACTTTACCTTACACATGAGCCATGTGTGCAGAACAGTATCGAACGCTTTTGCAAAATCCAAATATATCACGTCCACCGCCACCCCTCTGTCCAAGGTTTTACTTACCACCTCATAAAAAGAAATCAGGTTTGTCTGACAACTCCTGTCTTTCATGAATCCATGCTGTCTGTTGCTCAAAATATTTTTTTCCTGCAAGAACTCATCTATGTGGTCTTTTATTAATCCCTCCAGTATCTTCCCAACTATAGAAGTTAAACTAACGGGTCTATAATTACTTGGTAAAGACTTTGTTCCGTTTTTAAATATAGGCACCACATTGGCCCTGCGCCAATCCAGTGGTACTATTCCTGTCATTAATGAGTCCCTAAAAATTAGATACAATGGCTTTGAAATTACAGAGCTCAATTCTTTTAGGATCCGTGGGTGGATGCCATCAGTTCCAGGTGCTTTCTCCACCTTTATTCTGTCCAAATATTTCTGGACCATATCACTTATGAGCCATTGTGGATTAGGGGCTGCGTCAGTACCACCCCCATTGTGGACATGAGCTCCCCCATGCTCCTTTGTATACACAGAGCTGAAGAAAGTATTTAATAAGTTAGCCTTCTCTTTGTCCCCAGTCACCCACTCCAGATTATTTTGCAAAGGGCCTACATGCTCAGACTTAACCTTTTTACTATTAATATATTTGAAGAATTTTTGGGGGTTTGTCCTACTGTCTTTTGCAATCTGTCTTTCATTTTGAATTTTTGCATCCTTGATTTCCTTTTTACATATTCTGTTAAATTCCTTGTAACATTTAAATGACACTAGTGTTCCTTCATTTTTATTTTTTTTGAAAGCTCTTTTTTTATAGTTTATAGCTTTTTTAACTTTGGCCGTGAGCCACATCGGCTTTATTTTTAACCTTTTAAACTTATTGCCCATGGGAATATACTTTGCCGTGAGATCACAAACAAGCTTTTTGAAGAATTCCCATTTCTGTTCTGTGCCCATTGGTGCCAATATTCTCTCCCAGTCTAAGTCCTGGAGAGCAGCCCTCATCCTTGGAAAATTTGCTCTCTTGAAATTAAGTGTTTTTATCTTTACCGTATGTGATTTTTGCTTACAGCTAACATCAAATGAAATCATGTTATGGTCACTACTACCCAGATGTTCCTTTATCTGAACATTAGTAATACGTTCTGCATGGTTTGAGATTACCAGGTCCAACAGAGCATCATTCCTAGTTGGGGCCTCAATAAGCTGGACCATAAAATTGTCCTGTAATAGGTTTACAAATTTTTGCCCTTTAACTGTCCCAGCAGTGCCATTACCCCAGTCAATTTCTGGGTAGTTAAAATCCCCCATTATTATCACTGTCCCAGCCCTTGCAGCCCTTTCTATCTGTGCAAGGAGCTGAGTCTCCACCTCCTCATTAACATTGGGTGGTCTATAACAAACTCCAATGATTAACTTTGAACTACGCGAATCTGTATGCAGTTCTACCCATAATGCCTCAGACTCATCACACTCTCCGCCCACCAGGTCCTCTTTCTCACTCGCTTTGAGATTATTTCTCATATACAGACAGACCCCTCCACCTTTCCTTTTTACTCTGTCTTTCCGAAAGAGTGCATAGCCAGGAATATTAATAGCCCAGTCATGTGAGGAATGAAGCCAAGTTTCAGCAATACCGATTACATCATAGCTCTCCTGATGCACCAGAGCTTCCAACTCGCCTATTTTGCTTGGCAGACTTCTGGCATTGGCGAACAAACATTTTAATGTATTAATATATTTTGACCGGTCACACACTATCCTCTTGGGTGTTCCAAGATTACAACTAGGACTTGCTACTATATTTACCTTGGGTTTATGTGCTTCGGTTACCCCACCACTAATGCCCCTAATATTACCCTCTGGAATATGCTCCACACTGACTATCTCTATCTCTGAACCCACCCCCCCATAACCTAGTTTAAAAAACCCTCTAACTTTTTGGCCATCCTCAATCCCAGCTGGATGACAATTATTGAGAAAAACAGCATGGGTAACTCCCCAGCCCATTACCAGGCCCTTTGGGTCTTGTATGGATATTTAAGGGGAACCCCCACACCCAAATTAAAAAAAGAAAAGGCATGGGTCCCCCAGGCCCTATATACTCTGAACAGCAGTATACAGGCGGTCCCCGGGTTACAAACAAGATGGGTACTGTAGGTTTGTTCTTAAGTTAGGGCGGCACAGTGGTGTAGTGGTTAGTATTCTCACCTAGCAGTTAAAAGGGTCGCTGGTTTGAATCCCAACCATGACACTACGTGCCTGGAGTTTGCATGTTCTCCCTGTGCCTGCGTTCCTCTGGGTACTCCAGTTTCCTCCCACACTCCAAAGACATGCAGGTAGGTTAATTGGCTTCTGTCCCAAATTGACCCTAGTATAAATGGGGAGCTTGGATTGTGGGCTCCTTGAGGGTAGGGACCGATGTGAGTGTGCAATGTACAGGGATAGGGACAATTGTAGACACTCAGGTTGAACTGGATGGACTGGTGTCTTTATTCAACCTTACTAACTATGTAACTAAGTTGAATTTTTTTTCTAATTTGGAACAGGTACATTTTTAAGGGTAGCTCCAGCCAAAAAAAACTAGCATTCAGCTGTTGAGCATGTGGATGGCTGGGACCGAATTTCTTTCGACAGTTTAGCAACTGGAGTAAGGAAATTTGCCTGCTACAATCAGATTTAGGTGTACCGCTAGCAGATTGCCCGCAAGTGCTTGGGACACCTAATTCTACACCTTAATTCCTCTCAGTGCAGGTCTCTGAGAGGATTGAAGGTATAGTGGGGTTGGAGATCCCAGCTGATGAGGAGCAAGGAGAGGTCCGCCTTGTTCTTTGGTGTGGGTCTTTTAAGTACTGTTGCCAACAGACTACATGGGGGCTCGACATATGTCTGGTCAAGCATGTGGTGCCCAAGCAGCTGCTTTTTTGGCCACGCTTTATACGCTTCAGACATACAGTGGGGCAAAAAAGTATTTAGTCAGCCACCAATTGTGCAAGTTCTGCCACTTAAAAAGATGAGAGGCCTGTAATTGTCATCTTAGGTATATACCTCAACCGTGAGATTCAAAATGTGGAAACAAAAGCAGACAATCGCATTGATTTTTGAAAGAATTTATTTGCAAATTATGGTGGAAAATAAGTATTTGGTCACCTACAAACAAGCAAGAAGGGGACCTAGTGAATGACCTGCAGAGAGATGGGACCAACATAACAAAGGCTACCATCAGTAACACACTAAGCCGCCAGGGACTCTGCTCCCCCTGCTTAAGCCAGTACATGTCCGAGCCCGTCTGAGGTTTGCTAGAGAGCAATTGGATGATCCAGAAGAGGATTGGGAGAATGTCATATGGTCAGATGAAACCAAAGTAGAACTGTTTGGTAGAAACACAACTCGTCGTGTTTGGAGGAGAGAGAATGCTGAGTTTCGAAGAACACCATACCTACTGTGAAGCGGGGGGTGGCAACATCATACTTTGGGGCTGTTTCTCTGCAAAGGGAACAGGAAGATTGATCCATGTACATCAAAGAATGAATGGGGCCATGTACCATGAGATTGTGATTGCAAACCTCCTTCCATCAGCAAGGGCATTGAAGATGCCCCCAAACATGACAATGATCCCAAACACACCGCCCAGGCAATGAACGAGTGGCTTCGTAAGAAGCATTTCAAGGTCCTGGAGTGGCCTAGCCAGTCTCCAGTTCTCAACCCCATAGAAAACCTTTAGAGGGAGTTGAAAATCTGTGTTGCCCAGCGACAGCCCCAAAACATCACTGCTCTAGAGGAGATCTGCATGGAGGAATGGGCCAACATACCAGCAACAGTGTGTGACAACCTTGTGAAGACTTACAGAAAACGTTTGACCTCTGTCATTGCCAACAAAGGATATATAACAAAGTATTGAGATGAACTTTTGATATTGACAGAATACTTATTTTCCACCACAATTTGCAAATACATTCTTTCAAAAATCAGACAATGTGATTGTCTGGATTGGTTTCCACATTTTGTCTCTCATAGTTGAGGTATATGTGTGATGACAATTACAGGCCTCTCATCTTTTTATGTGGGAGAAGTTGCACAATTGGTGGCTGACTAAATACTTTTTTGCCCCACTGTATTTTGCAAACCACAACGGTGCGATCTGCTGCACATGTCTCAAAACTTTTTAAAAAACATACCGAGTCAGCAGCGCCCTGCACATGCGGAGCTCTGCGGTGTGATGCATTCGGTTGGCTGTCCTTTTTTCTTTTTTTTTTCTTTTTTATCCCGAAAAAAGGTTATATTTGGTATTAAACACATACAGTCCAAGAATCCACAATTAAATCATATATGGCAAGTATGTACATTTCCAAATATAATGAAAATCATGCCTTTTTCCCAGTAGTATAGTCACCATCACCAAATGTCATACATCTGTGACCATGTTCCACAGCACCCCCTGCCAATATTCTATCGCAGATCGACTCGCCCACCTCAAACCAGTGATCAAATTGAGTAGTACCTTTAGCCCATATTGAGTCTCAAAAGTCTATCCATGAGTAGGTCCTCCGGGTTCCCAGCCATGGTTCCCAGAGTTTTTCAAAATTTTTAGAGCATCCTCTATGCTGGTATATGACTTTTCCCATTCTTAGTGTATTGCCTAGTGTAGTAGTCCATGCCTTAACCGAAGGGGGCGAATCAGACTTCCAATGTAGCATTATCAATTTGCGAGCCATAAAGAGGGCCCTAGAGGGCCTCTCTGATATGAGGTTCTGACTCACTCATAAGCAGCAGTAACCCTTTTTTTTTTTTTTTCTTTTTTTTTTTTTTGAGGCTTTTAGAGTTATTTTGACTGTGTCATGGTGCCATCACATACTTCAATAGCAAAGAGAACACCAAACTCTAAATATCTGGGTTTAAATAAGGCAGGTTCCATCTGTATACTCCCTAGGAAGATTTTAGTCATTGACACCTAATCTAGAACACCGGATTATATTGTTGATTTGAGGGGGTGAAATATATAGGGGTGTGCTTTTTGCATTTGACAAATCTGCATTTTAATTAATTTAGATAATACAATGTATAGATCATGTGAATTTTAATGTTACTTGTTTAAGCATGTCATCTTAAGCTGTGGGCACCATTTGAATGAAGATCTAATATTTGCATGTTCAAATGTGTTTAAAAAAATCAATATTGTTCACAGGCTGTATGCACTTGCTATTGGTTGTAGTCAGAGGCATTACTTGAACCTTCAGGGTCCCAGTACAAGAAACAGCCCCCACCCGCCACCCCCTTCCATGCGAGCCCCAGGCTTCCAGTTCTGGGAGGGTGTCCATGGACATCCTCTCAGAACCCTGCCTTCTGCATGCCCTATGGGGCACACATCCAGCACACACTGTGACTGGACACAGTAAAGGGCCAGTAACAGGTGGCCCTTTACCATGATGTTAGCTGATCTCATGTAAACAGACTTGCTGGTTATTGGTACTCCTTTCCTCCCATGCGGTGTGTGTAGGAAGAAAGGAGAGCCGTTAACCAGCAAGATGGTCATTGCACTGTTTACACTGATAATCACTGCCCTGATTATCAGTGCTGCCCATCAGTGCCCCAGCAGGACTCTGAGCTGAGAGTATCTTTCTCATACAGCCCAAAGCCTGTACTGACAGTTCCCCCTCCCCCTTTCCTTGCACGGATGGAAGGGGAAAGCCAGTCTGCTCCTTCCCCCTCCCGCCTCTCTCCTCCTGATCAAATTCAGCTGCTTAGTGTCACATTTCCAGTGGTGCACGTGGGAGGAGATGGAGCAGATCGGCTCTCTCCTCTCTATCCATGCGAGGCAGGGGGAACTGTCAGTGCTGGCTCTCGGCTGCTTGAGATAGACGCTCTCAGCTCAGTGCCCTGCGATAGTGGTGGAATTCCAGGACCCAGTTGCAAGTGTGACCTTTGCGACCCTGGTAGTTCCGCCACTGGTTGTAATGTTTCTGTTGGTCTAGACAGGAGTTGCCATTTTAGGCAACTGTCACTAATGCAAGGGGGTATTTTTACATTACTAGACAACATTTTTACTGTCTGCATTCCTTTTGTGTGGTGTTCATATAATTTCAAGATTGTTACTAAAAATGTTATTGTACAAAGCAGGATGGTGTAAAAAATTGTTATTGTTTCTTTGAAAAAAAAAACAAAAAAAAAAACTAGGCTACACATTTTTTGCAAGGGTTTCCAAAGACCTAAAACACAAAATCAAGTGTTCCTCCAGGGTAAAATAGGTTGAGAAAGGCTGGGTTAGAGAAACCATTTTTTCAGCAGCTTCCTTACCTGTATTGATAGGGTAAGAAACTATTAAAGTGATACTATGTAGCATTCTTTGGGAAGGAAAAAAGAATTGCGGTATAGTCACCACAATTCTCTTTTAATCCTTCATTGCATCAGATAGCTGCATTACATACTCCAAAATATCAGAGGGTTTTGGTGCCTTGTTAGTCACTAGCAAATTTGTAAAATAATGTTTAATGTTTAACTAATATCTTGAATATGTTTCCTCCTAAAGGTACTGATGTCACAATGTTTTCATCACAGCAGCATATACATCTCTCTGTGGCAGAAAGGTCTCGTTCCAAGAGTTTACCTGCTTCTCCTTCATATTCACCTAAAGTATATCCAAAGGCATTGGGAGGAAGCCTCTCTAAAGGTTTAACTGAATTGCCAGAGTCCATGGAGAATGACCAAAGCAATGAAGACCAACTTTGCAGTTCTGAGCACAGACTGGATGTGCTGAAAAAACAGGAAGAACAGTACACTAGCAGCTGTGAGTCAGCACAGACAGTCTGTGATTCCTTGACAATTCCCAATGGTATCAGAATTACTGAGCCTTCTAAGGAGGATTTTGGTCAGTCCGACATTAGTTTGGAGGTTACAGCAGATGAGTCCGAAAAAGTAACACCATGTGAAAGTGCGAGTGAAAGTGGAGAGGTATTTTTGCAGCGCCCTCATGTACTTAAAGGAATTTCCTCATCCAGGAAAGGGCAGAGTAATATTGCCAGCTTCGGTCTAACTTTTCCTTCTAGTGGATCCTTATCCAGTACAAGTTGGACCGATGTTTCTGAGAAGAAAAATTCTGAAGAATGGAGTAGCTTTCCTTTCTCTCCAGTATTTGATCTTACACTTAGAGACTCTGCCCAAGTGGATGGAAGGTACAGTTTTCTTTTGCTGCTTGTTTTGTGATAGAATTTAAATGTTTTCATTTAGGCTCTCCCCACTGAATATATTTTCAAGTATATAATATTAGGAAATAAAACATTGGGACGTCCGTAAGCTCAATTACTAAAAAACGTTTTTTTTTTGTGCACACTTTGTTCACAGGCTGTAAAAACAACTTTAACTTGTTTGCATTCAGGCTGTCCAGTCTTTTAAATGTTTTAGCTTGTTTAGCATTTATGCAAATTATGTTTTACTTTATGAAGATTAAATTAATTAAAATACACTTAAATGGAACTCTGGGAAACAACTCTCCTTAACCACTTTCAGACCGGACCATTTTGCTGGTAAATGACCAGAGGTCTTTTTACACTTTGGCACTGCGCTGCTTTAACTGGTAATTGCGCGGTCATGCAATGTTGTACCCAAACAAAATTTGCGTCCTTTTCTTCCCACAAATAGAGCTTTCTTTTGATGGTATTTGATTGCCTCTGCGATTTTTATTTTTTGCGATATAAACGTAAAAAGACCGCAAATTTTGAAAAAAAATGATATTTTCTACTTTTTGTTATTAGAAAAATCCAATAAACTCAATTTTAGTCATACATTTAGGCCAAAATGTATTCAGCCACATGTCTTTGGTAAAAAAAAAGTCAATAATTGTATATTTATTGGTTTGCGCAAAAGTTGTCACATCTACAAACTAAGGTACGTTTTCTGGAATTTACGCAGCTTTTAGTTTACGACTGTCTATCTCATTTCTTGAGGTGCTAAAATGACAGGGCAGTACAAAACCCCCCCAAATGACCCCATTTTGGAAAGTAGACCCCCTAAGGAAATTGATAAGAGGCATGTTGAGCCCATTGAATATTTTATTTTTTTGCCTCAAGCGATTGAATAATGACAAAAAAAAAATTTTTTTTTTTTTTTTACACAAAGTTGTCACTAAATGATATATTGCTCACACATGCTATGGGCGTATGTGAAATGACACCCCAAAATAAATTCTGCTGCTTCTCCTGAGTACGGGGATACCACATATGTGGGACTTTTTGGGAGCCTAGCCGCGTACAGGGCCCCGAAAACCAAGCACCGCCTTCAGGCTTTCTAAGGGCGTAAATTTTTGATTTCACGCCTCACTACCTATTACAGTTTTGAAGGCCATAAAATGCCAAGATGGCACAAAACCCCCACAAATGACCCCATTTTAGAAAGTAGACACCCCAAGCTATTTGCTGAGAGGCATGTTGAGTCCATGGAATATTTTATATTTTGCCACAAGTTGCGGGAAAATTACAAACTTTTTTTTTTTTTTTTTTTTTTTCACAAAGTTGTCACTAAATGATATATTGCTCATGCATGCCATGGGCATATGTGAAATGACACCCCAAAATAAATTCTGCTGCTTCTCCTGAGTACGGGGATACCACATATGTGGGACTTTTTGGGAGCCTAGCCGCGTACGGGGCCCCAAAAACCAAGCACCGCCTTCAGGCTTTCTAAGGGCGTTACAGTTTTGAAGGCCATAAAATGCCAAGATGGCACAAACCCCCCCCCCCAAATGACCCCATTTTAGAAAGTAGACACCCCTAAATTTAGGGGTACACTAGTGAGACTAGGTAATAAATGGCGGGTGCCCTGAAACTATAAAAAAATAACTAACCAACCAGCGTCACCTGTAACAGTTATATGGTGATCACTGGTGAAAGGGTTAACTAGGGGGCAATCAGGGGGCTTTATGCGGTAGTATATGGGGGTCCCTAGCGCTATAAAAAGCTGCGGCGAACCTAAATACCTACCTGCCTAACTAGCGTCACCTGTGACACTAATACGGCGATCAGAAAAATGATCGCTTATTAGGCTGGGTTCACACTGGAGCGATGCGGAAACGCCGCGAATCCGCGGCGGGTTCCCGCATCGCATGCCTCCCGGCGGCAGTTCACACTGCCCTATGCGAACTGCTGGGAGTGTCAGTGAAATGTTACTGACACCCCCAGATCAGTTCGCATATCGCAGTGCGATCTGCAAACTCGGATCGCATGGTGTGAACACCCATGCGATCCGATTCTGCTGCGGGCCAAAAAAAGGGTCCCGTGCGAATTTGCGGCGGGTGCGGCGGGTGTGGCGGGTGCGGCGGGTGCGGCGAATGGCTGAACTCGAATCGCACAGAGATCGGATGTGATTTGCACTGCAGTGCGGTGCGAATCACATTCGTTCTCATAAACCGCTGCAATGTGAACCCAGCCTTAGTGACACTGGCGACGGGGGGTGATCACGGGGTTAAACCTTTATTGGGGGGGTTAGGGGGGTACATTAGAACTAAAGGGGGCTAACCCTAACTGCCCTAACAGTTATTACAGTCACAAATGACACCAATGCAAAAAAAAAAAAAAAAAAAAAAAAAATGACATTGGTGTCACTGTGACTGGGGGGCAGGGGTAATTGGGGGGGTGATCGGGGGGTAAAGGGGGGGTGTGAGTGTGCCTGGCATGTTCTACTGTGTGTGGGATGTGTTGGTGCAACTCACTGATCCGCTCTCCTCCGTGTCGGAACGAAAAATACCGACACGGAGGAGAGAATACATCACTTCCTCTCCTGTGTTTACATTACAGGAGAGGAAGTGATGTCACCGGGGATTTCCATTCGTCGGGAGCGATCGCGAGGGGGTGGCCATGAATGAATGGCCGTCCCCTCGTCCGGGATCGCTCCCGAACGAAAACCGACCGCCGCAGGCACCGGGCGGGGGCCCGATCGGGCCCCCGACCCGCGGGAGGCAAAGCACGTACATGTACGTGCTTATGCCTGCCCGTGCCATTCTGCCGACGTACATCGGCGTGAGGCGGTCGGCAAGTGGTTAAGCCTAGGTTCACATTGCTACGGTTTAGAAATTGTGCGAGTTCAGCTGAACTCGCACAATTTAAAACCGGCAATGCTGTCAGACTTCAGGACATCGTCTGGATGAAGGAGCACCAGACATCTTTAGACAACAGCATTGGTAGTCTGGGGAAGGGAAGTGTAAGCCCTACACAAGGTCGGACATTCTGACAACCAAATCCGTCTGATTTTGTCCGAAACTGTTGCATACACACAGTTGGAAAAGGTTGTCAGAAAATCCAATCGTACTTAACGTGATAACGTTATTTCGTTAAGGACTACGTTCAGGCTAGTAGCCAATAGTTTTGATCTAGGAATTTGATCTGAGCATGCGTGGCACTTTGTCCGATCGGAATTCTCTACACATGATCGGACAAAGTCCGATCGGATCATGTTGTCGGAAAATTTTATAGCCCAGCTGGAAAACTTGGTCCGACGGAAACAGTCCGATGGAGCCCACACACTGTCGGATTATCCGACAACACGGTCCTATCGGACATTGTCCAACGGAATGTCCAACCGTGTGTACAAGGGCTTGGATATACTGGCAGATTTAGATGCAGATTTTTTAAGCCAATTTCCAACTCGCATAAAAGTTTTACATGACTACATAAAAACTGATCATTGTAAGTTCTCCTGTCATTGTTAAATGGATTGTTCCAACACTCTGCTTGCTCTGTTAAAAAAGACAACAGACTTACTGGTCAGACCACAAGGTGAAAAAGTAGAGCGATCTTAAAAAAAGAAAACAAATGTAGCCACCAAATATAAAAATTTGGTAAGCTGCAGTAAATGTAATGTTTGGCTTTAGGTTTAAGACCCCTTTAAAGGAGAAGTATAGCCAATGCTATTTTGGCTGTACTTCTCCTATTAATCACAGAATTGCAGTTTGTTCTGCACTCCTGTGACCCAGTTTCAGTTGACAGCAGGCTAAGGCCTGTTTCACTTTTCCCCAGGTCCGTGAGCCGAGTTTGCGTGGGCACAGAAGTTCATTTATTTGAATGGGCTGCTGCTCCTGCATTTCATGCAGGAAAAAGGTTCCTGTACCATTTTCAAAATGCAGAGGCCAGGAAATCTCATGGTGCTTTTTCAATTCCCGATTCCTGCGATTGCTGCAGCCACCCGCGATAGTGTGAACCAGGCCTGAATCCTGCTGTTGGTTGATGTCACAGATTTGGTCCAGGCTCTGAAAAGATCTATCCAAATGCCGCAACTGGCTCAGCCTCACAGCGAGCAGCTGAGAGCAGGAGCCAGCCATTCCCGCCCCCTGCACAGTCCATTGCTTCAGTGAGCGCCAGAGGGGCAGCGGGTCAGTGACTGACAGTCCCCAGCTCTCTGCAGACTGAATACTAAGAGCTGAGTGATCAGCGGTCTTTGATCACTCAGTACTCAGTCTTAGAGGCGGTGGGGAACAACTGCAGTTGTGATCGGTTGTGTAGCCATACTTCTCTTTTAAGTGCTTGACTTATTTAACTAGACGTTCCTAGAGACTTTCTATATACTGTATATATGTGTATGTATGTATATATAGAAGTCTACACACCCCTGTTAAAATAGGTTTCTGTGCTGTTAAATAATAAAATAAAAAATTAGACAAAGATAAATCATTTCAGAACTTTTTCCACCTTTAATGTGACCTGTAAACTGTACAACTATATTGAAAAACGAAAATCTTTTAAGTGGGGGGGAGTAAAATTAATAAACTAAAATAACGTGGTTGCATAAGTGTGCACACCCTCTTATAACTGGAGATGTAGAGGTGTTCAAAATTAAGCAATCACATTCAAAATCATGTTAAATAGGAGTCAGTACACGCCTGCCATCATTAAAAGTGCCTCTGGTTAACCCCAAATAAAGTTCAGCTGTTCTAGTAGGTCTTTCTTGAATTCTCTTAGTTGCATGCTGCAGCAAAGGCTATGGTCCGCAGAGAGTTTCCATAGCATCAGAGGGATCTCATTCTTAAAAGGTATCAGTCAGGAGAAGGGTACAAAAGAATTTCCAAGGCAATAGATATACCATGAAACACAGTGAAGACAGTCCTCATCAAGTGGAGAAAATATGGCACAAGAATGATATTGCCAAGAATGGGATGTCCCTCCAAAATTGATGAAAGGACGAGAAGAAAACTTGTCAGGGAGGCTGCCAAAAGGCCTACAGCAAGGAGCTGCAGGAATATCTGCCAAGTACTGCCTGTTTGGTGCATGTGACAACAATCTCCTGTATTCTATGTATCTGGACTATGGGGTAGAGCTGCAAGACAAAAGCCTTTTCTTACAAAGAAAAACATCCAAGCCCAGGTACATTTTCCAAAAAGACATTTGAAGTCTCCCAAAAGCATGTGGGAAAATGTGTTATGGTCTGATGAAATGAAGGTTGAACTTTTTGGCCATAATTCCAAAAGATATGTTTGGCACAAAAACACTGCACGTCACCATACCCACAGTGACATGGTTGTGGCAGCATCATACTTTGGGGCTGTTTTTCTTGAGCTGGAACAGGGACCTTAGTGAAGGTAGAGGGAATTATGAACCATTCCAAATACCTGCTAATATTGCCATAAAACCTTCAGGCTTCTGCTAGAAAGCTGAACATGAAGAGGAACTTCATCTTTCAACATGGCAATGATCCGAAGCATACATCCAAATCAACAAAGGAATGGCTTCACCAAAAAAATATTAAAGTTTTGAAATGGTCCAGCCAGAGCCCTGAATCTGATTTTAATATCTGTGGGGTGATCTGAAGAGGGCTGTGCACAGAAGATGCCCTCGCAATCTGACAGATTTGGAGTGTTTTTGCAAAGCAGAATGGGCAAATATTGCCAAGTCAAGATGTGCTATGCTGATAGACTCATACCCAAAAAAGACAGTGCTGTAATAAAACCAAAAGGTGCATCAACAAAGTATTAGTTTAAGGGTGTGCACACTTATGCAACCATATTTTATTTTTACTTCCCTCCACCTAAAAGATTTCAGTTTGTTGTTCGACTGAGTTGTACAGTTTATAGGTCACATTAAAAGTGGAAAAAGTTCTGAAATTATTTATCTTTGTCTCATTTTTTACATCACGGAAACCTGACATTTTAACAGGGTTGTGTAGACTTTTTATATCCACTGTATATTAAAAAGAGGGTGGTGGGAAGAAGAAAGCACCTGTGGTCTGGACTGCATTCTACAGCGGTCTAGGATGGGGCAGAGTGGGGAGAGCATAAGACCACCATTGGGGTAATGGAGGAGCGCATGACAAACGCTTTTGCAGAAAGGAACGTGAAAAAGCATTGATAGGCCGTAGACCCTTGACCAGAATCCCACCAATCGAGGGCAGTGCCACCAGAAATGGATGTCATCTCTGTGTTCGCAGCTCCTGAAACGTGATCTATGCAGGCCAGAAACCAGTACCAGTGAAGGAGGACCTTTTTAAGCTGCCTTCAGGATGATCACGTTAAAGGTACCTTTGGCTGTGATTGACCAGTCTTTGCTTCAGCCCTCGAAGTCTGAAGTAGCCACAGCCACTATTTGGATTCCATTCCATTGGAATTCCATTTGGATTCATATCGGTGGGAATGTAGACTAAACAACTCACCAGACCCCCACCCAAAGTTGAGGAGCAGATCAAAGAGCAGTATGACTGTAGAGGGCACGCTGAGAGTCTCGCAGATGGAGGCCCAAGATGGAAAAGTGCAGAATCCCAGGAAGTGGCAGACCTGAGAATTGCCATGGGCAGGCAAAGGCTTGGTTGGTCCAGCCCTGGTGGGAAGAGTGGGTTGTTTAGGAGAGGGAGAAGTTGACCAGCTTATTACCTGCTAGAAAGTATCAATTTTTGTACACCTACTAAACCTAATTTTTGAGGGGAAGCTCAAAAAAAGAAGTTCCCTGCGTTCTAGTTCAGGAATATTTTTTTTTTTTTTTTTAATTGAATTTTATCTCTAGCTCACTGTCCACTTAAAAATGAGTAGACTGCTTAGTGCTTACCATTCACCCCTTGCAGATGTTAACATAAATTTAGATATGTCATTCTGACTAGTATGCTATTGATCAATTTAGCATAAATCATGTTGAACTAGATACACTGTATTTAATCGCCTTGTCTATCACCATGTGGATTGGCTGTTTTTATGTGTGTTGGGAGTGTGCTGAATTAAATTGAATTACTAACTGTAGCTGCCTCGCAATAATCATTCACTCACAGACCATCTGGTTTTACATTAGTTATGGGTTAACCTTGCCTAACACTAGGGTTTTTTTCACACTAAAATAGGCCTCTGTATTTGAGTCTCCATAGGCTATATGTAGCCTTACCACAGGAAAGTATGACTATTTATACTTTTTTATTCTATAACTTGGGCATAAAATTTCTTTCTGTAGTATACTGATATAAACTTCTCATGTCCTTAGGGGTTATTCCTAAACTTGTAATTCTAAAATGTTACATATTCCGCTACCCCTGACCTTGCATTACACCTGGAATCTAGAGGTTTCCTTTATTCTAGTTGGTGGAGGAGCCCTAGGCTTTGGGAAAACCCCAAAAATGCTAAAAACAGTAAGAGCTCAGGCTGGCTGCAACCTAGTCGCATAACCAAATTTAGACTAGTGTCTCTCCAGCTTTGGCAAGGACACAGGATATTTCATTTATATTTCATATAATGTACAATGTGTATTCTTATACTTAAAATATTTGTTATCAATGTAACTTATTCTGTTTTTATAGATCAATGGATAATTGCATTCATCTTGTGTGTTGCGGACTTTATGATCTTTTGTGTGGTGTTGTTCTCACCATGCCGGATGTAATGGTAGCGGATGTTTTCAATGAAATTATTCAACCAGATGTACTTATTGTATTGGTCAATCACCCATCTCCTCTTATTCAACAAGGAGTCTTAAAAGTAAGTCCTAATGGCTTTAATACTCATACTTTTTTTTATTGTAATCAATAGTTAACAGTATGCCTATATCTTTTATTCTAATCTTTACAGTATACCATTATTTGCAGATAGGGATGGAGTCGTTTAGTCAGATGTTTTAAGTAGTGAGCTGGGGTAAAATACAGATCAGGAACTATGTAAACAATTCATCCAGAGTTTTGGTTCCACACCTTAAGATTTTTTTTTTTTTTGCACTGTCAGTAGAACATGCATCCTGTAGAACACTGCAGCAAAGAAATAGGTATGCAGTAATTAAAACTACTGCAGCATAGTAAATTTGCACCTTCCATTATGGATTTGCTGGTGCACTGAATAACATGAAGTTTTGGCATGTGATCCTTTTTTTAAATTAACCATTTCAGCTCTTGCACCTGTGTACCTCTTATGGAGCAGAGACATTTTTACATTTCGGCCATATGCCTATTGATTTGGCAGTAACTTTGTGATTACTTATGATAAGGTAATGCGTGCATTGTTTGTTTTTCTGGGACAAAAGAGGATTTATATTAATGATGCTGTCTTTCAAAATGTTATTTTCTGCAAACTATAGATAGTTCTACAGATATAAATCTGTAGAAATCCTAAACGGTGTTACTGTAGATTAAATATTTTGATTCTACAATTTCTTATTTTTATAAGAGAGGAATTATGATTCTGGTACTTAGCATTGCAAAGTTATTTACAAATTAAATAAAGGCCTTTTTTCAAATTTACGCGTTGTTTTACATGACAAACAAATGTACTAAATGAACAAAACAAACAAGAAAGTAGCTAAGGGTAGGTCATTAATATTACTTGGTTAATTCTAATCAACCATAATTAAAGTGGAAGAAAAGCCCAAGTCTAACTATTCCTAACAATGTTCCCTCCTTCCTCCTCCTAACTGTAATAAATGTGTATACTTGCCTATTTTTAATCTGCTCCGGTCCAGTCATGTGATCCTGCAGCTCCGTTTCCTCTGTGTTAGTCAGTGGCTGCTACAGGGGAGAGGAGAGAGCGCTGACAACATAAGGGCCATGGGAGTGATGTCATGGCTCCCAGAATTTCTGCCCGTTGTCAAGCTACCGTAGCCGTAGCTACGAGATCACATGACTGGATCTGAGAAGATTAAAAATGGGTAAGTACACAGATCTTTTTCTACTTGTTAGGCAGGATAGGTAAGAGGAGGGGGCAAATTTTTAATTTTTTTAAAGAATATTTAGACTTGTGCTTTTCTTTAACTGCTTGCTGACCGCGCTATAGCCGAATGAAAGCTAGAGCGCAGCTCGATAACTCTGGTGTACATTGACGTCCTCCCAGAATCGCACCCCCCTGGGGCGCGCACCTGGAAATATCCATGATGCATTACGGTAAATGGCCGCTGATGGTGGTCGTTTACCACTTCATCGCTTCGTCAAATAACGGCGCAATCACTTGTACGCAAACCGGCATTCATGCCCAGTTCCTCTCCCCTCTCTGTACCGATCAGTATAGAGAGGGGAGAGATCAGATGCAGCAGTACTGTGGGCAGGATTATTTGTGCCCACAGAGCTGATATGCAACAACTTCAGCACTCATCCAGCCATCCATCGTCGTTAATACTCAGCCATCCATCCTGATCAATGCTCAGCCATCCATCCTCATCCATCCTCATCCATGCTCAGCCATCCACCCTCATCCATGCTCGGCCATCCACCCTCATCCATGCTCGGCCATCCACCCTCATCCATGCTCAGCCATCCACCCTCATCCATGCTCAGCCATCCACCCTCATCCATGCTCAGCCATCCACCCTCATCCATGCTCAGCCATCCACCCTCATCCATGCTCAGCCATCCACCCTCATCCATGCTCAGCCATCCACCCTCATCCATGCTCAGCCATCCACCCTCATCCATGCTCAGCCATCCACCCTCATCCATGCTCAGCCATCCACCCTCATCCATGCTCAGCCATCCACCCTCATCCATGCTCAGCCATCCACCCTCATCCATGCTCAGCCATCCACCCTCATCCATGCTCAGCCATCCACCCTCATCCATGCTCAGCCATCCACCCTCATCCATGCTCAGCCATCCACCCTCATCCATGCTCAGCCATCCACCCTCATCCATGCTCAGCCACCCACCCTCATCCATGCTCAGCCACCCACCCTCATCCATGCTCAGCCACCCACCCTCATCCATGCTCAGCCACCCACCCTCATCCATGCTCAGCCACCCACCCTCATCCATGCTCAGCCACCCACCCTCATCCATGCTCAGCCACCCACCCTCATCCATGCTCAGCCACCCACCCTCATCCATGCTCAGCCACCCACCCTCATCCATGCTCAGCCACCCACCCTCATCCATGCTCAGCCACCCACCCTCATCCATGCTCAGCCACCCACCCTCATCCATGCTCAGCCACCCACCCTCATCCATGCTCAGCCACCCACCCTCATCCATGCTCAGCCACCCACCCTCATCCATGCTCAGCCACCCACCCTCATATATGCTCAGCCACCCACCCTCATCCATGCTCAGCCACCCACCCTCATCCGTCCATACTCGGCACTACTCGTCCGTCCATACTCGGCACTACTCGTCCGTCCATACTCGGCACTACTCGTCCGTCCATACTCGGCACTACTCGTCCGTCCATTCATACTCGGCAATGCTAAGCCATACCAAGCTGTACTCAGCCGTACTCGGGCATACTCAGCAATGCTCATCCGTGCCACATCAGTACTCATCCATACTACATTATGCCACTACGTTGCTTCACAAAAGTGTAATAGGTAGTCAAATTAGATTTGACATTTATACCCCTAAAACACCTGATGGTGCTCCCTGCATGTTGGGCCTCTGTATGTGGCCATGCTGTTTATAAGTTTCCCGCATGTGTTATCGCCATACTCAGGAGGAGTAGGAAAATCTATTTTGGGGTGTAATTTTTGCCATGTACATGCTATGTGTTAGAAATCTTGTATAAATGGACAACTTTATGTAAAAAAAAATGTGTTTTCATTTGCTTTACACATTTTCCAAAAACTTGTAGAAAAAAATGATGTTTAAAAGACTCATTATGCCTCATAGATTATACATTGGGTTGTTTTATTTCCAATATGGGGTAATTTTTTGGGCATTTCCATTGTCCTGGTACTCCAGGGCTTTCAAAAGTTTGAGATGGTCAAGAAATTATATGTATAATTTATGCTCCAAGAACACTTGACGGTGCTCCCTGCATGTTGGGCCTCTGTATGTGGCCACGCTGTGTAAACATTTCACACATGTGGTATCGCTGTACTTGGAAGGAGTAGCAGAATGTGTTTTGGGGTCTAATTTGTGCTATGCATATGCTGTGTGTGAGAAATAACCTACTAATATAACAAGCGGTGATTAAATGGCACCAAAAGAAAGCTCTATTGGTGTGAAAAAAAAGACAAAAAAGTCATATAGGTACAGTGTTGCATGACTGAGTAATTGTCATTCAAATTGTGAGAGCACTGAAAATTGGTCTGGTTAGGAAGGGGGTTTAAGTGCCCAAGTGGGTAAGAGGTTAACTTTAGGGAACAACCTATGTTTACCTTCTTTAACTGGTAGGGTTGCTAGACATATGCAAGTCAAAGGTCATCTATTCGATCTATAGATAAATGCAACAGACCAAGTACAACATGTTTTTTTTCACAGCAGGGGTAGAGGGACGACGCCTAAGCCCAGGTTTACACTGCTGCTGGATTGAACCGCCGAGGAGATGAAGGGGCTCACATAAATAAAATGGGGGGCTGGTGAATGCCAGGTGTTTTTTCACTTTAATGCATAGGATGCATTAAGGTAAAAAAACACAAGGGTTTACAACCCCTTTAACAGCTATCTTTTGCAATCTACAGAACACTGGCCCTCTATGTAATGGGTACCTATTGGGTAAAAGTGACCCTGTGGTGACTTAAAATGTTTTGTAATGTTCGCTGTTCTAAATTTTAGACCACTAAATGATGTACAGTTATCCAATTAGATCCTGACTTTTCTGATACAAGTACATTCATGGATGGTTTGCTTTTGCTAGATAGAAGCCGTATCTGTGTTTGAGGCTGGGTTCACACTGGAGGTCGCAGCGGCTCACAGCAGGAGTCCAGTGTGTGTCCATTCACCATTTCAGGTCCAATTTCAGCCTGAAATGTTGGCTCAATTCTGACCTGAAACAAACCAAAAGAAACACAGGACTCCGCAATTCACACCAGAGCCGCTGCGGAGATGAGAGAGCCAGTCACAATATCCTGCTATGTGAATTGGATGTAGAGAAACCCACATTCAGTTCGCAATAGTGTGAACCCAGCCTAAAGAAGGGGTTGCAGTCCTCGGTTTACTGCCTGTGATTCTCATTTTCTAAACCTAATATTGAAAGTATATGACAAAACAAAACAAAAAATCATATTTAGCACATCTCTCCAAATTCTGTACTTTTCAGATAAATAACTGAAAGGGAAAAAAAAAACTGTAACAACCCAGACCATCCTTCACATGAGGCAGCTGCCGTCAGAGCGGAACATCTGCCAGGATGCAGGGGAGGGTGGAGAGGTGGGCGGATCCCACATGTGTGCAGGTCGGGGCCCGCTGTCAGACGCTGTATGGGGTGGGGTGACATCAGGTGCCAGGTCAGAGGGCCCCATGGAAGACATCAGGGGGGAGGAGCCCCTCCCCGCTCTTTTGTGTAAAGGTTGGAGTGACCAATGGAGGAGGAGGTCGGGTGGGGGAGACCCCTCCCCTCTTTTGTGTATGCAATGTCCATTCTGGTCAGGTACCAGTGTGTGCGCCAGGCTGTGTGGGGTGGTTGGAGCCAGTTGATGAGAATGGAGGAGAAGGACATAATATGGAGAAGATGGGGTTGCAGGAGGACGAAGAGAACATGGGATAGAGAACATGAGATAGAGAAGGAGGGCGTGGTATGCCCAGTGGGCAGATTCGATGGAACAGCAAGTGGGCAGGCCCTGGGGAATGTTGACGGCCAGGTCCTAGGGGAGGGGGCCCAGGCCTAAAGCTGTGTAAGGGGCCCCTCCATTTCTGGTGGTTGCCTTGATCACACCCAGTGTAAAAACTTTCTCTTCTGCCCTGTTCACGGCAATGTACATGTCACATGTTTGTTTTTTTCCCACGCAGAAAACGGGATACATTCTTGCTGATTCCTGCTCAGAAAAAATCTGCATGGGATACTAGTGTTGTGATGTAAACAGGACACAGGAAAAAAAACTAAATTTGGTGTGAACAGGGGCCTAATGGATTACATAGAACCTCCTTCCTGCTCCCAGGGCAGGACTTATCATTGGGCTTGACTGGGCTCAAGCCCATGGGCCCCTCCAAATAAGGGGCCCCGCTGAGATACTCGGCTCAGCTCCGCTCACAGTCATGCCCAGTCCCACCCTATGATGGACATAACACAGGGACTGGACGTGAACGTGAACCAAGCCGAGTACACTCGGATACTCTCTGCGCCGCTCGGGGACTGCGACAGGACCCAAGAGCCGCCAAGAGGACCCGAGAGCTGCCGAGATGTATCACGGTGAAGCCATTTTTAAACTTCAAGACTGCAATGACAAAGGCTTCACTGACAAGGCTGCAGGTGGATGGGCAAGGCTGCAGATGGACACTGATAAGGGTGCATTGATGGGAATTTAAATGTAAGTTTTTTTCCTTAAACTTCCCTCCTAAAAGTTTTTTTTCCTTAAAATCCCCATCTAAACTTCGTGTGCGTGTTATACGCCGGTGCGTGTTATATGCTGATAAATCCGATAATGTATAGAAGGTAGGGCCCGAAAATGACTCAAGCCCAGGGGCCTCCACCACCCTAAGTCCTGCCCTGCCTGCTCCAGAGTTCCCTGATCCCACCTTGTGCACAGGCAGAGCACAAGGAATATTTGTTTAATGGATTTGTGGCAAAATCAACTGGTATTTTTTGCATAGATTTAACAGAGGTTTTTCAATTGCATATTTAGAAGATCAAAAGTAATTCGGCGATGTTCATTGTTGAATCAATTTGTTATTGTATCAACACATGTGGTGATAATGTGGATACATAGAAATAAAAATGTGCCACATCGTGAATATCAGTTAGGAAGAAACAAAATATAGGGAGACTATGGACTTTTTAGGCACAACTTGATACCTTGATACATAAATGTTAAACAAATTTTTATTATTATAAAAAAACTGAAAATTATTACAATTGTGTTAAAACAAGTTTACCACAATCAATATAAATATGATACAATACTGCCAAATACAACCAATATTGTCAGTGGAACTGAGGATGCGGATATAACATTCCATCATCTGAAACAAGTCCAAGACTGTGGTTGAGAGGCAGTGACACGATAATATATCAAAATAGATGACTCAACATGTTGCAGGTCTATAAACGCTTCTTCAGGAGCTTTAGTTTACAAAATTGTGGTATGTACTTCACAAAAAAAATCATGCGACAGATCTTCATGAATAGAGAAAAAACCGCCTGCAACAGCATATGCAGGATCTACATATTTCTAGTGCAAAAAATAGTGGCTCAGTATCCCAGCTGTCTAAATGATTCAATGAAACTGCCGTAAAAGATGCTGCCAATAGATAGCCAGCAAATGTAGAAAACCGACAAACGGCCTGCTCTGTAACACGGAGGTTAGGAAGGAATTCTATCCCAAACCACAAGGAAACCAAGTAGAAAATAAGGCGCTCCAGATTCCAGGACAATGGTAACAAGGTAGCTAAAGTAATATGATATAGCACCTTAATATAGTTGTAACAATCCCTCCAGTCACAAAGACTAAGCAAGTGGATGTTCATTGTTGGTATATCCATACACTTATGGAATATATTTTAGGTAACTTACCTGAAAGACCCCTTTTTCTGAATTATATAAAGTACTCGGCTATAGTGTTGGTAACCATTTTCTTATGTATTATATTTTTTAAAATAATGCATTCAAACAAAACATATTTTAAGCAGTCGCTATACATACCTGACTGGTAAAAATCAAGGATTGATAAGGGAAGGCTTAAATGAGAGATGAGTTGTATCCGTTTATCTGCAGTCTTCTTTTCTCTACAGACATGCAAATTCCAAAATGTATACAGTTTGTCTGGGATTTCAGAAATCAGGGGGCAGGGAGTTGAAATTTAGGCTTTGCAGAGCTCAGTGACAAAATCTGCGAGCTGATTGGAGAAAAGGGACAAATCCCTCTTCACACAGGAACAGAGCCAAGGCTTTCAATCAGCTGGCGATCCCTCCCTGTCACCTTTTTTTTTCTCTTGGTGTCAAGAAATATGCCAGAAGTGACTCCTGCTGATAGCAGAGTAAGGAGGCAGCAGACAGAACTCTCACATTTACTATAGAGCAGAGGTTTCCACCCTTTTCACCTTCCTCAGCCACATTGGAGGCAGAAGAATTACCTTGGGCTACACATAAATTAAAATGATAGCTGATGAGCACAAAAAGTCAGGCAGATCACAAGCTATAACCGATATAGATATTGTACCCATCTGAGTAATTTTTATGTTTTTTTATTCTAAAAGAGGGCAACTTGAAAGTAGTGCGATTATTTGTTTTTGATAACCAGACAACCTCTGACCAGACGGGAGTTTTGGGGCTAGCTGTGGGTTTTTGCAAAGTGTACCTTTTTTGCTTGTGTCTGGCTGTTTTTTTGTTTTTGTTTTTTTTGCTTTTTTTTGGGATGGGCCACGACAGTGTGCCATTTTTCCTTGGTTCACCATGTCACACGTGCGTTCGCAAAAGCGCTGCTGGTGTCAGCTGTTTGGTGGCCATGGCACACGTGGCTTCACCGCACAAGCACCATAGCCTTTATCTGGGTGCATGAAAATTTGCATCATACATGAATACGGCCACGTCCCTTCACCAGAACCACATGTGGGCAAACAGCCAGCCTATTTAAGCTGTGTATGCCAAGCATGCAGTGCTTCCAGTAGGCATCTGTGGGACACAGAGCAGGCACTTGCAGCGGTTCATTTCTCCTTACCCGGGTCACGTGAGTTACCAGGTGTTGCTTGGCAGGCTAAAAGTGCTTAGCAGGATTGTTGCATAGGGGCTCAGTGAGCCTTATTAAATGGTCTCCCAACTGTGGTGTGTTAATACTACACCCAGGTACTCCCTTTTTGAGGCAATGTCTTGAAAGAAGAGGAGCAGGATTAACACTACAGGGAAGGGCACACCTATGTCCTCTGTAGTTCCTGCTGAACCTAGTCGTATCCCTAGTGTTGTATCGCCTGAAGGACCAGAGGCTTCCGGGCAATCTGAGCCACTGTGCCTATCTGGGATTGTACAGTCAACGCTTATGCTTTACCCTTTATCACTAATGCCAGCTGTTGCAGCAATTGGTATCTGCCAGTCCATAAAGGATCAGATCAGATGGCCTGACAGACCTAACCAGGAGGATGATCTGCCTGAAAATAAGGCAGATATTCCTTGAGCACTGGTTTTTGCTGTTGATACCTTAAAAATTCAATACAGCAAGTTTCTCTTTTGGCTCTCTTGTCTGTACATAAGCCCAGACTTTTCTGGCTTAAGAACTAGCAGCCGAGATTCCTTGTAGGAAGTTATTGGCAGGTTTCCCCATTCATGGGGAACATTTATATCCAAAAGCTTCCGGAGGGATGAGTTCTATACTTTCTGTGAAGAAAAGCATCAGGCATCTCTTGTCTAAACCCTCAGGGACTGCTTCCTGAAATGTCTCAGTGCCAAGGCAGTTCCACCACCAACAGGGTGCTAGGGCCAAGGGCAAGCCGCAAGGCCTAGGCCAGAGAAAGACCGGGGTTCAAAATTCTTCTAAACTCGGCACCAAGCCCTCCTTTTGAGGGGACGCCCCCACTCCATTGGGTGGGGGGAAGGCTGCTGCACTTTGCAGACATTTAGAGGACAATAGTTGAGGACGAGTGGGTCACCTCAACTATATCCCGCGGTTACAAGCTGAAGTTGCTGGGGGGTTCACGCTCAGAGGTTTTTAAGATCAGCATTCCCTCAAATCCTCCAAAAAAAACTTGTTGCGTCAGGCACTATATCATTTAGTGCATCAAGGAGTGATTTATAGAGATTCCTGTACCCTAAAGGGGTGCAGGGTTTTACGCAAACCTATTTACGTTTCAAAAACCAAACTGGGACACAAGGCCCATTTTGGACCTAAGATCCCTTAACCACTATCTACTGATCCAGTCCTTTCGGATGGGGTCTGTGCACTCAATAGTAGCCTCACTCCAGATGGGACACTTTCTAGCCTCCATCGATATAAAGGGCGCGCATTTACGCGTACCTATCTTTCAGCCTCATCAGAGGTTCCTGCGATTTGCAGTAGAGGAATATCATTTTCAATTTGTGGCTCTACCCTTTGGGCTTGCTACCACTCCCCGGGTGTTCACAAGGGTCCTAGCACCAGTACTGGATCTTTTAAGGGCCCAAGGGATCCTGGTGCTCGGGTATCTGGACAACCTGCTCAGAGATCACTCAGAGCATAACATGCGCATACACAGAGCATAACATGCGCAGTGTGCTATTTGGAAAGCTTAGGCTGGATCATAAATGCCAAAAAGTCAACCTTGAGACTAGCTCAAAGTCTAACGTATTTAGGTCCGATCCTAGATACGGTCCAAGCAATTCTTGCCACCCGTAAGGGTCTGTACCCTGAAGGATCAGATAAGGGGCACCAGACAACACTCCATTCGGCTCTGTATGAGTCTTCTAGGGAGGATGGTGTCCTCCTTCGAGGTGGTGCCCTTTGCCCAGTTCCATTCCAGGCTCCTACAACAAGACATCCTGTTGACTTGGAACAGGAGAGGACAAAGCCCTGGATTATCTAATGTTCTTATCTCCTCGGGCAAGCTTAAGCCTAAATTGGTGGTTTCAGGATCAGAACCTGCGAAAGGGAAGATTCTTCCTCCTGTTAACTTGGAGAGTACTGACTACAGATGCCAGTCTCTTAGGCTGGGGAGCAATCCTAGAAGGGCTCACAGCTCTGGGGAAATGGTCAAGGACAGAACAGATCCTGCCCAGGGCTAGATGTACTGCCCTTAATTCCAACATCCTGGAATAATGGGCAGTACCTCTAGCCCTACAGTCCTGGATGACGGAGCTTCAGGGCTCACCTATCAGGGTTCAGTCCAACAATGCCACTGCCATGGCCTATTTGAAACCACCAAGGCGGTACCAGGAGTTAATCTCTGAAGGAGGCAAACCACATACTAGCCTGGGCAGAGGGATGTATCTCGGGAGTAGAGAACTGGAAGGCAGATTATCTCAGCCACCAGCAGATCTACCTGGAGGAATGATTCCTACACCCAGGGGTGTTCCATGAAATTTGTGAATCTTGGGGATGGCCAGAGGTCAACCTACTGACATCCTAGATAAAAAAAACAAGCTACATCAGTTTGTGTCCCGACCAAGAGATTCTGTGGCAGTCGGAGCAGATTCTCTAGTAGTTCCATGGAGCCAGTACTCCCCGGTTTATGCTTTCCCTCCGATCCCTTTCCTTTCACATTTGTTGCGCATCATTCAGAGGTGAGGGAGTTAGTCATTCTGGTGGCACCAACCTGTCCCAAAAGGCCCTGATTCCCAGAGATTGTGAGGCTGACAATAGATGGGCCATGGACGCTTCCATGGTGTCCCTATCTACTGTCTCGAGGTCCTAATATTCCATCCCAATTTACAGTCTCTAAATTTGACGGCATGGCTATTGAAGCCCAGGGTGTTAAAGGACCATGGCATCTCGGGACCAATGGTGTCTACCCTAGTGAATGCTAGAAAAGCTGTCACTAGGAAGATCTATCATAAGGTCTGGAAGACTTGTATTGCTTGGTGTGAAGCCAAAAAATTGTATCCTCTGAAATACGTGATTGGGAGAATTCTACAGTCAGCTGTTTACATCAAATTGGCTTTGAGTATAATCAGAGGTCAAATTTCAGCCCTATCAGTGTTCTTCCAAAGACCTTTAGCCTCCCATTCACTGGTCCGAACCTTTTATTCAAGGGGCAACTTGCTTGCTTCCCCCCATTAGGTCACCTATGTGTCCATAGGACTTGAACTTGGTGCTGCCTGATTTACAGAAACAAGCATTTGAGCCTAGCAAGGAAATTCTATTAGACTTGCTGTCACACAAGCTAGCCTTCCTGATGGCCATCACCTCAGCTTGGAGGGTGTCAGAGTTGGTTGCCCTTTCGTGCAGGAAACCATACTTGATCCTTCACCATGACAGGGTCGTCTTACGACCTGTTCCATCCTTTTTGCCTTTTTTTTTTTTCATTTAAATCAGGTCATTAATTTTCCTTCATTTTTCTCTCAGCCTCGTTCGACTCTTTTTTTGTTTTACCAAAAGGACCCAAGAAGAGGCAAGCATTCCATTGCCAATTGGTTCCGTCAATTGGTCATTCAGGCCTATGGTCTGAAACGTAAAGCTCCTCTGTTTAGGTTAAGAGCTCATTCTACCAGGGGTGTAGGAACCTCCTGAGCTTTTTGCCATCAGGTTTCTGTGGCTCAGATTTGTAAGGCTGCTACCTGGTCTTCAGTGTATACGTTCACAAAATTTTATCAAGTGGATGTTCAAGCAGCCAGCTTTCAGCTGCAGTGTACTGCGAGCTGCCGTATAAGGTCTGATGGCTTTTGTTTGGCAGGGTGTCTCCCTCCCCTCAAGGCCATTGCTCTGGGAAGTTCCGGAAGGTAATGCATATTAGCCTGAGACTGTGTCCCATGATTTACTCAAAGAAAATAGGATTTTTTCATGCTTACCTGTAAAATCCTTTTCTTTGAGTACATCATGGGAGACAGAGGTCCTTCCCCTCTTTTTGAGGATTCAGTGCTTGCTACAAAACTGAAGTACTTCGTGTATGGAAGGGGTTATATAGGGAACACTTCCTGTCTAACGACATTTGGTCTACCAGTGTTTATTCACCTGGAGACAAAGTATAACCCAGCAGGTAATGAATATTCGCCTAACCGTGTCCCATGATGTACTCAAAGAAAAGGATTTTACAGGTAAGTATGACGGAAAAAAAAAATAGATCAGATGGAAAAAAAAAGGAAACCAAATGGAGTCCTACGGGGCGTCCATCAAAGCACTAAATCAAGAGAATCAGTCTATCAAACCTAGAGGGATGAGAATATGCAACCCATGGTTGCCAGACCCGAAGGAATTTACCATGCTTGTCTGAGAGAATATCCGCCAACTTCTCATTCACCATAATATCATTCATATGATTTTTGACAGCCTCAAGTACTGGAGTTTTACATGCCTTCACAATAGTTAATTTTGTTCCAGTAAAAAGATGAAGAGCCAATTGATTCTCCGGACAAAGCAATTCAGCAATTAGTTTGCCAAGAAGAGCTTCATAACGGGTTCCTTTTGAGACTGACATGTAATAAGTTTCGGAAAAGAGTATAGACTCAGAATGTGTGCCATAGAGCCTTCCTGTGAACATCCTCAGAAGCAGAGAGGATAACGAGCCAGTCTAGCTAGCGTATAGTACCACCTATACAATATTTTATGGGAATTCTCTAACATAAGGACATTTCTCGAACACTAATGCTGTGTACACACGACCGGACTTTCTGGCAGAATAGGTCCGATGGAATCATTCCGTCGGATAATCCGATCCTGTGTGGTATAATCTGATTGTTTTTCTTAAATTCCGACTGACCTAGAAATAGAACATCATCATTTCAAATCTGTCGGACAGACTCAATTTCTATTGGGAAAACCGTTCGTCTGTATGCTGGTCTGACAGACCAAATACGACGCAAGGGCAGCTATTAGCTACTGGCTATTGAACATCCTTTCCTAGTCCTGTCGTATGCGATCACGTTCAAAATGAACAGACTTTCAAACGGACTTTAGTCCGTTCATGTGTGTGCAAGTCCGTTCGTTTGGAAGTCCATCGTATCTCCGCTAAAAGTCCGTCGGGAAGACCATCGGGCCTTTTCTGCTGGAAAGTCCGGCCGTGTACTTGGCATTAGAGTGCTATAGTCATAATTTGCCAGTCCTCTGGGTCCAGCTGCCTTTCCAGTTCTTTTTTCCATTGAAGATGATGAGCACTTAATGGAGGTTTTTTTTGGCAGAGATTATGGATGAATATATTGACAATATTAGGCCTGGGGAGTGGGGTCTGCCTCTACAGAGACTCTCAAAGGGGGTCAAAGTTTATGGGGTAGGGTGGGATTTTATGAGCTGTTGAAGAAACTGTCTAAGTTGTAGAGGGCTATAGTATTCTCGTTGTGGGGGATATTGTAAGAAGAATGTAGGGTGTCAAATTCCATTATCCTAGTAGGGGTGGAGTGGAGAGTGAATATCAGTAAATGCGTGAGCACTCCACCAGGAGAGTTGAGCAGGGTTTTTCGCAACCCAGAGGGGAATAATGGACAGTGAAGATGGGGGAGATGAGGTGAGATCAGACCCGCACAAAATCGCAGAAAGTGAGCTAAGCATTGTCCTAATGTGGTCAGACAATGAATGGGGGAAGAGCCAGGGCAAAGAAGAGCTAGGTATAGAATCAGAATCCACAAGATCAGTGGTGGTCCATTGCGGCAATTGATATGTTTCGTGCAAATGGGATAGCGGGGTTTTGTTCGCAGCTGTATAGTAAACTTGTAGATTAGGAACAGAGAGGCCACCATTAATCCTCCTGCCATTTAAAACCTGTTTACCGATTTGAGGTCTAGTGGATCCCCACATAAACTTCAAAAGTTTACGTTGATGTATGCGTAAAATATGTGAGGGGACTGAGACAGGCAGTTAAAACTGAAACCAATATTGGTTATCCTACCAAACCGCGACAACAGTAAATGGTTCCAAGAGGACAGCATGTCAGAATTTTATAAACAAGGGCGGAAAGTTGGCCCGATGCAATCCATCATACGTCAGGGTAAGACAGGTTCCCAAATAAGGCAAAGAGGAAAGCCAATGAAATGGGAAAGCAGTTTTCAGATCTGTCGATGTTAAAGGAGAAAGGTTGACCGACATTGTTTTAGATTTGGAAGCGTTGGCGTGAAGTCCTGAGGATGCAAAAGTATCTATAAGGGATGGTAGATTAGGTAGAGAAATGCTAGGGGATGTTGGCGTTGGCAAAATACTGTTTGCGAATAGGGATATTTTATGGGAAGAACCCACAACTAGCTTTTATTTCTAGATGAGAACGGACCGCCTCCGCCAAAGGTTCCAGAGCTAAGATGAAAAGGAGTGGTGAGAGGGGAACCCCCACTAATATTCAAAAGAGATAATTCAAACCCGTAATACTCAATTTTAGCCCAGGGGAATACTTTAACGCTGTCATCCATCGCAAAAATTAGGCCCCAAAACCATAATGGTGGAGCAGGGTCATAAGGTGAGGCAATGGCAAAGTGTCAAATGCCTTGTTCACATCGAGAGACAAAAGCATTGTGTCTAAAGGAACGACTGAGCTATATGTTACGACCATAGTATTCTCCTAATAGCGTCTCCTACCTGCCTCTGCTTAACAAAGGAAACTTGATCTTTTTTCATTACGTGATGGAGAAAAGAGTTTAAACGGTTTGCTAAAATTTTGGTCAGAATTTTCATGTCTATGTTAATAAGAGAGCACTGCAAAAATTATCTTTGCCTGCATGTGTTCCCAAAGTGTAAATGCATTTTTACAAAAAAAAATTCAACACTCAAAAGTAGGTTTTTGATTTTGTGTTGGCCACATTTATAGCCATCTGGGGCCGCAGGTCGGATACCCCTGCTATAAGAGGGATATGCTTTGCATGTATTTCATGTCTGAGGTTTACAACCACTTTAAATAATTGATGAAGTATAAAAGTGCCCACACATGGGAAATCATTTGCTGAAAATGTTATTTTATTTGAGCTTTTTTTTTTTCCTTTTTCTAGCTGTTGAATTCATATTTTCATCGAGCATCCAAGGAATATAAAGAGGCCTTTTTAAAGAAAAGTGGTTTTACGCTGCTAGCCAACCAACTGTATCTACACCAGGGGAGTCAAAGGGTAATAGAGTGCCTTCTGGAGATGTTCTTCGGGCGACATATTGGACTTGATGAGGAGTAAGTTTTTCAGTTTGTTTATGATTTTGAGAGAGTAGAGATCTATGGCTTTAAAGTCCTGGTACCATAGCACATTTAGCTCCTGCTTCATACAACTTGCTCCCAGCCCCTACACATATTAATACAATAGCTGTTTTTTAAAAAGTGAGCTTTGGGCAAATAATGGCATGCATTACTGTACTACTGTTTAGAGCAGCTTCTATCCACAATCTACTTCAGATTTGCATGTTGTCCCCATAGTTTTGCTGGTTCTTCCTGTGTCATCTATAAACTTGCAGTGGTGGCCGGGAGCTTTTTGCTTTTATAGATCTACCTAAAAATAGCCCTGGAATGTACATTTGCTTGTATAGTCCTCTGCCAAATGATTTTATTACAAACTACAACTCTACACTTTAAATTGTAACGTTAGCCAGAAAATAAAGCCCTAGATCACTTCAGACTGGCAGGTATGGTAAAACATAAAAAAATAAGCACTTATACTGTTTATGATCAAGTAATACACTGTCTCAACCAGCTCTGCACATGCTCTGTTGCTCTCTATTTTTCAGCTCTGCGCCATAGATGTGAAAGCCAAAATGCTGACAGTCTAAAAATGTACTACAGTACTGGTCAGGGTTTCTGGTCTTTAGCAAAATGGCAGCCTCCAGCAAGAAGAAACGGGAGCAATGCTGGAGGCAATTTACAGCACACACTAATTTTGGTAGCTTAATTCGGACCTAATGTTCCTTTCAAAAGAACATTATTTTTAATAAGTTGTCATGGGTAAAATTCTGCTTTAAGCAAAAACAAGTAAAAGAATCAAACATGTCTAGATATTTTGGATTCTTCTCTTTCTGGCTGCTACTTCATCAACAGCTGGTTATAAACAATAATAATATAGCTTGAAAGTGTTGGATTCTTCTATTTTCTCTGCTTATAATTACAGCTTATAATTACAGTAGAATTACCGAATAAGCACAAATGGAAGTTCATACTCTGCTAGGTGACTGTACTTTCCTTTAAAATATTCTATACCTAGAGGGCCCATTCACACCAGCCCGCTCTGCTGCAGTGTGTTAAACATGTGCAGGTTATTGTGCATTCGTACCGCAATCGTCATGCAGCATTTTTCCAGACGTAGTGCACCACAATGCACAGTTCTATGTTGCTGTGCCTTGCTACGCATATGCATATGTGCTGCATTGCGCTTTTCAAAATGAATGCCACCACAACAGGTTAATGCACACGCATAACATGTATAATTTGTGTTACTGCAGCACAGAGAAGCAATCGCTTTTTAACTACTGCAGCCAGAATACTTTCCATTTCTCATTTCTGTCATACTCTTTAATTAACGTAACCTTTTTTTAAACTTCATTTCCTATTACATGTTTCCTGTTTCATTTTAAACAGATTTGAAGTTGAAGACATAAGGAATGTGGGTGTTTTTCGGAAGTGGTGCATCATCCCTATTCTTGGATTGATTGAGAATTCTATACACAATGCCACCTTGCTACATAACTCATTTTGCATTTTGCTTCAGATCCTCCATTCCTGTTCAAAAGTGGCAGACATGCTCCTTGATAGTGGTCTACTGTATGCTTTGTGTAACACACTGGTGACGTTATGTGCCATTGAGACAAGGTATGTTTAAACAGTGTGTGTGCGATGATGTCCAGTAGGATAATAAATACAAACAGGAGGTATGAAAGTAGAATGCTGTCCATAAGTGTTAGCTGTTATAGTGTGTGTATAGGCAATTTTTTACATTTTTTTTTTTATTTTTTTTTATTTTTTTTTTATTTTTTTATTTTTTTTTTTTTTTTTTAGTCTTGAACAGATCATGGAGAGATTCAATCACTTGTCAGGTTATCTTTTGTCCTGATTCCCACTGGGGAGATTTCCCTTTTACTTTCCTGTCCTGTAGAGGCAGCGTTTTCAAAACAAGGGGAATTTTCTTCTTAGATCGTTGTCCGTCAAACAGGTGTGCCCTTTGAAAAATGTACTCTTATCTCTTGTCCTGATGGCAGCTATGACCTTTTAAGTTCCCCATTACCTTCTGTCTGAATGATAATGTCAACCAGGATGGGAAGGGTGAATCTACCCAGTGGGTACAGACAGTAATACAAATTCGGCAAGATTAGTACCCTACCCCAGTGTTTCTCAATTCCAGTCCTCACGGCGCACCAACAGGTCATATTTTCAGGCTTTTCATTCTTTTGCACAGGTGATTTGATCAGTTTCACTGCCTTATTAATTACTTCAGCCGTTTCATCTGGAAATCCTAAAAACATGACCTGTCGGTGCTCCTTGAGGACTGGAATTGAGAAACACTGCCCTACACTAACTGAAAAAAGAATCTGTAAACAAGAGGCTTCTTTCAATGCATCTGAAAATAATCATGCTAATGATGTGAAAATGAGACTGGAGCTTTACCTGCTGGCTTAATAAAAGAATATATATAATTATTATGCAATAAATATTTTACTGCTTAGGAAACATGTATTTTTTTAAATTGTGTTTTTTTTTTAGTCCTGGCCATATTCAACATAGCTATACGTGCAAAGCCAGTATTTATTCCCTCTAAGGCTGGGTTCACATTGCAGCGGTAACGAGAATCGGATGTGATTCGCACCGCACTGCAGTGCAAATCACATCCGATCTCTGTGCGATGCGAGTTCAGCCATACAGATAGTATGGCTGAATTCGCATTGCACCCGGCCCAAACTCGCACAGGACCCTTTTTTTGGTCCGCAGCAGAATCGGATCGCATGGGTGTTCACACCATGCGATCCGATTCCTGTCAGAGTTTGCAGATCGCACTGCAATATGCAAACTGATCTGAGGGTGTCATTAACGTTTCACTGACACTCCCAGCAGTTCGCATAGGGCAGTGTGAACTGCCGCCGGGAGGTATGCGATGCGGGAACCCGCAGCGGATTCGCTGCGTTCCCGCATCGCTGCAATGTGAACCCAGCCTAACTGTACACATTTTGCATTACTTCTGTTCAGACACTGACCCCCATTTAACTTGAGAGAGATTTTTGAAGATTTGCTTTGCGTTGGCAATGTACAGCAGATATAAAACATCTACACACACCTGTTAAAATATCAGGTTTCTGTGATGTAAAAAAATGATACAAAGATGAATAATTTCAGAACTTTTTCCACCATTAATGTGACTATAAACTATGAACAACAAACTTATATCTTTTAGGTGCAGGGAAGGAAAATAAACTAAAATATGGTTGCATAAGTGTGCACACCCTTAAACTAATACTTTGGTGAAGCACCTTTTGATTTTATTACAGCACTGTCTTTTTGGGTATCAGTCTATCAGCATGGCACATCTTGACCTGGCAATATATCAATAGTCTTTGCACAAATACTCCAAATCTGTCAGATTGCAAGGGCATCTCCTGTGCACAGCCCTCTTCGAGTCACCCCACAGATCATCAATCTGATTCAGGTCTGGTCTATTCCAAAACTGTATTCTTCTGGTGAAGCCATTCTTTTGTTGATTTGGATGCATGCTTTGGGTCGTTGTCATGCTGAAAGATGAAGTTCCTTTTCATGTTCAGCTTTCTAGCAGAAGCCTGAAGGTTTTGTGCCAATATTGACTGGTATTTGGAACGGTTTATAATCCCCTCTACTCGACAGCTGAAGAAAAACAGCCCCAAAACATGTTGCCACCACCATGCTTCACTGTGGGTATTTTGTTCTTTTGGTGATGTGCAGTGTTTTTGCACCAAACGTATCTTTTGGAATTATGGCTAAAAAATTCAACCTTGGTTTCATCACACCGCAAAACATTTTCCCACATGCTTTTGGGAGACTTCAGATGTGTTTTTGCAAAATTTAGCTGGGCTTGGATGTTCTTTGTAAGAAAAGGCTTCTGTCTTGCCACTCTACCCCTTAGCCCAGTCATATGAAGAATACGGGAGATTGCTGTCACATGTACCAAACAGCCAGTACTTGCCAGTTATTCCTGCAGCTCCTTTAATGTTACTATAGGCCTCTTGGCAGCCCCCCTGACCAGTTTTCTTCTTGTCTTTTCATCAATTTTGGAGGGATGTCCAGTTCTTGGTAATGTCACTGTTGTGCCATATTTTCTTCACTTAATGAGGACTGTCTTTACTGTATTCCATGGTATATCTAATGCCTTGGAAATTCTTTTGTACCCTTCTCCTGACTGATACCGTTTAACAATGAGATCCCTCTGATGCTTTGTTAGCTCTCTGCGGACCATGGCTTTTGCTGTAGTATGTGACTAAGAAAATGTCAGGAAAGACCTTTCTGCAACAGCTGAACATTATTTGGGGTTGATCAGAGGCGCTTTAAATGATGGCAGGTGTGTACTGACTCCTATTTAACATGAGTTTGAATGTGATTGCTTAATTCTGAACACAGCTACATCCCCAGTTATAAGAGGGTGTGCATACTTATGCAACCACCTTATTTTTTTTACTCCCCCCCCACCCCCCTAAAAGATTTCAGTTTGTTTTTCAATATAATTCTACAGTTTATAGGTCACATTAAAGGTGGAAAAGGTTCTGAAATTATTTATTTTTATCTATTTTTTTTTAAATCCTAGAAACCTGACATTTTAACAGAGATGTGTCGACTTTTTATATCCACTGTACCTAAAAATAAAAATTTTTAATCTAATAACAATTTTAGTTTCACATTTTTCTTATCTAAACATGTCATTTAAAGCTCGAGCTGGGGGGAAAAAAATGATTAGTAGTGCAAACACTTTTATCTGAACTCTACATGCCTGTGTCAATATAGGGTTGGAATAACTACATAAACAGTCATTGAGGTCACTGCTTATACTTGGTTTACGTTTACATCTTCCCCTGCCCCCTTTCAGTCATTCACTAGTCAGCAGCGCAGGTGAAGAATGTCCTCAGTCTTTTTGTCCTCAGTTATTTTGAATGAGTGACGCTTGATGTCATTTTGTACTTGTACTGCTGCTGCCTAGTGCATTACTTAATCAGGGCTGAGGGTGGGGGTGTAAACATAAACAAAGGGTAAGCAGCAATTGTGATGCAGGGGAATGAATGCATTCTAAATTGATTACTTGGGGAATGTCCTTCAATGTGCATAAACAATTATATACATTTTTATTTTTAATCATCACTGCAAGAGAATTTTTTTTTCTGATTTATGTCTTCTAGTATCTCCTTGGATGAATACATTTTACTTGCTTGTGATTTGCAGCAGCTGCTGATAGCTGTCACAATCCATGCCTGCAGTTCCTCTGGATCTCAGTATTTTCGTATTGTTGAAGATTTAATTATACTACTTGGATATTTAACTGAAAGCAAAGACGAAAACTTAAAATGTAAGTTTTTTTTAGTGCATTTGTACTTTCGAATGAGATGTGGAATTAAAATTGCTTTGCATATAAGTAGGGAAGATCAGCTGAATACACTAACGGGAGCTGTTTTACCTGCCACTGTGTTTGCATTTGTCAATATCCAGTCCTGAGATGTACAAAACTCTGCCAGACAGCTCAGCCAGGTTGGTAACACTATTTCCTTGCAATACAGCTTGGTTAGCTCGAGCTGGCTCACAGAAAAAAAAGAAAACTTGAACCTAAACCTAATTTGTCCTCAGCTGCCAAATACAGCATTACTTGAGCTGGGCTAGGGGAAATAAACATGCTTTTTAGGCTACACACTGCAGTGTTTATCATATGGGGAAATCGATACCAAAGCTTCGGTTATCTTTGGGGTATACAAGGCATACCTGAAAAAATGTACTAAGAGAAAACTTTTGTCTTATATTGAGTGATTTTGAGTTGTCTCCAGAAAAGGGATAGAGTGGAAAGTTTCTATTGGGGACACTAGTTCTGATGACAGGAACAATGGTCTTCCACCAGATCAGCCTTCCCCTACACCGGACAGAAGGGTAAGAAAGACAGAATGCTCCAATAGTGTAAAAGCCTCCAAGGTATTTTATTAGAATATAAAATAGCACTTACACGGGGCAGAGCTGCATGCAGATGTCACCGTGCCCCTACTGATCCCGGAGGCGTGGGTTTGGATGTGTTGCTGGCGAGATTACTGTACAGTGTTTTTTTTTTGTTTTTGTTTTGTTTTTTTATTCTATTCATACAGCTGTGTAAGTGCAATTTTTTTTTTTTTTTTACAAATCTTTTATTTAGACAAAGGGAGAGGTCCGCGGACTCTGAACACGGGGTACACATTACACCGACATGTACAGAACATACAAAGATCATTACCAAAGAAATAATAAGATGTTAAAAACCATCAGTTGACCAGCTCTAATGAAAGGAATATTGTTCAGTACAGTGATCCCATGTGACCCATCCCCTTCTTTTTACATAACATTAAAAAAAAAAATACCATAAACCAGCTGCTTCTGTGAAGACACAGAGCATAAAGGATAGAAGAAAGACAAAGTAAGAATATAGACCAAGGAGAAATTAGATAGGGAAAGTAGAGGTGGAAGAAGGGGGAAAAAAAAGGGGGGGGGGGTTTAGACCGGTCTCTAGGACCAAAGTATCTTGCCAAAGACACTTTAGACTGAGTTTGTGCTTCTGAACAAAGTGTGACCCTCCTTAGAGTAGACAAACATGTTCCAAAGTGACCACTTCTTGGAGTAACGTTTTGAAATTTTGCTTAGTCTCGCTGGTGTCCTATTCCACCTGTTTAAGATTTTAAAATGGTTTCTTGCGTTTTCGTGCAGATTGATGACTTATATGTGAAATGGAGAATGTGTTGTTTTTGTTTCAGGCTAAACATGCGATTCAAGTCTCTTTCCCAGTCAGCTATGCAGCTTAGGGAGTGTGAGTCTGGGGGGTAATCAGAAGATTATACATGCACGAGAGCAGGTGTGGGAATGCCACTTCCGTTGAGCAAATTTCCTCTAAGGTTGTGAGAGGTTGGTCAAAATTGCTGCAGAGAGGAAGAGCTCTGAGGAAGTGGGAAAGTTGGAGGGCATTCCAGAACTTAAGGCGGAATGTCCCCAGGGGGTCTATTAAATCTTGGAGTGTCGGCCAGTCCTTGTTTTAGGAAATGGGAGGCTTGTGTATATCCTGAGTTGTAGGTTCCTAAATGGTTCTTCCTGGTAACCCGGCAAAAAGCCTGGGTTTCCCAGGATCGGGAAGATTGGAGGAGTTTCCGATGAGAGTGACCCTGTTTTAAACAAGAGGGGGCAAACCCTTGCAGTCTGACCAAGCAAAGGGTGAGACTTTACCGTAATAGGTAGGAAATCGTAGCACCATGGAGCTCTATTCAGAGGGAAGGGGCGCACTGATCTTGTTCTAACTGGACACATAGCTTGAGGTGCCCGTGCCTATACCAATCCACCTGTCTACCGAGGTGAACCGCCTGGAAGTTTTTTATGTACATCTGGAACCGGCAATCCCCCATATAATTTCGGCAACATAAGCTGGGATCTCTTCAGTCTGGTGTGTTTATGGGCCCAAATAAATTCAAAGAATACCTTTCGTATTTGTTGGAAGTAATTGGATGGGATGTGGATAGGTAAAGCCTGTAGAAGGTATAAAAATGTAGGAAGTATACTCATTTTGAGGATATTGCATCGCTAAACCATGAGTGCAACCCAGAGTTTCATTTATTAAGAAGCGTTCAGACCTTTGTGAGTAGTGGGGAGAAATTTAGATCAAATACCTTCGATATATAAGTAGGGATAATTGTGCCCAAGTATGTCAGGGCCTCATTGTTCCATTTTACTCTGAAATTGGATTGTAGTTGTGTTTTAAGAGTCTGTAATAGATTGATGCCCATCGCCTCGATTTGGGATGGATATCACAGGATTCGTAAGGGAGAACAGCATGTCGTCAGTGTATGCCGACGCTTTATGTTGAAGGTTACCTATCGATATGCCGTTAATATCTGGGTTTCTTCTAACTGAGTATAGGAAGGGTTCCAATGACAAGGCGAAGACGAGGGGTGAAAGCGGGCACTCCTGTCGCGTTCCACTGGAGATCCGGAAGGGGTCCAATAATACTCCGCTAGCCCTTACACGAGCCGTGGGTCCCATGTAAATTGATGAGATCCACTGGAACATATTAGAGCCGAGTCCAATATGTTGAAGGACTGCATACATAAAGGCCCAATTTACCCTGTCAAAGGCCTTCTCCGCATCCATGCCCAGGAACATGCAAGGAGTACAGAATTTTTTTGCTGTGTGTAAAAGATTCAGAACCTTGGTGATGTTATCCCTAGCTTCTCTCTTGGGTATGAACCCTACTTGATCTAAATGGATTAGATGGGGGAGATGTTGGATTCTATTCGCTAGTATCTTGGTGAACAGCTTAATATCAGTATTAAGCAGGGATATCTGTCTATAATTCCCGCATTAAGTTGGATCTTTACCTTCCTTTGATATAACCGTGATGTGGGCTTGTAATGAGTCAGCTGCAAAGGGAGAATTAGGGATTTGTTAAATAGTTTAACCATGAATGAGATCAGGGACATTGTAAAGGTTTAATAATAGCAGATAGTGAAACCATCCGGGCCAGGGACTTTCCGGGTTTTTTTGCCACAATTGCCCCCTGTACCTCTTCGACTATGATGGAGTCTTCTAAAGCTAAAGGGGTTAAGAAGTAATCCAATCGTGAATATATTTTATGCGTTCTAGAGTAAAATGTGTAGTCCCTTTCTGTGTTGTGGAGGATGCGCCAGACGTCTACTTGTTGGGCTTTGCGTAGGATGTTATCAATACATTTACAAGAACCAGGAGGAACGGCAAAACTTCTTGAGGAAGTATCTTCCGTGGGGGTCATTGCGACATTAAGGTCTCCCACCACAATCAGTTGCCCCTTAGAGAAATTCAACGGTTTCCCAATAGTCCTTTCCAGGAAGGCATCCTGGTGTATGTTAGGGACGTATAGGTTTACTAAGATAACTTTGACACCGCCAGTCATGCCTTTCAGGAATAAGAACCGGCCCGCTGGATCTGACACGGAATCTAAGCAAGTCCAGGGCACCTTACTGGAGATCAGTATCGAAACTCCCTTAGATTTCGTGGCCGCATTAGTCAAGCGGTATGCTACAGGGAAGGCTTGGTTTTTAAGAATGGGAAGTTTGTCACATCTGAAGTGGGTCTCTGGAAGGAGGGCCATGTTTGTCTTAAAGCGGTGAAGATCTTTTAAGAGCATACGTCTCTTTTCTGGGACATTAAGACCTTTGGCATTAAGCAAAATCACATTCAGTTCATCCATAGTTTAAGCGGAGGAAAAGGAGAGAAAAAAAAGGGGGGGGAGGAGGGAGGAAGAGGGAGGTTTAAGGGTGGGTTAGAGAGAGGATGAGAAGGGCAGAGAGACAAAGGAAAAAGGGGGGAGGAGCAGGAAGTGAGGAATAAGTAATCTAAGGAGGTAGCAAATTGCTAGTATGCTCACCAGGAAAAATTCCCAGAGATTGAGCGTTGGCCTATGAAGGTGTTTGGATAGACAAAGCTAGGAAAGGAGGCTCCGGCAATCCCCACCCACCCGGCATTAATGTACAGATGAGAAGCCTTAAACGATTAAGTAACAAAAAGCCAAAAAGGGTTTCCTTTTTCTTCCCTCACAACGACTAGATATGGCAACAAAAAGGAATAAAAAAAATAAAAGCGGAACCATGTGTAACAATATAACATGACAGTAAAACAAATATCAAACTGCTAATATGCAGGCCATAACCAGATTGGGGGGCAACCTGGAGATTGGAGCCTGGGGAGGGGGGCAAGAGGATTGGGGGGGAAGGGTAGGAAAAGGAGCGAAGGAAGGAAGGGCAGGGATGAGGGGAGGGGGGGGAGGGTGATTGTGTAGGAGGGGAGAAGGGGGGAGGGGCAGAGGTGAAGGCCTACTATGAGGAAGTTGCCTTCCTTCCCAGGGGTTGGTTGCCCACTTAAGGATTAGGCCTCTTCATAGGGCCCAGCAATAGTATACCCCTGTATCTCCCCGGGGGGGACTAATCAATGTGGGCAACTGAAGTGAATTGGGTAAGCTCCTCAGTATACCAGAGTGTTGAAAAATGAGAATAGGCCAGGGAGCCACGTTCCCAAATATTAACCATCGGGTTTAAAGGAGACGGCGCTACCTGTAACAGAAGCGTTAGTACAATGGGGCACATAACAGTTAAAACATTGAGGCACTAAGACCTGATCTGGAGCGTTTAAGTAACCAGAAAGAGACTGATTGCCTCCTTTCGAGGATTTTGACAAAACGTTGGGGGCGCAAAGACCCCTACCTCAGGACGCCATATTAAGCTTAAAAGTGTGGTTAGGTGTTGAAGTTACTTGTGCTTGGAGAAAGGCACCAAGACATCTTTGGAGGCCTCCTAAAGTCTCCTAAGGTGCATAGCAGGAAGGGAGGCTAGAACCATTAATGAAGGCTATATCCACTAGCCGTGATGGGTTATGTAGTCAAATTCCCCCAAGGCAAGGAGAGAGCATTCCATGGAGGCCCCCCCAGGACTGTTTCAATATATGTGTCTCTCATGCAGAGATGCGGCAGAGGGCCTATATGGAATAGGCCCCGGCGCCCTCCAGTCACTAGAGGGAGCAGGGGCCTATTTTCATATAGGCAGGAAGTGGAGAGGTGGCTCTGCAGATTCAGCCGGGCCTCTTGAGAGACAACGGCACTCCATGGATACTAGTGAAGTGTAAGTACTTACTATGGGAGAACTGTGTGGCCAGAAAAGTTATGATTATATACTGCATACTTGCTGCTTAATCTGGGGGGCCTGTACAACTGTAAGTCAATACAGCCCTAGCAGTGCTGTTTAAAGTGGTGTGTCACCAGAATAATGTGCAATTGGCACAAAATTAGTATGAGGCCTGGTGCAGTTGAACAGATGCATACTTGCAAACTGGGCTAAAAGCTTATGTTTGTTAAAAGTTTATGATTGCCAGATGCTTGCTTGAGAGCTCATGCTTACTAAAAGTTTGAGAAAAGCTTATGTTGCTAAAAGCTTGTTTTTCTAAAAAAAAAAAAAAAACATATGTTTTGCTAAAAACACATGCAAAAAACATGTCTGCATGAGGCGCGTCTTGTCTCATAGACCCATGTCTGCGTAAGGCACTTGTAACATGTAACATAGATTGATGTCTGCGTGAACCAGATGACAAATAAGGTACATGATACATGTCGCATAGACTCATGTCTACGTAAGGAGCATGACACGTTGATAGGCTCGGGTAAGGCATGGGCTTGTGTCTGCGTAAGACATGTTACGCGTGTCACATAGACTCGTGTCTGCATGTGGCACATGACGCATAGACACATTTTTGCATATATATGCATGAACGCATGTTTTGCATAAGCACATTTGCATAAGTGTTGAATAAACGCATAAAGGCATATTCGATAAATGCATGTATAAATGTGTTTATTTACATTTAAACTGTTTAGTTTTTTTTGCATTTTTCTGCATATGTAAATGCATGAACATCAAGAATACTTATATACTTGTGTGTTTGCATTCCTAGTTACCTACATAACAGCATACCTGGGTACCTGCATATCTACGATGTTGTGTAGCGGTAGACCAACGTTGTCTAGGCCTGCATCCTTGTGGAACTATATTATTTTTTTGTCTAATATAGTCACTTTATTATGTACCTATTAGACCAGCTAAAGTAGCAGAAGGGAGAGGTGGTCGGGGGTGTCAGGTACACCACCCTCGGGTCCAGTCGCCCGGCAGTGTTTTTGTCTCCTGTTGGATCAATGGCATCAGGGGTATCTGAACCACTGTGGCGCCTAATATCAGATCAAGTCTGGTTAGTACTTGGATGGGAAACTAGTCCAGGAATACCAGGGGCTGAAAGTTTTGTTTTTTTTTGTTTGTTTTGTTTTTTTCTTTTCCCTCCCAAGTGAAAGAGGCATTTGAGGCTGCAGTGTTTTGAGAGTGGGTTTTTAGGTCAGTCTCTAAGTTGGTTTGCTCCTTCTTTAGCTAGCAGAAACCTGGTAGGTTAAGTGCACCTTTTGGGACTGTCTTTGTCTGCCACAGAGGCGTCAGTCATTAGCCTTGCATTGGCTCTTGGAGCAGAAGTCATGGCCTCATTATTGTGAGACAATTAAATGGTAGCAGTTCCAAAACCAAATGGGGATAAAAGGTCTAGCTTCAGATCTCAAGCCACTGAGCATACTTCAGTTTCAGATGGGCTAGACCTGTTTAGTGATGACCTTTCTGCAAGAGGTAGATTTCGGGGTCTATAATCATCTGTAAACGCACGTCTTCATGTGTCGGTTTGTTTCTGTAATTGCAGTGTAAAGTCGTTCTTTTTGTGAATCTTCCCTTTGGGTTGGCCACAGCTCTGAAGGGTTCACAAAGCATCTAACCCCAGTTCTGGGCTTGCTGAAGACACATCCTCAATACTCATTACTTCAATAATCTTTGCTCAGGAAACAGTCGATTCAAGGGGGTCTTTCGATATATTACTGCAGGAGGAAGTTGTGTTTAGGTTGAAGCACGTTCCCTACGTACAGTCCTACTTCAGGTCTTGGTAGAGGATCATTCTCTCTGTCTGGAACTTGAAGACCCAGGCATTGGATTGCTGGTAAGCGCTGTTCCCGTGGTGTTGCAGAGCAAAAGTTGTTGGTTGATATTTTTCCTTTTTGGGAATTTGGAAGATGACCACTGATGCCAGTCTTTCCAGTTGATTTGAGGGTGGCTACAGATCAGTGGGCTTGGACTCCACAGGAAAGAATACTGTCCATCAGTATCTTGGAACTTTTGGCCAGTATGGATTATGGGACAAACAAGTTGTAGACTCAGTTGGGAAATGTCTCTGCAGGCATATGTATCAACCACCAGGGCGGCACCAGAGGTCATGCGACTCAGGGAGGTGAACCCCATTCTATCTGGGACAGTACAAGTGCTGTCTCTATCACCAATACATATTCCAGGTATAGAATAGTGGCAGGGGTAATGCTACAGGTGAATCTACTAGATTCCAAGTTCTACAACAAGTTGGGACAGGTGTGTCTGGGACGAGGGTCCCACTGCCAATAGGGGTAGATGTACTGGTAACACCTTAGGACCTGTTCTCCCTTATTTGATGTTTTTCCTCTTTTTTTGACTTCTGCCACATCTTTTACTAAGAATCCAGGAGGTGGTAACACTGATATTCCTGTTGGCTAAATTAGCCCAGGAGGCTTGGTACATTGACATAGCTAGTCTTGTGGGGGTAGCTCCTTGGACATTCCCAGTCCAGCAGGACCTAATGGTCTTGAGTCCAGTATCTCAGCACTGTTGAGCCCCTGGAAGCCAGCTTCGGGAACTTCAATTGAAGTGCTTGAAAATATTTTTTCTCTTTCGTTCATTGACGGACACAGCTCCAGTAATCTTGACCATAGGGTTATTACGCCACCTTCAGGAGAGTACTAGGCAGAACATGTTATACATGTGAAAAAACTTTACAGTTCCGCCCAGGGGGCGGTCCCTCTGGTAATAACTGCTCAGCCTGCTTCCTGCAGCTCAGTTTTTTTCTGCATAGTCAAGGAGATGGACCTAGTCTCCCTGCGGGACCATCGGCCCTGGGATTTTTTTGCTGAATGTTTGCCTTTTGCACAAGCTGTTAAGAACCTCTGATCTGCTATCAACAGCCGGCTGGGTGACAGGCTGGATAATCTAGATCCTTGTAGTCTCCCCAGCCTGGCCATTGAGCATGTGCAGACCCTAGTTACGCGCTGGGTCGGCGACGACATGCCCCTCAGGCTCCAGGGGCAGCCGGGGAGTGCAACGCTCCGGGGCACACATATGACCAGACTACCAATGTACTTGTCACAGTGTGCCACCCCGTGCTGCTAAGAGAGTGGGTCTGTGATGGGATGTCCCCAGCTCGTCCAGATGGCAAGTACAGCTCTCCCTGACCCGGCGGGATAGAGCAGCTGGGCATTCACCGGGAGGCCAATTAAGGGGTCCCTCTCTTCTCTCCCTGCCCCTATTTCCCCCCCCCCCCAATGGGGGATACTGCATGATGGACTGCTGAGTGTGTACCTGCAGGCAGGGTTCCCCTGGGGGGGCTCTCACCTTAGATGGGGGGCTGCGCTGGGTGTCTGTGTCCCTGAATGTCTGTGGTCTTCCGGCTGGGTGTCTGGAGGTCTGCATGTGCTGATCGCCTTAGCACTGTTCTGACGCCATTTTCTCTGTCTTTTCACTGTGTACAGTTTGCCGGCCATTTTTGGTGTGCCTCAGTGAAAAGCATGGTCAGGTATTGCAGTCCAGCGTGTTTTTTATGCTCAGCACTGGTCCCTGCTGCTCAGAACAGCACATTTTTTCACTCTGGACACCTGGGACCTAATACTGGACACATGCACCTGTAACTGAACGGCACAGAACAGGGTGGGTCAGCATGGCTTCAGAAACTGGAGTTTCTTCCCCAGAACTCCCTGCAATTGCAACTGGCTCATCTGCAAACAGTGCAGTGCCTTTGGACGCTTTGTCGGCGGTCCTTGAAACAAAACATTTGTTGCCAGGGTGGAGGCAGTGTGCAGGCGGCCCCTGCTGCCCCCCCCCCCCTCCAGGGAGAGCTCTGATGCAGACTCTGGCCCCGCTGAGACTGGTGGCCCCTGCTCTGTTGCTTCCGATGACGCAGACCAGGACCAATCGGACAGTGAGGATGAGTCCCCGTCCGGGTCCGCGCAAGACAAAGCGCTAGTTGGAGCACTTATCACAGCTGTGCGTGATACCCTGAAAAGTCAGGATACAGCAGGTTCCTCTGCTGAAGTAGCTGCCCCTTTTGGGTCCCGTAAGCCAGCCCATACACCTAAGGTGTGTCCGTGTCTGACTTATTTCGATAAGTCCGTATACAAGGAATAGGGAAGCCCACAACGGACCTTCTCGGTCCCAAAAAGAATGGCGGTGCATTACCCCTTTGAGGAGAGCCTTCTTAAAAAAGGGTCGGCTCCTCCGGTCGTGGACCCCCCAGTATCCAGGTTAAACAAAGTAACCACGATCCCGGTAGAGGGGACTCCTGCATTTAAGGACCCCACTGACAGGAAGGCCGAGGCAGTGGCCTGTTCCTTGTTTACGGTTGTGGGGTCAGCAATAGGACCAGTACTGGCCAAAGCACTTGTGTCGCAGACACTTACTGATGGGGCAAAACTTTTGCACCGCGAATTGGAGAAGCACCAGGCTACTCCCATCTGTGTGAAACTAGCATATGAGCTCTGGTGTACATAATGCGAGACATTTTGGACTAAGAAGGGGAAGCAAACAGTAGATCATACCATGTGATATAACTGATAAACAATATACATCAGAGGGTACTCCCTCACAGTATTGATGAATTAGAATTATACTATCCGATGTTTATAAAATGCCCCAATGCATTTCGACCTTAAAGGTTATGGTCTTCTTCAGGGGGTTATTAAATTTCCCTTCCACCAAGGTGGCTCGCTTATCCAGAGACTTCTCTTTGTTAAAAAGCACAGAAGGAAATAAAGAATTCTCCCAATGATGATCCCGAACCCTGCTTGGGAATTACGCTCACCTCCGCCCCATGGGGAGAAAAGCCCCGGCCCATGAGGCTTGCAAGTGGCCACAGTTAAGTATGCCCCCCCATGGGGGAAACTCAGAGACCAAAACACCTGAGTATTTTGTAGGAATTTAGGCACTATATCCACAGTTAGATACACAGAGTTGGTCTGTTCAAATTAAGAGCATGCAACTATGTCCAAGAGTCTTAGAAAACATGTATGTGTACGCATATCAGGGATCAGCACAGCGGACCTGTAAAATAAGTTTCTTGGGACACAGATTTTTTTTTTTTTTTTTTTTTTTTTGTGGTTGAGCTGGATGGACTTTTTTCTTTCTTTTTTCAACCTGACTATGTAACAGAGGGCCCTCCCCTCTTTTGGGAATTTATTGCTCGCTACAAAACTGATGTGCTTCCTGTGTAGGAGAGGTTATATAGGGGAGGAATTTCTGTTTGATCTACCAGTGTCTATTCACCTATAGGTGGCATATAACCCAAGTAGTTGTTATAATAACTGGCTTTGTGTCCTGTGATGTATTCCACCAAAAGGATTTCACAGGTAAACTAGAAAAAAAATCCTATTTTCACACTATTGGAGGATTCTGTCTTAAATACCCTTATCTTCCATGAATGGGGAGGCTGGTCTGGTGGAAAACCATTGTTCCTAGTAAATCTAGGAAGTTTGTCTCTTTCAGCGCCTGAGGGATTTGCTGAGGGATATGTTTTTAGAGCTTAATAGACTTTTCTAAAAATAGAAGGTCAACTACATCTGGTCTACATCAGTGAATAGTGGAGGGCAGGAGGGGGAGCTGGCCAAAATGAATTTTGAAGTTAAACAGGTGATTGGTTGCTAGTACAGAGGGCAACCAATCACCAGCTTGCTAATGTGGAAAGTCACTCTGCTGGCTCCCACTCCCGGCCTCTGCCCAGAACTGTGCTGCCTTCTGCTCTTGGCTGGTAGGACACTGCTATGGGAGGGGGGTGGTCACTGTTTATAGGGGAAAGTGGGGCAGACGATACCGCTGTGTGTGTGTGCGTGTGTGAGGAGGTGATGTGAATGGGGCGGAGGACACTGTCAACACTGTCCTTCACACAGCCTACCATCCCCCCCCCCCCCCGCGCGCGATCCCTGCGTTCTGAGTGCGACGCACTCTTGAGCCCTGCGTTCTGAGCGCCACACACTCTTGATCCCTGCATTCTGAGCACCACACACTCTTGATCCCTGCATTCTGAGCGCCACACACTCTTGATCCCTGCATTCTGAGCGCCATGCACTCTTGATCCCTGCATTCTGAGCACCACACACTCTTGATCCCTGCGTTCTGAGCGCCACACACTCTTGATCCCTGCATTCAACATAATAAGATATGTGCAGTGTTTATCGGAAAAAGTTCTGATTTTTTTCAAACTATAGTCCGGCCCCCTAACAATCTGAGGAACAGTGAATTGGCCCCCTGTTTAAAAAATTTGAGAACCCCTGATTTAGAGTGACTTCCTCTCATTTCTTAAAGTGATTGTAAAGTCTTTTTATATATATATATATATATATATATATATATATATATATATATATATATATATATATATATATATATATATATATATATATATATATATATATATAAAAATAACAAACATACTTACCAACTCAGTTGCAGTGGATTTGCACAGAACAATCCCAATCATTCTCTTCTCTGGTCCCTCTTCTTTTCTCCTTGCCCCTCCCTCCTATCGAGTGCCCCTACAGCAAGCTTGCTATGAGCCACCCAAGCCGTGCCGCAGCTCCCTGTGTGCGTTCAGACACGAAGCCATGGCCCAACCCTGTCCCCACTCTTTCCTGATTGGCGAACTGACTTTGACAGCAGCGGGAGCCAATGGCGCAACTGCTGTGTCTCAGCCAATCAGGAGGGTGAGTCTCAGATGGAGACACTCGTGGACATTGCTGGAAAGAGGGGAGGGGGGGGGGGGCTGCTGCACACAGAAGTCTTTTAATCTTAATGCATAGAATGCATTAAGATAAAAAAACATTTGACTTTACAACCCCTTTAAGTAGTGTACAATGGGTGTAGCTCACTCTCCCAGTGCGAATCAACTGGAATAGGCGAACCCTGCTGTGTGTGGAGCATTGATAGCAGGTACTGTGCAAATGAAGCCTGCAAGCAATCAACATTAGTACCTGCATTTTAGAATATTATTGTTACAATATATTTAGATCTTCGTATAATGTCCGCTAAAGCAACATGACAAGTGGAACAAAAAGAACAGTGTTGGTTTCAAAATGGCAAAAGTTACCATTCATATATAAAGTTATTTTCTGTTATAAATTTTATTCATGTTTGCATTCAAATCCAATTTTTTTCCCTCTCCTAATCTGCCAGAAATGTACATGCATCTTGATGTGATGAGCTGTGAATGCATTTACAAATTATTTTAAGAATGCTATTACAAAAAATATGTACTCTAAATTGTAACTTGTGTTTGCGGTTCCCTATATATTTATTCTATAGGAATGATCAAAATGCATTGATATTAATAACTATTTATGACATAGTTTGCTTCATCTGTGTTTTTTTTTCTATATAGGCATGGCAGTTTTAATGCAGTTCAAAATTTTGCATTCAGCAATTGAGTTTATAAAGACAACTTCATATCAAGACTCCCAATATGTGAGCAGCTTCAGCCATTCTTCTCAATTTAAACAAACTAAAAAAAAAAGTACAACTGGTAAGTGAGGAAACAATTTATAAAAAAGTAATTTACTTTAATCAGTAGAAAAGTTCTCACTCCTCAAACTCCACTCCCTTGACCTCCATGACTCTACTCTTTCCTGGTTCTCCTCCTACCTATCTCATTGCGCTTTCAGTGTCACATACAACAGCATCTCCTCCTCTCTCCTTCCTCTTTATGTTTGGGTACCCCAAGGCTCTATCCTTGGCTCCTCTTATTCTCTATACCTCTTCCCTGGGCCAGTTGATAACCTCCCATGGCTTCCAATATCACCTCTATGCTGAGGACACCCAGATCTTTTGACTCCTCAACACACCCCCTCAATCTCCTCACGTATCACAAACTTACTGAGCGACACATCAGTATGGATGTCACATCACTTCCTCAAACTCAATCTTTCTAAAACTGAGCTTGTAATATTTCCTCCTCCCCGATATTTCCGCATGACTTTACCATTGATATTAACAGCACTACTATTGGTCCCTCCACACACGCCAGCATGCTGGGTATAATCCTAGACTTTGACCTCTTCTTCAGCCCACACATCCAATCACTGGCTAAATCTTGCTGCCTTAACCTCTGCCACATTCCAGAATATGCCACTTCCTAACCAACAACACCACAAAACAACTTTTTTACTCCTTGGTTATTTCCCGTCTTGACTATTGCAACTCCCTCCTCACTGGCCTACCTTTACACAGGCTACCCCATCTTCAGTCTATTATGAAATGTTGCTGCTGGAATAATATACCTTACTAACCGATCCGTGACTGCTGCCTCTCTCCGCCAATCTTTTCACTGGCTTCTCCTACCCCATTGCATGAAATTCATACTAACCACAACCTAGAAGGCCAACTACAACATCGCCCCCAGCTACTTCACCAACCTCTTCTGCAGATATCGCCCAAATTATCCTCGTTGCTCCTCCCAGGACCTCCTACTTGGCTCCCTTGTCACTTTCTCCCATGCTTGTCTACAGGACTTCTCCAGAACCTTTTCCATCCTCTGAAACGTCCTACCCCAGTATGTCTGGTCAGCTCCTACCCTGTCCGTCTTTAGGGAGATTTTGTTAAAATGGGATAAATGTTCAGAGTCTCAAGACATTCAGATTTGTCCTTGGTGGTTTTCTCTCAAGGCTCCCTGGCTTCAGATTCCCTGGTGCGTACCTTTGTTTAGGGAGTGCGACATTTGGTTCCACCAGTGCGATCTCCCTTGCCACCATGGGACTTGAATATGGTACTTTCGTTCTACAGAAGCCTCCGTTTGAAATTTTTTTAGAAATTTCGCCGCTCGCTATCACAGAAGGTGGCCTTCTTGGTGGCTATTGCTTCTGCTTGCAGGGTGTCTGAGTTGGCGGCGCTATCCTGTTGCACGCCCTACTTAATGATTCATAGTGATAAAATGGTGCTTCGTCCTTGTCCTTCTTTCCTTCCAAAGGTTGTCTCTGATTTCCATTTAAATGAAGCCATTGTGTTGCCTTCTCTGTGTCCCAGGCTGCAACATCTGAGAGAATTTGCCTTGCACACCTTAGATGTGGTACGGGCTGTCAAGGTGCATCTGGCGGTCACTGAGTCTTTGCGAAAGTCAGACTCCCTGTTCGTGATCACGGACAGACCAAAGAAGAGGCTATCTGCTTCCTTGGCGACCATCTCTAGATGGATCAGGCAGATGGTGACTCAGGCCTATTCTATCAAGGGTCGGGTTCCTCCCTTCTTGGTGAAGGCGCATTATACTTGGGTGCCGAGTGCCTCCTGGGCCTGCCATCAACAGGCTTCAATAAGACAAGTTTGCAAGGCAGCCACCTGGTCGTTTGTGCACACTTTCACAAAATTTTACAAGGTGGATGCGCTGGCATCTGCGGATGCTTCTTTTGGTTGCAAGGTTCTGCAGGCTGCAGTGTAGATGTTTTTTTCCTGGTCAGGTGGGCTCCAGGTTGTTCTCGCTGAGCTCCAGTTTATCTGGTTGGCCTGGATTTTTGTTGGCTGCCCCACCCCTCATATTTGGCACCGCTTTGGGACGTCCCTATGGTTCTGAATAAAAATGTCTGTGTCCATCTATGAACGAATGAGAAAATGGAATGTTTGACCGTATCAAACGTTTCTCTGAGTTCATTGACAGACACAGCACCCTCGCTTCTATGGAGTTTTAATGCTTCTGATACTGCTTGTTATATAACTAAAGGCCTATAGCAGAGAGAGAGATGTGTATATCGCCTAGGACTGCCCATGGGCATAGCCAAGTCTTTTTTTCTGCCTAGTGTCCTACTCCTGTAGGGGACAATATAACCCTGTGGTTCTGAATAAAGAAGGCTGTGTCTGTCAATGAACTCAGAGAGACGGATTTTACGGCAAGTCAAAAATCCTATTCAGGGAAGTCTTCCCCTAAGAACTATACTTATCACGTCCATCAGATCATCCCTGCAGCTATTAACTTTTGTACCACCTCCCCTCCTTTTAGATTCTAAGCTCCATGAGCAGGGCCCTCCTATGCCTTCTCTATTAAACTATTGTAATTGTACTGCCCCCCCCCTTTTTATTGTAAAGCACTGTGTAAACTGTTGGTGCTATATATATCATGTAGAATAATTATCTTTTCATCCACCATTACACTTCCACAACACTACTACCAAAAGCAGTTTGGCCACCTGAAGCGAATGGATAGTGTTAGGACCTGGGCTTGAATCTGAGACCTCTGGTGTGTCTGGCAGTGACTCTGCTTGCTGAGCCACCTGGAATGCTGGACAGCTCCTTGGACAATTTCTTAAATCTTGTTTTCCTTGAACCTTGAACCCTTTGCTCCTCCCATGAACTTCCTGATTTAAGCCATGTCTCTGCACTTCCTGGTTGCCAGAATATTTGCCTTCACCAGCCAATATCCTGCTCCTGTCTCTCCTGCTGCCGACCGTATCTTCACTACCATTCGTTACTGACATTTGGCTTGTTCCTCGACTACGCTTCTGCTGAATCCCAACCTGCAACTATTTGTTACCGACTTTTGGCTTGTTTCTCAACTACGCTTCTGCTTGATCCCTACCTGCTATATCTGCTACCAGACCCCGGCTTGCTCTCCTCCTGGTGGGGCTATCCTGAGGACTGCGACCTGGCACTTACACGCAGCAAAGCCCATCTCTACCATCAGGAGCTCTGGTGAATACCAGTTAGTGCTTAGACCCCGCACCTCAGGTGAACCCGTGTCATCAGCCAGGGTGACCTGTGTGAATACCTGCTCTGCTGCTATAGCTACTGGCCTCTGAGCCTGACTCTAAACCGTGACAGGACAAAAAAAAAAAAGCCTATCCAACGGAATGCCTAAACTGAGAATGCTGTTTAACTATATAATGAAAAATGCAGGAAGAAGCACAACAGCTCACACTGACGGAAATCCTGCGTGCTGTTCAGCGTTGCACAGCATTTCTAGATGGATTGAAGGTGCAATTTGGGGGCCTTAATGAAACGTTGTCACTTATGAGACAGGACCTCCAGAAAATTAGGGAGAGAACCACAGCAGTGGAGGACAGGATCAGCGAGGTGGAAGATCTGCTACCTCCTCTTACCAGAGATGCCAGAACTGCTTTGCAACAATCAGCACAAGCCAATGCCAAAACAGACGACATTGAGAACCATCTCAGACAGAACAATTTCCACATTGACTGGCTCCCTGAGAAGGTCGAGGGCTGGGACCCTACGGCCTTCATAGAAACATGGCTCTAGGAGGTATTCGGCAAAGAGGCCTTCACTACACTGTACGCGGTAGAACGGGCACGCCACCCAGACCCCATCCACCCGGCAACCCACCAAGATCCATGCTGGCCTGACTCCTGAACTATAGAGAGATTATACTCAGGCTAGCCAGGGATAGAGGTGCGATACACTACAATTGGGCTAAAGTTTCATTTTACCTAGATTTCTCGGCAATGGTGCAACGCAAAAAGGGCCAAGTTTGCAGAGGTGAAGAAACGCCTGCAAAGAATCCAAGTAACATATGCAATGTTGTACCCAGCTAAATTGCGCATCACTGCCAGAGGGCAATCTACTTTTTTTTTAGTCTGCCCTGGATGCTTCCGCTTGGCTGGACCTCAATGAACAGGACCTTAGAAGACACAGACGCCGACCAGGGGGAGTGATGTCTGCCACAGAGGCGGTATGTAACCTGCTGACATTTTAAGTCTTCCACTCCCAGTGAGAGATGAAGTTTACTTTTATAAAGATGGTGCTTGGCAAGAACTTTTTGACAGAATACATTTGTCTAAAACAGAGTCTGAGTCCAGGTGGGGACGAAATGCCCACGGGGATTCACGAATCTACATTTTGCTCCAGTTAGGAGGGCTATTTGGTGCCCTGTTGGCACGAGTTCACTGAACAACTCTTAGCGCAAGGTTGTAAGGGGTGTGGTCGCCCCCACCTCGTGCTGGCCTGCGAAATCCACCCGACAGACCAGTTCAGGACAGTTCTTACTATTGCTGGTCACTGACGGACTGTGCTCTGAAATCAGTTTTCCATTCTTAACGATGTGAGACATCGCCACATTCAACCGAAGTAACCCACTGGATACCAGAGCTTAGTACCTGTAGCGGGTTCAAATGCCCCGCTGTCTCCTGGGATTGAGGCGTCGGGGCATATGGGCCATGGACACAATAACATACAACAACCAGCATGGCTACCACCCCGATTGTAGCGTGGAATGTCCGTGGCGTTCATGATCCATCTATAAGTTCATGCCTAAAGTTTCACCCTGCTATTGTGAGTCTCCAGGAGACCCACCTCGCAAAGGACATGACTATCTCTGCAATACTCCTGGGTGGGCAAGGCATACCATTCCACCCACACTGTATTCGCGTGGGGTGAGTGTGCTGGTACACAAATCCTTGGCCTACCAGGAATTGGACACAGTAACGGACCCCATGGGCAGATATGTATTTTTGTACTGTAAAGTGTTTACTTTAACTGTGATAATGGCATTTGTGTATATACTTCCCCCATTCTCTAGGAAAATATTGCAGCTTCTCCTGATTTACCTGGTCGATAAGCCTGATGTCCCCACGCTGATCATGGGTGACTTTAACGGTTACCTGGATCCTAAATTGGATAGACATCCCCCTGCCCAGCCTCCCTAGGGGAACAGGGGCACTATTCTAAGCCGACTCCTGCTGGAGGTGGGCTGGACAAATGTATGGAGAGCGAAACACCCTACCACCAAACAATTCTCCTGCTTCTCCGAGACGCATGGGCCGCTATCACGCATTGACCTGTGCGTGGGGTCACCCCAGTTTTTGTATTTGACCAACAAGGTAGAGTACTTTCCAAGGGGGGTATCTGACCACTCCCCCACTGGTTGCGCACCTGATCAACCTCCCTCTGGCAAATCTGCCCAGGGCACCATGGAAGCTGAATGCCTTTTGGCTAAAACTATTGACCTCTCATGAACGGGTGGTGAAGCAGATAGAACAATACTTTGACAACCAAATGCATTCCTGAGGGGCACATTTATAGCCAAAATTGCCGCTATCAAATGAGATTCATCAGCCCTACTGCTGCAGGTGGAAGACCAGATGAGATGGCTGGAGCTTGCTTATGTTGACCCATCCGACTCCGCGAGGGAGGCATGGATCTTGGCCCAGGATTCCCTGGACCGGGTGAGATCCTCTGCCTCAAAACGAAAAAGGTTCTTTACCAAACAGGCATTCTATGAAGAGGGTAAAAAACAGGTGGATTACTAGTGAGAATTGCCAGAGCTCAACAATCCTCCCCTGCCATAGGAGCAATACACCACTCCTCGGGACAATTGGTGAATGACCCCTAACAAATCGAGGAACTGGCATCTTTTTATGTAGCACTGTACAGGTCATGCGACAATTACACAGATGAAGAGCTGCAGGGCTATGTGGATGGAGTGGATCTCCCGACTCTGACATGCAATGAGCGGGAGGAGCTAGAGGCTCCGCGTTGCACTAGACGAGCTGAGGGAGGCTGCAGCCTCCTTTCCTACTTGCAAGGCCCCAGGGGACGATGGGATTCCTATGGAGGTTTATACCCAATAGGGAGAGGTGCTCTTACCCAAGTTACTCAAGGTTTTTTTAACTCCTCTTTTAAGTCAGGAAAGCTGCCCACTACTATGACTAAGGCAAATATCATACTACTACTTAAAACGGGCAAGAGCCTGCTAGACCCTAGCTCCTATAGGCCCATCTCGCTACTACAGAGTGATGTTAATATCTTGGCCAAAGTACTGGCCATGAGAGTTAATAAAATAATCCGACCCATTGTCCACTTAGACCAGGCAGGATTCATGCCATGAACATCCACTGCGACCAATCTCAGGCGACTATACTTGAACATGCAAACCCCCTCGGATTCCACCCGCCATAGAGCACTTCTTGTCTCTTGACGCCAACAAGGCATTCGACAGTGTGGGCAGGTGGTATCTGTGGTCTGTGCTGGCTAAGTTTGGGTTTGGTCCCTGGTTTATTAGATGGGTGAGACTGCTGTATGACACACCACAGGCTGCCATACGCATGTCCGACAGACTGTCGCATGCTTTTGCTCTGAGCAGGAGGACCAGGCAGGGATGTCCCCTGCCCCCCCTGCTCTTCGCTCTAGTCATTGAGCCCCTTGCGGCACAGGTGAGGAACTGCCCACAGATCGGGATTCCGATACGGTGAACTGCATGAAAAAATCATGCTCTCTGCCAACGATATGCTTCTCTTTTTGGAGGACACAGATGACTCACTGGTCCGGGCAATGTCCCTCATCAAGGAGTTTTGTCATCTTTTAGGCCTCACTATAAACTGGTCCAAATCGCCCTGATGTTTGTGGATGGAACCCCCGGGACCAGGCGGGGGCCCTCTTGCCCAGTACCTATAGTGACTACGTTCAAATACCTAGGTATACACATTTCTCCCATATCAACAGAATTCTGCAAACTAAACATATACCCCATGCTAACCCTGTTAAGAGATAAAATAAACATATGGAATAAACCTAAAATGTCACTGGCGGGAAAGGCAAACTTCATCAAGATGATACTGATGCCACAGTTCCTTTACCTCTTACACAACACACCAGTGGTCATCACGCTGAAGATATTCAGAGTGGTTAACTTTGTTCAGGCTGTTGCTGTGGCATGCCAAAACCCCAAGAATTAAAATGGAGCAGCTGCAGTACCCAAGGGAGGGGGGGGGGGGGGCTCGCCCCGCCCAATCCTTGGATATACTATCTGGCAGCACAGCTGCAGCATCTGATAGGGACCATGACTCCCTCGTGGGGGGCTCATCTGCCAAACTTATGCTGCTCGGCTCGGGGCTGGCTTCTATCTCTTAAGAGATTAGAGGCCCAACGATTCCAAAAACCTAACAAACCTTTACCCACGTATGTACTCTTTCAGAAGGTGTGGAATAAAACTAAGCAGCTGTAGGGGGAAACAGGGTTTACGGCATTCAGCCCAATCTGGGGAAATAAAACCTATGCAAAACTAGCCAAGACCCAACAGGGACCCAGGTGGATGAGGCACATCTTTCACAACGAGGCCCTGCTTCCCTTTAAGGACCTACAATCCAAATACGCATTGCCCAACAGAATACTCTATTTTACTATATGCAAATTCAACACGCCATTAGGGAACATGGGGAGGCCATGGAGTGGAATATGTCCCCCACTCCAGTCTTTCACATGCTACAAGACGCATCTGACACAAAAGGCATAATCTCCCAATGTTAAAACATGCTATTGTCATCGTTCTTAAAAGGACACCCCATGAAGGCAACGACACAATGGGAGGTCGACTTAGGGCCCATAGATGGAGAACTATGGGATAAGGCCCTGCAGGCAGTCAATACTTGCTCACTAAAGTGGCACAAAAGGTATCCCAACTATACATTGTACTGAGAGTTCACTATACTCCCGTAAAATTATACAGAATGGGTAGAATACCCGACCCACTCTGCGGTAGATGCAGGGCGGTACCTGGGGATCTGATTCACCTCATCTGGTGCTGCCCAAGGATCCATAGATACTGGATGGCGGTTCTGGCCACACTGAATCGGGTGTTCCAGACCAATGTCCCCCTTGAACCACTAAACTGCCTGCTGGGTGTCCTGGAGGGGGAGATAGCAGGGGAGGGGAAGAGAACCGCCTTTGCCAGGGCACTGTTTCAGGCATGGAAAACAATTTTATTAAGCTGGAAATCAGCCACGCCACCAAAAACTAAAACGTGGTTACAACATATGGGTAAAATGCTCATAATGGAGGCATACATATACCAACATAGAGGGAACCCTGGTAAATTTGACAACCTGTGGGGAGCATGGCTTTACACCCCAGGACTAAGTCCAATGGAGTTGGTACATATGAGACTGCTCAGAGGGGTGTAGGCACAGCAAGACTCCGACATCCAGATGGATACTGAAATAGCATCAGAAGTAAGGAAGGGGGTGCAGCCAGCATGAGGTTGATGGTAGTAGGTGATTACATGGCACAGAATGTGACAAATCCAAAGGCACTATGAACAGAAACCAATTTTATTTGTTAACAAATGTACATATAGATGGTAGGCTGAAAAATGTATGACCTGAAAATGTACGGAGTTTCATATTGGAATGTACTGTTAGTTTCGTGAGCAATAAAAACCTTTTTTGATTAAAAATAAAAAAAAAACGATATAATGGAAATTTATACCAAGAGAAGTTAATCAAGTTGTATTAATAGTAATCCCAAAAAATCTAACATGTTCCTTTACATCTCAAAATATAGATTAAATGTTCTAAGATGGTATTGTTTTTTTGTTGTGATGTGCTCCAGAGATGCTTTTTAACTTAAATTTATAGATATAACGCTGTCAATACAAGAACTACTCCAGACATCTCAGGATAACACTGAAATGGATAAGAGGGCACAGCACTGTGATGCCATCATGCGCACAGACAGAGGTAGTGGTGTAAGTGTCAACGTCTGAGAATACTTGAGCTGACATACCTTAGTGCTGGGTAATGCTGTGTGAGTGGTTTTAATATATTTTGTTTTTTACCTTTAAAAAATTCCTTCCTCTTGATTCATGTATATGAGTGTTATTTTGAGACCTTGAGAGGCGTGGTTTCTGTAATGACAGTGGTATGTCTATGAATTTCATGTAAAAGCTTGCTAAGACCTATTTATTCAGGAGGATAAGTGAGAGTCTGTCTGTGGGGACTATGGTGGAGGACTTAGAAGTATGAAATTTGGGGTAGATGCAGCACTGGACCTATGCCCCCGCTGGCTTTAACACTGAGAACCAAGGGATCTAACACTACAGATCGCTCAGGTCTCACAGCTCACTGGAACACTGGACTGTGGAGGGGGCGGGAACGGCCAGCTCAAGCTTTCAGCTGAGAGGCTAATCCAGGTGCCAGTCCAGGCATGTTAACGGATCCTGACCCCAGTGTTACAATCTTCCCAAGCTTGGACTGACTCTGTGACATCAGCAGACAACAGACTTCATCCCAAACTGATCCACAAGAGAAGTACAGCTAAACCAGCTTTGGCTGTACTTCTCCTTTTACCCATTCTTCTCTAGTGTGGAGCACCAATTTGAAATGCAAACTTTTTACTCGCTTATCTGAACTTGTCACTGCTGTTACTGTACAGGATCTGCACTTTGCATTGTAATGCTGTATGGGAGAATCTCACTTTTTTGGGAATTATGAGGACCTTTTTCTCACCTGCTGTCTATGCACATTATTCTGGTGCATCTCATAAAAAGTTAATTTATTTCAGTAATTTGATTCAAAAAGTGAAACTCATTTATTTTATATAGATGCGGTACACACAAAGTAATATATTTCACGCATTTCTTTCTTTAAATTTTGATTATGGCTTACAGCTAGTGAATACCCAAAATTCAGTATCTAACAAATATATATGTAAAGACCTTTAAAACAGAAATGTTGGCTTACTGAAAAGTATGTCCATGTTACTGCTCCATGTATTGCGTTCACTGAACCTTGGGGAAATGTGCAACCACTCATGGTTTTGGGTATCGCCACTTTACATATGCATTGTGTAATCTGTTTGGTATATTTTTTTTTAAGCCTCATGTGAGGTCTTCTTTAAGGTTATATTAATAAACATTTATACTAATTTTTTTTTGGTTGATTTGGTTGCCGTGTAAAAGTCTCAAGGGGTTTCTAAAAACTATTTGTATATGTACAGTAAGTATAGTATGCACTCAATACTTGGTCGGGGCTCCTTTTGCATGAATTACTGCATGAATGTGGTGTGGCAGGGAGGCATTCAGCCTGTAGCACTGCTGAGGTGTTATCAAAGCCCAAGTTTCTTTGTTGGTGTCTTTGAGCTCATCTGCATTGTTGGGTCTGGTGTGTCTCATCTTCCTCTTGACAATACCTCACAGATCTCTATGGGGTTTAGGTCAAGCGAGTTTGCTGGACAATCAAGCACAGCGATACCATGTTCATTAAACCAGGTATTGGTAATTTTGGCAGTGTGGGCAGGTGCAAAGTCTTGCTAGAAAATGAATTTGACATCTCCATAAAGCTGGTCAGCAGAGGGAAGCATGAAGTGCTCTAGAATTTCCTGGTAGAGAGCTGCGATGACTTTTGATTTGAAAACACAGTGGACCAACACTAGCCGATGACATGGCTCCCCAAATCATCCCGGACTGTGGAAAATGTTGCATTTCATTTGGAAATCAAGGTCCCAGAGTCTGAAGGAAGGGTGGAGAGGCACGGAATCCAAGATACGTAGTCACGTTGAAAAAAGACTAGTTCAACACTGTATACTATGCCAAAGTTTATCTTCTATGAGCAACTGCACTGCATAAATCCCATGCATTCAATGACATGCATCCATTTATATCCAGTCCCAGGACAAGGTCATCTAGAGCCCAGAGCAAACATGCCAAACTATGCCCCCCACCCCCACGATTTATGAGAATTATGTGGCAGCAATAAAGCAATTTCCCCTTCTTCCAGTACTATACAAATCTTCTTCCCCTGCTGAAATCCCCTGTGCACAAATGCGCCTCCCCCCCAAAAAAATCATCCCTCCTACCACAAATCCTCAAATTTCCTCTCCGTGTACACATCCTTATCCCCCCCTCCAAGCACAAATCTCCCCCCCCCCTATATTTCCCACCCTAGCACAAATATCCCCTCAATCATCCCTAATAAAACAACCCCACCACCCCAACAAAAATACGCTTATAGCACAACTCCCCTCCCCCCTCTAACATATCATCTTTTCTAGCACAAATCCTCTTCCTACATCCCCCCACCAAACACAAAATCACCATTCATAGCTGCCCCCCGAATTCCCCCTTCCAACACAAACCCCTCCCCATCTCCTTGTGGTCCTTCCATCTCACATAATACCACAGTGCCCAGGACCACTGCTTGCCCAGGCCCTGTTTACATCCAACTACCTTATATCAATCCTGTTTAGGTTGGATGTAGACGAACTCTGAGCTAGTCGGATGTAAGCAGACACTTGTCTGTTTACATTTGGCTGCTCATAGACTTGCATGGAGCTTCAGTTTAGATCCTCCTGAAAAACTGATAGATGAATCTGAACTGAATGGTTGTGTGAGAGGACCCTTAGATGTGCCAGCATTAAACCAGTTTATTTAAATATTGCCTGGAGTTGGGCTGTAACTGAAAGAGTAAGTTGTGATGTTTCCTAAAACTTGATGTCTTTTAGGTGCTCCTAGATTATCGTTTGCCCAGTCCGACCCACTACTGATGACCATGCGTTCGGTTGCCAGCAGCGAGCTTACAGAATTGATGCACAGAAGAATGAGTCAGGAAAATCCAATAAGGGCCTCTGAATCTGAATTTGTCCAAAGGTTACAGAGATTGACTGTCCTTTCTGTCAACAGGTTAATTTACCAAGGTATTTACTATTCAGAGACCTCAATTATCATAATAAATATTATACAGGACTTAAACATTATGCAGCAATTTATACTGCTTTCAAATTTTATGCCATTTGTGTATATTATAAGATGAATCTAAAATAATTCCTATTAACACTTAAAAGTGTAAATCACATTTTGTTTTATTATTCCTCATCTTCCTCACGCCGTTGGTTATTTTAATGGTGATTCTATCATGGTATAGTTTTTTTGTTGTTGTGTATGTATTTTTCTTTTGTAGAGGAATTCTAATAATGCTGTACTAATGTTCCACCAAAAGAAAAACACATATACAGTAGTGTAAACAAACCTTGGCTCTAAAGTTTTTTTTTTTTTCATGTCAAAGACCTGATTTTCACATGCCATCCTTCAAGGCAACCTGAATGCCTATTTACTACTTTTTGCAGAAACCACATTACATAATTCATAAAAGTGGGGACTATTTAGTGTAAGAGAATGCAGGTCTCTCCCAAGGTAAACATCACTAGAGCAATGTGAAGCAACATAATGGTACTGGGCGTGCGCACGCAGTTAAGTAATCGGAGCAGTGAACAGAAGAGCCAGAGCTCAGGGAATGACCAGAATGCTGTGGAAGGAAATGGTGTACACATCAGGAGGCTTCACAAGAAATAAGTCTTTACACTAGCATTCTGAAAAAAGTAGCCTTTGGTATCAGTTCAAAACCTGTGGTTCTCTTGAGATAGTTTTAGCATCAATGCATATTATTTGTGTGATTGCATTTATTTTTTATTTATTTTTTTTCCAAAGATTTTATTGTTTTCCGAAAAAACAACATACAGGGAAAAAAAAATGACAACCAAGAACTGATTAACAGCACAGTGAGTAAGCCAATAGTACAGGCGATCAGACAATATTAAGTATCTCACTGGAAACATAGATATCCACAATATAAGGTTATCTGCTCAAGGTACCAGACATATTGACAAAGATCAGTAAGTACATGAGGAGGAAAGAAAAGGGTACAACTCCCTTATCAATGATTATGGAAAAGGGTTCAACAATGAACTTAATGTGAGAGTATCGATGCAAGGTAGACAAAAGCAGAAAAAAGGGGAGAGGTACGTTTGGGAAGGGGTGGAAGTAGATAGATAGATAGATAGATAGACAGATAGATAGATAGAAAATTAGAGAGGGGGTTTACGTCTTGTGAAGATAGGGTTATATAAGGCTTGCGCGGGGGGGGGGGGGGGGGGGGAGGAAAGGGAGGAGAGAAAGAGAGGATAGGGGGGGAAGAGAGTTACAGGGAGGAGTAGGGGTGAGGGTGGAGTCTGCAGCCAAGTGGGTAGGCTGCATTTATTTTCACTAATAAAAATGTTTAGATTGTTGCTAATGTTTTACTTCACAATGATAGGATGTAAATCTCTGTCAAAATTGTTTGTTTTAGAATTCTCAGAGAGAAAGACATACCAAGGATTACGAGCTGAATTATCAGAAGATGAGACGCAGTTGGACGTTTGGTATGTCAAAAAGGCATTCCAGAGTGACCTGTTAAAAACTATGATCGATGGAATCAAGCTTTGGTTGGTATGTCGCTTGATTTTGCTCATTGGCCCATTATCTTACTGGTTTTTAGTTGTGTTAAAATTGACATCGTAAAAGATATATATATATATATAATTTTTTTTTTATATTTATTTTTAAATAGTACATTAACCACTTAAGCCCCGGACCAATTTGCAACCAAAGGACCAGGCCCTTTTTGCGATTCGGCACTCCGTTGCTTTAACTGACAATTGCGCGGTCCTGCAACGTGTCTCCCAAACAAAATTGGCGTCCTTTTTTTTTCCCCACAAATAGAGCTTTCTTTTGGTGGTATTTGATCACCTCTGTGGTTTTTATTTTTTGCGCTATAAACAAAAATAGAGCGCCAATTTTGAAAAAAATTCAATCTTTTTTACTTTTTTGCTATAATAAATATCCCCCAAAAATAGTTTAGGCCGATACGTATTCTTCTACATATTTTTGGTAAAAAAAAATCGCAATTACCAATTATTGATTGGTTTGCTCAAAAGTTATAGCGTTTACAAAATAGGGGATAGTTTTATAGCATTTTTATTGATATATTTTTTTTTACTTGTAATGGCGGCGATCAGCGACTTTTATTGTGACTGCGACATTATGGCGGACACATCGGACATTTTTGATACATTTTTGGGACCATTGTCATTTATACAGCAATCAGTGCTATTTAAATGTAAATGACACTGGCAGTGAAGGAGCTAACCACTATGGGGCAGTGTAGCATTTATGTATGACGTGATGTGTTTTTTTTTAATTGTAGGGGGTGTGGCCTGGCTTGTGATGTCACTGATCGTCCTTCCCTATAAAAGGGAACAGACGATCGGTGACAGCCACACAGGGAAGCACGCAGAGAGGTTTGTTTAGACCTCTCCTCGTTCTTCAGCTCTGTGACCCGATCTCGTGACACCACTGGTCCCATGATCACGGAGCACAGGACTGGGTCAGGAGCGCACCGCTGGCGGCGTGCTCCCGACCCACGGCTGTGCACTTAAAGAATCACGTAGCGGTACGTGATTGTGCCCAGCCATGCCATTCTGCCAACGTATATCGGCGTTAGGCGGTCCTTAAGTGGTTAATACTGAAGTTTCAAATGATCACTTCACCTAAAAATGTTAATTCTGTTCTTTTGAAGGAGCTGTGCTGAATCACTCAGCCTTACATATTGCCCAAAGGTTTCAGCCCACCCGGTGCAGCACTCCTATAGTTGATTTATTTTTTCTTAATGTAACATTTAGTGGATTACAGATAGGCAGTTGGAACTTATTACCACAACTAAAATATAATAATATAGTCTGTGACAAAATGAGTTTGTCCATTGTGGGACATAGAAATGTACCATCCATATGATAATTTAGGCGACAACCCCGTATAACCCCTCCTCTATCCTTAATGCTTCAGTTTTTTCAAGTGTCCCAGAAGGTTTGGGCACTTTTTTTCAGCGCTGCCTAAAAAAAGTCTAATTTTGCTAGCCTTTTACCTTCATAATATTTTTTTTTTTAGTCTGTGACTTCAATTAAGATTCCTTACTGCTCTGCTGCTTGAACGGGTCTTTACATAGCCGCTGTCCAGATGGAGAGCTTTTTACTATTAACTTTGAAGGCTGTACAATGAGTTTGCTGTGCTGGACAAGTGGGTCTAGCGTAAAATGTGACCTTCAAACACTAGGCTCTGCATTATGGCATGCTTTCTATATCTTCTCATACTGCGTTACTTTACTTTCCATACACCGTGGGGTGCTTTCCGTGTCCAGGGCCGCAGCACATCTCCAGAGGTGACCCTATCTGAGGCAGCTTTGTTATACAAGACTGGTTGGGCTGAAGCAGTGGAAGCTACATTTTTTAGCTCCTTTATAAATTTCCTGCCACCACTGGTTTTTACTGTGTTAAGGGTTAAAACTGAGAGATTGAGCATTGATGTCATCTGCTTGATGGAGTGCTTGTTACCCCCCCCCCCCCCCATTCAGCCTTGAGGAAGCCCCTTCCTGCTACTTCCCCTGAAGCACCACTTGAATGTCTGGTCTGGTTCTACTGCCCACACACAGTGACATCCCCTTCTCCGGTTGCCTAAAACTCATCACCAGCTTCCTAGGTTTGTGAGTACTTGGGACTCACTTTGGCCCTAGTTTCTTACCACTACTCTGCGCAACAGGTCTTCCCTAGGCGGCACAAAGGACATTCCTACTGCCACAGGTGACCTCAGCCTATACTTTATCAGTTCTGTGGGTGTGTACTAGAAGGGAGCAGTTTCTGTAATCTAGAGCCTGAGGCCCCTATTGTTATATGGTCATCATCAGAATTTCCTGCAACTGCATCAGGTGGTGCCAGATCTTCCATGTCCACCAAGACTTCCATGTCAGGGGCTACTAAGCACGCCCCAGCAATATTTTTGGCAGAGTCTGTTTTTTACTCTTCTGAATACTCAAATCTTACTGAGCCTGGGAGTTCTGTTGCCATCTCTAATTCATATTTATAGCCCCAACAGTCTACCTGTGGAGAAGCTGTTGGCTCACCTGCAGTTGATTTACAGGGAGTTGTTTTACATAGGTTGAAAAAAGACAGCAGTCCCTCTAGTTCAACCAAAAAAATAAAATACAATCCCACATACACAATCCTATACTCACAGTTGATCCAGAGGAAGGCAAAAAAACGTTCCGTATTTGGAGATTAAATCTCTTTTCCTCTAGATGTAAAGAGTACCCCCTTGTCCTCTGTGATGACCTTAAAGTGAATAATGCAACACTAAGTTCACTATATGGACCACTTATGTATTTGTACATGTTGATCACATCCCCCTTTTAATATTCTTTTCTTAAGAGGAAATTGATCCAGTTCCTCAAAATCTTTCCTCATAGCTGAGCTCCTCCATGCCTCTTATCAGTTTGGTTGCCCTTCTTTGCACTTTCTCCAGTTCCCCCGATATCCTTTTTGAGAACTGGTGCCCAAAACTGAATTGCATATTATAGATAAGGTCTTACTAATGATTAGTACAGGAGCACAATGAGATCTCTCTCTGGAGTCCATACCTCTTTTAATACTAGGAAGGACTTTGATGGCTTTGGAAACCGCAGCTTGGCATTGCATGCTATTAAACCTTATTAATGCAGTGCATACTCCTTACATCTGGAAGATCAGCCTGCATTTCAAAGTCTAGGGTCTTTTCAAGCTCCTACAGCTGCGAGGACCTTCCTGCTGCACCCACTATTTGGATCGTCATTGTGAGGACTGGAAACACCCTAAAGGATTCTGGGCCAAATATGGAAGTGTGTCTGAATGTTTTCACCTTGAGAGATATTTTATGAATGACTGTTGTCTTCCCCCTATAAATGCACCAGTTATCCTTGTTAACAGGACATACTGTGTCAGAATGGGTAGATTCCCTCTAAAGAGATCCCTTCATTGCAGAGGATGGTCCTTGCTTCTAAGAGTAAATGTCTGTAGTTTTGTGCTTTAGTTGTGAAAGCTTGTTACAAGCATCACAAACATATCTCTTGTGTCTTGCATGGGACTGATGCCCATACAAGTGTGTATGCCACCCTGGCTGTATCCTTGGAGAACAGATGATGCATCCAAGGAACATCTGACTTGATTTCCATTTGAGGGATTTCTTTGGACCTGCTCTTAACACTGTCATTAGCAACGACATAGGTTGTTGACATTTGCTCCTGCCTCAGTGTGGGGGACTTGTGGAAGGGGCAGAGGAACATCATCCTTCCATTTCACCAGTAGCTGCCCATAGGCATTTAAACCCACTCTGCACTCAGGCCATGAGGCTTGAAGTTGGACATCATCTAACCCCTCAGTTCCACCATCTATAGGTGCATCCCCACTTCAACAAGTGGACTACTGTTTATCTAGATCGGTCCTTGGATAGTTCACATGCCTGACGTAGGGATCCTGTGCATCTCTGAAAGGTTGCATTCCTTGCTTGTGATGTGATCACGTTTCAATGAAAAAAAATAGTTTGGACTTAATTTGAAGGTCTGTGGTGTGCTGCCAAATATTTACAGTTTACACTGGGTAGTTTATCTTACTGGTATTTGGGTGCTCAGGACATCCTCTGTGGCAGGCAGGCTAAACCTTTGAGTTTGGCATCTTCGTCTTTCATCCTTGTCAAGTTACAGACCTTAACTATACCTTTCCAGCTCTTTCTGGGTTCTCTACACCCTGGGGCCTTTGGCTTTTACTCTGGTAGGAGCTTGCCTTTGGGAGTAGTATCCCACATAGACTCATACTACAAAAGTTTTTATTCTTGGATACTGCTAAATTCTTTGTTGTGCTTGATAACCCTCAGCTTTACCCCACTTTTGAGGGATCTCCTTAGCCCCAGGTTGAACAAGGACCAGTTCTTATTGTTCCCAGGTCGGACCTTTCTATTTAGTGTGCTCTGGGAACACCTTCCCCATTCCACAGCAGTGTTCCTTATATGCTGACCCACAGCACTGGACCTAGTGGCTTTTCATGGTAGTCCTGAGCGTGGAACACTCAGGATACCCTTCCTTATGAGTTTTCTAGTTTGTTGCTGTCAGAGCCATACTGTGGTCTGAACATCTGCAGGCCTCATCCAGATATGACTCCTCAGGTGTCTAGTGTTAATGACCATGGGTCACCAATAAGTGGGGCAGTAAAGATTTAGTCCTCACTAGAGAAGTCCACCCTCTGTCTACCTTTTTTCCATTCTGCCGAGTTCATGGCTTTTAGGGTGCTTAGGGAGTTCCCCCTAACTTTTCTGCCTCCCTCTCAGTTTGGAAGTTTGGACCCCCCCCCCATATCATGTACGGGATACTCTGACTGCTGTGTGTCAACACTTAGAACGTTTATCTGGTTCCCCAGAATTGATCATTCCCATCTCATTGGGTAATAATCAAGGAAGTCCATAGTCTAACTTGATTCTTGATTTCCACTGAACAGCACATGAGTGCTGCAAAAGTTTATCTTTGAAAGATCTGGGGACTCTCCCTGAAATAGGTCTAGTGACTTGGTCGATCCCTACAGTGGATGACCTAGATTACTTCACTCTTGTTTATATTGTCACTACTAGAAATATTGCCTTCTGGATCTCCTCAAATGAGAGTTTTTACATGAAAGTGTGCGGATTTAGCATCTGGGTGCCCCTATTTTTCTGCTTGACAGATCCTTGCATAATAGTTCTGTACTTTCCTTGACTGCCAGTAGGCAGAACACAATGGGCCCCTAGTACAGACATCCCCTATGGGGAATAGTGCAAGATCAAAGTACTTATTGAGGCCAAATTGGCAGGTGATAGCCGAATTGCAGTAGTAAGCAGAGTAAGTTCCCTAAAATTCCAGAGGATGTAATACTGTTCTGGGACAGGTTGGATGACTTAAAGCCATGTGTTGGAGCAGGGCTTAGGCACGTTTGCAGTGTTTTGATGGTAGGTGTTCTGCTCATCCTGTTTTTGATGCTTGTGTGCACTAGTCTGGGTTTGCTGCCTTCCCATTTATATGGGTGCCATTCTCTTACCTTACCTTTTCCTTCAGACTAACTTTGGAAATCATTTATCTATTTTAATATTATATTGTGAGGACCTTCACAACCATTGTTATCCCTTTGAAATTGCTTGACCTCCTTTCCTCTTAATGGGAACCTCTTTTTACAAAGTTCTAAAGGTAGGTGTGCTAGACATGGGTCTTTTATGGCTGACTGATCTTCTCTTTGGACCAATAGTTTTCCATATTTCTCTCTAGGGACATATTCTTTGGGTCCTAAAGTGGTTGTAAAGGCAGAAGGTATTTTTTATCTTAGTGCCTTATATGAGGTCTGTATGCAGCAGCCCCCCTAATACTTACCCAAGGTCCATCTAGTTCCAGAGATGTTGCATGAGAGACTCTGCTGTCTGGGACTCCAGCCCCCCCCCCCCCCCCCCCCCAATGACTGAGAGCACAATTTGCCTCCCACTGCTGTCAATCAAAGTCAGTGAGCCAATGAGGAGAAAAAAATGGCGGGCCGGGCAGAGACTCCTTGTCTAAATGAACACAGGGAGCTGTGGCTTGGCTTGGATGCCCCCATACCAAGTTGCTTGCTGTGGGGTCACTCAACAGGAGGGAGGTGTCCAGACCACTGAAGAGGGACCCGAGAAGAGGAGGATCTGGGCTGCTCTGTGCAAAACCACTGTAGATCAGGTTTATCATCTTTTCCCCAAAAAAAAAATAGACTTTAGTATCACTTTAAAGTGGTTGTAACCCTAAAAAATAAAAATAATTGATCTTGTTCCGGTGCTGTATGGTGCTTGTGCATTCTAATTAAAATACCTGGCTGATCCTGCCTGGCGCTGCCCTCCCCAGTGTAAACTCACCATGTTTATCATGGCTGTTGATCCATGATACCGTGGCCAGTTTACGTGCCTCCGTCACCCGCTGTCTATCCTCTCTACCACTCCCTCCCTGCCTGTCATCTAGTCTGTGCCGATCTGCTCCCTGCCCCTCCCCTCTTGCTGCTAAAATAACTGTGTCTTATTCCTAGAATTCACTGTTAGATTGTTATCTGCACCAGTGTACGTGCTTTAAAAAAAAAGCAGCTTTATACCATATTTTATAGCGCCTTGTTGACGGTCTAGTTTTCTTGTGTTCTGGTACGCTTTTATTTCACCTGGTTTGTAGACCATTGGTTGTCTCTCCAGTCTTTCTATTTTGAGCCCGTTATTCCCTCCGGTTGAAGCATCCCCTTGGTGATTACTTCATTCTGGTCTGAAACACCAGGTTGAACCCCTGTGCAGTTTGCCTGTCTTGCAGAGGGCTTCACCTTGTCTATCTTTTGGTTCTGACATGGGCCCTTTTTCTGAAAAAAGGATTATTTCCACATTTTTGGTGGATTGTCTATGTTGCACACCCTTCATTAGGACTGCTATTCAACACCCTGAAATTAAGATTTTCATGTTTCCTATAAAAAAAAAACCTCTTTCAGTTTATTAAGGGTCTAGCTTCCTGAGTTTTGTTTGTTTTTTGCTAGTCTTGTGTTCTGCTTGCTCACAAAACTGATGCATGCTTTGTATATTAAGGTCATGCAGTAGTTAAACGGGAGCAGACATAACATTTTTCTGTTTAATAGTGTCGTCGGTGACAGTATAACCTAAATATTAATAAATTCTTATGTCCCTTAAAGAAAAAGATTTTACAGTAGATACTAAAAGTATATTTTTGAGGGCACGACTCAAATATAAATATAAAATATGTATTCAATTTTCTGCAGTGGCAGACCCAGGTAATCTTTATGCTAAACATTTTTTCCCTACTACTGGCATATGGAAATCTGTTATGTCTGGGCTCACCTCTGAATTGGTCTAAAAGGACTATAGACCAAAGATCAATACTGTAAAGACAAGCTACTTGTCACCTGAAATCAGATAACATAACACATCTCTAATTTCTATAAGGTAATATATTTTATTATGTCCTTTATATAACAATTTGTGCTTCAGTCTGAGCTGTTCTGTTGGATTTTAACAGGGTCCAGGTAGAACCAGCTCTCCCAAGAATCCATGGAAAACCATTCTTTTGCAGTGTAATGACACATTTCGTGTTCAGCTTGGAAGACTCTTGGTACATCTTTTGTCTCCGTCTCAAAACACTGAAGAACGAAAAGAAGTCCTTGAATTAGTCAATGAACCTAAATATGAAGACATGTTAAAGGAATGCTTATGCCCAGGTTTGCAAGTAAGTTCAGCTTAATAATTAAGATTTACAAATTATTTATCAATATGTTATATATTCTAGACCAGTGGTTCTCAACTGGGGTTCCGCGGAACCCTATGGTTCCACGAGAGATCCCCAGGGGTTCTGCGGCAATCTGCCAGTCACAGGCAGCTGACAGGAGGATCACACAGACAGGCAGAGATATACAGGCAATCAGCTGGCATCCTATTGGCTGTATCGCACTGTTCACCGCCGGCCCCTCCTCCCCTTTCTGTCTTTCCCGGGTGGTTATATGTGACATCATCTGGGGTGGACAGGATAAGAGGAAGAGAGGCCAGCAGGGAACAGCACACCACTGTAGGAGATATGAAATTTGGAGGAGTTCAGAAGCCAGAAGAAAGCCGGTACTCAAGTGTTCCCAGCTGTGTCCCACTCCCACTCCCCCCCCCCCACAATGTGCCTAACAGTCTGTCCCATGTCATGTCTCCTGTTGCATGTAATGTTCTCTGCCCCCATGTAATGTCTCCTGTCATGTGCCCTGTTCCATGTAATGTGCCCTGCCCCCTGTAATGTCTTCTGTCTCATGTAATGGCCGCTGTCATGTGCCCTGCCCTATGTAACGCGCACACACACACACTTTATCTCAAATTGGACCCAGAATGAATCAGCTCTACAGAAAAAGAAAGCATAGGTTTACCATGAATAGGTATGTTTTAATATTCTTTTATTTAATGCTATTTCTACAAATAATTTTTAACAGCTGGCTGATCATACCAATGTTCTGTGAGCTGTATTTGTGAACATTATTTCAGGGGTTCTTCGAGATCTCAAACTTTTTAGCATGGGTTCCCCAAAGGTAAAAAGGTTGAGAAACACTGTTCTAGACAGCACATTTCATTTTACTTCCTGTCAGGACAATAAATTACGAGAAATCTTAGTAAGGTGAGGACATTTTAAACTTCTAACCAAGGATGCGCTCAGGCATGTTTGGAAGCTTTTCTGAACCCACCCACGACAAAATAGGTCACAACGTCAGGACTTTGATGCAGTTCAACCACTCATGTTATGCTGTATGAATATATGGTTGCTTGGCTGTACTATGAAATGATTATTGTATTCCTCCAACTCTGTATATGTGTTTCTCCCCTTTTTCATACTTCTACGTACAATTTTGGGTAGTTAAACACCCCCTCCCCCTTTTACACACACAAGAGTTCTACATGATCTGAGTGTTTCTTCCGTGTCTCTCTGTAGTGCCCAACATCTGTGTGCCGTTTAGAATGGCGATTATGATGCATCTTTAAGCTTTAAGTCACAACTTCTCTATATCAATTCCCTTAGATGTTCCCTTCATATGTGCACATGCACTATGAGTAATGCAGCTAGTTACCTTTATTGCAGCATCTATTGTTTACACAAATGGTTTAAATAACGCACACATACGTCGTTCAAAACTTACGAGCATGATGTATCCTTAGGCTGTAGGCTGCAACCTAGCTATATTAATTCTTTTTAGATGCTCCCTCAACATGGGTACTCGCATCAGGAATAACGTAACCAGTTACCTGTATTGCAGCATCTACTGTTTACAGAAACAGTTGTAATAACCCTTCTGTAATAACTATTCGGACGGTCACCATCACGGAACTAGCACACAGATCATATGAATAATATGCTAACAATCTCATAAATTGTAGTATGAGTATAAATTAACCTTCTATGATGCATGTTTTATGTCATTATCTATGACTGTTGTGTATCCAGTGATTCTGTGGTCAGCCTGACAGCCTCCCTTGGGCGCTCTGCAACCCTTTACGGCTTCCCAGCAAGGTAGGGGATTAGCGTCAGCATCCCCCTTACATGTTCCCATGGTGACCATATCCCTTGGCTACTAGGGGGAACAATACCTTGCCATCTGCGTCTTGTGATCATCCCCGGACGTTTGCTGACATACCGCTCATGCGCAAATTTTTCTTGCATCAGGTTTTTTGCGGCGAGGATGACGCCAGTGGTCAGAGATTCAGGGACGCCAAGGGTTCCACACAGCCACATTTTCTTTTCTTTTTTTGGCCATGACACTATATCCTGTGTTGGGGGGGGGGGGGGGCAGATGTTTCCCACAACAGATTTAGCTCAATGTAAGTACAGCATCTCCCATATAGGACAATCTGCTTTCTTGTCATTAGGCTTGAAGTCGATTTTAGGCTGTAACCGATAAGCATATTGTAATTATAAATTAATAATACATTAAGCACTAGGCGTCCGCGCTAATGCCGAAAGACGGCTGCAGCACGGACGCCAATTGCCGGTAGGCCGTCCCTGAACGTCCTCCAGTTTACTTCCACAATGCGTGCTCCTGCGGGCGCGCATCGGGGAAGTTCTGTGCTGGTAGTGTTCCTTGGACACAGCCAGTCACAGATCGCTGTTAATGTCCAATCACAGCAGCCGTTTACAGCACGATCGGCGTGTCCAATGAGAGATGATCTCACACATAAACATATGAGATTATCTCTCATCGCTGGTTCTCCCTCCTCACACAGACAGTGTGTGAGGAGGGAGAGATGAATGGCTTAGTCAGAGATGCAGCGGGTTAGTGAAAAAAAAAGTAAAGTGCCCACCTGTCGCCACTGCCACGTATCAGTGCCACCTGTCATGAGTTCCACCTGTCAGTGTCACATATTGGGGCCATTTGTCATCAGTGCCACGTATTAGTGCCATCTGTCATCAGTGCCACGTGTCATTGTCCTGGTGCTCCAGGGCCTTCAAAAGTGGTCTCTCTATGTGGCCAGACTGTGAAAAAGTCCCACACATGTGGTATCGTAATACTCAGGAGGATTAGCAGAATTTATTTTGGGTGTGTCATTTGTGGTATACACATGCCATGTGAGTGAAATTACCTATTACAATGACAATTTTGTGGGAAAAAAATCTTCATTTTGCAAAGAGTTGTGGGAAAAAATGACAACATCAAAAACCTCACCATGCATCTTACTAAATACCTTGGAATGTCTACTTTCAAAAAAGGGCTCATTTGTGGGGTATTTGTACTTCCCTGGCTTGTTTGGGTCGCAAGAAATGAGATGGGCCATCAGTACATCAGGTGTGATCAATTTTTTATGATTTGTACCACAGTTTATAGACTCTGTAACTTTCACAAAGGCCAAATAATATCCACTAATTTTGATTATTTTTACCAGCGATATGTAGCAGTATAAGTTGTGGCCAACATTTATGAAGAAAAATTTATAATTTGCAAAATTTTATCACGGAAACAAAGAAACATTTTTTTTTTTTTTTAATTCGGTCTTTTTTCATTTATAGCGCAAAAAATAAAAAACCCAGAGGTGATTAAATACCATCAAAAGAAAGCTCTATTTGTGGGGAAAAAGGACAAAAATTCATTAGGGTACAATATTGCATGACTGAGTAATTGTCATTCAAAGTGTAAGAGCACCGAAAGCTGAAAATTGGTCTGGTCACGAGGGGGGTTTAAGTGCCCAGTTGTCAAGTGGTTGAAAACATTTTTTTTTATTATTTATTTGGCTCTTTTCTCTGCCCATAGAGCCGTTATTTATCATGCATAATTGAAGCTAAGTCATATACCCTATTTTTATTGACAAACTTACTTTTACTTTCACCCTACTCAAGGTAGTAATTATTTGCCTCATTCACCTTATTCCACCGCAATTTTATCATGACCGCACTGTTATTTTTTACACACATACAACATAACAATTTTTGTTACCATTTATTTGGTTGTTCTTATTTTCCCACTAGTGTTTACTGGACTTATAATGTCATGTCACTACCCATCACCACCTTATTTATAAATGGTTATTATTCACATTGTTTAATTTCGCACATCTTGCCTACTCGGCACTATTGTTGTCATACAAACCACCCCTTTCATGTATAATATGTTTATCACCAGATTATACTCTTCATAGGACACTAGTTCTCTTGCAATGAGCTCACACATTGATAAAGAATATCTATAGTGGATGTACATTTTGATAGGAAAAGGAACTAGATATTAGTGTCAGGAGTCCAATCATCTCTGATTCCCTCTTGATACTTAAAGCGGGGTTCCACCCTAAAGTGGAACTTCCGCTAATCGGAACCCCCCACTCCGGTGTCACAGTTGCCACCTTTCAGAGGGGAGGGGGGTGCAGATACCTGTCTAAGGCAGGTATTTGCACCCACTTCCTGGCATAGACTCCCACGGGAGTCTATGCCTCTTCCTGTCCTGGCGCTCTGTCTGCTGGGACACACACGGGTCCCAGAGACAGCGCGGACCATTCCTTTTGCGCTGCGCGACTCGCGCATGCGCAGTAGGGAACCGGGAAGTGAAGCCGCAACACTTCACTTCCTGATTCCCTCACCTGGAATGGTGGCGGCAGCAGCCGAGAGCCGATCGATTGGCCTCGGCTGTCGACATCGCTGGATCCTGGGACAGGTGAGTGTCCATTTATTAAAAGTCAGCAGCTGCAGTATTTGTAGCTGCTGGCTTTTAATATTTTTATTTACAGTGAAATCCCTCTTTAATTTGCTGCAGGTGCCACTTTTTTGCTTCCCTGCCCTAGGGGGTGTCTCAGTGTGGTTGTAAGCCCCTTGGGCCATATTTCCTTTCCTGGAGAGGCCTGGATGTCCATGGAGTGCACTGGATCCTTCAACGGATTTTAAAATTTCTGGTTGCGATATCTTTCATTTCACTCTTAAGCGGTAAATAGAACAGCATTGTGCTCGTGAAAATTGGTGCATAATGTATGATACCACCTTACAACTGACATGTTCAAATATATTTATTTAGGAGTCGATCATTCCCCAGAAGAAGACCACGACAAAATAGGTTGAAACGTCGGGACTTTCATGCAGTTCAACCACTCATGCTGTATGAATATATGGTTGCTTGGCTGTACTATGAAATGATTATTGTATTCCTACAACCAGTGTTTATACAGTATTTTAACACTCAACATTTTCATACTATGCCCTATTCTGCTGCATAAAAACCCCCCTGGGGGTACTTCCCATATTCTAATTCTGAACCCACCTGAACTATTCCACCAGGAAATGGTACCGTACACACCTCCAGGCAGGGAAAGCCTCAGATGCTTATGACTGCAGTGTACAGTCGCAGCTTCCTGGTGGGATAGTTCAAGTGTGTTCAGACTAGGATCCCAGCATGCCTGATCGCTTCTCTATTTTTGACAATCTTTAAATTACTGGTTGAGTCTCCTTCCCTATATTTATTGCACATGGGTTGGAAAGGGGGAACAAGAGAAAATCTTCGACAATAGCCCAAAAAAATGGCTGGACAGCAATTTTGCTTTAACCACTTTAGCCCCGGAAGGATTTGCCTCCTTCCTGACAAGGCCATATTTTGCAATATGGCACTGTCGCTTTAACTGACAATTGCGCGGTTGTGCGACATTGTACCCAAACAAAATTGATGTTCTTTTTCCCCCCCCCCACAAATAGAGCTTTCTTTTGGGGTATTTGATCACCTCCGCTGTGTTTATTTTTTTGCACTATAAACAAAAAAGGCGACAATTTTGATAAAAACATAATATTTTGTACTTGTTGCTATAATAAATATCCCCAAAAAAGCTTAAAAAAGACAAATATCAGGCAGATTTGTATTCTTCTTCATTTTTTTAAGGAAAAAAATTGCAATAAGCGTATATTTATTAATTGGTTTGCGCAAAAGTTATAGCATCTACAAAATAGGAGATAGACTTGCATAGTTACATAGTAGGTGAGGTTGAAAAAAAGACATAAGTCCATCAGTCCAACCTATGTGTGTGATTATATGTCAGTATTATAGTTTATATCCCTGTATTTTGTGGTTGTTCAGGTGCTTATCTAATAGTTTCTTGAAACTATCAACGCCCCTCACTGAGACCACCACCTGTGGAAGGGATTTCCATATACTTGCCGCTCTTACAGTAAAGAAACCTGTACGTAGTTTAAGGTTAAACCTATTTTCTTCTAATTTTAATGAGTGGCCACAAGTCTTGTTAAACTCCCTTCTGCGAAAAAGTTTTATCCCTATTGTGGGGTCACCAGTATGGTATTTGTATATTGAAATCATATTCCCTCTCAACCGTCTCTTTTGCAGAGAGAATAAGTTCAGTGCTCGCAACCTTTCCTCCCAACTAATATCCTCCAGACCCTTTATCAGCTTTGTTGCCCTTCTTTGTGCTCGCTCCATTTCCAGTACATCCTTCCTGAGGACTGTTGCCCTGAACTGGACAGTATATTCCAGGTACGACCGGACCAGAGTCTTGTAGAGCGGGAGAATTATCGTTTTATCTCTGGCATTGATCCTCTTTTTTTAATGCATGCCAATATTCGGTTTGGTTTGTTAGCAGCAGCTTGGCATTAAATGCCATTGCTGAGCCCCCAGGTCCTTTTCCATCCTAGATTCCCCCAGAGGTTCTCCCCCCAGTGTATAGATTGCATTCCTATTTTTGCCACCCAAATTTATTATTTTAAATTTTTCTATATTGAACCTCATTTGTCATGTAGTTGTCCACCCTATTAATTTGTTCATATCTTTTTGCAAGGTTTCCACATCCTGCAGAGAAGTTATTGCCCTGCTTAGCTTAGTATCATCCGCAAATACAGAGGTTGAACTGTTTACCCCATCCTCCAGGTCGTTTATGAACAAATTAAATAGGATTGGTCCCAGCACAGAACCCTGGGGGACTCCACTACCCACCCCTGACCATTCCGAGTACTCCCCATTTATCACCACCCTCTGAACTCGCCCTTGTAGCCAGTTTTCAATCCATGTACTCACCTTATGGTCTATGCCAAGGGACATTATTTTGTACAGTAAATGTTTATGGGGGACTGTGTCAAATGCTTTTGCAAAATCCAGATGCGCCACATCTACGGGGCCTTCCTTTATCTAGCTGGCAACTCTGATTACTGCTAATGATACCGTTCTCATTACTAAAATCTTGTTTATAGTCCCTTATCATTCCCTCCAAGAGTTTACCTCCAAGAGACTGTTGTTGCAGCTGCACTAGACACTTCAGTTCCTGTATATATCACACAAGAGGTTTTTTTCTTCTACCATTTGCAATTTGGAAAGAAGATTGATGTGATGATGTCTCTCCATAGTGGGGATAACGTAGCAGATCCCCATCTAGTGCTCTTATTGAGGTGCAGGAGGCAGGGGATCAGGTAGATCTTCCCAAAGATTTGGAAGATAGTTATTTATCCTCTTCCAAGGATCCTAATATAGAAGGAGTAGCATCACAACACAGGTTGTTGTGCACTCTTACTAAATTGGTTCGTTCAAACTTTTTGCTGCCTGCAGCGCGGGCTCTTGAGGAACCCACCTCTAATTTGGGATCATTAAAACCTCCTCCATCTGGGAAAATCCGGATAAACAATATTATCCTCCTAAGAAATTCTCCACACTTTATCCTATGGAAGAGGATTTCTATAAGAAATGGGGGCTTCCAGCAATTGATACTGCAATCGCCGGTTCTTGCGGGAATTGGGGTATCTCAGTCCATTAAGGAACAGTTTGTGTAGATACTTAAAATTTTGCATGATCAGCAGGCCCAGCAGTGGGCTGGTGTATCAGACGCACTATGTTTCACAGTAGATGCTATGAAAGATTCTATCATTCAAGCCTCACGGCTTATGCTTGGACTAGTGCATTCTTGCAGAGTTCTATGGCTGAAAAATTGGTCAGCCGAAGCACCGTGTAAAAAGATCTTAGCCAGTTTCCCCTTTCATGGTGAACGGCTATCTGGAGACGATCTGGATAGATACATCCAAAGGATCTCTAATGGGAAAAGCTTCTCTTTTGTAAAGAAGTTGTTCAAACATTTCTCCTTTAAGCATGCTGCCTCACCTGTGCCAGGGGCATCAGCCTCTAGGCAGTCTCGACGGCCTCAACCGTCAGGTTCAAGGGGAAGACCCCAAGGGTAGCACCAGGGTCAGAAGAGATCTTGGGTCAGACAGCCCACAAAAGCAGAATGCTAAAGCCTCCTTATGAAGGGGCGCCCCTGCTGGGGTGGGGGGAAGGCTCCTGCAATTCTCAAAGATCTGGCAGGAACAATGTCAGAACAGATGGGTGGCTTCTGCAGTTTCTCTAGGTTACAAACTAGAGTTCCGAGCATTTCCATCTCCTCGTTTTCTAAGGTCAAATGTTCCCAAGGATCCAGAGAAAAAAAAGTCTCTCTCTCTCTAGCTCTGGATCATCTATTATCTTGGTGATATCAAAGGTTCCCTTAGTGGAACAGGGCACAGGTTTTTATTCAAACCTTTTCACGGTTCCAAAACCAAACGGAGACGTAAGACCCATTCTAGATCTCAAAGATCTGAATCGGCACTTAACCGGTTCCCGACCGGCGCATGCCGATGTACGTCGGCAGAATGGCATGGGTAGGCAAATGGGTGTACCTGTACGTCCCTTTAAATTTACCACCCTGCCATCGCGAGTGCGCCGGCAGCGGTGCTCTCGTGTGCCGGGCGGGACCCCCGTGAGTCCGGTCGCGGCTGTTGTAAACATTTCCCCGTTCTGCCTAGCAACTAGTGACACTGATCTCTGCTCCATGTGATTGGAGCAGAGATCAGTGTTCACTAAATGAATGCCCAGCCCCCCACAGTAACACACGCCTAGGAACACTTAACCCCTACACTGCCATCCACTGGTTAACCCCTTCACTGCCAGTGTCATTTACACAGGAATCACTGCATTTATATAGCAGTGATTGCTGTATAAATGACAATGTTCCCAAAAATGTGTCAAAAATGTCCGATGTGTCGCTATAATGTCGCAGTCACAATAAAAATCGCTGATCGCCGCCATTACTAGTAAAAAAAAAAATAATAAAAATGCCATAAAGCTATCCCCTATTTTGTAAACGCTATAGGTTTTGCGCAAACCAATAATCGATTATTCCGATTTTTTTTTTTTACCAAAAATATGTAGAAGAATACGTATCGGCCTAAACTGAGGGAAAAAAATGTTTTTTTTATATATATTTTTGGGGGATATTTGCTATAACAAAAAGTAAAAAATAATGCGTTTTTTTTTCAAAATTGTCACTCTATTTTTGTTTATAGCGCAAAAAATAAAAACCGCAGGGGTGATCGAAAATCACCAAACGAAAGCTCTATTTGTGGGAAAAAAATTACGTCAATTTTGTTTGGGAGCCACGTCGTATGACCGCGCATTTGTCAGTTAAAGCAACGCAGTGCCGAATCGCAAAAAGTGGTCTGGTCTTTGACCAGCAAAATGGACCAGGGCCTTTTGCCTGAAGTCAATCCGATCGGCTGTTTCCATCCTGCAAGGAAGGGAGTTCTTGGCTTCAATCGATATCAAAGATGCATATTTGCATGTGCCAATATTTCCCACTCACCAGAAATTGCTGTGCTTCGAAATAGAAAATCATAATTTTCAGTTTGTGGCCCTGCCATTCGGTCTAGTCACAGCACCACGGGTGTTCTCAAAAATTCTGGCACCTCCTTTAGCCAGTTTAAGGGCTCAAGGCATAACGGTCCTAGCCTATTTAGACAATCTACTTTTAATAGATCATTCAGTCTCAGGTCTAAACCAGAGTCTGGTCACAGATGTAAACTACCTGGAATCTCTAGTTTGGATACTCAACCTAGAAAAATACTCCCTAAAACCATCAAGGAGATTACAGTACCTGGGGCTGGTCATAGAATCAGTAACATTTTAGGACGAATTCAACTTATCAAAGCAAAGAAAAATCCTTCTATTCGGTTGTGCATGAGATTGTTGGGGAAAATGGTTTCCTTCTTCGAGGCCGTCCCTTACGCGCAATTTCACTCAAAACTACTTCAAAACACCATCCTGACGGCCTGGAACAAAAAAGTTCAGGCCTTGGATTTTCCAATACACTTGGCTCCCGATGTACGTCAGAGCCTAAATTGTTGGTTGATATCAACAACCTCCAAAATGGAAAATCGTTTCTACCAGTTTCCTAGAAAGTGATGACAACAGATTCCAGCCTTCTAGGCTGGGGAGCAGTCCTGGAAGATTTTGTCCAGGGGAGATGGTCCAAGTTGGAGAGGACCTTGCCTATCAACATTTTGGAGATTCTGGCAGTACGTCTGGCCCTAGAGTCTTGGAGGTCAGACTCTGGGATTGGTCAGGATTCAGTCCGACAATGCCACGGCTGTGGTTTACATCAATCACCAGAGGGGCACGAGAAGTTGTGCAGCCCAAAAAGAGGTGAATCATGTTCTAGCTTGGGCAGAACACAACATTCCTTGCCTATCAGCAATTTATACTATGTATAAGGATAAGGTAGTTTTACATCCTCATCCTGAATTCCTACCAAAGGTGCTAACAGGTTTTCATTTAAACCAAGGTATTGTTCTTCTTTATTTATTCCCAAAGCCTCTATCTAGGGAAGAAAAGGCACTACATTCCCTTGATGTAAGAGCGATCACAGTCTATTTAACCACTACAGTACAGGGCACTTTCGCCCCCTTCCTTCCCAGCCCAATTTTCAGCTTACAGCGCTCTCGCACTTTCAATGACAATTGTGCAGTCGTGCTATGCTGTACACAAATTAAATTTTTATCATTTTGTTTGCACAAATAGAGCTTTATTTTGGTGGTATTTATTCACGACTCTGTTTATTTTTTGCGATAAGAGCGGAAATTTGGAAAAAAAACGTTTTACTAATTTCTATTTTAAAAGAAATCCAATAAAATCAAGTTTTGGCATGAATTTAAGCCAAAATGTATTCTGCTACGTTTTTGGTAAAAAAAATTCTGTTAAGTGTAATAATTGGTTTGTGTGATCACAGACATATGTACGCAAATGATCATGTGCAGATAATCAGTGGGACATATGTGGGGGACATGTGTTTTTATTATTTGGGGACATGTGTTTTTATTATTTGGGGACATGTGCGTTTACACTAGACTGGTGATCACTAAGTAAAAAGCTGTAAAAAAACGCTCATACTCACTGATCACCAGCCGGCTGCAGCGATCCGCTCTCCTCTCCTCAGCGATTACTTCAGTGTGAGGAGAGGAGAGCCGATTGCCTAGCAACCGGTTGTTTGTTTACATCACATGATGTCTGTGATTGGACACAGCCGTCATGTGATCAGGAGGGCCAAACACAGAGCCCTCCTGCCGATCTGAGATGCGCTGTGTCCGGGTGACACAAGCGCATCGGGATTGCGCCAATGCGCGGGCGATCCCCCCTTCTGAAGTATGTTCCTGAACGTCCAGTCCGAAGGAGAGAGCTCCTACCCAGCCATATATATACATTGGCCTGGTGGGAAGTAGTTAAAGGCGACCACTCAGGTTCGCTAAACAGATGTTTTATTTGTGCTGCCAGAAGGCCCAAAATGGGGACAGGCAGCATCAAAATCTACTATTTCCAAATGGATTTGTCAAGTCATTATTCAAGCTTACGGCTTAAAGAAGAAAATTCCTCCTTTTCATGTGAAAGCACACTCAACCAGGGTGATTAGTGCCTCTTGGGCGGTGCATCATCAGGCCTCTATGGCTCAGATCTGTAAGGCCGCAACTTGGTCTTCAGTTAATACAGTTACCATATTTAACAAATCGATGTAAAATGTCATGAGGATATTGCCTTTGGGAGCGCAGTGTTCTGCGGGCTGCAGTATGAGTCCTCTGGCCTCCTTTTTTTGTTGTGTCTCCCTCCCTTCAGTTGCCATTGCTATGGGACATCCCACATAGTAACTACTATGGCTCCGTGTCCCCTGATGTAAGAAAATAAAACAGGATTTTTAAAACGGCTTACCTGTAAAATCCTTTTCTTTGATGTACATCAAGGGACACAGATCCCTCCTTTCTTGGTATACACTTGTATTGCTTGGGTACAAAACTAAGGTACTTCCTGTAGTGGGAGAGGTTACATAGGGAGTATACTTCTTGCCTTAGGGCGTGCCAGTGTTCATCACCTATCAGTGGCCCTATAACCCACATAGTTAGTACTATGGCTCTGTGTCCCCTGATGTACATCAAAGAAAATAATTTTACAGGTAAGCTGTTTTAAAAAATCCAGTTTTTTGGCCATAACTGTAGTAGTAGAGCAAAACTAGTAGGCATTTACCGACAGAGACCGCTTTCAAAGTTCTATGAAAGATTCGGAGAGGTGCTGTCTGTGCACAACCTACTACTGAGACGTGTGGTGCTGTGTGGGAGCATGCATACAGACCAGCTTGCAGCAGAAAATTTCCGCAAAATCTATTCTTCTTTCCTCCATGATATAAGAGCGGTCGGTGACTAGTAAAAAATCAGTAGGCTGCCATGTGAATGTTTCAGCAGCCAGCTCAACCAGCAGCAGAAGTGGCTCCTTACAAAAATGCAGGGGTGCCAATTGTTTTGGGCATAACTGTAGTAGTAGAGCAAAACTAGTAGGCATTTACCGACTTAAACCGCTTTCACATTTCTACGGAAGATTCGGAGAGGTGCTGCCTACGCCATTGAAGAAACACCTGCTACTGCTGGCTGGTCTGTATGCATGCTCCAGCACTCTGCTTTTGTAATAGACTGTGTCATGAACCTTGTTTCATATCACTAAGGGAAAAAAAGCAGCATCGTGAAGGTCAACACGGACAAAGATCCAACAACCCCAGAAGTGTTTGATTTTTGTGAAACATTAGCTCAAGAAAACTTCATTAAGAAGGAAAGTAAAAAAAAAAAAAAAATCAGGGAGGAAATACTATTTTTTCCAGTTTTGCTCTACTACTACTACTGTATTTTGATTTTAAAAAATCTGAAAACAGGGTCTCTTTAATGTTGTTTGTTGTATTTTTTTAAACATTCAGCGCCTCTTTATGTTTTGTCAATATTAATCTTCAGGTTCAAAATAATGTAAGCATATGAAAAAATACTTATGCAAAAACAGGATTTTTAAAAACCGCTTACCTGTAAAATCCTGTTCTTTGAAGTACATCAGGGGACACAAATCCATAGTAGTTACTAAGTGGGTTATAAGCCACCTTGAGGTGATGGACACTGGCACACACTAAGACAAGAAGTGCATTCCCTATATAACCCCTCCCACTACTGGGAGTACCTTAGTTTTGTAGCCAAGCAATATACGTGTATACCAAAGAAGGGAAGGGCCTCTGTGTCCCGTGATGTAATTCAAAGAAAAGGATTTTACAGGTAAGCCGTTTGTAAAAATCCTGTTTTCTTTTCATACATCAGGGGACACAGAGCCTTAGTAGTTACTATGTGGGATGTCCCATAGCAATGGCAACTGAAGGGAGGGAGACGCAGCAAAAAAGATAGGGCATTAAGATACTAGAGGACTTATACTGAATCCTGCAGTACACTACGCCCAAAGGCAATATCCTCTGGACCCTTTACATCGATTTGATAGAATCTGGTAAATGTATGGACTGAAGAGCAAGCTGCGGCCCTGAAGATCTGAGCCATGGAGGCTGGTGATGCACCACCCAAGAACCACTAACAGCCCTGGTGGAGTGTGCTTTAACATGAAAAGGAAGAATTTTCTTCTCTAGACCATAAGCTTGAACAATCACGTGACAAATCCATTTGGAATTAGGTTTTGATGTTGCCTGTCCACATTTAGGACCTTCCAGCAGTACAAACAGAACATCTGTTTTGCAAATCTAAGCAGTCACCTTTAAATAGACCTTGACTGCTCTCACTACATGGGGAATGTCAGCACCTGGACTTGAACCCGGGACCTCAGCTGTGTCTGGCAATGAATCTTCTCTCTGAGCTATCTGAGATGCTGGACAGTGCCTTGTCAGATCCTTTAGACAACCCTGCCTTGTACCTTGATTTCAGCTGAACCTTGAACTCTTTGCTCCTCCCATGAACTTCCTGATCTAAGCCATGTCTCTGCACTTCCTCCTTGCCAGAATATTGTGCTATCTCCAGCCTGTATCTCGCTCCTGTCTTCCCTGCTGCCGCTTATATTTGCTACTGCTCGTTATCGACCCTTGGCTTGTTCCATGACTACGCTTCTGCCTGATCCCAACCTGCAACTACTTGTTACCGACCTTTTGGTTTGCTTACTGACCTTTTCTGTTTGATCCTTACCTGATCATCCGCTACTGAACCCCGGCTTGCTCACATCCTGGTGGGGTGATCCTGAGGACCGCAACCTGGTACTAACACGCAGCTTAATCCATCTCCACCTTCTGGAGCTCTGGTGAAAACCGGTTAGTACTTAAACTCCGCACCTCAGGTGAGCCTGTGTCATCTGCCAGGGTGACTGTCTGTGCTCCTATCCTGCTGGTTAGTGGTAGTCCTGCAACTGCTATAGCAATTGGTCTTCGAGCCTGACCCCTGATCATGACAGGGAATGTAGTGAGTTCTCTTCCCTAGATCGAGGCTCTGGAAAAAAAGAAGACATAATAATATCCTGGTTTAAATGAAAACCTGTCAATACCTTCGGTAGGAATCAAGGATGAGTCCCCAATACCACCTTATCCTTATGCATAATCAAATATGGCTCTTTACAAGACAGAGCCACCAATTCCGATACCCTTCTGGCAGAGCATATAGCAACCAAAAAGATAATTTTTCTGGGCCACCAGAATATCCTCTTTCTGTTGCTGCTTGATCCTGCAATGAAGGCACGGAAACGCATAGATTAGTGAGAAGTAATCCCATGGAAAGACCAAGGCGTCTGTTCCGCACGCTAGGGGATCCCTCGTCCTTGACACAAAGTTGTCGACCTTTTTGTTGAATCTGGATGCGAACAGATCCACGTCCGAAACAGCAGAGATCAGTGACACTTTCCACTTGGCAGAACGGGGAGATGCTAATATAAACTAGCATCTCCCCGCTCTTCCTCTCCATGAGGCGATCAGGGGTATCCCCGCTGCCATCGAGTCCGTTGGACCCGCGAGCCGACTCATGGAGGTCCCGGCCAGCGCAATTTTAAAGGGACGTACACGTACGCCCATTTGCCCAGCTGTGCCATTCTACCGACGTACATCGGCGTGCGCCAGACGGGAACTGGTTAAATACCACCAAAAGAAAGCTCTAATTGTGGGAAAAAAAGGACAACAATTTTATATGGTTACAGTGTTGCATGACTGAGTAATTGTCATTCAAAATGTGAGAGCACAGAAAGCTGAAAATTTGTCTGGTTAGGAAGGGGGTTAAGTGCCCAGTGAGTAAATGGTTAAGCTGCTTTTTCATAGTTTCATAGTTAGTAAGGTTGAATAAAGACACCAGTCCATCCAGTTCAACCTGAGTGAGTGTCTACAATTGTCCTTATCCCTTGCACACTCAGTCCCCACAATCCAAGGTCCCCATTCATATACTAGGGCCAATTTTGGACAGAGGCCAATTAACCTACCTGCATGTCTTTGGATTGTGGGAGGAAACCGGAGTACCCGGAGGAAACCCACGCAGGCACAGGGAGAACATGCAAACTCCAGCAGGTAGTGTCGTGGTTTGGATTCGAACCAGCGACCATTCTTACTGGCAGGTGAGAGTGCTAACCACTACACCACCGTGCCTCTGTTGCTCCCACCCATCTCCATTCTGCTACTTAGCGCTTTATGCACAGCCCTGGAAACTCACAAAAAACACTTTTTTCTCTATCCTTGCATGTGCAGTCCACTTTCCCGCATGCTTGAACTTCTGAGCTGGGAGGAAAAGCAGACTATGCATGTGTGGGTAGGGAATGAAGTTGAGTGCTCTCATGAATTTATGGGGCTGTGCATCGAATGCTCAGTGTTCATCCTACCATCTGCAGAGCAAAAAGGGGAGGGCAATGGAAAGAGCAGCTTCAAAATATGTAGAAAATAATTAATAGCTATCAAGTATATGCTTTGCTACTGTATAGTAGTAAAATCATAGCTCATTTATTAGCTGACACTGCTGGATTTCTGGGTGTTGCAAGCAAGCGAAGTAGCACCTAATGGAAGTGAAGGGTATGAGGTCACACCACATTGCCTCCTCACTCAAGGCCCATTTACTGAAAACTTTGTGGGTTTTTTTACACAGAATCTAAGATGTTCAGTGATTGGAGGATGAGAAATCATATGCATCCCCACCCATCCTCTCTCCTCCTCCAACCACAGAACGCTTAGAAGTGTGGGATGTCACTTTTTCAGTGTTTAATGAGGAATTGACCCTCCCGTTAAGATCATTAGGTATCAAACAAATTACCATTTTGTAACATGGCTAATGATCAAATTTGGATGTGTAGGCAAGTGTGTTTATGTCCTGATGGCATTGCATGAAAAGTATAAAGTGTATTTACAGCAGAGGGGAAATAAAATTAAATAAATTTCACCATTTTAGGAGCACTGTCAGAAATATGCCCGTTCCTGGAAAAGGAAAGGGTTTTGATTTGTTTTGTTTTGTTTTGTTTTTTTACAACAATGCTGAACCACTACAATACAGGGCACTTTCACCCCCTTCCTTCCCAGCCCAATTTTCAGCTTTCATCGCTCTCGCAATTTCAATGACAATTGCGCGGTCATGCTACACTGTACCCAAATGAAATTTTTATCAATTTTTATCATTTTTTCGCACAAATAGAGCTTTATTTTGGTGGTATTTATTTACGACTCCGTTTTTTATTTTTTGCCATATAAGCGCAAAAAAGGCGGAAATTTTGAAAACTATATTTTCTTTAATCTATTTTAAAAGAAATCCAATAAAATCAAAAGTTGTCATAAATTTAAGCCAAAATGTATTCTGCTACATGTTTTTGGTAAAAAAAATTCCGTTAAGTGTATAATAATTGGTTTGTGTGATCACAGACATATGTACGCAAATGATCATGTACATATGTGTGCAGGTGATCACGTACATATGTGTGCAGATAATCATTGGGACATGTGATTTTAGTGGGACATATTTTTTTTTATTTTTATTTGGGGACATGTCTTTTTATTATTTGGGGATATGTGTGTTTTGGGGACATGTGTGTTTACACTGTGTGGTGACACTAGACTAGTGATCAGTGAGTAAAAAACTGTAAAAACAGCTCATACTCACTGATTACCATCCGGCTGCAGCGATCTGCTCTCCTCTCAGCGACGACTTCCGTGTAAGGAGAGGAGAGCCGATTGCCTAGCAACCGGCTGTTTGTTTTGATCACATGATGGCTGTGATTGGACACGGCCGTCATGTGATCAGGAAGGCAAATCACAGAGCCCTCCTGCCAATCCAAGATGCGCCGTGTCCGGGTGACATGAGCGCATCGGGATCGTGCCGCTGCGCGGGCACGCGCGCGATCCCCCTCCTTCTGAAGGACGTTCCTGAATGTCCAGTCAGAAGGAGGCGGCTCCCACCCGGCCGTATATGTACATTGGCCGGGTGAGAAGTGGTTAACCACTTAAGGACCTCCTCACACCAATATACGTTGGAAGAATGGCACGGCTGGGCACAAGCACCTACAGGTACGTTGCCCTTTAAGAGCCCAGCCGTGGGTCGCGTGCTGCCGGCGGTGCACTCACGACCCGGTCCTGAGTCCTGTGACCGTGGCCGCGGAACCCAATCACCGGGGAGAGGTAAGTGTAAACAAACCTCTCCCCGTGCTTCCTAGTGAGCTTGTCACTGATAGTCTGTTCCCTGTCATAGGGAAAGACTATCAGTGATGTCACAAGCCAAGCCACACCACCTACAGTAAAAAAAAAACACACAACTTAACCCCTACACTGCCCCCTAGTGTTAACCCCTTCACTGCCAGTGACATTTTTACCGTAATCCATGCATTTTTAATCGCGCTGATTGCTGTATTAATGCCAATGGTCCCAAAATATTTGTCAAAATTGTCCGACATGTCCGCCATAATGTCGCAGTCACAATAAAAATCTCTGATCGCTGCTATTACTAGTAAAATTTTTTTTTTTATAAAAATGCCATAAAACTATCCCCTATTTTGTAGACGCTATAACTTTTGCGCAAACCAATCAATAAACACTTATTGTGTTTTTTTGTTTTTTTTACCCAAAATATGTAGAAGAATATGTATCAGCCTAAACTGAGGAGGAAAAGTGTTTCTTTATATATTTTTGGGGGATATTTATTATAGCAAAGTGTAAAAAATATTGCATTTTTTTCAAAATTGTCACTCTATTTTTGTTTATAGTGTAAAAAATAAAAACTGCAGAGGTGATCAAATACCACCAAAAGAAAGCTATATTTGTGGGAAAAAGACACCAATTTTGTTTGGGAGCCATGTCGCATGACCGCGCAATTGTCAGTTAAAGCGACGCAGTGCCAAATTGCAAAAAGGGGCCTGGTCTTTTAGCTGCAAAATGGTCCGGGGCTTAAGTAGTTAATTGAGTAATTAAGAAGAAACAATGTGTAAACTTTTGTAGTTTAGGATCAACGCTTCTTTTGTCACATGTTTACATAGGTTGAAAAAAGTCCATCTTGTCCAACCAAAAAAAATGATCCAGTTTTCTTCAGCAGGGGAAATTCCTTCCTGATCCCCCTAGAGGCAATAGGAAATTCCCTGCATCAGCTACCTCTGGTGCTAATACTTCTTCTAAGAGTTAGTATCTAGTTATATTTTGTGCATTTAGGAATGCATCCAGCTCTTGCCTAAGGGACACGTCCACCCACTTCCTACCCAGGCCAATTTTCAGCCATAAAATTTTGCAGACAGCTAATTTTTCTACTTCGCTAATGTGTGCTGACGAGGCTGGTCTGATGGCCACGGATAGATGCCACTGATGTCCATAGATAGCTCTGCCTGATGGCCGGCACTAATGGGCATCACTGTTGGGACTGCAGTAATAATCAGGACACTGATAATCCATGCCCTGATCATCAGTGTAAATGTCCCTTTAACACTAGCCAATTGTGGGCTCTCTTCTCCCTTCCTCACGCTGTCAGCTTGCGGAAAGAAAAGCCGATAACCTGCTTGTGTTTACATCTGTAATCAGCTGTCATTGGAAACAGCTTATCATGTATTAAAGGACCACTGTGATCTGCCCTTTACCCAGATCTGTGACCAGCTCAGACCAGTCAGAAGGACTCAGTGATCACAGAGCCTGCCGCCTGTGCGCCGCAGGGGGAGTGCGGGCAGCACGATCACTGGAGGGCATCCATGGACCCCCTCCCAGCAAAGTAAGCCTGCGATGTAGCTGTTTTTTGGCTATAGGGTGGGAAAGGGTTAAAACAATCTACTAAGCTGAGCAGAACTAGTTCTTGAGAGATTCTATAATGCATTTTCACAGTTCTTACTGTGAAGTAGCCTTTCTGTATGGGGAGGTACAATCTTTCTCCAGATATAGAGTTCCCCTTGTACTCTGTAATGGCCTGAAAGTGAATAACTTAATGCCTAGTTCACTATATGGACCACTTATGTATTTTTACATGCTGGTCATACTCCCCTTGATCTCCTCTTCACAAGAGAGGATAAATTCAGTTCCTCTAATCTTTCCTCATAGCTCAGCTCTTCCATGCCTCCTATCAGTCTGGTTGCCCTTCTCTGCAATTTCTCCAGTTCATGGATATCCTTTTTTGAACTGGTGCCCAAAACTGAACTGCATACGCCAAATGAGGTTACTAGTGATTTCACAGGGGCAAAATGTCTCCTCTTTTGGAGCCCATACCTTTTTAAATACAAGGAGGTATTTTTGCTAGCTTTTGCAAGCTGTCATTAGGTTTATGATCTACATTCAGATCCTTAAAGTGCAGGAGTGGTGTGGGAGGGTATAGCAGTCGCCAGTATCTGCAGGAGAGGAATGCCAGAAATTATAACACTGGACATTATCTGCAAGTACTGCACTGGGGTTATGATGGGCTAGTGTGCACAGGAGAGGCTTGGAGAGGGAGGGAAGGTGTGCAGTATATTTAGGTGAGGAGTGTGATAGGCAGTATATGCAGGAGAAGAAAACAGAGCGAAGACCTCAGCAGAATGTGCAGAAGAGAGGGGTTGGCGGTATGCACAGGAGAGGAGTATGGGGGGAATGACATCAGTTAGCATTTGCAGAAGACAAGCACGGACAATCATTAAAAAAAAAAAAAGCCTTTAGTATGGTGTGGGCACTACTGCATGCACAATGTATTTGCTGTGCTTTCCACATTTTACTGGAAGTATTGACCCTGAAATTTGCCATGCGTTTTCTTGCTATAGTCATTTCTGGTGTCCAAATCCATAGTGAATGTTCCAATCTTAGGGACCATTCACATTAGTACACTGCGGTAAAGCATCTGTGTGCACCGCAGTGCAATGTAATTTGCTACTGGGCCATGTGTTTCTCTGCCTGAAGAGTAATTTTTGGTCTGTTGTGGTGCATCTGGCATCCCCTTCCGATGAATGAATATAGAAAAGTGTGTGCCACTCACAGCTGAGCTGAGGGGAATGTAGACCACATTGTCTGTGCATCCAAAAGAGGTTGCCTCGATAGAACCCGCCATTCATTTCTCCATGTAAATCCACAGGTACAGGTCTGTATGCATTGCAAAATATTCCAGATAGGTAAATGAAATAAACTCCTGGAGCAATTTTGGTATTTCTCTTTAATACAGGAAAAGGCAAAGGCTAAATCCATTTAAAATGCATCCAGCTAAGGGTGATTTATTCATGCAACAAACAATTCAACTGTTCTTTGAGCTGCTTGTGAGTTTTTTTTTGAGAATTCTCCAGATGCTCTGGCAGAAGATGTGTGTATGTATAATGTATATATATATATTTATATATATCTTTTAGTAATTTTTACACTCATTTTCTGATTTCAGCACGGCCCCAAATTAGCTCTTTATGTTTTTGAGCTTTTGCACAATCATAAAGACAATTTAACCAGAGAGGATGAAGCTGCTGGAGTTTTATTGATGAATGCCATAAAGCAAGCAGGTTATAGATGTATCCCTCCAGGCGCACCACTAAAGCCAGACCTTGTGAAAGCCGCTAAAGAGGTATGTTTGTGCTATAATATAAAAATAATGAATACAATTGTTTTTTGTGGTTGTTTAAATAAATCAACTGTTGTACAAGGGCCAAGGTCACGGGAATCTTATTCTGGAGAAATCCAGAATTTGCTTCTGTTAAAATACACGTGATCACATGAGTAGAGGCTTTAAGTACATTTATATTTGTTTTTATGCCACGGTAAAAAATAAATTCCATTGCCAGGCTGTGACTGTTCATTTTCCTTTATTACACTGTAAAAATGTCTACTAAAAGCATAATGATAGTATTTGTAATTGCCACACTTTTTTTTTGTTACCTGTGCAGTTTTAAGCTGGACATGAACTATGCAATCTGTACAACTTCTCATTTACCAGAACTATATAATGGGTCAAACCTTAAGTGGTTTTAAACCCAAAACCAAAAATGTATTACATTGCTGCTTACCAATCATTAGGGATGGTCCCGCTGTTCGAGTCAAATGTAAGTTCAACTCAAACCTTTGATGTTCGCCGCATAGTGAACAATTTGGGGTGTTCGCAGCAAATTCGAAAGCCGTGGAACACCCTTTAAAAGTCTATGGGAGAAATCAATAGTGCTAATTTTAAAGGCTTATATGCATTGTATTGTCATAAAAAGTGTTTGGGGACCCGAGTCCTGCCCCAGGGGACATGTATCAATGCAAAAAAAGTTTTCTCTTCTATTCACCTACCGACACAGCTCCTCTCTTAGCCATTGGGTTGTTATGCTCACCCTTAGGAGAATACTAGGCATTACTTGTTATGTAACACACAGAACTTTCCAGTTCCGCCCAGGGGACGGTCCCTTAGGTAACAACCCTCCAGCCTGCCATGCAGTCATCCGTTTTATTTTGCCTAGAGAAGGACCTAGGAACCCTGACAGGCCCATCAGTCCATGTTTTTTTTCTGCAGAAGCTTGGCTTTTTGCGCAAGATGATAGAGCCTGTGATCTGCTATCAACAGCCGACTGGGTGACAGGCTGGATACCCTTATTCTTGTAGTCTCCCCAGTCCGGCCATCAAGCGTGTGCAGGTCACAGCTCCACGCTAGGCCGGCCACGACGAAACCTCAGCTCCAGAGGTGGTCGTGAGCTTTTATGCTCCGGGGCACACATATGGCCGGGCTACTGATGTCTGCGTCACAGTGTGCGGAGGCCAGAAGCCACCCTGTACTGATCAGTGAGTGGGTCTGTGATGGAATGTCTCCCAGCTCTTCAGGACTGGTAAGTACAGCTCTCCCTGCCTCAGTGGGACTGAGCAGCTGGGCGTTCCCTGGGAGGTCAATTCGGGGGTCCCTCACCTCCCTCTCTTCTGTCCCTTTCCCCCTCCACCCCTCCATGGGGGATGCTGCTGAGAGGTGTGTGTGTGTGTGTGTGTGTGTGCAGGGCCTCTCCGGGGGGGGCTCTCACCTGGGGGGAGTGGCGCTGACTGGCTGTGTCCTGTTTTTCATGCCCCTGGAAGGTATCTGTGAGGCTGGGCCTGTGTCATGTGCAGCGCTGTGTCGACCACCATTATTCCTCTCTGTCCCTCATAGTTCTGCATTCGGTGGCCATTTTAGGTGTGGGCAAGGGAAAGCATGCTCTCCTCAGCTTCGGTGGCCATTTTCCCTGTGATTTGTCCTATACAGGATGCCAACGGCCATTTTCCAGGAGCCTGAACACAGTTTTCAGTGTTCTCTAGCGGCAGCATGTGCTCCTGTGCTCTGGCACCCATTTTCCCCGTGTTTTATGTCCTTATACTGGACGCTGGGCGGCCATTTTCTTTGATCCTGAGCACACTACAGAGCGGTTTGAGTGCCATTAGCAGCTGTTTCCTCTGCACCTGGAAGGTATCTGTGAGGCTGGGCCTGTGTCATGTGGAGCGCTGTGTCCACCGCCATTATTCCTCTCTGTCGCTCATGGTTCTGCACTCGGCAGCCATTTTAGGTGTGGGCAAGGGAAAGCATGCTCTCCTCAGCTTCGGTGGCCATTTTCCCTGTGATTTGTCCTATACAGGATGCCAACGGCCATTTTACAGGTGCCTGCACAGGTTTTTCAGTGTTCTCTAGCGGCAGCATGTGCTCCTGTGCTCTGGCACCCATTTTTCCCCGTGTTTTATGTCCTTATACTGGACGCTGGGCGGCCATTTTCTTTGATCCTGAGCACACTACAGAGCGGTTTGAGTGCCATTAGCAGCTGCTTCTACTGACACAGGGCTGTTTCCTCTGCACCTGGGAGCTAACAGACTACAGGCACTACCTGCTGGATAGTGCAGAACCCCTCAGGTTGGTGAGTCCTGCGGGAAAGAGCTCCTCAGCCAGAAGCAGTAAGGAGTGTGGGACTGTCACTGTCCTAATTCCCCTTCGGGTGGCAGACAGGGTAGGGTTAGCTTGGCTTTAGAAACTAATGTTTCTTCGACCGAAATCCAGGCAATTGCAACCGGGTCGCCTGCAGACTGTGCAGTGCCCATGGACACTTTGTCGGCGGTCCTCAATTTGTTCGTTCCCAAGATGGAGGCGGTGCGTGGGCGCAAAGGTGCTAAAAAGCTCCCCCCGGCCCCATCCTTTGGGGAGAGGTCTGACGCAGACTCAGGGCCTGCTTAGACTGGTGACCCCTGCTCTGTATTGTTAGATGCCGCTGACCAGGACCGTTTGGACAGTGCGGATGAGTTCCCGTCCGGGTCTGTACATGGCAAAGCGTTTGTTGGAGCACCTATCACAGCTGTGCATGATACCCTGAAGATTCAGGAGCCAGCAGATTCCTCTGCTGAGGTAGCGGTCCCTTTTGGGCCCCGTAAGCCAGCCCGTTCACCTAAGTTGTTCCCGTATCTGACTTATGTTGACAAGTTAATTTACAAGGAATGGGGTCGACCGCAATGGACCGTTAAGGTTCCCAAATACATGGCGGTGCATTACCCCTTTGAGGAGAGCCTTCTCAAAAAGTGGTCGGCCCCCCCAGTATCCAGGTTAAACAAAGTAACCACGATCCTTGTAGACGGGACGCCTACATTTTAAGAATCCCACGGACAGGAAGGCCTAGGCAGTGGCTCGTTCCTTGTTTACGGTTGTGGGGTCAGCCGTGCGACCAGTACTGGCATCTGCACTTGTGTCCAGGCACACACTGAGTGGGCAAAACCGTTGCACTGCAAATTGGGTGAACAACAGGCTTCCCATGTCTGCGTGAAACTAGCAGACCAACTTGTGCAAGGCATTAAGTACATTTGTGAAGCGGCCCTGGATACCCTCCCTCTGTTATCCAAGGCTTCAGTGTCAGCAGTGGTGCTGAGGAGCCTGATTTGGTTAAAATGCTGGTCTGCTGACCAGTCATCTAAAAAAGCCCTGACGGATCTTCCCTTCCTTGGCAACCGGCTCTTTGGAGCCTCTTTGGATGACATTATTAAGAATGCCACAGGTGGTAAGAGTACTCTACTCCCAAAGGCTTGGAAGGCTAAGGAGCCATGCCGTAAGCAAGGGCCCTCTTTTTCCACTCACAAACGGCTGTTTCGTCCGCCCGGAGCTTCAGCTAAACGTCCCCAGCCCGACAGGACGACCACGGAAGGACAGAAACGTTCCTGGAACCGCAAGCCTAACAAGCCTGCAAACAAAAGTGCTTCCGCATGAAGATTTGCCCCCGCCCATGTCTCGGGTGGGGGGTCGCCTTCGGAAGCTCGACTGTCTGACCAATGGGTCTGCGATCTGATTTCCACAGGCTACAAGATAGTTTCTTTCTTGGCCGGAAAACCGATTCTTCCCCCCCAGCATACCCGTTTCCCCGGCTCGCCGATAGGCCCTCTTGGGGGCAGTAAGGGACCCGCTGAATCGCGTGGTGACTGTACCTGTTCCGGAGTGTTTCCAGGGGTTCTACTCAAACCTGTTTGTAGTTCCCAAGAAGAAAGGGGTTTGGCCAATTTTGGATCTAAAAGCCCTCAATCAATTTGTGAAAGTGCAGAGGTTCATAATGGAATCCGTTTGCTCAGTAGTCACTGCACTCCATCAAGGGGACTTCCTGGCATCCTTAGACATCCAGGATTCATACCTGCACATACCCATATGCCTCCGGCATCAAAAGTTTCCTGCGGTTTGCAGTCAGTTAAGCCCACTACCAGTTTGTGGCTCTCACGTTTGGTTTAGCATCAGCCCCCCCCCCTTTGAATCTTTACCGCGGTATTGGCTCCAGTGCTGGCGTTGTGGCGGCAATGTGGGATCACGATCGTGGGATACCTAGACGATCTCGTCCGTGGTACGCAGACCTAGTACGGCTGGTGGCAGACGCACCCCGGCGACTGCCGTTAGGAGAGGACCTTCTGTCTCAAGGTCCGATTTTTCCATCTGGCTTTAACGGCATGGCTATTGAAAGCCAGGTGTTGAGGAACAGGGGTCTGTCGGACTCAGTGATCCCCACTATGTTGGGAGCATGGAAATCCTCTTCCAGGAAGATTTATCATCGTACCTGGAAGGCCTACATCTCCATGTGTGAGGAGAAAGGATGGCATCCGCGCTCCTTTGGTATATCCAGGATCCTGCTGTTTCTTCAGCAAGGAGTAGACCAGAAGTTGGCGTTAAAGTGGAAGTAAACCGGGGGGCGTGTCCGGATGTAGCCGGAAGAAGACGTGTTTTAGAGGAGCTCCGCAGATCCTGATTTATTCCACATCCATCCTGCCTTCTTAGCGCCTGGAGAGTCTCCAAACTCTCCCTATAAAGCCAAACCAGTCTCCTTCACAGGCCCTGGCAGAATTTGTGTAGCGCGGCCAGCCAATTGAGGCTCTACAGGGCTGTGGCTGGCTTCACACTCCGTGGATCCGCCGCCATCCTACGGTGTACATCGCCTCCGGCATCCTCGGGCTCGGGTGCAGCGATCTGCAGAGCAGAGCGACGCATCGTGGAGCATCAAAATCGGCTGCCCCCCCGGGGGATACAGGACAGTGAGGAGGCCTTGGGGATTTACGGGGAAGAGCGGTGTCCACTCCCTGGCTTACCCATAGAGTATTATAGAGCCCACGTAGAACTGCTTGCCCCCAGGTTGGCCCAGATGTATCGAGCCTGTCTCCAACAGGGCTCTCTGCCGGCCTCTATGAGGGAGGCCCATATTGTTCTCATTCCAAAACCTAATAAGGACCCCAAGCAGTGCACCTCCTACAGGCCAATAGCGCTCCTAAACTGTGACTTAAAAATACTAACCAAATTATTGTCCACCAGACTTAATAAAGTAATCAAATCTCTGATAGACTGTGATCAAACAGGCTTCATGCCAGGCAGGTCCACAGATATCAACATACGCAGACTGTTCTCCAAAATTCATGCCTCCCATGCTAATCAAGGTACTAGGACCATTGCCACTCTTGATATGGAAAAGGCATTTGATACAGTGGAATGGGTGTATCTGTGGGAGGTGCTTAGGAGAATGGGTTTCCCACTGAGGTTTGTTGCTTGGATACGCACGATATACACCGGCCCACTAGCATGCATTAAACTGAATGGCTCCCTGTCTGCTTCGTTCCCCCTGCAGAGAGGCACCAGGCAGGGATGCCCTCTCTCCCCGGCTTTGTTTGCCCTGGCCATGGAACCTGTTGCTGAGGCTCTCAGGAGCTCAGGCTGAGGTCCGTGGTCTTCAGGTGGGTGGGCTGGTTGGGGGAGAGAGTGGCTCCCTATGCGGATGACCTATTACTTTTTTTAAATGATCCTGGCGATTCTCTGCGGGGCACGCTTGGGGTCATGGACGCCTTCAACGGGTTGAGGGTGAATTGGCATAAATCTCAGCTCTTTCCGGTGGACGAGGGGGCCAGGACCTCATCCTCCTCTACCCCGCTTCAGTGGGTTGAAAAATTTACCTATTTAGGTATTATTGTTTCAAGAGAAAGCCGGGACTTTGTCCGGCTCAATCTTGAACCTGTCCTGATAGGGATCAAATCCAAACTGTGGGTGTGGGGCAATCTTCCCCTCTCCCTCATTGGGCGCATTAAACTTCTAAAAATGAAGGTCCTCCCCAAGCTTACGTACATACCCTGTTTCCCCTAAAATAAGACCTAGTGTGATTGTCAGTGATAGGTGCAATAAAAGCCCTACCCCCCAAATAAGCCCTAGTTAAAGTCCTTGTAGGTCTTCTTTTCAGGGTAGGGCTTATTTTTGAGGAAACAGAGTTGGGCTTATTTGGGTGGTAGGGCTTATATTGCAGCCAACACCGACAATCACGCTAGGTCTTATTTTAGGGGAAACAGGGTATTTAGGAACTCCCCTCAATGGCTCAGTAAAACCTTTTTTGACTCCCTTTGGCAACTCTTCCTCTCCTTTATCTGGGGGTCGAGTACCCATAGATTCAAATACACCACTCTCACCAGGCCTGTGGACAGTGGGGGTTTGGCTCTCCCTGATTGTCACAAATATTTCTTGGCCACCCAACTTGTAACTGCCCATTGGTGGTTGCAGCCCGATCTGACCAACTCTGCAACGGTGCTGGAGACGGCTACAGTGGGGTCTCTGGAGGGGGCCAAAAACACCTCATAGCCTCACTCCTTCTATGCGCACCACTATGAGGGCATGGAGGGTGGGAGAGGCACTTGGCACCCCTACCGAACTCCTGGTCTCCTCACACCCCCCTGTGGCTGAACCCTAACCTCTCACAGTTCAGTACTATCCCGGATCCACAGGCCTGGGCGAAATACAAAATACTGACTCTTGTACAGGTTGTCACTGACGGGGAACTCACTCCCTTTCCTGTGATGCGTACCAAATTTAATATACCTGCACAGGCCCATTTCAGATATCTTCAAATTGCGCATGCTTATAGGTGTCAGTTTTTGGGTCAGCCAGTTGTCCTGGAATATTCTGAGCTTGAATCCACCCTTAGGGTGAAAGGCTCTGAGAAACCCATGTCTCAGATATATAGGTCTCTACTGGTTGCTGCTCTCCCCGAGCTGTCCTCCCTCCGCAGGAAATGGGTGGGGGACATACCAGGGCTGGATGAGGATGATTGGAGGGAGATCTGGGATGTTCCGTTCTCCCCTCCGATTTCAGCAAGAGCCAAACTTGTCCAATACAAAATTATACACTGAGCTCACTATACACCCCACAGACTGCACCAGATGTCGCCAGCGCATTCCCCAGCATGCTGGCGCTGCTCCTATCAGCCTGGAGACTTCTTTCACATTTTCTGGGCCTGCCCGGCGGTTGTGCATTATTGGCGATAGTTAAGATTACCAAGACTAGTGTCCCCTATGACCCTAAATATTGTCTGCTGGGGCTGGTGGAGCAAATGCTGATCCTCAGAGCTAGGAAGATACTCATATCCCTGTTATTGTATTATGTGCGCAATGCCATCACTATGCACTGGAAACAATCGACCCCCACCCTCCCTCAAGTTTTGGAAAAGCCTGGTGAATGCCAGTTTGCCCCTTTATAAAGCCACCTACTCGGGCAGGGGTTGCCCGCAAAAATTTGAGAAGGTGTGGTCCTGCTGGTTAGATGATGACACTACGGCAACTGCTGCAGTAAACAACTCCTAGGTTAACAGTGTGATTTTAGTATGCGGATAGACTGACCCAAATACTCTTATGTCACATTATCATGTAATTTTACCATTGTGCACAGAATCTCCTTAGCTAACCTCTCGCCATATTGGGCTTTAGATAGGCATGGTTAAGTTGTGTTGCTCTGCTCTGTCGTGGTATGTTGCTGCCTCACAGGTAGATTGTTATAAGATGTTCCTTGTTGGGGCCTGTTGCCTCAGCAGGAATGTGCCCCTGTGTTGGTAATGTTTGGCCCACATGGGGCAAAATCTTTTTTATTGAGTTTGTCATTGGCATACAGACTGTATGCCAATGACAAACTCAATAAAAAAGATTTTATTAAAAAAAAAAGTGGAAGTAAACCCATCGATTTTAAACAGTTAAAAAAAAAAAAAAAAGGCATGCCAGGAATGCTAACTGCACATTGGCTGTGCTCTCAGCCAAACTATCAAACCATCCAATGGCTGGTGTCATAACGAATCACATGTGCAGCACCATAGGAGTTGAAGATTAAACAGAGACAAAGATGGCAGCTTCCTTGGCTGAAAACGATGGGGGAGTTTACTTCCACTTTAAGCACCATTAAAGGACAAATATCAGCCTTGGCTGTCATTTTTCAATGACCCCTGGCGTCTCACTCACTGGTGAGTACCTTTGTTTAAGGGGTGCGACATGTAGTCCCTCCGGTGCGTCCGTTACCCCTGTGGGATCCGAACCTGGTGTTATCGGCGCTGAAAAAACCGCCATTTGCAAATATCAGGGAGATCCCTCTGTTGACTTTCCCAGAAAGTTGTCTTTCTAATGGCCATTACATCGGCCAGGAGGGTTTCGGAACTGGTGGCCTTGTCTTGCAAGTCGCCCTATCTGGTTATCCACAAGGATAATGTGGTGTTGCGTCCGCAATCATCCTTTTTGCCGAAGGTGGTTTCGGCGTTTCACATCAATGAGGTTACTATCTCTGTGTCCTAAGCCGACACATCCTAAGGAGATGGCCCTTCACACTCTGGACGTGGTTCGGGCTTTGAAGGTGTATTTGTCTGCCACAGCTCCCTTTCGAAAGTCAGACTCACTGTTTGTTTCGGTGGCTGGTCCAAAGAAAGGCATGGCCGTCTCGACAGCCACCAATTCCAGGTGGATCAGACAGATTGTAGTACAAGCCTACGCCTTGAAGGGGCAGGTGCCCCCCTTTCCAGTCATGGCCCACTGCACAAGGACTATCGGAATGTCTTGGGCCTTCCATAACCAAGCGTCTGTCGCTCAAGTGTGTAAAGTGGCGACCTGGTCGTCTGTCCACATGCTTACCAAGTTCTACAAGGTAGACGTCAGTGCATCGGCTGATGCCTGTTTTGGCCGCAAAGTTTTGCAGGCAGCCATATAGTTGCAATTGAGTATGCAATATTTTTTTTTCTTCCTGATTTTTCAATAAAAACGCAGTACTGTTAATGCACTGTTGAATTACAATCCACAGTTTTTGGTGTGGTTGTAGGTAGTCACTCCTGTTGAGGGATTCTTCCATGCACTGTTTTTTTGTGGGTAAAGTTTCACTAGCTCCCATTTGCCATGGTGATGAAGTTTTTTTATGCTGTTTTCCCACCCCTCGTTTGGCACTGTTTGGGAACATCCCAATGGCTAAGAGAGGAGCTGTGTCGGTCCGTGAATATAAGAGAAAATAGGATTTTTTGTATTCACCGTAAAATCCTTTTCTCTGTAATTCACCTACCGACACAGCACCCACCCCTCCGTTTTTTTCTTTACATTATACTGCTTGTTGACGTACTGCATGGCAGGCTGGAGGGATGTTACCTAAGGGATCGCCCCCTGGGTGGAACTGGAAAGTTCCGTGCGATACATAACAAATAATGCCTAGTATTCTCCTAAAGGTGGGCGTAACAATCCAATGGGTAAGAGAGGAGCTGTGTCGGTCGGTGAATTACAGAGAAAAGGATTTTACGGTGACTACAAAAAAAAATTCTGGAGCTGTGATTTTAATAATGCTTAAAGTGAAACAATAAAAGTGTAATATTCCTTTAAATTTTGAGAGCAAAATTACATTTCTAAAGGAAAAAAAAGTACTCGCGGCTATAATGAATTGTCAGTCCCGGCAATACACATAAAAGTTCATTGATAAAAACGGCATGGGATTCCCCCAGAGGGGAACTCGGAATCGAAATTAAAAAATGCATGGGGGTCCCCCCAAATTCCATACCAGGCCCTTCAGATCTGGTATTGCTATTAAGGGGAACCTCGCGCCAAAGTGTTAAACAAAAATGGCGTGGGGTCCCCCCCAAAAATCCATACCAGACCCTTCTCCGAGCATGGGTTCGGCCCATCCCTACCAGTCATAAATGTGGTGGCTGCATCAGTTTATAGCAGATTTATAACCACTAACAAATTGAAACCAAACTCCAGATCACACTTTATAATCAATTACAGAAAACTGTTTTTTTTTCCTTTTGGGATAAAGGTTTTGCATTAATAAATAAAAGCCGATCATTTTGATCACCCCTGCCAGTCTTAGAGACTGTAAAGTCTTTTTTTTTTTTTTTTTTTTTTAAATAAAAAGCATACCTCCACGGTGCAGCTCATTTTGCACAGAGTGGCCCCCGAACCTGCTCTTCTGGGGTCCCCCGGTGGCTCTTGAGGCTCCTCCTCACATCTGATAAACCCTAGGAGAAGCGCTTCACCGAGGGGGTTACCTTGCAGGCACAATCCAGAGGCCAGCATTTGCTTCTATAGACACTGAATGCTGGACTTGGCTCTGCCCCCTGCGTAATTTGATTTTATTGACAGCAGCAAGAGCTGCAGGCTGCGCTGCTATCAATCTATCCCATCAAGAGTCAGGAGCCCGGGGAGAGACAGACGCGAAAGCGCGTCCCCGGCGACTGAATGAAGCGGTTCAGGTAAGTAAAATGGGGAGGCTAAGGGGCCGGTGGCTGCCAGGTGTTTTTTCACCTTAATGCATAGAATGCATTAAGGTGAAAAAACACAAACCGCTCGTCTCCCCCTCCTCTCTTTGGCGCCGCCATTTTCATTGTGGACACCTGGCTGCGCATTTGTGCGAGTCTGGCTGGACAGTTATCTGGGACGTGTCCCAGATGATTGCCGAGAGGGAGAGGGTAGAGATGAACTTGCTTCCGGCGCCACAGTGCCCCGGGAGGAAGTGGGAGCTGAAACCCCCAAAAAAAGACATGCAAAATGTGGCATGTCGAGGGGGTCACCTTCCCTTAAAGTGGAAGTTCCATTTTTGCGTGGAACTCTGCTTTAATACGTGTTGATAGTAAGAAGGTTAGCGATTCATTTTCTAGACATGAACTGTACTAAAAGTGGTTGTAAACCCCTTACATATGCCTAGTGAAATGACTGGCCTCAGGTGATACAAATCCTCCTACGTATATTGTACCTGTTAATCTACAATCTTCTCTACTGTTCAAAGTCCAGAATTTAAAAACCGCGTCTAACCTGTCAGAAAAAAAGGGGGTGGAAAGCTGAAATTACACTGTGCAGAGCTCAATAAGGAGAACTCTCTGTACTGATTGGAGGGATTGGACACCCCCCCCCCCCCCTCTTCAAACAGCTCAGGAGCAGAGCTGAGGCTGTCAATCAGTTGGAGATCCCTCCCTTGTCACCTGTTTTCTATTGGTGTCAGGAACATTTGTCAGAAGGGACTCTTGGTGCTCTTGATTAAGCAAAGTACACACTATAGAAAGAGATGCTTTAATCACGTTTTATTTTGTGAGGTTTACAACTGCTTTTTAAGCGCTTTTCAAAGACCAGTGTCTGCTGTTTTTTATATAGTATATGGAAGGACCACATGAATAATTCATGACATATTGCAATGCACAGCAACAATTTAATTTAAAATGTAAACCTTTTGACATTAAAAAGTGGCCCTTTCGGCTCCAGCCTCTTAATATTTGACTAACTAACAAAGAGAATCTGGGAGAATGACTTCATTTATTTGCTTATGAATGGTTTGTGTGTAGAGGTGGCCATTTTGATGGAGGCTTTTCTTCCTCACTTCTGAGCTGCCTACCAGATGACTGGTGAAGGAATCTTCAAGAAGCAGCAGGAGAGGCAAAGAAAACACAGCTCCCCACAGAGTGATTGAAATAGAAACAGGGAAATGCATTCGATGCAAGTCATGTTCATCTTTCCAACAAGCAAGCGAGTAATGACATCTTGAAATAGCACTGCAAAATCTTGTAAAACTACTAGACACAGGGGGCCTCTCATACAACAGATATACAACTATAAGATTGGAGATAACATTTTTTTTCAGCTGTTCAATGTATCTGAATAAATGCGTGCTCTTCACTGCCTGAATGCTGTTGATGATGCTGGGCTTTCGCTTTAAATGCTGTCTTGTGAGTTTTTTTTTTTTTTTTTTTTAATTGTCAATATCAATGAACCTTCACCACCACCTACAAATAATTATATTTTATTAAATTATTTTATCCTCTGCAGATTTTGTAAGTTTGCCCACTTACAAAGAAATGAAGGGTCTATATTTGTTATCATAGGTGTATTTTAAATTATAGAGACAGAATATCAACCAAAAAATCCAGAAAAAACACATGATTATAATACAGGTTTTATATAGCACCAACTGTTTGCGCAGTGCTTTACAACACAAGGGCAGACATTAGTTACGTTACAATTCGGTGCAAGAGATATCAGAGGGCCCTGCTAGTTAGAGCCTACAATCTAAAAAGGAAGGGTCGGTTGATAAAAAAGGTAATAGCTGTGGGGGATGAGCTGATCAAGGAAGTAAAACAGTGTTGGTTAGAAGCAGGATAGGCTTCTTTAAAGAGAAGGGTTTTCAGGGATCCTCTAAAGATGGATAGATTAGGGGACAGTCACAGTTTGGGGTAGGGAGTTCCAAAGGATGGGAGAGGCTCTGGAGAAATTCTGGAGGCGAGCATGGGAGTAGGTGATGGGAGCTAGAGAGCAGGAAGTCTCTGGCATGATTCAAATGTTATAAATTGGGTTGCAGTTCAGTGAGTAAAAGACGTTATCAATCAACAATAATTCTGGCTCCCGTACATTGGATTAGTCCTATCTGCTGGAACGATTATTCACAAATGGAATACAAAATAACCATCATTCGCCCTCGGTCTGGAGCTCCATGCAAGGTTTTGCCTCATGGGATAAGGATCATCATGAGAAAAGTGAGGGTGCAGCCTAGAACTACATGGGAGAAGCTTGTGAATGATCTCGGGGTCGTTGGGACCACAGTCAGCAAACAAACAATTGGTAACACAGTATGCCGCCATGGATTGAAATCCTGCAGCGCCCGCAAGGTACATGTACAGGCCCGTCTGAAGTTTGCCAGTGAACAGCATTAACGTGTTTGGAGGAAGAAAAATGCTGACTATGACCCTAAAAACACCATCCCTATAGCTAAAGGTAAAGACCAACTTTGCTGCATTGAGGGGCCAATAGACGGGGCCATGTACTGTAAAATCTTGGATCAGAACCTTCTTCCCTCAGCCAGAATACTGATATGTGTCATTGATGTGTCTTCCAGCATGACAATGACCCGAAACAACTGGCAACAAAGGAGTGGGTCAAGAAGGAGCACATTTAAGGTCACGGAGTGGCCTAGCCAGTCTCCATACCTTTTAATCCTATAGAAAATGTATGGAGAGAGCTGACACTTTGGGTTGCCAAGAAACCTTAATGTGGTTGTAAAGGCAGAAGGTTTTGTATCTTAATGCATTCTAGTGCATTCTAATGCAGCAGCCCTCCTAATACTTACCTGAGCCCCATTTCTATTCAGCGACGTGCACGAGTGCCTTGGGACTCTCCTTTCTTATTGGCTAAGATGCATCAATCAGGAAGTTAGCCAATCGGGAGAGATTGGGGGCAGAGTTGAACTGCGGCTCTGTGTCTGAATGGACACACAGAGCTGCAGTTAGATGCGGGTGCCCCCATAGCAAGCTTCTTGCTGTGGGGGGCGCTCGGCAGCACGGAGAAGCCAGGAACACCGAAGAGGGACTTGAGAAGAGGAGGATTGGGGCTGCTCTATACAAAACCACTGCACAGAGCAGGTAAGTATAACATTTGTTATTTTTAAAGGAAAAAGAGAGACAGGGCGGCACAGTGGTGTAGTGATTAGCACTCTCGCCTAGCAGTAAGAAGGGTCGCTGGTTCAAATCCCAACCACGACACTACCTGTCTGGAGTTTGCATGTTCTCCCTGTGCCTGCGTGGGTTTCCTCTGGGTACTCCGGTTTCCTCCCACACTCCAAAGACATGCAGGTACGTTAATTGGCTTCTGTCCAAAATTGGTCCTAGTATATGAATGGGGACCTTGGATTGTGGGCTCCTTGAGGGTAGGAACTGATGTGAGTGTGCAATGTACAGGGATAGGGACTATTGTAGACAGGATGGATGGATGGACTGGTGTCTTTATTCAACCTTACTAACTATGAAACTGAGACTTTAGTATCACTTTAAGGATTGAAAGAAGATCTGTAAATACGACTGGACCAAAATCCCTCCTGAAATGTGTGTAAACCTGGTAACCAAGAAACGTCTTAACTCTGTGCTTGCCAAGAAGGGTTTCTCCACCTAGTACGAAGTCATTTTTTGCTTGGGGATCAAATGTTTATTTTACTCACTGAACTGCAACTCCATTTATAACATTTGGTTCGTGTTTTTTCTGGATGTTTTGTTTATATTCTGTCTCTATCTTTTAAAATATACCTATGATAAAAATGACTCCTCATTTCTTTGTAGGTGGGCAAACTTACAAAATCTGCAGGTGATCGAATAATAATTTTCCCCACTGTATATGCATGGCTTCACCTTCTGACTCTCCCTTCTGCACTGCTTTGCTCACTCTTATGCCCTCTGCCACACTGATATTTTAGCACTCGACTACCTCAATTTGAGGGGAAAAAAATCAGGATATTTCCATTAGACAGAGTTTAATATAACAACACAAACAAATTTGCAATGCACTTTTCACATTGTCACTAATATTGCAGGTTCAAACTTGGCTATTGAAAATCATAATACAGTTTTTAAACCTAAGTACTCATAAGGTGTGGCCTGTTGATGAAAGGAAACCAAAATAGTAAAACGTTTACAATTTTGTTTCTTCAATGTTTAATGTGTTGAAGAGGTCAGTTGATACAGAGGTTATGATACCCTTTTAGGGTTCTGATATTTATGTAAAGTATATATCCGTATGTTCCACATTACATGTATTTTAATCTCAGAGACACAAAGTCATAAGTATAACAGTGTAGTAAGTTGTCAGCTTCTGAAAAAATACAGCAATATTCATCTTTCTCATTTATTAAAGAGGAACTTCAGTCATTCCTTCAGAATTTTTGAAAAAATGCATGCAGCATGTAAAAACTTTAATGTGATTTATCTATTTATTTTCTAAATCTTCCATTTTTCATTGTAAAAAGCAGGCTGCAATTGCACTCACCCTATATGTAACTGAAGCCATTTTATCTGAGGGTAGCTGAAGCCAGTGCCCTCTTTTTCCCAGGGGATTCATGCTACTGCTCCACCCTCCGCAATGCGAGTCCATCCAAATAGAGTATATAGGGAGTGCACAGTACAGCATTAAACAGTGAGTCCGCAGATTACACATTGTCTCTGCCTGTTCTCTGCCCTCCTCCAGCTCTTCCCTGCCCTCCTTAGTCTGTGTCAAGTCTCTCCAACTCATGGTCCACTAACTTTTCCAGATTAGCCACAAGTGTACCTTCCCAGGGACATGACAGCCATAGCTGCTGTCCCCTCATTGAGTCCACACCCTCCTTAGAGTTTCCCTTTTAACATGTGTGACCACCTTCTCTACTTTATGCAGGGGGTTCTCTACAAATATATTAGATTTTATGGAAAAAATCTGAGCTGAGATTGCTGACGTGGAACTCAGAGGTCATACTTTTATTTCTACACCTTTCCCTCCAGAACCCTTTTATGACAATGCTGCAGCTATAGCTGCTCCTGAGCCATGTGCTGTCAGATGAGAGAATCTAAAAAAATCTATTTTGGATGAGTTTGTTTTGTGGAGCCACAATCGGCTGATATACAGTAACTCCCAGGCTTAAAGATACCATATTGGTTCTTTTTAAACCTGGTTTGAGCCAGCCTGAAACTGGAATAGCCTGCAGCTGATATTTGTGTTGTTAATATTGAGGACATGCCATTGTTCAAGAATCCTGTTGATATACAACTTGAGGCCCTTTTTATATCTTTGTTTTCACTGTGCACAGTCACCAGGGCACAGCCAGGCAATGTCCATTTTTCAAACCTTAGGGAATTGATTAGCATATATCTAATTATCCAGCTGTCTAGTTACGGTGCTTGGAGCGTTTGCCTACAGCTCTACACTATTATGTAGATGAGTTAATTAATATTACCTGTTTTATTTCCTGAACTAGTCTCTTGTCTCTTAATATGTGGAAAAACCCCTTTCACTGAACTGTTGTGTGAAAAAACTATGTAAAATGTGTTTGCTGTTCCTAAAGGGGCATCACTGATAAGTGTGTGTTTTCCCCAGCAGAAGAAGCCTAGGCCTCGATCTAGAAAAATGCCTCCCACCTCTGAAGCCAATAAAAATTGCGTCAATTCTCCTAAGCTTCACGTTCCAAAGCCAAACAAAAGCTAGGGGCCAAGTTTAATTGCAAATTTTGAGCCTCCAAATTCCCCAGACTTGCTGACCTATCCTCTTCCTAATGAAGGGATGCCCCCACTTTCATATGTTGGGGGACATCTGTTGGCATTTGCAGACCCCTGGTCGGAAAGCATCTAAGATGCATGGGTAAAAGATGTGGTGTCCAGGAGCTATATGCTTGATTTTGACACTGACTCCTCCCTGATTCATGTCTTCCATCTTGCCTGTGTCTTTGCATTGGCTAGTAGTACTCCAGGCTGCTCTGATATGTTTTGAACCAAGTAGTGCCATTCTTACAGCAGTGGAAAGGTTTTAGTGTTTTCACTCAAACCCTTTCACCCAAGCCAAACCAATCCACCCAGTCCCATCTTTGATCTGAATGCTAATACATTTCTTTAATCAAATCCAAAATGTATGTATTGAATATACCAGGTCTTTCCTAATTTTCCTTCCAGTTTCCATGGACATGAGGTATGTATACTTGTGTGTCCCTATGTTTTCAGCACAGCAATGTTTTTCTGTGGGTACTCAGCATTACCAGTTTGTAGCCCTTCCATTTGTTCTGTCCTCCATACCCAGAGTATTTACTAAGGTAGTCGCACTTGGACAAGCCTTGCTACTTGGCTATGCCCATTATGGGCATTTCTTATTGAGGTAACAGTCAGCAAAGACTGACAATATGATGCAGACAACTCAGACCTTAAGGTTTGGTTTGATCCTGAACCTTCAAAAATCTTTAGCCAACACATCACTTGGGGTACCTAGGTCTCATCCTGGATACAGCTCAAGCCAGAGTTTTTTTTTTTCTCCATTAAAAAGTTATGACTCTCTACTCCCAGAGTCAGACTCTGCAGTCCAGGAGTTATCAAACTCAATAATTCTGCATGAGCTTTCTGGGCTTGATAATGCAATCCTTGCAACACAAAGTAAAAATTACGCATTTTAGAACTACATGAATTTGCCGCACAAGAATTTGGGGCAATATGGTGCAATATTTTAACAAGAGATTGACGCCAGAAAAGTGGTGCAGCAGCTTTATTGAATTCCCCCACAATCCTCAAAATTATGCATTTCAACTACAGTATGGGCTTAGTCATAGGATTGATAATGAAGCCCATGCTGTGGGCAAAAGTCAGCCTCTCGAGTCACATCTATGTCTACTGGATTTTCTCTGGTGTCAACAAAGCTGTTTGTGATTCAAGCTAAAAAGTACAGCAAAAAAGATTGTTTTATAATTTGGTTGTTTGATCATGGAAAAAATAAATAAAATTCTGGTTGGCGGATTAGTGTGGTTAAAAGCTATGAAATTGCTGAGAACTAGATGCATGAAGCATATGTTGAGATTCTGACACCAATGTGTCTAGCTAATCTCAATCACAATGTATTTTTCTTAATTTTTTTAATTGTTTTTTTTATGTTGTTTTTAGGAGCAAGAAAAATATGAAAATGAAGAGAAAGCAAACAGATCAGCTTGGAAAAAAACTATTTTGAATAATCAGCAAAAGTAAGATTAAAGTATATCATACAAAGTTTTGTATGATACCACCAATGCAATATGTATGTACATGCATATCCTATTGGAGTCTCATGTATCAGCAAATCCGTGATCTCTTTAGGCTTAGGCTTAGACCATCACCCAATACTGGCAAATGCTCTGTCACACAGGTAGAGGTACCCTGCAACCTGCCTAACAAGGAGTTGAAGTGCTGCTGCCAAAATGCCTCACATCCTACCCTACTAAATATGGGGTAGGCAAGTACACATCCAACACAATAACCTGTCTCCTAATTCAGTTGTGCCCCCCTGCCTTCCAGACTGACAGTTATGACCTTTTAAATTGTTCGGAATGGGGGGACTTGCATAATTAAGAGTGAGAAATGGGACTTTTCTGGTGCTTGTTATTGGGTTCTTGCATTAAGGAAACCGTCTCCGAAGTGCTTTAGGGACATTGTGATTTGAAATAAAAAGTGATAGTGATCATGTTTTGCATTCAAGAATCGATCAGACTTGAGGATAATAGAAATACAGCAAGTATCTTAAATTTCATTACTGTAACTGGAGAATTTTTTTGGGATATCCTAGCATTTTTGTTTCCAGCTATATAATGGTAACCAAGAGTCATTCGTAAAGTTTAATAAAAGCAAAAGTACTATTTTATTAGAATATACATAACATATAGCAGAATAACATGCAGCTGTATGTCAAAAAAAAAAAAAAAAGTGGTGTTATTAGGGTCAGATTATTTGATTTTGGCACAGAGATTGGGGCACAGGGTTTTCCAGCACTGCTTTGGTGCCCTGTAAATAGGCACAAAAGCTTCTGATGTTTTGTGATAATATTACTGCTGGTAATGCTGTGGTAATAGTCATCTGTGCGATAATATAGTGTTTTTGTTTTACTCTGGTAGCAACTGTGGCTGAAGGATTGTGTATAGAAGATTGTATGATTTTTTTTTTTTATTATAATTATTGGTTGAACTAGATGGACTTGTCTTTTTTTTCTGTTTTAATAGTTTTTATTCCGTTTTAAAAGTGGTTATTATGCAAAAGTTCTGCCCACACAGGGGCTAGGGGCTAGCATTGAAGTTGGAACTGGTATTAGCTCATAAGAAGGGCAAAAATTAAGCGACATAAACAAAAAATTAGAGCTAACACAACAGTAGTAAATTGAAGTGTGAATGATACCGCCAGGATACAGGGGTCCCAGAGAAGTTCCCCATAACTAGGCCCATCAAAACCCAGAAGGTGGTGCAATGTACAGCCAAAACTGAACCAACAAAGATAGAGGGGCATAAAACAGAAGAAAGTTAGGCAGAAAGGTGAAGCTAAAGAGAGGGAGGTCGCTCACCTACCGAGTAGGGAGACTTGTGCCTTTTTTTCAACAGTAACTATGTGTGATCATGGTAAGTTTACTGTTGGTGTTCCGGATAAGAGTCCTGTTAAGGCCTACATTTTTTTTGTTTTTTTTTATGAGTTTTGGGTAATTATTTTAAATTGTGATCATTTAGTTATTTTGGTCTTGCTCCTCTTCTGTGTACCATCCAATGAACATATGAATTTGCATCAGACAAAAAAGTTTTGGCGAGTAGTAAGAGAGCCTTTTTTTACAATGAGTACCTACATAAAAATGTATTCAATGAGTAGAAAGAATCTCCACATATTGTGAATTGTAACTACTTTCAGGTTAAATATGAATATTTTTTTGTGAATATTGTGTTGACATTACCTTCAGATAATCATTTCTAGTTTTAGATTGTAAATTTGTAGATTGTTTTAGATTGTAAATTTATATGTATATGTATATTGCATTTTTGATTTTTGTTTTTTTAGACACAAGGTATTTTGATTTTGTTTTGACAATCACTTTGAAGACCTCCATTATATTTGTGTTTTGACAGGCTTTTTCAGCGCTTAGAAACAAAACTGAAGGACATTTCCAAAATTGCTGGTGATGTAACTCAAAGCGTGTCTTTGTCACAAGGAATGGAACGAAAGAATGTTATACAGCATATTCGCAATATGTACAAAATGGATTTAAGTGCAAGCCGACATTGGCAGGAACTTGTTCAGCAGCTAACTCATGACAGGTTAGTTTAATCATTTGCAATGCAGGTGCTTTTTTCTAATTTTAGAAGTCGTAAAAATTGACTCTTGCATATATTTATTAGAAATAGAGGAACAAGTAAATAAAACTGTTCCTGCAACAAAGAAGGTAATTACTTATGTTTCCCTGCCTACAATATTGAATGCCACTGTGATGAAAAGAAATCGGCCTTCAAAGTCTCGTCACAAGCCAGCACTTTCAGGAAGTGTTATGTTGGCGATGAACCATTGGAGTTGTCCCCCCAAAGTTCCCTGCATGCTTAAATATTCTGCAGCCCTGACTCCACTATCACTGCGGTGTGATTTCTTCCTGCAGATGCGCTGTCTAATGTTTTTAGGCCACATATGAGCAAATTGCAGTAACTGTTACCCAGTGAAAATTATCTTACTTTGGACTCTACAATCTCAAATACAGTAATGTGTATTATGCTGTTGAGAACATTTAAAGCTGAGCTCCAGGCTCAACTACTTTATATATATATCCCTCAGCTTCAAAGGATATAAACCCACTTTGTGTGCGTTAAATGCCTTTGCAAACCTAGTTATTACTTTCTACTTGTAGCTGGGACATCATCACTATACTGCACATAGCCTGTGCTGAAACCATAGCTATGGGAGGGATCCAGTAGGTCTACTCACTACAGGCTTCGTGAAAAAGCTGGAAAAAGAAGGTGGAAACAAGACGAGTCACCCTGCATGAGGAGAGAATGCCTAGCAGTGAATGGTCTTTATTACAGGAATTTCCTGCACAAAGGCAGAATTTCATGCTGGATTACTGCAGAGATCTAAAAAAATACGCAGAGCATACCAAAATTCAAGTAAAAATACACGTGACTTTTACCTTTCCCAGGGGTTTAGATTAAAAAAATGTAAAGCGTTCAAAACTCTCGCCTAAACTTTTCATTAGATTTATTCTTGAAGGTAAATGGTTAAAGTAGTAATAAACCTAAAAGCAATTATTTATTGTATTGAAGCTTATCAATCCTTAGATATGGCATCTTTCAATTTCTTTTTTAGGCTTTCTTTTATTTTTACCTGGTGATTTAGCCAGTAAGTCTTTTCTACTGAACTATCTATTCTGCAGATGCATGCAGCAGTTAGAGAGTTGAGACAGACTATTTACCACTGACAGGGGCGCTTCCAATGATCAGCTTTTATTTATGAAACACACAGAGAAGGAGAGCGCACAGCTACTCGAGTATAATACAGTTTTTAGAAAATGTTGCACTCACAAGAGTAGGAAGATTCTCGCATTTACACCAACATATATGCCTCTTCTCCCGCCCTTTGTAGCTTGATGGAATCCAGAACCCAATGGGTGATTAAGTTGTTTCTCCAAAAGGAGTCCATGCCTCCGAAACATGTAGTTGTGGCAACCGTCCGCCCGCCATAGGAGACGATTCACCTGTACCAACTCCCTTTCTCAGCTGCAAGTGACGCAACTCTGGCTGGTCCGTGCGCATGTGCGGCTTTCTGTACCGGATAGCACGAAACTGTAGTGAGATTCAGAGGCTTGGAGAAACAACAATCACTCAATGGTATTGTCTCGTGCTCTTATTCAGAGGTTAGGCACCCTAATACAGAAGGCGTGTTACTGGCCAGATCACCAGGTGGAAACGGAGGGAGGGAAAACGCATAAAAAATGTGACCACATTTAATGATTTGGTATGCTGCAATATATCACATTTTTGGTTTGTGTGTGCAATGCTACAATCTGTTATATTATAATGCCCATTTATGGGAAATTACATTTCACTGAATGGGGTGTAGTCTTTTTGGGAACTGAGATACTAGTTCCCTATCAGGTTTGCTTTACTTGTAATTGATAGCACATGGTAGTGAGCAGATTTTAAAGCCGGTGTTGAAATGAATATGCTCACTGACCTGCACTGTCAATCAAAATTGTGCCTTTTTGGTAAAATTGTGTAAATTGAAGGTATGCCAAACTGTAAAATAAGCTACTTTAAAAAAATCTGGAGTTTATAATTTTTTACTTGGTTAACCCCCCCAAAACGTATATAGTTTATGAAAGCACAGGACCGATAGAATGAAAGATGGTAATACTGATTTTGTAGGTCCTGCGCTGGTTTGTGAATATACTGTATTAAAATATGTTTGAATAAATATGTACTAAAATCATTATTACCACTCTGACACAGCATCATTTAGAAAATGCCTTCTAAATTACCAATAAATATAAAAGCTAAAAATGGTATTGTGTTAATAAATAAAAAATATTTGCAAACAATTGTGCAATTGTGAAAATTTAAAGTACGCGAGGTACAGTGGAGACAGCGAACTGTGCAGGGGACACAGAACGGCTTGCTGGTCCCCGCTTGTTATTCCTCCCCTCTGGGTACTGGCTGCTTTCTCCAGCACAGCCTGCTGTCTCCCCTGCTGCCGGTAAGCAAAAAAACAGGTTAGGAAAGATAGGGGGATGGGGGGGTGGGTTAGAGGGCACAGGGATAATCTGGGTGTGCAGGAACGAAGCCTGTCACTTTAACAGTTTTCCAAAACTGTCACATTCAAGGCATGTCATGAATGATAAGTGTCAGAGATGATTGTCAGAGGTGCTTGTGTTTTTAGCCAAACTGTCAAGCTATCAAATAGCTGGTATCATAACTGATTAACTACAGATCAAGTGGAGGCTAAGATGGCAATTGTGAAACGTAGAAGGGTTTAGTTCCACATTAATGTATAATAATGGTAGACAATGAGAGAGAAAAAAAAATACACACTAAAGCCTCGTACATACGATCGGATTTTACGCTGGGAATTGTGTGATGACAGACTGTTGGCGGAAAATCTGACAGTTTGTACGCTCCATCGGACAATTGTTATCTAGTTTTCCATGGAAAATGTTGAATGGCAGGCTTATAAATGTTCCGTAAACAAATTTCTGTTGTCAGATTTTCCTATTGTGTACACTAGTCAGTGAGACAAAAGTCCAACGTACAAACAAGTATGCTAGGAATCAATGCTCACCAAACAAAACATTAGCAGAAGGTGCCTCAAAGGGTGGTGCTAAAGAGCTGAAAAGCCACGTAGTACGTCTCTACATTCGTATATGTTGGCCGACAATTTGTGCTGTTTGTAGGCAAGACACGTTCGTGGCCAACGCCCTTTGGACAAAAGTCTGACGTTTCGTCTGCGGAAAATCCAATTATGTGTACGGGGCTTAACACACAAACTAACACACTAGGGAGAGATATACAATTCATATCTTTTAGTTGAAATCTTTCTCCACCCCCTACCCCACACCCCTGATGCCAGCTCAGCAGCAGTAATAAAACTAAGGGCCTGTCACGGTTTCTAAACCATGTCTAACCTTTCCAACCAGGTGCTCCACAAGCTCATGTGCATTAACATGCACATACCTGTGTACAGTTATGGCCCTATGCAGTGGGCAGCAAGCTGTATTATGCACATACGCAGATCTCTGGACATGGTTGTACACGCAACCTTTCTGGCAAATACAGACATTACTGTCTGGTAAATTTGCAGCACAAAGGATTAATACAGGAGATTTAATAAAGTGAGCTAGGCTTTGACCATTTAAGTATTAAACATTTTTAACAAACAGTAAATGAGCTTTAAAGGCCAAGTTCACCTTTTGGAACATGTTAGGTTTTCCACCCATATTTAGGGTGGAACATGTAACTTGTTCCAGCTGCTGACGCCAGTTTACCCTCACCCCTCCTCAGTGTGACAGCTGGTTAGAGATCTTCTCCCCACAGCTGCTATCACAATTTAAAAACTGTATGGATGTATGGGGCTCCGCCCACAGTCACCTCATTCATTTAGTTTCCTGTGAACTAATGAACCATCACTACCGTCAGCCACCACGACTACCAGCTTGTAGTTCTGAATGAACTGTGAGGGTGCTGATTAAACATGGCTGACAAGGATGGATCTAATGAAAGACTGGAGCAGCTAAAATGATATAGGGATTATACCTACATTCTCAGCTAAACAAATCCACACCGCTCCAGGCATGCAATCCCAAAACAACCTACCAAACTCTAAGGCATACAGGTGCTGGCTCTGCAAGACGTGATGAACAATCAAGAAAATGCTGATCGGCCACTCTCTGATGCAACACCTTTATTGTGCAGAATCAATAAAATCCAAACTGTCAATCCATATGTCACAGAGGTACAGGAACCAAACAGCTGACATGTTTCAAACTATTAGAAGGTGCTTAATCATAGATGAATAACACAATCTGTTCGTTCAATATATAGTGATATAGGACCAACCAAAATTAGACTCTATTTGGGTCCCTCGAATAAGCAATCAGGTGTGAGTGAAGACACGTGGGAAAAAACATTGAGGAAGTAGTACACCAGATCTGAATGACCACTAATTCCTCATAGATATCGAGAGACTTCCCAAATCAATCAAATACAATACAATAAAACATAAACGTTATGTACATAATAAAAACACATACACTGAAACATATTATTTGATTTGTGCTTTCTATAACCACTGACCACCAGAGGACAATTATAATTATTAAACTGATACAGTAAATCAAATTGTCCAACACTCTCCGAAATGTCAGTGGTATATCGAGGACCCTTCATAGCATTTCAATTTTGTTTATAGCAGTTTAGCATCTGTTCCTCTTTGATTGTAGATAAATAGAATCACTTTATTTTTTCTGTTCTTAGTGAGCTTCGGCTTAATGGCACTTCATTTCTTCCTCTTGTGCTATGTAGGGTTCTCTCTATAACTCATTCCGGAGAGTGTTGTACGATTTCATTTACTGTATCAACCACTGGGGCATTTTGTATGTTAATGCAGGGAATGCATTAGGGTAAAACATGTCCTGCCTTTAGAACTACCGTCATTTAAAAATTTATTTTTTATTGAAGGGCAAGTGCATTCTCATATAAAGTGCACTTCCCCTCACCTAACCAATTCCAACTTCCCTCTCCACAAATGTTAGTGGCCTCCTGGTAGTGGTTCTAGCCTTTATGCTGGAACACTGCATAGCTGTAAATGTGCCCTATATTACCAAAAGTATTGGGGCACCTGTCTTTACACGTACATGAACTTAAATGGCATCCCAGTCTTAGTCCGTAGGGTTCAATATTAAGTTGGCCCACCTGTTGCAGCTATAAGAGCTTCAACTCCTCTGGGAAGGCTGTCCACAAGGTTTAAGAGTGTCTATGGGAATGTTTGACCATTCTATCAGAAGCGCATTTGTGAGGTTGGGCGCTGATGTGGATGAGAAGCCCTGTCTCGCAGTCTATGCTCTGATTCATCCCAAAGGTGTTCTATCGGGTTGAGGTCAGGATTCTGTGCAAGCTAGCCAAGTTTCTCCACCTCATGTTCGCTCATTCATGTCTTTGTGGACCTTGCTTTGTGCACTGGTCCAAATCATTTGCTGGAAAGGGGATTATGGTTTGGGGTTGTTTTTCAGGGGTGTGGCTTGGGCCCTTCGTTCCAGTGGCATGGAATTGTTAAGGCGTCAGCATACCATGACATTTTAGACAATTCCATGCTCCCAACTTTGTGGGAACAGTTTGGAGATGGCCCCTTCCTGTTACATAGTAGGTTAGGCGAAAAAGAAAAAAGTCCATCAAGTCCAACCTCTGTGTGTGATTATATTTCAGTATTACATTGCATATCCCTGTATGTTGTGGTCATTCAGGTGCTTATCTTATCTTTCTTTAAACTATCAATGCCCCCCACTGAGATCACCGCCTGTGCAAGGGAATTCCACATCCTTGCCACACTTACAGTGAAGAACCCTCTAAGTACTTTAAGGTAATCCTTTTTTCTTTTAATTTAATGAGCAGCCACAAGTCTTGTTAAACTCCCTTCTGTGCAAATGTTTTATCCCTTTTGTGGGGTCACCAGTATGATATTTGTATATTGAAATCATATGCCCTCTCAAGCATCTCTTCTCCAGAGAGAATCCCAACCTTTCCTTATAATTATTGGGTTGCTGGTTCGAATCATCAATCCAATCATGACAATACCTGCCTGGAGTTTGCATGTTCTCCCTGTGCTTGTGTGGGTTTCCTCCAGGTACTCCAGTTTCCTCTCACACTCCAAGACACTCCAATTGGCCCTAGTATATGAATGGGGACCTTGGATTGTAGGCTCCTTGAGGATAGGGACTGATGTGAGTGTGCAATGTACAGGGATAGGGACAATTGTAGACACTCAGGTTGAACTGGATGGACTGGTGTCTTTATTCAACCTTACTATGTAGCTACTATCCTCCTGACCCTTTATTATCTTTGTTGCCCCCCTTTGTACTCACTCCATTTCCAGTACATCCTTCCTGACGACTGGTGCCCAGAACTGGACAGCATACTCTAGGTGCGGCCGGACCAGAGTCTTGTAGAGCGGGAGAATTATCGTTTCAGCTCTGGAGTTAATCCTCTTTTTAATGCATGCCAATATTCTGTTTGCTTTGTTAGCAGCAGCTTGGCATTGCATGCCATTGCTGAGCCTATCCTCTACTAGGACCCCCTGGTCCTTTTCCATCCTAGATTCCCCCAGAGGTCCCCCCCAGTGTATAGACTGCATTCATATTTTTGCCACCCAAATGCATTATTTTACATTTTTCTACATTGAACCTCATTTGCCATGTAGTTGCCCACCCCATTAATTCAGATCTTTTTGCAAGGTTTCCACATCCTGTGGAGAAGTTATTGCCCTGCTTTGCTTGGTATCATCCGCAAATACTGAACTGTTTACCCCTTCCTATGAACAAATTAAGCAGGACTGGTCCCAGCACAGAACTCTGGGGGACCCCACTACCCACCCCTGACCATTCAGAGTACTCCCCATTTATCACCACTCTCTGAACTTGCCTTAGTAGCCAGTTTTCAATCCAGGTACTCACCCTATCGTCCATGCAAATGGAATTTATTTTGTACAGTAAACGTTTATGGGGAACTGTGTCAAATGCTTTTGTAAAATCCAGATACATCACGTCTACGGGCCTTCCTTTATCTAGATGGCAGCTCCCCTCCTCATAGAAGGATAATAGATTGGTTTGGCAAGAACGATTCTTCATAAATCAAGGCTGATTACTGCTAATGATACCGTTCTCATTACTAAAATATTGTACATAGTTCCTTATCATACCCTCCAAGAGTTTATATATTGATGTTAGGCTAACTGGTCTGTAATTCCCAGGGATGTATTTTGGGCCCTTTTTAAATATTGGTGCTACATTGGCTTTTTTCCAATCAGTTGGTACCCTGACAGTTACTAGACTGTCAGTAAAAATTAGGAACAATGGTCTGGCAATTACTTGACCGAGTTCCCCAAGTACCCTCGGGTGCAAGCCATCTGGTCCCAGTGATTTATTAATGTTAAGTTTCCCAAGTCTAATTTTAATTCTGTCCTCTGTTAACCATGGAGGTACACTGCAGTTTTGGTTACTGAAGCCACCCCCCCCCCCCCCCCCCCCCCAGATTCCCTCTTCAAAACTGAGGAGAAGAATAAATTCAATACCTTGGCCATCACCCCATTCTTTGTATCCAGATGTCCTTCCTCATTCTCTATGGGGCCAATATGGTCTGTCCTCCCTCTTTTACTGTTTACATACTTAAAGAATTTCTTGATTTTTATTTTTTTTGCTCTCCTCCGCTCTGTGTCTTTAATGTTCTATGTAGACGTCCTTATTGCACCCTTACATTGCTTGTTGCATTCTTTATAAAGTCTGAATGTTGACGATGATGATCCCTCAACCTTGTTTTTTTTTTTTTTTTTTTTTTTTTTTTTAAGGCCTTCTCGTTTGTTTTTATATGCATTTTTACATTGAAGTTAAGCCATCCAGGACTTTTGTTCACTCTTATAAATGTATTACCCAATGGGATGCATTGGCTACTGCCCTTACTTAATATGCTCTTAAAGCAAACCCATCTTTCCTCTGTGTTCGTTGTTCCTTAGATTTTATCTCAGCTAAAGTTGGCTCTTTTGAAATTCAGTGTCTTTTGTATTCCCATTGTTTCCTATTTGTGTGATTTTATACTGAAGCCAATTGACCTGTGATCGCTGTTGCCTAAATTGCCCTGTATTTTCACATCTGTGATCAGGTCTGTATTGTTTGTAATCAGTAGATCCAGTAACGCTTTATAGTTGGTGCGTCTACCATCTGACCCATAAAATTGTCCTGCAAGACATTTAAGAACTTGTGAGCCTTAGATGAATGTGTGATTCCCTCCGCTCTGTCTGGATAATTAAAATCCCCCATTATAACACTTCCCATCCTTTCTGCTAATCCGAATTGTGACTGGAGATCTGCCTCCCCTTCCTCCCTCAGGTTAGGGGGCCTATAGCATACTCCCAGTATTCTTTTCCCCCTAGCTTCATCCCTTTGGAGCTCTATCTATAAGGTTCCACCTCCTCCCTAGCTCCCTTAGTGATGTCATCTCTCACATTCACTTGTACATTATTCTTGATATATAAGCATATATATATATATATATATATATATATATATATATATATATATATGTTCCAACAAGACTTCACACCTGTGCACAAAGCAAGGTCCATAAAGAAACGGATGAGCAAGTTTGGGGTGGAGGAGCTTGACTGGTCCTGACCTCAACCCAATAGAACACCTTTGGCATGAATTAGAGCGGAGACTACGAGCCAGGTCTTTTCGCCCACATCAATGCCCGACTTCACAAATGCGCTTCTGGAAAAATGGTCAAACATTCCCATTGACACACCCCTAAAACTTGTGGACTGCCTTCCTAGAAGAGTTGAAGCTGTTATAGCTACAAAAGGTGGGCCAACTCAGTATTGAACCCTACGGATTAAGATTGGGATGCCATTAAAGTTCATCTGTTTGTAAAGGCAGGTGTCCCAATACTCTTGATATCTTTAGAAACGTCTATATGCTCTTTGGTGAGATTTCCCAGATTGACTGTCTCTAGAAAAGTAATCCCGACTTCCGGTTCCGGCGCCGCATGGAGTAGCTGTGCCTCTCACAGCTCCCGCAAACCGCCCTCCACATCGGCCTGAAAATCGGCGTTTTCCGCCCCAAACAGCCCCACCAGCCTTCTCCACGTCCCCGGCCACGGGATGGACCGGTTCCTCGAAAAAACCGGGCCGCGATCGTACGTGGCCGCCGCCGCGCGGCCGGCCCAGCCGCAAATCGAGGCCCCGGCTTCGGCCTACACGGATCCGGCCTGTGCGGCCCAGCCTGAGGAGACGTCGCCTGCTATGGAGGTAGGGGAACGGCCTGCTCATCCATCCAGCATTAGTGACTCTATACCACCACAGATCCAGGCCCCCCCTCCTCCAGCTAGCCCTGAATCATCTCCCTTCATCCAGCAGCCACACTTACCTCCACTGCCACGAGACCATCACACAGAACTCCTGGCACAGGCTGTGGCTGCTCTCCTCTCCCCTATGATCGCTGCATCAGTGGAGAAAGCTGTCAGCTCAGGTATGCAGAAAGTCCAAGCCCAGCTGGGGGAACATGCATCCAGACTGAATGAAGCAGAGCATCGCATATCCACCATTGAGGACGAGCTTTACCAGACGCAATCCCTGGAACATGCACATGACAGAACGAACAAATTTATCCTGGAAAAACTCGATGACCTCGAGAACAGGTCCAGGAGGAACAACCTGCGTTTCGTAGGTTTCCCTGAATCGCTCCATCAATCTGCCCTAATGGAAGTATGCGCTCGTCGCATCCCTGAAGCTCTGGGTCTGGGAGGCCCGTGTATCGTGGAGCGCGCTCACCGCATGGGGGCTTTCAACTCGGAACGCAAGTTACCGCGCCCGATCATAGCTAAATATCTCAACTACTCAGACAAAGCCGCCATACTGCAACAATACCGGCAAGCAAGATCCCTACAGATAGAAGGAGTCCGCATCCTGATCTTCGCCGACTATTCAGTAGATGTTTCTAAACGACGCAAAGCTTTCCAGCATGTTTGTGCAGAACTTCACCAACGGCAATTCAAATTCACATTGGCATTCCCGGCTACCCTACGGATCAAAACACCCTCCGGTGAACAACTGTCCTTTCAAGACCCGGAGGAAGCATCTGCCTACTTGAAATCGTCGCGCTCAGGATCCCTCCTCAGCCCCACACCTAAGGCCCCACCACTCAACCGGGCCCTGGATCAGAGGAGCCCGCGCAAGGACTCTCCCAAGCGCTTCAGGGCCTCGGGTCCAACTCATCATGGCCTTACCACACGCTGAGGGGCACGCACTGGCCCCGCTGCTTCCACACGCAAGTGTTCCTTTCTTTATGGCTCTGTTTGGCCTTCCTCCGTACCTGGTCAAGGTGTTCTGAACTTTGGACTCTCCCTCCTGGACAGTCCACACCTCACAGGTAATATCTGTTACTACTTGTTCAGACCTGTTGTTCTGTCTGCATACATCCTGAACTGACTCTTTGCTGACGAACTTTTTTTGTTATGTTCTATTTTAGTTGTATTTGTACCCTTCCTCAGTGGTTCATGGCTATAGAGGTATTTTGCTTAACATGGCAACTTATGTACACTAATTTGTGACATCTATATTTTCACTTTTGTACACATTCGTACCCTTTTCCCCCTGGGTTCTTTGTGCAGACCTGCGTCCATGTGCTGCTCTCCCACATGCCCTGCCGCTGCCTTTTACTCCATCTCTAAGGGGCGGAAGCCTCTGACATGATGCAGGGCTGGTTATGGGAACTGGTCTTCGCAGTGATCCCCATGCGGAAAAAAGAGAAGTTAGTTAGCGATTATGTTCATTTCTGCTTATCTTATCTTTGGCTACTGCGACAGTTTTATCCTTCCCCCCCTTCTCCTTTTCCTCTACCCGATAGGTTTTCTATTAGTACACGCATACTCATCACCCCCCTTTTTAGGGCTTTGCTCCCATGCTCCAGTATAAATAACTACTGCTCACTACACTTAACCACACACATCCGAATGATTTCACTACTAGCACACCATATCCCCATCCTAATCCCATCATGCTGCGAATAATTTCGTGGAATGTGAAGGGCCTTCGTTCCCCTGCTAAGAGAATGAAGGTTCTTCGCCATCTCAAACGGCTCAAAGCAGATATAGCTTTGCTTCAGGAGACACATCTTTCCTCAACCGATTTTGTTCGGATGAAGAAACTCTGGGTGGGGGCGGTGGCGGGCTCAGAAGCTCTCGGCCGCAAAGCGGGAGTCCTTATCCTTATTCATAAAAATCTCCCTGGTACCATACTGTCAACGGATACGGATACTCAGGGCAGATTGCTCTCTATTCGTATCCGCATTGGGACAAAAGAAATAGTGATATCTAACATATACGCCCCAAACAGTCCTACGAAACAATTCTTCACCACACTGACCACCTGGCTCCTGCGCTACCCCTCCTTACCTCAAGTCGTGGGGGGAGACTTTAATTCCGTAATACACCCACTAGCTGATAAATCTTCGAAACGACGACTTGACTCGTCCTCGACACCGACCAACACTACATTGTTAGCGGACACAATGGAATCCCTTCGTCTCCTTGACCTATGGCGCATGCACCACCCGACCGATAGGGAATTCTCCTTCTACTCCCATCCACACAACTTATTCACTAGAATTGACTACATATTTAGCTCACATGACCTTCTCCCCTTCATCCCAGACGCGGAGATACATGATATTGCTATCTCTGACCATGCTCCTATATCTATATCCCTAGAGACTCCTGATATTCATCCGAATCCCAAAATTTGGCGATTCCCAGCCTTCCTCCAGCACAACGCGGCCTTCCACACCTACATCACCAAAGAATGGCGTTTATACACACAAACTAATGCGGACCATGCGGACAACCCTAATCTGCTATGGGACGCAGGGAAAGCTTTCCTCCGAGGACGCATTATCTCTTATGCATCCTCCTTCAAAAAAAAATGCACATCTTAACTACACTACGGCCAGTACCAGACTCCATCAGGCTCAACGTACACTCTATACCCATGACACACCTGCAAACCGGGAAGCTTGGCGAATAGCCAAACAATCCTTTGAAACTTGGGCCGACACACTAGAATCGATTAAGAGAGCTCACTTTGATGCCACTCTCCACAAATTCGGGAACAAAGCCGGTAAACTGCTAGCCAGACTATGTAAAGGAACCTACCGCCCAACTATCATACCTGCTATCCGGGAGCCCGACGGCTCTATAACAACGTCGCAACAGGGCATAAATTCTGCCATGCTGCGCTACTATACGGCCTTGTATGCGGCCGACCCTATCGACGAGCAAACGGCAAACGAATTTATAGGCAAAGTAACCCTGACTCAAATATCCCCCTCACAACTAGACTCCCTAAATGCCCCCATATCTCTCGCGGAAATAACCAACACGATTCGGTCTCTAGCCTCTTCCAAAGCCCCTGGTCCAGATGGACTAACGGGCGAATTTTATAAATCCCTCAATTCACTCCTAGCACCCACACTTGAAAGGGTGTACCAACACATATGGACAGGGGGCCCCTATCTACCCACAGGCAACCAGGCGATAATAAAACTTCTAGAAAAAAAGGGGAAGGAACCTACAGAACCAGGCTCTTATAGGCCCATATCGCTCCTAAATCTCGATGTCAAGATTTTATCAAAAATCATAGCCACAAGGCTAGCTAACATCATCCCTTTTCTGATCCATCCTGCCCAGTCAGGCTTTGTGAAAGGCAGAACGGCGACGATCAACATCAGAAAGGTGATGATGGCACTAGAGCACGCTAGATGCAACCCGAACGGGGACTTTGCCATCATTACTCTTGATGCCGAAAAAGCTTTCGACAATGTTAGTTTTGAATGGCTGTCTCTGGTTCTGAACAAAATGGGTTTCACCGGCCCTTTCTTACATCTAATAAAATCTATGTATACCTCTCCGGCCGCCAGATTGGTTGCAGCTGGCCTGCTCTCAAATGAATTTCGCTTCCATAAGGGTACGAGACAAGGCTGCCCCTTATCCCCTCTCCTCTTTAATTTGGCCCTGGAACCACTATCTAGGTTTTTGTCCACGGTAGCCCCAATCCATGGCATTCCGATAGGCGAGCTACAACTAAAGACGTCTCTCTTTGCAGATGACGTCCTCATATTCTCCGCAAATCCTTCCGCAGATATGCCCACGATAAAGAACACATTTGATCTATTCCGAAAATGCTCCGGTTTACGCATAAACTATTCCAAGAGCGAGATACTGCCCCTCGGTTCCCTCCCACCTCCGGCCTGGTCTCACAATTCCATCTTCTCGATAGCTAAATCACACATCACTTATCTGGGTATTAAAATAGGGAAGCTTCCCTCCTCACTTTACCATCTGAATTATCCTCCCCTTTTAAACAAGCTCACTCAGGAACTTGAAAACTGGATGGATCTGCCCCTCTCGCTCCTGGGAAGATGTCACCTGATAAAAATGGTCAGTTTCGCACGCCTGCTATACCCTCTTCAAACGATACCTTTACTCATCAGACACAAAGATATTCAAATTTTAAACTCTGCAATATCAAAATTTCTTTGGCGAAACAAAAGACCGCGCATTGCCTTCTCGAAACTTCATCTTCCCAGGACCGAAGGCGGTATTAGTCTTCCGAACGTTAGACTATATAATTTAGCATGTCTCTTGAGGGTGAGTCTAGACTGGATTACCCAAAAATCCCAATGTTCAAACTTTCACTTGGAAACGGCAATGGTCCATCCCTATTCCCTTACTGCCCTTCTTCACTGCAAGTGGAAATCTCTAGCAACTCCGCATCAACACAACCTCCTGCTGAGGGACACTGCCATTGCCTGGAGGGAGGTAAGGAAAAGTCTCCGTCTCTCTCCCTTCATCTCTAAATTTCTTCCAATTCAAGGGAACCCAAATTTTACTCCAGGTTTGGAACGACAACGTTACGATGAATGGCGCCAAAAGGGTCTTGCTACATTTTTCTCCATGTGTGAGCCAGATTCCGGCAGGGTGCTGCCATTCAGCTCCCTAGCAGCAAAATTTTCTCTTCCGGATGCCTCAAACTTCCATTATCGCCAATGTGTCAGCTTTCTTCAAAAAACCTGCAGGACCGAATCCGTCAGATTCACTACATCGTTCATGGAAACTCTCATCCGGAATGACACCTGCAAAATTTCTGACATATACAAACCACTACTTTTGAAAATTACTCCATCCTTAGCCTCGTCATCAGTGCTGAATTGGGCGAAGGACTTTCCAGAGGAGGACATAGTAGACAAAATCCTGCAAGGCCTCAATTCTGTGTACAATCTGATCCCTAATGAATTATGGAGGGAAACCCAGCTAAAAAACGCCCACCGCGCCCATATTCCTTTTCTACCCACTCCCAACCATTCTTCGGCCTCTTCCTCCCCGTCACTGTGCCCAATGTGCCAACAACCCAAACCTTCTCTCGTACACCGGTTCTGGACTTGTAACTTTATTGCTACTTTCTGGGATCAAGTTCTGGCTTATATCTTCAGGATTACGCTGTTGAAACTCCCCAAGAATCCGCTCCTCCTCATCTTTGGGCATTGGGACTACACTCTACTTCCCTGGTCAACCGCCCCCAGCCCACCGGGAAAGGACTGGTCCCTGATCTGCCTCCTATTAGCCAGAAGGGCCATACTGGCCAACTGGACCTCCGCATCCACGCCCTCCATTTCACAGGTCGAAAGGGATCTCTTACAACTCCTTTTTCGGGACAAAATCAATGCCAACCTGGACCACCAGAAAGCCTCCAAACGCTTCCATGACAGATGGGACCTTTTTATTTCAATGCAACTCTCTCCACACGACCGTACGCTCCTTGATAAACACTCATTTGTGTACAAAGATCCTCATCAAACATGAACTCTTCCACTATTGGATGTCTTCCTTCAATGGAGTATTGGACCTAAGCCCACTATCCCCCCCCCCTCCCCCCCCCCCCCCTTCTCCCAGCCCCTCTCCTGTTTTTTTTTGCCATATTTGGTTAAGTTCCATGAGGTTAATTTTAGAGCCTCCGGGCTAGTTAGATCCATCCAGTTATAGTCTCCTCATGTCTGTCTCACCCTATGAGGGAGTGGATTAGCGTCCGCCCTCGTTCAAGTTTTTAAGTCTTTTGTTTTTCCTTTCTTTTCTTTTCTTTTACACGCCTTCAAGTTGATGAGAGTCTCGTCTTGTGTTATAGTCTACTTTGTACACTGTACTTATATAAACAAGAAAACACTTGTATCTGCTGATGATGATTTTATGTACTGTTATATCATTTTTTCAATAAAAATTTATTCAAAAAAAAAAGAAAAGTAATCCCTACTAATAACACGAGTGAGTACTCTTTTTCATTAATTTGGATGTCTGTAGGAAAGATTTTTAATGTCCCCTTTGGGTGAGGGTTAAAATACTCAATAAGTTGGTACTGATTTTGTTTCCAAATTTGATAAACTGTTTGATATTTTTTTTCTTTGCATTTTATTAAGGGCTGTGTGGTATGACCCAGAATCATACCCTACCTCTTATCAGCTTGATCCCACTGAGGGTCCAAATAGGGAGAGGCGACGTTTACAAAGGTGTTACCTAACCATTCCAAACAAATACATCCTCAAAGACAGACAAAAGAAAGATGGTAAGTTATTTGTTGTTCTCATTAAATTTCATCATAGTTAGAACATGTATATTTTTAGTATCCAATGTAAATTTTTCATTATCGTACAGTACAACAGGACACAGATTTCCATATTAATAATGAATAGGGTTAAATGCCACTCCAAGTGACTGGACACCAACCAAAGCTTTTAAGTTTTACTAAACCCACAATAGTAAAATCAGTCAGTATATGCAGTAAAGCAGCCCTAAAATTTTCCACTCGCCTACTCGCATTTTACAAGTGGAAAATGTATTCTGGCGAGCGTGGGCCACTTCTGAGAAGAGGGGCGAGTACCACTGGCAGGCGGGGTTGAATGGGAGCTGTTCTCTCAGCGATCCCCCTGTGGGAAGAGAGCGTGGAGGAAGAGGTGATCTGGCCTGATCAGAGCAGGGACTGCCCGCTGTAACAGCTTACATTTGAATTGCCGTCCACTCGCCATCACACACAGTCCCACTTCCTGACCCTGACCCGACACCTTTGACAGACCGAACACATCCTAACATTGGACTAGCTGCAATTATGGGCACTGGTCACGCTGCAGTGATGGGTACTGGTCATGCTGCAGTGATGGGCATGGGTCACACTGCATCGATGGGCATGGGTGACGTTGCGTTACTGGGCACGGGTCACGCTGCGTTGCTGGGCATGGGACACATTGCGTTGCTGGTCACAGGTCATGTTGCATTGATGGGCACTGGTGAGGCTGCATTGATTGCATTTATTTTTTAAACATTTAAGTGTCATTTCATGAGATAGTTTAGGAGGACGTGTGTAGGGGCAGGGTAGGGGTTGCATGGGGCAACTGGTGGCAAGTAACCATTAAGGCCTGGCTAGTAGCTCAGGACTTGAAATGTTAATGCAATTGTTAATTTTCTGCATTGTGTAAAAAGGTTGTTTGAACCTCTCGTCTTTGATTCCCCCTCCTTCCACTGTCTCCAAACCATCTCTGATAGACCAGAGCCTTGGGGGCACTCTGCACATGCTCAGTTTGGTGTGTATTGCTAGAGAGCTTTTTTTGTTTTTTTTCTTGGGAGGGTGTATGTGATCAGCATAGGGCCAATCAGCACTGTCCATTCAAAGTCTGGGCTCCTGCAGCCTCATAGGGCAATCAGAGAAGAAAGGAAACTTACAAGCTTTAACCAGTGCTCAGCCAGACACTGATAGAAGTCACAAGATTGTTATGTACTGCTGATAAGAAAAGGTATTTAGCAGTTTATATTTACTAAAACGATTGTATTTCCATGTTCTGTGTACTGTGGGAGACCAGATATAGTGAATGCAGGGTCCTGGGTTTAGAAACACTCACACACAGAACCTGCCACCATGCCAGCCCCAGTGTTTTCTTAGTGTTTTGCTAGTGTGCTTGGGGGATGGGTGTAGCCATGAGGAGAGACTGTATGATAGTATATTTTGTATTTTGAGATCTTCTATGAAAAAAAGATGTTGGCTACACCAAGCCACTATGGCAGAGGGTGTGAGCTTTCTCAAATCCATGATCCCCCTGGGCTTAGTACTGCGGGTACTGTAAACGGGACTTCTTATGACAATGGGAGTAGCAATAGCCAGTAATGCTGCACTGGACCTGGTTGGTTGACACACCTAGGTATGCGGTTCAATGTGTGAGTTGCTGCTTGTTTGCTTTACAGGTTTAAAGTTGTGGTCCCCTGCAGGGAAGCCTGTCCTCAATGACCCCTCCTTCTCCCAGGGATGGGGGGGGGGGGGCGGGGGAGAATTGTGCCATACTGGAGTGGGCAAAGTCTTGCGGAGTAAACCTCTGACTGGGGTGATTGGGTACAAACCCATTTAACAGGGTTATGCTGACCACCAAAGCAGGAGGATAGGAAGTGTGGGCTCCCTTTTAAAAGAGTTAATGGCACCGGAATCTCTGGACCGTCCTCTGGGCCATTCCCATTTATGTGGGAAGGCCCAATGGCTACTATGCATTTGTGTTCCAATATATTTTTTATTAATTTTTAAAAAAAATTCACAAACAAACTATACACAAACCAATAGAGTCATCCTGAATACATGTTGATAGATGAGATGTTAATTAATTGTATAATTACTAGCTTATAGAATAAACACATCCCAAAAAAAACCTCTCTATATTCAGGACAAAGAGAAAAAAAAAGAAAACCCCAGGGGAAAAAAATGGTGTCTCACATAATACAATTTACAGGTTCTTTCTTCAACTTATTACAGATTTGAAACAAAGTTGAAATATATACGGTATGTTCTAAAAAAAATAGTCTTAAGAGTTAAAAAAAAATAAAAAATTCCAAGAACTTTGATGAATCTTTAACTGTTATCCAGGTCTGCCTCACCCCATTAAACTTCTGTATGTTATCATTATTTTCAGCTACCAATATCTCCATATGCATAATACCATTAAGAGTCTCAATCCACTCCGGAATTGAAGGAGCAGTAGAGGTTTTCCAGTATCTGGGTATCATTTGCCTAAAGCTGAGAGAAAAAAAAAAATGTTTTTGTTTGATATTGATTGAGGTAAAAGAGAAAAGTGATCTACTTCAACGAGTTGATTGATTCACCCGTAGCATAATTGTATAAGCCAATTACTTGATCCCATAATTTGTAAATAGGGGGACAAGCCCACCAAAGATGAGATACGTTACCTATGGCAACATTGCAACGCCAGCATATATCTGGTTGTGAAGGAAAAATTTGATTTAAATTAACTGGAGTACGATACCATCTAGATAGCAGTTTAAAATTGCGCTCTTGAGTATCAAAAGCTATTGAAAGTTTATGAGTATTGATAAAAAATGTGATCCCAATCTTCCTCTCGTATTAATCTATTTAGCTCCATCTCCCATTTGGAGAAAATTTACAAATGGCTTAAAGGGATCTTCCAAAATCATATGCCTAATCTGAGGCCAGTAGAATTTGTCCCAGGTTAGAATAGCATTTGAATGCACACCAATAGATAAAGAATGATTGTCTATTAAAGAAATGAGTGGAGCTGGGAGCCAGCTCGCCAAGGCCCAGAAGACCGTAAGCCTATATCTTTGAAACAGAACCACAAGGCAGCTTTAGGATTAGCAATGGAGATGAGCCGATTTCCAATTGAACCCATTGTTTATCGTCTGGGTGATGGAACCAATCTACGAGAGAATATAGCTGCTTTATAATACCACTCAAAATCTGGCAAAGCTGCTCCTCCACGATTTTTAGATCGGCAAAGTGTTTTCCAGTTAATTTGAGGTTTGATATTTTTCCAAACAAACTGAGATAGCAAACTTCAGTTTTTTTTTTTTTTTTGTTTCTTTTTATGTTTTAGGTAATTTAATGGGTAAGGTTTGGAATAAATATAGGTACTTGGGGAGAGTATCCATCTTAATAAAATTAATATGGCCAAACCATGATAAAGAAAGCTTCGACCATGATAAAAATTCGGTTTGTGTTCATAAATAGAAGTGGGAGAAAATTTAGCTCGTAAACCATTGTAAGATCTGTTGGAATTTTAACTCCTAAATAGTCCACTGCTACTTCTTGCCAGTGAAAAGGAAATAATGCTACCAATGAAGAAACCTCGTCTCTAGGTAATGAGGTATTTAATAAGTCCGATTTCGTTAGATTTATCATGAAGTTGCTTAGATATCCAAATAGATTGATTTCTTTTAAAACTTAGGGAATACTTACTCTTGGTGATATTATATAAAGTAAGACATCATCAGCATAAAGTGAAGTTTTATAATCTATCTCGTTAATAATAATACCATGAATAGAAGGATTATTACGTATAGCTATTGCTAAATGTTCCATTCTGATCAAAAGTGATGGAGATGACGGACAACCCTGATGGGTACCATTAATAATCTTAGATATATTTGAGAAAGTACCATTTATTCGTACCTGAGCAGAGGGAGTTGTATATAGCGCCATGATCTTATTAAATTATCCATCAGATCAATCTGGCGAAGCGAGTAAAATAAAAATCCAATTTAAGCGATCAAATGCCTTTTCAGAATCAGTTGAAAGCAGGCAGGCTGGAATATGTTGTTTCTGTGCCAAGGAAATTAATGAGAGTGTCTTACTAGTGTTATCTCGAGTCTCTATTGACCTCACAAAGCCAGTTTGATCTGTATGAATTATTTGAGGTAATAGGGGTTGAAGTCTATTAGCATAGAGCTTTGTCTTGATTCAGCAATGAGATAAAGTGATAGCTATTTGGGTTTGTTTCGTCTTTCCCAGGTTTCAGAATAACCAAAATATAAGCTTTTAATGTTTCAGGTGGGAAAAGTTGAGATTTTTAAATTGAATTGAACACATGTAAAAGAATTGGGGAAAAATCTGATGCAAAAATGTTATAGAACCGGCTAGAAAACCTGTCTGGCCCTGGGGCTTTACCAATCTTAGGGGACTTAATAACTCTTAGCAGTTCCTCAGAAGTAAAAGAAACCTATAGGGAAGAGCTAGTAGCGAAGTCAAAATCTGGGAGAGTTGTTTCTTCCATATATGAAATCATTTTTTTCTACCTCTATGGAAGAATAATCAGTTTCAGAGTTAGTTTGTGAAATATTATATAGTGAAGTAGTAATAATTGCAAAAAGTCTCTGCAATATCTGAATTGGCATATACTAGTCCTTTACCAGGAGCATGTCGTTTCAAAACAGATGATGATGTTTTAGAGTGAAGAGATTGTGCCAAAAAGCAACCACTTTTGTTATTATATTCATAGGACATCCTCAATGTTTTATCCCAAACTCTTAAAGGCTGCTGATCAAGTAAATGCAGAAGTTGACGTCTAGTGTTAGCAAGTTCGATTCTAACCTTATCGCTATTGCTACTTTTATGAATTACTTCCAATTCAGAATTTTTTTTTTTAATGAAGCTAAGTATTCCTCAGTTGTAATATTCTTTCATTTAGAACCATGCAATATAAATATTCCCCTCAAGATGCATTTTAAAGCCTCCCATTTAATTAGCGGTGCAGTATTATCCGATTTATGGTCTTCAATAAAATACATTATAGCTTTTTTAATATCAGTTACACATAGAGGATCTGCTAATAGATTATCATTTAGTTGCCAGGATCCATTCCTGGCAGCCAATTCTGCTAAATTAAAATGACAGATAACAGGTGAACGATCTGACCATATTTTAGGTTTTATACTAATTGTCGGAGTAGCATCTAGTAATGTTTGTGATACAAAAATATAATCCAACCTACTGTGTGTTTTATGTACTGAGGAGAAAAAAATATAATCTTTCTCAGAAGGGTGTAATATACACCATAAATCAAAAAGTTTCATTGTGGATTGTTTCTGCTTTAATCTGCGAAGAGCTGAGAGCGAAATATGGGTTTTTCCTGAGGATGAGTCCATTTGAGGATCAAAAACCAGATTGAAATCACCTCCCAGAATATCACCCTCAGCAAAGCTTTCGAGAATACGTATAGATTTAAGATCTTCAGAGATTTGGGCCGTGTTAGGGAGATATACATTAGCTAACGTGTATATTTTATTTTCATTTTTAATTTTTACAAATAAATATCTACATAAAGAATCTGATTTAGAATCTAAGACTTGACATTTCATATTCTTGTGTATAGCGATTGATACTCCTTTGTATTTTGCATATGGATTTGTACTATGGAGCCAAGTAATATAATATTTATTTTAACATGTTTGAATAGCGTCCGCACGAAAATGTTTCTTGAAAAGACACTATATCAATTTTGTCTTTATTAAGGTAGTGGAAAATTTGCAAACATTTATTAGGGTGACTGAGACCCTTCACGTTAAAGGAACATATTGAAAATAACATAGAAGAAAATAGTTATTTTTACTGTTTCCATTAAGCGACAACAACCCAAGAAAGAAAAAAAAGGGAAAATTGGGGGGGAAAAGCAGTTATAAAATACGAGAAATGCAATGTGTCTTGGATGTCTCTGAATATTCTCAGAGAACAAAAATCTAACAGGCAATATAGCCAATTCCTAGAAATTGGGAAACCTAATGTAGGGTGTAGTCGAGGTAGGCAGGGATAGAGGTGTGTACCATCCAGACATTTAGATCGGTGTTGAGAGGGAGATGAAGAAAAGAGGAAAAAAAGGGGGTGACGGGAAAAAGAGGGGTTGAGAAGGGAAGAGGGAGGCAGTAAGAGGGAAGCAGGAATGGGGGAAGAGATAAGGAGAGGGAAAGAAAGTAAAAGAAAAGAGAGAAGATGGGAAAAAAAAGGGGGGCATTACATTAAGGCTCTTCAAGATATACCAGCATAGATATCAAGATATATTCTAATAAAATTCCTATAATCTTATTAACTAAGATTCCTCGTGCCATTACAGTTTTCTACGTACAATGATTAGTCTTAAATATATATATATATATATATATATATATATATATATATGCTCCTGCCTTCCATAAAAATAAAAAAAAAGAGAAACTGATATTTTTGGCAAAACTCCCTTTGATTATCTTCTTTCTTTAATATCTAGCCAAATCATCTCCTAATCTGTAACGTAATAAATAAAAACATAGAAAAGTGCAGCGCAATAAATAAAAACATATTCACTTAAAAAAAAAATCCAAAACACTATACAAAGAAACCCAATAGAGAGCAAGCAAAAAACTTGTCACTGAATGAATGCAGTCCATACAGTTCATAAGCTGATGACAGGCTGGATACTGCTATGAGAAAACACCAGGTGCATGCCTCACTTCGTATTATAACATCTCTGTGGTAATGCCTCCACCAAGTAGATAAGGTATTCTTACCAAATATGTAGGACCACTGAATGAACAAATGGTCAGAAAGGCTTGTTTGCACTCGTAAGTGAAGGCGATGCTCCAATCCGAACAGCTGGGATAGTAAAGTGCTTCCAATATTGCCCCACAGCATACAGTACTTAAAAAGCAGCAGTAACAAAGTGACAAGTGCAAAAAACTCCAGGTGATATGCGGGTGACGACCATGATCAGTAGCTCCTCCCCCGTATGTACGTTATGTCCGAATGGTCTTCGTCAGCAGTGGGTAGCGCTATTGTGTCACCCAGCAATACCTATATAGCAGCATCTTTAATCCTTTTTTCATGTTGTTTACGTGCTCCCCAATGCGAATACTAAGCGGTCTCGAGGTTCTACCCACGTATGGTAAACCGCAATTGCACTTGTTTTATTGGCTCTTAGTGCAGCGATGATATAAAACAAACATTTTTTATTTACTAATTTTTATTCAGATGGTCGCGGCTTTTGTACGTCCATGTATATGGTTTTTATATGCAAATTATTATTATCGTTTTATATAGCGCCAACAGTTTACGCAACGCTTTACAATGTATAGGGGGGACAACACAATTACAGTACAATACAAAAGGTACAGGAGGGCCCTGCTCATAGAGCTTACATTCTAAAGGGAGGGGGTGGTGGTACAAAAGGTAATAGCTGCAGAGAATGATTTGATGGGGTGGCTCAGGGACAGTTGGGTGTGGGATAGGCTTCCCTGAATAAATGAGTTTTCAGGTAACTCTTAAAGGTGGACAGGGTAGGGGCTGAGCGGACAGACTGGGGCAGGGAGTTCCAGAGGATGGGAGAGGCTCTAGAGAAGTCTTGAAGGCGAGCATGAGAGGAGGTAACAAGGGAGCTAGAAAGCAGGAGGTCCTCAGAGGAGCGCAGGGGATGATTTGGGCGATATCTGCAGATGAGGTTGGTGATGTAGATGGGGCGAGGTTGTGGATGGCCTTGTATGTTATGGTTAGCATTTTGATTTTTACACGGTGGGGTAGGGGAAGCCAGTAAAGGGATTGGCAGAGAGGGGCAGCAGTCACGGAACGATTAGTGAGGTGTATTAGTCTAGAAGCAGCATTCATAATAGACTGAAGGGGGGATAGCTTGCTTAAGGGTAGGCCATTAAGGAGAGCATTGCAATAGTCAAGGCGGGAAATAATCAAGGAGTGAACGAGTTGCTTTGTGGTGTCATTAGTCAGAAAGGGTCAAATTCTGGAGATGTTACGGTGGTGAAGGCGGCAGGATTTAGCCAGTGATTGGATATGGCAGCTGAAGGAGAGGTCAGAGTCAAGGATTACACCCAGGACCCTGGCATGTGTGGAGGGACCATTGGTTGGGTTGTTGATATTAATGGTAAAGTCACGGGGGGGGTCGTGAAGGAGGAAATAGAACAAGCTCAGTTTTAGAAAGATTGAGTTTGAGGAAGTGGTGTGACATCCATACTGATATGTCATTCAGTAAGTTGGAGATCTGTGAGGAGATTGAGGGGTTGAGTTGAGGAGTGGAGAGATAGATCTGGGTGTCATTGGCATAGAGGTGGTATTGGAAACCATGGAAGTTTATCAACTGGCCCTAGGAAGAGGTATAGAGAGAGAATAGGAGGGGCCCAAGAACAGAACCTTGGGGTACCCCAATAGAAAGAGGAAAGGGAGCAGAGGAGATGGAGTTGTAAGCAACACTGAAAGTGCACTGAGATAGGTAGGAGGAAAACCAGGATAAAGCAGAATCGCAGAGGCCAAGGGAGCATAATTTGCTGCGGAGGAGCAGGTGGTCAACTGTGTCAAAGGCAGCAGAGAGAGCAAATACATCTATATGTTTTTATAATGTTTTGGTTCATGAATTTTGTATAAAAATGTCCTGTGAATTGTAATTCTATATTGTAGTAGCTGATATGCACTGTTATAAATGACATGTTAACTTGAGCCTATTGATGTCCCCATATTTGTTTTTGGTGTCTACGCAGTATGTGTGGAGGTCTCCGCTTCACGGATTTCCGGTCATGGCATTCCTCCCATTGCACACACCAAATGTGGACTTGAGGCTGCTATATAGGTATCGCTGGGTGACGCAGTAGCTCTACACACCGCTGACCAAGTCCGTTCAGACGTAACATACGTACGGGGGAGGAGCTACCGATCATGGTCGTCACCCGTGTACCGTCTGGAGTTTTTTGCACTTGTCACTTTGTTACCGCTGCTTTTTAAGTACTGTATGCTGTGGAGCAATATTGGAAGCACTTTACTCTCCCAGCTGTTCATTTAGTTTACTGCTATTTTATCAATAAATCGATCGGTACAGTCTACACTGAGATCGTTTATTCCCCTTTTCTTCATATGATTGGTTTTGGGATCGTTTCACCTTTCTGGATTGGAGCATTGCCTTCACTTAGGAGTGGAAACCAGCCTTTCTGACCATTTGTTCATTCAGTGGTCCTACGTATTTGGTAAGAGTACCTTATCTACTTGGTGGAGGCATTACCACAGAGATGTTATAATACAAAGTGAGGCGTGCATCGGGTGTTTTCTCATAGCAGTATCCAGCCTGTCATCAGCTTATGAACTGTATGGACTGCATTCATTGAGTGACAAGTTTTTTACTTGCTCTCTATTGGGTGTCTTTGTATAGTGTTTTGGCACCGTAATAGCTTATTAATTTTTTAAGTGAATGTGGTGTTTTTATTTATTGCGCTGCACTTTTCTATATTTTTTTACTTAATTCTAAGGATTCATGATTTGCTTTATGGTGTTCAGCTTGAAATTTGCGTGTGTATTTTAGGATCTAGTGTGCGCTGATTGTTTTCTTTTATAATAAATAAAACAATGTTAATCTTAATATCTTTTTTTTTTATTGTTTGTTTTAAATTTTCAACATCATACAGAAGGAAATATACATGAAATATTAACATATCGAGACAGTGCAGGTTTACTTTGATTACAGGGCATACAAAATCTGAACACATGGAGGTATAGCGATGTGATTAAAGTATAAATTTGAGTGGGGGAGAGATGGTCGCATCCCTAAAGAATAGAAATTGAAGCAACCCTCTACCGTATCCTTAAGGGGGTTATAGACAAACTGTAAACATACCATTTAACCTCAAAGAAAGCTGTACACAAAAATAAAAATAAATTTCAGACCTTCTCTCGGGGATATGTATGTATCCAGATTTAACTAATTAGCATCAATCCCATCAGAGCCATATATAGACTCATCCCATGTTGACCATGTTTTAGAAAATTTCTGCACCTTACCCTCCACTACGGCCGTCAAGTGTTCCATTTTACATATGTCAGCTACAGTGGTGATCAATTGCGGAAGTGTTGGTGGAGAGGTGGACAACCATAACCTGGGGATGACCCTTCTAGCAGCCAATAAGGTGAAGGACAACAATCTGCGCAAGCCCTTAGAAATACCAGGAAAAGGGAGGCCTAGCAGATAATGCATGGGCGTCAGGGGAATAGGAATGCCAACCATTGTTTCTAACAGATTTTGGACTTGGAGCCAGAACTGGTGGACTAGGGGGCAGTCCAAAAATATATGGTAGGGAGAGCCGACTTCCCCACCACATCTCCAGCATTGCTTTGAAATTTATTACAGGCGTGTAGAATATCTTGGGTCCTGTACCAGTGCATTAGGACTTTGTATGCAGTTTCCTTGTGGGTCACACATCAAGAGATTCTGGAAGTGTGCTCCCATTTGCTCCCCCAATCCACCCGGGAAATATCGTGCTGTAAAATCTGAGCCCAATTCTTCATGTAGTGGTGGGTATTTACCATCATAGGAATCGCTTCATGCAACATTATGTAAATGGTAGAGATTAGTCGGGTCTCGTAAGGACCTTTAGCACATAGGATCTCAAAGTCTGTTGGTTTGTCCAAAGTCAGAGAAGGGGATCAGGTGGAGAAAAAATATCTGATCTGTAAGTATGAATGTAGAAGCTTTTGGGGGATCTGATGTTGCTTTTGCAAGGTGGGAAAAGTCAATAAATGGCGTGTCGCTGGGTTAACAAAATGTCGGAGTTGGAAAAAGTCCAGCTTGGGTCCATGGTAGCATATGGTCGTAGGACAGGCTATCTGGGATGTCTGGGTTAAATAGGATATTCAAAAGTGGTGGACACGGTGAGGATAGGGAAAAGCGATCAGCGCACCTTTCCCAAATATTCAGCGTGAACAACATGGGAGCTAGGCATATATTCCGTAATTGGGGCATATGAAGGGCAGTGGAAGGCCAGAGCATGTAGCAAGGATGAACCGGGTCTGTAACAATTTCTATTTCTGACCATCTGTTTGGGGCCTTTCGGGAGGTCCAGGAGGTAAGAACTCTCAGGTGCAAGGCATAATAGTATTTGATTACATCTGGACCTCCCAAACCCCCTCTACTCCGAGTAAGGACCACCGTCCCTGCCAACCTGTGGGATGCATTATTCCAAATAAAATGGAGGCTTCTTCTTTGAAGGGATTTCACCTGTGACAGAGGGATCACCACTGGTAAAGTTTCAAACAAATATAATAACTTAAGAAGGATAGATATTTTGAGGATGTTGATTCGGCCCAACAGGGATAGGGGGAGACATGTCCCGTGTGTCAGCAAACAATTAATTTCCGAAAAACTTGGGGGGGAATTGGCCTTATATAAAGAATCATAGGAAGCTGTAAGGTGAACCCCCAAGTATTTAAGTGAGTGCGGACACCAGTGGTAATTATACTTTGGAGGGAAGATAGGAGGGCTGGGGTTATGTTTATAGGTAATGCTTCAGTTTTAGTATCATTAATTTTGAAACCCGAAAGGCTACTAAAAGTGGATAGCATGTGGTGAAGGTGTGGTAGGGATGTGTGTGGATGGGTGAGAGTTAGGAGAACATCATCCGCGAATAAGGATAGTTTATATTCTACGTTTTGGACGCAAACTCCCTTAATATCCGGACATTCCCATATAGCCGCAGCTAGGGGTTCCAGACTGAGAATTAAGAGAAATGGTGATAAAGGGTAACCCTGTCTCATACCATTGCTAAGGGGAAACGGACGTGCTAGATGGGAGGAGAGTTGTACCTGTGAAGTGGGTTTCGAGTATAGGGCTCGGAGGGCGTGAATAAAGGGGCCTGAAAATCCAAAGCGATTTAGTATCGCAAACCTAAATGGCCAGCTAAGGCGATCAAACGGCTTTTGGGCGTCTAAACTAAGTATCAAAGAGGGGTTTCTAGTTTTAGTAAACAGGTCTATAAGGTCAATTGTGTGGCGAGTATTGTCCCCTGCATGTCTTGTGGGAACAAAACCCACCTGGTCTCTATGGATCAATGCTGGCAGCAGTAGAGAGAGTCTGTTCGCTAGAATCTTGGTAAAGATTTTGTAATCAGAGTTCAATAGAGATTTGGGACAATAATTGTCAGGGAGGGATGGATCCTTATCTGGTTTAGGGATAGTGGTTACAACTGCGTGTAGGAACGAGGGGTGCGGTATTGTGCCCTGGAGCAGTGAGGAGAACAAGGTTAACAGGTGTGGGGACAGGGTCTGTGAAAACGTCTTGTAATAGGAGTATGGAAGACCGTCTGTTCCTGGAGCTTTATGTGTGGGAAGATGTTTAATTACGTCAGCTAGTTCGTCAGTGAACAGATGATAGAAAGGAGTCTAATCTGTCTTGTGAGAACTGATCTTGTGTGCCCGTGTTCAAGCAGTTGTAAAGTTTGTTATAATAGTCTCCAAATACTCCGGACATGGTCTGAGGGCAGTGTGTTGGTGTGCCATCTGATTGCAATATATAATCAGGAATGGATAGAAAGGGTCAGGGCTTAAGTTTGTGGACAAGCATCCTATGCGGCTTGTCTGCAAGCTCATAGAACTTTTGCTTAGACCATAACATTGACTTTGAAATTTTATTCGTGTCTATAGTCTTAATACGGTTGCGAATAGCAGTTACTGCACGCAAGCGATCCACCGTAGGGGAGCAGAGTAATCTCGCCTCCGCTTCCTGCAGCTGGGCCACAAGCTCCAACCGCAGCCTGACAGAGTCCCGTTTCAGGCGTGAGCCGGCTGAGATGTACTCCCCCCTAAAAACAGCCTTATGAGCTTCCCACATAGTAGATATATCTGAAATGGAGCCTAAATTGAGATGAAAAAACTCCTCCAATCTCTTGAGTAGTCTACCCTTAGGCCGCGTACACACGGGCGGACTGTTCGCCCAACTTAGTCCGCTGAACAGTGTTTCAGCGGACAGTCCGCACGTGTGTGGGCTTCAGCGGACTGTTTCAGCGGACAGTCTGACGAACAAAGTCTTACGGAATTTCCGTAAGACAGTCCGTTCAAACTTGGTTTTGTCCGTCCAAACTTGGTTTCAGCGGACAGTCCGCTCGTGTGTAGGCAAGTTGGACGGACTAAGTATCGCGCATGCTCAGAAAGGGTTTACACGGCCGAAGGTTGCATTGCAGTGTATAGGACGTCGTTTTTCTAGTCCCATCGTACGTGCTGTACACGTCATCACGCACGTTTTCAGCTGACTGTTCGTTCATCGTGTGTGGTCAAGTCCGTTCATGCTAATTTTGAACGGACTGTTTGTCGGATTGTTTGACGAACTTAGTTGGGCGAACAGTCCGCCCGTGTGTACGCGGCCTTAGTTTCAGCATGTCGCAATAGAGATTCGTTCAGTCTCCAGTGGCAAGTTTTGGGTGATGTGGTATGGAGCGTCACATTCAGAGTAATGGGGGCGTGATCAGACCATGTGATAGGCTCTATTTCTGAGGATATTATGCTGGGTAGCAAGGGTGCAGTTATTAGAAAGTGGTCCAGTCGAGAATACAATTTATGCGGGGGGGAGAAAAGGGTATATTGGCGATGGGTGGGATGTTTTACTCTCAATGCATCAAAGAGATTGTGGGAGCGGATTAGTTTGCGAAAGGAGGTGGACAATTTAAGAGTTTGGAGGGACAAAGTTTGTTGAAATAGCGTTAATCTATCCCTACTAGGGGACATACACATATTGAAGTCCCCACCTATGATTGCGAAAGGCTGTGAAAAGGAACGCAGCTGATCCAATACTCCTGTCCCGTATTAGGAGCATAAATATTGGTTAAGGTAAAGGAGGTGTTCAGATGTGAGCAGTTCAGGAGAATAAACCGACCCCGGGGTCTAGGATCGAAGCTAGGATCTGTATAGGGCTTGATCGTTTAATCAAAATGGCCACTCCAGCCTTCCAAGACAGATCGGAGGCCATAAAAACTGTAGGGTACAGCTTGGAGGCAAATTTAAATGAGCCCCCTGGGCGGAAGTGCATCTCCTGAACCATTATCACATAAGCTCCAGAAGATTTGAATTCCCTCAAGGCTAGCCAGCGTTTTCTTAAGAAATTCAAGCCCTTAACATTACACGAAAATATTTTTAAAGCCATAATACATTCATGGAATAATTAGCAGACTATGGAGGTCTGGAAGAGGCATATATACATCAGCATTTCCTAGTAACATAACATTGTATGTCGAGTTTACAACCTGCAGCGATATGAAAGAACCAGGACAGGTCAAAAAAGGACCTGATAAAAACTTGAAAAAATTGAAAAAGTTAACCTGAGTAAAATATAGAAAAACAAAGATAAATAGCAAAAAAAAATAACAAGCATCTTGAAAGCCTGAAGGATTTAAAATCTTCAGGAAGCCAAGGTGGAACACCTTGGACCTATAAAGGAACATGACAGACAGTTGGAGTGGTAAACTATGTACCGCTCCCATAGGGAATGATTAACCTCGGACTATTAACATTTGAACAATGATCAAACATACCACCGTCGCCTGGGTGTACAATGCTAGCCCTGCAGCAAAAAAAAAAAGGAAGTGGGGGGGCTCATTGAGCACATCAGAAATGGGAAAGAATTAAAGGTGGGGGGAATGTTCCCCGTAGAATTCCTGAAGAGGTCTGACAGGTTCCCGGGAATCTGGAAACCAAGGGTAGGGAGGTATAATTCGGACAAGCTCTGGAACTTCTTGTGAACCCACCCTAACTATCTTCCCTGGTGGTCAGCCAATTCCACCTAGACTGGGGCGGGGGGGCCTCCCAGACCGGTCCACGGAGCCTCCAATAAGAGATGATGGAGGCCAGGCAGGGCGCAGCTTGGAGAAGGGGCCTCGGGTAGTTCTCCAACCCGCTGGGACGGTGGACAGCCGGCTAAGTGCCGTATCCCAGGATGAAGCTAGGTCGGGGAAAGGACCGTGGAATGGTGGGAATGTGGAGAGGGGGCTGTCCAGCACAGAGCAGGGTGAGGTCTGGGGAAGTCGGGGGCCCTCTGGGCTAAAACAGTGCCTCACCTGTGGTCCCGTGGAGCCCACAATCACCACTTCTCCCTCAGCTGTCCTGAGTCCCTGGAGTGTGGAAAGATGAGGTGGCAGCTGTAGGTTGTAGTACAGCTGTAGGTTGTAGGGCAGGAAAATGTGGGGGCTGGCAAGCTTCACTAGGCCGCATCTGCGGCGGACAGTCCCAGCGGCCCCACGGACCTCCAGAGCTCACCGGTTATAGAGGAGGGCAGTCCGGATGGCAAGGAGAGCCGTTCAACCCGCTGCTAGGTCCTCCGTTGGTGTGATTGAGGAGGATGGAGGCCGGGAAGATGGCCGCGGCATCTCCCCGCCAGGCGCTGGGGCAGAAAAACGTGGGGACTGGCAGGCTTCACTAGGCCGCATCCGCGGTGGACAATCCTGGTGGCCCCACGGACCTCCGGAGCTCGCTGGTTATAGAGGATTGCAGTCCGGATGGCAAGGAGAGCCGTTCAACCCGCTGCTAGGTCCTCCGTTGGTGTGGTTGAGGAGGATGGAGGCCGGGAAGATGGCCGCGGCATCTCCCCGCCAGGCGCTGGGGCAGAAAAACGTGGGGACTGGCAGGCTTCACTAGGCCGCATCCGCGGTGGACAATCCTGGTGGCCCCACGGACCTCCGGAGCTCGCTGGTTATAGAGGATTGCAGTCCGGATGGCAAGGGGAGCTGTTCAACTCGCTGCAAGGTCCTCCGTTGGTGTGGTTGAGGAACATGGAGGCCAAGAAGATGGTGGCGGCCGCGGACGGACAAGGCCGGCGTCTCCCCTTGCTGATCCCGGGCCGGTCTCGGCCCAATTTTCTTCCAGGCTGAGGCAGGACAGGTGGTAGGGTGCATAGGCCGATAGATTAGTAAAAAACGGCCGTGTATGCACCCGGATTGCCGCGGATTGTAATCGGGCTCTCAGGAGCACTCCGTGGACACGTCCGCCCTGGTTCACTTCTGGGCACACCCCCCTAATCTTACTATCTTAGATACATCAATATCACATCTATCATAATTAAAAAAATATATAAAAATAAAAGAAAAAATGGGTCTAAGTTGATTCAAATCAAGTAGAAGAAACATGCTCCCATTTTTGTCTTGGAGCAAGATTTGGTAATAGAGATTGTGGCAGCAGGCAGGTAAAATCACCTGGTTGTATCCAGGATGGTAAATATGTGTGTCCTAGATTCAGGCTTTATGCAGACTTTTACAATTAGAGGGGAAGAGTTAATGAGCCCAGCTGAAGTAAGTGGGCTCATTAAGGCCTCTACAAAAAACCCCAGCATGCATAGGGAGATGCTCCATCCTGGAACCAGTTTTGTGTTGTATAGACTGGGGAGTGTGTCACCTGTACTGTGCGGTGAGTTAACGCCTGTGTGGCAAAACCTTTACAACAAAGGCAGGGACTGGTACAGCACAAGGCTGCACCCAGTTGTTAGACAGGGAGTCTACATGTGTAGTTAGAGGTCAAGCTGACCAGGATTTATTTTCTTGTTTTATTTTGTTTGGCTGTTATATGTATCACTGCACGTAGCCTAAATAAACCGGATCTTTTGTTTGTTTGCACCTACACCGCTGTCTGCTGTGCCTGACTTTGTGTTGTGAACCCATCCAGGGGGTCACACACACCCGCTACCGAGCTAACCCCCTCACAAGATTTAAATGGCCAGTCAGGTAGGTCGGTCTTAGGAAGTTTAAAAGTTGACAAAACTTTAGGTAAATCACCTGGGTGTCTAAACACCATCGTTTTCCCATCTTTTGAAATGATCACTTTAAACGGAAATCCCCATCTGTAGTGAATTGCATTGATATTTAATATTTCCAAAAGAGGTTTTACTGATCTCCTCAGTTGTAATGTATGTTTAGAGAGATCAGAGAAGAGCATTATGGGGGAGCCTTGAAACTGAACACCCTTTTATCTCCTAGCAGCTGACATAATGCTTTCCTTGACCGCAAAAAAATGAATACGTCAAATAACATCTCTTGTTTTATCGGGTTCCGGAATCCTAATAGCTGCAGTTATGTGTGCTCTATCAATTTCTATAGCTGTTGCTGGATCATTATTTAATAAATTATTAAATATTTGTTGAAGTGTGGTTTTAAGATTTTTAGGTTCTATTGTTCTATTGCAGGCAATGGATTCTTATATTTTGTCTTGCTTTATTTTCTTGGTCATCTGATTTCAATATCAGCTCTTGTATCTGTAGTGTGTTCATTCAAAACATCATGATGTTTATCTAACAGTTCATAAGGGGCATTAGTAGCAGTTTCTATTTCAATAACCCTGGATCCAATATGAGATACTTCAGTTTTAAGGACAGAGATATCAGTTTTACACATTGTCTCTAATCTAGAAACATAGTTTTCCATATCAGATCTCGTTGGTAAAGAACAAATGTAAGATTGAAGTTCTATATCTTCAGTTGACAATTCAAACCGAGGTTCAGGTATAGGCTCCTTCATACTCATACTTTGTTTGCAGCTGTAGATTGGTATGCAGCGATTCTAAACTTGATAATGTATCAGGTAATATATCGGGTTTATTAGACAATAAATCAAAAGAAATAAGCACAAGTGTTTCTGATAAACGTAATGCTTTTTCTAAGATAGCTGACTCTGTAGGATTGCTACCTGAAACAAGCTTCGTAACCACTGGTCTCCACAGTATATCCTCCCACAGAGCTCCGAGTATTTCATAAAATAGTTTTCTGATCCAGAGAAGCAAACAGAGTTCCTGTAATGCTAGCAACAATATCAAAATCAGCCATGTGAGTTAATTGCTCATTGATCGTACCTTTCTGCTCATGGCATGGTGCAGTCTCGAAACCAAAACAGGATCTGGAACAGTGAGACAATCTTGAACAATGGAAGGACCAATAGAAGGACCAGAGATGGTAATGGAACCAGTATCACAAACAGCAGCAGAACCAAAACCAGAATAAGCAGGAGCAGCGCTAGCATTAGCATCAGTATCAGCATTAACATTAGCACTGGCACCAACACTAGCACTGGCAGTAGCTTTAAATGATATCAATGGTATCTGGGAATTCTGAGGATTTATACGGGGACCAGATCTTAACTGTAGGTTTGAGTCTTGTGTAGGGGGATCTTTCATAGAGTCCTGTTTAGGCTTTAAATCTTGCTTCAGATCCTGCTTTTGTTGTAGCTTATTCACCATTATTGCTGATCTGATAGAACTATAGCTGAAGATCACAAAAAAAAACAGCCAGAGAAGAGTTAGCAATAATCAAGAAGATGTAAGCCAGTAAACTATGCAGACTATGCAGCCATGAAGCCACGAAACCCAAAAGGTCAGTAAGTCAATAAGCAAACAGGCTAGGATACCGGGAGAGCTAGGGATAAACTGGTTAAACCAGCAGAGAACTGTAAAGCTGTAAAACCGATGACCAGTCATATCATACCTTGAACAAGTTGGTTGTAGTATGTTGTACACAGTAAAGCCAGCGAAGGAAGGAGGTAAGCTAGGAGACCCACAGAGCTTGCTGCTGTAGCGCTGGAAAATCTAGGGAACTGTAGAACCAAATGATGCCTTTTCTTTTTCCTTTTCCAAGCCTTTTTCAAGCCTTTCAAGCCTTTAAAGATATCACAGCCCAGAAACGGTCCAGTATCACAGATATCCCAGTATCAGTCAGTCAATTGCTCCCATATTACACCTGTATGCTCCTGTGTTTCAGGGGACTCATTGTTCAGATAAGGCTCTGATCAAGATCTGGATCAGGCTCGGTAAGACTAGGTAGGGTCAGGAGACTGTAAACCCACAGAAGCCAGAGAAGCCGAGGAAGCCAGGTTGTAGAATCAGTGAACTTGATAACTTGATAAGCCGGTAAGCCATAAACCAAAGAGGGGAATATAGTTCTGAACAAACTCGCTCCTTTTCACTCCTTTTTAGCTCTTCTCAGGCTGCTTAGGTGTTTAAGCCCCTACAGGGGAGCTCCGTGAGCCCAGGATAGGATGAGCCCAGAGAAACCAGAAAAAAACAATAGCTTTGGTAGAAAGATGGGCTTTTGCCGATCTGTTCATCAGGGAAGAAAGCTCAGGTGAGACACGTCTCATACCATCACCGCCTTTGACTACGCCCTGATTTCTAAATCACTGTCTACCTACTATGTATTTGAATGTGCAGGCATCATCTTGGTATTCTGGCATATGTATGGCCAGTTTGGTGATAGCTCTGAGAAGCCATAGAGTCTAAGCCACATTGTTACTTTTCTTCCATCCCTGCCTATTACTGTGCAAATTTAGATTCCATTTTGTTCTGTGGGGCACTAGTGTGGCTGAAATTTTTTTTTTTTACTGTTTGCTAACAGGACAAAACGTGTAAAGCTGGCTTCCTCATTGGTCTCATCTACCACAGCAAGCCAGTTTGGGGCACAGAATGTCCAGCAGTGCTTTCAGCTTGATTAGGATCGGGCCTTCAGGGGAGCAGACACTGTGCAGGCAGTTTTCAACCCCTGGTTTGTGCATGCTCTACAAAGGCTGGATCAATGGGAGGGAAGAGGCAGCAGGATGATATGTGGTTACTGCCTACCATTCCTGTTTGTTTTTTTTTCCTGTGGGGGAGGTCTGGGTTCAGAATTTTCTTCCCTCACCAGTCAATCGGGGTTCCCTCTGTCAAATTCCGGGCCACATGCTATGGATAATATTTTTCTTACTTGAGTAAATGAGTTTTCTGCTCCAAAATGTCATCCCTTTGAAGGAAAATGGCAACAATTTTCAAAAATTCTACTAACAGGTTATGTGCTTTTAGTCCTTCAAACTCCTAACAGCCTTCTGTTTCAGATTCATCCAGTTAGCTAGACTTGGAGGAGGATGGACCACTAGAAGATTTTTTTTCCTCTGGCTCCCTCCTTGGAAGGCATCATTGATATTAAGGCACCATTACAGTGCTAGCAGAGGAGGTTTGCAACTCTCTCAAGCTGGACTCCAAGGCCCCTGCCAGCCCTAAGGTGACAGACAGGGGTTCAAGGAAACATAGGAAACCCCCACTACGTTCCCTGTACATGATTTAGTTAAGAGTGTTTGTTTTATTTTAAGACTGGAATCATCCTGAAAAGGTTTATGCACTGCCTAAATGCTTTGCATAACAGTAGCCCATTAACAAAGATTTTTCAAAAAAATTATTTAATTTTGAGGTTTGCTATTTCTTCGCTAATTGGCTATTTCTTGCCTCAGTAAGAGTTTGTTTTTTTAAACATACAGACACACATACGTACATTGCAGCACTTGCAACTAGAAGAGGAATTTTATGTATACATGTGTTTACAGGCCTATACAGGTGTATACACACAACCAAGTTTTGTAGAAATTCTTGGCCCACGAAACCTTCCAAGTCTGGTCTCAAGTTTCTTACGCTCCACTGTACCTCTGTCCCCTCTGTGCAGAGTGAATTTGCACAAAGCTGCAGTCCAGCTTATTTTGGGGATTGTGACCCTGGCTCCGGTAGCAGAGCAGATACAGGAGTTGTACGCTAACCTATTCATGGTTCCCAACCCGAACAGGGCCATCAAATCCATTCTGGACCTCAGATCCTTGAACGCCATTGTTTAGAAGTTCACAAAGTTCTGAATGGAATCCACAAAATCGGTCATAGCTGCCCTTTACCCATGAGAATTTAGTTTTTATCATTGTAAAGGATGCACACTTGCACATCTTGATCTTTCCCTCCACACCAGTGGTTTTATGCTTTGGGATGGAGAATCAAAATTTTACTTTTGTGCCCTTCCTTTAAGTCTAGCCACTGTTTTTCAAGCGTTCATGATCCTGTTTCCATGGTTGGCCATGCTTAGGTCACGGGATTCCCATCCTGGTCTACTTGGATGACTTTTCTCAGGTGGTGGTTACCTTTAGTCTTGAAGGAGAACCTCCTAAAAATGTTGCAGGCTCTCAAGAAGTTTGGTTGAATTCTCAACCTCCAGAAGTCGGTCTGGGAACCATGTCTAGAATACCTCGGATTCTTCTGGACATGTGCTAGAACAAGGTGCTTTTGTTTTATTTTTCATTTCTTTTTTCATCATGGAGGATCATGAATGAGATTAGAGGGTTTCATCCAACCCTCATGCCCCACCACAGAGATAATTTATTATGATTACAGATAACTGATTCATTCTGCCAGTATTATAGGGAATCTTAAACTACAATCTGCATTACAATATGTATTCACCAAAGATTTTTGCTGAATAAAAACTGAAAAAGCGGTCATACTTTATGTAGTGTGGATTTTCCTTTTCACACTGAACTAAGTGCACCTGTCATTGGACAAACACGGAGTTTCCTGGCTGTCATGCAAAAACCCCCTTTCTCTTTTTTTTTTTTTTTTTTTTAAACCACTGACCAAGTATGCCAATAGAGATTTAGGACCTTTCTTATGACTTTCCTAAACGGTATAGTTGCTCTGGGTAAGTGACTAAGTATGAAAGTACATAACATATTGTTTATGCTTACTGTCTGTCAGGTTTTGTTCATTTTCTTTCATTTTACAGAAATTGCTAAGCCTCCTTTATCCTACATTTTTGAAGAAAAAACACATTCCTCATTATCTTCAACTGTAAAAGAGAAAGCTGCAAGTGAATTAATAAGGTAACTCTTATGATATGTATAAGTCAGTCACACACCAACAACTAACACTGTCTTTTGCTGTCTCTTATATTAAACCGTGATTGAAGGAGAAGTACAGCCAGTGCTTGTTTGGCTGTACTTATCCTGTGGATCACAGGAGTGCAGTTTGTCTTCAGGTGACGTCACCAAGCCGCCTCTCATCAGCTCTCTGCTCAGGGAGCAGCAGTGTTTAATTGCTCGGCTCTCAGTGTTAGAGCTGGCGGGGGACAGGTGCAGCATCGGACCGATGCTGCATCCAACTAGGTAAGTATGATTCCAGAATAAAAATGAATCCCATATTTCTCTTTTGAGGGTATATTCACACCAGGTGTCGTGGGACTGGGTTTGGCGGCTAATCCAGCGCAGTTGCACTAGACTGCAAGATGAGGCAAAATGCCTTGTCTCCGTTGTGGCCAGTTCACGCCCTTGAATTGCAATATTATGCGGGCGGTACTTTTTTACCAGCGCAGCACAGTTGCCACACACTGGATGATATAACTTTATGAAATGTCACTGTGTGATATTTCAATAAAGTTTGTAAAAAAAGTAAATCAACAGGGTGATGTGCAGGGATCAGCACTGCCTTCACCGCAACGCACACCACTGTGTTGTAACTCTGGTTGTGGCGGGTGTGAATGTACCCTCAAAACCTAGGTGCAGTGTAAGGAACAGGAGCTCAACAGTGAAGGATTTTATTTTCTTACACATTCTTTGTTCTTGAACATAAATGTAGTGCCACTCATAGACCCCTCTCACCTGTTGTTTGAACCAGTGAAAATCATGCTGCCTCGGGTACAACAAAATATGATGCCCGTTTGCACAATCACCCCTTTGGCAACTGTTTCATGTGAGTAATATTAAGGAAAAGAACACCAGAAGCTCCTCTGGTTTTGCATTATGGCAAAAGCAGCAGGTGTGAGACTCCGTGGCTTGGGACCAACTGGGGAGAGGTTAAATTATTTAGAAGATATTTCTGCTGAAGTCCTCAAATAGATGGTTCAAAAGTACTTTACATACATATGCCATGTCCTATTATATGTTGCTGTTCAACTATTGAGACAAATTTGAACTTTTGCTCAAGCATTGTTAAAGCTTGATTGCAGACAAGGGTTTCTGATGATTCAGAAATGAACATTCACACTTGTGGCCTATTCTTCCTTAACAGTCTCATCCATAATTTATACTTGACATTAATGAATACGATACTGCATCAGGTTATCTGTAGGTTGAGAAGAATACAGAATGAAACTAAACTTTCCAATCTGTTGTATTCTTTGCAGTGCTGATTTCAGTTTTTTTGAGGTCAATGATCTCATCTCAGATATGGTATTATTGTCATATATGCTGCAGTATTGGTGTAAGGAGTATAGTTATAGGTATTACTTGTTGTAGCTATCATTGCCAGCAAAGAATATACAGTGGCCTGTTGATGAGAGAATATTTGTGCTTTTACGTACTGGTTTATTGTGATTGAGCATTATTATTGTGAGCTTTCATGTACAGCTTAAACAAAAATGTTTATTACTGTTAATGTATGGGAGTATATTTGATTACAGGGTCAATCGACGATGCATTAATGTAGCACCATCCAGAGAAACCATTGGAGAACTCTTGTTAGGTGAGTCATTTACAAATATTTTCTCATAAAAAAAATTGAGTGTGTAGAATAAAATCTGAGCATGCAACATCAATAAAGCTGAAGGTATCATGAACTGCTTGTTTTTATATGTCAAAACATCAAGAAAAGCATGCATAATAGGGGCCCCTCAAACCAAATAGGGACATTTTACTTCTAGACCTAAAATGTCAATACACACAGCTGGTGTGTATGATGAGGCTGTAGTAGAACCCATCTCTCAATAATTGTTACATTTTTGAGCAAAGCCTATATTCCATCTAGTCAGCATCAACTCGACAACAAGGTGACTGAAAAATCCAAGTATAGATCTCCCTTTTACTTACTCACGTTTTCTTCAATAATATCGCACAGTATTACTTGCACTAGTCCTGCAGATTAATGCACTTAGTTTTTTGCATATAGAGCTATCAGACGGTTATTAAATATTTATTAGTATTAATCATATTACAAGGATCCCATGTTATCTGAGTAAACTATGTCCATGCTTTACAGCAAAACTGTACTCACCTTTAAATGTCCTAAACCACCATTTCATCAGTTGGCAGGCACTTCCAAATATGCGTAATATGTAAATTCACCTTATTTTTCTTAAGAAATTGAATATTTTTGGTAGAGAAGTGATTATTGTTGATCAGGATCAATGTGCTTGACTTGTCTTTACACTTACTCATTCATACAAATATAACACCAACCCTCCTATTTATCTCTTTTATTTGCATTTACTTAGCATGTCAGTCACAAGTGCATCATTTTGCAAAGTATGTCAATTCATCAGGCAAAGTGATGTCACTTTGCCTAATAAAGAAACCTACTGTGATTCTGAAATGTTGCACTTTTGTCTAAAATTCCAAGCTAACGTAGGTTTGATGAACAAATTAGATGTTCTGGTGACGCATTCAATTTTGCAGTGCCATAAAGCAACTGTTTCAGCACCCTGCATACAAAGATAAATATCTGTTTGGTATGTAGAGTATCTTTATAACCTACACTCATTACCAACTTCAAGCTATGGTCAACAGTCTTACTTTCTTTGCTTCTATCAAGATGCATTTGTGATCTTGTATTGGGCTCTTAATGCTTTTTTACCCTTGGCTGACTTTACTCCTCGTTGATCTATTTGCCCACTCATTATGGAGTCCATAAATACATTTGACATGCTTGAACGCATCTGAGATTATGGACACCTGATAATCTCACCAACTGCTCAAATACAATCACATATCTTTGCTGGAGGAGCTGAAATTGATATGTTTTGTAAGCAGATCAGCAAAGGTTATTTTTGGGATTAGCATTCTAACCAAAACAATCAATGATTTTAGCAATTTTTTTTTTTTTTTTTTAAATGATAGCATTCCTAGAGCCCTAACTAGACATGATGCATCATTTAAAGGTTTTGATCTTCTTTAATAGGAAATATAAACTTTTCACCAATAGAAGCATTAACTTCACTTCAAGAGAAGCGTGCCTTTGCAGACTTTTCTACCATCATCCTAATCAAATGGAGGCTAGTGCATCCAATAATCAAATTATTACAGACAATTAAAATTAAATATATATGAAATGGCTGCTTTTATCTTTTCTTAATTATTCCTACATAACTGGTGCTTTAGAGGTTGAAGATGATCTTCAGATAAACCATACTCCATGAGGCCAGTCACTAACCCTAGCAGCACTTATATGACATACCGCAGAACCTAGGTTACACAAAAATAATCGATGCTCGCATTTGAGACCTGATGATGAATATCATAATATTAAATTGGTCTCTACGTATACCTGCTGCCAAAAATAAGCCTATGCTTTTTTATACATTTGTTTATATAAATTATGTGAATTTTTATCATTATATTCACTTTTTTTTTATTTATTATTTTTTTTTTTTTTTTTTTACGTTTTAAGTTACAATCTTATAACGTATTTATTCAAGTAATTAAATCTTTCTGGGCAGAGTTATAACTGAGCATCAAAACACGTGCACATTTGCTAGCAAAAAAATCTGATACTTACACTGCTACTTGCCACTTTGTGGAGAAAACTTATTTGGTCCCACGGGGGAAATAATTAACCACTTCAATACTGGGCACTTTCACCCCCTTCCTGCCCAGGCCAATTTTCAGCTTTCAGTGCTATTGCACTTTGACATTTGCGCAGTCATGAAAACCTGTACCCATATGAATTTTTTTTATTTAGACAGAGCTTTCTTATGGTGGTATATAATCACCGCTTTTTTTTTTTTGTTTTTGCTAAACGAAAAAGACCAAACATTTTGAAGAAAAAAAGTTTAAAAAATTTGCTAATAAGTAATTTTTCTCCTTCATTGATGGGTGGCACTGATAATCGCGGCACTGATTATCTGTGTAAGTGTCCCCTGTCTCACTCTGGGACAAGTGTCCCCTGTCTCACTCTGGGACAAGTGTCCCCTGTCTCACTCTGGGACAAGTGTCCCCTGTCTCACTCTGGGACAAGTGTCCCCTGTCTCACTCTGGGACAAGTGTCCCCTGTCTCACTCTGGGACAAGTGTCCCCTGTCTCACTCTGGGACAAGTGTCCCCTGTCTCACTCTGGGACAAGTGTCCCCTGTCTCACTCTGGGACAAGTGTCCCCTGTCTCACTCTGGGACAAGTGTCCCCTGTCTCACTCTGGGACAAGTGTCCCCTGTCTCACTCTCTGACAAGTGTCCCCTGTCTCAGTGAGACCTCTGTGACAAAAGGAATGCCAGTAACCGCTGTTAAATGGTTACATAGTTGCATAGTAAATAAATGAGGTTGAAAAAAGACACAAGTCCATCCTGTGTGTGTGATTATATGTCATTATTTTATTGTATATCCCTGTATGCTGTGGTCATTCAGGTGCTTATCTAATAGTTTTTTGAAACTATTGATACCCCCCCCCCCCCCCCCAGGCTGAATTCCACATCCTTGCTGCTCTTACAATAAAGAACCCTCTCCGTAGTTTAAGATTAAACCTCTTTTCTTCTAATTTTAATGAGTTAAACTCCCTTCCGCGCAAAAAGTTTTATCCCTATTGTGGGGTCACCAGTAGGGTATTTGTAAATTGAAATCGTATCCCCTCTCAAGCTTCAATTCTCCAGAGAGAATAAGTTCAGTGCTCGCAACCTTTCTTCATTACTAATATCCTCAAGACACTTTATTAGCTTTGTGCATGGAAGGACACATGTATGGAGATCTGAGCAAGCTGCACACCCCATTACAAAAGTTTGGAAACATTCGAACAGATTCCCCATGGGGCTTTTTAGCAGCAATGAGGGACAGATACTCTTGTAAAAGTTAATTGATTTTATTAATCAAGAAGGTAATCAAAACTTAATTGAACCATTTGGTATGGAAAATACCCCAATGCATTTCGACCTTGGGAAGATTTTCAAACAGAACTGTAAATAATATATGCTGGTCATACAAAAACAATGTCCTCCTTCAAAAAAAATTTTTTTAATAACGTTTGTTTGATTTTCTAATCATTAGGGGGGGTCAAATCGACGTAAATGTTCAAACACAGTGTTGGAAACATTTCGAAATAATAGAAAACTTCTTGGTCAAATGAATTTTTAGACAGTGTATATGTTTTTTTTTCAGAAATTACATTAATTTTAAAACAGAATGTTAAAAGCAAGTGAAATTTTCAAACGACATTCTTTTATTTAGATAATGTACAAAGATTTTTCATATGAATATTCTCTTCTGAAAATTGATCCATGTAGCCAGCATAAGGCTCGGTACATACCTATGCTGTTTGCTTTTGATCTGTTTTTGCAATGCTTTTTACTGTGCATTTTTATTTTTGCGCATGTGATTTTGCTGTGATTTGCGTTTTTTAGATTTTTTTTTTTTTTTGGCCAATTTGTTGTTGAGCAGATTAAAAAACATAAATTAATAACAAAAAAATCATTACATGCTTTTCTGCAGCTTCTCAATTGAAGTATATTGAACCAAAAAAGCACCATTTTGCGTTGAAAAGTCCTTAACCCTTTCCAAATACGCAGCAGCTGAAAAAAGCATTGATGTGAACGTGTCCCATAGGAAACCATGTTAACCACTTCAGCCCCAGAAGATTTGGCTGCTCAATGACCAGGCCAATCTGTCTCTACTCCCCTGAAAGAACCGGGATTTGTGTGTTTACACACACACAGATACCAGCTCTCGATTTGTCATGAGTGATCACTGGTGCTCTGCAGTCATCACGCCCACCGGGCACTCACATCGGCTCCGGGCGCGCGCATTCGACGGTGCCCGCTCGTCCCTAGTGGCCAAAAGGCGAAGCAACATAAAGTAACATAGTTTTGCCCAGCTGTGTTATTCTGCCACAGTAAAACTGCAGCGGCTGGTCGGCAAGCAGTTAAATGATCTGTAGTGTCTTTCTGCAAAAAGCACCAAAAAATGCATAGGTCCCTATTACCATCCATTTTCTAATTTCTCACTCATCTTATTCTATCACTGTTTTTTTTCAGTTGTAGGGCAGAGACAATGAATCATTTATGAAATTAATCGATTACTATTTTCATAATCGATTAATCGGCCAGTAACATAATGGAGTTTAAAAAAAAAACTAAAATTAGCCCTTTATAGTACAAAAAAGCAGATAATCACTACTGTACGGGGTTAATTTTTTTACTGTGTAACAGTGAAAGTGATATATACAGTAGCGATTTGCTCTTTTTGTACTATAAAGGGGTGATTTTTTTTAACCCCATTATGTTACTGGCCCATTATTCGATTATGAAAATAGTAATCAATTTCATAATCGATTAGTTGTCTCGGCCCTACAACTGAAAAAAACAGTGATAGAATAAGATGAGTGAGAGATGAGAAAATGGATGGTAATAGGGACTTGGATGATAACATTCCATAAGACCCCTTCACACTGGGCCTGCAAAGCTCCCTGAAAGAGCCGCTCCTTACACTCCAGTGTGAAAGCCATCTGGAGAGGTGCGCTGGCAGGATGGTAAAAAAAGTCCTGCTAGCAGCATCTTTGGAGCGTTGAAGGAGCAGTGTGTATACAGCTCCTTCACCACTCTTGCCCATTGAAATGAATAGGGCAGCGCGGCTATACCGCCGGCAAAGCGCTGCTGCAGCAGCACTTTGGGGTGATTTTAACCCTTTCTCAGCCCCTAGCAGGGGAGTAATACCACCGCTAAAACAGTGAAGCGGCGCTAAAAATGGCACCGTTTTACCGCCGGCGCCCGCACTGCCCCAGTGTGAAAGAGGCCTAAGACTATATATTTATTGTATCTTCTGAGAGCCTAATATCTGGCCCTTGTTAATTTATTTAAAACTCTGTAATATTGTCTGTTATCTGCCTGAAGTATGCTCTCCAATATTTTGCAGAATGTTTTATCCTCTAAAAGGGGGACACACAACTGTACCAGTGATATGTCTAGTTATTAAATGTATCTACAACTAAAAAATTTTTCTGTGTAGGGAAGTCTGGAATGTATTTTGTAGAAGACTCTGCTCCTGACACAGTGGAATCCAATGTAAGTAAATTTCATCAGTCTGTAAACAAACACATTATGCAGCTCTTATTCCCTTATGCTGTGTTCATGTTTGCAAAGGTAAAGAGAAAAGCAACTTGTAAAAAATGTTATTTTTTTTTTATTTTTTTTTAATCTATATTTTATTGATGATGTGGATATGTTATATTACCTGATCAAAAGTAAGTTCTATATTTTGCAAATGTTAGTAAATACAGTTTACAATTTTGCATGGCTACCACTGTGATCTTTTTGCCATTGCAGTGCAACAAAAAATGAAGTCACAAAATACAATATGCCTTAATGAAAAATATATTGTTTTCCTCCAGAAACGTACCAGCCACATACCTTAACAAGTATAGCACCATTATAGGGGCCTAAAGTTGAACCCCAGGATAAGCACACATCCCAGTGTGAAACCTTTTCTCTGTGCAGGAGTCTACTGCAATAAAGAGCAGTCACTGTTGCTCTAACTTTTTCTGCAGGGTGGTCTTAAATCCACCCCTATTATGGTTTTTTTTTTTTTTTTTTTATCAATTGTTTATTTAAGAAGGACAAGCGTGCAGAAATACAGAGACAACCCCAATGGTAGGTGTAAAGGAAACCGTGAACTCCCCCAAATACATTCAATGATACAGTCAGCGCAGTTTTTAAAAGTCTAACGGTGGGGTTCCACCCATCTACAGAGGAATAGGGAGGTTCTGCTTCCCATATGGCCAATTTTTGATGGCAAACACCGTTTTATATATAAAAAAGAGAACAAGAACTGCTTTGGTCATACAACCAAGGAGATGTAAAAAGAAAGTAGCTAGAAAAGAATAGAGACGGGACGAGAGAGAGAAAAAAAAGGCGGGCGGGTTGAGAAGATATATATACCTCCATCCAGTCTCACCATCCCCATCCGGGGAACTTGCAAATTCGTCATGCAACTGGGAATCTCTCTATATTCCTCTCTATTCCAGGGAGTAACCAAATTTGTGCCAATGAAACCATTTTTTTTGAGAATTGCTCACTAAAGCCTTTCTCCGTGGCCACCAGGTCCTCCATTGCCTTGATCTCTGTTACCTTTTTCAACCTGATGCCAGCGGATGAGGGCTGTGACTGCTTCCAGAGCAAGGGGATGCAGCTTTTTGCCGCTGTAAGCAGGAGGGGTATAATAGATCTCCCACTGACCTTAATAGGAATCTCGTGGTGGTGTAGAAGGAAGAACTCAGGGGTCTCCGGCACCTCGCGGTCTGTGAATTTTTTTCACTATGTGATGCACTTCTGTTCAAAAGGGCCGGAGGATGCGACAGGACCAGAAGACGTGAAGGAGCGAACCAGTCTCCTCCCCACATCTCCAACAAAGGTCTGTACTCTGAGGGAACATCCTGTGGAGTCTTTCCGGAGTGTATTACCACCGGGACAGTAATTTAAATCCCGCTTCTTGGTGTCTGGCGCAGATTGAAGTTTTATGGGAAAAGAGAAGGAGCCGATCAGTTTGTGTCCCTGTAAATTGCACTCCCAGGTCATGTTTCCATTTGTTAATATAGGAAAGTCTGGAGGTTCAGCTATAAGTAGTTGATAGGTCAGGAAGATAGCGTGTCTCAGTGGGGATTGCTCCAGGCTCAACAGTTCAAAGGAGGTTAATTGCCTCCTAAAAGCAGCTGTGGAGGGCAAGGAGCCAATAAAATGGGCTAACTGTATTTTTTGCCAGAACAATAACCCCGTCAGGGCTGGGTCATCTTTGATTTGTTGCCTGTTCTTCCACTGGCCATTGACAAGAAAGTGATGTGTTTGTGATCTTTCGACCTCTACTAACTCAAGGAATCTAAAGTCCTTGAGTTCCGGATTAAAGGCCAGGTTGCCAACAATGGGAGTGAGCGAGGAAGGGAGCAGTGCAGTCGAAGTTGCGGAAGGCTTTACGGGTTATCTGGCATGTTTCCCTCATCATAGGATGGTTCAGTATCTGGTTTGTCAGGGGCTTTTGGCACCAGGGCAGCGACTCCAACCAGGTCTTCGTTAGAGTGTGCTCTATTTGCACTGATTGCTTCAGAGCTCCATGCCGACAGCAGTCCAGAGTTTGAGTCAGGTGGCATGCCGTCAGAGATTAGCATCTGGCAAGGCAATACCTCCCCTCACCTTGAGAAGTTGAAGGATGGTCTGAGCTAGTCAAGGTGGGGGGGGGGGGGGGGGTTGGGCCCAGACAAACGTGACAAAAATTTCTATTCACCGCTTTGAGAAAAGAGGCAGGAACCCATATAGGGAGTGACTGGAAGTGGTACAACAGCCGAGGCATGATGATCATTTTCACTATGCCACATCGCCCGAACCAGGAGAACAGCCCATTCTGGCAGTTCTGTTTTTTTTTATGGCTGGGGGGCAGTTGAGGGGAAAGATCTTCTCCACTCTTCTCGGCAGAAGTGAAGAAGAAGTAGAAGAGCAGGTCGTCCGCAAATGCCGCAGTTTTTGGGGAAAGGGTGGCATCTAATCTTAGACCAGAGATGTTCAGGTTTTCCCTGATAAGTCTCAGAAAGGGTTAGAGTCAAAATAAATATCAAGGGCGATAAGGGGCACCCCTGTCTTGTAGCGAAAAATCAAATAAATGGTGCTGCGCTCCCTTACACCAATAAACTAGATAAATTATTCCATAAAGTGCTAACCAATAAATAAATAAACTATCTGTGAATAAATTCTTATTCCCGTGACAAATCGTGATCAGTGATTAAAGTGACTAGTGCAAAAAGACATTCCAAACGAATATATATATGCAAAAAATAAAAAACATCTAAAATCGCATAAACCAAAGCAAAATCGCATAAAATCACACAGTGATAGTGATGAATGCAAATAAATAAATTATCTCACTAAGTGTAAATACAAACATATAGAATCGCATCAGCAAAAGGAAAATCGCATATAACCATACAGTGATAGTGATAAATGCGAGTAAGTAAAATATCTCACAGAGTGTGTATAAAAATAATAAAACCAAACTTAATGGTAGTGAATCATTCAGTGCAAAAAAAATGAATAAGTCTCTCAGACTGCAAAATAAATAAAGGGTGGCAGAAAATCCATAAGGTGCTTCTCGTAATAGCAGGTGCAATACAACGCAAACTGTGCACACACTGGTGTCTCTTCAGTGTCCCGTACCTAACAGTTAGGGTGGCCCCTTACCTTACTGCTGTAAGGTGAACAGCATATAGAGACCAGAGTCTCAGATGGTAACAGTGGTGTACCCTTAATTCCAACTAGGAGGTCTTATCCCCACATCAGGGTGTCAAACTGGCAAGATCACTGAATGCAGCGCTGTCCTTCCAGGGTTAATGGTCTGAATGATGGTGCGCTCTAATGAATTTTCTATTGGATCACTGCACTAAAAAAGTATAAGTACTGCTCAGTAAAATTCATGCATATAAAGTGCTTAAAGTGGAAGTAAACTTCCCTATTGTTTTCAGCCAAGCCCTGTCTTGTCCCATCCATGATCTGAAATGGTGATGATAGGTGGCCATTAACTTTAACCTGTGCCGATGAGCAAGAATAAATAGCTTGGACCCAGTTCATCATTTGTTCCCTTAGACCTATGCACCAAAGGGTCTCAAACAGAAAGGGCCAACTCACCCTGTCAAATGCTTTTTCAGCAACTCTCGACAAGAGCACCATCGGGGTCTTCCGTGTCCGCGCTGCATGAATCAAGTTGATCGACTTGATTGTATTGTCTTGTGCCTCCCTCATGGGGACAAATCCCACTTGGCAGAGTGAATCAATTGTGGAATCAGATCCATAAGCCGTGTGGGGAAAATGTTGGTGAATATTTTAAGATCCACGTTTAATAGGAAGATCGGCCGTTAGTTTTGGCAAAGTAGAGGATCTTTACCCTTCTGTGTGCACACTTTGCTGTGATCCCGAAGAGTGTCTCATGGCCATCCCTTCCCCCGCAACATTATATGCAGAGAGAAAATATGGGGTCAGAAGCTCCCCGAAGGTCCTGTAGTATAGAAGAAAATATCCATCTGGACCCGGGGCTTTTTCCAGTTGCATGTGTGCCATCGCCAGAGCCACCCCGTCAGTGGAGATGGATTTCTCTAGTTGGTTTAGTTCCTCATCTGAGAGATGGGGGAGTCTTGATCTTTGAAGGTAGTCTTTTATGTTACTTTGTTCGATGGGTGTCACCCCTTTGGGAGTTGGGCGCGAGAGGTTGTATAGAGAGGTATAATACCTTTGAAACTGGTCTGCTATGTGCTCTGTAGTATGGACCTTATTGTGAGTTTTGGTATAAACATTTAGGCTTGCTGAGCTCTTAGAGCCCACGCCAGCAGTTTCCCACACTTGTTAATGTGCATGTAGAAAGTTTTTATGCATTTGGCAATCGCTGCTTTTGCCCTGTACAGAGCCAGAGTGCACAGTTGGTTCCACAAGGCTGTTAGGTCTGCAAGAGCCTGGGTGACTAGCGATTTTTTTTTTTTGGATGGACTCTAAACACTAGATTTTGTCCAATAGTTTGATCTGCTGCTCTCTGGCTTTCTTGATTTGGGATCCTACCTTTATCAAGAGCCCCCTGGTATAGCCTTTGTGCCCTCCCATACCATTGTTGGGGCTACCTCTGGGATTAAGTTGGAAAAAAACTGCCGTAATTCCCTAGATAACTTCTCTGCGACCTCAGGTAATTGTATCAAAGAATCATTCCTCATCCATTGTTTGGGAGTGGGTTGTAGAAGGTCAATGTCTACAAGAACCGGCACGTGGTCTGAGAACGTTATGGAGCCAATAGAGGCTGAAGTGACCCTGGACAAGAGGGATTGAGGCATCATAAAAAGATACATTTGGGTGTAAGAGTCATGAGGGTGTGAGTAGAACGTGTAGTCTCTACCGGTCGTGTGTAGAATCCACCACACATCCACAAGGTAGAAGGCATAAAAGCTTCTCTTTAGGCATTTCAATGCCGCATAAGAGAGCTGGGAGGCTTTCCTGGAGTCCAGGGGCGGCTCCATGACGAAATTCATGTCACCCCCCCCCAGCAAACTCCCCAAGTTTGGTCAAACTTGGGTCCAGGAAATTGATCTGATTTATATTTGGGAGGTTTAAGTTCACTAGAGTGACCAAAGAGCCCCCCTAGTGTTCCCTTTACGAACAGAGCCTTGCCCTCCTTATCACATCACTTATCCTTCTCCAACCACAGAGCTGTACTCCGGATCAGAACACACACTCCCTTAGACTTGGAATCTGATGAGCACCCATGGTATGCCGTCGGGGGGGAAAAAACTGTTCTGGAGCCCTGTATTTTATCAGCACAAAAATGCGGCTCCTGGAGAAAACAAGTGTTAACTTTCATATGTTTCACGTTGTCCATCACTGTGGAGCACTTCTCCAGGGTGTTGAGCCCCTTCACATTAATAGAGCCCAACTGAATTTGCTCTTTTTTACCCATGGACAATGGTGGGAGCTGGCAGAGGCATGCGGTCAATAAGAGCCCAAAAAAGGGGGGGGGGGGTAAGAAGATCAAGAGAGAACAAAGACAAAAACAACTAATACGCCATATGCGAGACCTAGTATCAATGCACCCCAGTGACTCCAAATATGGAGCAGCTTATTGGGTGCCACCCTATGTGCGGGGAAGTGGTTGTGCAGAAACTCTCTATCCCCACCCACATTGTTTGCAAAGACATAATACAGTATTCTTTAGTAGCAGAAATGCCAAGGGAAGCCAATACAAATGCCAAGGGAACCTACACATGGCTAAAAAAATCAGCTTGACTTGTCCCGCTAGCCATGTCCTGGCTAGCAGGAAACAAGCTGGACCTGGGTTTACCTTTTATTTTTACGTATAACCTTTAGTGCAACAAATAATAAACCTAAAAAAAAAAACCCCATGTAAGCAGTAGAATCCAAACAAAATGTAAAAATGTAACTAGAAAGAGCAACAAAGATGAACATGAAATGATTCACCCTGTCGGAGACGGCCCTGGAAGGAGGTAATCCTTTGCTTCGTGGGCCACGTGGAGACGAGCTTTCTTGTATATAGGCTGACGCAGCCGGACCGCATTATTGGGGCCAAAAGAAAGCAAGGGGGGTAGGGATAGAGGGGAGCAAAGAGAGGGGGAAGGGGATGGAATGAGGGGAGAGAGAGGAAGGAGGGCTGGAGGGAGGTAGTTTAAGAAAAGGGGGGATATAAGGGGCAAAAGGGGGGTGGAAGGAGGGAGAGAGGCCCGGAGGGCAGATAGGAGAAAGCCCGGATGGCTCAGGAAAACCTAGTGGGAGGGAGAAACCCTGTAAACATCACAGAGAAATCTAATCTCCTATGTTAGAGGGACATTGGCAGCTTAGCGAGCCTCTCCCATAGTGTAGTATATGTATTACATGAAAATTCCCTTACCGTCACTCCCACATACCCAGCACAGCAAGCCTCTGAAGCCAAACAAAGCTGCCCGCCCTTACTCACCCCCCCCCCCCTTTAAGCAAGCATTTCCCATCAGATCACATTGTACTCCCCACATCTGGAATTAAAAATTTTCAATGCCGGAGGGGTTTGTGTATAGTTCTTGACACTGTCAATAGTTCTTTACTGTGGTGGATGGGCATTGGAGTCTCTAAACGAAAAATGTAGGGGGAGGGTGGGAGTACATGCCTAGCAGGGGTAAAGGGGATCCCAGAGGCTCTGGATGTGGGGTCACCGAGCCTCCCCCCATAACAAAATGTCAAAGGCAGGATATGTCCATGAGCCATGTGTCGGACCAGCCCTGTGCAGCCCAAGACAAGTTTCACTTATGTTCGTAGCTGCACCCGTGCCAGCATCTGGTCTCCTCTCCTGCATCTGGCTGGTTAAGCCCGGTCTGGGTGCCCGAGGTATATAGCGGGAATCCCTAGTAAGTCGTGGGCCCAGCCAGTCTGGGAGAGGTGTTGGCTCCATGTCTAGAAAGGCGAACAGGAGTGGGAGATCAGAGTGGCATCTTAGTGAGAAGGATGCACTATTTATGTGGACAATCAGATGCAATGGGAATCCCCAGCAGTATGTCAGGGCTGTGCGACGTAGTGGCTCCAGCGGAGGTTTCAACATAGCACGTCTTTGCAGGGTGGCCCTGGAAACACCCGGGAAGATGGCGATTTGAGTGCCATCAAAGTCTATCTGGCCTTTAGACCATGCAACACAGATGATTTGGTCTTTCTGAGTGTACCGATGTAGACGGCAGATCATGTCTCAAGGTCGGTCATGTTCTGGTGGCTTAGGTCCCAGTGCCCTGTGCACCCGATCGAACTCCAGGCTAGCGGGGGATGTCCAAAACGGTTAAGCAGGATCGCCTGGATAGTAGCTTGAAGGTTCTCGGGGCCAGTCACCTCAGGTAGCCCTCGGATAATCAAATTGTTGCGACGGCTCCAGTTTTCTAAGTCTTCTGCATGGAGCTGGACTCCCGCCATATGATCTTGAAACGTTGTGTGTTCCCTCTCTAGGTGAGCAACCCAGAGCTTCAGGGCACTCATCTCTGATTTCTCTCTGCTCAGACTGTCATCTAGCCTGTGAACCTCGGCACGGAGCTCTTGGAAGTCGCAGCGGGTGCTGTTCCTCCACCCTCATGACCAGAGCCTCTATGTCCGCTTTCGTGGGTAGTGCACGCACCTGATGTTTGCATTGATTTGGGGCAACTGTGTGGGGGTTCCCAAAGTGCCCGGAGCACTGGGCGATGGGCTCAGTACCAATGGTAGCCCCTCCAGCGAGCTGGGCGCTGTGAAGCTGCCATGGACGGGGCAGGTAAATTTGCAGGCTCCCGTCTGCCACGTGTCCCCTCCAGGGAGGCTGTGGAATGTGCTCTGTCCTGGAAGAATTGGCTAATCGGGTGGCCGTCAAGGTAGCTTTCAGTTTTCCCCTGGTCTTCATACGTTTGCTGTATGTCATGGCAGTGTGAAGTGTGTAGTTATATGGGCATTTCAGTCATTTTTGGTGGGTCGGGAGCTCCAGCAGTGAGCATCTTAACTTCGCCATGACCAAGCCACCCTTATTATGGTTTTCTACAGGCAGCTGATTGTGGGTAGATCTGTTGGGTCCCACCCACAGATCTGCTCTCTGCATAGGCTAATGTCACTGCTAATTTTACAAAGGAAACTTCTGTATTTGCAATAAGATTTTGGTGCACAAAAATGGATATTAAATTATCCTTTATAGATCCTTATCCTTTATAGATTAATATCTCCTCTGTGGCTAAAGAAATTTATATGAATTAAAGTTCTTGTGCCTGGAGTTAATCTATAACAAAAGGAGTGTGGTTTTAAGTGCCTTCTGGTTCAGAGCAACACAACAGGTAAATGTTAATTCCACTTTCTCAGGAGCACACGTTTAAGTTTTCATCATTCACTTGCCACTTTTAGATACTGGAAGCAGAAGCGCAACTCACATAGGGTTGCACATCACTTAAGTCATGGCTTACACAGGGCTTATAGATTGTGCCCATGTGACAATGCCGGTGCCTACTGATTGGCACAGTGCGGATGCATGGCATGAGTCATGTGCACCTCCATATCAGATAGTAACAAGTATTTTTTCTTTACTTCCCGCAGCTAAACAAAGTGGATGTTTATTTTTTTCTAAGCTTATTATCAATGTTTTTTTCTCAACGTCCTGCCACTGGCCATATGCACTATTAGGCCTAATTCTGTGCTGCATATGTATCTGTATTGTACAGGGAGCATGCTTGATTATGCACCTCCAGCACTGTGACCGATCCCTGTCACACAGTATTGTGCTGGTAAGATGGGCTTCTGATCACATGATCACCGTGACAGCCAATCGCAACGATCACATGATCGGGAGGCTCATGTAACTCTTCTGACATTATGAACTCTTAAAATAATGACAGAAGGCAGCAGTAAGGGTTAGGCCGCGTACACACGCGCGGACTGTTCGCCCAACTTTGTCCGTCCAACAGTTTCGGCAAACAGTCCGCTCAAAATTAGCATGGACGGACATGGCCACACACGACGAACGAACAGTTTGCTGAAACCGTGCGCGATGACGTGAACGGCACGTACGACGGGACGGAAAATACGACGTCCTATACACTGCATTATAGCTTTCGGCGTGAAAATCCTTTCTGAGCATGCGCGCAACTTTGTTTGACGAACAAGCCTACACACGAGTGGACTGTTCGCTGAAACAAGGTTTCAGCGGACAGTTTTTCGGAAATTCCGAAAAACCTTGTCCGTCCAACTGTCCGCTGAAACTGTCCGCTGAAAGCCCACACACGAGCGGACTGTCTGCCCAAACACTGTTCAGCGGACAAAGTTGGGCGAACAGTCCGCCCGTGTGTACGCGGCCTTAGCATCCTCCTAATAATTCTGGATTTGTAGACCTGTTTACAAATATTAGATAACACATTACACATTTTAGGTTTTCTTGTTGAAAAGTTCGCTGAAGATCATGATTTATATATTTTGTTTTTTCAGTCTTTGCTTGGTGAATCAGAACCTGCTTCATTTTCCTGGACTTATGAAGAAATTAAGGAAGTTCATAAGCGCTGGTGGCAGCTTCGAGACAATGCTGTAGAAATTTTTTTAACAAATGGAAGAACTTTGTTGGTGGCGTTTGACAATACCAAAGTATGTTTAATTATTATGTGGGTTATTTTGTCATTTTTCTTTTATCTATTAAAAAATGTCATATTGTTTTGAGTGTTCTGTCCTGAAGGAACACCCATATGTATGCTGGAAGAGATAAGAAACTAACCATTCTAGTATTTCAAAGCAGCAGGCATAGCAGCTCTAATGAAGAAATGCATTTTTTTTTCTCCAAGATGATTGTTTAAACTTTAGCTAAAGTAGTACATGATGTCAGCCCCTTCTACGTTATCACTGGAAATTCACAATATGGCAAGTTTGCTGGGTTTAAATTTCATAGTTCATAGTAAGGTTGAATAAAGACACCAGTCCATCTAGTTCAACCTGAGTGTCTACAATTGTCCCTATCCCTGTACATTGCACACTTACATTGGTCCCTACCATCAAGGAGCCCACAATCCAAGGTCCCCATTCATATACTAGGGCCAATTTTGGACAGAAGCAAATTAACCTACCTGCATGTCTTTGGATGGTGGGAGGAAACCAGAGTAAACCCACGCAGGCACAGGGAGAACATGCAAACTCCAGGCAGATAGTGTGGTGGTTGGGATTTGAACCAGCGACCCTTCTTATTGCTAGGTGAGAGTGCTAACCACTACGCCACTGTGCTGCCCTAAATCTGCTACTAAATGCCCCTGAGGCCACTACTGATATGTTCAGACTGGTTGGCTCAAATAGCAATGGCTCCAGTTATTATCTATTGCATGCAACCATTGTTCTTGTTTCCCAGGGAGCAACATATTTCCAGCTGGGTATCCCTATCCATGTCAAGCACATGCCCTTTAGACTTGTGGCCAAACCCATCGAATGGCTTTTATTACGCATTGCAGCAAGCAAACATCACAAGATCATGATGATGTTCCAGGTAGCAGTAATAAAGGTCTGTTTTAAACATTAGCACACATTTTCTTAGCAAAAGGTTTTTCTTCTGGTACTTTGCTGTAAGTAAACTGGTAAGTATTTCCTTTGGTGCTGACAGCCGCAAGTACTTTTCCAAAGCAGTAGGACCTGCTTGCTGTTGGTCATTGAAATTATTTTGTGACTTAATGAATTAATAGAAATAGAATTGGTGTAATAGTAGAGGCTGTGTTTGCAGCAATGTCATTATAACCTGTCATTCTGCAGGCATATACAGTGGATCCAGAAAGTATTCACAGCCATTCACTTTTTCTATATTTCGTTATGTTATAGCCTTATTCCAAAGTGGGTTAAATTCATTATTTTCCTCAAAATTCTACAAGCAATACCCCATGATAACTGAAAGAAGTTTGTTTGAAATCTTTGCAAATTCATAAAAAAATTAAAAAAAATCACATGTACATAAGTATTCCCAGCTTATGTCTGAAATTTCTGCAGCAACGAGCACAGTGGCCTCCATCATCGGTGAATGGAAGAAATTGGGAACCACCATGACTTCGTAGAGAGGGCCGCCTGGCCACACTGAGCAATCGAGGGAGAAGGGTCTTAGGGAGGTGACCAAGAACCTGATGGTCACTCTGACAGAGCGCTGGCATTTCTCTGTGGAGAAAGAAGAACTTCTAGAAGAACAACCATCTGCAGCACTCCACCAATCAGGCCTGTTTGGTAGAGTGGCCAGTCGGAAGCCACTTCTTAGTAAAAGGCACATGACAGCCCACCTGGAGTTTGCTAAAAGGCACCTGAAGGACTCTCAGACCATGTGAAAAAAACCTCTGGTTTGAGAAAACAAACATTGAACTCTTTGGCCTGAATGCGAAGCGTCATGTCTGGAGGAAACCAGACACCGCTCATCACCTGGCCAAGACAATCGCTACAGTGAAGCATGGTGGTGGCAGCATTATGCTGTGGGCTGTTTTTCAGCAGCAGGAACTGGGAGATTAGTCGGAATCAAGGGAAAGATGACTGCCGCAATATACAGAGACATCCTTGATGAAAACCTGCTTCAAAGCGTTCTGGACCTCAGACTGGGACGAAGGTTTATCTTCCAACAGAACAATGACCCTAAGAACACAGCCAAGATAACAATGGAGTGGTTATGGGACAACTCTGTGAATGTCTTTGAGTAGCCTAGACTTGAACCCGATAAAACATCTCTGGAGATATCGGAAAATGGCTGTGTACCAATGCTCACCATCCAACCTGATGGAGCTTGAGAAGTCCTGCAAAGAAGAATGTGAAAAACTGGGCAAAAATAGGTGTGCCAAGCTTGTAGCAGCATACTCAAAAAGACTTAAGGCTGTAATTTGTGCCAAAGGTGCTTCAACAAAGTATTGAGCAAAGGCTTTGAATACTTATGTACATGTGATTTTATTTTTATATTTTTCATAAATTTGCAAAGATTTCAAACAAACTTTTTTCAGGTTGTCATTATGGGGTATTTTGTAGAATTTTGCTAGAGAAAATTGAGTACTGTCCGTGATACTTTTTTTATTTGCACTAACATACAATTTTTCAGGACAAGCTTTCAGGGTATGTCCCCTTCTTCAAGGTCCAAGCAGTACTGATTTACAAATTTTTAAGCAGAATGTAAAAACAAAGCAAAAAAAAAAAAAAACACCTCTGAGGGAAAGAAGAGAGAAAAAAAGAGAAAAAAAAACAACAAAAAAAAACATACAAATCAATGGCAATAAAGATAACAGAAGAGTTAGTGAGATAAGATAGAGGGAGAGCAATGCAATGGAGGGGGGGGGGGGGGGGGGGTTGCTAGTCACATAGGGGGTTGTAAAACTTTAGTATAATGAGTAAGGAAGCCTATATCTAAATTCAGGCCATTATTTTTTGTCAAAAAGAATAATCATTCTTAGTTCAAAGGTTTTCCTTTCCTGGATAGTTCTGAAATTCCCTTTAAGAACTAAAACATTGAGGTCTTCTATAGTGTGGTCCGGTTGTGAGAAGTGATGTCCCATAGGTGTGCAAAATTTAAATTAAAAATTTGTAAATCAGTATATCAGTAAACGCTGTGAATACTTTCCGGATGCACTGTATCATAATGCTTTTGAGGTGCACAGTGTAGTCATTGATGTGACCTCTGCAGCCCATATATTTTTTGCTTTATAGTCTATAATTCATTACCAATGGTGGGCATTTTGTTGTTTTTAAATGAACAATGATGCATACCTGTTCATTTTCCCTATTTTGGTTTATGCTATAAAAGCACCCTAAACGGTAAAAAAATAAAAAAAAATAAAAAGTCCATCTAGTACTCAAACTAAATGTCTTTATTTTTTCACACCGTAAAATTATTTCTTGTACAATTATAGAATATAAAGAGGGAAAACACTGCGCTATAGTTTGTGAAAAGATGGCCACAACGGCCACAACAGCAGCCAACACCAAAAACAAACAAAGTTCAACAGATAAATTAATAAAAACAGTGTAGCGCTTCAATAATAACAAATTATAAAAATAATAATGGTAAAACAGAAATCGCACAGAACCAAATGCCTAGAAATAAAAGTCCAACATAAGGCACTCATTCCACTATGTTGATGGCATAGAAGTGACCAAACCGTCACATAGAAGGAAAATGGTGTACTGGACGATTGTGTTCATGCGGGTAAACTTGATTGTAAGCATCAGTGAAAAGTAGATAAATACTTCTTACCGGAACAGTTGGACTCACACAGTCATATGACGGTTGAGTCTAGAAGGCTTGAGGTCACAATCTGGGACCAAGGAGTGTGAGGAGAGAGGTCAGTTGAGCTGGTGGAGGAGCTCCAGGCGGTTGTAGGCTCAATGGTGGATCCTTTCAGATGGAACTTCAAAGATCAAAGTAATCAAGCTCAGACGTAGCCCGTTGTGCCAATACTCCAGCCTCCCCCGAATGGGGAGGGGGGTGTTTGTGAAGTTTTAAACCAAAACAATGGAGAAAAGGAAAAAGAAAAAAAGGCTCCACATGGTGCGGGTCAAACGATATAAAAACGTTGGTTTATTGAAGTCAAAAGGTAATAAATGACTTGGTGATCACATAAAAAACAAAATGAACTTAAAAGCAATGTGGGGTACCAACAGCTCGCCCGACGCGTTTCGACATATGTGTCTTCAACTGGGGCATGTTGAAGACACATTGCCCCAGTTGAAGACACATATGTCGAAACGCGTCGGGCGAGCTGTTGGTACCCCACATTGCTTTTAAGTTCATTTTGTTTTTTATGTGATCACCAAGTCATTTATTACCTTTTGACTTCAATAAACCAACGTTTTTATATCGTTTGACCCGCACCATGTGGAGCCTTTTTTTCTTTTTCCTTTTCTCCATTGTTTTGGTTTAAAACTTCACAAACACCCCCCTCCCCATTCGGGGGAGGCTGGAGTATTGGCACAACGGGCTACGTCTGAGCTTGATTACTTTGATCTTTGAAGTTCCATCTGAAAGGATCCACCATTGAGCCTACAACCGCCTGGAGCTCCTCCACCAGCTCAACTGACCTCTCTCCTCACACTCCTTGGTCCCAGATTGTGACCTCAAGCCTTCTAGACTCAACCGTCATATGACTGTGTGAGTCCAACTGTTCCGGTAAGAAGTATTTATCTACTTTTCACTGATGCTTACAATCAAGTTTACCCGCATGAACACAATCGTCCAGTACACCATTTTCCTTCTATGTGACGGTTTGGTCACTTCTATGCCATCAACATAGTGGAATGAGTGCCTTATGTTGGACTTTTATTTCTAGGCATTTGGTTCTGTGCGATTTCTGTTTTACCATTATTATTTTTATAATTTGTTATTATTGAAGCGCTACACTGTTTTTATCAATTATAGAATATGCCATACAGATCACTGGTTTGTTTTTCATTTGGCAAGCGTGTATTTTCTTATTAACCAGTTAACAACCTGCAAATAAATGCTAGAATGCCTGATGGTGCTCCCTGCATGTTGGGCCTCTGTATGTGGCCAGGCTGTGTAAAAGTCTCACACGTGGTATCGCCGTACTCGGGAGTAATAGCAGAATGTGTTTTGGGGTGTAATTTGTGGTATGCTTATGCTGTGTGTGAGAAATAAACTGATATGACATTTTTATGGGAAAAAAAAGGAAAAAAAAATCTTGATTTTGCAAAGAATTGTGGGAAAAAATTACAACTTCAAAAAACTCATCATGCCTCATCATTTGGGGGGGTATTTGTACTTTTCTGGCATGTTAGGGTCTCAAGAAATGAGATAGGCCATCAGTACTTCAGGTGCCATCAATTTTCAGATATTGGCACCATAGCTTGTGGACGATATAACTTTCACAAAGACCAAATAATATCCACCAATTTGTACTTATTTTTACCAAAGATATGTAGTAGTATAAATGTTGGCCAAAATTTATGAAGAAAAATTACTAATCTGCTAAATTGTATAACAGAAACAAAGAAAAATTCATTTTTTTTTACAATTTTCGGTCTTTTTTTCTTTTATAGCACAAAAAATAAAAAACCCAGCGGTGATTAAATACCACCAAAAGAAAGCTCTATTTGTGTGAAAAAAAAGGACAAAAATGTAATGTGGGTACAGTGTTGCATGACTGAGTCATTCAAAATGTGAGAGCACCGAAAGCTGAAAATTGGTCTGGTTATTGAGGGTGTTTAAGTGCCCAGTGGTCAAGTGGTTAAAGCTGCATAATGTCAGGCTTTTTTTAATACTGTATTTATAAGTATTCTGTGGCATAATTCTTCCTGGCTATAAAACATTGAGTGGAAGCTATATCCTGTATTTTGCCACGCTATCTATTTCTAGCACTGCTATCTTCAAAATGTCACTTGTTCTATTTTTATCTCCAAATATTGTGGAGCGAGTGAAACAATTGGCCAGAATACCTTTATAGAATGACGGAACTGTTTGAGTTAATTTTTGCAGTGAAGAAAATTGTAAGTTTGTTTTTTAACTTTTATAAATGCTTCCGTAGTACAATAAGAGATGGATTCAACAGTGTTGAATATGTTTATGAGCTTAAAAATATTAAACTATTTTTTTCTTTTTAAGGTGCGAGATGATGTTTACCAGAAAATTCTGTCCAATAATCTTCCCAATCTGTTGGAGTATGGAAATATTACAGCTCTCACTCAGCTCTGGTGCTCTGGTCAAATAACCAATTTTGAATACCTTACACATCTAAATAAGCACGCAGGGCGCTCTTTTAATGATCTAATGCAGTATCCGGTTTTTCCATTTATTCTAAGCGATTACACCAGTGAGACACTTGACTTGAGCAACACTAATATCTACAGGTAAATTAATCTTGTCTTTCTGATTTTGTTTACTGGTTGATCTGTAATTAATATATATAATATACATATTATTCTTTTATTGCTACTGATTCTTGCCAGATGAAATGCACTAGGCTGCCAAAATGGGTTGCTTCTCAGCTTCTATTAACATGTTAGAAAGATAGACAGAAAGTTGAATTTAGTGAGATTTATTTATTTTTTTATTATCCAACAAAAAGTTTTCTTTGGAAAAGATTGGTATACAGACAGTATTCAGTATATTACAAAACATCCATATTATACAAGTGTATAACAATATGTAACACCAGACATTGCCAGTAGGGATGCATTACATCCGAGTACTAGGGATGAGCCGAACACCCCCGGTTTGGTTCGCACCAGAACTTTCGAACGGACCCCAAATTCGAACGAACGTTAGAACCCCATTGAAGTCTATGGGACTCGAACGTTCGAAATGAAAAGTGCTAATTTTAACGGCTAATATGCAAGATACTGTCCTAAAAAGGGTTTGGGGACCTGGCTCCTGCCCCAGGGGACATGGGTCAATGCCTAAAATGTTTTTAAAAATGGCCGTTTTGGCCGGAGCACTGATTTTAATGACGATTAAAGTGAAAAAAAAGTGAAATATTCCTTTAACCCCTTCCCGTCGAGCGTACGCAGATCTGCGTACTCGGCTTCCGGGGGGTATACCGGGATGATGCCCGCACCTGCAGGCATCATCCCGGTACCGTTTTTTACAGCGGGCGATTGGCTTTCCAGCCATAACAACCGATGCGGCTAAAAGCCGCTCGGCTGTTATGCCGGAGGAGCGGGAGGGGACGTCCCCCCCTCCCGCCGCTGTTACCGGTGCTCCCGCTCGATCGGGAGCACCGATTCTTGCTGTGATGCCTCTGGCCGCTGGGGAGGAACTGGAACGAAGCCGTAATCGGCTTCGTTCGAGTCTCCTCATAGTAAACACGGAAGCGACGTCATGACGTCACTTCCCGTTTACTCGGCTGCCAATGGCGCCGGTTTTAAAAAAATATCCGGTATTCAGAATCGCCGTTTTCGGCGATCTGAATACACTGAAGTGTAAAGGAGGGGTGGGGGGTCTTTTAGACCCCCGATCCCTCCATAAAGAGTACCTGTCACCACCTATTACTGTCACAAGGGATGTTTACATTCCTTGTGACAGCAATAAAAGTGATAAAAATTTTTTTTTTTTTATTTTAAACAATTTAGTAATTTTAAAATAAATAAAATAAATAAAAAAATAAAAAATGTTTTTTTAAAGCGCCCGCCGTCCCCGCGAGCTCGCAAAGCAAAGAAAACGCATACGGAAGTCGTGCCCGCGTATGTAAACGGTGTTCAAATCACACATGTGAGGTATCGCCGCGATCGTCAGAGCGAGAGCAATAATTCTAGCACTAGACCTCCTCTGTAACGCTAACCTGGTAACCGTAAAAAATGTTTAAAGCGTCGCCTATTGAGATTTTTAGGTACCGTACTTTGTCGTCAATCCACAAGTGCGTGCAATTATAAAGTGTGACATGTTTGGTATCTATTTACTCGGCGTAACATTATCTTTCACATTATGCAAAAAAAATGGGATAATTTTACTGTTTTGTTTTTTTTTAATTCATGAAAGTGTACCTTTTCCCAAAAAGTTGCATTTAAAACACCGCTGCGCAAATACCGTGTGACATAAAATATTGCAACAATCGCCGTTTTATTCTCTAGAGTCTCTGTTAAAAAAATATATATAATGTTTGGGGGTTCCAAGTAATTTTCTAGTAGAAAATATGGATTTTAACTTGTAAACACCAAATTCCAAAAATAGGCTTAGTCATGAAAGGGTTAAATATGGTGCCTGGGGGGTGTCTGTAGTATGCCTGTGAAGTGCCACGTGTTTCCCGTGTTTAGAACAGTCCCTGCACAAAATTACATTAAACGGAAATAACACCATTTAAAACTGCTTGCGGTTTTAATGTTATATCTGGTTCCTGCAATATGGTTGAAAATCATTGAGAAAAATGGCATGGGTAGCCCTCCCTGCCCATTACCAGCCTATTTGGGTCTTGTACGCATATTAAGGGGAACCCCGTACCCATATTAAAAAAAGGAAATGCGTGTGGCCCCCAGGCCCTATATACTCAGAACAGCAGTATACAGGCGGTGCAAACAAGACAGGGACTGTGTAGGTTTGTTGTGTTAAGTTGAATCTGTTTGTAATTTTCAACTGGTACATTTTTAAAGTGTAGCTCCAGTCAAAAAAACTATTTTTAAGCTTTTTGGAAAACATAGGGAAGGGTTATCACCCCTGTATAATTTGTTTTGTCGTCCATCTTTTTTCATCTCACTTGCTGTTGTCTCCTTCCGTTTGCAAGTAGGAGATGTTTGTAAATTGGATGTTTGAAAGTAGGGGCCTGCCCTATATGCTCTGCAGAAATGGCGGAACAAGGTGTTGGTTTTGCCACAACATTGTAAGCCCTCAAAGTGACTCTTGGTGGGCGCTGGAGAGCCCTGCTGTGAACGATTATATCAAGAATTGTAATTACATGCCATTGTTGAACAGTGGTACAAAAATTGACCTTTGGTGGTTGTGGTGCTGGTGCCACAACACTATAAGTCCTCACCGTTACTCTGGGTGGGCACAGGAAGGGGCCCTCTTGTGAAATATTATATCAAAAATTGTACTTAAACGCCCCTGTTAAACAGGGGCAGAAAAATTGGGCCTTAGGCACTGGTGCTGGTGCCACCACACTGCAACCTCTCCCATATACTCTTGTTTGATTGCAGGAATTAGCCCTGCTCCAAAGCATTGCATCAAAAATTGTACTTAAACGCCCCTGTTAAACAGGGGCAGAAAAATTGGGCTGATGGCATCAACCAGAACCAGAAATGTTCTTCCAACATATCAGCGGAGGAGGAAGAGGATAGACAATCAACATAACAGGACAGTCACTCAGCATCAGCATAGGCAGTCTTGAAGGGATATGGTATTTCAAAAAAAATTATTCGGTTACATCAGCTTCAGGTGCTTGGTAGCTGTGGGTGATCCAAGACTGATTCATCTTGATGAAGGTCAGTCGATCAACTGATTCGGTGGACAGGCGCACCCTGTGATCGGTAACAAAGCCACCAGCAGCACTGAAGGTGCGTTCCGAAAGAACGCTGGATGCAGGACAGGCCAGTAGCTCAATTGCATACTGTGCAAGCTCTGGCCAGTGATCCATCCTCAAGACCCAGTAAGCCAGAGGATTTTTGGTGGGAAAGGTGTCCAAGTCTGACCTTGCCCCTAGGTATTCCTGCACCATGTAAATCAGACGCTGGCGATGGGTGCTGGAACCGATCATACCTTGGGGCTGCGGACTAAAAAATTGTCTGAAGGCATCAGTCAGACGGCCACCTTCTCCACCGCACCTTCTGACCGATGCCTCAGCAACACGTTGTCCAGGACCAGGAGTTTGTAACCTCCCAGTCTCTGGGAACGCGTTGCACAGACCTTTCTGCAAGGCCTCCCGGAGATGTCTCATCCTCTGCTCCCTCTGCGATGGCAAGATAAGGTCGGCAACCTTACCCTTGTACCGTGGATCAAGGAGAGTGGCCAGCCAGTAATGGTCCCTCTCCTTGATCCGAAGAATACGAGGATCCTTCCGCAGGCTTTGCAGGATCAGGGAGGCCATGCAGCGTAGGTTAGCTGAGGCATTCGGTCCGGAGTCCTCTGGGTCACTAAGGACAACATGATCCGCATGCTACCTCCTCCCAGCCACGTACAAGTCCACGTGTTTCTTGGGACTGTAAATCATCCCTACAGGACTGCTGCTGCTGATGCTGATGCTGAGTGCCAGCCTCCACCTCCATGCTGACACAATCATCCTCCTCCTCCTCCTCTTCCTCCTTCTCATCCTCTTCCTGTGTGATGGGTGGCAGAGCAGGAACACTGTCTGGATAAAGGGGGCCTTGAGAGGCAAGGAAGTCCTCCTCTTCCTGCCTCTGTTCTGCCTCAAATGCCCTGTCCATTATTCCACGCAGCGTATGCTCCAAGAGGTGGACAAGAGGTACAGTGTCACTGATGCATGCACTGTCACTGCTCACCATCCTTGTGGCCTCCTCAAACGGTGACAGGACAGTGCATGCATCCCTGATCATGCCCCACTGGCGTGGTGAGAAAAAACCAAGCTCCCCTGACCCTGTCCTGGTGCCGTAGTTGCACAGGTACTCTGCTGCGTGTGCAGCCGCTGCAGCATGGCCAATGTTGAGTTCCATCTGGTGGGCATGTCACATATAAAGCGGTTCTTGGGCAGGTTCAACTCCTTTTGGAGCTCAGCCAGCCGAGCACAGGCATTAAATGATCGGCGGAAATGCACACAGACTTTCCTGGCCTGCTTCAGGACATCCTGTAAGCCGGGGTACCTGCCCAAGAACCGCTGCACCACCAGGTTAAGGACGTGAGCTACACAGGGCACATGGGTCAGTTGTCCCTGTCGGAGGGCGGAGAGGAGGTTGGTGCCATTGTCGCAAACCACCATTCCTGGCTTAAGCTGGCGTGGCGTCAACCACCTCTCGGCCTGCCCCTGCAGAGCTGACAAAACATCCGCCCCAGTGTGGCTCCTGTCCCCCAAACAAACCAGCGCAAGCACGGCATGGCATCGTTTTGCCTGCGTACTTGCGTAGCCCCTGGAACGCCTACGGAGCACCGCTGGTTCTGAGGACAGAGCACTGGAAGAGGCCATGGAGGAAGAAGAAGAGGAGGGGGTGGAGGAGAGAGGTGTGTCACAACCAATAGTAGCATTTTGGAGGCGTGGTGGCGGAACAACCTCCAACACTACTGCACCTTGTCCTGCATCCTTCCCAGCTGCCAGAAGAGTGACCCAATGGGCCGTGAAAGACAGGTAACGTCCCTGTCCATGCCTGCTGGACCATGAGTCAGCGGTAATATGCACCTTACCGCTGACCGCCCTGTCCAGCGAGGCAAGGACATTGCCTTCCACATGCCGGTAGAGAGCCGGAATCGCCTTCCGTGAGAAAAAGTGGCGTTTGGGGACCTGCCACTGAGGAACCGCACATTGTACAAACTCACGGAAGGGGGCCAAGTCTACCAACTGAAAAGGCAGCAGTTGAAGTGCTAGCAATTTAGCCAAGCTAGCATTCAACCGCTGGGCATGTGGATGGCTGGGAGTGAACTTCTTCCGCCGGTCCAGCAGCTGGGGCAGGGATATTTGCCTGCTATAATCGGACGTGGGTGTACCGCTAGCAGAGTTCCCGGAAGCACTTGGCTGTGACGCACCTAATTCTACACCTTCATTCCTCTCAGAGCAGGTTTCAGAGAGGACTGAAGGTCTAGTGGGGTTGGAGATGCCAGCTGATGAGGAGCAAGGAGAGGTCCGCTTTGTTCTTTGGTGTGGGTCTTTGAGGTACGTTTGCCAACGAGCTGCATGGCAGGTCAACATATGTCTGGTCAAGCATGTGGTGCCCAAGCGGCTGATGTTTTGGCCACGTGAGATACGCTTGAGACATATGTTGCAAATAGCAGCAGTGCGATCTGATGCACTCGTCTCAAAAAAGGCCCACACCAAAGAACTTTTAGAATAACGCGCAGAGGCAGCGCTCTGCACAGGCGGAGCTCTGCGGTGTGATTCAGTCAGTGTGCTGCCCCTAAGCTGGCCCCCGGAGGGCATCCTGCCTCGTTGGACATGTGCCTCCTCCTCCTCCTCCTCCCTCCTTCCAGGCACCCACGTGAGTCAGTGCCCTCATCATCCCCTCCCTCTTCATCGCTGTAGCAAACCTGGCAGTATGCTGCAGCTTGTGCAACATGACTGCCAGAGTGCTGTCCTTCTTGAGCATCCCCTCTGTCTGCGCTCACGCTACTGCCTTCCTCTAGCTGAGTGTCATCATCAGAGCCCACAAAACACTGGGCATCCTCCTGGAGCATGTACCCAACACTGTGCTCAAAGAGTTCAGGAGACTCCTCAGGAGGACGTGGTGGGTCTAGGGAAGGAGTCACTGATGATGACATTGAGAGGAGGGAAGACGATGCGTTGGCAGCTGCTTTGCTACTACCCTGAGACTGGGTGAGAGAGGATGAGGAGGATGAAGAGAGCTTGGTCATCCACTCTATCAAGTCGTTGGCATGTTGTGGTTCAACATGTCCAGCTGCCGAAAAGAAGGACAAGCATGTCCCATGGCCACGTGCTGATGACAATGCACCGCGTCCACGACCAGCACTGTTGTCTCTAGACACAGAGCCTGCTTGCCCTCTTTTATCGGCTCGCGCCTGTCTGCCTCTCCTTGCTGGCCTTCCAGACATGGTAATGGCCTGAAGGGAGTTGGGTAAAACAGCAGTTGGGTAGTGTATATTGTGCTGGAGGCACACAACACCCACTAACTCCTGCAGATGCCTTTATTATAGAACACCAGAGATAAAGGGGTATATACAGATGTATACTGTGCTGTGCTGGAGGCACACACAACTTCCAATAACTCCCGCAGATGGCAAGTGGGCTCAAATAGAGAACAGCTATGTAGGTGGATATAGCGGTATGTACTGGGTACAGAGCACGCAGACAGCACGCACTATCTCCTAACACTACTGGGTACAGAGCACGCAGACAGCACGCACCATCTCCTAACACTACTGACTGCAAGCTCTATTATTAAAGATAGATCACTAGCTATATAGGTGAGGTGAATATAGCGGTGTATACTGCGGTCAGGGCACGCAGACAATAACCAGAGAACACCAGAGATAAAGGGGTATATACAGATGTATACTGTGCTGTGCTGGAGGCACACACAACTTCCAATAACTCCTGCAGATGGCAAGTGGGCTCAAATAGAGAAGAGCTATGTAGGTGGATATAGCCGTATGTACTGGGTACAGAGCACGCAGACAGCACGCACTATCTCCTAACACTACTGACTGCAAGCTCTATTATTAAAGGTAGATCACTAGCTATATAGGTGAGGTGAATATAGCGGTGTATACTGCGGTCAGGGCACGCAGACAATAACCACTACACAACAGCAAGATAGAAAATCGGCCGAAAACGATCGGTGTGTACTGTGTTGAAGGTACACAGAACACCCACTGCTTCAGACGCCAACACACTACACGAGGCCGCCGCGATGGCGGCCTTATATAGTGTGGGGCGTGCACTACACAGCCTGAGCTATGATTGGCCACAGGCATCCTGCCTGTGGCCAATCATGGCTCTCCTCACTGCTGGCGCTGCGATTGGCCAAGCATGCGGGGTCACAGTACATGCTTGGCCAATCATGAGCCAGCAATGCACTGCGCCATCGCAGTGCATTGTGGGCCGTGAGCGCCACGCGATTTTTACGCGAACAGACCAAAATGTTCGGATTTCGCCGAACGGAGGAACAGCCAATGTTCGAGTCGAACGTACGTTCGACTCGAACACGAAGCTCATCCCTACCGAGTACACTAAGATTAGATCCACCGGGGCTTAAGTGTACTTCCCCTATGTTGGTATATAAGCTTCTCCCTGGTCGATGGGAGATTCTCTGATCTCCAGTGCATCATCAATTTCTGGACCTGGAATTGAACTTTGTGAATGGCCTCTCTAGTATGTATTTTCCGATCATATTCTTTTAATACACTCAACAGACAAGTCTAGTGGTAGGGAAACTTTAAATACTGAATTAACAGACTTCATCCCAATAAGTGTGCAACTTGGGGCACCACCATAAGAGATGAATGAGGTGTCCGTGATCACGTTTACAACATGTGCATGTGGACTCAGATTGCAAGTTCATCAACTGAAGTCTATGAGGGGTATAGTATATCCGCAACAGTATGTACAGCTGAGTAGGTCTTTGTGATGCATTCAGTGAGCATGAGCCTACTGCCTGAAATGCCCCCTCCCACTGCTCTCCATCCATCTGGCCTACATTTCTCTCCCATTTTATTTTCTTACATCAGTGGACACAGAACCATAGTAGTTACTATGTGGGTTATATGGACCACTGATAGGTGATGGACACTTGTACGCCCCTAAGGCAAGATGTGTACTCCCTATATAACCCCTCCCACTACTGGGAGTCCTCAGTTTTTTTTTTTCGCCAGTGTCTAAGGTGTTGGTCACCTTAGACACTGTGCTGAGCCCCACTGGAAGCTTCCTTGCTGGGGTTAGCCATGCTTACCGAATCCGTCTCGATGCCCTTTCATGGGCTAAATGAATGGTACCTGTGCCTCGTGTCCAAAGAAACAAGGTTTTGCTTGCGAACGTTTCTCTTTAGAGAGCTGGACCCTGGGATTCAGTACTTTTTGGTAGTAAGGCCATAACATTTTTACTGGCAGGGTGCTGCCGCAGGTCCAGGATTGTGGGTAACCTGAGGTTCCCATGTTCCTGAAGGTTTTTTAACGGTCTCGGAGCCCACCATGAAGGGTTTTTATCTCAGATAACCCTGTTGTGAGGAAGAGGTAAGGGAGATTTTCTCAGGAATTTCTCCTTCTATGTATAATATTGTCATGCCTATGTGTCACCATTGGGGGCTGTATTGAGCACTCGCCAACCTGATGCTGGAAACAGCACAGAAGCCTTCACATCTCCTCTCCTTCTGCCACAGATCCTCCGTTAAGAAGGGGGGGGGGGGGTCTGGTTCTCTTCCTTTTCCCCCAAAAATCGTTTTTCTCTTATATTCACCGACCGACACAGCTCCTCTCTGTAACAAATGGGTTGTTAGCCTTATCACTAGGAGAATACTAGGCAAAGTTGTAACACAACACTCAGAACTCCTAGTCCCCCCAGGGGGCGGTCCCTCGGGCTACAACCCTCTACCCTGCAAAGAAGCATCAGTTTTATTTTGCCTAGTAAAGGAGAAGGACCTAGGAACCCTGCGGGCCCATCGGTCCGTGCTTTTTTACGCAGAAGCTTGGGTTTTTGCGCAAGATGAATGATCCTGTGATCTACTATCAACAGCCGGCTGGGTGACAGGCTGGATACCCTTATCCTTGTCACCCCAGTCCAGCCATCGAGCGTGTGCCGGTCACATCTACAGCTCAGCAGGCCATGACATACCTCAGCTCCAGAGGTGGTCGGTGAACTTTTATGCTCTGGGGAGTACATATGACCGGGCTACTGATGTCTGCGTCACAGTATGCCGAGGCCAGTAGCTACCCTGTACCAATCAGGTGTAGATCTGCAATGAAATGTCTCCCAGGACTGGTAAGTACAGCTCTCCCTGCCTCGGCAGGGCTGAGCAGCTGGGCATTCCCTGGAAGGTAAATTCGGGGGTCCCTCACCACCCTCTCTTCTCTCCCCTGTCCATATCTTCTCTCCCCTCCCCCTCACAGGGGGGTGATCCATGTGGTGCTGAGCGGTTGTGTGTATGATCCCTGAGGGCTCTCACCTGGGATAGGGGACTGGCTGGCTGGTGGTGCCCTGGATCCTGTGTGTTAAGCTCCCGGGAGGTGCCTGTGAGGGTCTGGCTGTGTTTTCGGTGCAGCGCTTTGCCTCTGTCACATTTGTCTCTGTCCCTCATGGAAGCTGGCCGGCAGCCATTTTCTAGAAGCCTGAACTCCTCAGGGTGGTGAGTCCAGCGGGTTAGAGCCCCTCAGTCAGCGGCAACAAGGAGGGTGGGACTGTCACTGTCCTAAGTCCCCTTCGGGTGGCAGACAGGGTAGGGTCAGCATGGCTTCAGAAACTGGTGTTTCTTCCCCGAAATCCAGGCAATTGCAATCGGGTCACTTGCGGACTGCGCAGTTGCCATTGACACCCTGATGGTCCTCAATTCGTTTGTCGCCAAGATGGAGGCGGTGCGTGGGAAGAAAGGTGCTAAAAAGACGTGTCCTCTGGGTAGAGCTCTGACGCAGACTCGGGTCCTGCTGAGGCTGGTGACCCCTGCTCTGTCTTGTCAGACGATGCTGACCGGGACCATTTGGATAGTGAGGATGAGTCCCCGTCTGGGTCCGGACGCAACAAAACGCTTGTTGGAGCACTTAACACAGCTGTGCATGATACCCTGAAGATTCAGGAGCCAGGGGATCCCTCTGCTGATGTACCAGTCCTGCAAGCCAGCACGTTCACCTAAGGTGTTCCCGTATCTGACTTAATTTGACAAGTTCATTTACAAGGAATGGGGTCGCCCGCAACGGACCTTTTCAGTCCCCAAATACATGGCGGTGCGTTATCCCTTTGAGGAAAGCCTTCTCAAAAAGTGGTCGGCTCCTCCGGTCGTGGACCCCCCAGTATCCAGGTTAAATAAAGTAACCACGATCCTGGTTGAGGGGACTCCTGCATTCAAGGATCCCACGGACAGGAAGGCCAAGGCAGTGGCTCGTTCCTTGTTTACGGTTTTGGGGTCAGCCGTGCGACCTGTACTGGCATCCGCACTTGTGTCGCAGATACTGACTGAGTGGGCAAAACGTTTGCACTGCGAATTGGACGAGCAACAGGCTTCCCCTGTCTGCGTGGAACTAGCAGACCAACTAGTGCAAGGCCTTAAGTACGTCTCTGGCGCGGCCCTGGATACTCTCCCTCTGTTATCCAGGACTTCAGTGTCAGCTGTGGTGCTGAGGCGCCTAATTTGGCTAAAATGCTGGTCTGCTGACCAGGCATCCAAAAATGACGGATCTTCCCTTCCTTGGCGACCGGCTCTTTGGAGCCTCATTAAATGACATTATGAAAAATGGCACCGGTGGTAAGAGTACCTTACTCCCACAGGCCAGGAAGGCTAAGGAGCCATGCCGTAGGCAAGGGCCCTCTTTTTCCACTCACAAACGGCTTTTTCATCCGCCCAGAGCTTCGACAAAGTGTCCCCAGCCCAACAGGACACCCACGGACGGTCAATAACATCCCTGGAACCTCAAGCCTAGCAAGCCTGTGAATAAAAGTGCTACCGCATGAAGGTTTGGGGGACACGGGTGGGGGGGTCGCTTCGGGAGTTTACAGCCCGGTGGTCCTCCTGGTTATCCGACCAATGGGTCTGTGATCTGATTTCCACAGGCTACAACAGGGGTGCCTAACCAGTGGCCCAAGGACCACATGTGGCCCGCGACCTCCTGCTCTGGGATGGCAGGTTGGCAAGCCCAGATTGTGGGTTGCCAACCCGCCATCCCAGAGCATCAGTGTTGTGAATAAATCCACTGGTAGAGCTTCTGTTAAAAAGAAAAAAAAAAAGCCACTGATAGAGGAAGCAAGCGGCTGCAAAGCCGCATAAGCCGATGCTTCCTCTATAGCACCAACTCCTATCACAGGTGGAGTGACACCAAATTAGATGATGCGATCTGCCTGGGACAACAGCCAGCAATGCCTGAATGGAAAACTGTTATTAAAGGTAAGTTTATTACTTAAATCACAGTGTATAAATGGGCATATCTGTTCTGCGGTGGTTACTGGGCTGCTTTCAAACTGAGCCATAGACTTCTGTTATTACCTGCAAGTTTAGTGCACTTTCAGAAAGTGCACCACACCCACAGCATATAGTAGAAGTCTATGGCAAAGTACAGCTAACGTGCAGGAAAGCCACAGGTGAACTTGTCTGTACCCTCTGTGTGGGTAAACCACAGCACATCAGTGCCCCATTGACACTACCGGTCTGACCCTCCGTTCAGCTCTATCGAGCCGCAGATGTAAACGGACTTGTGGCCATTTGCACCGCACTTGCCCCCAATCCGATCCGTCCCCTTCTATCTGGGCAGATGGGATCCAAGGGCCCATAGAGTAGAGTGGGCTGTATCCGTGTCGGCTCTGCATATGCACAATGGACATGGAACTGTCATCCTTCTGCCCGACTCATTGTGGCCTGCGACCAGTCACCAAGTCGTTTAAGTGGCCTTCGCTCTTCAAAAGGTTGGACACCCTTGGGCTACAAGATAGTTTCTCTCTTGGCCGCCAAACAGATTTTTCCCCTCCAGCATACCCGTATCCCCGGTTCGGGAGGCCCTGTTGGGGGCGGTAAGGGAATTGCTGAATCGTGGGTTGATTGTACCGGTTCCGGAGTCAGAGCACTTCCAGGGGTTCTACTCAAATCTGTTTGTGGTTCCCAAGAAGGAAGGGGTATGTCCGATCTTGGACCTAAAAGCCCCCAATCACTTTGTAAAAGTGCAGAGTTTCAGAATAGAATCAGTTCACTCAGTAGTCACTGCACTCCATCAAGGGGACTCCCTGGCATTCTTAGACATCCAGGATGAGTTCCTGCACATACCCATTTGCCTTCGGCATCAAAAGTTTCTGCGATTTGCAGTCGGGGAAGCCCACTACCAGTTTGTGGCTCTTCCTTTTGGTCTGGCATCGGTCATATCGTGAGAGCAAATGCTGTTGCTTTCAGAATAAATAAACCCATGCTGCAGTTGAATGGCGTACCTGCTAAGCAAATGATGGTTAACAATAAAACAAAATAACATTACAGCATAACAGTAAGATATGCCATACCTGCAAAGCAAATATAATAAAACATAGTAAGAAAAAAACATTTTTTAATCCAATCTGTGCCTAAAAATATATATGCCGAAGCATGGGGGCAATCCGCCCCTAATTTTAGGAGCAAATCACTTCTCCACCCCTGCCCCCATGCTTTGGCATATATGCTCTTTTTTTTTTACTCTGGTCAGATTACTTCCTACAGCGATAGAGTCATGACTTAAAATCGTGGGAGCAAACGATGTTGCTTTCAGAATAAATGAACCTGTGCTGCAGCTGAATGGTGTACCTGCTAAGCAAATGATGGTTAACAATAAAACAAAATACCATTACAGTATAATAGTAAGACATACCATACCTGCAAAGCAAATACAATAAAACATAGTAAAAATAAAAAATACCATTCTAAAATACAGGAACAATAGAGAGAGACCAATAGAGTGAGTGGACAATAGTGGGCAAACATGAGAGAGAACAATAGAGAGCAGAAAAATACAACCACAACTATTTTTGGCTTTTTTGTTTTCTTTACACTTTTATATAAACTGTTAAGTTCCAGATTAGGGTCTCTCAAAATGTGATGGCCGTCTCATCTTCCGAGACCCTGTGTTAGTGTGCCCCAGGACTGTGTAGTGCTGTACCCTATGCTAATACTCCACTAGTGTGTGGTAGCGTTCAAAGCAGTCACCAAAGCAAAGACCAAGTTGGCCAGGACAGGAGGGACAATGAAAACGAGTGTCACGCTTATATCTGCGCTTTCTACGCAAATATAGGCGTGATACCCTAAGGATGACACCAAGTCCCACACAATCTTACCAATGCTCCCTATGTAGTCTGGGCAGTTTTGCGGCACTGTGTAACTATCTCTTCCCTCATAAACCATAAAACTATATGTATAGCCTGTTGCCCTGTCACAGAGTTTATACATCTTGACCCCATATTTGACATGTCATGATCAGGTGTCGGGCTTAAAGACCAATCGCTATAGCAGTTGCAGGACTACCACCGAACAGCAGGATAGGTACACAGGCAGTCACTCTGACAGATGACACAGGCTAACCTGAGGTGTGGAATCTAAGTACTAGCCGGTGTTCACCAAAGTTCCTGATGGTGGAGATGGATTTAGCTGCGTTCTAGTACCAGGTCCTGAGCAAGCCGGGGTCCAGTAGCAGATAAGGATTAAACAGCAGTGTGGTCAGTAAACAAGCCAAAAGGTCGGTAACGAGAAGTTGCTGGTTGGGATCAGGCAGTAGAGTAGTCGAGGAATAAACCAAGGGTCAATCACGAGTGGTAGCAAATACGGACGGCAGCAGGGACGACAAGAGCAAGGCACTGGCTGAGAAGGCACAATAGTCTGGCAAAGAGCAAGTGCTGAGACTAGGCTTATATAGGAAGTCCATGAGAGGAGCAAGGAGTTCAAGGTTCAACAATAATCAAGACTCAAGGTAGGGTTGTCCAATGGATCACATAGGATTGTCCAATAGATCAGGCAGGGCGCTGTCCAGCATTCCAGATAGCTCAATGGGAAATATCAATGCCAGACACAGAAGAGGTCCCGGGTTCAAGCCCATTTTCTGACAACATGCTTGTTAGGAAGATACTGTTTGAATAACAAGCAGCCAGAAAACTTTATCAGGAACTCATCATCACAGGCAACTTGATTGGGAGTAAACAAGGCTGCAAACTGCTGATTGAAGTGGTTTATGAGGGGCCAAATTTTGTAGAGCCGATCATATCCAGGGATGACAGAAGTTCATTGTTGTTGAAATGCATGAACCGCAAGATCTGCTCGTATGGTATCCTGGTCATGGAGGCAGAGAACACGGGCATATGGTGAATTGGGTCAGTTGACCAATATGACCGCAACTCACTTTTTTTTTAGTTATGCCCATGAGGAGGGATAGGCACAGGAAGTTCTTTAATTCAGGGACCGTAATAAGTTTCCAGTCTCTGGCAAGGGTCAAATGGGGATTAGCGGCGATGAATTGACCAGCATACAAATTGCTTTGGTCCACAATAGATCTGTAGCAATCTTCCGTTAAAAACAGCAAAAAAAAAATCAAGTGACGTCAAATCAACTGTTTCCACCCAAATTCAGGGTTAGCAAGTGAATGGGGGAAGTACTGGTGCTGTAGAAGTGGTGGGCTCCCAATTAGGATTGGCAAATGCAGCCGGAAGGGCACTATGGGCTCAACGGGCCTATCTGTCTTCTTGGTGGCTGTGGGACACTAGTTGTGCTTGACACCCCACCAGCTTGAACTGCACTTATGGAACTCGCCATGTCACCATGTGATACTACAGTGCTGGTTTGACTACGAACAGGATTTACTAGGCTGCTGGTGCTTGCCAGTTCACCAGAAGGATGAGTGGCACTAGTACTGTCTCAATGCTCCATATGAGAGCCCTGTGGTTCTTGCACCACAACAGCAGAGCTAGCTTTCAGGATGCCGCTGCTGTCTATGGGTTCGTATTTTGAGCCTGAATCTGACAGATGAGTTCCTCTTCATTCTAATCTGTCATGCTCAGAAAAGTGTAGGCCTCTTCACTAGTGTACCTTCGATTTGACATTTTGGACTCTAAATTTACTGGTACACTAGTGAGACTCAAAGGAAAAAAAACCTGTCAGCAACTGCTTCCAAGGCTACCAAATAAACTGTTAGCGTTCACAGGGATCAGGCCTGACTCTGCGAATGCTGCAGTTATGTGTTAAGTGGTTTGTAAGTGACAGTGATTGATACTGCACTTGTGTGGGCTGGGCTGGGTGGAGGGGCTAAACCCTCGACGTTACATAATGTTTCCCCACCCATACCATTTTGCTGCAGTGAAACTGCGGCGGCTGGTTGGGAAGTGGTTAATGCAAAACCGTGTGACAGAGTGCTAAAGGCCCTAATAGCAGCTTGCTGTTGGCTGTAAAGAAGTTGCACCCATGATATGCAAGTAGGACCGAACCCAAATTTTGCTAACTGCCCACAAATAGTTCCAGTCAATGCTGTCAAACACCTTTGTGGCATCTAGTGATAGCAAAGCCCTGCTACCTATGTTATCCTCTGTAGACTATAGATCCAGGAATAAACAACTCAGGTTAATGGTTGTAGACTTATTGGGCATGAAGCCAGCCTGGTGGTCATGCACAAGAGATGTAATGACTCCATTCATCTGAATTTCTAACGTCTTTGCCAGGATCTTCACGTCACTCTGCAGCAACAAAATAGGTTTTCATGACCCCTGGTCTACTATTTATTTTCCTGGCTTGAGAAGTAAACAATGTTCACTTTTGATACGGAGGGTGGAAGAACTCAACACTCCAGGGACCTATTGCAAACCTTTCTATGGGGATACCATCCTCCCCAGGTGCCTTAGAATTAGGAAAGGACCCGACTGCCTCCTGAAGTTCCTCTATGGAAAGTGGGGCCTCCAACCCCTGCCCCTGGCCCTCCATCAGTTCAGAGAAGGATATATTTTGAAGATACAGGTCTTCCTGTGCATAAGTAGTACCGGGATAGTAAAGGGATTCATAGAAACCAGCTAGTTTTTGCATAATCATTCAGGTGGACTTATTAGGGGACCAGCCCAGGACTTTGTGCCTGTGGCAGGGGATCTTTGATGTGAGTTCACAATCCTCGCCAAAAGGTGACCGTTTTTTTCCCCCTCCTCAAAAAACGCCTATTTAGAAAAAAATCTTTGTTCTAATCTTTGTTCTAATAATCTTTGTTCTAATGTCACAAATGTCAGCAAATGTCAGGCAGATTGGCCAGCCTGCCACGCCTCCTTATTCGGGTCAGAAGTATCTGTAATATACTGTTGTTCCAATACCTGTACCCGAGATTTCACCTCAGCCTTTAGGGTAGAGGAAGTGTGTTTCACCTTATTCATTTCTGTTATCAATATACCCCTCAGGTAAGCTTTAAAGACCTCCCATTGCTGCAGGCAAGAGCCATTGGGACCCTGAAACGAGAAGAAGCGCATCCTCCCCGCCATTTCATCATGCAAATTAAACTGCTTCAGCCAGAATGCATTAAATTTCTACAGGGCTTTAGGTAGTGTAACAGGCTGGGATACCATTAGGTGTACCGCCAAAAGGGGAGTGGTCTGACACGCTGTGGGGTCTATAGATCAAATCAGAGACAAACTGGAGCATGCTCAAGCTACCCACTCCAAGCTCAATTCTAGACAGGTTACCATGAGATTTAGAAAAACATAAATTGCTTAACATTAGGGTTACTATGTTGCCAGATATCCACTCAGCCCACATCTTGCAACAACCTCGCCAAGTGAGTGCCTCTGGAGAGGGCAGAGGAACCCAGGGCTGGATCTCTATCCAAGGCTGGATTCAGACAGCAATTAAAATCCCCAACAACTATGCATTTGGCCTGCCATCCATATATGAAATTAGGAGCCTGAGCGCTGCTGCCATAAAGGGTGGAGGAATGTAGACACGAGCCAGTATACATGTCATAGAACCAAATCGACAGTGAACAAAACAACCTTCCGAGTCAACTTTACCGTCAAATTCCCGATAGTCCAGGGCACCATGCATCAAAACACTAACCCCCCCCCCAGAGTAGGAGGTATGCTTGGAGTGTGGTGTGCTTTCCCCACCCAAGAGTACCTTAAATGGCTCACCATCTCTGCTGTCAAATTAGTTTCCTGAAAACAAAATACCACGGGGTTAAAAAATTTTAAGGCACATAAAGATCATATTACATTTGAGAGGTGAGTGAAGTCCCCTTATATTCCAGGATCCTATAGGAATCTTCGCCATGGAACATGGTAAGTCAGTAATAGCATTAGGTATCTATAAGATATGTGTATATGAGTACGCAAAGAGTACCACTTGGATTAGGGCGGCACAGTGGTGTAGTGGTTAGCACTCTCACCTAGCAGTAAAAAGGGTCGCTGGTTCAAATCCCAACCACGACACTACCTGCCTGGAGTTTGCATGTTCTCCCTGTGCCTGCGTGGGTTTCCTCCGGGTACTCCGGTTTCCTCCCACACTCCAAAGACATGCGAATAGGTTAATTGGCTTCTGTCCAGAATTGGCCCTAGTATAAGAATGGGGACCTTGGATTGTGGCTCCCTGAGGGTAGGGAGCGATGAGAGTGCAATGTACAGGGATAGGAACAATTGTAGACACTCACTCAGGTTGAACTGGATGGACTGGTGTCTTTATTCAACCTTACTAACTATGAAACTATGAAACTATGATATGCAATGAACCAAACGCACCATGTAGCTCCAGTGTTGTCAAACCAAATCTTTTCCTTTAGTGAAAACGCTGGGAGAACACCAGCTAAAGAAGAAAAGTTTTTCAAAAACTACAAACCAAATTGACTATTGTTCGTCGCATACTGCCAACAGGGCAGAATTAGCCCCAGGATAATCGCTCTCATTAGCTCGTGCATTGTTAGAGATTGTAAATCCACAGTTGGAGTTTAGTAGCGCTCCTCTTGATCTGCGAAAATATTACGTCCCCCAGCCAGAGAACATCTGAACAAGTGAAATTAGTTTCTGAGTCAAGATATTAAGCATTCAAGATGGGTTTTCACTTTGCAACGAATAGTGGACCCGGAGATCTGCTGTCAAGCTTCCCCCTCATTTCGCCCTTGCTGCTTTAAGGCCTGCTCATTACGATCAAGCCAGGTCAAAGCATTTTTGGCTGTCTCAAAAAACTGTGCTTGGCCTCGCACTGTAACCCAGAGTTTGGTGGGATACAGCATAGCATTGGACAATTGTAGGCGTCAAAGTCAGCGTTACACATCAGCAAATTTGGCCCTACGTCTCTGGACCTCCGCCAAAAAATTGGGGTAAAAGGACACCCTGGTACCATTGTGTTGAATGTTAGCCCATTCCTGAGCCTGCTTCAGCACTATTTCTCTGTCACAATAATGAAGTAATTTCACCAATAAGCATCTGGGCGGACCCCCGGGTGGGGTGGGCGAGGTGGCACTCTGAGTGCATTCCACCGCAAAGAAGAATATTTCCAGAAACCAATTCTCCACAAAATGTTGTGGGGTCCTCTACCTTCCACCCTTTCAGGGAGGCCCGCAATGCGCATGTTATTTAATCTAAGACAATTCTCCATAGCCTCCGCTCTGTCATTGACATCTGGTATGCTAAATTGGTATCCCATGCTACAGGAGGTAGTTGATCTTCCATGTCACTGACTCTGCTTTCCACATCCATGGTTCTCATCCGGATTTTTTGTAAATCCTGTCGCAGCAGCGACACATTCTCCTGCAGGCCCTCAAACTGCTTTTTCAAAGTATTCACAGATGCAGAGCAGTTGTTCATCGCCCTAAGGATGTCTGCTAAGGTGGGCTGAGCAGAGTCATTTATGTCTGAGCCGTGTTGGGCCAGAACCGTAGGTTCTGTCTGATCAGCCTCTCCAACATATCTCTGGGGGCTTCCTTACTCTGGGTTTTTGTACAATGTGGGTTCCAGGTCTTTCATCTTGTCAGTGCCTCGTGGAGCCCCCTTCTCTATGATCGTAGCGGAATCTTGTAATTCGGGACCCACGGCTTCAGACTGTCCTGTACGGGTCATTCCCGTAGTACAGAAGGCTGGCATGTGTTCAACAGTGATCCCTGGATCGGTATCCAGCTGCATATAGTGGTGAATAATTGGTACATTGGCTGGGGGAGGATCTATCGCGGTTCAGCAGCAATGAGTTGTGGGCTATGTGTCCTCTCACATGCCGGTCCTGGCCACACCCCTCTAGTGGGGAGGTTTTAATAGAACTCCAGTGCCAATCTGCTGTAAAAGTATTTCAGAATTTGTTAATAGAAAAATGATGTACACTTTCAGACTCAACTGAAAGGGAAAGCTTTATTAACAAAAACATCTAGTTTCCTGTTTGACTTGGTGATTTAGTGGCTTCTTTATTTACTGACTCACAATCCTGAAAGTATGCAGTTAATTGTTCTGGTTTCTTTTTACAAGTGTTTGTTCCTTGTTTTTGGCTCTCCAAGATAAGAGGCACATATTTGGCTTAAATTAAAGCCAGAGATGACCAGACAGCCAAAATGTGCAGAAGGAGGTCAGCAGTGGCTGCCACTATATTTATATTATTAAAGGTATGCTTAAAGGTATGCTTTTATATCACTTGGTTTCCTAGGTTGCAGTAGGCAACCATATAACGGTGGAGGAATTTCCTTCCTTTAAGGATTCTGTAGACAGTTAACGGTATCAGTGGCCCACGTTATGTTTACTATTGCAGGTTCAGTGTTAGCCACTGACCTAGTTTTTCGCAGATGCTTAAAATTAGTCGGCCAAGCTCTTTTGCAAAGATCTGGGTACAGGACAGGTGTCCATTTGTCTTTTTGGAACTGGCAGATCATATGGTCCAGGATTTTAAGTACTTGTATGATGCATCCTGCTTCTCCAGCTCTTGGGAAGCTGTCTTTGATGAGCCCTTTGGTATACAGTGCATCCAGAAAGTATTCACAGTGCTTCACTTTTTCCACATTTTGTTATGCTACAGCCTTATTCCAAAATGGATTAAATTCATTATTTTCCTCAAAATTCTACAAACAATACCTCAAAATGACAAAGAATTTGTTTGAAATCTTTACAAATTGATTAAAAATAAAAAGCAAAAAAAAATCGTGTGTGTATGTGTATATATAGTAAGTATTTGCCATGACACTCATATTTGAGCTCTGATGCATCCTGTTTTCATGGATCATCCTTGAGATGTTTCAGCAACTTGATTGAAGTCCACCTGTGGTAAATTCAGTTGATTGGACATGATTTGGAAAGGTGCGCACACCTGTCTATATAAGGGTCCTTAGTTAACTGTGCATGTCTGCAGCAGGTCCCAATGAGCACAGTGGGCTCTATCATCTGTAAATGAAAGAAGTTTAGAACCACCAGGACACTTCCTAGAGTGGAGCACCCAGCCAAACTGAGCGATCAGGGAAGAAGGGCCTTAATCAGGTGACCAGAAACCCAATGGTCACTCTGACAGAGCTCCAGCATTTTTATGTGGAGAGAGGAGAACCTTCCAGAAGAACAATCATCTATGCAGTACTCTCTGTTCTAAATGGAAAATGTCATGTCTGGTGGCAGCATCATGCTGTGGGTTTGTTTTTCAGAGACAGGAACTGGGAGACAAGTCAGAATTGATGGAAAGCTTAATGCAGCGATGTATAGAGACATCCTTTAGGGAATGTTCATCTTCCAACAGGCAACGACCCTAAGCACACTAACAAGATAACAAAGCAGTGGCTATGGGACAACTCTGTGAATGTCCTTGACTGGCCCAGCCAGACCCCAAGGTAATTCAACAAAGTATTGAGCAAAGGCTGTGAATACTTATGTATGTATTTTTATTTTATTTTTTAAATATGCAGATATTTCAAACTGTTTTAACATTGTCATTATGGATATTGTTTGTAGAATTTTTAACAAAATAATTAAATCTATTTTGGAATAAGGCTGTAAACATAACAAAATGTGGAAAAAGCGAAGCGCTGTGAATACTTTCCAGATGCACTCTAAGTGTTGGTCTGCTGACCAGACAACTTCCCCTACTAGGGTGAATGTCTCTTTGGTGCTACTATCAATGACGACAGGCACCTTACTGGAGGAAAGAGTGCCTTCCTCCCACAATTTAGGAAAATGAAGATGCATAGTTCTTCCCAATTTTGTACACAGGAGGTTTATTTGTTTTCCTTGGCTCTTTGTAGAAGGGTGTCGAGCCCTCTAAGGCCCCCACTGGTGGTGCCCAACGTTCCTGCCCTCTCGTTTTCAAATGCCACATATGTGCCCTCATCAGGATTGCATGATGCCCCCCCCCCCATTTCCCCCTTTCTGGGATGGGGGGGCATATGCCTTTTTGCAGGGCTATGGACCTCCCTCGTCTCTGACAACTGGGCCCACAAACTGGTTAAGTCTGGATCCAAAATGAACCTCTAGCAGGTTTATCCGATCCTCAACCCCAGGCCTTGAATGGCTTTGCATGGGGGCTGAAGTTCAGGATGGATTCCTGCCATTTGGTGGTGCCCCTCCTTCCTTAGGGTGATTTTTTATTTATTTTTTTGGTCTATCTAGGCATTGAGGACTTTGCAGTTGAGGACACACATTGTCAATTCTGGGGTCTTCTTTCAGTCTGGCCTCCGCTTTTCAGAGTTTTGCAAGTTGCTTTCCCCGTTACTGGCATTGCCGTAACAAAGGAGGATCGCTGGAATGGCTACCTGGACGACACTTCCCAGGTAGCACTAAAGGGGTCACAATGCACTCTCTGCAGGCATTCAGATGGTTCCTGACTTTAAAAACATCTGGTGGGGCCCCAACAAAGGCGGGACTATCTAGGCCTGGTCTTCAACTTGGCACAGGCCATAATGTCTCCCACGATGGACAAGTTCCAAAAACTTCAGACTGCAGTTCACATGCTCATGTCTGGCAGACAGTCTTTACGGTCCTGCTTTGCAGGTGCTAGGTCCGCTGGTGTCCATCTTAAAGGGAGTCCTGTTTGTGCAGCTCCTTAGGTTGGTTCTGCAGAAGAAATACCTAGCCAATGGGAGAACTTTTCCACTACCTTGGATGGCCTGATTCGTCCGGGTCTGTCAGCCAGGGCCTTCCCATCAGGTGGCTTTGGTCTCCCTCTCTACAGTTTTTGAAGTATTTCTCCTCCTCTGGGCAGTGATCGTGACGGACACCAGCTTGTTTGGCTGGGAGAAGATGCACTGGGTCAGGATTGCCTCAGGATCAGTGGAAGAGGTTCAATCAATGCCTGAAGCTATAGGCGAACAGGCTGTGTTGAGATTGATGGACAGATCTTTTCCGAAGGCTGCCATTCAGAATTTTATTCTACAATGCTACCGGAGTGGTCTATGTAAACCTCCAAGACAGTGTGAAGTGTGTGAGAGTGGCGCTGGAGGCCTTGTGCATCCTGCAATGAGCAGACTTTCACGTACTGGTTCTATCCACCATGTACATTCTAGGTTTGGGGAACTGGCAGGTGAATTACCTCAGTTGTCAGACTCTGGATCAAGGAGAGTGATTCCTGTACCCAGATGTGGGCCGCGGATCTGCCTACAATAGGACATTCCAACTACTGATCTTCTGGTACCTTGCCTCCACAGAAAGGTGCTGGAGTGAGGAGTCCCCTGGCGTAAAGCAGCGGGCATGCTGGTGGTGCCGTGGGATCAGTACCATCTCATTTATGCCTTTCCTCTTCTCCCATTCCTTTCTTGTCTGTTGTGCAGGATGGATGGTTCTAGTCCTTCTGGTGGCTCCGGACTTGAGTTGTCAACCCAGGTACACTGATCCGGGGTGGCTGGTCACAGAAGCTTGATGGTGACTGCCTCTTGGGAAGCTTGCCTGTGCCAAGGACCAGTATTCACTCTGCTTACTGGTTTCTGGCAATATTGAGGCGCTTGCATGTTCAGATGCTTGTTTGGGCCGCAAGGCTTTGCAGGATGCTTTTTAGGATTCCTTGTTCTCCAGGAACAGTTTGGGTGGTTGGCATGTTTTTCTCCTGGTTTTTCTTTGCCCACCCCTTATTGAGACACTGCTTTCGGAAGTCCCTATGGTCAAGAATAGAAGAGAGCTGTGTCCGTCAATGAACGCAAGAGAAATGGGATTTTTTATTATTCACAGTGAAACGCCTTTCTCTGAGTTGATTGATGGACGCACCAACCACCCTATTTCTTGTTATTAACTGGTTTGCCTATAGCAGATAGGGGTTTTATACCAGCCAGGACTGCCCATAGGCGGTGACAATTTTTTCAGCCTAGTGTCCTATTCCTGTAGGTGGCACTAACAACCTTATGGTAAACAATAGAAGAGAGCTGTGTCCATCGATTTTCTTGGAGAAATTTAGTTTTTTTGCTGCGTACCAAAAATATATTTTTTTCACTGACTCATTCTTTTTAATTTGTGATATATACCTTATTATTTGTATACAAAAACTTGTTTGTATGATTAAATACTAGTCACTTCAGTAAAGTGATACAAATTATACTGTGTAAAGCAGTCTGTAGATGGGCTAATTCTGCAGCTACCCTCAGACTGTGCCGCAAGATGCAACTTGTGTTTTCTGACCTCATATCCAGCATTTTAGTTCCTTTTGTTAAAAATTGAGAATTATGATTTTTAGACCCACAGAAATGCAGTTACAGTAAATCCTTGGTTTGAGAGTGTTTTGCAAGACAAGCAAAATCTTTAAATACGTTTTGACTTGATATACAAGTGATGTCTTGATATAAAAGAAGCGTCATGTCACAACTGAGAATGAAACAGAACAGAGGCGCCTCTAAGTGTAGCAATATGGTTACATTTAATAAAGGCAAAACATTTAGAAACTCACATGGTTGATTAAAACAATCACATCTAAATATGCAGGCATCCAGAGTAAAGCTGTCCACATAGACTATTCTCTGCATCACCATCGATGTCTTCCCTTCAATGCTGCACTCCATGAGTAGTGATGTACGAACTTCCGACGGGACGTTTTGCGAACGCGGCCGATAGTTCGCGAACTGTAACGTTCGCGGCGGGCCCCATTGACTTCAATGGGAGGCGAACTTTGCAAACCTACAGGTCAAATTTGCAGCCACAAAATAATTACTAGCTGTGCAAACATAGTCCCACCACATGGCCAATGACATAACACATATATGAGGTGAATCTAGGATCGACAACTACAAGCATTCTTTTTTTATATGTGAAATTGTGACAATTCAGGACTATGGAGCGCATGAAGGCAATGGAGGAGAGGGAAGGTCAGGGTAGGCAAAGAAGAGGGTGCAGGAGATGATCACCAGCAGCGTGACATACAGCAATGACACCTGCACCGTGATAGAGAGATCTGACGCCAGCACCGTGATAGAGAGCACTGACATCAGCACCGTGATAGAGAGCACTGACACCAGCACCGTGATATACAGCACTGACACCAGCACCGTGATAGAGAGCACTGACATCAGCAGTGTGACATCAGCAGCTGCTTACGGTGCAGGTGTCAGTGCTGTATATCACGGTGCTGGTGTCACTGACACCAACACCGTGATATACAGCACTGACACCTGCACCGTAAGCAGCTCCAGGAGGAAGTCCGCATAGCACAGGGATGGTGGGAGCCCCTCATAATGAGCATAGCACAGGGATGGTGGGAGCCCCTCATAATGAGCATAGCACAGGGATGGTGATAGCCCCTCATAATATGCACAGCAGAGGTACAGCCCCAGGAGGAAGTCGGCACAGGGATGGTGGGAGCCCCTCATAATATGCACAGCAGAGGTACAGCCCCAGGAGGAAGTCAGCACAGCACAGGGATGGTGGGAGCCCCTCATAATATGCACAGCAGAGGTACAGCCCCAGGAGGAAGTCAGCACAGCACAGGGATGGTGGGAGCCCCTCATAATAAGCAACCCCAGGAGGAAGTCAGCACAGCACAGGGATGGTAGGAGCCCCTCATAATAAGCAGCCCCAGTAGAAATATGACACCGCTCAACCTCTTCAAACAGAAGGGCACGGGCATATAGTACGGTGTGCTTTTTTTGGACAAGGAAGTGAGCCAAATGAAGAAAGAAGGTCTGTGTGCTCGATTAAAAAAATTGTTTATAGACATATACATGGTCTACTGGTCACATGTGTTGAATTCCTCCGAGATCCATGCCTCATTCATTTTTAGAAATGTGAGGTAGTTAACACTGTCGTGAGCTAGGCGAGTACGCTCATCGGTCACGATCCCCCCTGCTGCGCTGAACGTCCTTTCGGACAGGACACTGGACGAGGGGCAAGCCAACAGTTCGATTGCAAATTGGGAAAGCTCTGGCCAGAGGTCAAGCCTGCCCACCCAGTAGTCCAGGGGTTCATCACTCCTCAGAGTGTCCACATCGGCCGTTAACCCGATGTAGTCGGACACCTGATGGTCTAGGTGTTCCCTGATGCTGGATCCGGATGACACCTGTCGATGGGTCGGCTGAAAGAATGACCTCATATCCGAAGTCACCAACACATCTTCAAACTGGCCTCTTCTTGCAGGCGATGTTGGATTGTTACCCGCAACTCCTTCTCTGGGAGTGGGAATTGCTCCTCTGCCAGCACACGCAAAAGCAGAATGCAGCATTTCTCGAAGCAAGGCCTGGAAGTGCTCCATTCTGACAGCCCTCTGTGACGGCGGTAACATTTCCGCCATTTTGTGTTTGTACCGGGGGTCTAAGTACGTTGCCACCCAGTACTGGTCCTTGACCCTTATGCTTTTTATACGGGGGGTCCCTATTAAAACACTGGAGCATGAAGGCCCCCATTTGCACTAAACTGGAAGTGGTGTGGTGGCCTGGCTCCTGCTCATCATCCAGGATAATGTCGTCCTCTTCATTCTCCTCTCCCCATCCACGCACAACAACAGGGATCCCAGAAAGCTTTAAAGCATGCTCTTCTTGCTCCTCCTCATCCGCCCCGGCACCATCCTCCTCTGACTCCTCTTCAGACTCCTGTTGTTCACTTGTCTCAGAGTAGCCCCCCCTGGGAATTCATCCAGCATTGCGACTTCCTCATCTTCCCGCTCCTGCTCCTCCACAGCTTGATCAATGACACGATGCAATGCACGCTCCATAAAGAAGGCATAAGGTACCATGTCACTGATGGCGCCATGGCTGCGACTGACCAGTTTGGTGATCTCCTCAAATGGGTGCAAGTATAGGTGCAGTGCAGTGGGTGCAGTATAGGGCAGCAGTCAGCAGTAGTACACTTCAACCCTATATATTGTGGACCTATTCCAGTCCTTAAGGAATAGCAGACTGTACCTCACTCAACCCTATGTACTGTAGTACCCTATACCTTACCAGTCCTTATAAGGACCTTTGTGGAACTAGTAGGTTGTGAATGATTAGCAGACTGTACCTCAGTCCCTATACTGATAAAGGACTGCTGCAGCAGAAGGGCAGCAGTCAGCAGTAGTGCACCTCAACCCTATATATTGTGGACCTATACCAGTCCTTAAGGAATAGCAGACTGTACCTCACTCAACCCTATGTACTGTAGTACCCTATACCTTACCAGTCCTTATAAGGACCTTTGTGGAACTAGTAGGTTGTGAATGATTAGCAGACTGTACCTCAGTCCCTATACTCATAAAGGACTACTGTAGCAGAAGGGCAGCAGTCAAGTATATAATATTTCTATATTTGGAAGAAAGAATATTATACGTGTACAAGCCTATTACCATACCAGTCCTGAAAAGAACCTTTGTGGACCTAATAGTAACAGCTACTGATTAAACTGACTGTCCCTCAATGCCACACACAGCTTCCTGCCTGTCCCTATTTAAACTGACAAAACACAGGCTGCTGGAACAATAACTTGAATAGCACTCAAAACTATATCCTGTACTACTTTACCATACCAGTCCTGAAAAGGACTTTTGTGGACCTAATAGTAACAGCTAATGATTAAACTGACTGTCCCTGCTGCACACAGCGTCCTGTCCCTCTCTCTACACTGACAAAAGACAGGCTGCTGCAACAATCACTAGCACAGCAGTGCCTCAAACCTATATCCTGAACTACACCTAACACCTATACCATACCAGTCCTGAAAAGAACTTTTGTGGACCTAATAGCTAGCGATTTGGGTCACTGCAGTCTCTCCCTGCTCCACACAGCAACCTCTCCCTATAGTGACATACGAAAGAATGTAAAATGGCCGCCGGATCGGGTCTATTTATAAGTTAGGGGGAATGTCCAAGTGTCCATGTGCTGTAATGTCTCAATTGGCTGTCCTGTACCCCATGATGGATGTGTCATCATAGGTCAAAGTTCTTTTACACAGTAAACACGAAAGTCTGCCTGGCGAACGGTGGCAATAGTCCGCCGATTGGGCGAACAGCCGAAATTCGCTGCAAAACGACCCCGGGGGAACCGTTCGGCCATCCCTATCCATGAACACTTCAAGGCTCGCTTTCAAATTGCTCTACTGCAGGGTAGTCTTCCTGGTCACGATTACAGACTGACGGCATTGAGAGCCAGTAATGCGGAGGAGGGTCTGTGTGCACAGCTTTACCCCAGATGCCTGCATACTTAGATGTGCCTCTTTTAACTACTTCCGGACCGCCCGCCGTCAGTCATTGCATGTCGGCAGTTTGACGTTGAATACCCCGGTATCTTTTAAAACAGCGGCCGACCGCTTTGACTCTTTTGGTCTCTGTCGCATATTCTCTGCGAAATCACTTTCATCGACGGTGGGAGAGGGGTCTCTGCCACTTACCTGAGCCCTCTGTAGGGCCAGAGACGATTGGGTCCTCTCCCCGTCTGAGACATGGAGCTGAGTGAGTGAAAAGATGGCTCCCGCTCAGCTCCATACCATTGTATGACAGAAGCGACATCAAACATCATTTCTGCCCAATGATCTTAAAGAAAATACTTTTTATTTTATTTATTTTAAATAAAAAGTAAAATAAAAAACATTTTTTAACCACTTGCCGCCCGCCCTATAGGCAAAGGACGGCTGCAAAGTGGTTTCAAAATCCTGACCGGACGTCCTCGGGAATTTGAGCCACTGCGCGCCCCCGGGGGCGAGCATCGCGGCGATCGTTGTTGCGGGGTGTCAATCTGACACCCCTCCGACGGAGACTCTTTACCATGTGATCAGCCATGTCCAATCACGGCTTATCACAGTGTAAATAGGAAGAGCCGGTGATCGGCTTTTCCTCACTCACATCTGTCAGACGTGAGTAGAGGAGAGCCGATCGGCTGCTCCTCTGAGAGGGGGGGGGGTCTGTGCTTATCGATTATCAGCACAGCCCCCCTGAGGATGCCCACACTGGACCACCAGGGATGCCACCACACCACCAGAGATGCCCAGCACCAGGTATGCCCCCTAGACTACCAGGGATGCCAGACAGTGCCCACAATGGATGCCAATCAGTGCCCACAATGGATGCCAATCAGTGCCCACAATGGGCATCACTGATTGGCATGCATTATTGTTTGGCACTGATTGGCATCCATCAGCACAAAACAATACAATGTCGCCGATCGGTGCCCATCCGTGCCGCCTATCGGTGCCCATCCGTGCCGCCTATTGGTGCCCACCCGTGCTGCCTATCGGTGCCCATCTGTGCCGCCTATCCATGCCAATCCGTACCAGCTATCAGTGCCAATTTGTGCCACCTATCAGTGTCCATCCGTGTCGCCCATCAATGCCACCTATCAGTGCCCATCAATGCCACCTCATTGGTGCCACCTCATCAGTGCCGCCTTATCAGTGCCAGTCAGTGCAGCCCCATCAGTGCCCATCAATGAAGGAGAAAACATACTTATTTACAAAGTTTTGAAACTGAAACAAAAAAAACATTTTTTTTCTCCAAATTTTCAGTCTTTTTTTATTTGTTTAGCAAAAAATAAAAACCGTAGAGATGATCAAATACCACCAAAATAAAGCTCTATTTGTGGGAAAAAAATTATAAAATTTTCATTTGGGTATAATGTAGCATGATTGCGCAATTGTCATTCAAATTGCGACAGTGCTGAAAGCTCAAAATTGGTCTGGACAGGAAGGTGTTTAAGTGCCTGGTATTGAGGTGGTTAAAGGGCCCTATCCTGCCAAGCTCGCACACAGAAGCAAACGCATACGAAAGACGTGCCCGCATATGAAAACTGTTCAAACACATGTGAGGTATTGCCGCTATCGTTAGAGCGAGAGCAGTAATTATAGCTCAAGAGCGCCTCTGTAACCCAAAACTGGAAAACCTGTATACATTTTTAAATGTCGCCTATGGAGATTAAGGGTCAAAGTTTTTCGCCATTCAATGAGCGTGCACAATTTTGAAGCATGACATGTTGGGTAACAATCTACTTGGCGTAATATTATTTTTCACAATATAGAAAAAAAAATCGGTCTTATTTTTTTATTTAAAAAATAATTTTTTTCCCAAAAAATTGCTCTTGTAAGACCGCTGCGCAAATACGGTGTGACATAAAGTATTGCAACGAATGCCATTTTATTCTCTAGGGTGTCTGAAAAAAAATATATAATGTTTGGGGGTTCTAAGTAATTTTCTAGGGACAAAACCTTATTTTAACTTGCAAACAGCAAGTTTGAAAAATAGGCTTGGTCCTTAAGTAGTTAATCATCAACCATGTGAGTTGCTAAATGTTGTACCCTCATTAAATGTAAACATATCACTACACTTAGAGGCGCCTCTCCTCTATTGTATACTCTGTAGCTCCTGCTGGATTTTGCTTCTGATCCCCTTGTGGAGGCTGCCATTTGTTGATGGACATTTTATGGTTACACAACCTATCACGTTGCTATAATGTTTTTATATGGACTATAAACTGAAGGACTTATGAATAAATGGTTGTGGAACGAATCATCTGAGTTTCCATAATTTCTTATGGGAAATTTTTGCTTTGATATACAAGTGCTTTGGATTACAAGCATGTTTTTCCAGAACGAATTATGCTCGCAATCCAAGGTTTTATTATACTTGGCATCTACTGGATCATACTGTTGTGTCTATCATGTTAATTTCACCTACTTATGCTTTTTCAGGAATCTTGTCAAGCCTATTGCTGTACAATCGAAAGAAAAGGAAGATCGGTACATAGATAATTACAAGGTAATCATAACAGTTTGCAAGAGATATCATGGCTACTTTCAATGAACCCTTAAAGCAAAGTCACTCCTTTTAGTAATTTACAGAATTTGTAAGTATTCGGCTTCTCATTGCAACTTTGGAATAGGCTTATAAAAACTTGACTGCCCATGCAAAATATACATATAAAATGTATTTAAAGGATAAGGCCCCTTTCACACGAACGATGCGTTCAGGCCCGCCTGTCAGTTTTTCAGGCGGACCTGAACGGATGCTCCATAGGGGTCTATGGAGCGTCGGATGTCAGCGGTGACATGTCCGCTGACATCCAACCCGCTCCGATCCGAAAAAGTGTGACGGAGGAAAAAGCTATTTTTCCATCCGTCATCGGATCGGGTGATCCGATCTCCCATAGGGGAGAGCGGCACTGTGACAGGTCTGTCCCTGCGCAGTGTGCAGAAACGGACCCGTCATCTTCTGCTCAGCTGAGATCGCTCCGGTGATCCCCGCTGGGCAAGCGGACATCCACGGGGCGGATCAGCACTGATTCGCCCCGTGGAAAAGGGGCCTAAATGTGGGAAACAAAAAAAAAATACATGCCCACTTCTGTTGTTCCCCAGCTCTAAGCCTGGGAAGGGGGTCTGCTAGTCAGGCATCTGGGTGGATACCAAGATTTTTCTTGGGATACATCTAGACACTGAAGCTACTCTGTGATGTCAGCCAACAGCAGGCTTTAGCCAGCTGATGACTGATTATGCATCACAGGAGTGCGCTACTCTGACCCACATAAGAAGTATGGCTAGATAAGCTTTGCCCATACTTTAATTTAAACAAAAAGTGTTACTCGTACACACTCAAACTCTGGCGGAAGCTCCTTGGACCCTTCAGATCAGACCTACTGTCTCAAGGGCTGGATCATCATCCTCCTCGGTTGCTGGCTTAAATAGCATGGCTGTTGATGCCGACTTTTACAAAGTCTTCCCTCACACCTGGAATACCTACTTTGTGTGGTGTAACACTAGGATACATTCTGTCCTTTTTCCAGTCTAATCTGGACCAGCATCTGATCTTAAATACCATCAAGGGGTGAATATCTGCCTTGGCCGCCTTGTTTCAGAGACTATTAGCACCTTTTTCTTTAGTTAAGGCATTTGACCAGGGTGTAGCACGCATGCCTTTTTTTGTTTTTTTTTTTCTTATAAGTTCTTTATTTGAGAGAAAAGTACAGTCCAAAACATTTTCATGAATCAGGTAGTGTTAACAACACTGTGCCATTTTTTTTAGTGTTATCACTTGTCTTGTAAAGGTAGGGACAGTAGAGGGTGTTTCTTAGGAAGACAATGAAGTAATATCAGGCATATACATGTCGAAATGTCATTCAGGGTCAGCTTTCAGGGATTGACCTTCGTAGAACAGGATGAGCTACCTTGGGAAGGATTGTAGCACCGGTAGCTGTAATGGAAAGGAGACACCACTGGGAGCAGCAGACTAAGTGTAGCATCGTGTGAATAAAGCAAGCTATGTAAATAGCAACTCGCTAAAGTAAAGGCTTAGGAGCCTGAGAACATGTGGGTCTTCTGCCTCACGTGGGTCCGATCATCCATTAATCATCCAGATGTAGGCGAGCCAAGCAGGGTTCAGCGGTCACTGGAGCCCATTTATATAGATGGGAGTTCTGTAAGGCCACAAGATGACCTTTGAACAGAGGCCGATTTCTCTCAAACTGGGTAGATTAGGAGAATATAAGAGACACCTACTGTATATGCTATTTATGTCATAATGCTTTAGATGTGGAAAAGTATTGCAGGAGACTTTACTGTTTCAATTTGATAAATTAACTATTTGAAATTAATATCACTGCTCTCTTTCACTAAATGTTTTATCTTAATTTTAGTATTTGGAAGATGAATACTGTAAAGGAGATAGAGAAGATGATCCAATGCCTCCAGTGCAGCCATATCATTATGGATCACATTACTCCAACAGTGGCACTGTACTGCATTTCATGGTCCGATTGCCTCCTTTTACCAAAATGTTCCTGGCATATCAAGGTCTGAAGCAATAATATCATTGTCTTAATTTTTGTTTTTAGGGAGAAATCTGTAGATTGAAATGCATAGTGATATGTGTAAAGCAGCTTCTCTTAAATTATTATGTGATACCTAAGCAATTAGATTTTTTGGGGGGAAATATTATTCTTTGGGGTTTGAAAATTGTATTTTTATTTATGTTACCAAATGTTCCTAGGCCATCAATAGTTTATAAATAAACATGTTATTTTTCTTACAGATCAAAGTTTTGATATCCCTGACAGAACATTTCATTCTACGAATACAACATGGCGCTTGTCTTCCTATGAATCAATGACTGATGTTAAAGAGCTTATTCCAGAGTTTTTCTACTTGCCTGAATTTTTGGTGAATAGAGAAGGTAAGTGATTTTATACAACTAAAATATTTCTTTAATTTGCCATAAGATTTAAAGGGGAACTGAACTCAAAAAGTGAAGATTTGCTACATTATAGGGAAGTTTAGTAATATAAATTGTGCCTAAACAGTGTGGCACTGTGCCTCTGAATTCCAGTCTCAAGAAATTTGTAGTAAAATTTGTAAAAATGTCACAATTGTGTTGCTTACTGTTTTCTTTCTGGAAACATTGTTGTGAACAAAGATATGTCCCATACTCCTGACCCACGGTCTTAAAATTATACTAAAGGCTCTCAATTCTATAAGAATGTTCTACTTACTTGTTCTGTGCAGCGGTTTGGCACAGAGCAACCCAGATCCTCCTCTTCTCTGGTCCCCCCGCTGGTGCTCCTTTCCCCTTCCTCCTATTGAGTGCCCTCACAGCAAGCAGCTTACTGTGGGGGCACCCGAGCCGATATTGCAGCGATCTAAAGCATATGACGATACTTGTCAGAAATCTTGGCCCTTTATCTGGGCAATGCTGATGGAGGAGTGTGCTCCAATACATTGCTTTTACAGTGGTCAACAAAAAGCTCTATTCTGACTTTATGAAGTGCTGGTGGGGTTTAATTTGCTGATTTTGTGGTTTTGATTTCTGTCTGGGACTATACACAAAAAATAAAATATTATAATAAATATAAAAATAACAATAAAATATAAAGTTCTGTTTATTTCCCATTGTCTCCATTTTTGTTGTAGGAATTTCCCTTTCTGTCCTGATAGGGGTGATCTTCCTAAGAAAGACAATAGTAAAAACCTTACACAGGCTCTCGCTCTTCCCAGAGCTTTACAAAAAGTTGTGGCTGGAATTGGGCTCTTTTATAGGGTTGCGAGGAACATCTGCCAATATGCTGGCTGCAAGAAAAGATGAAAGTGAAGTTTGCTCCTAGGGCAAGCATGTTTTTTGCATTGTATTGCAGGCATGATTTTGAGTGCATCTAAAAAAAAGAAAAAAAATGTCTGATAAACACAATTTAGCAAATTATTCTAGAAGTGCTTCAGAGGTGTGTGTATTTTAAGACTGTCTTTTCAACTAAATAGGCTTTGATTTTGGTGTACGTCAAAATGGTGAACGAGTGAATCATGTTAATCTTCCACCTTGGGCCCGAAATGATCCACGTCTGTTCATCCTAATTCATCGCCAAGCCCTAGAGTCGGACCAAGTTTCCCATACAATTTGTAATTGGATCGATCTTGTATTTGGCTACAAACAGAAAGGACGTGCTGCTGTTCAAGCGATCAATGTGTTCCACCCAGCAGTAAGTATGAACAGAATTGCTTGGAAAATAATTCTGTCAGGATGTATTCTGGAGATTTTACTGAACCTCAAAATAGAGCGTAAATAAGCACTTCAATCAAAAGTGATTAAACAGTTTTGGATAGGTGTTTAATACGCCCTCCAGTTATTTTATACTTTGTCATATTTACTAGTAGTCCAATCTTTACATATCAATATTTGACACAAAGCATCCCCCTTTAAAATAAAATTTTCTTGCTTTGAGGCCTGAAATGAAGAACGGCACAGTTTTTATTTTATCCAGCTGTATTTACTCAGTGCAAGATAACATCCAAGTGAAAGCTATGACACCAACATGTTGGCAAAAAATGTAAAAAAAAATTAATACAGAATCACGGAGTTGGAAAAATAATCACGACCCACCGATAAATGAGTTGTAAATTCAATCAGGTGTAGCTAGTCACCTTCTCAATGGCACAAAATCCCTTTGACTTTCAACTGTGATCAGCTGTGGTCAATGTGATTATCTCAGGATGAAAAGAGCTTTCCTGGAGTATTTCAGTCCCCGCAAAATAAATCCAAAGGCTTTATCAATGCTTAGAAGCGCAGTAAAGTTTATTAAGAAGTGCAAGGTATTTGGTACAATACAAACCCTCCCTGGATCAGGACATCACTCCAAACTGGATGAAAGAGCCTGGAGAAAACTGGTCAGAGAGGCTACCAAGAGGCCTACAGCAACTCTGAAGCAGTTGCAGGAATTTGACAGAGTGGTCATTTTGTGCATGTGACTACAATATCACACATTCTCCACAAATTTGGCTTGTATGGGAGGGTTGCAAGAAAAAAAGCCACTCAAGAAAGGCCACATGCAGTCACAACTGAGCTCTGCCAAAACTCATCTTGAAGTTTGAGACCACATGGAAAAAGTGTTCTGGTCCGATGAGACTAAAATTTAAGTATTTGGTTTCAACACCAAACGATATGTCTGGGGGGAATCTAATACAGTTAACCATTTAAATAACACCATTGCTACAGTAAAGAGTGGAGGTGGTAATATCCTGTTATGGGGGTGTTTCTCTGCAGCAGGGACTGGACCACTTGTCAGAATAGAAGGAAAAATGGATGGGGCAAAATACCGTCAACTTCTTGAGAAAAATCTGCTGTCCTCTGCCAGAAAGTTGTCAATGGGAGGAAGTTTTGTCTTCCAACATGACAGTGACCCAAAGCACACAGCAAAAATGACCACACAGTGGTTGAAGAAGAAAAAGATGAATGTTCTTACATGGCTTAGTAAGAGCCCAGAATTAAAACCCATTGAAAATCTGTGGAATGACTTGAAGACTGCAGTCCACTAACGGTCACCATCAAATTTAGCCTCCCTAGCGGTAATCCAGAGTCTGGCTCGGGTTGGGAATTTACTAGCAGGAGCAGTAACCCCGAGCCAGACTCGGGATCGCACCGCTGGATGCAGGGGAGGACACAGGGAGACTTACTTACCTTGTCCCCTGGATCCAGCGATGTCCTCCGCGCTGTGTGATCGAGCTGTCCTCCGCTCGATTCACAGTGCCGAATGCCGCCGAGCTCCGTTCCCTGCGACGTTACGGCGCACGGGAGCGCAAAACTACGGCAAATTCAAAAAAGGACACAAAACACACACAGCACTGTAATCTTACAGATTACAGTACTGTATTAAAAAATTACACACCCTCTTTGTCCCCAGTGGTCTGTGCAGTGCCCTGCATGCACTTTTATATTATAAATACTGTTTTTTCTGCCTGGAATTTGGAGATTGTCCATAGTAACCAAAAAGTGTCCCTTTTTCAGTGTTTTAGGATTTGATTACATTATTGAATAATTTTTATTATTCTTTATTATATTATAAACTTTATCATACCCGGGATGTCTGCTAGACTCTGGTTTGAAGAGATTTAAGAGCGTTATTCCTAAGAATTACAGGACTACAAAATAAAACGCCAGATTTCCATGCAAAATAATTGTACCGCATTCAGCACCTAATTCCAGACTGAATCATACCGCCAGGGAGGTTAACCGAACTTGAGCAGTTCTGGAATGGGGAAATATTGCAAAGTCTAGATGTGCAAAGTTAGTAGAGACCTATCCCAATACACTAAAGGCTGTTTTAAAGCACAAGGTGGTTCAACAAAATACTGACACAGAGGATGATCCTTTTTTCAACTCAGTAATTCTGTTTTTGATTTTTTATTTCCTGACATGTTGGTGTTATATCTTTCACTTGGATGTTATAAGTTGCACTGAGTAAATACAGCGCTGGATAATAAAAAGAAAAACCCGTTTGTCTTCATTTCCGGCTGCAAAGCAACAAAATGTGATTATTTTATTTGGGGGAGGGGGGGGTTCTTTTCTATGCCCACTGTAGGGTGACACAAGTGCAGGAAGTATTTAGCACAGGACATTTAGTTGCTGATTTTTAAGGCCCAGAGCAACATAGACCATGCCTGGCCTGCTCCATTTCACTACCCCCACTCTAGATACAGTAGAGTCACTTTTCTACTTTGGGAAGCTTTTAAAATCTTGTAAATAATGGGAAATGTAACAATTGAAGGATACATTTACGTAGGGTAACAAAACTAGAGAAAAAACTAAATGGAGAGGTGATCGAAATTATGTATGCTACCTACACAGATGGAACAACATAGTAAAATTAAATGATTCTAATATGCAAGATTATATATCCAATGATATCTAAAACATGCTATGTATAAAGGATTTTATTATTTGCCATGTGGCTGAATGTTTTTCTGGTCTGTGTTTATACATAAAATATTACCTATGTTTTGTTCTTTCAAGACTTATTTTGGAATGGACGTTTCAGCAGTTGAAGATCCTGTTCAAAGACGGGCACTGGAAACGATGATTAAAACTTACGGGCAAACGCCACGACAGCTGTTTCACAGTGCTCATGTGTGCCGTCCAGGATCAAAACCTCTCATGGAAGGAGAACTTCCCGCTGCCATGGGATTGTTGGTACAACTTGCGTTCAGAGAAAACCGAGACAGTTCAAAGGAACCTTCTTACCCTGTAAGTAGCAATACGTCATACCTGCAATTTAAATAAGCAGTATATGCAAAGAAGTATACCAAATATAGTTATAAAGTGCTCTGTAATATTTAGCATAAATAACATTTAACACTGGTAAATTCAAACTACAGTACTGAATCTGAACTGATAATGCAGCTGACAAAATGTGGTAGCATGGCTAACTACACAAAATGGAAAGTCCTTACCTTTGTCTGGCACATACAACAGTAAAAGAAATGAGTAAGTATAGGTTTGCTATTTTAGATAAACATCTTGCATTCCTGTTTTGCTACACAAAGTGCATTCTTGCTCAACATATAAGATGGTTGTTATTCTAAATAATAAATTATTATTGTCATACCTCCTTGTAGTCTGCTTATTTTTAGATAGTTTTGCTCAAATCGACTAAAAAGACAGATATTTTCATAATGTTTAGGCATCCCAGGACAATAACTAAAATTGACAAGTTAGCGAATTTAAGCATGCTTGGTATAACCCAGTAGAAAAAGCAAAGATTTATCATATGTAGAGGCAATAAACATATTCATATATAGAAATATTAATCTTAAACACAGTATGCCAATTGTCTTTTGATTTAACTTTTTTCATTTTTTTCTATCTCCCTATTCTTTTTTACATATATTAAATGACTCTGTTTTCTTCTGCTAGAGTCCATTACCTTGGATAAGAGGTTTGAAATGGGGAGAATATGTTGGCTCCACAAGTTCTCCAGATCCTATTGTGTGCTTCAGCCAGCCCCATGGAGAGAGATTTGGCACTCTGCAGGCTTTACCAACTAGAGCTATATGTGGCTTATCAAAGAAATTCTGCTTGATGATGAGCTACAGTAAGGAGCAAGGTATGTTTTTAGCTGTTCTCTTTTGATTTCATCGGAAACATAACTGTTGTTTTGCACAGTATGGATAATACACCAGGTGTTAGTATTGTCAGTAATATTACAACTCTGAAGAGCGTATGTTGGTAAAATGTGTGTCTGTGGTGGAAAAATGTAATTGTAAGCCTTAATATTTAATGCAAAAAGGATTGTACACACTGTTTTCTGATTATAATATGGAATAAATAATCTTAGGTGTTCGAAGTATGCACAGTACTGATATTCAGTGGTCAGCAATTCTCAGCTGGGGATATCCTGACAACATTCTAAGACTGAAGAGTAAACAAAGCGAACCCCCCGTGAATTTCATACAGTGTTCTGAACATCACCAGGTAATGGATTTTTTTCAAAATTATGAAAATGTGCACATTCCGAAGCACGCTTCAGTATGTGTGCAAAGATACATTTACCTGTAATAGTACGTTTTTTGAGATTGATATTGAGAAGAAAAGAGTAGTGATGTTGGTTTTAAAAGGTAATTCATATTTAAAATAGGATTTTGCATTAATATGCAGGTCCCCAAAGAGCATATGAATAGATGCCAAGGCACTGGATATTGCCCAGTTGTATCTGAAGTTTTTTTGGGTAACTTATTATAGTGTTTTGTTATTATTAAGAAGATTCCTATAGGACAAGGACATCTCTCATCTTTTAGCAAATATTTTCGAAATATTGTTATACAGAATTTATATAGCACCAATAGCTTGCAAAGCACTTTGCAACATGAGGGCAGACAGTACAGTTACAATACAATTCAATACAGTAGAAATGGGGGGGCCCTGCTTGTTAGCGCTTACAATCTAAAAAAGATGTGATATAAAAGGTAATCACTGGGGGACGAGCGGATGGTGAAAATAAAAGTATCGTTATGTGTAGGCAGAATAGGCTTCTCTAAAAGAGAATGGTTTTCATGGAACGCCAAAAAGTGTACGGAATTGGAGATAGTTATACAGACATATTGGGGTAGGGAGTTCCAGAGAATGGGAAAGGCTTGGGGAGAGGTCGAGCATGGGAGGAGCTGACAAGGGACATAGAGAGCAGGAGGCCCTGGGAGGAATGAAGAAAGCGATTTGTTTGGTATTTTGAAACTAGGTTAGTGGTGTATGTGGGGGCAGAGTTGTGGATGTTTTTATTTTTTTTGTATTTGAAATTAAATTTGCTGGCTGAGCGGAAGCCAGTGGAGGGATTGTTGGAGAGGAGTAGCTGACATGGGATGGTTAGTAAGGTGGATGTGTCTGGCAGCAGCATTCATGATGGACTGAAAGGGGGATAGCCTATGCAAAGGTAATCTGAGAAAACAGTTGCAGTAGTTGAGGCGATAGATAAGCAGGGAGTAAATTAGAAGCTTTGTGGTGTCATTGGTTAAGAAGAGGCATGTAGAGATGACATGTTTTTAACCATGATTGTATGAGGGCACGAAAAGAGAGTCCAGCATTACACTTGGCACTCTGGCTTGCAGGGATAGGTTGATAGTTGTGGCAATGATCTTGACGGAGAAGTCAGAGGAAGGGGCATGTTGGGGAGGAAATATTATGAGCTTGGTTTTGGATAGATTGAGTTTGAGGAAGAGGTGTGACATCTAGACTGATATGTCTGTCAGTAAATTAGTGATGACTGATAAGACTGATGGAGTAAGCTGAGGGGTAGAGATCTATTTGGATGTCATCAGCATAGAAATGGTATCGAAAGCCATGGGAAGCTTACCCAGGGTGGAGGTGTAGATCAACAATTGAAGAGATCCAAAACAGAACCTTGGGAGGTCCTGACAGACACAGGAAGAGGAGGAGAGGAGGAGGCAGAATTGTAAGTGACACTGAAGATGCGGTGGGATAGGTAGGATGAGAACCAATGAAGGATACAGTCACAGAGATCAAAGGATTGGAGTTTTTTTGAGTAGGAGGGCATGGTCAATTGTCTAAGAGGCAACAGAGAGGTAGAAGTACAGAATAGTGACCATTAGTTTTAGCTGTTTGTAAAACATTTGTGAGTTTTAGGAGAGCAGTTTCTTTGGCTTGTTGAGAGTTAAATCCAGACTGAAGGGCATCAAGAATTGTACAGTTAGAAGTTCCAACCATAATTTTGGTTCCTTATTATAGTGAGCTGTCTTGTAAATACTATTCAGATAATTAATTCAATAAATCTCGATTACATAGTTAGGTTGAATAAAGACACCAGTCCATCCAGTTCAACCTGCGTGAGTGTCTACAATTGTCCATATCACTGTACATTGCACACTCACATCAGTCCCTACCCTCAAGGAGCCCACAGGTACCCATTCATATACTAGGGTAAATTTTGCACAGAAGCCAATTAACCTACCTGCATGTCTTTGGAGTGTGGGAGGAAACCAGAGTACCCGGAGGAAACCCACGCAGGCAAAGGGAGAACATGCAAACTCCTAGCAGGTAGTGTCTTGCTTGGTATTAGAACCAGCGACCCTTCTTACTGCTAGGTGAGAGTGCTAACCACTACACCACTGTGGCGCCCACACTGTGCTGCCCCTTTTTCAAGAATTTTGTATTTCATTTGCATCTTTGGCTATGTCATTTTCTTAGGGAACTAATATTCACTTAGGGCTGGGCAGTAGGTGTGCTTTGTCTCTGCTACCACCAACTGCAGTGTTTGAGTACAGGAACAGCCAGCAAAATAATATCTTGCCAGATGGCAACGGCATTGTTCAGATGACTATTTATTGCAGATATTTTAATTATTGTATATATTGCAAAAGGTATAAGGGCTTGTGGTACTTGAAAGTATACAGGCCCACCACAACCTTGCTACAGGTATGCTTTATAGTTCCAGTACAGTGAATTAAGCCTCTTGTTGCTAGCAGGTAAGTAGTGCCAATAACACCAATTACATTTTTATGTGGTTTTCTGCATTTTCACTGACCATCACCAGCAATATAAAAAAATGTAATTTACATTGGTGGTGAGCAGTAAGAATGCAGCATTTTTCCCACTTAGCATCAATGCAAGGGGCTTTCTTCCTTTCAATAACCACCAGTGTGAAGTAAATTTTGCACCCTGACCTACAAAGTAAGGAACATTATTCCAGCTGGCCATATGACTTAATTCCCACTGATTGTGCTCCAATTACAGTAACTATTGTAGCCTTTACCTGTGTTTCCCACACATCCGCACAAATGCCCAAGTATAGCTCATGTATTGTCAAGATTGCTTTTTTTTGCTTATGAATTGTTAATCAACACTGTTTAAAGGACTATACTATAGCCAAGGCTAAAAGTTTTGAGAATGACACAAATATTAATTTTCACAAAGTGTTTAGATATTTTTGTCGGATACTACTATGGTATACTGAAGTATATAATTCTAAGCATTTCATAAGCGTCAACGGTTTATTTGAACAATTACAATAAGTTTATGCAAGTCAATATTTGCAATGTTGACCCTTCTTTTTCAAGACCTCTGCAATTCACCTGGCATGCTGTCAATCAACTTCTGGGCCACATCCTGACTGATGGCAGCCCATTCTTGCATAATCAGTGCTTGGAGTTTGCCAGAATTTGTGTTTTTTTTTTTAGTTTATTTTTTTTTTTTGTTTACCCGACTCTTGAGGATTGACCAAGTTCTCAATTGGGATTGTTCATCACCAAACTGTTCTTGGATGCTTGGAAGACGTTTCTTTCAGAGGATGTTTTTGTACCAAAATTGTGAGTAAGCCCATTCCCTTGTCTGAGGCGCAACCCCACACATGAATGGTCTCTCAGGATGCTTTACTGATGGTATCGCTCACTTTTTCTTCTCCGGACAAGGTTTTTTCCAGATCCCCCAAACAATCAGGGGATTCATCAGAGAAAATTACTTTACCCCAGTCCTCAGCAGTCCAATTCTTGTACCTTTTGCAAAATATCAGTCTGTCCCTGATATTTTCCTGGAGTAAAGTGGCTTCTTTGTTGCTCTTCTTGACATCAGGCCATCCTCCAAAAATTTCACCTCACCGTGTGTGCAGATGCATTGACACCTGTCTGCTGCCTATCCTGAGCAAACTCTGCACTGGTGCTCCCCCCCCCCCCCCCCCCCAATCCTGCAGTTGAATCAACTGTAGGAGCTGGTCCTGGCTCTTGCTGGAATTTCTTGGGCACCCTGAAGCCTTCTTCACAAATGCAGCAGAAATGTTTTTTTTATGGGATTAAGTTCATTTTCATGGCAAAGAGAGACTTTGTAAATAATTGCAATTCATCTCATCACTCTTCATAACACTCTGAAGTATATGCAAATTGCCATCATAAAAACTGAGGCAGCAGACTTTGTGAAAATTAATTTGTGTCATTTTCAAAACTTTGGGCCATGGCTGTACTATAATTTAATCCCCTACATGCCTGCCACTATCAACCATGCCAACATTATTCGCGTTTCACTACGGTTTATTACATGGGCTGCTTTTAGTATTTATTTCATAATTCTTGGTAAAATTATGAGTTGTAGAAGGGGGGTTGTTAAATTGTATAGCTTGATTGTTAAAAATGCTAGGTATGCACTGAAATTTTGAACTCTGTTGACATTCACCAGATAGCTAATGGAAATATTGCGAGGTAAATGCTGATACTTTTCAGTCTGTAGGTTTTATCATCTGACCCTATTTATTTTAACTTGTGTGGTTTGTTGTATTAAAAAAAAATCTTTAATGTGCAATAGGTAACAAGTTGTGCTTGGGTGCCAGACAGTTGTCAACTTTACACTGGGAGCAAATGTGGCGTCATTACTGCATACCTGAATCGTTTCACTAATACAACGGTACGTTCAAATGTAATTTTTTTTAGATCTGTTTTATTACTTTATAGAACACCTGCCACTGTGACTCTGTGTGCTTATCTATATGTAGGGCACAATTATACAGTTACATTAAACTGTTCTAATTTCTTCAGTAGTGTTCATATATACAGTGCGGAAAATAATTATTTGATCCCCTGCAGATTTTGTAAGTTTGCCCACTATATTTATATCTTTTAGTTATGGAAAAGGTGAATTTATATAAACTTTTATACTTGTGAAAATGTATATGCTGTTATAAACTCATAAGCATTTCTTGGGAGAAATATGGCAATAATTTGTTGGTTTCCTTTCATCTGCTCCCATCTGTGGACGATGCTGTTATGTGTAAAGCCTGTTGTTGCCACTGTAGTTTATAAAGGTTTCCCATTTGGGTGCTCAGAAACCTTCAGTAGTATGATAGGAGGTCTAGCCCTGTACCAGTGCAGCCAAGGAGACAAAAAAAAATTGGAAAACATTTTTTACTGGAGGTGTCCTTTTAAGAAGTGTTTCTTCACTATCTTAAGGCCCCTTTCACACATGCGGACAGTATGTCCGTATTTCATCCATCCGTTTGCGGATGAAATACGGACATACATGCATCCCTATGGGATAGCGGGTGTCTGCGGATGAACATCCGCAGACACCCGCTATTGTCCGCCTCCACAATTGTCCGATTCTGCAGACGGAGGAAAATCCTATTTTTCTATCCGTCTGCAGATCGGATGAACACGGACAGACGGTCCGTGCTCATCCGATCCCCCATAGAGGAGAAAGGAGAACTGACAGGGCGGTCCCTGCACAGTGTGCCAGGGCCGCCCTGTCCGCCGCCGGCTCAGCGGGGACGGAGTGATCCCCGCTGAGCAAATGGATCATCACGGGGCGGATCATTACTAAGAGGGTAATTAGGTACTCATTAGACAAGGGTGTTGATTTTCCAGATGTTTCACTGATGAAATAATCAAAAACATGTTTATATCTTTAGTTTGACTGGAACGTTTTGATATTAAGAAAAGAAAACCTGGATTTTTTGAATTGCACAGTCATTTTTCTCAAGTCATCTTCCAGGACGGCACACCTGAGAGATGAGAGGCTCCTCCCTACAGGAAACACAATCAATCGACAGCTGTTTTAAGTCCCCACCCTTCCCCTTGATCCTCAGTTTTTGATTGTGTTTCTCCCTACACAGCGAAACTGTTTGTTTTTTTCCAAATGACCCGAAGCCTGGGGCTGGTGGTCTCCCCCTGGGAGCCGGACCACAAGCCTGGGAAGCCTCTGGGTCTGGTAGGATATTCTTGTCCTTCCTGGGGGGTTCCCCTATCTTTTCCTCAGGGCGGGCAGCAGAAATTGGAAGAGCCCCCCTGAGAGCTGAAGGACCCTGGGTACAGTGGTGTACCCAGAACTTCAGGGGCCATTATCCTGTCTCCCCCCTCCTTACCTGTACAGGTGGCTGTTCAGACGGGGGTGCTGGCCATCGGTTCTTTCCAGGGGGCTTGTCCCCGACTCCTGGGTCCCCGGTAGCTCGCGTGGGCTGCCGGAGAGGGCGTGGCAACAAGCACCCGCGTCATTTTCAAACTTCGGGAAAATGGCAGCGGCGTTCTTACCCAGGAGGGAAGGCTGAGAGTCAGTAGGAGCAGGCGCCCACATCCTCCTTTCTCTAGAGCGAGGAGGCACCAGTTTACTACGGTGGATGTCTGCCTTAACCACCTCAGATATGAAGATGGGAATGAGGAATGGAAGGCATTGCCCCCCCCCCCCCCATGTATATAGACTGACTTCCCTATGGGGACAGCAGTTGGGGGGGGGAGCACTTTGGCGGCTATCCTCCTTGCGTGTGGACCATAAGGATGGAAAAGCAAGCCCGCTGGCTGTGGCAAAAAGAGGAAGACTACAACGGTGAGTACTTTACTTTCCTTTTGCCGTGGGAATTTAGCTGCAAAATCCCCAATTCCAGCCAGAGGGTTCCTGGGCATTTGAGATCTCACCTGGGGTCTGGATTCAAATAGCCCTTAAGCTTCTGCTAAAAACACCAGCCGCAGCTCCCTCTTACATCAGAGAAGCTGTATGGTGGACAGGTGGTGCAGAGGAACGAGTGTGCCTAAACCACTTCAGATGAGAAAGAGGTAGGTAGGCCATTGCTCCCCCTTCCCCGTGTATATACTGACTGGTGCAGTGCAGAACCTGGGGTCGGGATACAAATAGCGCAGACGCCACTGCTAAAACCACCAGCCACAGCTCCCTCTTACAGCAGAGACACTGGTTATCGCAGCAGTAGGTTGCCAGCCTCTCCCTACATGCCCAGTTGTGGTACATTTAGTAGGGATGAATATAGCGTACAGAGGGGACCTGGTAGATACAAAGTTACTTACAGGCCAGGTATACCACTGAACAGGTTATTAATTGGGCAGTGGTTGGTGGATTCAGAAGCTCCCCTGGTCAGCAGGTGCACTAGGTTACCGGCCCTATTAGCCCAGCTGCTAGGAATCTGAAGTTGCTTCACAATGTTTAAAAGCTGACCTAACATTCAAGGATGGGCAGAGACCAAGCTACTGTGTGGCACAGTAGGGGTTCCCTTGTCACAGATCCTCCTTTTGGGGGTTGCCTGCTATAGTTAACTTTCATAAGCTCCAACCTCCCACTCCACCTTTACACTGTGTTTATATTATAGTGTAGGAGGTAAGAAGAAACTTATTTTTTATTGGTTTGGGCTACAATCCACGCAGTGGCAGATCTAAAGGCGATTCACCATAGATCGCTCCCTACATCCTTTTAATTGAGGATTTTCTGTGCAAACCTATGCAAGAGCTACATAATTAATTGTTTGAAGCCTGCAAATAGCTATTTACCTCCCAGGCTAAACTGGTAACCACCTCTTCTAGAGAGGTCTTAAATTGGTCTCTAGGGCTGGGCTCATTGAGACTTTAGTTGCTAATCAGCACCACCTGGATATGTGCTGGCTAGCGTTTGCTCAGTCTATGGAGGTAAGGTAGGACAACAACTACTACTAATAGTAGGGTGTCCAACCATTTTAGGATCTGTTCCTTCTCTGGTGGTGAAGGTTTAGTATCTACAGCCCAGGCTATGCCTATGAAATAAATTGCCTGTTGGTTATTTCATAAAGGGATAGACCATGACTCCTCATTGGCTGCACACCAGTAGACCTCAGTAGTGAAGGTTTGTGCTTGCTGGGATGTTTTTGTGGCACAGCAGAAATACACATTGAGATTTGTGACATCTCTGCTTATAAGGGCTATATTGCTGTACATCAGAAATGCACTGCACTGAAGCTTGTTTGCTGTCCTTTATATACTAAAGGTACTGCTTTGTTTGGCTACAGATCAGAAAAATACAACAGTGAAGGTGGTCTGTACTTTCTGGTTTTGTGTTGCACAGCAGAAATGCACATCATTGTGTCTGGTGACATCTCTGCTCATAATGGTTATATTGCTGCACATCAGACATACACAAGATTGAGGTCTGTCTGTGGGGCTTTGTGTCCTGTTTTACTGCCTTGTTGGTTACTTATCAGAAAGGCAGCAGTGAAGTCTGATGGTCCTGATTTGCAGGGCGCTGTGCTGATTCAGACAGTGCTATTAACAGCAATGGCTGCCGAGTTTAAACATGCGATTTGACATGTTGAGTCGCATGACAAATCATTTCAATATGGATGTGCTATCTCTATTCATAGTGTTTTATTGTTGCACATCAGATTTGTACAGCATTAAGGTCTGTGAGGTTTTGTGTCCTGTATTACTGCCTTATCAGAAAGGCAGCAGTGAAAATTGATGGTTCGAATTTGTTGGGCTACATAGTAGAAATACAAATTGAACCCCTGCCAGGTGTAGTACATATACTGCCTTTGGTAATCCATGTAGCACCACAAAGTGGTGTTGTGCTGATTTTAGCCATGCGATTTGACATGTTGAGTCGCAAGGCCAAATCGCTTCAATATGCATGTGCTATCTCTATTCAGAATTGTTATATTGTTGCACATCAGACATATACAAGATTGAAGGTTGTCTGTCCTTTTATGTCTTGCATATTCTGCCTTATTGGCTGCATATCAGAAAGGACACAGCAGTGAAGGTTGCTTGTCTTTTTCTGATTTTGTTTTTGCTGCTCAGCTGAGAGACACATTGAGGATGGTGGCCTCTCTGCTCAGTATTGGTATATTACTACACATCAGACATACACAAAGATTGAATGTTTGTGTCCTGTATGTCCTATATTTACTGCCTTATCGTTTGTATATCAGGCTAAGCAGTGTTTCTCATGGATCTACCTTTCTGCATCTTAGGGATACACAGCAGGGGTTTGTTGGCTGCAATCCTCCAGGGAGTCACAGCATTGGGGACCCCTTACTGGTTCGACCTGAAAATTGCTATTTGTTTTTTTTTTTTTCCCTGCGACCTGTGTAATCTTGAGGTCTGTGGATCCAGGAATCAGGGACTGCTGGTGTCGCACAGACACAAATGGTACCCATTGGAAGCCATAGTATATGACTTCTCATGCGTCTTGCAGTCCCAAGTCGCAGGTTGGGTCGCACGGGTGTGGGAACCCTAAACTTATCTGTCCCTTCTGATTGAGGTTTTGCTACACAGCAGGAATACTCATCATGGCGTTATTGTTTTATTTTGCAGCAGACCAGAAAGATTGCAGCTGTAAAGGCTGTCTGTCTTTTTCCTCAGTGTCTGCTTTTATGTTGTTGCACAGCAGAAATACTCAAGATTGAAGCTTGCTGGTGCTTTCTGTTTCAGAAAAACACAATGCTGCAGGTTGCTCGTGTCCTTTCTCAGTGTTGTTTCTATCTGAACTACACTACAGAAGTGCATGACAGAAAGGATTGTCTTGTGTTCCATATTTTTCCCTGTGGCATAGCAGAAATGCACAACACGGGAGTTGGTGTTCATATTAATCTTATAACTGTGGTGGTTTGTCAGAAATACACAACATGGAAGTTTGGGTCTTTCTGTCTTTATAGCCTTGTTTTGCTGTACATAGGTAAAGCACAACAGTAAAGGGGGTTCCTGTCCTTTCCGTATTTATATATCAGTTATGACCTAGCTAGCTGCACTAAAAAAATACGCAGCATTTAGGGTTTGCTTGAGTCTTAATGTTTTTACGTCTTGGCAGCACATCAGAAAACCAGACTATGAGGACTGTTTGTCTACGTTGAGGTTCAGATTTGGGTCTCTTCCCATATTTGATATATTGGTTTAGCTAGTCACACTCAGGCACACAACATTGTTGTCTATGCTTGTGTCCTTTCTGTCTAAATCTATTGTGCCGTGCCCACAATCTATGATCATTTTATTTGTGATATTAATAATGCATGTATCACCTTTTGTATTTCAGCCTTCTTTTCCATGGAGGGGCCAGGAGTTCGGGCTGCAGCTGCCACATGTCAGAAAACCTTGACCACTTGCATTCAGGGATGCCAGAACCATTTCCTAGGGTTGAAGCCCTGTAGGGTTATGGGACACTGGAGGAAGGGGATAATGAATCGCCCTGTTTAGTAAGAACTTGGAGAGTTCTGTTCAGAGGAGTATTAGGGCCTGAGGATGAAGTATAAAGATGTATACCCGATCGAATAGGTTTCGGCTTGGTGCATGGCCTTCATTTTGCCCTTTTAGCAAAACTAGACATAGCAATATGGGTAGTCTACTCCTGCTAGGGACTTTAATTCTCCTGAAGAAGGCTCTCAGGCGTAAGTAAGGACATAGATTGGGCATGCCTTAAACCCAGGGTTCAAGCTTCTGTTAATCTATTTCCCTTAAGTAGGCTTCCCTTTAGTCTTTTGCTGACATAAAGATAAAAAGGAAGCAGTTTTATTTCCCTCAACAGGATAGTGTTAAGACAGGCCCTCTTATTGATTAATGTAGTGTCCTTGTCTTACACAGGTCTCTTATTTATCTTTTTAGTGGTTCTAAGTAGCACCTACAGGCATAATAGGCCATGGTTGTTAGATGTGTGAGATAGGCAACATTGCTAACCTACAAGTTTAACATGTTTTCTGATTCCATTTTTAAGAGCCCATTTCACCTAGATACTGCATCTGAAGCGGAAAAGGCAGGAACATCTGTGGAGCAGACCTGCAGATCAGCCGCATGATCCAGCTAACATGCCTTCATCAAGCATATGAGCGTATGGAGTGGAGGTAAAGCTCACTGCAGAGCCAAGGTTCGCCAAGAGGGTTTTGCAGTGGCCCCACCCTAAGGTAGGCCTGAGGTACTTGTTTATCCTCTCAGGTGTGCCGTCCTGGAAGATGACTTGAGAAAAGTACCAGTTACTTACCGGTAACTGTCTTTCTGGGAAATCTTCCAGGACGGCAGGCCTACTTCCCGCCCGTTGGAGGAGGGAAAATTCTAGAACACTAGAAGGTGAGTACCTATGAGGAATGATTTCCCTTGTGAACCTGGTTCAGGAGTTACTTCTCTACAAACTGAGGATCAAGGGGAAGGGTGGGGACTTAAAACAGCTGTCGATTGATTGTGTTTCCTGTAGGGAGGAGCCTCTCATCTCTCAGGTGTGCCGTCCTGGAAGATTTCCCAGAAAGACAGTTACCGGTAAGTAACTGGTACTTTTTGAATTTTTTGCATGTTAGCTGATTTAGCAAACCAGAATCTTTTCTGGAATAACCCTGATTTAGGATTACTGCATCAATGGAAACCATGCTAAAATATTATTTTTTATTATTCATTGCATTTCTTCAGGGGGAGGAGGTAGTAACATGAATCTCATCTCAGTGTTGCATGCCTTTATTCCTTTATTATCATGTCTACAAATTACTGTTTACACTAATATATCATGAGCTATAGATATTTTAACTTTTAGCATCAGTTCACAGAGATCTGATATGTTTTTCAAGAGCTCCTCCATGATGATGTTTAAAATGGCTGGTCTAGGTGCAAATAATGTAATGTTTTTTTTAAATGTAGCATTTTTATATTTCACTGAAGAGTAAATTTGTTTTAAACATAAGCATTATTTCTTTTCAATATTATGTAGCCCATGGAAATTGAAGTTGAATCTCGGGTGCACCTGTATGGTCATACTGGAGAAGTAACCAGCCTGTTTGTCTGTAAACCCTACAGCATATTAATTAGTGTTAGCAAGGATGGAACCTGCATAATATGGGATCTAAACAGGTATTATGAACTTGTGTGTTATCACTGAGCCTTTAATTGCCCCTTTTTTTATTCAAGCTAGATTGAAAAACAGCCTTAAGCCCCATACACACTATCAGATTTTTGTCTTCAGATTTACCAAAACCATGTAGTGGAAGGGCCGGCCTGATTGCATACACATTGAAACTCCTAAGGTTTGACCTCATATTATATGGTTTTGGTAAATCAGAAGGAAAAAATCAGCAGATAATCTGATAGTGTGTATGGGGCCTTAGGCTTCATGCACCCTGGGCTTAAAAAAAACGGTTACCTTAGCAGAAAAAACGCTCATAAACAGTGTTTTTCAACAGTTTATGGGAGTTTAGTGTTGTTGCAAACCAGAAGATTTTTTTTTGTCCTGCCTCTAAACGCTGAGCTCAAAATATGCCTATAATTGTCCTAATGTGTATGGGCACATAGGATAGCATTGAGTTGCTTCTACAGGCAAAACACGAAACTCCTGTAGAAGCAGCGTTTTTTTTTAACCAGTGTGCATGGAGTCTTTTATTTTTTATTTTTTTTACAGTCTACCACCATCTCACAGGTAACCTGTATTGTTGTGGCAAGATGATTGTGCAAATGTGAAATTTAAGTTGTGTAGAAGCAATGGCCATGGATGACTTGGCTGTAAAGCCAGCAAAGCTACTCAACCTGGCAGATTCAAGTTTGTGCAAATCTGCATCACATATCACTTATTTCTGCAATCTGTGTCACTACAGACTTCTTCACAGCATGTCACTTACTGCTGACCACTGAATTTTGCTTCACTTACTACTAAACTCTGCGTCACTACTGATCCCTGAACTTTTTTGTCACCTACTGACCCTTGTATTTGTATCACTTGCTACTGAACTCGACTTGGTGTTGGGTCCCTCCCCCCATTGTACCTACACGCAAAGTTCTGCATAGGTTTGGAGCGTAAGAGTCAAACATAATAATGTGATTTAATATGTTATATTAGAAGACAACTGTATGTACTGCATTTTGACTAGTGGCAATAGATTACCGTATTTATCGGCGTATAACGCACTTTTTTTCAACTTAAAATCAGGTCCCAATCACTATGTGCCTCTCGGCCGTTCTCGGCGGCTTTCAGCTGCTCTCGCAGTCTCGCGTGAGCTGCCGAGAGCTACCAAGCACCGCCGAGATACACAGGACATCTGGCTCTGTATCTCGGCGATGCCATTTTTAAACAGCAAGGCTGCAAATGACACTGACAGGGCTGCATGGCAACGCTGCAAATGACGATGACAAGGCTGCAAATGATACTGACAAGGTTGCAGATGGTCACTGACAAGGGTGCAATAGTTACATAGGTTGAATAAAGACACCAGTCCATCCAGTTCAACCTGAGTGTCTACAGTTGTCCCTATCCCTGTACATTGCACACTCACATCGGTCCCTACCCTCAAGGAGCCCACAATCCAAGGTCCCCATTCATACACTAGGGCCAATTTTGGACAGAAGCCAATTAGCCTACCTGCATGTCTTTGGAGTGTGGGAAGAAACTAAAGTACCCGGAGGAAACCCACGCCGGCACAGGGAGAACATGCAAACTCCAGGCAGGTAGTGTCGTGGTTGGGATTTCTAACCAGCGACCCTTTTTACTGCTGGGCGAGAGTGCTAACCACTACACCACTGTGCCGCCCCACTGTGCAATGATGGGCAAGGCTGCCGATGGACACTGATAAGGCTGCATTGATGGGCATTTAAATGTAAGTTTTTTTTTTCCTTAAACTTCCCTCCTAAATTTGGGGTGCGTGTTATATGCCTATAAATACAGTAATTCATCTTTTTGGTGGCTGCTTGTGTACAGATGTCTATTTAAAACAAAACAAATTAAACTTAATACCTCATGTCTGAAACTTCACGTGAAGAAAATTAAATGTAAAATTGGATGTAAAAAAAGCTCAGGATCTAATTTAAATAGTGAAGTGGGCCACATAATATACAGTAGGGTTCCTTTTAAAGAGAACATCTCAGTGCCTTTAAGTGTAGGTAAAAATAAGCAATTGCTGCTGAGATATTAATTCATTATATCGAGCTGTTAAAGAATCATAACATGCCGGAGGATGAAGTTCAGACATTCCTAAAGTAGTTCTAATTTAAAACATTAAGGCAAAAAAAAAACCTTTGGTGTCCAGAATTCGCCCCCCCCCATACTTGATCCAGCACTTTGCAGGGGAGCAGCGGCTCTCGCCAATCTCTCCCTCCTCGCCGGGCAGATTGATAGCACTGAAGTTTCTTTACTAAAGCTGGAGAGTGCAAAATCAGGTTCACGTCTGCATAGAAACCAGCTTACAGGTTTTATTGCCAAAGTTTATTTGAACAAGCTGATTGGCTAGCATGCAGTGCACCAGTTTTAGTAAATCTACCCCATTGGATCCTGGTGCTGTCAATCAAATCCTGTGTCCTGGGGGCAGGACAATGAAGTGAACCCAGCACAAGTACCCCTCCTTACCAAGTGGCTTGCTAGAGGGGTACTTGGAAGGGGAAGGGGAAGTGGAGGATCGGGGCTGCTCTTTGCAAAATTATTGTACAGGAGCAGGTAAGTATAACATCTTTATTATTATAGAAAAAAAGGTCCCAGATATATATTTTTTTTAAGCAAATTATCTTCTATAAATCATACCAGTTTTATTTGTTAAAAGCAAACCTGTCAGGATACAAAGCTTCTCTTGGTAATGTGGTTTTGAAGGTGAAAAGTCTGGGGCTTTGTTCCAATCTCTCACTCAGAACAGGTAACATACAAATTAGGTGTCAAGACAACTTGCATAGATATGCTGTTCCAAATAGAAGTAGATGGTGGCAGTTGCCATTTTGTATGTGATAATTTTAAATAAAAAATGGCCATACCTAGTGCTAGTGCCCTAGGCCGTATAGCTTAAAGTTTAAAGCGGGGTTCCACCCTAAAGTGGAACTTCCGCTGATCGGAACCCTCCCCCCCTCCGGTGTCACAATTGGCACCTTTCAGGGGGGAGGGGGGTGGAGATACCTGTCAAAGACAGGTATTTACACCCACTTCCGGGCATAGACTCCCGTGGGAGTCTATGCCTCTTCCTGTCCTGCCGCGCTGTCTGCTGGGACACACACGGGTCCCAGAGACAGCGCGAACAATTCCTATTGCGATACGCGACTCGCGCATGCGCAGTAGGGAACCGGGAAGTGAAGCTGATTCGCTTCACTTCCCGATTCCCTCACCTAGAATGGTGGCGGCAGCAGCCGAGGGCCGAGCGATGGATTCGGCCTCGGCTGCCGGCATCGCTGGACCCCGGGACAGGTGAGTGTCCATTTATTAAAAGTCAGCAGCTGTAGTATTTATAGCTGCTGGCTTTTAATATTTTTTTCCCCAGTACAGTCCCGCTTTAACTTTAGTCAGAAAATTAAGGCCTGCTAGATCACTGTTATGACAATGGTAAAACGTTAAAGTGTCCATCCTGTTTAAAATCCAGTAATGCACTGTTTTACCCTGCTTTGCACATGCTCAGTTGCTCTCTATTTTTAGGTACTGCCGAGGTTGTAGAGGTTTTACAGTTGGGTTGACAAGCAAATGTGACAGTTGGTGATCCTGGAATTCCAGGAATGTATATGTTTTTTTCTCTTTCGTTCATTGACTGACACAGTTCCTTTAATTATTGACCTTGGGGTTATCACGCCACCTTCAGGAGAGGACTAGGCAGAACATGTAACACATGTAAAAACAGCAAGACTGCACAGCCCTGCCCAGGGGGCAGTCCCTCTGGCTATAACCCCTCACTCTGCTTCCTGCAGCTCAGTTTTTTCTACCTAGTGTAGAAGGAGGACCTAGCTCCCTGAGGGGACCATTGGTCCTGGGAATTTTTTCTACAATTTTGATCCTGTGATCTACAATCAACAGCTGGGCTGGGTGACAGGCTGGTTAATATAGATCCTTGTAGTCCCCCCAGCCTGGCCATCAAGCGTGAGCAGTCCCTAGCTATGCGCTGGGTCAGTCATGACATGCCCCTTCTGCTCCAGGGCCGGCCGGTGAGCTATATGCTCCGGGGCACACACATGACTGGGCTACTTCTGTCCATGTCAGTATGCCGTGGCCAGCAGCCACCCCGTACTGCTCGGGTGATGGGTCTGTGGTGGAATGTGTCCAGCAATCCTGACAGGAGGGGTAAGTACGGCTCTCCCTGTCTCGGCAGGATAGAGTAGCTGGGCACTCCCTGGGAGGTCGACTAGGGGGTCTCTCACTCTCCCTTTCCTCTCTCCCTATCCCTCATTCCCTCCTCCTCCTGGGGCTACTGTGTGACTGGGCATGAGGTGTGGTGTATGTACCTGGCCGGGGGTCCTCCGGATTTGGCTGGAGGCTGAGCTGGCTGTTAGGGTCCATTTTTATTTTCTTACATCAGGGGACACAGAGCCGTAGTACTTACTACATTGGTTATATTGGCGTATCAGGTGCTGGACACTGGCACGACCCTTAAGGCGTGAACTTCCTCCATATAACCCCTCCCATTACTGCGAGTCCTCTGTTTTTTCGCCAGTGTCTAAGGTGTTGGGCACGTGTAAGAATGTGTGTACTGAGCTCCACAGGCAGTAATCCTTTGATGATAGCCAGTAATCCTTTGATGATAGCCATCCATCCTGACCGGATCCGTTCTGATGTCACCGTAATGGACTAAATGAACAGTACTCTTGCCTCGTCATCTGAAGGCACGTGGTTTTGCTTGTGAATGCTTTTAAAGCTGGGCCCTGGGATCCCAGTACTTTTTGGTAGTAAGACCAATAAAAGTTTACTGGCAGGGTCTTTCAAGGTCTTGGAGCCTACCGTGAAGGGCGAAGATTGGGTTTTTTATCTCTGTTAAACCCTGCTGCGAGCAAAGGTAGGGGAGATTTTCTCTCCTTCCATGTATTGTGTTGTCATGTCATGTCTATGTGTCACCACTGGAGGCTGTATTGAACACTCACCATTCTGACTCTGGAAACAGCAGAAGCTACACTCTCCTCTCCGTTCAAGCCAGCCCAGACCCTCAGGTATGAAGGGGGGTTCTGGTCACTTCCTGGGCCCCCAGATTGGCGTTTTTCGATCCCTTGAATGCTATTCTTGGGGAAAAAAAAGTTTTTTGGGCAAGTCTATCACGTGGAGGATTTACCACCCCCCCCCCCCCCCCCCACCATGATGCCAGCGCTCATACACTTCCCTGTTGAAAGAGGAAGGGGGCATGGCTAAACAGCATCAGACGCCGGCCACATGTGGAGGAAGTAATTTCAGTTACACAGGAAGAGCTGCAGTCTGGTGGTGAAGGGACAGAGCAGAGTGGTTGCTGGTCAGGTTTGGTCACACAGGCATCCCCCCTTTTGTTGACAACATTGTACTGTATAGCTAGGAATAATAGCAGCTTTTGTACTGTACTATAGCCTAGCAAGTGTAACATTCTTTTGCTGGTAGTGCCTGCTTTGTACTGTAAGCTATGAGTGGGAAGGGGTCCAGGAACTCCTCTAAGGGTTCTAAGGGGTCACAACAAACTAAGACCCTGTCCAAAAGAATGTCTTCCTCCTCTGAGTGTGTTGCGGCCGGTCAGATTGAGCCATCAGGTGAAGCTGTTATTGCAGTCGCTCAGGACGCTTCAGCCCCTGAGTATGTTACACGTGAAGTGGTGTCCTCTACCATCGCTAGTTTAGAGAAAAAGCTGGATGCGATTTTATTCTTAAGAGCGGGGTTAAACGCAGTAGATCCCCATCAAGTGCTCAAGATCCTCCCCTGGAGGTACAGGATGCCGGTGATCAGGAAGATACTGGCTTTACCTCTTCTGAGGATCCTAACACGGAAGTAGTATCACCGCAGGGGAGTTTGCTTGTGCACGCTCTCACTAAGTTGGTTAGTTCAAGTATTTTGCTACCTGCAGCGCAGGCTTCTGAAGATCCCATCTCTAAGTTAGGATCATTAAAACCTCCTCCGGCTGGGGATGCCTTTCCTATCCTTTTATCCTCCTAAGAGATTTGCCAAACTGTATCCTATGGAAGAGGATTTCTATAAGAAATGGGGGATTCCAGCTGTTGATGCTGCAATTACCTCTATAAATAAGAACCTCATATGCCCGGTTGATAATGCACTCATGTTAAAGGACTCAGCGGATAAGAAGCTGGAGCACCTTTCTAAGAACCAGATGGCTTTAGCAAGTTCAGCAGTGCAGCCGGTTCTGGCCACAAGGGGTGTATCCCAGGCCATTAAGGAACAATTTGAGGAGATGCTTACATTTTTACCTGTTGAACAGTTCAGCAGTACGCTAATTTAGCAGACAGTAGATGCTATGAGAGATGCGTCCATTCAGATTTCACATCTGATTTTGGGACTAGTGCATTCTCGCAGAGTTCTTTGGCTTAAGAGTTGGTCAGCCGAAGCACCGTGTAAGACGCTCCTAGCCAGTTTCCCTTTTCATGGTGAACGGCTATTCGGAGAAGATTTGGCTAAATACTTACAAAAGATTTCCAATGGCAAAAGTTCTCTGTTGCCTGTAAAGAAGAAATTTCGACATTTCTCATTTAAGCGGGCCTCTTCTCCTGTATCAGGGACATCCGCCTCTAGGCAGTCTCGACAGCCTCAGCCGTCAGGTTCAAGGGGGAAACCCGAGGGACAGCACCAAGGTCAGAAAAGATCTTGGAGAACGAAGCCCACCAAGCAGAGTACTAGAGCCTCCTTAGGGCCCCCACTCGCTCGGATGGGGGGAAGACTACTGCAATTTTCAAAGATCTGGCAGGAGCAAAGTCAGGACAAATGGATGGCTTCTGCGGTGTCTCTAGGTTACAAACTGTAGTTCCGAGTTTTGCCGTCTACCCGGTTCCCAAGGACCCAGAAAAGAAGGCGGCTCTCCTTCTAGCACTGGACCATCTGCTAGCCAAGGCAGTCATATCAGAGGTTCCCTTAGAGGAACAGGGCACAGGTTTTTAGTCAAACCTCTTCACGGTCCCGAAACCAAACAGGGAAGTAAGCCCTATTTTAGATCTCAGAGATTTAAATCAGCACTTGAGCATCTGATCCTTATGCATGGAGTCAATTCGGTCGGTAGTAGCCATCCTCCAAGGAGAATTTTTTTGCTTCAACCGATATCCAGGATGCCTATCTTCATGTGCCAATATTTCCCGCTCACCAGAGGTTTATACAGTTCGAAGTAGAAAGCCGTCACTTTCAGTTTGTGACCCTGCCATTCGGTCTAGCCACAGCTCCTCAGGTATTCTCAAAGATTCTGGCTCCTGCTTTAGAGAGATTAAGGGCTCAGGGCATAATGGTCCTAGCCTATTTGGACAATCTACTCTTAGTAGATCATTCGGTTTCCGGGTTAGTCCAGGGTCTGGTGACAACGGTAAACTACCTGGAATCTCTAGGCTGGGAAAAATCCTCCTTGAGGCCATCAAGGAGAGTACAGTACCTGGGACTAATCATAGATACCAGGCAGGGAAAGGTATTTCTACCTCCAAAGAGAATCAGCTCCATTGTAGAACTAATTCATCTCATCAAGGCAAAGAAAAAGCCTTCCATTCGGTTGTTCATGAGATTGTTGGGGAAGATGGTGGCCTCCTTCGAGGCCCTCCCTTATGCACAGTTTCATTCAAGATTGCTACAAAGCGCAATCCTGTCAGCCTGGAACAAGTGGGTTCAGGCCTTGGATTTTCCAATTCAGCTTGCTCCCGAAGTACGTCAGAGCCTGAACTGGTGGCTGATATCCAGCAACCTTCAAAAGGGAAGGACATTTCTACCTTCCTCCTGGAAGGTAGTAACCACGGATGCCAGTCTTTTAGGCTGGGGAGCAGTCCTGGAAGAGGACTCTGTCCAGGTTGGAAAGGACCTTGCCTATCACTATTTTGGAAATTCAAGCAATCCGTCTGGCATTAAGAGCCTGGACGGTCAGACTGAAGGGCTGTCCTGTCAGGATTCAGTCCGACAACGCCACGGCTGTGGCTTACATCAATCACCAGGGGGGCACGAGGAGTCGTGCAGCCCAGAGAGAGGTGAACCATGTTTTGTCTTGGGCAGAACACAACGTTCCTTCCTATTGGCAGTGTTCATTCCCGAGATAGAGAATTGGCAGGTTGACTACTTGAGCCGCCAACAATTATTTCCAGAGTGGTCTCTTCACCCCAACATCTTTCTTGCAATATGTCAGAGGTGGGGTATTCCGGACGTGGACCTGTTCGCATCCAGATTCAACAGCAAAGTCAACAACTTTGCGTCAAGGACAAGGGATCCGCTAGCTTGCGGAACAGACGCAGTAGTCTTCCCATGGGATCAGTTTTCTCTGATCTTTGCATTTCCTCCAGCTCTGCTACTTCGTCTTCTTTGCAGGATCAGGCAGGAACAAGAGGAGGTAATTTTCGTGGCCCAGAAGGCCTTGGTTCGCCGAGATCATAAGGATGGCAGTAGGAGTTCCCTGGACTCTGCCATTACGATCAGACCTTCTTTCGCAGTGTCCCGTATTCCATCCTACATTACAGACGCTAAATTTGACGGTCTGGCTATTGAGACCTACATCCTAAGGGATCGTGGGTTATCTCATTCAGTCATATCTACCTTGATTAATGCCAGGAAGCCAGCTTCCAGGATCATTTCCTATAGAGTCTGGAGAGCATATGTTGCCTGGTGCAGATCCAAGGGTTGGCACCCCAGGAAATATGTTATAGATAGAATCCTTGATTTTCTACAGATGGGATTAGAGATGAATCTGGCCTTGAACACCATCAAGGGTCACATCTCGGCCTTGTCCGTATTCTTTCAGTGGCCTTTAGCTTCTCACTCTTTAGTGCGTAGCTTTGTGCAGGGGGTGACACGGATCAGTCCTCCAATCAGGACACCCCTAAATCCTTGAGATTTGAATTTGATCCTGTCAGCTTTATAAAAGCAGCCTTTTGAACCCTTACGGGAAATTCACTTGGTTCTGTTGACCAGAAAGATAGTCTTTCTGGCTGCCATTTCTTCTGCTAGAAGAGTTTCTGAACTAGCGGCTCTATCGTGTAAGGAGCCATATCTGATTATGCATAAGGATAAGGTTGTTTTACGCCCTCATCCTGAATTCCTGCCAAAGGTAGTGACAGGGTTTCACTTAAACCAGGATATTGTTGTTCCTTCTTTCTTCCCAGAGCCTCAATCTAGGGAAGAGAGGTTGCTACATTCCCTTGATGTAGTAAGGGTGGTCAGAGTGTATTTAAAAGCGACCACTCAAGTTCTTAAGACCGATATTTTGTTTATTCTGCCGGATGGTCCAAGGAGAGGACAGGCAGCATCTAGATCCACTATTGCTAAGTGGATTTCGTCAAGTCATTGTGCATGCTTATGGTTTAAAGAGGAAGATTCCTCCTTTTCATATTAAGACACACTCTACCAGGGCGATTAGTACCTCCTGGGCGGTGCATCATCAGGCCTCTGCAGCTCAGATCTGTAAAGCCGCGACATGGTCTTCAGTTCATACATTTGCCAGATTTTATCAAATCGATGTTAAGGGTCAGGAGGATTTTGCCGTTGGGCGCAGCATACTGCAGGCTGCAGTATAAGTCCTCTGACTTCCTTTTTGTTGTGTCTCCCACCCTTCAGTTGCCATTGCTATGGAACATCCCACGTAGTAAGTACTACGGTGCTGTGTCCCCTGATGTATGAAAAGAAAATAGGACTTTTAAAACGGCTTACCTGTAAAATCCTTTTCTTTGCTGTACATCAGGGGACACTGAGGTCCCTCCCTTCTCCTTATACACTTTGATTGCTTGGCTACAAAACTGAGGACTCCCAGTAGTGGGAGGGGTTATATGGGGGAAGTTCACGCCTTAAGAGGCGTGCCAGTGTCCAGCACCTGATACACCGATATAACCCACGTAGTAAGTACTACAGTTCTGTGTCCTCTGATATACATCAAAGAAAAGGATTTTACAGGTAAGCTGTTTTAAAAATCTTATTTTTCTTTCCTGCCCTTTTTTCTTCACTGTGAGGTGCTTGAGCTGTTTTACATGAGGAGAGGCCACGGCCATTTTCCTGTAGTCTTATGCAGTGTATGTGCTGTCAGTTTTTTTTAGAAACTTTGCCGCCCATTTTCTTGGTGATTTTTACTAGGACGGCCTAGCGGACATTTTCTTGTAGACTCAGTGCATTTTTACCTCTAGCGCTGGGTCTGTGTACCTCAAAACCGCACGGTTTTCACTCTGGGCATTTTGTGACTGACACAGGGCGGAGCGGTCAGTGGCAGCACTCTGTCAGGGTGGTGAGTCCTGCGGAGGGGCCCCTCAGTCTGCGAGCAGGTAGGAGGGTGGGATTTTGTGTACCTTGCCTTAAGTCCCTAAGTTGTGGCAGGCGAGTGAGGGTCAGCATGGCATCAGAAGCTGGCACTTCTTCCCCAGACATCCCTGCTGTTGCAACAGGCTCACCCGCTAAAAATGCGGTGCCTATGGGCGCTTCATCAGTAGTCCTGGAGACCTTTGTTGCCAGGGTGGAAGCGGCGTGTGGGCGCAAAGGGGGTAAAAACCGCCCCCTGCCCCCGTCTTCTGTGGAGAGCTCTGATTCAGACTCTGGCCCTGCGAAGGAGAGACTCCTAAAAAAAAAAATGGGAGTCTCCCTCAGTTGTTGACCCCCCGGTATCCAGGTTAAATAAAGTAACCACGATTCCAGTTAAAGGGTCCTGCCTTCAAGGACCCTGCTGACAGGAGGGCCGAGGCAGTGGCCCGGTCCATGTTGGCGGTGGTGGGCAAAGTTGTTGCACCATGAATTGGAGAAGCAACGGTCTCCCCCAGTCTGCATAGAACTGGCAGATCAGTTGCTGCATGGTCTTAAGTATGTCTGTGATGCGGCCCTGGATACTGTCCCCCTGCTCTCTAGAGCATCAGTATCAGCAGTGGTGCTACGGTGCCTAATTTGGCTGAAATGCTGGTCTGCGGACCAGGCATCAAATAAAACACTGGCGGATTTGCCCTTCCAAGGTAAGAGGCTATTTGGAGCTTCGCTGGATAACATTATTAAAAATGTTACTGGTGGGAAGAGCACGTTGCTCCCACAGTCCAGGAAGGGTAAGGAGCCACACCGTAGGCAAGGGCTCTCTTTTTTTTCCCCTCAGAAACTGCTTTTTCGGCCTGGGTCAGCAAATAAGTGCTCCCAGTCCGACAAGGCACATGCTGAAGGACAGAAGAGTCCCTGGTTTTGCAAGTCAAATAAGTCTGTGAACAAAAATGTTACCGCATGAAGGTTTGCCCCCGCCCAACTCTCGGGTGGGGGGTCGTCTTCAGGAGTTTGCAGCTCGGTGGACCTCCCTACTGTCCAACTAATGGGTTTGTGAACTGGTTTAATCTGGATACAAGATAGTTTCTTTCTTGTCCACCAAACAGAATTTTTCCCTCCAACCTACCTCTACTTCTGGCTCATCGAGAAACCCTGTTCGAGGGGCAGTACACGACCTGCTGCTGCGCGGGGTGATAGTACCAGTACCGACGCTGGAAAGGTTTCAGGGATTCTACTTCAATCTGTTTGTAGTCCCCAAAAAGGAAGGGTACGTCCAATCCTGGACTTTAAGGCCCTCAACAGCTTTGTAAAAGTGCAAAGGTTCAGGATGGAATCAATTTGCTCCGTGGTCACTGTACTCCATCAGGGGGACTTCCTGGCATCCCTGGATATCCAGGACGCGTACTTACATGTACCCATATGTCTCAGGCATCAGAGGTTTCTGCGATTTGCAGTCGGGGAAGAGCAATACCAGTTTGTGGCTCCCCTTTTTGGCCTGGCGTCAGCATCCCGAATCTCACCAAAGTGTTAGCTTCAATTCTGGCGCTGTTAAGGCAACGTGGGATCGCAATCGTGGGTTACCTAGACAACCTTCTGAGAGCAGCATCCGCCTCAGAATTAAGGGAGGCTATAGTGATCACCATGCAGACTCTCCGGGAGTTTGGTTGGGTGCTTAACCTAAATAAATCGGTGTTAGTGCCAACTCTACGCCTGGAGTACCTGGGCTTACTGTTGTACTCCTCAAAAGCGAGAGTTTTTCTCCCTTCAGACAAGCTGCAGACTCTTCAAGCTGCGGTGAAATTGTTGGTGAACCGCAGGTGATCATCACTGCGCTTCTGCATGCGAGTTCTGAGCCTCATGGTACCCACTTTTGAAGCGGTACCGTACACTCAATTTCATACTTGAGTCTTGCAGAAGGAGATTTTGTCAAAATGGAACAAATCTCCATTATCCCCAGATTGTCAAATTCGGGTGAGCCAGTTAGCCAGGGATTCCCTTCTCTGGTGGCTGAGGTCTCCGGCCCTTTGGTCCGGGAGATCGTTCCTTCCTCTCAATTGGACGGTGATCACAATGGACGCCAGCCTGACCGGTTGGGGGGGGAATTTTGGGCATACAGTCAGCCCAGGGCCTCTGGTCGCGGGAAAAATCCCAACTTCTGATCAATGTGCTTGAACTTCGGTCGATCAGATGGTTCCTCTCCACTTGGTCCAGGAGGCTACAGGGGCGTCTGGTCAGGATCCAGTTAGACAATGCCATGGCGGTGGTATATGTCCACCATCAAGGAGGAACGAGGAGCTCGGCCGCAACACAGGATGCTGCTCATGTCCTCCAGTGGGCAGAGCGGCACGTGCCAGCCCTGTCGGCCATGTAAATTCCAGGCGTCAAACTGGCAAGCAGACTACCTAAGTCATCAGATGCTGGACTCAAGGGAATGGTCGTTGCATCTGAATGTATTCCTTTGCCTAAGGTGGGGCACACCAGATGTGGACCCTTGGACTATTGGCTCAATCGGAAGGTGCAGATGTTTGTGTCCAGAACAAGAGACCCCTGGCCGGACGCGTCAGACACGTTGGTAGATCCATGGGGACATTATCGGCTGATTTATGCCTTCCTCACTCAAACTTCTAACACGTCTGCAGTGCAGAGTAGAGGCAGAGGGGATTCTGGTGATTCTGATTGCCCCAGATTGGCCTCGGCGTCCTTGGTACGCCGACCTAGTACAACTGGTGGCGGATGTTCCTTGGCAGCTGCCGATGCGAGAAGACCTTCTATCACAAGGTCCGATACTTCATCCTGCTTTACTGTCACTGGTTTTAACGGCATGGCTGTTGAAAACTGGGTACTAAGGAACCGAGGTCTGTCGGACTCTGTAATTTCCACTATGCTGAGGGCACGGAAGTCGCTTTTTCGAAAGATTTAGCATCGTACGTGGAAGGCTTACATCTCCATGTGGGAGGAGATGGGGCAGCGTCCGCGCGCATACTCAGTTTCCAGGATCCTGCTGTTTTTGCAGGGAGGAGTGGATCAGAAACTTGCCTTTAGCACCATCAAGGGACAGATATCAGCCTTGGCTGTCTTTTTCTAACGTCCCTTGGCGACTCACTCATTGGTGAGTACTTTTGTGCAAGGGGTTCGACACATAGTCCCTCCGGTTTTAACACCACTACCTCTGTGGGATCTGAATCTGGTGCTATGGGCGCTTCAGAAACCGCCATTTGAAAACATTAGGGAGATTCCCTTGTTAACTCTCTCAGAAAGTAGTCTTTCTAGTGGCTATTACATCAGCCAGGAGGGTTTCTGAGTTGGCAGCCTTTTCATGCAAGTCTCCCTACCTGGTCATCCACAAGGATAAGGCGTGCTACATCCGCAGCCCTCTTTCCTTCCAAAGGCGGTTTCAGCATTTCATCTAAATGAGGACATTGTGTTACCATCCCTATGTCCTAAGTCGACACATTAGAAAGAAGTTGCCTCACTTTCCCTGGACGTGGTTCGGGCTCTACTGGTGTATCTGTCTGCTACGGCTCCTTTCTGGAAGTCAGACTCTGTCTCTGTGGCTGGTCCGAAAAAAGGTCTGGCAGTCTCATCGTCCACCATTTCTCCATGGATCAGACAGATCGTGGTTCAGGCGTATGCCTTAAAGGGGCGGGTGCCCCTTTTCCTGTCAGGGCACATTCCACCAGGGCAATTGGAACCTCCTGGGCTTTCCGACATGGTCATCCATTCACACTTTCACTAAATTTTACAAAGTTGACGTAAGCGGATCTTCGGATGCTTGCTTTGGCCGCAAGATTTTACAGGCGGCTATGTAAGGTTGCAATTTACATTTTCTTTCGGTTACAAGTTTGTTGTGAACGCATCTTTGATGCATAAGTTGGCGTGCAGGTTTTGATGTTGGCCGTTTAAGATTGCAACTCCTCTGTTGAGGTTTTCCTTTTGTTGTGGGTGAAGTTATGTTTTGCTGTTTCCACCCCTCGTTTTTTGACACTGCTTGGGGATGTCCCTAAGGTCAAGAATTAAAGGAGCCGTGTCCGTCAAAGAGCGAAAGAGAAAATGGGATTTTTGTACTCGCTTTAAAATCCTTTATTCTGAAGTTCATTGATGGACACAGCACCGACCCCTTCTATTTATGTTTGTACTGCTTTTTGACGAACTGAGCTGCAGGAAGCAGGGTGAGGGGTTATAGCCAGGGGGACCGCCCCCTGGGCGGTGCTGTGCAGTCTTGCTGTTTTTACATGAGTTACAAGTTCTGCCTAGTGTTCTCCTAAAGGTACCACCTTCAGGACAGGACTAGGCAGAACATATAACACATGTAAAAACAGCAAGACTGCACAGCAGTTCAAGAATTAAAGGAGCTGTGTCCGTCAATTAACCGAGAGTACAAAATCCCATTTTCATGCATCATGGGACACAGAGTCAGGCTAATAATCATTACCTGCTGGGTTATACTCCATCTCCGGGTGAATGGACACTGGTAGACCAAAGGTCTTTAGACAGGAAGGGATCCCCTATATAACCCCTCCCACACAGGAAGCACTTCAGTTTTTTACCAGTGTCTGCGAGGTTCGATGGCACGGTTTGTTTGAGCTTTCTGAGCTCCAGGTCTCTAGTCTCCCAAACGGTTCTTAAATTAATTAAAGGATTGACTGATCGGATCCATTTGACACAGGCTTTATATGCTTAGATAAATGGTACCCGAGCCTCCCAAAGAACACTCGAGATCCTGCAAGGTTTTGCCTCTAATGTGGTCTCTGGACCCTGCAAACTGGAATCCTGGACATCACAGCCCTAAGACATTCCTGAATGGTGCTGTACAGGTCCAAGGGAGTGGACCCTAAACATGAAAAGGGTACCCAGTCCTTAAAAGTCCTCAAGTGTCAGGAACCCGCCGTGATGGGTGAAGTTTGGGTTCTTAATTTCTAAGCTGCCCTCCGCCTGGATGGGTAAGTGAAACCCCTTTACTTATTACTGTGGGGTGTCCCAATGATTGTAACAAGCTATTATACGTTCAATCGAAGTCCGTGTGCGACGTAACGCGAAGGAAACCGGAAGTGACGTCTACATCCGAGCAAGTCGCTCATTGATCTGTTGCTAGCTGTGTGCCTGTTTTTCGTTCCCTCTTGTGAGTAGTTAAAGTTACTTTTAATAAAATCTTTTATTTTAAAATACTACACTATGGTGGATGCTTTTTACCTGTCGTTTTGAGCATTTCCGCTGGTAACAACTACGAGGAAATCGGCACCGTCAGAAGTCCTCCCTGCAGTCCCCCTGACCCTTCCAAGTACCCCCTTTCAAATTAGCTGTTTTGCTGCACACCTCGCAGCCGTGAGGTAATTACTTAGTGTAACTAGCACTGGCACGGAATACCACTGGAAGAGAGTTGGCTTGGCACATTGCACTTTAATTTTGATTGTGATATTGCATCCAAAATTGCACGATTGGACTCTGTATGGGAAACTCTATTGAGATTCACTGATTTGCTGCTATTGGTTTTTTGTTTGAATTGCTTATTAATTTTTTTCTCCGCATTTTTTCTGCATTTTTTCTGCGTTTAGATCACAGAATTTTTTCTGCGTTTATATCACAAATATATATTTCTTTCTTTATATATTGCATTTTTAACCTGTTATATGCACTGTATGGATTTAAGCACATATTTGCTTGATTTTTGACACCTGAGTGATGCACAGAGACACTTTAAATTAGTTGTTTTATGCAATGCACAGATGCACTTTTAATGCAATTCCAGAAGCACTAAGTACTGTTGTAGTTTACAAGCACTATTGCACTTTTTGCCTTGACACTTATTCATATATTTTTTATTGATTGTGTTAGTTCATTTGGTACTAAGGAAGCGCAACACAAACCCCTCTGTTTCTTTTTTCTGCATTATAGAGAGTCAACTCATAGAGTGTCTGCTGCTCCCATTAGAATAGAATTTTACCTTCTCACCATTTTTTGGCCATATAGCGCGGGAGCCTTTGATATATACATTGTTGGTACATACCTTAAAGTGGAGGGCCACCCTTAAAAAAAAAAAAAAAAAAAAAAAAAAAAAGCATTAATATTCTTCAAAAAAAATAATAATTTTTGCCTGCCCAGAAATCCCTGTTGCTATGCAGTCTTCCTAATCTGCCTTCTTCCTGCTCCTCGGTGATCTTCGGTCTTCTCTCCTCCTCTGCGCTGTCTTCTGGGTAATGGGGTGCGCTGTGTTCTGGGAACTGTGTGTTCCCTAACACAGCGCGTCCCATTCACAAAGCACCGCGTGACTCACGCAGTAGGAAATGGGCAGTGAAGCCGCAAGGCTCCAAAGCCTGTTTCCCTTAGTTGGAATGGCAGCACTGGGACCCGAGAACCAAGGGACATGTCAGCCTCGGCGGCCGACATCGCGGGCACCCTGGAAAGGTAAGTCTCCTTATTAAAAGTCAGCAGCTACTTTTGTTTCATCTGCTGACTTTTAAAAAAAAATAAAAATTTAGGGCTGAAACACTGCTTTAAGTGTGGAGGATGTCCCCCTGAATTCAGACATACCCAAATCCCTTGCTCTGTTATCTCCTCTGACTGGGCAGCTGAAGTCATATGGCCGTGTCATGTTAATGTGATGAGCACGGTACAGATCTTCTCGTACGTTAAGTTTCTTACGATACCTCTTTACAGTCCAGCGATCCGAATCTTGTATATATAACCCAAGGCCCATATTTATCTATCCTCTCTTCCTTAGGGGTAAAGTGGTGGGGTTCCCCAGTTAGACGCCCTCTTTGAAGTGATTTGATTACCCATCCTTTATGGACGATGGACCTTGATTCCCCCAACCCTTTTACAGGTTGTCTTTACTTCAGAGATAGCTACTCTTTGGCCAATAATTGGGTTGACAGGTACCGCCCCTGTCACCGTTGCTGCTTTTTTTTCACTACTTGTCAGAACAGTTTTATTTTTTTTTGGGCTCTGCGTACAGAGAACCCGGCGCTTTACTTTTGGAGCGGTTATTGTTTGCGCCTTTATCACTATAACCGGCCCCTTATCTCCAATTATTGTACATGGCCTATGCGGGCTGCTAGCGTACTACTCCGAATGTTCCCTGTTCTGACTATAGTCCTTCAAAAAAATTAGCCTGGAGATTTTCCAAACTATAATAGTTCAATCTCCCCCGTGGACTTTTCTGAAGTATTCTAAAAGAAATGCTTAATGAAGGGCTATTACTTCTGTTATCTCAATGATTAGCACAAACTTGGATAATCAGAACCCTGATGAGTGCTTGTAGTACAGGAGGCCACCCACTGAGGCACACCTAATTTCAATATGATTTGTAGCAGTTATGCTGGCCATACACAGTGAGAATATCGTTCGGAAAAAACGTTCACAAATTGTAAAATTTGTCAAACGTGCATGCGAGAACGCCAACATTGTATCTTTAGATGCCGCCCAATATTCGACATATTAGCGATCGATAACATCAATAGTACAATTGCCCTCGATCTATTATATAAGCAGTGGAAATGCGGCCAGTAACATAATGGGGTTAAACAAAATGAGCCCTCTATTGTACAAAAAAACAACAATCGCAAACGTAAATATAACTTTAACAGTTCTACAGTAAAAATGAACCCCTTACAGTAGTGACCATCTCCTCCCCCTGCACCACAAAGGGCCAACCCTAGCCTCTTCAACGCCATTATGTTAATGTTAATGTCCTAGACCTGGCTCACATCCATGTGCCCTCTCCCTCTGGTGCTTCCTGCAGAAAAACACCACAGTTCACCTATATGGCTTCCCATGAGACACATTCACATCTATGCTCTCTTCAGCCACAGCATACCTGGAAAGGGTCAGGGACTCCTCCCTCAACACAAAAAGGTGCCTTTTTGGTTCAACACACTTTAATGGAGAGGCTGCAGAAAAGCATGCAATGCGCCCCTGTCCTCCAATCTGACCTACAACAAACTGGCAAAAAGAAAATGCAAATTGCAGCAAAATCACATGCGTGAAAATCAAAAACGCACAGCAAAAAGCACTGCAGAAACAGATCAAAAGCAAACTGCATAGGCGTGCACCAAGCCCCATGCTGGCCACACAGATCAACCCTGGTGCAGACATTACAGAACACAGATTGATAACTCTGTGCTCCTGGCTCTTCTCTTCTCACACTGTGTGAGAGGAGGGAAGAGCCTGTAGCAGCTATTTACTGGTCTGTGTTTACATTTAGTGATTGACTGTGAAAGGATCACAGCCCATCATGTGGTAAACAGCTAATGACTGTTTACCAGCGTTTATCACATGGTAAACAGCCATGCCCAATGGCTGTTCACCCCCCTCGGTGACGAGCGGTGTCTCAGTGACACACCGCCACCAACAGTACAGGGCTGCGCGCACACTATCATGCGCATGCCCTGTTTAAATGGAAGGACGTCACGTGACACCCACCCAGAATGAGAGCTGCGCTGCCCAACCGTGATATGACAGTGAGCGGGCGGCAAGTGAGTGATTACAGTGCTCAGCAGAAGAACCATATATATGGGAGAGGGTCCCTAGGGCATCTGCATCCAACCTTGTACCCTTCCTGTCCAGACTTTCATAATGAACATTTCATTAAAGAGTGGTAAAATATGAAGGGGGTGAGTGCGAAAGAGAGTGGGGAAGGATAGGTACGACAGGACTGAGGTGAAGCAGAGGCGTCGGGGAGGGGCAAGGAAGCATCCAGAGCCTGCGGCAGGCAGGGGGGACAACACACCGATACACTAAGATGCCCTCCAGCCCCACTCACCGACCGCATGCATCTATCCAACCGGACCATACCTTATCGAATTTGTGTGAACATCGTCTGCTCTCATATGTGATTTTGTATATGGGCAGAACTGAGTTAACTGATTGAATCCAGGAGGCATGGGTGAGTGCATCCACTGATTTCCATCTTAGGAGGATTTCTCTACATGCATAATAAAGGGCAAGCAGCGCTTACTGTATCTATCCCCTTCTATGTCCTCCAGATGACTTGGCAGCAACACGAGTGGGTCCGAGGGTATGCTCACTCCACATATGTTGCTTAGGGTGACCACGATTGCCTCCCAATAGGGGCGTAATTTGGGACAGGACCAGACAATGTGCCAGAGCAATCCACCTCAAGACCGCACCAGTTACATTTAGGATCCAACTGGCTATATATGCGGGGCAGTCTCTGCGGCCTATAATAGGCCCTGTGAAGGAACTTAAGTTGAATAAATAATCTTTCGCAGCAATCATTGAGGGAATAAAGGTTGTAACACATTCTTCTCGTTTCTCCTCATCGAGGTTGGGAATATCCATCCTCCATCTATCTTTTAAGCATATCAGTTTAGTGTTGTAGGCAACAGTCAGGTGCAGGTATAAGGAGGATAATGTTTACCCCATGATGCTAGAGGTCGAGAGATGCTCAACTGGGTCTGATTCCAGGACCATTGGGCCGTCACTGTGTGTCTTAGCTTCCAGTAGCGGAACCTCAAGGAAGCAGGTACTGAGAATCTGTTCCTCAGTTCCTGAATAGAGATAAATTTGCCCTCAACCATTATGTGTTTCAGAGCTGTAATACCCCTTTTGGCCCATATAGCTGGGTCTGGGACACTGTACAAGTGGGGAAGCAATGGATTACCCCACAGAGGTGTATTTGGAGACATGAAGGGGTTTTTGATAGATCGCTCCGGCATCCCTCAAAACACTTATCGTGGTGCACATTGACAATGTCATGAAGGGGTGAGGCCTCAGAATGGCAAGTTACTCAAGGCCATGTAGGAACGCCTTCAGCGCCACTGCTGGGTTTTACCTAGGCTCGGAGAACCACCATCTCACTGTGACCAAAACGGCTGCCCAGTAGTACATTTAAAAGTTTGACAAAGCCAAACCTCCCTCTGACAATGGGAGGTAGAGTATGCTTTTTGCTACTCTAGGGGGTCGTCCAGCCCATACAAAGGAAGTTATGATTTCCTCCAATCGACTAAAAGCTTTGGAGACATGAGACGGAGTATTAAAAAAGTACAAGAGTTTTGGTAGGTAGATCATCTTCAATACAGTGACTCTGGAGCGGAGCCTTTCCATGTCCTGTCCCGGAGTCCTACGTCCATCTGAACTGCCGCCATTTTCGCAGTCAGCGTGGCTTGGCAGGTAGCACTAGCCGCCATCACATCTGGGAGGTCCGGTGGAGGGGAGTCAGCCGACTTCATCTGATATGGCACGTGTTGCAGGCCGCCATGTGGGAGACTGGGGCTATCAGCGGGGATTCCTTCGATATTGAAGGGAAACAAAGCCTCTTCCTCTTCCCAGTCTGTGCATCGGAGGATCTGCGTCTCATCCAGAGGAGCAGTCGGTCACCGCAGGAGGAAAGGCACCCTCAGGAGCCGAAATAGCAGCAGCGATACAGCGGAGCTCAAGAGAAAGCAGCTGCTCGCATCGCCCTCTTGGACACACCCCTCCAGGGAACCATACTTGATCCTTCACCACGACAGGGTCGTGTTGCAATCTGTTCCATCCTTTTTTACCAGAAGTGCTATCAGATTTTCATTTAAATCAGGACGTTATTTTGCCGCCTTTTTTCTCTCTGCCTCGCCCGGTGGAAGAGATGGCTGCATTCTTTGGATGTTGTCCAGGCAATCAAGGTTTATTTGTCTAGATCTACGAAGAATTGAGGATCAGACTCCTTTTTGTTTTTACCAAAAGGACCCAAGAAGGGGCAGGCACCTTCCAAGGCTTCTATTGCCAATTGGGTCCGTTAATTGATCATTCAGGCCTATGGTCTGAAACATAAAGCTCCTCCCTTTAGGGTGCAAGCTCATTCTACCAGGGGTGTAGGAACCTCCTGGGCTTTTTGCCATCAGATATCTGTGGCTCAGATTTGTAAGGCTGCTACCTGTTCTTCAGTGCATACGTTCACAAAATGTTATCAAGTGGATGTTGGAGCAGCCGAGGATTCGGCTTTCGGCCGCAGTGTACTGTGGGCTGCCGTTATAGTTCTGGTGGCTATTGTTTGGCAGGGTGTCTCCCTCCCCTCAAGGCTATTGCTCTGGGATGTCCCAGCAGATAATGATTATTAGCCTGACTCTGTGTCCCATGATGTATTAAAAAGAAAATAGATATTTTTTTCGTCATACTTACCTGTAAAATCCTTTCTTTGAGTACATCATGGAACACAGAGATCCCTCCCCTCTTTTTTGAGGACTCAGTGCTTGCTACAAAACTGAAGTGCTTCCCATGTGGGAAGGGTTATATAGGGGATACAGGGGACTTCCTGTCTAAAGGCCTTTGGTCTACCAGTGTCCATTCACCTGGAGATAGAGTATAACCCAGCAGATAATGAATATTAGCCTGATTCTGTGTCCCATGATGTACTCGAACAAAAGGATTTTACAGGTAAGTATGATGAAAAAATCCTATTTTTTGAAAGCATTAAATCTATAGATTTAGTTAATCTTCATGGTTTACTGCTGTTTAGGGGCACTTGGCTTCAGCAAAATGGCAGCCTCCATTAAGAAAAAGCGGGAGCAAAATACCACACATACAAATTTTGGTAGCATAGTTATTAATATGGAATGTATGTTCCTTTCGAAAGAATATTATTTTTTACTAAGTTGTTATGGTTAGAGTTCCACTTTAACACAGAGTATTTTAGCATTTTCTCAGATTACAGTTATTGTTTACTTGGATCTATTAATATATTTCCCTTTTTTGTTTGAAGATTGTGTTACGTTCAAAGCCTAACAGGTCACAAAAGTCCAGTAACAGCAGTTTCTGCAAGTGAAACAACAGGAGACATTGCAACAGTCTGTGACTCAGGTATGTTATAATGCACTATTCCCAACCCACAGATTCCTGTAGAAATGGCCATGCATATCAGTGAGTTCTTAAGCGACTACCGGCTGGAGCCGTGTCTAGTCAGAGAATGCTACCAGCACACCAAGGATCTCCAGAATGAGTCCAAAGCTTTATTAAGCAATAACATCGTTAGAGGAGATAGCAACATTTTGGAGTCACAAAGCACCCCTCGACCATACAGGTCTGCTGTTGTCAGTGAGAGGTGGTCAGTCAAAATTCTTGATATTGATGGTTATTTTTCAATAACATTTTCCTTCCCATTTTAGTATTTGTAATAATTGGCCTGTTCATAACCATACCTGTTTCTGTATATTCCAGATTTCCCAACATTCCTGTCAGCAATATCATATAATACTAGCTTTAAACCCTTGTTGAACCTGGCAGATGCTCAAGCCTGTCTGCCACGATTTTTAAGACAAGATAGGGACTGTTGGCTTACGAATAATAATTACAACAAAAGTCATTATTTTCATTCAGTTTATTATTCCAATCGATTGGATTTGAGTGCAGAAAATATTTATTTGCCATGGCAAGCGAGTGTTATATTTTAATTAATTCAGCTCAGAAGATTAAAAAATACCTTGATCTGGACTCTGAGTTTAGTTTTGGGTGAAGGCTGGTTGGATCACCAACTAGCATTCTGATTTCACTCTGGAATTACACTCCAGGAAGGATCAGTACAAAAAGATTCCTGTTTTTTTTTTCCCCTCTTATGCTGCAGCCATAAGACTCTTCATTTAATTTTGTTTGGGTAGTGGTTTTAGCCTCTCACTAGTAGATATTGTTGTTTGATCTAACCATATGTGAGTGGATATTATGTCTTTACCTTTGTGTGTGAGTGTGTAAAAGGTGGGGGGGGAGCAGATACAAAAAGTCTGAGGTACCTTAATAGCTTATTATTGTATAGCCACTTGCCGACCATAACACACATACATATATCTATATCTATATCTATATCTATATCTATATATATATATATATATATATATATATATATATATATATATATATATATATATATATATATTGCTATCAGCCATAACCCTGGTATTTTTTTTTGTTCAGCCAGCTAATGAATTTCTAATGAAAGTGCTCTGATTTGCTCATGAGCCACTGCAATGTTTTCAGAAGCTCTAACCTGTCCCCCCCCCCCCCCCCTGGCATGCCCAAGAAATTATCCAACAGTGTGGTAGGCTGGTCACAGAGGGCAATAAAAGACTAGTTCAGCTTTGAACACCTCTATGGCCTTGGAATACGGGAGTGACGTCCAGGTTGGAAGTAAACATTTTTTTGTTTTTTAAAGCAAAAGATTTAAATTTTTTTATTTTTATTTTTTTACTCCAGGTCTCTCCATAAAGAGGACCTGTCATCCTTCGTTTCATTAAAAGGGATGCTTGCATTCAAGTGATCAAAGTAAATAAAGGGACAGTGTAAACATAAAGAAAAGAAAAATTAAAGCACCCCCATCCCTCCGTGCTCGGAAGCGAATGCATACGTAGGTCGCATTCGCATATGGTAACCGGTTTTCGCACCACACATGTGAGGTATTGCCATGAATGTTAGAGCAAAAGCAATCATTCTAGCACTAGACCACCTCTGTAACTGTAAGCAGGGAACCTGTAAATATGTTTAAAACATTGCCTGGAGATTTTTAAGTACCATAGTTTGTCATTATTGCACGAGCGTGCATGATTTTAAAGAGTGATATATTAGGTATCTATTTACTCTGAGTAACATCATCTTTCATATTTTACAAAAAAAAGGGGTATATAGTGTGTTATATATATTTTTTTATTTAAAATTATTTTTTTTTCAAATAAATTGCGTTTGCAAAGCCACTGCGCAAATGGTAGACGCACCAACTACAAATAAAGCGTTACTGGATCTACTGATTCCCAACAATACAGACCTGATCACGTATGGGCAAATACAGGGCAATTTAGGTAACAGCGATCACAGGTCTATTGGCTTCAGTATAAATCACACAAATGGGAAACATAAGGGGAATACAAAGACAAAGAATTTCAAAAGAGCCAACGTCCCTAAACTACGAACCTTTCTAGAAGGCATAAATTGGGATACAATCTTAGGAACAAAGAACATGGAGGAGAGATGGGTTTGATTTAAGAGTATATTAAATGTATTTAATAATTTAAAATTTAATAAATTATATTTAATAAGTATATTAAAGGGAATTAGCCAATGCATCCCATTGGGTAATACATTTAAAAGAGCGAACAAAAGTCCTGTATGGCTTAACTCCAATGTAAAAATGCATATAAAAGCAAAGGAGAAGGCCTTCAAAAAATACAAAGTTGAGGGATCATAACTTTATAAAGAATGCAACAAGAAATGTAAGGGTGCAATAAGGACGGCTAAGATGGAACATGAAAGACACATAGTGCAGGAGAGCACAAAAAAAATCCCAATAAATTCTTTAAGTTTGTAAACCGTAAAAAAGGGAGGACAGACCAAATTGGCCCCATAAAGAATGAGCAAGGACATCTGGTTACAAAGGATGGGGAGATGGCGAAGGTATTGAATTTATTCTTCTCCTCAGTCTTCACGAGGGAATCGGGGGGGCTTCTGTGACCAAAACTGCAGTATTTATCCTCATGACACATCACAGGAAGCACCTCCATGGTTAAGAGGACAGAATTAAAATTAGACTTGGGAAACCTAACATTAATAAATCACCAGGACCAGATGGCTTGCACCCGAGGGTACTTGGGGAACTCTGTCAAGTAATTGCCAGATCATTGTTCCTGACAGTCTGACTGGAATGTAACACCAATATTTAAAAACTGCCCAAAATACATCCCTGGGAATTACAGACCAGTTAGCCTAACATCAATAGTATGTAAACTCTTGCAGGGGGATGATAAGGGACCATATACAAGATTTTAATAATGAGAATTGTATCAGCAGTAATCAGCATGGATTCATGAACAATCGTTCTTGCCAAACCAATCTATGGTCCTTCTATGAGGAGCTGAGTTGCCATCTAGATAAAGGAAAGCCCGTAGATGTGGTGTATCTGGGTTTTGCAAAAGCATTTGACACAGTTCCCCATAAACGTTTACTGTACAAAATAAAGTCTGTTGGCATAGACCATAGGGTGAGTACATGGATTGAAAACTGGCTACAAGGGCGAGTTCAGAGGGTGGTGATAAATGGGGAGTACTAGGAATGGTCAGGGGTGGATAGTGGGGTCTGCCAGGGTTCTGTGTGGGGACCAGTCTTATTTAATTTGTTCATAAATGACCTGGAGGATGGGGTGATCAGTTCAATCTCTGTATTTGCGGATGATGCTAAGCTAAGCAGGGCAATAACTTCTCAGCAGGATGTGGAAGCCTTTCAAAAACATCTGAACAAATGAATGGGGTGGGCATCTACATGGCAAATGAGGTTCAATGTAGAAAAATCTAAAATAATGCATTTGGGTTTCAAAAATATGAATGCAATCTATACACTGGGGGGAGAACCTCTGGGGGAATCTAGGATGGAAAAGGACCTGGAGGTCCAAGTAGATGATAGGCTCAGCAATGGTATGCAATGCCAAGCTGCTGCTAACAAGGCAAACAGAATCTTGGCATGCATTAAAAAGGGGATGAACTCCAGAGATAAAATGATAATTCTCCCGCTCTACAAGACTCTGGTCCGGCTGCACCTAGAGTATGCTGTCCAGTTCTGGGCACCAGTCCTCAGGAAGGATGTACTGGAAATGGAAAGAGTACAAAGAAGGGCAACAAAGCTAATAAAGGGTCTGGAGAATATTAGTTATGAGGAAAGGTTGCGAGCACTGAACTTATTCTCTCTGGAGAAGAGACGCTTGAGAGGGGATATGATTTCAATATACTAATACTGTACTGGTGACCCTACACTAGGGATAAAACTTTTTTGCAGAAGGGAGTTTAACAAGACTCGTGGACACTCACTAAAATTAGAAGAAAAGAGGTTTAACCTTAAACTACGTCGAGGGTTCTTTACTGTAAGAGCAGCAAGGATGTTTCAAGAAACTATTAGATAAGCACCTGAACGACCACAACATACATATACAATGTAATACTGACATATAATCACACACGGGATGGACTTGTCTGTTTTCAACCTCACCTACTCACCAAGTAAATATGTAAATACTGTGTGACGTAAACAGATGCAACAATCGCCATTTTGTTACCTAGGAAGTCTAATAAAAAAATAAAAAATATGTAATGTTTGCGTGTTATAAGTAATTTTCTAGCAAAAAATACTGATTTAAATTTCTGAATAACGTTCCAGAACTTGGCTTGGTCTTCAAGTGGATAGTATTTGTTAGCAGTAGCTTGTAGGATTTCTGGATTATTTGGGGGGTAGAAATCCAGAGCATTTTGCATCTAGGCCATGTGAATTCATGTTTTAAATTGTGTTTACAAGGAAGCGTATGCACTCTTTACCTAAAAACCTTGGTGGCATTTATGTAAAGCAGTTGGGTGTTTCCCCTTATCCTGACTTGATGTCAAGAATATTCAGTGGAAGGCCAGCTATAGCTCACTTTACCATATCTTTTGATATAATTTGTTCTGTTTTTGTTACACTTGGACATTGTTTGTTTAAATGATAAATTCCATTATTAAAATCCCATTTCTTGGCATTTATAGTTGGAGGAGGAAGTGACCTGCGACTGTGGACTGTGAATGGAGATCTAATTGGACATGTACATTGCAGAGAAATTATATGCTCTATTGCATTTTCTAACCAACCTGAAGGAGTATCTGTTAATGTAATTGCTGGAGGACTTGAAAATGGCATTGTCCGGTAAGGATGGGATACAAACATGTGATTTTAATATTTAAATTGCTCTGTACTAAAAGATATTGATCCTCATGTATAACAGTGCAGCCAGTGACGTCGCTAGGTTTGGTGTCATCCGATGCGGTAAAACATGCTGTCACCCCCCCCCCCCCCCCATTTTCATCATATTACAGTAATAGTAGTGCCGTCAACAGCTATCAATCTACTAGCACATTTAAATAACCATATTATATGACAATAATATGAAAGGAAAATATGAAAATAATATGAATTTTCCCCCTAGCTAGCCTGCCATAGTGATCTGTCCTGCCTCTGCGGAGTGACATCAGGACAGAGCATTAGACACTGGGCAGGCTAGTGCATCAGGCTCTCTCAATTTTTTCCAAGCCTGATGCATGAACTAGCTGAAATGTCAAACTTTTTAAAACACTGCAAGCCCCTGAGTGAGATATTTTTTTTTTCTCTCGTTACTGTATTGGAATCTGATATTGAACTGCAGTAAGGTACTTACACAGGGCCATAGATCATTTTTTGTTCTGGGGGTGGGGGGGTTCAGCAGCAGGTAAAAGTATTTTTTAATAAAACAAATTGCGCACAATTCATAAAGGCTGGAAAAAAGGAAAAACTGTGTGTTGCTCATAGGTAAGCAATCACAGCCTTAATTATGTTTTCTCAGATCTTCTTGAAAATTAAGCCTGAATTCAGTTTTTCCTTCCAGTTTTTATGAATGTTGCAGAGTGAGGTCGGCTGTTGTCCCGTCTAAAGCCTGGTACACACTGTATACTGGGCTAAATGAAAAAAAAACTGACAGATCACTGTACAAATAAACGCAGTGTTAGCACAGCGATCTCCCCTGCTGTGCTATAGTGTTCTGCCGTCCCGCACCCCCATCAGACCACAGTTGTCAGTGCTCTCCTCTCAGCCATTGAACTGCCTACTACAGGGTGTTGCACTGTGATAGCCAATCTTACTGGTCAAGTGCAAAGGGGCACGATCTTGTGGAAGACAGCACACTCCATTTTTTGTTAAATGGTATTGTGCAGAGTCCATACATACAGAATAACAGCAGATACTGAGAATTACACCCGGCATACAGGACAAGAGAAGTGGTACTGTGCAGAGTCCAGAGGAGATACTGAGATTGTGTTGCGGCCAGGAAACACAACAGCAATGAAAAACTCAGTCCAGTCTCAGTCGCTGTCATTAAGGCCCCATTCACATCTAGTGATTTGAAATCATGGGCAATTCCAAATCGCACTGCAATGCTGGCAAAACGCAGCGCATATCTGTGTTCCATTAATTTTTAGTGGACCCTAAATTGCAGTGTGGTTTTGGTTATTTGTATGACAAATTGCTCAATAATCACAGCAAAACCACACCGTGTTTTGGTGCCTATAATAAATGAATGAAACGCATACACATGTACTGCATTTGGCCAGCATTGTAGTGCGATTTGGAATTGTGGGCAAAATCATGGCGATTCCGCCCACAATCCCAAATTGCTAGATGTGAACAGGGCCTAAAACAACAGCAATGAAAGACTCTGCCCAGCCTCAATCCCCAACTTTGGCAGTTGCCACGCAATCAGGGGCAGACTAACTACTCATGGGGCCCCCAGGCAACTAGAGATAATGGGGCCCCCAGGTGTAAAGATGGATGACATGTGGCACATGTTGGGGGGGGGGGGGTGGGGGCAGCTTGGTGATATATTAGGAGTCTAAAACAGATCCCTAAAGTCTCAGATAGAGAAAGGAACTCAGGACACATTCATTATGTGCAGGAGAGGAGTGTGGAGGATATGATGGGAGCAGTATGTACAGGAGAGGAGTGTGGAGGGTATGACAGTGAGCAGTATGTACAGGAGAGGAATGCAGACGATTTATATCCTCCGTACGCTTCTCCTGTACATACTGCCCTCTGTCTTGCCCTCCACACTCCTCTCCTGTACATACTGAATGTGTCTTGAGTTCCTTTCTGTATCTCAAAAGTGAACACTGCAACTTAGGGTCCACTAAAAATTAATGGAACACAGACACGCGCGCTGCTTTTTTTTATGTCACCACATAAACACTGGTTTACGTGAATGGTCAGAACTTTCCTTCGCATTATCTGGACAGCATGATTGGGGGATAGATAGATGTGTCCCCGTTCCCCCCCCCCACACACTCGCACACACTCGCACACACTCACTCACTCACTCACTCACTCACACACTCACTCACTCACTCACACTCACTCACACTCACACTCACTCACACTCACACTCACTCACACTCACACTCACTCACTCACACTCACTCACACTCACTCACTCACACTCACTCACACTCACTCACTCACACTCACTCACACTCACTCACTCACACTCACTCACACTCACTCACTCACACTCACTCACTCACTCACTCACACTCACTCACTCACTCACACTCACTCACTCACTCTCACTCACTCACTCACTCACTCTCACTCACTCTCACTCACTCACTCACTCACTCTCACTCACTCACTCACTCACTCTCACTCACTCTCACTCACACTCTCACTCACTCACTCACTCACTCACTCACTCACTCACTCACTCACTCACTCACTCACACACTCACTCACTCACTCACTCACTCTCGCAGGCTGGTTAATGATTATTCTTGTAGTCTCCCCAGTCCGGCCATCGAGTGTGAGCAGGCTGCAGCTAAGGCTCGGCAGGCCACGACATGCCTCAGCTCCAGAGGTGGTCGTGAGCTTCAATGCTCTGGGGTATACAGTACATATGACCGGGCTACTGCTGTCTGTATCACAGTATACTGGGCCAGCAGCTACCCTGTAACTGTGCAGGAGTAGGTCTGTGATGGAATGTCTCCCAGCTCTTCAGGACTGGTAAGTAGGGCTCTCTCTGCTTTGGTGGGGTGAGCAGCTGGGCATTCCCTGGGGGATCGATTCGGGGGCCATCTCACCTTCCTATCTGCTCTCCCAAGTCCCTATCTCCCTTCCTTCCCCCTCTGAGGGGGGTGGCTGCATGCGCTGCAGGCGGTGTGTGTGTGTGTTCGCTGGATTCTCGCCTGTGGGGGCTCTGTGCGGCTGGCGTTTGGTCCTGGTCCCGGTCGGGGGGTTCCTAAAGAGGATCTGTGGAGGTTGTTCTGGCTGTAGGCAGGCAGCACTGTTCTAGTTTTGTTCTGTCACCCCATAGAGCTGTCGGGCGACCATCTTGGATGTGGGAAAGCCTGTATTCCCCTTGTGAGCTTCAGCAGCCATCTTCCTTAGGATCTCCTATTAGTTACATTGGCGTATATTTTCTTGAAGCCTGAGCGCTCTTTTCGCCGCAATTCTCTTGTGGCAGCATTACATGTGCTCTCACTTGCTGCTTCCTGTGTCCACTGTGTGTACAGGACGCTGGATGGCTCCTTGCTGAATGCTGAAGCTAGTTCTGCAGAACGTTTCACCGCTGTTATAAGCAGCTGCTGCTGACACAGTTTCCTCCTCTCTGCAACTGGGAACCTCCTAGGGACTACAGGCACTGCTAGCATTCACAGAGGCCCCAGGGTGGTGAGTCTAGCGCTAAGTACCCCCCCATGCGGTGGCAGCAGGAGGGTGGGACCTGCACTGTCCTAAGTCCCCTTGCAGGTGACAGGATAGGGTCAGCATGGCTTCAGAAACTGGTGTTTCTTCCCCTGAAATCCAGGCCATTGCAACCGGGTCACCTGTGGATGGCGCGGTGCACATGGGCATCCTGACGGTGGTCCTTGATGCTTTTGCTGCAAAGATAGGGGTGGTGCGTGGCAGGAAGGGTGCATGTAAGAGGCCCCTGCCCGCTCCCCCATCCTCCGGGGAGAGGTCTGATGCAGACTCTGGCCCTGCTGCAGCCGGATGACCCCTGCTCTGACCTATCAGACGTGGCTGACCAGGACCGTTCGGAGAGTGAGGATGATTCCCTGTCTGGGTCCGGGCGCAATAAAGCAATAGTTGGAGCACTTATCACAACTGTGCGTTGATACCCTGAAGATCCAGGAGCCAGCGGATCCCTCTGCTGATGTACCGGCCCCTTTTGGGTCCCGCAAGCTAGCACGTTCTTCTAAGGTGTTCCTGTATTTGACTTACTTTGACAGACAACCCTCCCTCCAGCTCTATATGAGTCTTCTAGGGAAGACGGTATCCTCCTTCGAGGCAGTGCCCTCTGCCCAGTTCTATTCCAGGCCTTTACAACAAGACATCTTGTTGGCCTGGATCAGAAGAGGACAAGCCCTGGATTTATCCAGTGTGCTTCTCTCCTCAGGCACGCTTAAGCCTAAACTGGTGGTTGCAGGATCAGAACCTGCAAAAGGGAAAATTCTTTCTCCCATTAACTTGGAGAGTACTGACTACAGATGCCAGTCTCTCAGGCTCGGGAGCAACCCTACAAGGGCTCACAGCTCAGGGTAAATGATCAAGGACAGAACAGATCCTGCCAATCATTGTCCTGGAATTACAGGCAGTACGTCTGGCCCCACTGTTCAGTCTGACAATGCCACTACAGTAGCCTATATAAACCACCAAGGCGGTACCAGGAGTCGTTCAGCTCTGAAGGAGGTGAACAACACATTAGCCCAGGCAGAGTGACATGTGGCGATTTTATATTGGCAGTCCGTATCCCAGGAGTAGAAAACTGGAAGACAGATTATCTCAGCCACCAGCAGATCTGCCTGGGGGTAAAGGTCCCTACACCCAAGGATGTTCCAGGAAGTTTGCCAGCTTTGGGGATGGCCGGAGGTCAACCTATTGACATCCAGGTTCAACAAGCTACAGCAATTTGTGTCCTGAACAAGGGATCCTCTGGCAATCGGAGCAGATGCTCTGATAGTACCATGGAGACAGTACTCCCTGGTTTATGCTTTTCCTTTCAATCCCTCTCCTTCCAAATTTGTTGTGCAGGATTCGGAAAGAGGGGGTTCCAGTCATTCTGGTGGCACCAGCCTGGCCCAGAAGGCCCTGGTTCCCAGAGATTTTGAGACTGACAATAGATGGGCCAAGAACGCTTTCACGTCGCCCCGATCTATTGTCTCAAGAGCCTATGTTCCACCCCAATTTACAATCCCTAAATTGGACAGCATGGCTATTGAAGCCAGGATGTTAAAGGACCGTGACATCTTGGGATCAGTAGTGTCTACCCTAGTGAATGGTAGAAAAGCTGTCACATATATTATCATAAGGTCTGGAAAACTTATATTGCTTGATGTGAAGGCAGAAAATGGCATCCTCAGAAATACGTGATTGGGAGAATTCTCTCTTTTCTACAGTCTGCTGTGAAATTCAAATTGCCTTTGAGTACAATCAGACGTCAGGTATTGGCCCCATCAGTGTTCTTCCAAAGGCCTTTAGCCTCCCATTCACTGGTCCGAACCTTTATACAGGAGGCAACTCGCTTGCTTCCCCCCATTAGGTTACATATATGTCCTTGGGACTTGAACTTGGTGCTGTCTGTGTTATAGTAACAACCATTTGAACCTATTAAGGAAATTCCATTAGACTTGCTGTCACGCAAGCTAGCCTTTCCTGTTGGCTATCACCTCGGCAGTCAAGGTTTATTTGTCTAGATCTTCAGAGATCCGAGGATCAGACTCCTTTTCATTTTACCAGAAGAACCCAAGAAGGGGCAAGCAGCTTCCAAGGCTTCCACTGCCAATTGATTCTGTCAATTGATCATTCAGGTCTATGGTCTGAAACATAAAGCTCATTCTACCAGGGGTGTAGGAACATCCTGGGCTTTTTGCCATCAGGTATCTGTGGCTCAGATTTGTAAGACTGCTACGTGGTCTTCAGTGCATACGTTCACAAAATTTTATTAAGTGAATGTTCGAGCAGCCAAGGATTTGGCTTTCGGCCGCCGTGTACTGCAGGCTGCCGTATAAGTTCTGATGGCAGTTGTTTGGCAGGGTCTCTCCCTCCCCTCAAGGCTATTTCTCTGGGATGTACTAGTAGGTAATGAATATTAGCCTGATGCTGTGTCCCATGTTCTATGAAAAAGAATATAGGATTTTGTCATCATACTTGCCTGAAAAATCTTTTTCTTTAAATACCTCAAGGGACACAGAGCTCCCTCCCCTCTTCTTTTTGAGGATTCAGTGCTTGCTACAAAACTTAAGTGCTTCCTGTGTGGGAAGGTTTATATAGGGGATCACGTCCTGTTTGAAGACCTTTGGTCTACCAGTGTCCATTCACTTGGAGATGAAGTATAACCCAGTAGGTAATGAATATTAGCCTGACTTGGTTTCCAATGATGTACTCAAAGAAAAGCATTTTACAGGTAAGTATGACAAATTTTTTAAGTGAACTTATCCGTTAAGCCTCTAGCTTAAGGTGAATGACTTCCTCTGTCTCTCATTGGATTGAAAGAAAATAGGATTTTTGTATCCACCATAAAATCATTTTCATGCAATCTATTGAGTGAAAAAAGCATTTTATGAAAAAAAAAAAAAAAAAAAACATTGCATGTATTTCCCATATGTTTTGCATAATTTGTATCTGACTATATCTTTGGGGCAGCCATTTTGTCCTCAACCCTCACCACGGATTGAAAACGGTAGTCTTTCCGGCTGGAATGATTGGCAGCCAGGGGCTAAATAACCTATGCAGGTAGCTGGAGAACAGCATATTTTATATTCATGGTAAAAAAGGTAGAGGTAATTTTTAACTCAATAATATCATTTGATAATGCTTACAGGGTATGTTTTGTCCACTTCAGCTTTTGTACCTGCATACCCCTTATGGACATTGGTTGGACATTGATTTGATGATATAGTTGCCATTATTAGCATAAAAATTTAATGTATTGTTTTTGTCAGACAGGAAGGTGTGATGGAATGAGCTTACACCCAGACTTTTCTTCATTGACATTTTTTAGGGAATGCGCCTTTATGTTCAAATTCTTCAACTTGTTAATGACATGTCTCCTTTCAGTTAACATTTCACATGAGTCTGCTTTAAAACCATATTTATTATCTTAAAATATTTGTTAAAAGTAAAAAAGTTATAATACGTTGTAGTTATGTTTTTCCAGTATTCATTGTATATTTTAAAAAAGAGAAGTAAAGGTGATCTCTTATTTTTTTAAGGTTATGGAGTACCTGGGATTTGAAACCAGTTCGAGAAATAACATTCCCAAAATCCAATAAGCCAATCGTAAGGTAATATTGTCATTTTTTTTGCCCTCTCCAATTACAGTGGAAAATCTGATCACTGCTTTACTTTAGAAAGGTGGTATTGAACAGGAGACTCCTCAGTTTATCACTGAAGTCAGTGTTTCCAGGAAATGCCCTAATCTCCCATCCACAAAATGTCTTTGTATAGAAAGCTTTAAACACTGTTTACTTGTATATGTATTTATACAAAATATCCCTATTTGTTTCAGCATGGTTTTATTAAATACTTTATCAAGTATTTCTATGTACATTTCCCCAAAAAATCTTGACGGTGACTTATTCCTGAATTATTATTCTAGGGGCCCATATGGGCACACCAAATGCATTGGGGCTGAACTGAAAATAGCAGGAAATGCACAGACAAGACAAAATGCAGAGTTTCTAATTTTTGTGTGTCACCACTGGGGGCTGTATTGAGCACTTATGGTCTCATGCTTCTCAAAGAGCCCACGTTGTGTCCAGGAAGCAGCAGGTTTCTCTTCCTCCGGCCAGCAGCAAGACCACCGTTAAATCTGGGGGGGGGGTTCGCTCTCCCCAACAGATGCCCCCCTGTGCTGTTTTTTCTTCCCCCTCTTCTCGGCAAGAATGGGGGGGGGGGAATGGGGGAATGGCGCGAACGACTTCCAGTCCAGACCCCTCCTTCGCCATTCCTTCTCTCCCTGTGGATCCCAGAGCCCACGCTCATGTGAGAAAGAGCTCTTTTCTATAAAAAAAAAAAAAAAAAAAAAAAAAAGCGAGGAAGGGCTGTAGGCGACGGGGCTTAGCGCAGCATTGGCGTCCTCCAGCGCAGGAAGGAGTGTTTTAAAAAGCACAATTTTTGCTGTTGCAGGCTGTGCAGGGACACGAGCAAAGGAGGCATATTAAAGGTTTGGTGACACATTCCTTTCGACATAATTTACTGCTGCATCAGGCTGGGCATTAATAGCAGCAAAAAAAAACTTTCGCTCACAGATTCAGCCTGCACTGACAGCAATCGGAGTATCTCAGTCCTTAAAGGACCAGTTTATGGAGGTACTCAAGGTTATTCCACGATTTGACCGGGATATCAGTAGCGTTGTGTTTTACAGAAGACGCTATGAAAGATTCTATTCTCCAGGCCTCACAGCCCCAACTAGGGCTGGTACATGTGCGTAGAATACTATGGTTGAACAATTGGTCAGCCGAAGCGCCATGCAAAAAGCTTTTGGTCAGTTTTCCATTTCATGGTGAACAGTTATTTGGAGACGATCTGGATAAATATAGCCAAATAATTTATAATGGGAAAAGTCCCCTTTTTCCAGTAAGAAGTTTAAGCATTTTTCTTTTAGGCGTGCTTCTTCTCCAGTGCCAGGGTCATCAGCTCTCTCGAGTGGGGGGGAAGGCTTCTACAGTTTTCAGTGATTTGGCAGGAACAATGTCAAGACAGAAGGGTGGCTTCCTCAATATCTCTAGGTTACAAACTAGAGTTCCGAGAGTTCCCGTCTCCTCGTTTTCAGGTCAAGCCTTCCCAGAGATCCAGTGAAAAAGAAGTCTCTCTCTCTCTCTCTAGCTTTGGATCATCTCTTGTCTCAAAGAGTGATATCGGTTGTCCCCTTGGAAGAGCAAAGATTAGGGTTTTAGTCAAACCTTTTCATGGTTCCAAAACTAAACGGGGATGTCAGACCCATTTTAGATTTCAAAGATCTAAACCGGTTTTTGAATATCCATTGTTTTCGCATGGAGTCGATCCAATCAGTAGTCTCCATCCTACAAGGGACAGAATTTCTGGCGTCAATCGAAGGATGCTTATCTCCATGTGCCAATTTTCCCTGCTCACCAGAGTTTTCTATGCTTCAAGGTAGAAAATCTTAATTTTCAGTTTGTAGCTCTGCTGTTCGGTCCAGCTACTGCACCTTGAGTGTTTACAGAGGTCCTGGCTCCTTCTTTAATCAGGCTAAGGGTTTAAGGTAGAACGATATTAGTCTATCTAGACTATCTACTCTTGATAGATCAGTTGGTAGCCCACTTAAACCAAAATTTGGTCACCGCAGTTGGCTACCTGGAATGCCTAGGTTGGATTCTCAACCTAGAGAAATCCTCCTTAAAACCTTCAAGGAGATTGCAGTACTTGGGGCTGATCATAGATACAGTTCAGAAGTAGGTGTTTTTGCCCTAGGAAAGGGTCAGTTCCATAAAGGAACTGATTAAGTTGGTCAAAACAAAGAAGAATCCTTCTATTCAACTTTGCATGAATTTATAGAGGAAGATGGCTTATTTCGAGGCTGTTCCCTATGGGCATGTTTCATTCAAGACTGCTGCAAAACAGTATCCTGTCTACTTGGAAGAAGAAGGTCCAAGCTCTGGACTCCCCAATGCGTTTATCCCCTGAAGTGCGTCGGAGCCTCAATTGGTTACCAGTTACCTGGAAGGTGGTAACAATAGATGCCAGCCTTTTGGGCTGGGGAACAGTCCTGGAAGAAGCGTCTGTCCAAGATAAATGGTCCAAATCAGAGATGACCTTGCCCATCAATATTCTAGAGATTCGGGCAGTGGACGCTCAGACTATGGAATTATCCTGTCAGGATCTAACTCGACAATGCCAGAGGTGTATCATGTTCTTTCTCGGGCAGAAAACAACATTCCTTGCTTATCAGCAATTTTCATTCCAGGGATAGAGAATTGGCAAGCAGACTATTTGAGTCGCCAACAATTGTTCCCAGGAGAATGGTCCCTGCACCCCAACATCTTTCTGTCAATATGTCAAAAATGGGGAGTCTCAGACATGGATCTGTTTGCCTCCAGGTTCAACAACAAGATCGTCAACTTTGTGTCAAGGACAGGGGATTCGATGGCTTTCGGAACAGATTCCTTCGTTTTTTTTTCCATGGGATCAGTTTTCACTGATCTATGCGTTCCATCCTGTTTCACTGCTTCCGTGCCTTCTTTGCAGGATCAAGCAAGAATGAAGGGAAGTGATTCTTGTGGCCCCAGCGTGGCTCGGGAGATCTTGGTCTGTCGAGATCATAAAGATGATGGTAGGGGACCCTTGGACCCTACCACTGTGGCCAGATCTTCTCTCAAGGTCCGGTATTCCATCCTACCTTACAAACACTAAATATAATGGTTTGGCTATTGAGACCCACATTCTGAAAGACCGTGGGTTGTCGGCTTTAGTAGTTTCTACTTTGGTTAATGCTAGGAAGCAGGCTTCCAGAGTCATATACTATAGAGTCTGTAAGGCATATGTCTCCTGGTGTGAATCCAGGGGTTGGCACCCCAGGAAATATGTCATAGGTAAGATCCTTGAATTCCTACAGATGGGATTAGAAATTAACCTGGCCTTGAGTTCTATCAAAGGCCAGGTGTCGGCCTTATCTGTGTTTTATTTCAATGACCACTTGTTTCACGCTCTCTGGTTCATACCTTTATTCAAGGAGTAACATGGATTAATCCTCTAGTTGGGGCATCCCTGAACCATTGGGACTTGAATTTAGTCCTGTTGTCATTACAGAAACAGCCTTTAGAGCCAATACAAAATATTCTCTTGGTCCTCTTGACGAGGAACATAATTGTCTTGGTTGCCATATCTTCTGCAAGAAGAGTATCAGAGTTGGCTGCTCTGTTTTGTAAAGAGCCATATTTTTACCAAAGCTAGTGTCTGCTTTTCGTTTGAACCAGGATATTGTTCTGCCTTCATTTTGCCTCGTTCTGTGAAAGAAAGGTCTCTACATTCTCTTGATGTGGTAAGAGCGCTCAAGGTCTATTTGAAAGTGACCACTCAGATTCATAAAACAGATGTTTTGTTTTTGTTGCCAGACGTTCCTAAAAGAGGACAGGCAGCATCAAAATCACTATTTTTAAATGGATTCATCCAGCGATTGTTCAAGCTTATGGTTTAAAGGGGAAAATTCCTCCCTTTCATGTTAAAGTGCACTCCACCAGGGCTGTTAGTGCTTCTTGGGCAGTGCATCACCAAGCCTCCATGGCTCAGATATGCAGGGCCGCAACTTGGTTTTCAGTCCATACATTTACCAGATTCTATCAGGTAGATGTAAAGGTCATGAGGATATCTCCTTCAGGCGCAGTGTACTGCAGGCTGCAGTAGGAGTCCTCTGTCTCTTAGTGCCCTACTTTGTTGTGTCTCCCTCCCTTCAGTTGGCATTGCTATGAGACATCCCACATAGTAACTACTATGGCTCTGTGTCCCGTGATGTACGATAAGAAAATAGGATTTTTATAACGGCTTGCCTGTAAAATCCTTTTCTTTGAAGTACATCATGGGACACAGAGGTCCCTCCCTTCTTTGGTATACACATGTATTGCTTTGCAAAACAGAGGAACTCCCAGCAGTGGGAGGGGTTATATAGGGAGTGCACTTTTTTTCTTAGGGCGTGCCAGTGTCCATCACCTGAAGGTGGCGTATATATAACCCTCATAGTAACTACTAATACTGTGTCCCGTGATGTACTTCAAAGAAAAGGATTTGACAGGTAAGCTGTTATAAAAATCCTATTTTTTTTTTTTCAATATCTATACACAAATGGTTTACCTTCCATTTCTATTTGAAACAGAATGGGTTGTTTGAAAAGGTGAGGGGTTTATATATACTTTAAATTTAATGAAGTTTGCCCCATGTCCTGGCTGCTGCTTACTGTAAAAAAAAAAATCTGCTTCCACTGACGCTGAATACTCCCAACAGCAGTAATCTTCTGGCGTTGGGTTTTAGAATAGTGGCTGCAACTAAATTAATGTTGCTGCTTCTCACCCTTACCTTCCCCCTCACTCACCAATTCACAGAACTTGTGGTATTCTTTCTCTGAACACCAAGCACTCTGTAATTCATCTGCTGCTCCATTCACTGAACAGTTGACATTCTGTAAATTAATAATATGAAATCTGTGACAGGGCAAGAAAGGAGGAAGGGGAGGGCGAGCTGGGCAGGATGCTTCACAGTCACAGCTGCTGATCTTAACCCCTGCAGCAATAGAAGATCACCACTGTGGTGATCAGTAAATAGCAATCCAGTTCACCTAGGATACAAGTTTTTGGCAAACTTGCACTTAATTTTCATAAGACCTCTAAAGTAGAGCATGTGTTTAATTACCACACAGTTATGGCAATGGTCTTGTTATAAAACCAAGATATTTGTGAGCTTGCAAAAAAACTGTGCAACGTAGCGACAAAAAAAACTAAGTAAAACAAATAAAAACTCAAATCAAACGGAGAGCAACATCTAAATCGCCAATCCGAGTAGGATGTGTAACAAGCTTCAACCAAACAATAATAAAATGTACTGCATAAGTTAATAAATACATAAGAGAGACAATAAAAGTGTGTGTGTGTGTGTGTATATATATATATATATATATATATATATATATAGCAAAAAGATGCTCAGATTTTCTAAACATCAATAGTTCATCTTTCTTTGCCAGTAAGGAATGATAACATGCACCACAGAAAAAAAAAGTGCCCACAAACAATTACTTGAGCTGCTTACCAGCTACTCTGATCACACAAGGAGACCATCAGACATCTTGTTGCATAGCAGCCATATACACCACAACCTTACATGCAAATGTTTCACTATCTCCTAAGCCGAGATACTCCATGGAAGAAGAGTATAGAGGAAATTCCACATTTACAATTTTGAAGGAATTACACAGCATGTGCTATAAACAACCAGCAGGTCCAAGAGGTCAGGCCGATTTGCAGAATAACGTCACATGTGTGGCCCCTTCCAAACACATTCTTGTGTAACTAGCGTTGTCTGGGGATGTGCTCCTCTGAACTTTAGTGTCTTCCATAGAGTCTATCTTGGCTTAGGAGATCGTGAAACCTTTGCATGCAAGATCGTGGTGTATATGGCTGCTATGCAGCATGGCATCTGATGGTCTCCTTGTGGGATCAGAGCAGCTGCTAAAGAGCTCATTTAATAATTTGTGGCGATTCATTTTGGGAGCACGTTTTCTTTGGTGGTACATGTCGTCATTCCTAAACGGCCAAGAAAGATGAACGATTGACGTTTAGAAAATCTGAGCACCTTTTTGCATAAATAAATAAATATATATAGCAAAAAGGTGCTCAGATTTTCTAAACATCAATAGTTCACCCTTCTTTGCAGTTTTGGAAATGGTATGTGTGTATATATATATATATATATATATATATATATATATATATATATATATATATATATATATATATATATATATATATATATATATATATATATATATATATATATATATAATTTATTTTTTTCAGTGTTTTCACATTTTATATGGATTTTATTTGCACAGATATGCAAATTTAAGGTGAGTTCATCATATGTTTAATGCACTTTTATTGTGTCTCTTATGTGATTTATTAACTTATATCTAGCACAAGGATAGTGCACTTTTTATTATTATTTGGTTGGAAATGGTCATCTTATAACTATTGGGCAAGAATATTACACTTGATAAATGTAGTGTGCATCAACTTATTTCCACTTAAAAGGCTTCATTAAGAACCTGCTTAAATGTTTATTTCTTCCAGCCTTACTTTTTCCTGTGATGGTCATCACCTCTACACAGCAAACAGCGAAGGAACGGTGATTGGCTGGTGTCGTAAGGACCAACAACGCCTGAAATTGCCGATGTTTTATTCATTCCTCAGCAACTATGCAGCATGTTAATTTAAAAAAAAGCTATATTTTTGTAAGCTGTTCACACTTTTGGAATATCAGTACACTTTGTCTATATAAGATACTGTATATAAATATAGAAAAACAAAAGTAGATGCAACATAATTTTGATCATCATCATGAAATTCAATATTAGCAAAAAAATCAAGTGTCCTCTGCTAAAGTATATGAACAGCCTGTGAAAAATAACCAAAATATGTTTTAAATATTTAATATAATAAGCATATACAATATAGTTCCATAATTTTGAAAATGTGTTTATAACAACTATTAGCACCTTTGTTTATTTTTAAAAAAAGACATCAGTGGGTAAAGGTGGCTGTGCACAGCTATGCACCACTACTTGCGTAAAGTAGCACATGCACCTTAGACATAATGTCCCAAACTTAAAGATAGATAGTACATTAGAGACATTTTATTTGTGCACAAGCACCACTTTCTGCAAGCAGCATTACATAGCTGTGTAGCACGCGGCACCAGGGGCTCCTCCCAGACACTAAAATATGCTGTTTGTTGCTGCACAGGTGAATGTGCCCATGTGCATGCATCTTTAAATCAGTGCTGATTACTGAAGAGTCTATTATGCAATCACTGTATATAATTACAATAGGAGGATGTTTTTCCATTTAATAAAATGGCCCCAGCATTCCTGCTAGCTCATGAAAAAACTAAACCTGGCTTATCCCTCCATATTTGAGCCCCACAAATCCTTCTACCATCTTTGCACGGTATGCAGCCACGTTCCTGTAAGGTAAAGGGCTTTTTAATGACCAGTCACACAGCTTCATTTTTTGCTAGTCGTGATGGAGCACAGAAGACCTTAACAATAGAGATTTTATGATTTATTCAAATTCTGCAGCTAAAAATGGATAAAGTGGACACTGCAAATCAGGATTTGCAGATCTGCCTGAATAGGAGCATGCGCCAGCTTGCACGAATCAATAATACTGCCTATCTAAGTTCATTATTTACCCAATCAACTTCTGATTTGTGTGTTTATATTGTGGCAAAATGCTATGCCAGTGCAGTATTGGCTTCACTCTTCTCTTATTTTTAGTGTGACCCATTTACGGATTTGTGGTTTATAACCTCACAAAGCCCAAATTGTTTCTTTTCAGGATAATATATGGTGGTTTTTGGAGTAGGTTGTGACAGGCATTGGTCCCTTGCCTGCTCTACTTCCTAGGAGCAATGCCCGTTTTGTTTAGGTATCAATGAATGAGACTATTGTAACCAGTTAAATACAGATCTATGCATCAACCCACAAACTGTTACAATACACTGTGCCCCATTTGTTTTTTTAAATTTACATTGTGCTGTTGCATTTATTTTTCAACTAAAGATAAAGTAGACCAGCATCACGTTCTTATTTGTTTTTATTCTGTTATTCATTCCAAACTGCTTTGTTGAGATTATTTGTGTAACTTTATTTGGTCAGCGATATAAAGATGGCGTGTCGCAGGTTTACAAGCATATATTATAAATATTATTGCTTCGTGCATTTTTTATATTTCACAATATATCGTATAATCACTATATTGGAATTTTGATATTTTGCACTATGTCAGATGTATTTGTTTTGTTGTACAAATTATGAATTGGAATGGGCATGGTGGGTGTTTGCCTTATTTCAACTTTCTTTTGTTAGTGCAGATATGTGTGCTTTTGTCCCTTGTGCAGTATCCTTTATCATTTTGCATTTGTTCAGCATTCAGTCAATGCAAAATAGCTTTGTTTGTGTGATATAGTTTTAACCTTTAAGAAAAATTGGGTAATGTAATCTTGTCACTTATAAAATGTGTATATGCAAATGTTTTCTTAAGGTTATAATTTTAATTATGATGCATAACGGAATGCTCTCACTCTATATTATTAAAAAAAAATGTCTTTTGACATTAAAGTAAAAGTATAAAAGTCTCTAGAGCTAAATAAACTGGAGAAAAGAAAATTAACACAAATTTTTGGAGCTGATACCAGTAAATCGGGTATGTTTTAGATATTTAATGAACAGATGAAACAAGAATTATGATTGGTTGCAATGGGCAACAATTATATTTTTGTTTTCATTTTTTTTCTCCCCTTTCAATGACTGCCTTGTGTTAACTTGTTGACAACCATCCTAAAACACTGTGTGGCATTCCAGGTTGTAAGGCATATTCCATATATTCCGTAAATCCCTACCATAAATTGTTAAAAAAACCTAGTAAACAAAGATTGGTTTGAGTAGGTGAATAAAGCTATTCCAAATTAATTAAATCTGTTTTGCAGTACAACTAAAACAAATTATATAAAGTAAGTGTATCGCTATACTAATTTTCTCAAAGCAAGGCCTACCTGTAAAAGAAGACTGTGTAAATACCTTTCCTGCTTCCTGTGCTGCCAAACTCTGCTTTGTTCAGTGGAAAGCTGTAGAAAGCATTCTGTAGATGCTTCCAGGAGTGTCAATCCCCTATCTCTCCCGCAGCTCTAACTGGTTCCTCTTTTTTACTTTCACATCTCTGAGCGATACCGTAATGACATGGATGTCAGCAGGCGGAATCTGTATGAGTTGTGTTGGAGCCAGGAGATTGATACTTGTGGATTTCTTTGTTCTACTGAACAGAACAGCATTCGGTGGCACAGGCAGCAGGAAAAAAAATGTTTTTATGGTCACCTTTTTCAGGTATGCCTTGGGGAGTTTAGTTTAGCAACAAGGTACACATTCATACAATTAAATGAGTGGATTTAAAGCAGAGGTCCACCCTAAAGTGGACCTTCCGCTCATTGGAATCCTCCCCCCCCTCCGGTGCCACAATTGGCACCTTTCAGGGGGGAGGGGGGTGCAGGTACCTGTACAGTACAGGTATCTGCACCCACTTCCTGGATAGCTCTCTGCGGAAAGGGGCGTAGATTACGCCCCTTTCCGGAAGTCCCCCGCTGCCTGCTGGGAAACACACAGATCCCAGAGGCAGCGGGTCCATCCTCATTGCGCAGCGTGACTCGCGCATGCGCAGTAGGGAACCGGGAAATGAAGCCGAAAGGCTCCACTTCCTGATTCCCATACCCAAGATGGAGGCGGCAGCACCCGAGAGACGATCGAGAGATCGGCTTCGGGTGCCGACATCGCGGGCGCGCTGGACAGGTAAGTGTCACTATTTTAAAAGTCGGCAGCTGCAGTATTTGTAGCTGCTGGCTTTTTAAAAAAAAAAAAAAAAATGCGGACTCCCGCTTTAATCAACATCATGGAGGGGCAAGGGCAGACCAAAAATTTAACTCCTCTCTCTAACCAGTTCTGGAGAATCATAGGTCCAGTTCAGCTGCCAAATATGGTTGAATGGATAACCAAAATCCAACAGTTTCCATTGTTTTGCAGCTTTGGAAACAATTGGTGTTTGTCTTGATGCATTTGATCAACTCTGCCATTGAAATTTGGATAAGTGGTTGAAATGGTTTGAAAACCATCATGTATATGGCCATCTTAAGGCAACTTAAAGTAGAACTATAGGCAAAACTTTTTTCTGTTTTGGAGAGTGTAAGGGAGGTTTATAACCCCTGTAAGGTTTATTTTTCCCATCTTTGTCCCATTGCAGAGAATTACCTTCACTGTCCCATACCCAAACAGGAAGTCAGAGGAAATCCCAGCAAATTAAATGAATTTCTTGGGGACCCCCAGGTCAAAAGAACTAGTGTCCCTGTTGGAAGATTCCCCCCCCCCATTACTTTTCTGTGGACAATCCAAAATTTGTGATTTTCTTTTACATTCACTTTTAATGTTAATGGTAAACAGGAGAATTGGAGAGGGTGAATCTCCCTAATGGAGACACAAACAGCAATACAAATTGACAGGTGTTCTAATCCCTTTACACTCTATCCAAAACTTAAAAAAATGTTTTTCCTTTAGCTATACTTTAAATTATTTTAGTAACTGGTAACTAGCTATGTCGCTGTAAACAACACATGTGAAATCATGTGGAAATGTCTAGTTTGTGGTTTAAATATGGAACAGTGAATATTCAAGGTCTTCTAGGTCCCTTCCAAATGCAGTTGCGGGGGGGGGGGGGGGGGGGGGGGTTCAAGCTTCCTTCAAATCTGTAGGAAACACTTATTTATATTTTGTTTTGCAATGTCAGTTGTGTTTTTTGTCTTCATAGCAATGATTTTTGTCTGCTGTTTGTTGTACAGTAGAAAAGACCAGTTAGGTATTATGAATATTATAAATAATGTAAGTTCTTTGTGTCTGTCTACTTTGTTCAATTAAAAATAAAGCCATAAACATTGTTTCCTCTTGTTTTCTTTTTTGTAGTTTACTATTTTAGATTATTGTGATATACTTCTTTGGGTTTCCCCTTTTGACTGGATTCTCCAAATACAGTCATGGCTAAAAATACTGACACCCCTGCATTTCTGTCAGATAATGCACCACTTTGCCCAGGAAATGGCTGCAACTACAAATGTTTCGGCATTCTCATGTTTATCTATTTTGTTTTGTATTGGTATGCCACAAAAAAATGGAAAAAGCCGAATCTGACACATTACACACACCTCCAAAAATTGACTGGACAAAATTTATTGGCACCCTCAATTTAATATTTGATATCACACCCCTTGGAAAAAATAACTGAAATCTCTTCCTGTAACCATCAATGAGTTTCTTACCCCTCTCTACTGGAATTTTGGACCACTCTTTTGCCAACTGCTCCAGGTCTCTCAGATTGGAAGTTCCTTTTCCCTACTGCTGTTTTGAGATCTCTCCACAGATGCTCTATGAGATTTAGATCTGGACTCATTGCTGGCAATTTCAGTACTCTCCAACACTTTGTCTTAAGCACTTGCCAACCTCTGTGAGCAAATATACGTTGGCTGAATGACACGGCTGGGCAAAGTAACGTACCCGTACGTTACTTTGAATTTCTCACCATGCACGCACCTGCCATGAGCTCCGTGACTGTTCCCGCGGGACCCGCGGACTTGATCACCTCGGGGATACCTGCAATTGTGTCACAGAGCTGAAGAACGGGGAAATCTCGATGTAAACCGCATCTTCCTGTTCTGCCTAATGACAAGACAGATCGTCTGCTCCCTGTCATCGGGAGCAGCGATCAGTGTCATGTCACACACAGCCCATCCCCCAGACAGACAGAAACACTCCCCTAGGACACACTTAACCTCTCCCCGCCCCCTAATGGTTAACCCCTTCACTGCCAGTGACATTTTTACAGTAATCAATGCAATTTTATAGCATTGATCGCTGTTTTAATGCCAATGGTCCCATGTGTCAAAATTGTCCAATGTGTCCGCAATAATGTCGCAGTCATGATAAAAATTGATCGCCACCATTATTAGTAAAAAAAAAAAAAAAAGCCATAAAACGATCTCCTATTTTGTAGACCTTATAAATTTTGCGCAAACCAATCAATAACCGCTTATTGTGGATTTTTTTTTACCAAAAATATGTAGAAGAATACAAGTCGGGCTAAACTGAAGGAAAAAAATGTTTTATGTATTTATGGGGGAGATTTATTATAGCAAAAAGTAAAAAAAGTGTGTTTTTTTTCAAAATTGACGCTTTTTTTGTTTATAGCGCAAAAAATTAAAACCGCAGAGGTGATCAAATACCACCAAAATAAAGCTCTATTTGTAGGGAAAAAAGGCCGTCAATTTTGTTTGGGAGCCACGTCCCACGACCATGCAATTGTCAGTTAAAGCGACGCAGTGCCGAATCGCAAAAAGTGCTCTGGTCAGAAAGGGGGTAAATCCTTCCGCGGCTAAAGTATTTAAACCATTTCTGGGTTCTTTTTGACAGTTGACCTCTGATGGAGACCCAACTTTCTGACACTGGGCCCTTATTTTACCCCAGAATTTTTTAGTAGTCTTTAGATTTCATAATGGCATGCACACGGTCAAGATATCCAGTGCTTGAAGCAGCAACACAAACCCCAAAACATCCGTGAACCTCCACCATGTTTGACTGTAGGGCCTATGTTCTTTTCTTTAAAGGCCTCGTTTATTTTTCTGAAAACTGTAAAATAGGCTTTACCAAATAGCACATTCTCCCGAAAGGATTTTGGCTTCCTCAGGGAAGATTTGGTGTAAACTGATTCATTTTTCCCTTTCATCCACGTCCAGGGAGATTAGCTGCAGTGCCAAGGGCTGTAAACAATGTTGCGCACAGTGGAAAATTAAGATCTCTGGAGGTAACCTTGAGATTGTTCATGCTTTTCCACAATTTTTGCTCTCAAATCCTCAGAAGATTCTTGGCTGCTCTTTCTCTTGTCCATGCTCTGTGTGACACAGCAGTGAGTCCATTTTAACTGGTTACAGGTGTGATTTTTATATTGTCAGCGCCTGTTAATTGATACAGCTGAGTTTTGTTACAAATTACAGGAGCATCACAAACTTTAAATGCAATTATTTCTTGCAATTTTGATAAGGTGCCAATAAATTTGGCATCAGGGTCAGACAAGGTAGTGCAAGGACTACTTTGAAGTCTTACTAATATGAATGGTTGTCATTGGAAATCATAGGGAAAGACTTGTCATGCTACTTTACAGTCCAAAAATGGGGCAAGTTGTAGAAGTGTGAAAGGAACGTAAAGTGTTCATCACCCTGCTAATTGCACGTTCTGGTAAGCATATTACCACATTTTATCAGTGACACCTGCGCTTAGACCCATAAAATACAATCAAAGCCACTGCCTTTTTAATATAAGGACACTAACCTGTCCAGGGATCCAGCGACGTACTCACCCAAGCCTTTTCTATCACTTTGGGTGCAGGCACTGGCATATCAAGACCTGTGATGTGTCCCAGAAGACTGCAGGGGAGGGGCGGTGTACTTCCAACCAGGAGAAGGAGCAGGTACCTGTCAAAACCAGATACCCACTCCCCCCCCCCCCCCCCCCCAAAAAAAGGGCCTGTGACAGAGGTATGGGTGGAACAGAACACACACGGGAGTGCAAGAGGAATTTTAGGGCCCCTGACCAAGGGGTTCTTTATTTTGGGGAGCTAAAAAGAAAGAGTCAGATGAGGGAAGGCCACAGGGCAATAGTTCCAACATGCAAAAATATAACCGGCTAGCAATAGGGTACATCAAGGGATAAGTCCAGAGGCACAGGGCCACAATTTAGTACAGCAGGGGCTTAGTCCAGAATCACCAGGCACAGTGAGTAGCAGGTCACAATCTATTACAGCAAAGTCCAGGGGCAGAGAGCAAGTAATTCAGGGACTCACAAGCCAACAGTGGCCTCAGCAGAGGAAGTCCAGGTAGAGTGGCCTGGGAAAAGGGTGTCCAGAGGGCAGAGGTCACTCACAAAGCCATTGCGGTTCCTCTAAAGAGCTGTGTCATGGCTGGACACTGGCACGCCCCTTATAACCCCTTCCATTACTGCGAATCCTCAGTTTTTTCGCCAGTGTCTAAGGTGTTGGGCATGTGTAAGGATGTGTGTACTGAGCTCCACAGGTAGTAATCCTTTGAGTGCCAGCCATCCTGACCGTATCCGTTCTGATGTCTCCGTAATGGACTAAATGAACGGTACCCGGGCCTCTTAATCTGAAGATGCAATGTTTTGCATGCGCATGGTTTTAAAGCTGGGCCCTGGGATCCAGTACTTTCCCAAGTCCGTTTTTCAGGACAGCCACCTTAGAGAGACCCTGGCTCCTCACTTCTTGGGGAACACTGCCTTCAATTTCACAATTTAAGTCTCATCCTTCCTCCGTCCCTCAGTTATGGTGTTTCCTCCAGTGGGGAGACACCGCTAAGGAACCTTAGCTAATCAGTCAGCGAGACTGAGGCTACGTTATCTGGAGTGGAGGAGACAGGGGTCTCTCTGGCTCTGCTCGGCAGTCTGATCGTCTATCGGACTACATTCGGCAGTCCGGTCGGCTGGGGAGCTGGACTTTCGTACTGACCGTCTTCCACGCACTCTAAACTTTGCTTGAAGTTTGGGGAGGTCCATCCGTTCGGTCTCCCAGGGGGGCGCTGCAACAGGATGTCCTAGGTCCCCCTGTGTTTGCAGTCGGCTTGGAGCTGGAGGCCGGACCGGATGACGGGCGACGTCAGTTCCGGTGGGGGCGGACATCTTCGTTGGATCTGCGTCTTCTGGTTCCAGATGCGGTTTGTGAAAGGGGACCAAGCGTTCGGCTGGTGCAGCCTCTCTTTCTAAGCTGTACAGGCAGCTGTCAGAGGCACGTTCGTACCACTCTTCCTCAACAGGAGAATGTCCAAAGCAGAGGCTTCAAGAGCTCCTGGGGATAACAGCACCAGCCACTCAAAGGTAAGGGGAACCCTGGGGAGGTGTTCCCTTACTTTGTAACCAGTAGCTCTACTGGTGTTTTTTCCCCCTTGGTGGTAGGGGGGAAGGGAAGTGTGTCTGGGATCCTGGTGGTGGTTGATACTGGGGGGGGCACTCCCGGTGGTCCTCTAAGTAGCGCTGGTGTTTCTTTTTAAAATCTTATGCTGCCCTCTCTTTTATTTCTGTTTTTCAGAAAGCCACGAGCAAGTCCCCCCATGGTTCTAGGAAGAAGTGTATCATGTAGAGCCTCTATGGGGGATTCCTGGTCCAAGGCACTTCGTAAGGAGTGTATTGAGGGGTTGGTTAGGGATCAGGCAGCAGAACAGGGTGCAGACCTGGCGGCTTCTGTGAAGGAATTCTCTAGTACTTTGCAGTCCTTCAAAACGCTCTTCTCTAGTTTTCAGTGGCCTCAGCCCCAGAGCACTCCTCCACCAGCGCAGCAGAGTGTACCACCTAGCCCGGTGGATGTTCCTCCCATGGGTGGGGAGAATCCAGGGGGTTCCAGAGAGGAAGTTGAGGAAGAAGTTGACAGTGCCGGCTCAGACTCCCAAGGAGAATCTGATGGTAAGGGATTGGATGGGGAATCCAAAAGAACCTCACGGTATAAACTTTCCCTGGAAGAAGTGGATGAGCTCTTGGGAGCTATTCATACCACTTTAGGCATACAAGAGGAAAAGAAGGCATTGTCACTCCACGATCAGATGTACAAGGGCCTGGGGGAACAGAAAAAGCGGGTGTTCCCAGTTCATGACGTATTGGTCGATGCCATCAAGAAGGAATGGCAGGAATCCCGAAAGAAAACCTTTCTTTTCTGGTGCGTTGAAGCAAAGGTTTCCTTTTGCGGAAGAGGAGGCTCTTGTCTGGAATAAATCTCCCAGGTTAGATGCTGCCTTTTCTCAGGTGTCCAGACATACTGATCTGGCCTTTGAGGACATGGGGGTACTTTCAGACCCTATGGATCGAAGGATGGATTCTCTTCTGAAGAAAACCTGAGATTCATCACAGGGAAATCTTAAGCCTGCCATGGCAGCCACAGTGGTGGCTCGTAATATGGAGTATTGGCTTACCCAGATTAATGCGCACATTGAAGCAGGGACGGCAAAGGGGACTATTCTATCCTCCTTTCCCATGCTGCTTAAGGGGATAGCATACATTGCGGATGCTTCGGCTGAATCAGTGTGAATGTCTGCAAGGTCTTCGGCTCTGACCAACTCAGCCAGGAGGGCCTTATGACTGAAGACATGGCAGGGGGACAATGCGTCCAAAGCAAAGCTCTGTGGGATCCCATTTACAGGAGACTTGCTGTTTGGGCCAGGTCTTGAAGCAGTGCTAGATTGCATGGCTGATAAGAAAAAGGCCTTTCACGTTAAGAGGAAATATGGTGAGCAGTCAAAAAGAAAGGCTTGTCCTCAGAAAAAAATTGAAGCCCCTAGAACTGATCGACAGAAGAAAAGTTGGGGGCTGAAGGGCAAAGGGCATGGGGGAGCAATTTTTCGCCCTTCTGAACAGCCCAAAAAGTCTCAATGACAGGTTCACGGTGGGAGGAAGGTTGGGGGCCTTCCTCCCACAGTGGGAGATGATCACCTCCAATCAGTTTGTGTTGGGGATCATCAGAAGAGGTTACCGTTTGGAGTTTTCAGAGCCCCCCCCTCTGATTTTCCTTGTCACCGAGCTGCCAAAGTGTGCAGAAAAATCGTCTGCCCTTCTTTCCTCTCTTCAGGAGTTAGAGGAACAGGAGGTGGTAGTACAGGTCCCAGCAGGAGAGACAGGCAAAGGCTTCAAAGTGCTACACCTTCAGTTCAAAGCACTTCCCTTTTGGGCTATCCTCCTCTTCCCCCCGTATCTTCACCAAAGTGATGGCAGAAGTTCCGGCATTCCTGCGTCTCAGGGGAATCTCGGTGATCGCGTATCTTCTCCTGTTTGCCCCTTCTCAGGCCCAGTTGATTCGGGATCTACAGGTAGCAAAATACCTGTTAGTGAGCCTGGGTTTGCTTCTGAACCTAGAGAAATCCAACTTAATTCCTTCCCAAAGGGTCACTTTCCTGGGGTATGTGTTGGACTCAACAGAACAAAAGGTCTTCCTTCCCTTAGAGAAAATCCAAAAGGTAGACAAAGCATTGTTGTTTCTCCAGGGCATCCATCAGATCTCAGTGAGGAAGGTCATGTCGGCCTTGGGTTTGCTAACATCCACGCTCCCAGCTGTTCAGTGGGCGGGGCTACATTACCGTCCTGTGCAACTATTCATCTTGAAGGTTTGGGACCACAGCCAGGTGTCTCTGGACTCTCTAGTTTCAGTTCCAACTCAGGTAAAGAGGTCCCTTTGGTGGTGGAGAAAGGGAGCAAATTTGTCACAAGGTCTAGAGTGGATTTTATCCATATCCATATCCAGAGTGGTTACAACCGATGCGAGTGGGTCAGGTTGGGGTGTGCACCTAGACTCCCGTTTGGTACAGGCTACCTGGGAGAGGAGGAAGTAAAAGAGATCCTTGAATTGGAGGGAGCAGTAGATCTGGCTCTCAGGACCTTTCAGAGGGAACTCCAGGGACATCATGTAAGAGTCAAGTCAGACAATTCCTCGGTAGTGGCTTACGTCAACAGGCAGGGGGGCACCAGGAGCGGATCCTTATGGGCCCTAGCAAAAGCCATCCTCAGGTGGGCCAAAGCAAATGTCCTGTCCCTTTCAGCGATACATTTGAAAGGAAAGCAAAATCAGGTAGCAGATTTCCTCAGCAGGAGAATACTGAGAGAAGGCAACTGGGTTCTCAAGCAGGAAGTTTTCGAAATGATCACCCAAAGGTGGGGGATTCCTTCGATAGACCTCTTGCCTCGAGGGAAAACGCAACGGTAGCTATCTTCTTTTTCATAAACAGGGGGGACGGGGCATTGGGGGTGGACGCACTATCACAGAGTTGGGGATTCTCCAGGTGCTATGCTTTCCCCCCTCCCGTTCTGATTCCTGCAGTGTTAAGGAAGTTTCAGGTGGAGAACACTACCCTTATTCTAATCGCGCCACACTGGCCCAGGAGGCCGTGGTTCTCCATTCTGAAGGGCCTGTCTGTGGAACCCCCCTGGATTCTCCCAGTCCAGGAGGATCTCCTTTCTCAAGGTCCAATCTGCTGTCCTCAGGTGGAGCAGTGGAACCTTGCAGCTTGGCTACTGAGGAGGAATTGCTGAAGGGCAAAGGGTTCTCAGATCATTTAGTAGCCACTCTCCTAAGTTGCAGGAAAAAGGAAACTCAGACCATTTACTTGTACAGTAACTATAGACCTGTTAGCTTAACTTCTATAGCTGGGAAGATACTGGAGCGTTTAATAAAAGACCACATCGACGAGTTCTTGCTGAACAAAAACACTTTAAGCAACAGACAACATGGATTCATGAAAGACAGAAGTTGTCAGACAAATCTGATTTCTTTTTATGAGGAGGTAAGTAAAACCTTGGACAGAGGGGTGGTGGTGGACGTGGTATACTTGGATTTTGCAAAAGCGTTCGATACAGTTCCCCACACACGGCTCATGTGTAAGGTAAAGTCTACAGGTTTGGAAATATCAGTTTGTAAATGGATAGAAAATTGGCTAAAAGACAGAATTCAGAGAGTAGTGGTTAATGATTCTTACTCTGAATGGTCTAAGGTTATCAGTGGTGTACTCCAAGTTTCAGTGCTGGTACCCTTACTTTTTAACATCTTTATAAATGATATTGGGTCTGGGATCAAAAGTAACATTTCTGTCTTTGCAGATGACACCAAGATATGCAGTGGAATAACGTCCTTACAGGATGTCTCCAATTTACAAGCCGACCTCAATACACTGTCTAATTGGGCAACTATGTGGCAGATGAGGTTTAATGTCGATAAATGTAAAGTTATGCACTTGGGGGCTAAGAATATGCATGCATCATACATGCTAGGGGGAGTACAATTGGGGGAATCCATAGTGGAGAAGGATCTGGGGGTTTTGGTAGACCATAAGCTCAATAACAACATGCAATGCCAAGCTGCTGTTTCCAAAGCGAGCAAAGTCCTTTCTTGTATTAAGAGAGGTATGGACTCCAGAGAGAGAGAGATAATTTTGCCCCTGTTCAAATCATTAGTAAGACCTCACCTGGAATATGCAGTTCAGTTTTGGGCACCAGTTCTCAAAAAGGATATCGGGGAACTGGAGAAAGTGCAGAGAAGGGCAACCAAACTGATAAGAGGCATGGAGGAACTCAGCTATGAGGAGAGATTAGAGGAACTAAATTTATTCACTCTTGAGAAGAGGAGAATAAGGGGGGATATGATCAACATGTTCAAATATATTAGGGGTCCATATAGTGAACTTGGTGTTGAGTTGTTCTCTGTACGGTCAACCCAGAGGACACGGGGGCACTCTTTACGCCTAGAGGAAAAGAGATTTCATCTTCAAGTACGGAAAGGTTTCTTCACAGTTAGAGCTGTGAAAATGTGGAATAGACTCCCGCCAGAGGTGGTTCTGGTCAGCTCAGTAGATTGCTTTAAGAAAGGCCTGGATACTTTCCTGATGGTACATAATATAACTAGGTACTAACATAGGTAAAGTTGATCCAGGGAAAATCCGATCGCCTCTTGGGGGATCAGGAAGGATTTTTTTTCCCCTGCTGTAACAAATTGGAGCATGCTCTGCTGGGGTTTTTTTTTTGCCTTCCTCTGGATCAATTGTGGGCATAAAATTGGGTATTTGGATTGTACGATTATTTTTTATTTTATTTATTTGTTTTTAAGGTTGAACTGGATGGATTTGTGTCTTTTTTTTTCAACCTGACTAACTATGTAACTATGTAACCATTTACTTGAAGTTATGGAGGCAGTTCAATAGCTGGTGCTCAGAGAACTCCTTCAATGTGCGCAGCTCGGTAGCCGTTCTAGAGTTCCTGCAGGCAGGGGCAGATAAAGGTTTAAAGCTTTAAGCGTATTTCTGGAAAGGCATCTAGCATCAGACCCTTGGATAGTGAGGTTCTTTCGAGCCTTCAGTAGGCAGAGACCCGTTACAAATTCCCCCTTCCCAGTTTGGGATGTTTCATTAGTTTTACAGGTTCTCACAGGAGAACCTTTTGAGCCATTGGAATCTTGCTCGTTAAGATTGATCACTCTCAAAACGGTCTTTTTGGTGACCGTTTAATTTTTAAGACGGATCCGGCCTTTTTACCTAAGGTAGCCTCTAGTTTTCATAGAGTCCAGGAGATTGTGCTGCCTACTTTCTGTTCAAATCCGCTGAGAGAACAGGAACACATTTTTCATAGATTGGATGTTAGAAGATGTGTCTTTCATTATTTAGATTGCACAAGTCAGTTCAGGAAGTCTGATTCACTTTTTGTGTTATTTTCAGGGGCTAGGAAGGGTTCCAGAGCCTCTAAACGTACGATAGCCAGATGGTTAAGGTCAGCCATTGGGCAGGCTTGCGTGGCAGGGGGGTTAGAACCCCCAGTTGAGATTAGAGTGCAGTCAACCAGGGCGGTGGCAACTTCTCAGGCAGAGTGGGCTGGTGCTTCTCCTGAACAGATCTGTAGAGCTGCAACGTGGTCCAGTTTTTCTACGTTCGTGAAGCACTATAGATTGGATTTCCTGTCAGCCACAGACCAAGCCTTTGGTCATAAAGTGCTGCAAGCAGTGGTCCCATCCTAAGGTAAGGTGCTCGCTTATCCTCTCTAAGGTGGCTGTCCTGAAAGACGGACTTGGGAAAAACAGAGTTACTTACCGGTAACATCCTTTTCCGGGAGTCTTTCAGGACAGCACCGGTTCCCACCCAGGTTTTTGGAGATCTTCGGGAACTCATCACATGAGACTGTCAGGTAAGATTAAAAGTTTGTTTGACGTGTTCTTGTGTCTCCCCAGTTGGCCGGAGGTACTCTGGAAGAACTGAGGGATGGAGGGAGGGTGAGACTTAAATTGTAAAATTGAAGGCGGTGTTTCCTAAGAAGGGAGGAGCCAGGGTCTCTCTAAGGTGACTGTCCTGAAAGAATCCCGGAAAAAGATGTTACCGGTAAGTAACTCCGTTTTTTTTGGTAGTAAGGCCAATAAAAGTTTACTGGCAGGGTCTTCTCACAGGTCCAGGATTGCGGGATTACCTGAGTGTACCCCTGTTCCTGAAGGTTTCCTTACAATGTCTCGGAGCCTACCGTGAAGGGCGAAGATTGTTTTTTTTATCTCTGATAAAACCCTGCTCCGAGGAAAGGTAGGGGAGATTTTCTGCAAGGAATCTCTCCTTCCATGTATTTTGTTGTCATGTCTATTTGTCACCACTGGAGGCTGTATTGAGCACTCACCATTCTGACGCTGGAAACAGCAGAAGCCTTCACTCTCCTCTCCGTTTAAGCCAGCTCAGACCCTCAGGTATGAAGGGGGGTCTGATCACTTCCTGGGCCCCCAGATTGGCGGTTTTTAACTCCTTGAATGCCAGCCAGCTGCCTCTTTTTTTTTTTTCTTGAAAAAAAAAAGTTTTTTGGGGCAAATCGTTGCCGTTTTACCCCCCCCCCGGTGCCGCCATGATACCAGCGCTCACACACTTCCCTGTTGAAAGAGGATGGGGGCGTGGCTAAATGGCGTTAGACGCTTGCCACACGTGGAGGAAGTCATTTAAGCTATACAGGAAAAGCTGCAGTCTGGCGGTGGAGGGACAGAGCAGAGTGGTTGCTGGCCAGGTTTAGTGACACATGCACCTCCCTTTTGTTGACAACATTGTACTGTATAGCTAGGACTAATAGCAGTTATTGTACTGTACTAAAGCCTAGCAAGTGTTACATTCTTTTGCTGGTAGTGCCTCTGCTTTGTACTGTAAGCTATGAGTGACAAAGGGACCAGGAAGTCCTCTAAGGGTTCTAAGGTGTTAATGGTATACAACAAACCAAAAACCCTTCCAAAAGAATGTCTTCCTCACCTGAGAGGTAAAAAAGAAATATACGGCCAGTCAGATAAGCTGTCTAGGGTAGAACACTTTGTCTCTGTGTATTTCATACAGTTTTTTTCTTCTACCATTTAACCACTTTAGGACCGCCGCATGTAATTATACGTCGGCACAATGGCACGGACAGGCACAAGCACGTACCCGTACGTGCCTGCCTTCCAGCGGGTGGGGGGTCCAATCGGACCCCCTCCCACTGGCTGCGGCGGTCCGTTTAGCTTCAGGAGCGATCCGGGATGAGGGAATGGCCGTTGGTTTCTGGCCATCCCCTCTCGATCGCTCTTTGCGAATGAAATGCTTCCCCTGCCTGTGTAGTGTAAACACAGGCAGGAGGAAGTGATGTCACTCTCCTCGAGGCGGTCTTTTTGACCAGACGCTGAGGAGAGAAGACATGCACCAACACTACACTGACATGTAGGTACACATAGTCACACTTTCACCCCCAGTCACCCCCTGATTACCCCCCCCCCCCAAGTCACAGTGTCACTGATTGCAGTGATCATTTATTTACTGATCACTGCATTTAGTGTCAGTTACTGTGACTGTAAAAAGTGTCAGGGCAGTTAGTGTTAGGTCCAGGGTAGCCCCCTACCCCCCCATAAAGGTTTAACCCCTTGATTGCCCCCCCAGGTAACTTTCACCCCATTTTGCCAGTGTCACTAAGCCATCGTTTTTCTGATCGCTGCATTAGTGTCACTGGTGCCGCTAGGTAGCTAGTTATTTTTTAGGTTCACCGCCAGGTTTTTATAGTGTTAGGTACCCCCATATACTACCTAATAAAGGTTTTAACCCCCTGATTGCCCCTGAGTTAACCCTTTCACCAGCGATCACCGTATAAGTGTCACTGGTGACACTGGTTAGCCAGTTAGTTATTTAGGTTCCCCGTCAGGTTTTTATATAGTGTCAGGGACCCCCATATACTACCTAATAAAGGTTTTAACCCCCTAATTGCCCCCAGGTAACCCTTTCACCAGTGATCACCGTATAAGTGTTACGGGTGACGCTGGTTAGTTAGTTTGCTTTTCATAACATCAGGGCACCCACTATTTATTACCCAATAAATGTTTAACCCCCTGATCACCCGGCGGGTGATATCAATTAGGTTTTAGGGTCAGATAGGATCTGCGTCGCCCCAGGCAGCGCTAGGTTAGTGGCAGTACCGCTAACACCCACGCGCAAAGCATACACCTCCCGTATTGGTATAGTATCTGAACAGATCAATATCTGATCTGATCAGATCTATACTAGCGTCCCCAGCAGTTTAGGGTTCCAAAAAAATGCATTGTTAGCGGGATCAGCCCAGATACCTGCTAGCACCCGCGTTTTGCCCTTCTGCCCAGCCCACCCAATCAATCATGCATGAGTCATGAGTCATGACTGCGATCACTAAGTTTTTTTTTGGTAGCTTTTATATTTAAATCCTGAAGGCGGTGCTTGGTTTTCGGGGTCCCATACGCGACTAGGCTCCCAAAAAGTCCCCCACATGTGGTATCCCCGTACTCAGGAGAAGCAGCAGAATGTATTTTGGGGTATAATTTCACATATGCCCATAGCATGTGTGAGCAATATATCATTTAGTGACAACTTTGTGCAAAAAAAAAAAAGTTTGTAATATTCCTGCAACTTGTGGCAAAATATAAAATATTCCATGGACTCAACATGCCTCTCAGTAAATAGCTTGGGGTGTCTACTTTACGAAATGGGGTCTTTTGGGGGGGTTTTGTGTTATTTTGGCATTTTATGGCCTTCAAAACTGTGATTGGTAGTGAGGAGTGAAATCAAAAATTTGCACCCTTAGAAATCCTGAAGGCGGTGATTGGTTTTCTGGGTGCCGTATGCGGCTAGACTCCCAAAAAGTGCCACATATGTGGTATCCCCGTACTCGGGAGAAGCAGCAGAATAATGTTGGGGTGCAATTCCACATATAACTATGGCATGTGTGAGCAATATATCATTTAGTGACAAATTTTTGTAAACTTTTTTTTTTTGTCATTATTCAATCACTTGGGACAAAAACAAAATATTCAATCGGCTCAACATGCTTCTCAGCAATTTCCTTGGGGTGTCTACTTTCCAAAATGGGGTAATTTGGGGGGGGGGGTTTGTACTGCCCTGCCATTTTAGCACCTCAATAAATGAGATAGGCAGTCATAAATTAAAAACTGTGTAAATTCCAGAAAATGAACTTTACTAAAGACATGTGGCTGAATACATTTTGGCCTAAATGTATGACTAAAATTGAGTTTATTCAAATTTTCTTATAACAAAAAGTAGAAAATATCTTTCTTATTCAAAATTTTCAGTCTTTTTCCTTTATATCGTAAAAAAATAAAAATCGCAGAGGCAATCAAATACCATCAAAAGAAAGCTCTATTTGTGGGAAGAAAAGGACGCAAATTTCGTTTGGGTACAACATTGCATGACCGTGCAATTACCAGTTAAAGCAGTGCCAAATTATAAAAAGACCTCTGGTCCTTAGGCTGACAATTGGTCCGGGGCTTAAGTGGTTAAAAGATTATTGCTATGATGTCTCTCCATAGTAGGACTAAACATAGCAGATTCCCATCTAGTCCTCTGAGCCCTTTTGTTGAGGTGCAGGAGGCTGGGGATCAGGTTGATCTTCCCAAATATTGGAAGATACTTATTTTTCCTCTTCGGAGGATCCTAACAGGGAGGGAGTAGCCGCACAGGTCAGGTGTTTGTCTACTCCCTTACCTAACCCTTTTGCAGCCTGCAGCACAGGCTCTTAAGGTATCTGCCTCTAATAGGTTCATTTGAACCTCCCCCACCTGAGGATGTTTTTCCTATTCATGCATAGCTATGTATTCTGAATGGGAACATTTCTTTTTTTTTTTATTTTTTTTTTTTTTTTTTTTTTTAAAGGTTAAATTTTTATTTGTTTTTTGAAAAATAACATAATTAAAAATAACATTGTACATCTGTACATAACATGTTCTTGACTTTACATCCTTATATCGTCAATTGCATACATACACAAGTGTTTCTTACTCGCAATGCCTAGACAATAAAAGCATTTTCATCATATTGCTCTACGTGCGTGTAATCATGTTCCATGCAAAGTCTTCGTCAATATCTACATATTTGGAATGCAATAGTACATCTTTCATGTTCAGGATCATGATCATTACCTATTCCCACTTTAGTAATAATTGTCTGCGTCTCCCCCCCCCCCCCCCCCCCCCATCCTAAGCAGATATTCCATCACACGGGGCACATTGCAACCAACCTGCCCATATTTTGTCAAATTTTTTAGTACTCCCTCTGGCTGTATACGTGAGTTTATACATTGGTAGTGAGCCATTAACTAATCCTATCCAGTATTGTAGAGATGGTGGGGTTGCTTCCTTCCATCTGAGAGCAATTGCTTTTTTAGCATAACAGAAAAGTATTCTAAGTAGAGTCTTCTGAGATGTGGATATACTTTCCTCCTCCAAAACGCCCAATAGGCACCTGGCAGGAGAATAGATATTGGGTAGGGCTAAAGCATCTTCTAGATATGAGGATCGCTCTCCAAAATTTTGTTATTTCTGGGCATTGCCAGACCATGTGGAAAAAGTCTCCCACTGCCCCTCTACATCTACAACAGTCAGGTGAATCCATTCTTCCCATTTTGTGGAGCCGCAGTGGGGTGTAGTAAATTCTATGGAGATAGTGAAATTGTAACAACTTGTCCCTGGCCGAGATCAGCGAAGGTAGGGCTGTCTCTAAGACCTCATCCCATGATTCCTCTGTGATGGACGGGATGTCCGACTTCCACTGCGCGGACACCCTGCCCATCCTGGCAAAGGAAGATATCAGTAAAGCAAAGTAATACCGAGATATGAGCTTGGTGTGATCCTCATCTGCTATTAGCTGTTCTAATTTAGTTGGGGTCAGTATCACCTTCTGTCTACTGTATTGTGCGTGTACAGCATGCCTCAGCTGCAGATATCAATAGAAGAATTATTAGGCAGTTTGTATTCTATTTTAAAATCTGTAAATGATTTGAATATTCCCTCTTGGAAAAGTTGGTGTGCATACTTAATCCCATACGTTGCCCAACATTCCCCATCTGGTATTTTAAAGATTTCCGCCAGCTGGGGGTTATACCATAGGGGGGCATTGGGCGACTCAGAGAGGCTAGTTCCCTTTATTTTAACATTGCAGATGTGGAATATTTTATGGGATAGCTTCAGTATATCAGCTCTGTGTGCAGGATAAGGGCCATTTCTGTATAATACGTTAATTAATGCTTCATAGGAGTGCACCTGGGCCGCCTGAGTAGCCACTGAGGCAATATCCAATGTTGGGAAGCCCCACCAGTACACATGTGTCAATTGGGAGGCCAGATAATAACACTGTAAATCTGGCAGTGCCAGACCTCCCGAATGAATCGGTAGGTGTAACGTGTCCAATGACACTCTGGCTGGTTTGGCTCCCCACAGAAAGGTCACTAGTATCTTATTAATTTTCTGAAATACTTTTTTGGGGATATAGATCGGTGCATGCCACAACAGGTATAAAAATCTAGGGAGGTATATCATCTTATATATATTTATTTTACCCAGAAGGTTGAGGGGCAGTGTACGCCACGTCTGTAGATTTTCTTTCATTCTCAGCACCAGGGGTGATGTATGGTTTTTAGTATAATTACTCAATGGCAGCTGCACATCAACCCCCAAACAACGGAACTGGGAAACCTACTTTAAGGGCACCTCCCATGGCAAGCTAGGATCATACCCAGGGCAGAGCAGCAGGAGCATGGATTTAGTCCAGTTCACTCTGAATCCTGAGTATGCACCAAACCTAGAGATCTGATAAAGTGCCTTCCTCAGTGAGTCACCTGCATCTGCTAAGTAAAGGAGCATATCATCAGCATATAGTGAGTTTTTTTTCTTCCCTGTCGTTAATTTTACATCCCTTGATTCCGGATTCTGACCTCAAGCCCGCTGCCAATGGTTCAATAGCTAGGGCAAACAGCAGGGGGCGACAACGGGCACCCCTGCCGAGTGCCTCTTGTAATCTGAAATGAGTCTGTAATAATATTATTCACTTTGAGTCTCGCCGTTGGCCTAGTGTACAGCAGTTTCACCCATGCCACAAATCTAGGGCCGAAGCCCAACCGCCCAAGGACCGCAAGCAAATACAGCCATTCTATTGAATCAAACGCATAATGTGTGTCTAAGGACACCACTACTCGTGTGTCCTGATTTTGGCCTTCCGATTGGAGAATGGTAAAAAGACGCCTAAGACTTATTGCCGTTGATCTCCCGGGTATAAAGCCCGTTTGATCCGAATGAATAACGGATGCTATAACCTTGTTGAGTCTTAGGGCAAGAATCTTAGCTAATATTTTGACATCAACATTAATCAATAATATGGGCCTGTATGACTCGCATAGCGCATGGCCCTTGTGCGGTTTCGGTATTAACATAATAAGCGCCTCCCTCAGTGATTCAGGAAGCACGCCCTGTTCCCGGGCTCCTATATACATGTCCAACAGTTTTGGGGCCAGACTGTCTGCATATGTGTCGTACCACTCTGCCGGGAAGCCATCCAAGCCTGGCGTCTTATTTGGGCCGAGGGCACGTATTGCAGATAGTATTTCCTCTATGTTAATGGGAAGTTCCAGATCTTTCACTGCTTCCTCACCCAATTCTAAGAGCGGGATGGGCGCCAGGTACTCACAAACCTCCTCTTCCCCATTATCCACCCTAGAAGAATACAATTCAGAGTAAAACTGCACAAAAGCATTCGCTATTTCAGTTTGTGTGGTACACGGGGTCCACTGTTTGTCATATATACGTGGGATAGAAGCTGGGGTCTGCTGAGAGTGGGCCAGGTATGCCATCAATCTACTGTTCTTATTACCAAATTCAAATATGCATTGCGCTTGGTATAGAAGTTTTTTCTGAGTTTTTTCCACCAGTACTAAATCTAGGTGTCGCACCCCCTCCCTCCAAATTTTATATGTATTTGAATTGGGGTTCTCAATATAGTGCACCTCTGCATCTGTTGCTTTCCTTTCTGCATCTAAAAGCTTCCACTGCCTATCTGATCTAAGTTTTTTAATAACCCCAGCAACGGAGCGTCTAAGTGTGGCCTTAAACGCGTCCCAGGTGATTCTGACAGGAGCCTCTGCTCTATTCTCAAGCCAAAATTCTCGTATAGATGTCTGCGTAGACCTCTCGAAACTTTCCTCCTTGAGCCACAGTGGGCTCAATCTCCACACAATGTACCCTCTCGGCCGCTCCATGTCAATAGTGATCAAGAGTGGGGAGTGGTCCGAGACAGCACGAGGTAGGTATTGGGCTTCCAGCGCTCTCAGCAATAATTTACTGCACACAAAACACAAGTCTAGCCTGGAAAGGGTATTAAACTTTGTGGAGTGACAGGAATAAGCTCTGACATGTGGGTTCTTCCACCTCCAGGCCTCCACCAGGTTATACGACCTAATACACTGAGCCAATGGGGAGCTGAGTTTAGGCGTCATACCAAATCTGTCCTTGTGAGGCGAGAGCACCACATTCATATCGCCTGCAAGAATAATGGGGCCCTCTGCGACCCGAAGGACAGCATCCATAGTTGTTCCCCACACTTCTATAGTAAATGGGGAGGGATGTACACAGCTACAAATGTATACAGTCTGTCTATTTCCAATACTAGAACCACAAACCTACCCATAGGGTCAGCCTTGACTGTCTTGGTATGGCACAGTAATGACTTGGAGACCAAGACCGACACCCCCTAGCATAGTTGGTGTACATAGAGTGGAAGCTCTGCCCACAAATGCCCTGTGGAGGGCCAAAGTCTTAGATCCTGTCATGTGTGTTTCTTGGAGAAAGATTATACTTGGGTTATGTTTTTGGATATATTTGAACACTAAGGAAATTGAGGCCTCTCACATTCCACGATATCAAGTTAAGAGATTGCATGGCGAATAAGTACTATAATCAACGAGTAAGGAGCATAGTGGCGCCCATGAAGGGTGTACCTGGGAGCCCCCCATAGCAGACAGAGCACCCCACCCCACCCCCCTGCGCCACACATTACGTTGCAGATAAGTAGTATCGTCACCCCCCCCCCCCAAATGGGGGAGGCAGAATCATACACAACAATATGAACATGTTATAAAAAATAGTGCAAAAGTCAGAAGAACCATCTGTAATAAACTGTGATCCATAACCAAGGATCAGAACTTCCCCTCCCCCCACCCTGCCCACAGCACCAAACATCCCACGAGCTTGTACCCAAAACTGCGAACCAATAGACATGTTCACCCCTGAGGGGGGATTACTCCCAGTCCAGCCGGACTGGGCGGTCAAGGGTGGGTATGTGTTTCCATAAGAGCAAAGTATAGACCGTGTTGCTTGCAGGATGAATCCCAGCCTGCCAGTCTGAACATATATTCCAATTGCAGTAATACTTCAAGTGTCATGACACGGTGAGCTTCCTTGTACGCTTGTTTTCAGGGAAACGTTTACGTGACAGCAGGTGCCAGTCTCTGAATCCTCAGTATGTATACCACGGGTCATCAAGCTGGGCCCAAGAACTCAATCCAGTTGTTGGCTTCCCTGGGGGATGTAAAGAATTGTGTTTTGCTCCCCTGAACCACATGTAATCTAGCCGGGTATAGCATGCTGTATGGAAGGCTGCATTCTCTCAGCAGCAGTTTCACACTTTGGAAGGTTGCCCTCTGCTTCTGTGTTGCAGCCGAAAAATCAGGGAAGATAGTTATACGGTTGTTGTACAGTACTTCAGGCATATTGCGGGCCTTGCGTAAAATGACTTCTTTATCTCTGAAGTAGAGAAATCGAGCTGGCATGGGTCTAGGATATCTGCCCGGTTGTGGTGCTCTTAATAGGACTCTATGAGCCCTTTCAATGGAAAAAAGGTGAGAGAAGCATTCTGTACCAAAGGTTTGCTTAAGCCAGGACAATAAAAACTCTTCTGCCTGCTTACCCTCGGATCCTTCTGGGAACCCCAGGAAGCGGAGGTTGTTCCTTCTAAGGCGGTCCTCAATGTCCCCCAATTTAGCCTCCTGGGACTTGTAGTCCGCCGCAGTGTCTCTCACCTGCACCATTAATGGATTAAGGTCATCTTCCACTGTGCTGATGTGCTGCTCCATATCACTGCCCCTCTGCCTGATTTTCTGGACATCATGTTTCAATATAGCAAAGTCCACCCGGATAGTTTCTGTCTGATTAGATAGCGCCGCATGGCAGCTTTTAATAGTGTCCATGATTTGAGCCAGCATAGGTTCTCCTACCTGAGCACCGGGGCCTCCTTCTTCTGCGTCAGTTGGAGGGGATGGCAGGGGAGTAGCCGCGAGGTCACGCCATTCCGGGTCCCCCTCGGTGCGAAGGTGTCCATTCAGCACTGAAGCCTTGTGTGTCCCTGCACCCGTCCGGGCGCCATCTTGGCATGCCTCATGCGCAAATCTGGCCAGATGGTCCACGGGCTTGCCACCGACCCGCGGGCCATAGTTATTGACCATGCTCATGTGCCGGTGTGTCCCTGGAATGATTCCACCGTTTGGCGGGGCGATCCTGGCTCTCAGGCTGGAAAGGATGAGGAAAGGATTTCAACGCGGTCAGGAGCTCTCAGGAACAGGTCTTCACATGAAGAAACACTGATAATAAAAAACAGAACAGATGTACATATGCAGACAATAATTTCATACAATCACTGTGCCAAATTTACGAACCGTGGAAAATATGGACCTAATGCATTTCAACCCACTATAGGGGTCTTCTTCAGAGGGGTAATCTGCTATAAAAGAAAAATATAATAAATCCATATATCAAAAGTTACTTCTGTATAATGTAGGCACGTAGAACCATAGTATAGTTACCCAATATTGTACATCCAAGTAGGTGGAAAGAACATTCACAGTGGAGATTCCCTTTAAAAAAAAGAGTAGTAGTAGACCACTCATCTCTCTTCCCACGTGGGGCCCCAATGACCCCAGTTGCCGCTGCACACCAGGGAAAACACAAGGTGGAATCCTAGGGTATGGCTTACGAGAGGTCACACTTTCCACTCCCCCCCACAATTTGCATCAAGGAAGGGAGTGCGAGCATCAGCAGCCGAGAGGCGGATGGGTCCAACCTACAGCAAAATTCCACGCAAATATGTAATTAGCGTTGCATGCCCCAAATTAAATGAGTAGGCAACCAAAACATAAGACTCACAAGTACTTATATCAGTACGTACCTAATAGGTAAGGTGTGAGAAAAGGTGTCGGTCAGTCCCAAAGCCCAAAAGTAGTGTTACTTACCCATAATGCTTATCTGTGAAACAATGAACGTGAATGAAAAGAAAATAGAGGTAAAAGTGAATGAATGGAGAGTGGTGAAAGATAGCAGGCTGCCATCTCGTACCCAGCCAGTGGTGTCACATCATCGCGTGAATACAAAAAGACACAAATAGTGAACCAAAATCAAACACCATGAGACTAAAGCTGATAAATTGCTATTGGTGCCAGTGTGTGATGCAGTGTAGTGTAAAGTATGAAAGATGTGCAATGACACATAAAACAAACAGGCAGGTATTATTCTAAGATAGATTACTACCTGAATACACTGTATATTTAGAAGACCCCAATATGGGGAGACTGTGAGACAGGACCCAGCCCGGAATGGGTCACAGGCTCAGTCGCCCATACATATTCCAAATTCAGAGAAAGAAAACAGATCGCCCAATCTGTGAGCAAATCAAGATATAATAAAATTGTGTTACCAGAAAATCTATGTATGTCAAACATACCAAAGGAAATTATCTATTGATTAGTGCTAGCGTGTTGCTCAAAATAATCAGGAATACATACCAGACGAAAACTGAATGCTCATGCAGCGTTAGTTGTGTAAGAGACCAGAGTGAATGAACCATCCATATGTTGAAAGTATTTATAGTAGCCTGGAGATACCCGCACATGCGCAAGAAGATGCAGCAGGCGTGGCCCAACCTGCCCGCCGTCCCGTCCCCGTCTGACACTACATGGCCGCCAAATCCGTTGGCCTCGTGTGGCCTCCCTGGCGTCCCGGAGGGATGCAAACGCGTCTCCGAAATGACATCATCCCTATCGCACCAGCGTGACGTCCGCGCATCATGCGCACCCGCGGGGCCCCGCGTGTGCGCCATGAGGCGCGGCATCCGGGGATGTCAAAGGATGCCGTCAGCAAGAGAGAAATGCTCCTGCTGAGCAACTGGTACCTGCCCAATTGCCCATGCTTGGAGACACAGGGAGGGATCCACAATATAACGCGACCCCTCCACCCCTTGCCGGGAAGCCATGCCAGAAGGCCCGCCATCCCTAGGGCAGCAGCACCGGGACCAAATAAACCCCCGGGAAAAAGAGACAGTCGTGGCATAAATTTAAATGTCCCCACGTATAAACAAAAAATAAAAAAAAATATTAAAAAATAAAAATATAAATAAATATTATGGGGGGGGGGGGAGACAGGGTTAAAAGGTAAGTTTTTATACATCCAATGAGTACCCAGGCCATAATCTTTCTCATAATGAATCCAAATACATTTCTCTACATAAACAATATACATGAGACATAATAGCAATGGGTACCTAGGATACATGCATAGCAATAAAGGTACATGCATAAGAAAAGGGGACTAGTATGATGTAATTATTCAAACTTTTCTTGCATAAAGGGTGAGGAGGGGACAACATGAGGGGAGAAACAGCTTACCTGTAAAATCCTTTTCCTTTATAAGGTATGTTCTGATATAAGTACTTGTGAGTCTTATGTTTTGGTTGCCTGCTCATTTAATTTGGGGCATGCAACGCTAATTACATATTTGCGTGGAATTTTGCTGTAGGTTGGACCCGTCCGCCTCTCGGCTGCTGATGCTCGCACTCCCTTCCTTGATGCAAATTGTGGGGGAGTGGAAAGTGTGACCTCTCGTAAACCATACCCTAGGATTCCACCTTTGTGTTTTCCCTGGTGTGCGGCGGCAACTGGGGTCATTGGGGCCCCACGTGGGAAACGTGACGAGTGGTCTACTACTACTCTTTTTTTTAAAGGGAATCTCCAATGTGAATGTTCTTTCCACCTATATTGGGAAACTATACTATGGTACTACGTGCCTAGGTTATACAAAAGTAACTTTTGATATATGGATTTATTATATTTTTCTTTTATAGCACATTACCCCTCTGAAGAAGACCCCTATAGTGGGTTGAAACGCGTTAGACCCATATTTTCCACTGTTCATAAATTTGGCACGGTGATTGTATGAAATTATTGTCTGCATATGTACATCTGTTCTGTTTTTTATTATCAGTGTTTCTTATTTGTCCAGTGGAGCTCATGTTTTAACCAATGTGTAATTTTTTTCTCATGTAATAATAAATATTGAAATCTTTTTATATAATACTCTCTTACATTTATTCTTTGCTGCCTAAAAACCCTATTTTTGGGGGAATTTGCTCCATTTTTTTGGTACATTGACTTTTTCCTTCAGCCTTTGGTGGCCATGATGCCTTTTCACATCAAGAATTCCCGACATGTTATTAATCTTTTGTCTGACTATATTCCTACCACCAATATGTGGATGGTCACGGCTGATATGACTTCGCTGTACATGATAATACCCCATGATTTGGGATTATTTGCTGTGGAGTATTAGCTTAGATGGGATTCTGGTTTGTTCGACGAACAAATCTGTTTCATTTTGGAACTTCTAGAGTATGCAGCGTCCCATAATTACTTTTGGTTTAGTAATCAGTTTTACTGCCAGGACTGTTCCGTTGCCATGGGGGCTAAGTATGCCCCCAGTTTGGCTAACTTATTTATGGCCCTATTGGAGGAGGATGTCATCTATGTTTGCCAGACACCCCAATTAAAGCTGTGGACTAGGTACATTGACGATGTCCTCCTTCTGTGGGATGGCACTCGGGAAGACCTTGATAGTTTCATGGAACACCTTAATGATAATTCTAGGGGTGTTCGTTTTAGCTTTGAGGCGAGTCAGTCTATTATACATTTTTTGGACCTTAATATTATCATCCGCCAGGACCACTTTGTGACTTCAACCTTTTTTAAGGTTATGGATCATAATTCATATATACCAGTGGACAATTGCCACCATGAGCTTTGGCTCTGATCCGTCCCTAAGAGCCAGTTTCTGTGTATTAAACGCAAATGCACTGATGCAGATCAATTTGTGGAATAGGCTAATGTCCTCATGGGGAGATTTGTGGATAAGGGCTATCCAGTGGAGTTACTACACAATACCTTGGAAGAGGTCAAATCCCCGAATAGGAAGGATCTCCTTGCAGTGAGGGCTTCTTGCGATAATAATGCCTCTTTGGTTCAGTTTATTACCACGTATTCTGTACAGTATAAAAATGTTAAAAGTTTAATCAATAGACATTGGCATTTGTTAGCTAACGATCCAGTATTGGGTTCGGCCCTATCTGAGAGATCGCAGGTGGTCTATAGGGGTGCTCCATCGCTAAAGGATAAGCTAGCTCCCAATGTCCTTGATCTCCCATCCATTAAAAATGGTTTATTTGAAAACCTTACTGGTTTTTACCAATGCAGACAGTTCCAGGTGTACTCCATCAATGAGTGCATACACAGATGTACTAAGGCCGCGTACACACGGGCGGACTGTTCGCCCAACCTTGTCCGCTGAACAGTGTTTGGGCGGACAGTCCGCTCGTGTGTGGGCTTTCAGCGGACAGTTTCAGCGGACAGTTGGACGGACAAAGTCTTTCGGAAATTCCGAAAAACTGTCCGCTGAAACTGTGTTTGAGCGAACAGTCCGCCCGTGTGTGGGCCTGTCCGCTGTACTTTCGAAATGAGCGGACTGTTCCCGCTCGGAAAGTCCGCCCATTTCGAGCGCGTGTACAGGTAGGCGGGGCCCGCGAGGGAGACGTCGCGGGCTCCGCCGCCTGGAATGGGCTTAAAGGGGAACCCCAACGCCGAAAAAAATCGGCGTGGGGGTTCCCCCAAAGTCCACACCAGACCCTTGTCCGAGCACGCTACCCGGCCGGCCAGGAAAGGGGGGCGAGCGAGCGCGCCCCCCCTCCTGAGCCGTACCAGGCCGCGTGCCCTCAACATGGGGGGTGCCTTGGGGAAGGGGGGGGCGCGCGGCCCCCCCACCCCAAAGCACCTTGTCCCCATGTTGATGAGGACAAGGGCCTCTTCCCGACAACCCTGGCCGTTGGTTGTCGGGGTCTGCGGGCGAGGGGCTTATCGGAATCCGGGAGCCCCCTTTAAGAAGGGGGCCCCCGGATACCGGCCCCCCACCCTATGTGAATGAGTATGGGGTACAATGTACCCCTACCCATTCACCTGTGAAATAAAGTACAAAAAAAAACACAACACAGGGAAAAAATATTTTATTGCACAGCTCCGGGGGTCTTCCGTCTTCGGGGGTCTTCTCGCCGGACTCCTCCGCTATCTGTGTGTAGCTCTTTTACTAGCGGAGGAGTCCGGCTTTCTTCCTCCCCGCCGCCGGCCTCTTCTCCCGACTTCGGGGGTCTTGTCCCCCTCTTCGGTTCTTCTGCCGGGCCACCGCGCCTTCTTGTAGCTCTTTTACAGGCGGTGGCCCGGTCTTCTGTCGCCGCTGTCGTCGCCGCCGCCGCCGCCGCCGCCTTCCGTTCTTGTTCTTCTTCTTGTTCTTCTTCTTCTTCTCCAGGCGATGTTGACACGTCGCTCCCTCCGGCCGGAATGCCAGAGCCGCGCTGTGCGGTCACTTATATAGTGACAATGGGGCGGTGTCACATGGTATATGTCACATGGGTTGGTCACATGGGTTGATGTCACATGGGGACTATGACATCGTAAGGGGGCGGGGTCACCATGTGACCAACCCATGTGACATATACCATGTGACACCGCCCCATTGTCACTATATAAGTGGCAGCGGAGCGTGTCCCTGGCATTCCGGCCGGAGGGAGCGACGTGTCAACATCGCCTGGAGAAGAAGAAGAACAACAAGAAGAAGAACAAGAACGGAAGGCGGCGACAGCGACAGCGGCGACAGAAGACCGGGCCACCGCCTGTAAAAGAGCTACAAGAAGGCGCGGTGGCCCGGCAGAAGAACCGAAGGCGGCGACAGAAGAACGGAAGGCAGCGGCGACAGAAGACCGGGCCACCGCCTGTAAAAGAGCTACAAGAAGGCGCGGTGGCCCGGCAGAAGAACCGAAGAGGGGGACAAGACCCCCGAAGTCGGGAGAAGAGGCCGGCGGCGGGGAGGAAGAAAGCCGGACTCCTCCGCTAGTAAAAGAGCTACACACAGATAGCGGAGGAGTCCGGCGAGAAGACCCCCGAAGACGGAAGACCCCCCGGAGCTGTGCAATAAAATATTTTTTCCCTGTGTTGTGTTTTTTTTTGTACTTTATTTCACAGGTGAATGGGTAGGGGTACATTGTACCCCATACTCATTCACATAGGGTGGGGGGCCGGTATCCGGGAGCCCCCTTATTAAAGGGGGCTCCCGGATTCCGATAAGCCCCCCGCCCGCAGACCCCGACAACCAACGGCCAGGGTTGTCGGGAAGAGGCCCTTGTCCTCATCAACATGGGGACAAGGTGCTTTGGGGTGGGGGGGCCGCGCGGCCCCCCCTTCCCCAAGGCACCCCCCATGTTGAGGGCACGCGGCCTGGTACGGCTCAGGAGGGGGGGCGCGCTCGCTCGCCCCCCTTTCCTGGCCGGCCGGGTAGCGTGCTCGGACAAGGGTCTGGTGTGGACTTTGGGGGAACCCCCACGCCGATTTTTTTCGGCGTTGGGGTTCCCCTTTAAGCCCATTCCAGGCGGCGGAGCCCGCGAAGTTTCCTTCGCGGGCCCCGCCTACCTGTACACGCGCTCGAAATGGGCGGATTTGCCTCCTCCTTACGTGGGCGAGTCCGTTCATTTCAAAAGTTGAGCGAACTGTTTGCCCAACCTTGTTCGTCAAACAGTCCGCTCGTGTGTGGGCAAGTCCGCTCATGCAAATTTTGAGCGGACTGTTTGCCGAAACTGTTTGACGAACAAGGTTGGGCGAACAGTCCGCCCGTGTGTACGCGGCCTAATAGGTTTACTTCCTTCAGTACCCAACAAGAACACAACATTTAACCTTTTATCACATGTTCGACAGAGGGGATCATTTATCTGCTCCAGTGCCCATTTTTGGGGGGGGGGGGGGTTTCTATTAATGGGGTTTCATTTTGTACCCTCTGAGGCCCCTTTGTTTACATTTGTCATACTCACATTTACATAACCTATTTTTATTTATTTTTAAATTGTATGCATTTCAGATTTTGGGTTTACTCCCCCATTTAAATGTTGGTGTATTTAGGCGTGCGGATATCTGGGGGTTTTCTGATGCACAGCCTTCATATCGCTATAAATGCCCTTATCTGTTCCCATCCTCCTCCTTAGTAATTCTTTTCAGTACAAGTTTTAAAACATGATTTGTATATCAAAATATGTTTTTATATATATTTATATTCCTCTTATATTTATATATATTTTTCTCTTAAATATTTCATAAGCAGAATATTAATATTTTCATTATATTAAAAAAAAATTTTTACTTTTTTGCCACTATTTTGTATGGACTTGGCTTTACACCCATCTTCCATAGGTTATGCCTGAGGTTCCAGTTTCTGACTCACACTGAGGCTTGGTTTGCTCTGGCTCTATATAATACGCAACACGTCAGCGCGTCGCCCATTCCCCAGATGATGTCATTGTGTTTACGAAACATGCATCAGGAGGAGTTTACGTGCTGACGTCACCCCGTAACAGGGTCTTGGTTGACAGGCGTCCATGTACAGCCAGCCAGCTATTTGCTGCTATTCATTTTTAATATTGTAAGTGCATTTTTAATCCTTTATTAAAATACGGTTTAGACCATATTATGCTATGGTGAGTCCCCGTGTTTTTCTGGGTTTCATATCACCGCCTTTTGGAGCCTCTCGGCCCTGACGAGTCCGCTAAGCTGCCATTAACATCTGGTGGAGTGTGGATCATTTGCCTTGTCTCTAGGATATGAGCCCGGGACTGGAGATTTTCGGTTCTCCTCTGGATAGAGGCCCTGGCCAGGTTGCAGGTCACAAGCTAATTTAGCTTGCTAGTTGGTAAGCTTTTCATGCGTTTCCTGTACATGCATTACTAGAAAAGCTTATTTATACTGAATGGGATCACTCAGATAAGCATTTTCTCCCTCCAAAGAGATTCACAGCACTCTATCCCATGGAGGAGAAATTCACCAAAAGATGGAATGTACCAGCAGTTGACGCTGCGATTTCCAGTTTGAATAATAGTATAACTTGCCAGGAAGACAATGCACAAATGCTTAAAGATCCAACAGATAAAAGGTTGCAATTCCTGTTAAAATCCTCTTTTTCCTTGGCAGGGGCCATTACTCAGCCTGCAGTCGCTGCAATAGGCATCTGTCAGTCCCTAAAGGACCAGTTTAGACAGGCCCTTAAGGAGGTCCCCGCACAACAGGCCCACAAGTTGGACGAATTACCAAAGGCATTTTTTGCCATAGATGCCATGAAAGACTCTATTCATCAGGCATCCCGCTTTGCGCTTGTGCTAGTACACATGCGTAGGACCCTGTGGTTAAAAAATTGATCAGCCGAAGCACCTTGCAAAAGGCTTCTGACTAGTTTCCCTTTTCATGGGGATCGACTATTTGGGGAGGATTTGAACAAAAACATCCAAACAATTTCTCGTGGGAAGAGTACACTTTTGCCAGTCAAAGTATAAACATCCTTCATTTAAACTGACTCTTTCCTCTGCGCCAGGGGCATCCGTCTCTAGGCAGTGGCGACGACCTCCACAGTCAGACTCTAGAGGAAAGCCTCAGGGTCAGGCCCAGGCACAGAAGAATACCTGGGGCTGGAAATCTGCAAAGCAGAATACTAAAGGCTCATTATGAAGAGGCGCCCGCCCCCTCACCAGATTGGGCGGAAGACTTCTGTAATACTCAAAAGTCTGGTAAGAGGAAATTCAGGACAGATGGGTCATCTCCCCGGTGTCTCTAGGATACAAACTAGAATTTCAAGAGTTTCCACTGTCTCCTTTTCTGAGATCAGGGAAAAGACATTCTCTGTTTGGGGCATTAGACCGATTACTGGCTCAGGGGGCGATCATACAGATCCCCACAGGAGAGCAAGGTTTGGGGTTTTATTCAAACCTCTTTGCGGTACCAAAACAGAATGAAGATGTCAGACCCATTCTAGATCTAAAGAATCTAAAGCAGTTCCTGAAGATCCACGCCTTTCGCATGGAGTCGATCAGGTCAGTAGTTTCTATCCTGCAAGGAGAAGAACTTCTGGCATCTATCGACATCAGGGATGCATATCTGCATGTCCCTATATTTCCCGCTCACCAAAGGTTTCTGCGGTTCGAAGTAGAACAGCAGCATTTTCAGTTTGTAGCCTTGCCTTTGGCTAGCTACAACCCCCCTGGGTGTTCACAAAAGTACTGGCCCCACCTCTAGCCAGGTTAAGGGCACAGGTTATAACAGTCTTGGCGTACCTAGATGATCTATTGCTAGTAGACTAATCTGGTGGCTCGTTTGAAGCAAAGTGTACGCAAAGTGTAACCAGTTACCTGGAAAGTCTTGGTTGGATTCTCAACCTAGAGAAGCCTTCCTTAAAACCGCTAAAAAAGATGGAGTATTTGGGTCTGATTATAGATACAACCCAGAAAAAGGTGTTCTTGCCTCAGGCAAAAATCAACTCCATAAGAGAACTGGTGCGGATGGTCAAGTCCAAAGGAGATCCCTCCATTCGCCTTTGTATGAGGTTATTAGGAAAGATTGTGGCTTCATTTGAAGTGGTTCCCTATGCCCAGTTCCATTCGAGACTGTTGCAAAACAGTATCCTACCTGCTTGGAACAAAACGATCCAAAGGTTTCTTTTTCCAATGCGGCTGTCCCCAAGGGTGTCCCAAAGCCTCAGTTGGTGGTTACTAACTCAGAATCTGCTAAAAGGAAAATCCTTCAGACTAGTTATCTGGAAAGTGTTAATGACAGACACCAGCCTTTTAGGCTGGGGAGCAGTACTAGAGAAAATAACTGTCCAGGGACAGTGGTCAAGAACCGAAAGAGCCTTGCCCATCAATATCCTAGAGATTTGCGCAGTGCATCTGGCTCTGAAGGCCTGGACTTTCAGGTTACGGGTTTGTTCTGTCAGGATCCAATCTGAAAATGCCACAGCGGTGGCCTATATCAATCACCAAGGGGGCACCAAGAGTTTTGCAGTGCAGACAGAGGTGAACCATATTCTAACTTGGGCAGAAAGGAATGTTCTGTGCCTATCGTCAGTCTTCATTCCGGGAGTAGAGAATTTGCAGGCAGACTACCTGAGTTGCCAGCAGTTATTCCCGGGGGAATGGTCTCTTCACTCCGACATTTTCCGGGCTGTTTGCCAAAAATGGGGGACTCCGGACATAGATCTCCTAGTGTGCAGATTAATCATGAAGTTAGTCAACATTGTGTCCAGGACAAGGGATCCACTCGCATGTGGAACAGATGTGTTGGTGACCCCATGGGATCAGTTCTCACTGATCTATGCATTTCCCCCTATTCAGTTGCTGCTTCAACTTCTTTGCAGGATGAAGCTGGAAAGAAAGCTGGTAATTCTGGTAGAGCCAGCATGGCAATGGAGGATACATGGTCCCTTCCACGACGGCCAGACTTACTCTCACAGGGGCCGATATTCCATCCTACCATTTACCCGAACGCTAAATTGAATGGCTTGGCTATTGAAACCCACATTCTGAAGAAACATGGGCTTTCCAGGTCAGTTATCTATTCCTTTGTTAATGCAAGGAAGCCAGCTTCCAGAACTATATATTATAGAGTCTGGAGGGCTTATGTTTCCTGGTGTGAATCCAAGGGAATTCTTGTCTTTCTACATTTAGGGGTAGAGATGAAGTTGGCCTTGAGTACTATTAAGGCTTTATCAGTCTTATTTCAAAGAACGCTTGCTACACATTCTTTAGTCTGGGGTTTTATGTAAGGGGTGATGTGGATTAATCCGCTAGTTAGATCACCTTTGAACCCTTGGGACTTCAACTTAGTTTTGTCTGTGTTACAAAAACAGCCATTTGAACCTGATGCAACATATTCCCTTAGTCCTGACAAGGAAGTCGGTGTTCTTGGTTGCTATATCCTCAGCAAGGAGGGTTTCGGAATCGGCTGCTCTTTCTTGTAAAGAGCCAATTTGATTATTCAATGAGGACAGAGTGATGTTGCGCCCTCGTCCAGATTTTTTGATAAAAGTGGTCTCAGGTTTTCACCTGAACCACGATATTGTCCTGCCATCATTTTTTCCAAAACCATGTTCCAGAGAAGAAAAGTCACTACATTGTCTTGATGTGGCGAGAGTGGTCAAAGTCTATTTAAATAAAACTGCTCAGATTCAGAAGATTGCTGTCTTATGCCGCGTACACAAGATGAGAATTTACGGCAGACTTGGTCTAGCGGACCAGAATCCGTCGGACAATTTGATCGCGTGTGGGCTCCGTCTGACTTTTTCTTTCCAAAAGTCAGACGGACCTAGAAATAGAACATGTTTTAAATCTTGGTCTGCCGGACCAAGTTTCTATCGGGAAGCCTGTTCATCTGTATGCTGGTCTCACGGACCAAATACAAGGCAAGGGCAGCTACAGCACCTGCCCACGAGAATATTTAATCGCACTGGTTCTCGGCTACATGGTACTGTACACCAGACCCTTAGGTCTGGTGTGGATTTTAAGGGGAACCCCCTACGCCGGAAAAAACGGCATGGGGTCCCCCTCAAAATCCATACCAGACCCTTATCCGAGCACGCAGCCCAGCCTGTCAGGAAAGGGGGTGGGGACGATTGAGTGCCCCCTCCTGAACCGTACCAGGCCGCATGCCCTCAACACAGGGGGTGGGTGCTTTGGGGAAGGGTGGCGCCCTGCAGACCCCCACCCAAAAGCACCTTGTCCCCATGTTGATGAGAACAAGGGCCTCTTCCCGACATCCCTGCTACATTGTACCCCTACCCATTCACCTGGAGGAAAAAGTGTCAATAAAAAAACACTGAGTGAAAGTCTGTCGGGAAGTCCGTCAGACCTAGACTGCCGGAAAGTCCGTTTGTGTGTACGCAAGTCAGCTCGTTTGAAAAGTCCGTTGGACCTCCGCCAAAAGTCTGTCAGGAAGACTGTCAGACCTAGTCTGTCGAAAAGTCCGGTTGTATGTACGCGACATTATATGTACATAGTAAGGTTAAATAAAGACACCAGTCCATCCAGTTCAACCTGAGTGTCTACAATTGTCCTTATCCCTGTACAATGCACACTCGTATCGGTCCCTACCCTCAAGGAGCCCCAAATCCAAGGTCCCCATTCATATACTAGGGCCAATTTTTGGACAGAAGCCAATTAACCTACCTGCATGTCTTTGGAGTGTGGGAGGAAACCGGAGTACCCGGAGGAAACCCACGTAGTCACAGGGAGAACATGCAAACTCCAGGCAGGTAGTGTCGTGGTTGAGAATTTGAACCAGCGACCCTTTTTACTGCTAGGTGAGAGTGCTAACCACTACACCACTGTGCCGCCCAATTATATGTACTGCTAGATGGTCCTAAGAAAGGACAGGCAGCGTCGAAATCCACTGTCGCTAAGTGGATTTGGAAAGTTATAATTCAGACTTATGATTTAAGGGGTACGATTCCAAATTTTCAAGTCAAAGCGCACTCCAGGTCGGTTAGTGCTTTTTCGGCAGTGTGTCACAAGGATTCCATGGCTCTGATCTGTAAGGCTGCATCTTGGTCTTCAGTACATACATTCACCAAATTTTATCAGGTGGATGTAAGGAAGCATGAGGATATTGCCTTTGGGCGCAGTGTGCTGCAGGCAGCAGTATAAATCCTCAAGTCTGGGGGTGTGTCCCATGAAGTACGATAAAGAAAATAGGATTTTTATAACAGCTTACCTGTAAAATCCTTTTCTTGGAGTGTATCATGGGACACAGAGGTCCCTCCCCTCTTTTTGGGGTTTAGATATATCGCTTTGCTACAAAAACTGAGGTACTCCTGGAAGGAGGGGGGTTATATAGGGAGTGAGCTTCCTGTATTGAGTATACCAGTGTCCATCACCTGAAGGTGCCTATATACCCACATACTGATTACTATGGTGCTTTGTGTCCCATGATGTACTCCAAGAAAAGGATTTTACAAGTAAGCTGTTATAAAAATCCTATATTTTAGATGGTTCTCTGGCTTCTTTGTGGCTGGTGGCTTTTTATACTTGACTACCCCATTGACTTGAGATTATTGCTGTCCCTGACATATGCTGGAGGCTAAAGCATCAAAAAGAAAAGATTTGGGACGTATAAGGATAAAAATCATATGATCATGGCTTCCGAAAGCATATACATTGATTCATAAAAAAAAGACATGATAGAAATAAATAAAATCTTAACAATTTATTATGCATGATAATGACATTTTTTCCACAAAAAAAAATTTACTGAAAAATTTGAGGTGAGTTTACAATACAGTACAGTCAACATATTATTTTGCCGTGTGTTACATGACTAAACAATATATTGAGATGATACTTAACATAATTAACCCGTAAAGCCTGGCATGGATTATTGTGAAGATTACTCGGTAGACTTTATTACGTTTAAATTGATTGGTCTTACATTAACATAAAGCAATAAGAAATCATATCAGTATTTGTTGCTTTTCAAAGCCAACCCCCTTGGGTGATTGGAACAGTACTACTGAGACCATTGTCGACAGGTCCGGACAATGGAAAATTTTATTCTAGTGGGGTTAGCCTCCATCTCGCATTATGGGTCATGGGAAAACGTGCTAGTGTTTTTGGGGTCTAGTCATGTGCAGGAATAAGGAGGGAGGGATGGGTAAGAGGGGAGAGAAAAGAAGATGAAGAAAGGTAGAGAAAGAGAGGGGCGGAGGAAATAGGAGAGAGGGGAGGGGTAGGAACTGCCCTCTGACTATATAATAAATAAATATGAATCAATTCCTCCATCTCCTCAATCTTAGAGATCCTCCTGACTAGCCATTCCCTAATGGATGGTGTATCTGTAGACCACCAATGCACAGGAATGCAGAGCCTAGCAGCATTGACCATATGCATGGCAAGCGATTTGTAATAGTGTTTCTTAGGTAGAGTCAAGTGGTGTAGGAGGTATTGCGCTGGGCTAAAGTCTAGTGGGAATGTAGTAACTTGTTTTGTTAGTGTATGCACTCTCCAAAACTGTTGGATTGAAGTACACTCCCACCAGATATGGGGCATCGAGCCCACTGCTTTCTTGCATCTCCAGCAAATGTTAGGGATTGTAGGGGAGAATTTGTGTAGGCGAGCAGGGGTTCTGTACCATTTGGCTGTGATCTTGTAGCAATTTTCTTGAATTTTATGAATGCACTCATATATATCCTCCCAATTGTCATCTGTAAAAGTAATCTGGAGGTCACCTTCCCAGGAAAGACGTGAAACGTCCCTGCTGGGGGGCGGAGTCCCCCTGGAGTAAAGTGTATATGCATGATATTAGGTGCCTTTGAGGAGTTGTTCGTGTGTGTAGGGATTCAAAGGCTGTAAGCTGTCTGTTCCACGTCGCTGATAGATCTTGCGATGTGAAAAAGTGCCTCAGCTGCCTGTAGGTCCAGAAGGGGAATGTTTTAGTACATGATGAGGACACAAAGTCTTCATAGGAATGTATGCGTCCCTTGTGGAAAAATTGGTGTGCCAGTACTTCCTCATGGGGCCATTCCCTTTGGAGGAACGTTTCAGATTCTCCGAGGGGGGGGGGGGGGTCAAGATTCCTCCACAGAGGAGTCAATGGCCAGGGTATGAGGATAGTTTGAAGGGTTCCATAGTCTTCTTAAAAGTCATTAATGATGGGTAGATAAAGGGGTGCGTCTTCAAGTTTTGGGGCCATAGGGAGGGTTTCATCCAGGGGATTGAATGTATTAAGGTGTCCGTGAAAGAGTTCTCTAGAATGACCCAAGTCTTTTCATGTCTGTGAGCTCTCCAATCCACTAATCTGTTCAAGTGACAGGCTAAATAGTATTAATGCACATCAGGTAATCCGATCCCGCCTTTGGTTTTGGCATGTGTGAGACGTGAGTAGCTGATACGAGGGGTGCTATTTTTCCATATGAAAGCTATGCATGCTTTTTTGTATGATGAAAAAAGGATGGGGGAGGGTGAATAGGGATTGTCTGCATTAAGTAGAGTACATGGGGGAGGATTATCATTTTTACTAGGGCTGAGCGCCCAAACCAAGAGACGTTCAGGCTGGCCCAATCTTTCAGGTTCAGTTGAATCTTAGTTAATATGGGTACAAAGTTGTGGTGGTAGAGGTCAGACAGTCTCCTGGTTATGTGTCTACCCAGATATGGGATAGAGTTCAGTTTCCATCTGAATGGGAAGGATTCTTGGCAATGTAATACTTCTGAATGGGGAAGTGAAATATTCAGGGCATAGGATTTAGAAGAATTAATTTTGAGATTTGACAAGTCACCAAACTGCTTCATATCTTTTAGCAAGTTAGGTAAGGAAACTCGAGGTGCTTGGAGTGATAGAATAAATTCTCTATGTGGTGTGGTGATCCCCTTAATGTCGCCCTTAGCTTAATTATGAGAGGTTCTAGTGTCAGGACAAAAATAAGGGATGAAAAGGGACACCCCTGACATGTCCCATTACTCATGGTAAAGGCGTTCGACAGGTGGCCATTCACTTTCACCCTCGCTGAGGGGTTACAGTATAATGCATCTATGTAGGAGTACATGCAGGGCCGAAGGCCTATACCTTTCAGTACTTCCCGCATGTAGTCCCAGGCCACTCTGTCGAACACCTTCTCTGCATATAGGGAAAGAAGACATCCCTGAGTTTTTGAGGAGGTGAGCCAATGATGTAAATTTAAGGTACGTGTGGCATTGTCTCTTGCCTCCCTACCTGGAATGAAACCCACTTGGTCGGAAGATATGAGGCTGGGTATGAGAGGTAATAATCTGTTGGCTAGCATTTTGGCGTATAATTTAATGTCCACATTTAACAGTGAGATGGGCCTGTAGTTGGAGACTAGCGTTGAGTCTTTACTGTCCTTCAGGATGACCGCTATATGTGCCTCTAACAGTCTACCTGGGGAAGTCTGAGGGTGGGCAAGGGTATTGAACATTGTCAGCATTCTATGTGATAGGACATCTAGGAAGGATTTAAAGTATTGGAGGGGTAGGCCATCTGGTCCCGGGCTTTTCCCCACTTTCAGTTGGCTAACGACCGTGTTCAGCTCCTCCGCAGTAAGCGGACTGTCTTAGTCCTCAGCTTGCTGGCTGGTAATTGGTTTTGAGCAAAATTAGGTTATAAAGTCTTGTAATTGGGCAGTGCGGCAGTTCGAGGGATTAAGGTCAAGGTGGTCCTTCGGCAAGTTGTAAAGTTTGGAATAGAACGATTCAAATTGTTTGGCTATATCCTCATTTCTGGAGAGGAGACTACCTTGTTTGTCTCGTATGTAATGGATTGTGGATGAAGCCTTAGCAGCTTGAATCCTGCATGCCAAGAGTCTTCCACTTTTGTTGCCGTGTTCCTAGAGCACTTTTTCCCTGAGTATGTAGCATCTCCTTGCTTGTTTTCCTAATTCATCTAGCAGTGTGGATCGTGTGAGTATTAGTTCTTGGAGTGTGCCCTGTGAAGATGATTGTTTGTGGGAAGCTTCTAATCTACTGATGGTGTTGATCAGTGCTTTAATCTGTTCCTGGTGTGCTTTTTTGGCTTTTGTTGCTAGAGAGATAAGTTTCCCTCGTATAACACATTTGTGGGCTTCCCATACCATGTCGGGGGAGACGTCAGGAGTAGAATTTTCCGCAAAGTACAGTTGGATTTGGGATCGAATCTGTTGTAGTGTGACTGGGTCTTTCAGTAGGGAGGGGTTCAGGCTCCATGATTTAGTTGTGTATGTCGATTCGGGGAGAGTGAGGGTCACTGTAATGGGGTGATGATCTGATAGGAACATTGGTTCAATTGAGGCTTGTGTAAGGAGGGGAAGGTCTGTTTGCGTTAGGAAGAAGTAATCTATTCTGGAATATTTCAGATGTGGTGGTGAGTAAAAAGTGTAATCCCTATCATTTGGGAACATAGTACGCCAGATGTCATGGAGAGAAAGGCCCTGCAGTTGTAGTTTAATCTGACGGAGTACCCGGTATGGTAGCGCAGTTGTGCCTGTAGAGGTGTCAACTGTGGGGTTCAGTGGAGCATTGAAATCTCTGCCTAGCAGAACTATGCCCTCCTGAAATATGGACAGTAGGTCGCACACCTTCCTAAAAGAGGAGACTTGGTGTGCATTGGGGCAATATACATTGGCCATTGTAATAGGTTTGGATGCATAGGTACCTTTGAGGAAGAGATATCTACCTTCCGGGTCTATTAAAGAGTCATACTGTTGGAAATCAACGTGTTTAGAAATTAATATGGATGCTCCCTTAGTCCTGGAGTCAGGATTTGTAGAGTGTATTGCCAAACGATATGTGTGATTGGTTAGCTTAGGTATTGCATCTGATCAGAAATGCATTTGCTGAAGAAAGAGGAAATGAGCTCTGTGTTTAGTTAGAGCTGATAGCACCTGTGATCTTTTTTCTGGGAGGTTCAAACCTTTTTTACGTTAAGCGACACACATTTTAGAGTAAGTTTTTTTTTTTTTCTGTCTGCATGTTGTATTGTGAGAGATGGTAGGACCGTAGTGTCTAAAAGGTCATGGGTTTGACTCCGTAGTCTCTGGGGGGTTCAGTTGCGTTTAATTTGAATGGGTGGTTTGGAGCGAGAGTGGTCCCAAGAGGAAAAGAGAAAAACAAGAAGAGAAGAGAAAAAAACAAAAGGGTGGGGGGGGGGGGGGGGAATAAGAGAGAGGAGAATAGAAAGGGGGGTTAAAGAAGTATAGGAGAAAGAGAATGGTAAGGAATGAAGCTGACTGGGGGTTTGTGATAAGGGAGTGAGGAGAGTTGCTTAAAAGGGGTACACAAAAGTTGTGCACTGAAAATTACCGGAGGTGGGTATAGGTACTCTATTCCACCTGTTAGGAGGTGATCCGGAGTGTCAGCCAGTGCCCGGTGGGACTGCTGTGTGGGGACAGAGGTTTGAAAGGGAGCCAAACGGCACTGCACGGAGGAGGACTAGAGGGCTATACAGGTAGGAAATGGGACAATATAAAAGTGCGTTCAGGATTTTTGGGTTATCCTGTGACTCTAAAAAAATTAACATAATATAAACAAACTGATACAACAAATAACAACTTGTAAAGCATCTATAAAAACAGCCCTATGGCTCTGCGCCCACCCTTTGTTGAGCGAGTTCCCTTGTGGGGGTTCTATTGGATGGGCTATTGAGTTTACTAAGAGTCCGCAGGTTAATGATCTGACTTCCAAAGACGGTGCTCAGGGCCAGCAGGCCACAGCCCAGGCCCAAAAACAAGCTTCAGGGAGCCCGTCAAGGTATAACAGGTATCAGTCATGGTTTATGTGAAGAGGTAGGATAAGATACACCTCCCCTAATCCTCTATAAGGTGTACCTCTAACATGATCTGGTGTATTCGTTTTCCTTCATAGTATGTGTACCAAAGTTACGTCATTTGTTTATGAATCATGGGTACCCAGGAGTGGGTTGGTCCATAAAGGATATAGTCTATCCAGCAGGGATCGAATCGCAAGGTATAGGGAATATGGAGATGGGGGAGGCAGAGATACTACTATCTTGTAAATTTATGAGAATATCATATTTGCAAATACGAAAAGGGTTTGACCATTTGGAGATCTGCTGGTCGATGTCAAACGATCAGTTACTGTCTTAAGTGGATCAGGTCAACTAGTGCATGAATTGTTTTAATCCACGTCCCAGTCCCCCATCCCCCCCCCCCCCCTTTTGAAGGAGCCGTATCGAACCCCAGTCCATAACAGGGGGATTTATGAGTGATTAGTTCAATTGCAATTGTGAGGGTGATCTCAACCCATGCCGGGAAGCCTGCTGTATCTAAACACCTGGTGGAAAGGTGCTTGATAGTTAGACAGAAAGTCGCTGGACTTAGTCAGCAGTGAAAGGCTAAAGATGGGGGAACTAGTATTTTCGCTAGGCTTCTGGTCGTCCCCCAAAACACTATTTTCAGTATTGTTCAATTAAATCATATAAAATGCAGAAGGTATAGATACACGTTAGTTGGGTAGAAGGTGAGCTCCCCAAGAAAAAGATAATAAAAAAAGGGGGGGTCTCTTTCTGGGAATGTCTTTCTCCCATTTTCTGATCTTTAAATCTGATGAAGAGTAGTTTGAAGGACATAAAGCATATATGGTGCCTTGTAGATAGTAGGTGCTAGGGAGGGCCAATATCCCAATCAATGGTGATGGTTACCTGGAGCTTTGGCGTGGAGATAGGTGTCCATTATAGCTGCGGGCGAGATAATGTACCTCAACAGGCCCCACCGACTTCATGTGCAAACAGGTTTCTCACAGATCTCGGAGAGGTTGGTGGATTCGGGCCTTTGGAGGAAGTCAAACAAACAGGAAGAAGAAAAAATAAATAAAAAAAAATAAACAGGAGGCAAGCAAGTTTTTCCTCCGGAAAAGAAAAAGAAATGGCATCAGTTAACAGTACTTACGAACATCCCAGTGTAACAGGAGACAGAGGTGGTTATACATTCTGTTGGTCCCGTTGGGAGATCGCAGCCAGCCCTGGGCTGCGCATAGGTAGATCCCGGCATGAGGGACGATTAGCTGGCGATGTTGGGTCCAGTCTGCGACATCTGGAACGTTGCCTTTGAGATTTCGGTGTTATGCTGTTTGAAACTTCCATGGTTCCGATGGGAAGTAAAAGGAGTACCACTCAGGGATATCCACTCGTGGGATGTCAAGCTGGTCGCAAAAAGCAGGCAAATCTTCCAGTGTTCGGAGTAGTGCAGTGCGACCTCTTGTGGAGGCAGAGAGGCAGAATGGAAACTTCCATCTGTATTGGATATTTCGTGCATGCAGAGCTTTCAATAGGGGGCGCAGTGTACGTCTGTTTTGTAGTGTTATTTGAGAAAGATCCTGAAATAATTTAATGTCTGTGCCATTAAATAGAATGTGGCCTCTTTCTTGTGCCTTCCTAAGGATTTCTTCTTTAAGGGGGAAATTTACAATGCAGCAAACAATATCCCTTGGGGGATCAGGTTCACGGGGAGGGGGTCTCAGCGCTCAGTGCAGTCTCTCCATTTCTATGGGGGAATCTGCTCGGCGGCCTAGTAAATCATTGAAAATGGAGCAGCCTGTGGTAATGCAGGTGAATCTATGCTTTCAGGGACCCTCCTCACCCTTATATTGTGTCTGTGGCCCCTATTGTCGAGATCTTCCACCTGCCGGTGGAGTTCAAACATGTGTGGTAGCTGGGAATCATATGCCCCTTGCACTTGCCTGATAGCTTCAGCTTCAGCGTGTGCTTGTGAAGTCTGCTCCACTTCCACGATACGGTTAGTGATGCTGTGTATGTCTGCCTTTAGATCTGTTATGGCTGCGGTGAGAGTGTGTTTGATATCAATGGTAACCTTTTGCAGGTCCAGCAGACTAAAGAGGTGGTCCGGACCTTCATCCCCATCCATTGGCGTGTCAGCGTAGCTTCTACGCGAGCCCGGTGATGAGGCCTGTGATGCGGCCTGTGATGCCTTGTGGTTATTTGCCTGCTGAGTGCGGAACAGCTCTGGGATGTTTTTACTCAGCTGTGTCCCGGAATATTTTAGTGTACCGGGAGCGGAGGTGCTCCTGTTAGGCTTTCCCATTGTCTAATGCTGCTGAAAGTAGCTGAAAATCCCAGGAGAAGGCAGAATTTGTCCTCTGTGTGCGGGAGCTCAGGTCTTAGGCAGCCATCCCGGGTCCCGTCCAAGCCACGCCCCCATGGTAATATGTTAATTCATAGACAACATGATAGTGTTGATAATGACATAATTCATAGCCAATCTATAGAAAATAAATACATTGGTACACGATAATGTGGTTATGCTAATTCATAGACAACATGATCATGTTAATGGTAATAGAATTAAAAAACATATTGAAGATATAAATATTAGAGATGAGATTAATATCACTTGTTGCCGAGTCTCAGTCACATGATTGTAAGGTGTAGCATAAGGCTAATGCCCCATACACACGATGAGATTATCGGACGAATGATCGTCCGTTTTTTATTGCATGCTAATCTCAGATCGAATCTGATGAGTTTACTAAAGTCACGAAAATTCCCGCACGACAGAAAAAAAATTCGGAAGTGATGTCATGTGTTGTAATGCATTTGTATTGCATTTTCGAACGATAGCTGTACTGATTAAACGAAAATCGTACGATCTGGCATTGTACGAAAAAATTTCCGTGCATGTCCGATAGAATAATATCGGATGAACTGTCCTAATCGGCTCTCGAAAGCTCTGTACTAACGACCCGATTATTATACGGTCGCTTCGAAAGCGGTATTTTCCGTACGATTTTCTGATGGTGTATACGGGGCATTAGGTTCTGTGCATTTCGTGGTAATTCCTACTCATCAGGAGCAGTTGCATGTATAATGGTTTATAATACAAAAAGAAAAGATTACAAAGTGAACAAATACTGGACACAGAGGAACTAGGAGCAAGAACAAGGGTATTGCTAAACACTCTTACCTGAAAGTAAAATAGATAGTTGAATAATCATATTAAAAGTTGAAGACGCTATGGGGGTACCAGCTATCCCATGGGAGCTGAGGCCGCAAAAAAACGCGGCCACACCTAGGCCCAGGACTGCAGCATGAGGAACATCAGTGATGGTGTGATTCCCTGTTGGTGATAGGATTTTGGTGCAAAATATATACCATATGCCATGAAAGTGCTGTGGAATTAAATAAAATAGGTGTATACGTGTGCTGGGGTCTATAATTGTTAGCCTCAGCAGAACTTATTTTACTACACAATCTCTTCACTGTACCTCCAGGCTCTTTTTAGCCTATACAAAGAGGGAAAGGTGGCACGCTACAAGCTATAGCTCTGGAAGAATCACTCACATTTGGCCACATCCATTTTAGCCACACTCACCTTTTGTCCACGTCCACACATGCACATTTTGTGTGCCACATCAGCATTGGCTGTCACGGGACTTGCTCCCATGGAATTGGTAATGGATAGGATTTTGGGCAAATCTGCTTTCGGCTGTACTGTACAAGTAGTCCATACCCTGCTTATAGTGACTTCTTTATCTTCTGTTCTAAGTCTACAAAAGTACCTATTATACAAGATTACACTGTGACTGTGCATGCTATACTGTACTGTACCATGTACTTGCTTGAATAAGATTGTTGGCAATAGGCTCTAAGGTTGTATTTGTGCTCTATAATTGCTTCAGTTTAAAAAACTGTATCCCTAAATAAAAAAATAAAAAAATAGCCTCATAGTGTAGTATTTAAGGATAGAATCTATTAAACTAAAAAAATGTACTCACATAATTAAAAAGCTGATATACATATCACAGCTATCAATGGCTGGATAAGAAAAAACACTCCACGGTGTTCTGCATGATGATGTCGCATGTCACAAAATCTACGTGCAATGCAGCAAGTTCATGTCTTCAGCCTAAATGCAGGTATTTTAATAATACAAAGGGAAGACTCAAGGAATCACTTGAAGTTAAACTCTAGAGTGTATAAAATGAAACTAATATGAGTTTTTATTAAGAAATCACATATGGAGAAATTCCGCCATCACAACATAGATGTACATGTCGTCGAGAAATAAGTACAGAAAGTTTGGAGACATTGCAACTATCGTTACAATATACATCTGTACAAAATCATAAATGGTAGAGAAAGTCAGCAAGTCATGTCATTCTTATCAGGTAATTTGTTTAAAATTTTAAAAAGTGGCAAAATCCTCTCCGTGTTTATTTTTGTTTTTTGAAAGCATTAGAGTAATAGAAGGTGGAATAGTGAGGGAAAAGAAGGGGAAGAGGGAAGGAGGCGGGGAGTGGACGACACCACTCTAGGCTACAGTAGTTGTATGTCCCTAGTAGGGGATGTCCCTTCCTCAGAGTAAATGAAAGTATTCCAAAGACTCCAGGACTTTGTGTATTTCTCTTGCTTGTGTTGCGCGGTAAGGATCAGGTCTTCCATTTTGTTTGTTCTACTTTTCTGAGCTAGCACCCAACAGACGGGCACTGCTGCTTCCAGTAAAGGGGTATACACACCTTGGCTGTGTTTAATAAGTGACATAGCAATGATTTTATTTGTAGGATTTGACTGGGATATTTGATAGGTGTAGGAAGAAGAAAGAAGCGCCCTCTGGTATTTCGTATTCTGTGAATGTTTGTGTAATATGGCGAAGTTCTGTCCAGAGATTCGTCAATATTGGGCAGGACCAGAAAACATGTAACAATGAACCTTCGTCTTCTCCGAACTGCCAACAGTGGTCCGAGGAAGGCAGGAAGCATTTGTGTAGCCTGGTGGGTGTGATTTACCATCTGGAGAAGATTTTAAAATTTGTTTCCTGCATTTTGGTGTATAAGGAGAATTTGATGGCAAAGTTTCAGATACCTTGTTTCTGTGTTTCTGAGAACTTCCGGTTGAGGTCAGTCTCCCATCTTTCCAAGCACCATAGGCTTGGTTGCTTGGGGGGAGAATTTAAGAGTACATTTGTGAGAGAGTCGGACCGGTGCCCGAGCAGTATTCCTCAAACGTCGTCAGTGGGCGGGAGAAGGCTCGTGGGTCAGGGATGGAGTGTAGGAAGTGGTATAATTGTGCCGCCTTCCAAAAGGGAAGGTGGTAGTTACCAGACGTGTCAGTCAATCCTGCAAGGGATGTCCAGCGACCAGACATCACAAACTTGGAGCCTTGTTCCCTTCCCAGGTCCCTCAAACTTGAGTATTCCGCCTGGTGCCCACCCGGTGTGAAGTTTGGGTGTCGGAGAATCAGAAAAAGTGGTGAAGTCTCTGACGTCAACAGTGTTTGTGTGGCTACATGAGAATTGTGTCTTAACGTAGTCCCGATCAACGGGTGGGATTTCAATCTCAGGGGCAAAGAGTTGTAAGACTAAAGTGCACTTTTTTTTTAGTGGGATAGTGGTTTGAGATTGTTCTATTTGTGTCCAAATCTTATGTATTCCATTTCGTCTCCAGTCTAAGACTTTGCCTAAGTGAGTACCCTGGTAGTATCGTCGGATGTCTGGTACCGCTAGGCCTCCATTCTGTTTGGGTAGTGACATTTGGATGCTGTTTAATCTAGTTTTCTTTTTAGCCCAGATGAAGGCGGTGAAGAGGGCTTGTACTTGTTTGAGGAAAGATGTAGGAATCTGAATGGGGAGTGTTTGGAACAGGTAGATGAATTTGGGAAGGATACACATTTTTATCAGGTTACATCTGCCGAACCCATATTGTAATCCTTTGTGCCAGGTGTCTAGCAAGGATCAGGTCTTTGTCAGTAGTGGTAGGAAGTTAAGAGCAAATGTGCATGATATGTCCGATGGGATAAGCGTCCCTAAGTATTTGAGGGCCCAATTCATCCATTTAAAGTGGACGCTCGACTGGATGGTTGAGATGGAGTGGGGAGGGACCGCTACACCCATAGCCTCTGATTTAGTGAAGTTTATTTTTAGATTTGAGGTGGCTCCATATATGTCAAATTCCTTCATTAGGTTCGGTAGGGAAGCCGTTGGATTCGTCAAGGAAAAAAGTAGATTGTCTGCATATGCAGAGACTTTACACTGGGAGTCTCCAACTAGGAGTCCTTATATGTTGAGGTTCAATCTTATTTTACATAAAAATGGTTCCAGGTAGAGGGCAAAAAGCAGGGGGGATAGTGGGCATCCCTGTCTCTTGCCGTTTCCAATAGAGAAAGGAACGGATAACAGTCAGTCCATTCACTTTCACCTGAGCTCCAGGGTCACAATCTTGGGTGTCATTTTCCTGAAAATTCAAGGTTAACTCTTTCAGAACATCTGTCAGGACTTCTGGAGTCTGAAGAAGACTCTGATTGAGTCACCAGAATATGGGTCTAGTTGAGTTTCCCCCTGTGCAGGGTGTGTAAGGGAGATGGGAGCGTGGTCCGACCAGGTAATATGGCCGATCGAGGAGTCGGATACAGCATGTAATTGGTTATGGAGAATCAAAGTCTATCCTGGTTTATAATTTGTGCGGCGTGGAATAGAATGTATAGTCGCACTCCTCTGAGTGTTACAGATGCCATATATCTATCAGTTGGGCCTTGTATAGGGAGTTAGCGACCGTTTTCCTCTGAGATGGAGGTATCACAGAGTACCCAGACGAAGTATCCGATGATTGAGCAAAGTGATGTTAAAGTCCCCTCCAAGAATTAATTGGCCCTTTGTGAATTCTGTCAATTTGTCTAAGGTTTGTGAGATGAATTTGGCTTGTTGGTCATTCGGGGCATATAGCCTCGCTAGAGTAAGTTGTGTTTTACCCACGAGACCTTTCAGAAATACGAAACGTCCCCCTGGGTCTATCATTTATGCCTGACATTTCCATGGTATTTGGCTGGACAGCAATATAGTGACACCTTTGGATTTAGCTGTAGGGTTAGTGGAGTGGTATTTCAGAGGGAAGAATCTGCTCTTAAGTATAGGTGGTTGTCATGTTTAAAGTGGGTCTCCTGAATAAAGGCGACATCTGCGTAAGCCTTCTTTAAGTTGTTTAAGAGCATGCGTCTCTTTTCAGGGATGCTCAGGCCTCTAGCTTTTAGAGACACTATTTTTATGGATTCCATCACCCTGTCTGTAGAGGGGAATTAAAGATAGTGTTTTGGGAGATTAAAGAGGTGGAGCAAAAGGGGGGGGGGGGGAGCAGGGGGATAAATGGTGGAGGGATTAGGGTAAGAGTAGAAGAGATAAGGTGATACTAAACTGAGGTACACCACACAGGGGTAGAAAAACCTACTAAAGTGGGTAGGTTTAGTTAACTAAAGAATAAGGCACTAAAGTGCTGGGACACTCACCAGAACAAAAGCTGGTATTCGAGCGTCGGCCTATGTGAGGGAATAGAAAGGAACAGCCAGCAAGAATCTCATCGGCCACCCCAGCTCTGGTATAGAATATAATAACATATATTAACGACTTTTAACATTAACATGCATGCATATGCTAAATTTGAAATCAGACAAAAAGTACTATAAACAGTTAAACAACTGCATTACACAGTGTGTTCTGGGGTAAACAGATATCAAACTTCTGAATTTGGCTGACCCCTCATCCCAGCTCCTGGCCCCATGTGGGACCATGTGTTGATTTTGCCTCACACATGGGGCCTGAGCATGTGATATTGTCTCCCCCCCTAGATAGAGGTTGATAGTGAGGACAACAGAGGTCCCCTTTAAAAAGGGGGGTCCGTTTTCCCCCCTAGGTTCTCCCCCGTCTTGTAACCTTGGTGATTGGTAATTTATCTCCCTTTCTTCTCCTTAGTAGCAGCTCTAGTCTATCACCTGCGATCTGTGAGCTGGGGCAAGGTTATCTCTAGCAACAGTGCCCATATCCTGGGGACAGTGGAACCCTAACCCACTGAGGGTACCACTATGTAACGTCCCCTGACTCTCAAGGGGTTGTGGGTTTCCCTATTCTGTCCTATATGCTTTGTATATGACCCCCAGAGTTACCTGCATAAACATTGTGAGCAAACAAGAATGAGCACAACTTATTTTACCCTCTCTCCCACCCATCTTAGCCAATGGTGACGTACAAAAATACTTCTCTGGTTGCACAAAACCTTTGATACAACAGTAAGAGGAGACGTAGCATCCCCTGTAGAGAGTGAGTGGCTGGGGGATATCAACCTTTGAGCTTCTCTCCGGTCCGTGGTGAGGGGGGGAAGGAGGACTGTACAAAGTCTTCGCTCCTGAGTCTCAATGTCATCTGGACGTGTTGAGTCTGAGGGCCATTCTACCCCAAAATTTAGGGTTCAGGTGTGACAGTGACAAGATATTGATGTGCGCCTTTCTGATGTCTGTGGGCGTAATGGTTTAGCTCAGCGGGCGCTGCAGATATCAGGAAACGCTCCAGGTGCATTTCGTGTGAGCATAGGGAAGGCAGGGATACATGATGTGACAAGGGGTGATGAGGCTTATGCAGGGGAGGGTTGCCGCTAATGTCAGTAGCGTGGTGGGGGGCAGCACCTTCAGTGAACAACAAAACTGGGAGTGGTGAAGGGACCCCAACAATCTGTGCAATGTGGTATGGTAGTATCTGATTAATTAAGACTCACATGACTCTTCCACTGAAGATGGCGCCCGCAATCTCCTGCTGGGCCTCTGCTGGCAGGGAAATTGGCCACTCCAGTGCTTGGGCGGTTGAACTGGCGGGGGAGAATGACCAGCCAGTCTGGAACTCTCCCCGGCTCTGTTTCCAGGAAGGCGAAGAGGGCTGGCAGGTCTGTCCGAGCATGCAGAATGAAGGAGGATGATGTCTTGCAGAATGCGACTGCCAGGGGGTATCCTCAGTGGTAAGTGCAGCCTTTCCTTCTGGCTAGATCAAGTAATGACCTCAGCAGGGCTCTCCGTTGCAGTGTAGCTCTGGATATGTCCAGCAATATATTTATTGTAGCTCCATCAAAACTGACATCTCCATGTTCCTATGCCTTGCGTAGGATTAACTCCTTGTGAGTGACAGCTCTAGGGAGGGTGGTGGTTTGCCTAGTAGTTTCCGGATGATGGCAACCACTGTCACACCAGATCCTCCACGCCCATAGCCACAGATTATTGCGGCAGCTACGGTCCTCCATGTCCTTTAAATAGAGCAGTAAGTCTATAGCTGTGGTTGCCTGTGTTGCTTGGGCAAGCTCTAGGGCCGTCACCCGGTGCTCAAGACAGGAGACAGAGGCTTCCCCGGTCGCCACCCTCTCGGTAATTGTCTACTTCTTACCTCCTGCATGTCCTACAGTGGCCCCGACCCATGGGTTTACATCCTCTGCAGCATTTCCTGGGCTTTGCCAACTATTATGGGAAGTTTATTCATAACTTCTCATCTCTGGTCAAGCCCCTGACTGATATGACCAGAAAGGACAGTAACCCACAGAGTTGGTCTCCGGAATCCGTTAAGGCCTTTGAGGGTCTCAAGGCTACCTTTGTTTCTGCTTCTGTGTTGGCACATCCGGATCCTACTTTACCTTTTATCCTTGAGGTTGATGCTTCTGAGACTGAACTTGGCACCCTTCTGTCTCAACGTCCTACCTCTGAGAGTACTTTGCATCCTTGTGGCTACTTTTTCAAGAAATTGTCCCTGCGGAGTGCAATTACGAGATTTGTGACAGAGAGCTGTTTTAGGGCTGAAAGAGTGGAGATCTCCTCGAAGGTAACACTGTGCCGGTTCTCATTCTTACTGACCATAAAAATCTCACATTCTTGTCTGAGGCTAAACGCCTCTCTCCCAGAAGGGCGCGATGGGCTCTTTCCTTGTCAAGTTTCAATTACATTGTCTCATTCTTACCTGGTACTAAGAATCTAAGGGTTGACGCCTTGTCACAACAGTTTTCCTCTGCTTTCAAGTTGAAGTTGGTTCCAGTTTTTGTGTGATTCCTCCTGATCGTATTCTGGCTACGGTTCGCACCATCCTCACATCTCCAAATTCTTGCTGCTCAGGTCCATGCTCCTCCTGAGAAACTTTGTGACCGCTGCTTTGTCCCAGAGAATCTCCGTACTGCCGTGCTCCAGATTTACCATTCTCCCAAAGCTACTGGCCACCCTGGGAAGAATCAACTCTTTGGGCCTTTTCCCAAGAATTCTGGTGGCCTAGGCCACGTGCTGATGTAACCTCCTTCGTAGCTGCCTATTGCGTGTGTGCTCAAAGTAAGACTCCACATCTTCCAGTGGGCCTTCTACAACCCATACCCAATGGAGAGAGGCCCTGGTCCCACCTGTCTATGGATTTCATTGTGGAGTTACCCAACTCCCAGGGCAACACAGTTTTCCTTATGGTGGTTGACCGGTTCTCAAAAATGTCTCATTGTATTCCACTTAAGAAGTTTCCCACTTCTAAGGAACTGGCTTCCATTTTTGCTCAGGAGATCATTTGCTTACATGGGCTACCCAAGGTGATTGTCTCAGACAGGAGTAGTTGGGAATTCAGTTTGCTTTTTTCTCTGCGTATCACCCGCAGTCTAATAGGGCTGCAGAACGAGCCAATCAGTCCTTGGAGCAATTCCTATGTTGCTCCATTTCTCACCATCATAACAATTGCTCAGACCTATTACCATGGGCAGAGTTTGCTCACAATAGTGCCTTGAATTCTGCTTCCCAATTTTCCCCATTTATAGTGAACTATGGTTTCCAACCTTCCATGTTGCCTGACTCATTTGTTCCGCAGAGTATTCCTGCATTAGAGGAACATCTCCGTGGTCTTCGTTCCACTTGGGCACAAGTCCAAGAGGCTTTGTGACATGCTAATGATAGGTACAGACTCCATGCTGACTGCATACACCTGCCCGCGCCTTCCTACCAGGTGGGGGACAGGGTCTGGCTGTTATCTCGCAACCTCCGACTTCGTGTTCCCTCAATGAAGTTCGCACCTCGGTTTATTGGGCCTTTCCGTATTTTTGGCAGGATTAACACAGTGGCTTACACATTAGCCCACCCTTCTAACATGCGTATTTCAAATGTATTTCATATCTCCTTATTAAAACCTTTGGTCTGCAGCCGCTTTACCACCTCTGTGCCACATCCTCACCCTGTACAGTTTGAGAACCATGAGAAGTATGACATACAATCCATTGTTGACTGCCGTAGGTTCCGTGAGTGCATACAGTATCTGGTGCATTGGAAAGGGTACAGTCTGGAGGAATGGTCTTGGGTCTCATCCTCAGACGTACTGTACATGCCCCTGTCCTCCTCTGTGATTTCCATAGACATTTTCCCCTCAAGCCCTGGAGGTACTCCGAGGGAGAGGGGTCATTGAGGAAGGGGGTACTGTCAGTACTGGTCTCAGCCCTTCCTTCGCTGAGCTGGCCACTCAGCTGCAAGCTAATTGCCAGCTCCTATCTCTCCACAGTTACTCAGCTGTTGCTGATATCCTGCTCGTCAGTCCTACCTACTTAAGCCGTACAGCCCAGAAGAGCTCTGCCTTCACCTTAGTCAACATCACAGAGAGGCTCTCCTGCATTCCTGTTAAAAGACTTGCTTGGCTGACATCCCTTCTGGCTCCACATCCTGCTTGCTGTTTTACTGCACTCATCTCCGGCTCCCTCACGTTTGGCTTGTCTAACTATCCATTCCGGTTCCTGAACTCTGGCTATGTTTTGACTACGTTTTTTCTATTTACTTTTATTATTAAACAAGTGTGATTTAACTGTACTTCTGTCTCGGTATGATTTCATGGTTTCAGGCAATGTGCCCCTGACTTTTATGGTGGAATTATTTTTTTTTGACTGTCAGAAGATAAAAAGTGCAGTCTGCAAGTTTGCAATCTAGAGCTCTTTATTTAATTTGAAAATGTCTGTCATGATTTAAGGTGTGTCCTTTGGGATTGAAGTACACTATATTACTACAAATATTGTAATGCCTGCCTTTACACATTCATAAACTTTTAATGGCATCCTAGTCTTAGTCAGTCAATACTGGGTTGGCCCACCCTTTGCTGCTATAACAGCTTCAACTCTTCTGGGAAGGCTGTCCACAAGGTTTAGGAGTGTGTCTTTGGGAATGTTTGACCATTCTTCCAGAAGCGCATTTGTGAGGTCAGGCACTGATGTGGATGAAAAGGCTTGGCTCGCAGTCTCCACTCAAATTCATACCAAAGGTGTTCTATTAGGTTGAGGTCAGAACTCTCTGCAGGCCAGTCGAGTTCCTCCACCCTAAACTCACTCATCTATGTCTTTTGGACCTTGCTTTGTGCACTGGTCCAAATCATTTGGTGGAGAAGGATTATGGGTGGGGGTGGTTTTCAAGGGGTTGGGCTTGGCCCCTTAGTTCCAGTGAAGGGAACTCTTAGCCCTTGTACACACGGTCGGAAATTCCGATCATCAAATCCATTGGATAATTTCTGATGGACTTAGTCCGGAAGTGGTGTTGCATACACACGGTCGGACAAAGTTGTCGGAATTTCCGGTCAACAAGAACGCGGTGACGTGAACCGCGTAAGACGGGATTAGAAAAGGGAAGTTCAGAACCATGTGTGGCACCCTTTGGGCTCTTTCTGCTGATCTCGTGTTCATTGCGTGTTAGTAGAATTTTGGTTAGAGACGATTTGCGCTTTTCAGATTTGTGCTTCAGATCTTTATTGCTCTTCAGTTTGTGCTTGTCAGTGCGTATCTGCTTAGCAGTGCGTTTAGTCAGTTCGCATTTGTTGGTCATTGCGGACTATATCTTGGTATAGTACACTTTGATTTTCAGTGCTTATTGTCCGCTAGTTTCTGGTTTTCAGTTAATTCTTTCAGGCCTTGTTGTTTATCGGTGCTTTCTGTTGTCCGTTTTGACCAGCCGGCCGTTTTGAAGCCATGTTTCGTGTACGTACTCGTTGTAGAGTTTGTGCTGTGCAGGGGCTTGGTGTTGGGTTTTTAGCTTTGACACAAGCCCAGTCCATGAACAGGGCCAGGAGGAGTTCATGGAGCAAGAATTGGTTGCTCCAGCGTGACCAATTCTCACACATGCCTTTGCTTCGTGAGATCCCGGAGAATAATCCTGATGATTTCAGGAATTATATCCGGATGACGGACCCCGTTTTTCACCGTCTGCTGACTTTGCTGTCCCCTTATATCAGCAGGCAGGATACCTGCATGCAGCAAGCCATCACTCCGGAGCAGAGGCTCATCACCATGTTTCGGTACTTGGCGACAGGGAGAAGTCTTCAGGACCTGAAGTTCTCGACAAGCATCTTCCCCCAGGCTCTGGGAATCATTATTCCAGAGACCTGTTCTGCCATCATACAGGTCCTGCAGAAGGACTATATTAAGGTTTTTTCCCTTAACATCACATTCTATGTATTTAATGTTTGCTAATGTATTGTATCTCTTTCCTCATTCCCTAATTACCATGATTGCAATATGCTGTAATTGATATGCTGTGCCCCTTTGTCCTCATGCATGCTGGAAGCTTTTAAAGTTCCTTTTTTGTCCTTCATGCATATTTGCCTTCACTAACTTCCCCAGCATGCTCTTCTGGGCCCATAAACCTATAGTCTAGTCACTTAGCATTGTATTTTGTCAGCTCCAAAGTATTGCTTTCCCCTAAACACCCCCTAAAATATATACAGATGTTATGTGTGTGCTTAAATTCATGCAGAGTGCTAGAGGTTTTTCTTTTTGGTGGGCAAAACTCATTAGCAACCCCCCTCCCCCCAACTGTTAGGTCAGCTGATAGCAATCCTCTATCAGCTGACTTTGTCAAACCCAATACACACTATACCTACCTCTTTTGTGGTCAGATTTATGGAGGAATTCACCAAAGCATGTAGAGCAAGGGCCTGCCTTAATACTTTCAAATGCTACTGTTTAAAGTTTTTTTTTTTTTCTCTTATTATTATCTTGATAGGTAATAGCAGAATTTAAAAATGTGCTTCCATTTGTTCCTTTTTTTTTTATTATGACACTTCTTACCTGTCTGGTGGGCTGCCAAAGTAAGGAGGGGCTGGCCAAAGTATTACACATTATTTATGCATTCAGCTCTCAATGAAGTGGAGAGGGTTACCTGTCCAAAACATCCCCCCTATTTTTTTGCAATGGGCCATCAGATGGGTGGGGTGAGGAATCTGATAAGGGGACCTTATACTTTTGGCTTTAAATACTAATTTCCAAAAATTTTATACTGATCTTGGACAAAAATGTTTCTGTCTAATCTGCTTGCAATGTTAAAGTGCAAAATGACAATTTTTTTTCTTGTTTGACTCCACAGTTTCCTTCAACGCCACAGGAATGGCAGACTGTGGCCTCCCACTTTGCCAGCTGTTGGGACTTTCCCAATTGTGGAGGTGCAATTTATGGGAAACACGTCCGCATCGTCCCACCCCTCAACTCGAGGTCCTACTATTATAATTACAAGGGGTATAATAGTATCGTGATGTTGGCTGTGGCATCAGCGACATATGACTTCCTGTATGTGGACGTGGGGAAAAATGGCCGGATGTCAGATGGTAGAGTGTTCATGCAGACGGAGTTCTCCTGGCGTCTTCAGAGTGGCAGTGTGGGCTTGCCACCTCCAGAGGAGAATGTGGACGGACTCCCCTTCGTTTTCGCCGTGGATGAGGCGTTTGCTCTGGCAAACCATCTGATGCTGCCTTTCCTGATGTGGACACTCACCGCGGACCAGAGGGTCTTTCATTTCTGGCTGGCTAGAGCCAGAAGAGTAGTGGAGAACACTTTCGGGATAATAGCCAGCCAGTTCTGCCTATTTTTGACTCCAATCCACATGGCGGAATATAAACTAAATCATATTGTGCTTTCGTGCTCCATTCTGCACAATTTAAAAAAAAAACACTCAGAAAACTATGTGGCCTTAGTTGGGCCTGATGCAGACTTACCTGAAAATGCCAACCAGATGGCCCTTGAAGCTGGCCGTCCTGGCTTGCCCCCCCCCCCCCAAGCGCCCGTGAGGTCAGAACAAGATATGTGGAGTACTTTGTGGGTAGGGGGGCCATTGATATGCCAGACAATGTCTGAGAGGCATTTTTTTAATACATTTTCTTTTAAACTCCAATAATCTTTATTTTCATTTACTGCTTGGCTTTGTTTTAGGTGTCTCCTAGTTTTTTTTGTGTTTGAGCGAGATGAGGTCATAGTGTCTTCTTCAGATAATCTTATTATGTTGTGGGTCTGCTGCGCACACACCTTGTTTTTGTCGTTAATGTATTGTGAGTCAAAAAGTGGGCAGTTTCCTCCTGATCCCATGCCTAATGTCAACATATGCTATCTCCCATCATGGGGTATCAATGTACATGTTTTGGGGGTGCAACCCCTTAATCTCAGCCACTTTAGTAGCAAGGAAGGGGTTGCACCCACAAAACGCGTACATTGATCCCCCATGATGGGAGATAGCACATGTTGACATACTGTGTGCATCTTCCAAATTTGGCTTTTTGAAGAATATAAAAGTGTTTTGAAAAAATTAAAATGGATGCTAGCAAGTTTTGGGTGTTTCAGATTCTCCCTAAAACATCAATGATGTTCTTCATTTGTTGCTGAACATCATTGATGTTTTTTCTGGATATTCTCTAAATCGCGGTTGCACTCCATTATCTCTCCAATGAGGATCTGGGCACTTTCACTGGTAAAATGCTTCTGGTGTTGGTATTTCCCCTTCTTTGGGAGGTGTGGGGTCCCTGGTGTCCTCAGATGTCCCGAGTCGTCTCTCCCCTATGAGAATGTAAAAAAGCAATACTTAGCACACAGATATTTGAGGGCAGAAATAGAAATATGAAACATTGCTTGGAAGTGTTGTACAATTGTGTTGTTTGGCCAAGTTCAAAGGTGAAAACATTATTTGTGACACTTTCTAAAGCTGGAATGCTTACCTGTTGTGTGACCAAATGTAGTCAAGTGCAACTTGCCAAAACATCATCTTTGGAGTGGGCTAACAAACGATGTTTATTACGAATGATTGAACCCATGAACATGAAAGTGGCCATTTTAAACTGTACAACATTAAATCAAAGCACATAGAGCAGTATGCAAGTAATAATAATAATATGAACACACAACTACTTACTTTTTTGAAGAACTCGCTTGATCCTTCTGTACTGATCATGCTCCCTCAGTTTCAGGTCTGACCAGCGTTTTTCTCAGTTGATCCTTGGATCGTCATACCCCAAAATTCTTCTAAAGACTCTTCACAACTTTAGTCATGATCTTGGCCTTTCTGACATTTGGGTTTGGGTAAGGTCCATACTTCCCATCATAGTCGTTCCTCTTCAAAATGTCCACCATCTCCAACATCTCTCCAAAATACATATTTGAGGCCTTAAATCTTCTCCTCCGGGATCGGGACGTTTCAGGCTCTGGGCTTTTCTCATCCTCCTCCTCGTTAGTGGAATTATCATGCCCCTGCTGTGTCTCCGCCATGTGCTCTCCCCACTGCGCCAAAAGAGAAGGAGCGGGGAATAGACTAGAAAGAACGTCAGGGGCAGGTGGAGTTTCACACATGAGCACTGTATATAAAACGCAACACACGTGTGTCGTACGTACGATCTGTGAGCAGGGAGAGGAGCTGACGCGCCGATCGTTCAATCGAAGGTACAATTTTAACTTGGTACATCACTAGCCTATACTGCTTCTAGATTGAGGCCTATATTGGGACAAGATTAGGAGATTTTAGCCTGACATTAGGATTTGTCTTGTGTTGTGTCTTGCAGAGAATATGGATGGGTTTAAAGACCACAGCTTCCTCCCCCTGTTCATCGAAAAGTACAGGGAGTTGCCGTGTCTGTGGCAAGCTACACATCCCCACTACAGCAACAAATTAAAGAGGCAGGTAGTGATGGAGAAACTGCTGGAGTTTGTGAAGCTGGTGATCCCCAGGGCAGACACCACCTATTTAAAAAATAAAATTGGTGGCCTGAGGAGTACATATCTGAGGGAGTGCAAGAAGGTGCTAAAGTCCATGAAAACTGGAGCAGCAACAAATTAAGTTTATGTCCCCAGGCTGTGGTACTATGAGAGGCTGCATTTTCTGGCCAGGCTGACCAGGCTGAGGTCAGGGAATCCCTCTCTACTCTTCCTTCCACGCTTCCTTCCACGCTTCCTTCTACGCTTCATTCCACCCCTGCTGAGACTTCCAACACCCAACCTGGGCTTTCCAGACAGGAAGAACTGGAGGAGCCCAGCTTGAGCCAGGTATAGTATTGTTCTACATATTTTTGGAGTAAAAATGAATGATGTTAACTTGATTTTTGCTCACTGCTGATTTTAGAAAGTGTTTCACATATCAATAGACAGTAGTGGCCAAAATATTTGGGCCAAGAATGAAAAATGCTGGGCTCAGAATGATAGTCTTTTCTATTTGTTAACAATTTGCAACAGTCAAGAGCTGAAAATTTGTTTGTGTTTGATCCAAAAACTAAAACTATGTCCCTTTTTCATACACAGGAAGACCTCAGCCAGGAGGAGGGTGTGGAATGCGACAGCCAGGAAGTGGCTGTGGAATGTGGCAGCCAGGAGGAGGCAGGGGTAAGTGGCAGCCAAGAGATGGGCAGGCCTAGGAGCCTGACTCAATCACAAGTCCCTTCCCTCCGCCTTCCATCCAAAAGGGCCAGAAAGGGGGGGAATGTGGAGGAGTCGGCTCTCAAGCTAATTGGGGAGGCTTCAGCGGCCCTCAAAGCCACCCACACATATCAAGAGGCCTTTGCCGCCTTGGCTGTGTGCAAACTGCAGCAAATGGAGGAGGGGCAACACCTCATTTGTGAGGAGCTAACACCTCATGTGTAAGGAGCTAATTATCCAAACACTGAATAAAGGGTTGAAGGGCCAAATCACACAAACAACACACTTGTGTGACTTGGACCATGCTTCTCCTCCTCCTTCTGCCACACCTCCAGCACCACAGCCACAGCCTGGAAGGAAGTGTGGAAGGAAGATCAGAGAGTGATGAGCTGGGTTCAGTCTGGTCTGACAGAAGATGCAGGCTCTTGTATGACCACAGCCTGGGGACATAGATGTCATCTGCTGCTGTTCCGGGTTTCTTGGACTTCTGGACCAGACTGTTCTCCCTCAGATATGTACTCCCCAGGCCACCAATTTTTGCGTTTAAATAGCTGATGTGTGCCCTGGGGGCCAAAGGCTTTACTAATTTCCCCAGTTTCTCCAGCGCTGCCTCCCTCTTTATTTGTTGATGACACCTAAATAAAGTTTTTTTTTGGTTCAAGAAATACAGGCATACCCCACTTTTAAGTACACAATGGGGTTTATTTACTAAAGATGAAAAGTACAAAATCAGGCTCACTTCTGCATAGAAACCAATGAGCTTCCAGGTTTTATTACCAAAGCTTAATTGAACAAGCTGGGTTTAGAAGCTCATTGGTTTCTATGCAGAAGTGAGCCTGATTTTGAACTTTTCATCTTTAGTAAATAAACCCCATTGTGTACTTAAAAGTGGGGTATGCCTGTACTTGCCTATGTGTTTTACTTCAAAAAGCACAGTTTATTTGTGAGTAGGCAGGTACATTTCAAAAATACAAAGTCAAATTAAAACAAGGGGCACCAACACCAAACAACCTCCTAGAGATTAAAAAAGAAAACAATAGAAGTCTTTGCCAAAATCCTTGCCAATAGATTGCAACCATTGCTGCCCAGGATAATACACTTAGACCAGGTCAGCTTTGTGAGTGGCCGGGAGGCTAGGGACAATACTCTAAAGACCCTCCTTCTGACTAATTATGCCCGGTCCCATAATATTCCACTATGCCTCTTAACAGTTGATGCGGAGAAGGCATTTGACCGGGTAGACTGGCAGTTCCTCCGCTTATCTCTGCAACAAATAGGCTTGGGAACTAATATGGTAGCGAGAATAATGTCCCTATACTCCTCTCCGTATGCTAGGATTAGACTGAATGGTTCATTATCTCCAGCCTTTTCTATCTCCAACGGGACATGTCAGGGGTGCCCATTGTCCCCCCTCCTCTATGTCCTAACTATGGAACACTTGGCTATTGCTCTACGCAACAATCCTTCTATCCAAGGCATAACAGTCGGGCCCACTCATACTAAACTCGCCCTATTCGCAGATGATCTGCTCCTGTACGTGACTCACCCATGCACATCCTTACCCTCAGCACTGCAGGAATTCCAAAAATTCGGAGCGGTTAGCAACTTCAAAGTTAATTATAGTAAATCAGAAATCCTTAACATATCCATGCCTAAGTCGGACATACGAAGACTCTCGACTACTTTCTCCTTCAAAACTGGTTCCTCTTCCATTAGGTATCTCGGAATTCAAATACCGGCGGACGCATCCCAGCTCTTTGCTCAGAATTTTGCCCCCCTACTCCTTAGGGCCCAGGCAGATCTAGCTACATATACGTCCAAACGGCTCTCATGGCTAGGTAGAGTGCATGCCTTGAAAATGGACGTTCTTCCTCGTTTCCTATATTTGTTTCAAACCGTTCCTATCCACATACCTAATTTGTACTTTAAGAAATTACACCAGCTGTTCTCCAAATTTATTTGGAATGCTGCCCGCCCCAGAATAAGGTATGAAACATTATCTTGTCCAAGGGCTTGGGGGGGGCGGAGCCCCGGACGCCTCCCTGTACTATAAAGCAGCAGTGCTCACGCGCATACTAGATTGGTTCCACCACTCTTCCACCAAGCTTTGGGTTCAGTTGGAAAGTCATATGAACCCAATAGAACTCTCCGCCCTCCCATGGACCTTGCCCACCTTCCGGGGGGGTCGGGCCCCCTCAACGACCTTACTCGTCACACAATCCAGATTTGGGACCGTATGCTGACCAAAAGGGGCTTATCAAAATACATGGGGCCTATGACTCCCTTCTTTGGGACCCCGGCCTTTCCTCCAGCTATGGGTGTATCAAAATTCGGACCATGGCAAAGAGAAGACCATAGGAGACTTGCCCAAGCCCTTCGGGCAGATCCCACTTTAAGGACAGATACCCCTACCAGTCTAACCTCCCGAAATCCCATGCAGTGGATGCAGAGACAACAGACTATCTCCTACATCCGGACTTTCCCTTCCATTCCAGATATCCTTGCTGAACCGACAGGGTTTGAGGAACTGATTTTGCAGGCAGAACCTCCAACACATGTGGTATCTCAACTCTACTCCCTCTTGCTTAATATCTCTTCCCCTGACCTCCCTCCGTTTACGGTGGCCTGGGAGACAGAACTACAACACCCTATCTCTCCTATTGACTGGAAAAAATGTTTTATCCTGATGCACAAAATATCCCTCGCCACTAAGACCCAGGAAAAGGGATTTAAACTGGTAACGAGATGGTACAGATGCCCATCGACTGTACACCATTTCAACCCGGAAGTACCAGATACCTGCTGGCGGTGTCTTAGCTCCTGGGGAACCATGCTCCATATATGGTGGGAATGCCCTCCGGTACAAAGGTATTGGCAACAGATATTCAAACTTTACTGCAAGCTGATGGCGACCTCTTTACACCCCTCACCTGAGGTGGCTCTCTTATCTATACTCCCTGGTACATTCAAATCCATCAAAAGAGATATTTTACGACACTTCCTGGTGGCGGCCAGGGTAGTGATTCCCCGTCATTGGAGATCGACGGTCATGCCTTCCCTGGGGGACTGGGCGACGGAGGTGGACCGCATAAGGGACCTGGAACGTCTGTTGGCTGAGGAATGTGGTAAAAATGAACAGTTTACTCTCACCTGGACATCATGGTCCATGTTCCGATACTCCTCTGAGTTTATCTCCTGGGCTGAACTTGGCCTGGACGACGTCGCCCTGGGACCATGATAGAGTGACCCTTGTCCCCTATCTCTATGCCCCCTCTTATATGCCCTTGATCCTTTTTCTTTTCTATATATTTCCATACACCCCTAGGAATCCATCCAGTTAATGTATCATGGCTTTGGCTTATTTATTGTTCCTGAATCGATGTAAGAACCCCACGTAATATTTTCCTACAGATTTTTATATAATTTCGTCTGTTGCTCTGCGCAGGGGTCAGCCTTGATCCCCCTAGCTGAACTGAAGATGAAGGGTTCTTTAGCTTATATGCTTTATTTATTTTATTCTATGTATATATTTATATATATATATATATATATATATATATATATATATTTTTTTTTTTTTTTTTTTACCCCCTTTTCCCCCAAACAAGGATTTTTATCATTAAAGGTTTCCTGGTAGGCTTTCTATACATGCTTTTAATCCTTTTATCTGTACCATGGACATGTTTTTGTTCAGGCACATACGATGCATATTGTTGGTGTATCTTGTTATTGTTTGTAATGTTTAACTTCTCTTTCTCAACCTTTCTCCTGAATAAAATTAAGATTGAATTAAAAAAAGAAAACAATAAAATAAAAAGATAATAATGGTGTTGTGGTTGACACACAAAACACAGCAAAAAAAATTACGAAGATGAGCAAATGTCATAAGAGGAGATCTTGATTAAAAAACCAACCACAAAATTTACAGAAAAAAAAATCAAAAATAATTGGGGAGATGTGACGAATTAAAATATTGTATACATGAAATGAGGAAAAAGAATAAATAAATAAGTTTGCGAGAAGTGTGTGTGAATATGAGCAGCAAAACAACTTCATTCTTGTTGCATTATAAAGAAAAAGAGAATGCGCTGCATTAAAGAATTTTTAACATTGCAGCGTGACGAATGTGCTATATCGATTACGAGCAGTAGTTTTACCTGACCGAGCGCTTCCATCTCAGAATTTATTCTGAGCATGCGTGCCACTTTGTCCATCGGACTAGGCTACACACGATCGGAATAGACGCGCATGGGATCATGTTGTCGGAAAATTTTATATGCAGCTCTCATACTTTGTTGGTCAGACATTCAGACGGAAAAAGTTAGATGGAGCCCACACGAGGTCGGATTATCCGACAACACGGTCCAATCGGATATTTTCCATTGGAATTTCCAACCGTGTGTACAAGGGCTTAAAGGGATTTTAAAGGTTTGTTTTTTATTTTCTAAATAGGTTCCTTTAAGCTAGTGCATTGTTGGTTCACTTACCTTTTCCTTCAATTTCCCTCCTAAATGTTTTTTTTTCTTTCTCTGAATTTCTCACTTCCTGTTCCTCCTCAGTAAGCTGTTCAGGCTGACTAAACACCACTCGGGTGATGGTGTGAAGTTTACTGAGTAGAAACAGGAAGTGAGAAATCCAGACAAAGAAAAAAAAAACATTTAGAAGGGAAATCGAAGGAAAAGTTAAGTGAACCAACAATGCACTAGCTTAACCACTTAAGCCCCGACCCCTTTTTGCGATTCGGCACTGTGTCGTTTTAACTGGCAATTGCGCGGTCTTGCGGCGTGGCTCCCAAACAAAATTGGTGTCCTTTTTTTCCCACAAATAGAGCTTTCTTTTGGTGGTATTTGATCACCTCTGCTTTTTTTATTTTTTGCGGTATAAAAAAAATAGAGCGACAATTTTGAAAAAAATTCAATATTTTTTACTTTTTGATATAATAAGAAAGCCCCAAAAATATATATAAAAAAACTATTTTTTTCCTTTAGTTTAGGCCGATACGTATTCTTCTACATATTTTTGGTTAAAAAAAGTGCAATTAGCGATTATTGATTGGTTTGTACAAAATAGGGGATAGTTTTATAGCATTTTTATTAATATTTTTTTTTTACTAGTAATGGCAGCGATCAGCGATTTTTATTGTGACTGCGACATTATGGCGGACACATTGGACATTTTTTACACATTTTTGGGACCATTGTCATTTATACAGCAATCAGTGCTATTTAATTGCACTGATTCCTGTGTAAATGACACTAGCAGTGAAGGAGTTAACCACTAGGGGGCAGTGTAGGTGTCATGTGTTTTTTATTGTAGGGGGCGTGGCCTGGCATGTGACGTCACTGACGATCGGTGACAGCCACAGTAGGAAGCACGGGGAGAGGTTTGTTTACACAGACCTCTCCTTGTTCTTCAGCTCTGTGACTTGATCGCAGGACACCAGCGGCGATCGGGTCCGCTGGTCCCGTAGCCACGGTCACTGAGCTCAGGAGCGGGTTGGGAGCGCGCTGCCGGCAGCGCGCTCCCGACCCACGGCTGGGCACTTAAAGAGCAACGTACAGGTACGTGCTTGTGCCTAGCTGTGCCATTCTGCCGACATACATCGGCGTGAGTCGGTCCTTAAGTCGTTAAAGGAACCTATTTAGAAAATAAATAACAAACCTTTACAACCCCTTTAAGGCATCAGCATACCAAGACATTTTAGACAATTTCATGCTCCCAACTTTGTGATAACGCCCTGTTCATGTTCCAACATGACTGCACACCAGTGCACAAAGTAAGGTCTATGGTTCCTATCAGGCACCCCTGGGCTGAAGCAGAATATCGCTGGGGTATTGTGAAGGAGACATCTGTGCTTCTAAAATTCCACAGAAAGTTGCCAGGATAATTCATGCCTACTGTGTCCTGCACAACATCTGCCAAGACCACCATGATTACTGACAGCTGATTGAAAACAGGGTGCCACAGGTGCACTTGTGCCTGTCCCATCAAGCCAGAGCAATGTGGCTGGATAGATGGTGAGGGATGAGCTGATTGCCAACTTCTTGCATCGTGTGTATTTCTTTGTGTTTTTCATGTTAGAAATTGACCTACTCACAAAGAAATACACTAGATTCAAGAAGTTGGCAATCAGATGTAGATGCTACTTTATTTCTTCAACTTGTGTCTTCATACAAACGTAATAGCTCTCTCTCTCCATATCAATCTCTCTTTTTCTCTGTTTAATGTATTATTTATTAGCTCTCTCTGCTATTGTTTAGATGTATTTTGCTGGCTGTGTTTTGCAATAGATTTGTTGGCATAAACAAAAATCTTTTCTGATAGCTAAAGCAATAAAGACGCTATTATGTGTAGTAGTAGTGGTAGGTAAAGGCAAATTCCTCAGACTTTATATAGGAGTGCAGAATTTTAGCAACCTAATATAGGTTAAGTGGATAAATATTATGAGATTCCAGGCTGATATGAAGCTGGGTGTTGTAATATTCTGTTGATATTTATGTCTTGCTATTTATTTATAGGCAATTTGGGGGAGTCATGGCATGTACCCTTGGAAGCCAGTTAGCACATTCATGAAGCAGGCAATACAGACATGGCTTCCTCCTGGAACCATAAGTAGTATTATATTAATGTCCTCTGTACGATTTGTTTAATGCCATTTTTGCACAATATATTTTATTTCTTTAAAGACTTGCATAAACATCCTGGTATGCCTGAACCATTGTTTGGGAGGAGAGTAGCAGCCTCACCATTCCAGTGAATGGACACTGGTAGACCAAAGCTCTTTAGACAGGAAAGTGATCCCCTATAAAACTCTCTGAGCTCCAGGTCCCTAGTCCTACAAACGGTTCTTAAATGAATCAAGTGAATGACTGATCAATTGACACAGGCTTTATATGCTTAGATAAATGGTACTCGGTCCTCGCAAAGAAGACTCAAGATCCTGCAAGGTTTTGCCTCTAATGTGGTCTCCAGATGCTGGACCCTGCGAAGTAGAATCCTGGGCACCACAGAGCTAAGGCATTCCTGCAGGGTGCTGTACATGTCCAAGGGAGTGCACCCTAAACATGAAAAGGGTACCCAGTCCTTGAAGGGTCCCCAAGTGACAGGAACCTGCTGTGAAGGGGGAAGATTTGGCTCTTAGTTTCTAAGCTTCCCTGCGCCTGGACGGGTAAGTAAAACCCCTTTATTTTAATATTGTGGGGTGTCCCAGTGATTGTAACAATCAGTCAAGCTAGCTAGAGGCATGACACCTGTGTGCAGTGACCATATGGGGGAGTTTTGGGCTAGCTGTGGTGTTTGCAAAGTGCCTTTTTTGCTTGTGTCTGGCTGTTTTTTACCTGTATGATGGTGCACGATGGTGCGCCATTTCGCCTTGGTTTACCATGGCACACGTGCATTCACAAGAGTGCAGCTGTATCCAACAATTGTTGTTTGGCGGCCATGGCACATGTGCATTCGCAAAAGCACCAATGGACTTAGCAGTTTGTTTGGCGGCCATGGCACATGTGGCTTCGCCGCATATACATAGTAACCTTTGTCTGGGTGCTCGAAGATTTGCGTCCCAAACAAATACAGCCACGCCTGTTCACCGGGACCACACACATACATGCTCACGCATGCACAGAACATTCCGACGCACAGCCAGCTTATTTAAGCTGTATATGTCAAGCATGCAGTGCTTCCAGAAAGCAGCTGTGGGACACAGAACAGACGCTGAACAGGCACTTGCAGCAGTTCATTTCTCCTTACCCGGGTCACATGAGTCGCTTGGCAGGTTAAGGTGCTTAGCAGGATTGTTGCATAGAGGGTTGGTGAGCCCTATTAAAGGGTCTCCCTTCTGAGGAATTTTACTACACCCAAGTACTCTCTTTTTGTGGCTAGTAAATGTCTTCAAAAAAAAGGAGTGGGACTACCACAACAGGGAAGGGCACACCTATGTCATCAGTAGTTTCTGATGAACCTAGTGGTATACCTAGCGTTGTATCCCCTGAAGCACCAGAGGCTTCCGGGCAATCTGAGCCACTGCGTTTATCTGGGATTTTTCTTACAGTCAACGCTGCTGCTTCACCTTTTATCACTAAGGATGAACTGTCCTCAGCCCTAGCCCGGTTAGAGCACAGGATTGCTGGCATGATTGCCTCCATCCCACATGGTGGCAAGAAGCGTGACAGATCCCGCTCCTTGGAGCCTCCTAGTTTGGGTTGAGAATGGGAAAGAGCTAAAAGCTCAGGATTCTGTGGGGGACTGGCGGATGAGCCTGCTTCCAATCAATCTGGTCAAAAAGATATCCAGTTGATGTCTGCCTCTCAGTCGCAAAGGCTTTTATCCTGACTCTGACCAAAATGGTTGGTTCTGCCTTTAAGTTGCCTTTTGCAGAGATGACTGAGCCCCCCTGGTCCTCTTGGGATCCCCGAGGCCTCTTCAGACCGCACAGGCTTTCCCTGCTGGAATAGGTGGTGTATGCTGATTGGGAACATTCTTACAGGATCTTGTTCCTCTTAAGAGATTTTCCCTTTTTATATCCCATGGATGAAAAGTTTATCAAAAAAGGGAGCATGCCAGCCGTAGATGCAGCAATCTCTTCTTTAAACAAGAACTTAACTTGTCCAGGTAGATAATGCACAGGGCTTGACAAGAAATTGGAGCCATTATTAAAGGCTTCTTTTTCTTTGTCCAGTTCAGCTATCAGTGGCGGCCCATCCATAGGGGGCGCATGGGCGCCACACCTCCTCCAGGCAGACACAAAATAAATAAATAATATAATACTGGCCCTTTAAAAAATACAAAAAAAGGTCCTTACGTGCACTATGTTCGGACACTGGACACAGTGCACTTATGGGAAGCGCTACGTCTACGCAATCACAAGATTGTATTGCAGACGTGGCACTTCATTTTTGGGCTTTTAGCCCGCCTTGCGATGCTTTCCGAATCGCAGAGTAGCTTCCGTCTGGCGCTTGTAGTATCTATTACTACAGCCAGGCAGTTTGATTGACATCTCAGTTTGATGTCACTTCCTGTTTCTTTTCTCCCATTGTGCCTGGGAGAAAAGAAACAGGAAGTATGAGAGGACACCACTGTTGTGGAAGAGGACACTGCAGGAAAGGAGAGGACAACACACAGCAAGGTAAGTAGTACCACTATGCTCCCCTGGAGACCGAGGGGGGTTCGATGTGACACAGGAGGCTGTATTTGGGGGAAACAGGAGGCTGCATTTGGTGTGACACAGGCTGCATTTGGGGGACGCAGAAGGCTGCATTTGGTGTGACACAGGATGCTGCATTTGGGGGACACAGGAAGCTGCATTTGGGGGACACAGGAGGCTGCATTTGGAGGACACAGGCTGCATTTGGGGCACACAGGAGGCTGCATTTGGGGGACACAGGCTGCATTTGGGGGAGGCTGTATTTGGGGGACACAGGAGGCTGATTTAGGGGATCATAGGTGGCTGCATTTGGGGGACACAGGTGGCTACATTTAGTGTGACAGAGGAGGCTGCATTTGGGGAAGCTCATAGAGACAGATAGGCGCAGAGACAGTCTCTTCATCTCCTTTGAACCTAGTGCAATTACAGTCGGTGTATTGTGCCCCCTGCACAGTGTACACCTGAAGCTACCCCAATTGCTTGTGTTGTTCTGATCCTATACCACAAGCAGCTGCAGCAGTTACAGTCAGTGTATTGTGCCACCTGCACAGTGTACACCTGAAGCTACCCCAATTGCTTGTGTTGTTCTAGTCCTATACCACAGGCAGCTGCAGCAGTTACAGTCGGTGTATTGTGCCGCGTGCGCAGTGTACACCTGAAGCTACCCCAATTGCTTGTGTTGTTCTGGTCATATACCACGGGCAGCTGTAGCCGTTACAGTTGGTGTATTGTGCCCCCTGCACAGTGTACACCTGAAGCTACCCCAATTGCTTGTGTTCTTCAGATCCTATACAACAGGTAGGCAGCTGCAGTAATTACAGTCGGTGTACTGTGTCATCTGCACATTTTGCACCTAAAGCTACTCCAATTGCTGGTGTTCTGCTGATCCTTTACCACAGGCAGCTGCAGTAATTACAGTCAGTGTACTGTGTCATCTGCTCCGTGTGCACCTAACGCTACCTGTCAGAAACCACGAATCAGACCGAGTCAGAAGTACAATTACCAAAATATATAGTATACCGTATCCGTACCCTAATTACCTCGCATATACTATATTGACAGCGCTAAAACAGAAATAATCAAAAAAGAAAATAAAATATAATAAATATATAGAGGATAAAATATAATAAATATATGGAGGATAATAACTCAGTGTCTAGAAAAAGTCACTAGCAAGTGTCCATAATATCTCCAAACATATCTGACTCAATATTCAATTGAGCTATCACACTTTGGAAAAAAGTTCAGAAAAGAAGATCCATCTCCGAAGAAGAAAAACACCAGTGTGCGGAGGGTCTGACGGCCGGTGACACCCCTTATGGTAATTCACTCACCAGAACCCAAAGGGTTAACAGGCACTTCACTACGACTGTAGAAGTAGTCCCACTAGTGTCCCTCCGGAGAATCGTCTTATCATAACACCATAGGTTCCTCTCTCTCGGGATCACTGCTCTCTCACCGATAAGAAATCACTTGAGTCTCATTAACAGCCCCAGATCCACATATATAAAACAATAAAATATAGATTCCGTAGTGCAACACAGCTTTATTAACTAAAAACACTCATGCGCTTGAAATCATACGTACACAATGTGCACAGCAAAATGTCACATTTAAAATGTCACTTGCAGCGATAACGAGGTGGTCTCACCGCAGTCCTGAGCGCGTTTGGTCGAATACTGCCTCAGCTTCCACGGCGGGTCCCGGGTAACCACTCCGAATAGCCTGCTCTGGTGACGTATAGCTGCCTGGTCACGCCCATACGCGTTTCGTCATCACGTCTTCGTCCGTGGGCGTGGCCAGGCAACGCAGCTAGTCAATTTAAATACCTTGCGGGGCGGGAAGCCGGATCGAACTTACGCCCACGTCCGGCCCCCTCTCCTCGCATTCAATGTGACAATGTGATGACATCGCCGTATAAGCGATCGTCATAACAATGGCCTAGAAAATTTAAATGCCTTGCGGGGCGGGAAGCCAGATCGAACTACCGCCCACGTCCGGCCCCCTCTCCTCGCATTCAATGTGACAATGTAATGACATCGCCGTATGAGCGATCGTCATAACAACGGCCTGCTAAAAATCACTATCTAGCTTAAGGGAAAGGAAATGAAGTAAACCTTCAGTTTTGTTTATTGTTACACGATTAGGTCCCGCCGTGCAAGCCATCAGCATACCGGCCAGGATACTGATAACAAAAACTTATTCTTATTGTCTATCTAAAATGCCTGTATGCCTACCCCATCACCTATATTAGTTTAAACAGGGCGTATCATTAATATAATATAACAAATCCGGGGCATACTGCTGTAGATATTATGAGTCACACTGAACCATATTACAATATGTCAAAGTCACCTATGTGCAAACTATAAGTGATCAAGATTATCACTCACTGATCGACCAATAAGCATAAAAACCCAATAGTACAGTCTTGATGACAAAGGTGAAAACATAAAAATGAAAATGAAAATGAAAATGGAATAATGGAAAAAATAATAAAAATAAAAATAAATAATAAAAATAAAAATAAAAATAAAAATAAAAATAAAAATTAAAATAAATAAAAAAAATATAAATAAAAATAAAAGTAAAAATAAAATAAAAATGAAAATAAAAATGAAAATAAATAAAAATAAAATAAAATTAAAATAGAAAATGAATAAAAATAAAATAAAATAAATAAACAACACTGTGAAAATAAAAATAAAAATAATAATAATACAAATGGGAATGAAAAAAATATATAATAAAAAATGAATAAAAATAAAAATAAATAAGAATAGAAACAAAATAGCTGAATATTAGAACCAATGCATTGGATAATAACAATATGCTCACACTCGAATCCCAACTTTTCTATAGTAGATACAATCAATAATCACTAATAAAGCAATTAATATCTACCTCTATGTTCAAACCAAAAGGACTCAAAGTATTTGTGCGGAAAATCCATTCCGTTTCTCGCTTTGATATCTCCCGGACTAGGTTGCTGCCCTTCCAATCTGGAAAGATCCTATCCACTCCCCAAAACTTGAGTCCAGTTGGGTCTCTACCATGTTCACGTCTAAAATGTAGGGAAACACTATGCTCTTTATAACCGATGGAGATGTTATAAATATGTTCTGCTATCCTGGTGCATAACTTTCTTTTAGTACGTCCTACATACATAAGCCCACATGGGCACTGAAGGACATATACTACATGCGTAGTAACACATGTGATAAATTGATCGATTTTAAAATCTTGTCCATTACCCGTAGAGGTGAACTGGACCAACCCTCTTAGATGGTTACATACTGATTTACAAGCCCGGCAGTTGCGACAGGCATAAAAGCCAGCTCTATCCCAAAACATAAGTGGTTTAGAGGGAGGATCCAGAACCTTTTTAACTAATTTATCCCCAAAGGAGGAGTTCCGCCTATATATAAACCTAGGTCTATCCGGAATGACATCCCTGAGAGTCTTATCCAATTTAAGAATATTCCAATATTTTTGGATAATACCCTCCACCTCTTTATATTGAGTATGTAAAGTACTAATAAAACCCGAACCCGAAACTTTGACAGCTCTGGCCAACACCCTGGAGAAACAAGTACGTACATGGTGGGATATCTGTACGTTTGAACAATATCTCAAGGACAAATTAATAATGAGAAGTCTTAGGTGGGATGTGGCACCTCAAGACGGCCTTGATGATATTTGCTCTATGTCAGAGTGGCTTGATTTTTTTAATGGGGTTGGCTACAAACTGCAGCAATTAGTCTTAACACGTAAAAAGAAAAAAATGGTGATCCTGGAAAAAAGGATTGCAGATTTACAAGCATCACTCGAACCAATAAGAGGCAGTCCACAATGGGTCTCTTTTAATAATGATATTCAGAAGAAGTTAGAAAAGGTAGATAGAGAAACACAGAAAAAGAAAATAAAAAAATTTAGGAGAGATTACAATGACTTTAGAAACCATACTATTTATAGCTGGCAAGAAGGGAATAGGCCACCAACACAAGAAGTGACTAATGAGGGTAAAGTAGGGATTCAATCATCATCAGGAACATCTAAAAATTCTGGGAATGTCCCAAGGATGACTGATGAAGTCCTGCCAAAAAAATTAAATTTTGTAAGTAAAAAATCCCAGAAAAATCAGGGATACCACCAACCTAATGTTTTAGGGCCAAATAAGGGATATAGGGACCATCGCCCGGTATATAATCAACAAGGGCCTTATCAGGTTGATACATACAACCGATTTACACCATTATTGAGATCATCCTCACCTCACAATACTCAGAGGCCCCCTTTTTTAGGGAGAGGAGGGAGAGGTCAGTGGAGAGGGAGATCAAGAGGGGGACGTCCATGGAGGGGCCGACCGCCGTACCCTCCAACCACTCAGAATACTCAGGAATGGAGGCAACCCCAAGATTGGGGAATGCCGTACAGCCCAATCAGGCAATTAAAAACCATCACAAAAGAGGCTGTAGAGCCGGTAAGCGCCTCAAGCAAAAAAAGGCGCAGGGAGACGGAATGACAGGGATTTATAATCTGACCCAAGCAATTTTATCCCAGAAGGAGAAGAACATTTTGAACGCTGGTTTAAAATGCTCTGTTCGGCAGTCTATGAACAAATTTAATGTCTATATTGACGTACATAAATATGTACGTAAGATTAATATTAAGAAATACATGCTTTCAAACAATAGCATGATAAGGAATAATAGGAACAGTGAGACAATAGGCATTAATAGTGGATTCAGGAACAAGTCATTGTTTAATCCTGCATTACCTTCTAATCATCAGGTGGAGGTTTTTAAGCAATCAGTGCTCAGAGACTTGAATAACCTGCCTTTGAAGAAAAATCTCTGTCCTAAACACATTAAAGAAGGGATTAAAGCCCTAGAGGAGAGGAAGGATATAATAGTCCGACCAGCTGATAAAGGGGGAGGTGTGGTACTTCTTGACAAGCAGTTTTATCACACTCAGCTGATTAATATGCTGTCAGATCAAACAACGTACACACCATTAGTTAAAGATCCCACGAAGTCTTATCGTAAGGATTTGACGAATCTGGTGAATTATGGGTATTGTATGCGTGTTTTAACGAAGAAAGAACAATTGTTTCTGGTACCGAGTTATAACAGAATTCCTAACATCTATACACTACCCAAAATCCATAAAGATCAGAGTGACCCCCCGGCCAGACCAATTGTCAATGGAATTAATTCAGTGACTGCAAGGATTGGACAATATCTAGACCACTTCTTGCAGATGAGTGTAGTCACTACACGTTCCTATTTGAAAGATACCACTAGTTTTCTAAAATTACTACGGGAGGTTGAGTTCCCTGCTGAAGCTGAGATTTATCTGGTAACGGCGGATGTAGCCTCGCTCTACACTATTATACAACATGAGGACGCCCTGTTGGCTCTCAACTGGGCTTTCTCCCAGAGAGATGATTTGCCTTTTATCCAGAAATTTTTTTTAGGTATGGCTCTTGAGTTTTGCCTCTCTCACAACTACTTTTGGTATAATGGCAAATTCTATAACCAAAAGAAAGGGGTAGCGATGGGTTCAAAGTTCGCACCAAGTTTGGCCAATTTATTTATGAGCCAATGGGAGGATATTCGCATTTTTGCAAACCGAAGAAGCGAACTATTATTTTATCAAAGGTACATTGATGATTTGTTTTTCATTTGGCAGGGCACTGAGGATTCCTTGATGAGCTTCTCCGATAGTTTAAATAATAATAACAACAATATTAAATTGGAGTTTAGTTGGAGTAAACAAACTATTAATTTTCTCGATGTAACAGTAATGAGAGAGAGGACTAACCTATCCACAAAGGTGTTTTTCAAACCCACGGACAGAAACAGTTTTATCCCCATTCAGAGTGGTCATCATCCCCTTTGGTTAAGGGGGATTCCAAAGGGACAATTTCTCCGTGTGAGGAGAAACTGTACTTCTGATGTTGATTACCTGACACAAGTGTCCCTAGTTAGAGACAAATTTGTTGAAAAGGGTTACCCAGCTGAGATTTTGGACCAAGAATTACAACGGGTTCTTCTGGTTCCTCAGGAACAATGTTTACGACCCAAAGAAAACAAAACAGGAAACACACAGGAATGGGGTTTTATTAGTACTTTACATACTCAATATAAAGAGGTGGAGGGTATTATCCAAAAATATTGGAATATTCTTAAATTGGATAAGACTCTCAGGGATGTCATTCCGGATAGACCTAGGTTTATATATAGGCGGAACTCCTCCTTTGGGGATAAATTAGTTAAAAAGGTTCTGGATCCTCCCTCTAAACCACTTATGTTTTGGGATAGAGCTGGCTTTTATGCCTGTCGCAACTGCCGGGCTTGTAAATCAGTATGTAACCATCTAAGAGGGTTGGTCCAGTTCACCTCTACGGGTAATGGACAAGATTTTAAAATCGATCAATTTATCACATGTGTTACTACGCATGTAGTATATGTCCTTCAGTGCCCATGTGGGCTTATGTATGTAGGACGTACTAAAAGAAAGTTATGCACCAGGATAGCAGAACATATTTATAACATCTCCATCGGTTATAAAGAGCATAGTGTTTCCCTACATTTTAGACGTGAACATGGTAGAGACCCAACTGGACTCAAGTTTTGGGGAGTGGATAGGATCTTTCCAGATTGGAAGGGCAGCAACCTAGTCCGGGAGATATCAAAGCGAGAAACGGAATGGATTTTCCGCACAAATACTTTGAGTCCTTTTGGTTTGAACATAGAGGTAGATATTAATTGCTTTATTAGTGATTATTGATTTTATCTACTATAGAAAAGTTGGGATTCGAGTGTGAGCATATTGTTATTATCCAATGCATTGGTTCTAATATTCAGCTATTTTGTTTCTATTCTTATTTATTTTTATTTTTATTCATTTTTTATTATATATTTTTTTCATTCCCATTTGTATTATTATTATTTTTATTTTTATTTTCACAGTGTTGTTTATTTATTTTATTTTATTTTTATTCATTTTCTATTTTAATTTTATTTTATTTTTATTTATTTTCATTTTTATTTTCATTTTTATTTTATTTTTACTTTTATTTTTATTTATATTTTTTTTATTTATTTTAATTTTTATTTTTATTTTTATTTTTATTTTTATTATTTATTTTTATTTTTATTATTTTTTCCATTATTCCATTTTCATTTTCATTTTCATTTTTATGTTTTCACCTTTGTCATCAAGACTGTACTATTGGGTTTTTATGCTTATTGGTCGATCAGTGAGTGATAATCTTGATCACTTATAGTTTGCACATAGGTGACTTTGACATATTGTAATATGGTTCAGTGTGACTCATAATATCTACAGCAGTATGCCCCGGATTTGTTATATTATATTAATGATACGCCCTGTTTAAACTAATATAGGTGATGGGGTAGGCATACAGGCATTTTAGATAGACAATAAGAATAAGTTTTTGTTATCAGTATCCTGGCCGGTATGCTGATGGCTTGCACGGCGGGACCTAATCGTGTAACAATAAACAAAACTGAAGGTTTACTTCATTTCCTTTCCCTTAAGCTAGATAGTGATTTTTAGCAGGCCGTTGTTATGACGATCGCTCATACGGCGATGTCATTACATTGTCACATTGAATGCGAGGAGAGGGGGCCGGACGTGGGCGGTAGTTCGATCTGGCTTCCCGCCCCGCAAGGCATTTAAATTTTCTAGGCCGTTGTTATGACGATCGCTTATACGGCGATGTCATCACATTGTCACATTGAATGCGAGGAGAGGGGGCCGGACGTGGGCGTAAGTTCGATCCGGCTTCCCGCCCCGCAAGGTATTTAAATTGACTAGCTGCGTTGCCTGGCCACGCCCACGGACGAAGACGTGATGACGAAACGCGTATGGGCGTGACCAGGCAGCTATACGTCACCAGAGCAGGCTATTCGGAGTGGTTACCCGGGACCCGCCGTGGAAGCTGAGGCAGTATTCGACCAAACGCGCTCAGGACTGCGGTGAGACCACCTCGTTATCGCTGCAAGTGACATTTTAAATGTGACATTTTGCTGTGCACATTGTGTACGTATGATTTCAAGCGCATGAGTGTTTTTAGTTAATAAAGCTGTGTTGCACTACGGAATCTATATTTTATTGTTTTATATATGTGGATCTGGGGCTGTTAATGAGACTCAAGTGATTTCTTATCGGTGAGAGAGCAGTGATCCCGAGAGAGAGGAACCTATGGTGTTATGATAAGACGATTCTCCGGAGGGACACTAGTGGGACTACTTCTACAGTCGTAGTGAAGTGCCTGTTAACCCTTTGGGTTCTGGTGAGTGAATTACCATAAGGGGTGTCACCGGCCGTCAGACCCTCCGCACACTGGTGTTTTTCTTCTTCGGAGATGGATCTTCTTTTCTGAACTTTTTTCCAAAGTGTGATAGCTCAATTGAATATTGAGTCAGATATGTTTGGAGATATTATGGACACTTGCTAGTGACTTTTTCTAGACACTGAGTTATTATCCTCCATATATTTATTATATTTTATCCTCTATATATTTATTATATTTTATTTTCTTTTTTGATTATTTCTGTTTTAGCGCTGTCAATATAGTATATGCGAGGTAATTAGGGTACGGATACGGTATACTATATATTTTTGTGAGTTGTCCTTCTGTATGATAGCAGCTGGTTAGGGTGAGCTTTGACTTACTCCATAGGGCGCTGGGATCATTGGTTGTCACTTTCAACATTTTGTGTGCGCATTCCAGTGATATTAGTACTTGTTACAGAAGTACAATTAAATCACACTTGTTTATTAATAAAAATAGAAAAGTAAATAGAGTAAACATATCCAAAGCATAGCCAGAGTCCAGTAACCGGATCGAGTAGTCAGCCAGTCCAAAGTTCAATAACCAGATCGGGTAATCAGCCAGGCCAGAAGTCAGGGATCCAAGTGGAACAACAGCAAGCAGGATAAGGAGTCAGAAGGGATGTCAGCAATCCAGTCTAAAAACAGACCCACAGGAGATGGTTTCTTGTGATGTGACCAAGGCGAAGGCAGATATGAAGTGAGCTGGACAGCTTTAAGTAGGCAGGTCAGACCAGCTGGATAAGGAACAGCTAGTAACTGTGGAGAGAAATGAGAGCTGACAATTAGCCGACAGCTGAGCAGCCAGCCCAGAGAAGGAAGGGCTAAGCCAGCTCTGACACTACCCCAATTGCTAGTGTTCTCATCTCCCTGCAGGCCATTAGTATGTCTGGAAGGCCAACAAGGAGAGGCAGACAGTCACGAGCCAATAAAAGAGGGAAAGCATGCTCTGTGTCTAGAGGCAACAGTGCTGGTCATGGACTCGTGGCCATGGGACACACTTGTCTTTATTTTCGGCAGCTGGACGTGTTGAGAAGCAACATGCCGAAGACTTGGTAGAGTGGATGACTCCTCATCCTCTCTCACCCAGGCTCAGGGTACTGGAAAAGCAGTTGCTAACGCGGCCTCTTCCCTCATCTCAATGGCATCAGTCACTCCTTCCCTAGACCCACCATGTCCTGCTGAGCCTCCCCCGAACCTTTTGAGCACAGTGTTGGGTATATGCTCCACGAGGATGCTCAGCATTTGAAGGCATTGATGATGATACCCAGCTAGAGGAAGGCAGTAGCATGAGAGAGGGGATGCCCAAGAAGGACAGCAATCTGGCAGTCATGTTCCACCAGCTGCAGCATACTGCCAGGTTTGCTCCAGTGATGAGGAGGGAGGGGATGATGAGGTCACTGACTCCACGTGAGTGCCTGATAGGAGAGAGAAGGAGGCACATATCCAGCGAGGCAGGATTCCCTCCAAGGGCCAGCTTAAGGGCAGCACACCGACTGAATCACACTGCAGAGCTCCGCCTGTGCAGGACGCTGCCTCTGTATGTTATTCAAAAAGTTCTTTGGTGTGGGCCTTTTTTGAGATGAGTGCATCAGTTCGCACCGCTGCTATTTGCAACATATGTCTCAAGCGTATGTCGCGTGGCCAAAACATCAGCCGCTTGGGCACCACATGCTTGACCAGACATATGTTGACCTGCCATGCAGTTCATTGGCAAGCGTACCTTAAAGACCCACACCAAAGAACAAAGCAGACCTCTCCTTGCTCCTCCTCAGCTGGGATCTCCAACCCCACTATACCTTCAGTCCTCTGAAACCTGCACTGAGAGGAATGAAAGTGTAGAATTAGGTGTGTCACAGCCAAGTACTTGCAGGCACTCTGCTAGCAGTACACCGACATCCGATTGTACCAGGCAAATTTCCCTGCTCCAGCTGCTGGACCGTCAAAAGAAGTTCACTCCCAGCCATCCATATGCCCAGTGGTTGAATGCTAGCTTGGCTAAATTACTAGCACTTCAACTGCAGCCTTTTCAGTTGGTAGACTCTGCCCCCTTCCATGAGTTTCTGCAATGTGCGGTTCCTCAGTGGCAGGTTCCCAAACGCCACTTTTTCTCACGGAAGGCGATTCCGGCTCTCTTTCCCGGCATGTGGAAGGCAATGTCCATGGCTCGCTGGACAGGGCGGTCAGCGGTAAGGTGCATATTACCGTTGACTCATGGTCCAGCAGGCATGGACAGGGACGTTACCTATCTTTCACAGCGCATTGGGTGATAATGGCAGATGGGAAGGATGCAGGACAGGGTGCAGTAGTGTTGAGGGTTGTTCCACTACCACTCCTCCAAAATGCTACTACTGGTGATTGTGACACACCTCTCTCCTCCATCTTCTCCTCTTCTTCTTCCTCCATGGCCTCTTCCTTTGCTTTGTCCTTGGAACCAGCAGTGCTCCGTAGGTGTTCAAGGGGCTACGCAGGTATGCAGGCAAAAAGATGCCATGCCGTGCTTGTGCTGGTCTGCTTGGGGGACAGGAGCCCCACTGGAGCAGATATTCTGTCAGCTCTGCAGGGGCAGGCTGAGAGGTGGTTGATGCCATGCCAGCTTCAGCCAGGAATGGTGGTTTGCAACAATGGCACCAACCTCCTCTCCGCCCTCCGACAGGGACAACTGACCCATGTGCTCTGTGTGGCTGACGTCCTTAACTTGGTGGTGCAGCGGTTCTTGGGCAGGTACCCGGGCTTACAGGATGTCCTGAGGCAGGCCAGGAAAGTCTGTGTGCATTTCCGCCGGTCATATAATGCCAGTGCTCGGCTGGCTGACCTCCAAAAGGAATTGAACCTGCCCAAGAACCGCCAAATCTGTGACATTCCCACCAGGTGGAACTCAACATTGGCCATGCTGCAGCGGCTGCACATGCATTAGAGGGCTATCAATGAGTACCTGTGCGACTACGGCACCAGGACAGGGTCAGGGGAGCTCGGTATTTTTTTCCAATGCCAGTGGGCCATGATCAGGGATGCATGCACTGTCCTGTCACCATTTGAGGAGGCCACGAGGATGGTGAGCAGTGACAGTGCATGCATCAGTGACACTGTACCTCTTGTCCACCTGTTGGAGCACAAGCTGCGTGGAATAATGGACAGGGCACTTGAGGCAGAACAGAGGCAGGAAGAGGAGGAATTCCTTGCCTCTCAAGGCCCCCTTTATCCAGACAGTGTTCCTGCTGTCCCGCCGATCACACAGGAAGAGGAGGAGGAGGATTATATCAGCATGGAGGTGGAGCCTAGCACTCAGCAGCAGCAGCAGTCTTTTAAGGGATGATTTACAGTCGCAAGAAACCCGTGAACTTGTACGTGGCTGGGAGGAGGTGGCTGCGGATCATGTCTTCCTTAGTGACCCAGAGGACTCCAGACCGAATGCCTCAGCTAACCTACGCTGCATGGCTTCCCTGATCCTGCAAAGCCTGTGGAAGGATCATTTCGTATTCTGCGGATCAAGGACAGTGATCATTACTGGCTGGCAACTCTCCTTGATCCACGGTACAATGGTAAGGTTGCGGACCTTATCTTGCCATCACAGAGAGAGCAGAGGATGAGATCTTCGGGAGGCCTTGCAGAAAGGTCTGTGCAACGTGTTTCCAGAGACTGGGAGGTTACAAATTCCTGGTCCTGGACAACTTGTTGCTGAGGCTTCGGTCAGTCACAGAAGGAGCGGTGGAGAAGGTGACTGTCTGACCGATGCATTCAGACAATTTTTTAGTCCGCAGCCCCAAGGTACGATCGGTTCCAGCAACCATCGCCAGCGTCTGATTTACATGGTGCAGGAATACCTAGGGGCAAGATCAGACTTGGACACCTTTCCCACTGAAAATCCTCTGGGTTACTGGGTCTTAAGGATGGATCACTGGCCAGAGCTTGCACAGTATGCAATTGAGCTACTGACCTGTCCTGCATCCAGTGTTATTTCGGAACGCACATTCACTGCTGCTGGAGGCTTTGTAACCAATCACAGGGTGTGGCTGTCCACCAACTCAGTTGATCGACTGACCTTCATAATTTTGCCTATGCTGATGCTGAGTGACTAGCCTGTTATGCTGACTAACTATCCTCTTCCTCCTCAATGATCCTGCTGATAGCTTGGAAGAACATTTTTGGTCCTGGCTCCGCCACTAGTGGCTAAGGCCCAATTTTTTCAGCCCCTGTTTAAACAGGGGCGTGTAATTACAATTTTTGATGCAATATTTTGCAGCAGGGCTCATTCCTGTGCTCCAACTAGAGTATCTGTGAGGGGTTGCAGTGTCGTGGCACCAGCACCAATACCTAAGGCCCAATTTTTCAGCCCCTGTTTAACAGGGGTGTGTAATTACAATTTTTGATGCAATACTTTGCAGCAGGGCTCATTCCTGCTCTCCAACTAGAGTTTCTGTGAGGTGTTGCAGTGTCGTGGCACCAGTGCATACGGCCCAATTTTTCTACCCCTGTTCAACAGGTGCATGTAATTACAATTCTTCATATAATATTTCACAGCAGGGCCCATTCCAGCGCCCACCAAGAGTAACTGTGAGGACTTGCATGGCACCAGCACCACCACCACCACCAAAGGCCCAATTTTTCTACCACTGTTCAACAATGGCATGTAATTACAATTCTTGATATACTAGTTCACAGCAGGGCTCTCCAGTGCTCACCAAGAGTCACTTTGAGGGCTTACTGTGTTGTGGCAACACCAACACCTTAGGCCCAAATTTCTGCTGAGCATATAGGGCAGGCCCCACCTTTCAAACATCCAACTTACAAATGTCTCAAACTTGAAAACGGAAGGAGACAACGGGAAGTGAGATGAAAAAAGGCGTACGGCAAAAAAAAAATATACAGGGGTGATGATAACTTCCCTATATTTTCCAAAAAGCTTAAAAATAGATTTTTTGACTGGAGCTACACTTTAAAAATGTACCAGTTCAAAATTCAAAGAGATTCTACTTAACACAACAAACCTACACAGTCCCTGTCTTGTTTGCACCGCCTGTATACTGCTGTTCTGAGTATATAGGGCCTGGGGGCCCCACACCTTTCCTTTTTTAAATTTGGGTATGGGGTTCCCCTTAATATCTGTACAAGACTCAAAGGGGATGGTAATGGGCAGGGGGGCTACCCATGCCATTTTTCTCAATGATTTTCATCCTTATTGATGGAACCAGACATTACATTAAAACCGCAAGCAGTTTTAAATGACTTTTTTCCCGTTAGAAATGTCATTTTGTGCAGGGACTGTTCTAAACACGGGAAACACGTTCCACTTTACAGGCATACTATAGACACCCCACAGGCACGATATTTAAAGGAATATTTTTTTTCACTTTAATCGTCATTAAAATCAGTGCTCCCGAAAAAACGTCCGCTTTTAAAAGGTTTTTTTTGCATTGTTACATGTCCCCTGGGGCAGGATCCGGTGTAGTAAAATTTTCTACGACTCATGCAGAAAGCAAACCGCGTCATTTCCGGTGCGGCTCCATCACTGAAACAGCTGATGGTGGGGCTTTACTGCGCTTGCGCGATTTCACGGCCCTTGATCGCGCATGCGTGGGAGCTGGTTGAGAAATATTATGCTCTCACTCTGTGAATCGCGCATGCGCGAATATTATGCATGTCCAGGGTCCAGAAAAATTATGGACTCGAGGGGGCGGGCGGAGGCGGAGAGTTGGTGGGAGGGGGAGATAGAGCGGAGCTTGGAGAGGGGGCGGGCCCCCGTGCATAGCACTGAGTCCAAGTACAGTACATTGTTCTGCCAATAAATACACTGCCACTGTGCCTGTCAAATGCCTCACTGTGCCCAGCAAACGCCTCACTGCACTCAGAAAACACCTGACTGTGCTCAGCAAATGCCTCACTGCGCCCAGAAAACACCTCACTGTGCCCAGCAAATGCCTCACTGTGCCCAGCAAATGCCTCACTGCGCTCAGCAAACGCCTCACTATGCCCAGCAAACGACTAACTGCGGCCAAAAAATGCTGCCTCACTGTGCCCAGAAAACACTGCCTCACTGTGCTCAGCAAACGCCTCACTGCGCCCCCATCAAACGCCTTACTGCACCCAGAAAATGCCTCACTGTGCCCAGTAAAAAAACCTCACTGTGCCCAGCAAACGCCTCACTGTGCCCAGAAAACAGCACCTAACTGTGCCCAGCAAACGCCTCACTGCGCCCAGCAAACGCCTCACTGTGTCCAGAAAATGCCTCACTGTGCCCAGCAAACGCAACCACTGTGCCCATAAATTGCCGCCACTGTGCCATCAAACACAGCCACTGTACCCATCAATTGCTGCCAGTGTGCCAATCAATTGCTGCCAGATTGTCAAGCTGTAGCTGTGCTCCCTGGGGATATGCTGATCGCCCATCCATGCTGCTGGAGAGAGCCCAGACGACCATAAATGAGGGACCTGCATGTCATGGTAAGTGAGACCATCCCATATCCCACTCCATCTTCCCCGAGAACAGGGACCCCCTCCCCCCCTCTGAGGACAGGGACTCCCTTCCCCCCTCTGAGTACAGGGACCCCCTTCCCCCCTCTGAGTACAGGGACCCCCTTCCCCCCTCTGAGTATAGGGACCTCCTTCCCCCCTGAGGACAGGGACCCCCTTCCCCCTCCCTCTGAGAACAGGGACTGCCTTCCCCCCTCTGAGCACGGGGACCCCCTCCCCTCAAGACAGAGACCCCCTTCACCCCCCTGGGGACAGGGACACCCTTCTCTCTTGGGGACAGGGACCCCCTTCTCTCCTGGGGATAGGGACCTCTCCTTTCCTGGGGACAGGGACCCCTTTCTCCCCCTGGGCACAGGAACCCCCTTCTCCCCTGGAGACAGGAACACCCTCTCCCCTGGGGACAGGGACCCCCTTCTCTCTTGGGGACATGGTACAGGTGGTGGTCAGAGTATGCAGACATGTAGGGGGAGCAAACAGAGGGGTTCCCCATATAAGGTGTGCACACAGAGGGATCAGTCATGTAGGGGGATCACACAGTGGGATGAAGTCCTTATAAGATCTGTCATAGGAGGGCCCTCACACAGGACACATGGCAGGCAGGGCAGTGAGGTTGGCACACACAGGGTGATCAGATTCCTGTTCTTAGGGGAGGTGGGGTCCTGATCCCCAGGGCAGATTAGGTCCCTAGGTGAGATGAAGTCCCCGTTCCCAGGGAGTTCCTGCCCCCAGGTGAGATAGGATCCGTGTCCCAGAGTGAGAAGGGGGTCCCTGTCCCCAAGAGAGAAGGGGGTTCCTGTCCCCAAGAAAGAAGGGGTCCCTGTCCCAAGGGGAGAAGGGGGTTCCTGTCTCCAAGAGAGAAGGGGGTCCCTCTCCCCAAGAGAGAAGGGGTCCCTGTCCCCAGGAGATAAGGGAGTTCCTGTCCCCAAGGGAGAAGGGGTCCCTGTCCCCAAGGGACAAGGGGGTTCCTGTCCCCAGGGGAGAAGGGGGTCCCTGTCCCCAGGAGAGAAGGGGGTCCCTGTCCCCAGGAGAGAAGGGGGTTCCTGTCCCCAAGGGAGAAGGGGGTTCCTGTCCCCAGGGGAGAAGGGGATTCCTATCCCCAGGGGATAAGGGGGTCCCTGTCCCCAGGAGAGAAGGGGGTCCCTGTCCCCAAGAGAGAAGGGGTCCCTGTCCCCAAGAGAGAGGGGGGTCCCTGTCCCTGGGGGGAGAAGGTTCCCCTGTTCTCAGGGGGAGAAGAGGGTCTCTGTCTTGGGGAGGGGGTCCCTGTCCTCAGAGCGGGGGAAGGGGGTCCCTGTCCTCAGAGGGGGGAGGGGGTCCCTGTTCTCGGGGAAGAAGGAGTGGGATATGGGATGGTCTCACTTACCATGACATGCAGGTCCCTCATTTATGGTCGTCTGGGCCCCCCTCAAGTAGCACGGATGGGCGATTAGCATATCCCCAGGGAGCAAAGCTACGACATGACAATCTGGCAGCAATTGATGGGCCCACTGGCAGCAATTGATGGGTACAGTGGCTGCGTTTGATGGCACAGTGGTGGCAATTTTTGGGCACAGTGGTTGCGTTTGATGGGCACAGTGAGTCAGCGGTTGATGGACGCAGTGAGGCAGTGTTTTTGGGCACAGTGAGGCGGCATTTGCTGGGCACAGTGAGGCTGCACTTGCTGGGCACAGTGAGGCGGCGTTTGCTGGGCACAGTGAGGCGGAGTTTTCTGGGTGCAGTGAGGCAGCGTTTGATGACACAGTGAGGCAGCGTTTGATGGGCACAGTGAGGCATTTTCTGGGCGCAGTGAGGCGTTTGCTGGGCACAGTGAGGCGTTTGCTGGGCACAGTGAGGTGTTTTCTGGGCGCAGTGAGGTGGCGTTTGATGGTCACAGTGAGGCAGCGTTTTCTGGGCACAGTGAGGCGGCCTTTGCTGGGCGCAGTGAGGCGTTTGCTGAGCACAGTGAGGTGTTTTCTGGGCGCAGTGAGGCAGCGTTTTTTGGGCACAGTGAGGTGGCGTTTGCTGGGCACAGTGAGGCAGCTTTTGCTGGGCACAGTGAGGCAGCGTTTTTTCGGTGCAGCGAGGCATTTGCTGGGCACAGTGAGGCGTTTGCTGGGCGCAGTGAGCGTTTGTTGGGCACAGTTAGGTGGTGTTTTCTGGGCGCATGGAGGCGTTTGCTGGGCACAGTGAGGTGGCATTTTATGGGCGCAGTGAGGTGTTTTCTGGGCACAGTTAGGCGGTGTTTTCTGGGTGCAGTGAGGCGTTTGCTGGGCACAGTGAGGCGGCATCTTTTGGGCACAGTGAGGCGTTTGCTGGGCACAGTAAGGAGGCATTTTCTGGGGCGCAGTGAGGCGTGGTTTTTGGGCACAGTGAGGCGTTTGCTGGACACAGGCAGTGTTTTCTGGGCGCAGTGAGGCATTTTCTGGGCACAGTTAGGCAGCATTTTCTGGGTGCAGTGAGGCGGCTTTTGCTGGGCACAGTGAGGCGGCATTTTTTGGGCGCAGTGAGGCGGCGTTTTCTGGGCGCAGTGAGGCTGCGTTTTCTGGGCATAGTGATGCAGCATTTTTTGGGCGCAGTGAGGCGTTTGCTGGGCACAGTTAGGCATTTTCTGGGCACAGTGAAGCGTTTTCTGGGTGCAGTGAGGCGTTTGCTGGGCACAGTGAGGCGTTTGCTGGGCACAGTGAGGCATTTTCTGGGCAAAGTGAGGTAGCGTTTGCTGGGCACAGTGAGGTGGTGTTTGCTGGGCACAGTAAGGTGGCGTTTTTTGGGCGCAGTGAGGTGTTTGCTGGGCACAGTGAGGCAGCGTTTTCTGAGCGCAGTGAGGCAGCGTTTTTTGGGCGCAGTAAGCCATTTGCTGGGCACAGTGAGGCGGCATTTTCTGAGCGCAGTGAGGTGGCGTTTGCTGGGTACAGTGAGGCATTTGCTGGGCGCAGTGAGGTGTTTGCTGGGCACAGTTAGGCAGCATTTTCTGGGCACAATTAGGCGGCGTTTTCTGGGTGCAGTGAGGCATTTGCTGGGCCCAGTGAGGAGTTTGTTGGGCACAGTTAGGCGGTGTTTTCTGGGCGCAGTGAGACATTTGCTGGACACAGTTAGGCAGCGTTTTTCTGGGCGCAGTGAGGGGGTGTTTTTTGGGCACAGTGAGGTGTTTGCTAGGCACAGTTAGGCGGTGTTTTCTGGGCGCAGTGAGGCGTTTGCTGGGTACAGTGAGGTGTTTTCTGGGCACAGTGAGGCAGTGTTTTTTGGGCGCAGTGAGGCGGCGTTTTCTGGGCGCAGTGAGGCGGCATTTTCTGGGCGCAGTGAGGTGGCATTTTTTTGGTGCAGTGAGGTGTTTGCTGGGCACAGTGAAGCGTTTTTTGGGTGCAGTGAGGCGTTTGCTGGGCACAGTGAGGCGGCGTTTGCTGGGCACAGTGAAGCGGCATTTTCTGGGTGCAGTGAGGCGTTTGCTGGGCACAGTGAGGCGTTTACTGAGCACAGTGAGGAGTTTGCTTGGCACAGTGAGGTGTTTTCTGGGCACAGTGAGGCGGCGTTTTTTGGGTGCAGCGAGGCATTTGCTGGGCACAGTGAGGCGTTTGCTGGGCGCAGTGAGCGTTTGTTGGGCACAGTTAGGTGGTGTTTTCTGGGCGCATGGAGGCGTTTGCTGGGCACAGTGAGGTGGCATTTTATGGGCGCAGTGAGGCGTTTGCTGGGCACAGTTAGGCGGTGTTTTCTGGGTGCAGTGAGGCGTTTGCTGGGCACAGTGAGGCGGCATCTTTTGGGCGCAGTGAGGCGTTTGCTGGGCACAGTAAGGAGGCATTTTCTGGGGCGCAGTGAGGCGTGGTTTTTGGGCACAGTGAGGCGTTTGCTGGACACAGGCAGTGTTTTCTGGGCGCAGTGAGGCATTTTCTGGGCACAGTTAGGCAGCATTTTCTGGGTGCAGTGAGGCGGCTTTTGCTGGGCACAGTGAGGCGGTATTTTTTGGGCGCAGTGAGGCAGCGTTTTCTGGGCGCAGTGAGGCTGCGTTTTCTGGGCATAGTGATGCAGCATTTTTTGGGCGCAGTGAGGCGTTTTCTGGGCACAGTGAGGCGTTTGCTGGGCACAGTTAGGCATTTTCTGGGCACAGTGAAGCGTTTTCTGGGTGCAGTGAGGCGTTTGCTGGGCACAGTGAGGCGTTTGCTGGGCACAGTGAGGCATTTTCTGGGCAAAGTGAGGTAGCGTTTGCTGGGCACAGTGAGGTGGTGTTTGCTGGGCACAGTAAGGTGGCGTTTTTTGGGCGCAGTGAGGTGTTTGCTGGGCACAGTGAGGCAGCGTTTTCTGGGCGCAGTGAGGCAGCGTTTTTTGGGCGCAGTGAGCCGTTTGCTGGGCACAGTGAGGCGGCATTTTCTGAGCGCAGTGAGGTGGCGTTTGCTGGGTACAGTGAGGCATTTGCTGGGCGCAGTGATGTGTTTGCTGGGCACAGTTAGGCAGCATTTTCTGGGCACAATTAGGTGGCGTTTTCTGGGTGCAGTGAGGCATTTGCTGGGCCCAGTGAGGAGTTTGTTGGGCACAGTTAGGCGGTGTTTTCTGGGCGCAGTGAGACATTTGCTGGACACAGTTAGGCAGCGTTTTTCTGGGCGCAGTGAGGGGGTGTTTTTTGGGCACAGTGAGGTGTTTGCTAGGCACAGTTAGGCGGTGTTTTCTGGGCGCAGTGAGGCATTTGCTGGGTACAGTGAGGTGTTTTCTGGGCACAGTGAGGCAGTGTTTTTTGGGTGCAGTGAGGCGGCGTTTTCTGGGCGCAGTGAGGCGGCATTTTCTGGGCGCAGTGAGGTGGCATTTTTTTGGTGCAGTGAGGTGTTTGCTGGGCACAGTGAGGCGTTTTTTGGGTGCAGTGAGGCGTTTGCTGGGCACAGTGAGGCGGCGTTTGCTGGGCACAGTGAAGCGGCATTTTCTGGGTGCAGTGAGGCGTTTGCTGGGCACAGTGAGGCGTTTACTGAGCACAGTGAGGAGTTTGCTTGGCACAGTGAGGTGTTTTCTGGGCACAGTGAGGCGGCTTTTTTTGTGTGCAGCGAGGCATTTGCTGGGCACAGTGAGGCGTTTGCTGGGCGCAGTGAGCGTTTGTTGGGCACAGTTAGGTGGTGTTTTCTGGGCGCATGGAGGCGTTTGCTGGGCACAGTGAGGTGGCATTTTATGGGCGCAGTGAGGCGTTTGCTGGGCACAGTTAGGCGGTGTTTTCTGGGTGCAGTGAGGCGTTTGCTGGGCACAGTGAGGCGGCATCTTTTGGGCGCAGTGAGGCGTTTGCTGGGCACAGTAAGGAGGCATTTTCTGGGGCGCAGTGATGCGTGGTTTTTGGGCACAGTGAGGCATTTGCTGGACACAGGCAGTGTTTTCTGGGCGCAGTGAGGCATTTTCTGGGCACAGTTAGGCAGCATTTTCTGGGTGCAGTGAGGCGGCTTTTGCTGGGCACAGTGAGGCGGTATTTTTTGGGCGCAGTGAGGCAGCGTTTTCTGGGCGCAGTGAGGCTGCGTTTTCTGGGCATAGTGATGCAGCATTTTTTGGGCGCAGTGAGGCGTTTGCTGGGCACAGTGAGGCGTTTGCTGGGCACAGTTAGGCATTTTCTGGGCACAGTGAAGCGTTTTCTGGGTGCAGTGAGGCGTTTGCTGGGCACAGTGAGGCGTTTGCTGGGCACAGTGAGGCATTTTCTGGGCAAAGTGAGGTAGCGTTTGCTGGGCACAGTGAGGTGGTGTTTGCTGGGCACAGTAAGGTGGCGTTTTTTGGGCGCAGTGAGGTGTTTGCTGGGCACAGTGAGGCAGCGTTTTCTGGGCGCAGTGAGGCAGCGTTTTTTGGGCGCAGTGAGCCGTTTGCTGGGCACAGTGAGGCGGCATTTTCTGAGCGCAGTGAGGTGGCGTTTGCTGGGTACAGTGAGGCATTTGCTGGGCGCAGTGAGGTGTTTGCTGGGCACAGTTAGGCAGCATTTTCTGGGCACAATTAGGCGGCGTTTTCTGGATGCAGTGAGGCATTTGCTGGGCCCAGTGAGGAGTTTGTTGGGCACAGTTAGGCGGTGTTTTCTGGGCGCAGTGAGACATTTGCTGGACACAGTTAGGCAGCGTTTTTCTGGGCGCAGTGAGGGGGTGTTTTTTGGGCACAGTGAGGTGTTTGCTAGGCACAGTTAGGCGGTGTTTTCTGGGCGCAGTGCGGCATTTGCTGGGCACAGTTAGGCGGCATTTTCTGGGTGCAGTGAGGCGTTTGCTGGGCACAGTGAGGTGCTTTCTGGGCACAGTGAGGCGGCGTTTTTTGGGCGCAGTGAGGCGGCGTTTTCTGGGCGCAGTGAGGCGGCATTTTCTGGGCGCAGTGAGGTGGCATTTTTTTGGTGCAGTGAGGTGTTTGCTGGGCACAGTGAGGCGTTTTTTGGGTGCAGTGAGGCGTTTGCTGGGCACAGTGAGGCGGCGTTTGCTGGGCACAGTGAAGCGGCATTTTCTGGGTGCAGTGAGGCGTTTGCTGGGCACAGTGAGGCGTTTACTGAGCACAGTGAGGAGTTTGCTTGGCACAGTGAGGTGTTTTCTGGGCACAGTGAGGCGGCGTTTTCTGGGCGCAGTGAGGCGGCATTTTCTGGGCGCAGTGAGGTGGCATTTTTTTGGTGCAGTGAGGTGTTTGCTGGGCACAGTGAGGTGTTTGCTGGGCACAGTGAGGTGTTTTCTGGGCACAGTGAGGCGGCGTTTGCTGGGTGCAGTGAGGCATTTGCTGGGCGCAGTGAGGCAGTGTTTTTTGGGTCAGTGAGGCATTTGCTGGGCACAGTGAGGCGTTTTCTGGGTGCAGTGAGGCATTTGCTGGGCACAGTGAGGCGTTTGACGGGCACAGTGGCAGCGTATTTACTGGCAGAACAATGTACCGTACTTGGACTCGCACGGGGGGCCGCCCCCCTCTCCAAGCTTCGCTCTATCTCCCCCTCCCACCAGCTCTCCGCCTCGACTCCATAATTTTTCTGGACCCTGGGCATGCATAAGATTCACGCATGCGCGATTCGCAGTGTGAGAGCATAATATTTCTCGGCCAGCTCCCGCGCATGCGCGATCAAGGGACATGAAATTGCGCATGAGCAGTAAAGCCCCGCCATCAGCTGTTTCAGTGACAGAGGCGCCCCGGAAGTGACGCAGTTTGCTTTCTGCATGAGTTGCAGAAAATTTTACTACACCAGGTCCCCAAACCCTTTTTAGGACAATAACTTGCATATTAGCCTTTAAAATTAGCACTTTTGATTTCGAACGTTCGAGTCCCATAGACTTTAATGGGGTTCTAAAGTTCGCGCAAATTTTAGGTCCTTTCGCAGGTTCTGGTGTCAACTGAACCGGGGGGTGTTCGGCTCATCCCTACCCTGGAAGAATTTATGATTTGGCCATTTTTCTGAGAATATGAATGATAACACAAACACTTTCACTCATGGTTAGTATTTGGCTAAAACCATTTATTATCAATCAACTGTTTTTACTCTTTGTAAATCATAATGACAACAGAAACTACCCAAATGATCCTGATCAAAAGTTTACATACCCCAGTTCTTAATACCATGTATTGCCCCCTTTAATTTCAATGACAGCTTGAAGTCTTTTGTGGTATTTGTGGATGAGGCTCTTTATCTTTTTAAATGGTAAAGCTGCCCGTTCCTCTTGGGAAAAAACTCCAGTTCATGTAAATGCTTTGACTGTCTTGCATAAACTGCATGCTTCAGCTCAATGATATTGAGGTCAGAAGACTGAGGTGGCCACTCCAGAATCTTCACTTTATTCTGCTGTAGCCAATGACAGGTTGATTTGGCCTTGTGTTTTGGATCATTGTCATGTTGGAATGTCCAAGTACGTCCCATGCGGAGCTTCCTGGCTGATGAATGCCAATGTTCTGCCAGTATTTTTTGATAACATACTGCATTCATCTTACCATCAATTTTGACCAAATTTCCTGTGCCTTTGTAGCTCACACATCCCCAAAACCTGAGCGATCCACCTCTGTGTTTCACTGTAGGAATGGTGTACCTTTCATTGCAGGCCTTGTTGACTCATCTCCAAATGTAGCATTTATGGTTACATTAACAACAAGCTGCAAAAATGGGAGTTTTGATGTGCCAAATTACTCAATTGAAACAAAATCAAAATTTACAACATTTTATTTTATAAACATTAAAAATCTTAAAATCAACATATGAAAAATTATACAATCGTGTTACGCTGAATTATCAGCTCTAAATGTTTTTCCATCAGCATGGGTTCCTCAGGAGCTTATTATAAACCTTGTGTACAATTTCACTATAAGTAAATAGAGAAAGAAGCATTAAGTATATTTATTTATTTATTTTTTTGTTTTATTTTTTTTTGTTTATCTCTTTCCCTTCCCTTTTCCTTTCTTGCCATCTCAGTCAGTTACTTTATTCTAGCGGATTCTAATCAGCTTATCGCTCAGAAACCCACTTGTTCTCCTTAACATCATTGTGGCAATCTTTCTTTTATTTTATTCTTTAATATTCAATTTCGTATTGATACAAACAATACATCATATTACTTATAAAAGTCTCTTTTTTCTTCCATCGAATTCCATTTCCCTCTCCCTCCCCCCTCCCTTGACCCTGGGGCAAAAAAAAAAAAAAAAAGAGAAGGGGGAGGTCTGCCCCCCTCTCTCCCCCTCTCAGTCACCCCCTTCTCTGTCCCCTTGTCCCTCGATTATCGCACGACAGTCCCCTCTCTCCAAGAATGTCAGCCATTGTTGCCATGCCCCATGGCCTTCTCCCTCTATATCTTGTAATTTGTGTAGCGACTCTTCCATTACCCTGATTTGCTCCACCCTCTTCACCCACTCCGTTGTTTTAGGGGTCTGAACAGATTTCCAATAACAAGGGATCAGCGCTTTGGCTGCATTCAATAGGTGCGGGACTATCGTGCTTCTATATTGCGTTACTCCTAGCTCAGTGTCATGAAATAGGCACGTCCAAGGACTTTTCTTAATCTTCTTTCGTGTCACCAAGCATATAATTTCTACTATTTTGTCCCAAAAAGGGGTTATTTTAGGGCAGTCCCACCATATATGTTTTAAGGAGCCCTGCTCCGAACACTCCCTCCAACGCATTGCCTGCTCTGCCCCTGTAAACCTCTGCATTCTTAGGGGAGTCATGTACCATCTCGATATTAATTCATAGGACATTTCTATCATGCGGACTTCTCTTGATGTTAAATGTGTCATTTTAAGTATTTTTATCCTGTGCTCTTCATTCCTAAGTGGTCCTAATTCCTCTTCCGCATTAAGTATATTTAATCAACAGAAAATACACAATTCATGTATAAGGACCACAAAATAAATAAATAATATAAATAAATAAATAAATAAATAAATATATATATATATATATATATATATATATATATATATATATATATATATATATATATATATTATAAGATTGGAGTGATGAAACTCAAGCGGTAGGTGCATTTCCAGTGAGTACGCCAGTCCAAAAATGTGTTTTAAGGGCGTGGTAGCCCACTTTTATTTAAATGAACAAAAACAAAAGTTTCACAAAGACATCAGTATCCCATGCAGGGGGTTCCACCATTACTGTATCTTACAGACTCCAAATGCTTCAGCCTCCTGGCTTAAAGTGGTGTTGCCACCCAAAAAAAAAATTTGCTTAAAATTCATAAAAAAAAATAAAAAAAAATAATTGGAAACATTTTTTTTTTACTCACCTCTAAATGCCTGTTGCTTGGGGGTCCCTCATGGTCTGCCTCCTTCATTGCCTGGACTGGTGACATCACTTCCCCATGGCGCCGCACAGTCATCTGAGCCTGTCACGTGTCCCAGATGACTGCGGCGTATCACAGCGAGCGGCGCCGCTCACTCATGCGCAGTGGGTGCCCGGCTGTGCCCACAGTAAGAATGCCGGCGCCGCGAGCGGAGCAGGGAGCGAGGGGGGGCTTCGTTTCTCCGCATCGCTGGACCCTGGGACAGGTAAGTGCCTGATTATTAAAAGTCAGCAGCTGCAGGATTTGTAGCTGCTGACTTTAAATTTTTTTTTTTAGGGGGCACCTCACTTCAGCACCCCACTTTTGCTTTAGGCCTGTAGCCTAGACCTTAGGTCTGCTCCTTAGAACAAAAGAGTTTCCTAGAGTTAAGCTCTCTCCTAGCTTACTCCTGATCAGCGCCTTGCTGCTCTGTCACAAAGTACATATGTCTGCCTCCTGCAGACATGCATGCTCTGGCTGCACCCATGCAGTCTCTGACTCCTGCAGAGGAATGGAAGTCCACTTGCATGCACAAACTTCCTGTCTGTGGGGTGGGGCCCTGAGCCATAGCCAGGTCACAACTAAATAGCCCAGCACACAGCTGTACAATCAGCGTGCCTTTCTGTCCAAAATCTGGTGTAAATCCAGGTAGCACAAGGTCCCAATGCCACTAATATATATGTATACACACAATCATTTATAGGTCATCTGATGAATGAACTCTCACCTAAACTGCAAGCACCGCTCCAAAGGACTACCAGAGCCCCCGAATAGACAGTCTTTGGCAAAGTATAAGTATGTCACAGAAAGGATATATACCCCTAAATTGAACCCGCAAGGAGTCATCACTAATTAGTAATAAACTAAACTGTTTCCGATTGTACAAAATTGATAAATTTTCACCTACACTGTATTAATGGAAAACCCGGGGAAGTAGACAATGGCCTCACTAAGGGAAAACCACGTCAAAAGAACCACATCAAAGAAATGTGTATGGCTTGGTGAAAGCAATATGACCTAAAAGGACATATGATAATACATATCTAACCCAGTAAGCCCACTGATTGGTTTGTAATATAAATAAATGGATCAGCGATTAAAGCATTACACTACGCATTCATTGTCCAGATACAAATGTATTCCTAAGTAAAATCAGGTAGAAGACTATACAAGAAAGCCAACAGGCTTTAAGGATCGGAATGAATGTATACAGAGGTACAAAGTATATGGTGTTTTAACCAATTATGTGATGAAGCACAGTGCTAGTCAACAGGCCACTTAAACCAGCTGTTAATGAGCTCATCATTTAATTGGATAAAATATTATATACTCTGTATTTCCAGTCCATATACAATATTTCCCATCCTTAGGCCCTGATGAAGTTTTGGCTCCTTCAGTTTGATTTCTTGTATGGTCTCCCATCTAATTTTAAGAACTTGAACAAATTTGTATCTCCACTATCATTCTCAGCTAGTAGTTTCTAGAGGGGGATTAGCCATGAGTCAGCCCTACCTCGTTAGCTAATTCCCCGTGTGATGTTTTGGGTAAATATTTGTGTTATTGGTCATGTGGTGATTGACATACTGTTCAAGTGTCTAAAAAGCTTGTATTTCTGTTCAATAAACCATTTCAGTTTTGTAGCTGAGCTAGTCTTGTCTTGTTCTTGGTTGAATTATGCGGCTATAATATCTGATATCCATGTTCAGATAGGAGGAAGCGGTATACTGATAAAAGAACTCAAGTGGAGTGTGGGACCTGTTCTGTCACAAGGAACTTAGTCATAATCATATGACTAAGTGCCAATTGTAATGAACGTGTAAATTGGGCAGGAAGATTTTCTCTGCAACACGTTATACCAAAAAAGGAATCATGAAGTCTATGAAGTTGAGCAGATGCTACTTTGTCGAAACACCATTGGAAAACAAAAAGGCGTAATCTGCTGCATTTCAGGTCATTAGAGAAAGGAGTAGGAGCATCTGGTTTTATTAAACCTATCCATGAAAGTCACAGGTGAGATAAAAGCTACAAAAGTAATGGGATTGAAAAATATATGCCTAACAAAGATATGAGGTTAGAGGAGGATTAGGAGGAGGTACAGATTCCACTGTCCCATTCGGGTTAAATTAATAAATTGGTAGCCTTTCTGTAGCATATGATTTCTTTTAGAAGTTACAGTAAATAGTTACTATACTTGGCTGGATTTCCAGGTACTGAAATGTGTAACTATGTTAAATTCTAACAAGATATTCCTCTGTATATGCTGCTGAATAAGTACTACTTTTAACTTCTCTGTGTCATGAAAATCTCACAAAGAGATTGTCCTCCAGGTCTTCTGATGTACGATCGTCGCGGGTACGCACGATCGTACGAACGCCCTTACGTTCGTACACAGGTGCGCGTGCGCGGGCACGCGCACGGTCGCGTGCGTGCGTCCGTATTGGCGCCAAACGGCCTATTTAAACCAGCCTCTTGCCAACAGTCTTTGCTGTCTGCTCAACAGCGTTATACCTGTGAGACCTGATCTGTGTTGTTTGTTCCTGTTTGACCCGGCCTGCCTGTGACCCATCTGCTATCCGCCTGCACCCGACCTCGGCTTGTTGTGACTATTCTCCTGCCTGTTCCCTTGTACTTCGTTCCTGCCTGGTATCCGATTCGGCTTGCTCTGACCATCTGTCTGCTAGAAGGGTAACCTGCTTATATACTGAACTGTTCATCTGCTATAAGTGCCTGCTCATATTGAACTACCTATCTGCTGCAATAACCTGCTATACTGGACTGTTCATCTGCTATAAGTGCCTGCTCATATTGAACTACCTATCTGCTGCAATAACCTGCTATACTGAACTGTTCATCTGCTATAAGTGCCTGCTCATATTGAACTACCTATCTGCTGCAAATAATCTGCTTACTGAACTGTTCATCTGCTATAAGTGCTTGCTCATATTGAACTACCTGTCTGCTGCAAGTCACCTGCTTATACTGGATTGTATTATCTGCTACAAGTGATCTGCTAGTATTACACTATCCATCTGCTTCTAGTACCTGCTTATATTGACTGTTATCTGCTGCAAGCACTTGTGTATATTACCCTGTTCACCTGCTACTAGTGACCTGCTTTCCTGCACTGTTTACCTCCAAGTTACCTGCTCCATTGAACTGTGTATCTGCTATAAACTACCTGCTGGTCCCTTCACTGTGATCACCTGCTCCACTGATCCTCGCCTACCCATCCTACCCATCTGTGGATCCTGCCAGGCACCTGTACCCCTCCTTACTCCTGTGTTCCCTGTTGTATTGCCAGGAAACCGGTAGTGGGAGTCGTAAAGGAGGCCTCTCTCCGCAATCCGGGCTCGCTACTAGAAGGTACGTGACAGTAGCAGACAGCCAATGTCTGAGCCCGAGCGGGGAGCCTCCGCCATGGAAGAACTTTGTCAACACCTGGCAGGACTGTCTGAGGCAGTTAAGGGCCTTCAACAAGGCTACACTCGGCTGGAGGAACGGGTAATTACTCTTTCCAACCCCTCCGGATCCTTGGGGGCCCCTCAACCATCAGTTTCTTCAGCTGAAGCAGTTCCAACACCTACAGTTGTGATGCTACCACCAGAACCTAAAGTTCCCATACCCGAGCGATTTTCTGGGAATCGCAGTGGCTTCAGGGCCTTCCGCAACTCCTGCGAATTATATTTTGCCCTCCAACCACGGACCTTCTCTTTAGAGGCTACCAAGGTGGGTTTTGTGGTGTCTCTACTCTCTGGAGACCCCCAGACCTGGGCCCACCGCCTGTTAGAAAACCAGGACGCAGCGTTGACTAATCTTTCTACTTTTTTTGATGCTATGGCTCAATTGTATGAAGATCCTCAACTTTCAGCAACTGCAGAAACCGCTTTGCGGACCCTCCAGCAGGGACGAAGGGCGGTGGAAGATTATGTGGCCGAGTTCAGGCGATGGGGTGCGGATACGAACTGGAATGATGCTGCCCTTCGCCATCAGTTCCGCTTGGGACTCTCTGATTCTTTGAAGGATGAGCTTGCTAGAGTCGGTGTCCCACAGACATTAAACGCACTAATTGACTTGGCGATACAGATCGATCGTCGTCTGAGAGAGAGGAGAGCTGAGAGGGCCACTGGTTTCTCTCGTCCAACCTGGATGCTTCCAAAGGCCCCAAGCCATTTACATCCAGCACCTGCCACCCGATCCACGTCTGACACACCTGAGCCAATGCAACTTGGAGTCTTGCGGCCATCTCTTACCCCCGAAGAACGTCAATGCTGGCGGATTAATAACTTATGCCTCTATTGCGGGGAATCTGGACATTACGTCAGGAACTGTCCAATAAAACTTCGTAAGTGTCCATCCGTGCCTCCTGATCTCCCAGACTCTCTAATGAAGTTTCCATCTCACCTTATCATTTCTGTCTCCCTTCAGTTCCCAGGAAAGACTTTACAGACACCCGCCATTATTGATTCCGGGGCATGCAGCTGTTTTATGGATTCATCCTTTGCTGCCCAACATCAGATTCCTCTCCTACCTAAGACCCGTGGACTCTCTATTCATTTGGCCGATGGCTCCGCTATTAAATCTGGTCCTGTAACTCGAGAAACTGCACCTCTATCTACTGTTATCTCTGGTTCTCATCGAGAACTTCTCCGGATGGACATTATCACCTCCCCTCTTTTTCCTGTAATCCTTGGGATGCCCTGGCTACAGGCTCACAATCCAACCATAAATTGGACTACAGGAGAAATTACCTTTTCTTCACCGTATTGCCAGAAGTTCTGTGGTTCATCCGGTTCTCTGAGACCAGCAACTTTATTATCTATTGACTCAGAGATCGATTTACGTCAAGCCATTCCCGAAGTCTACCATGAATTTTTGGACGTGTTCAGTAAACAAAAGGCAGAGGTGCTCCCGCCCCACCGGGCTTATGACTGCCCCATTGAGTTACTTCCTGGAGCCAAGATTCCGTTTGGAAGGGTTTTTCCCTTAACAGAAGTAGAGCAGGAGAAACTCAAAGAATACCTCGAAGAAAATTTAAAGAAGGGGTTCATTCCCCCATCTACGTCCCCAGCAGGTGCAGGTATTTTCTTTGTTGAGAAAAAGGACCACACTCTCCGACCCTGCATAGACTACCGTGAATTAAACAACATCACTATAAAGAACCGGTACCCTCTCCCTCTTTTTCCAGAGTTATTCCAAAGACTGGGAATTGCCACGGTGTTCACTAAACTCGATCTCCGTGGGGCTTACAACTTGATCCGTATCAAGGCCGGAGATGAGTGGAAGACTGCTTTCCGTACCCGATTCGGACACTTCGAGTATTTGGTGATGCCCTTCGGTTTGTGTAATGCCCCCGCCACCTTCCAATATTTTATCAATGATGTGCTCCGGGACTTTCTGGACTTATTTGCTGTCGTTTATTTAGATGATATTTTGATTTTTTCTTCCTCCCTTGAAGCCCATCGCAAGCACGTCAAAAGCGTGTTGGGTCGGCTCCGCCAACATGGACTATATGCAAAAGCAGACAAGTGTTTGTTCGAACAGGAAAGTATACCATTCCTGGGGTTGATCATCTCTAGTAAGGGTATAAAAATGGACCCCCAGAAGATTGCTGCGATTTTGGACTGGCCGACTCCTGTAGACAGGAAAGGAATCCAATGTTTTATTGGATTCCCCAACTTCTACCGCAAATTTATTAAAGGTTTCTCAGCTATTGTTGCACCCATCACACAACTAACTAGACAAGGAACCCGTTTTCATTGGACCTCTGAAGCTCAAAAAGCATTCGAGACTCTCAAGGGACTTTTCACCTCCGCTCCTATTTTAAGACATCCAGATTCCTCCCTACCATTTGTTTTAGAAGTGGATGCATCCGAAATCGCCGTAGGAGCTATATTATCCCAGAGACAAGGAACTAAGGCCCTGCTTCATCCTGTGGCTTTCTTTTCACGTAAGTTATCTGCAGCCGAGAAAAATTACGATGTCGGAGACCGGGAGCTGTTGGCCATTAAATCCGCATTAGAAGAGTGGCGTTATTTGTTGGAAGGAGCTTCGCATCCAATTCTAATATTTACAGATCACAAAAACCTGGAGTACTTAAGATCTGCAAAAAGACTAAAACCAAGACAAGCCAGGTGGGCACTCTTCTTCTCCCGGTTCTCTTTCCATGTGACGTATCGCCCAGGGTCTAAAAATATAAAACCAGATGCCTTGTCACGGATGTTCCACAAGTCCCAGGAGAATTCTCCTCCGGATACCATTCTCGCTCCTGGGAATTTCCTTCTGCTTCAGGAAGATCTTCTCTCTCGGCTTAGACAAGCCTCCATGGGACAAAGACCCTTCTCAGAACCAGAACTACAAACCAGAGGTGGGTTACTGTGGTATAAAGACAAGATCTACATCCCCGAAACCCTGCGGGTATCTGTTCTAGAGCTGTGTCATGACCACGCACTCGCCGGACATTTTGGTATCACTAGAACCATTGATTTGGTACAGCGTACTTTTTGGTGGCCTCAGTTACGGGAGGATTGCAGGAAATACGTGAACACCTGCACTACGTGCATTAGGAGTAAGAACTGTAAAACCAAGGCCTGGGGCCTCCTTAAACCGTTGTCTGTTCCGGACAGGCCATGGAAAATGCTGTCTCTAGACTTCATTGTTGAATTGCCTCCGGCAGACGATCATACCACTATCTTGGTGGTGGTCGATCGTCTGTCAAAGATGGCACATTTTATTCCCATGAAGGGTACCCCTTCAGCCTCTGAAACTGCACAAGTGTTTATCAAAGAAATAATTAGGCTCCATGGGGTACCAGCCAATATAGTTTCGGATCGAGGAGTACAGTTCACCTCTCGATTCTGGAAGTCCCTCTGCAAGGCCTTGAATATTGAGCTATCGTTCTCATCCGCTTATCATCCTCAGTCCAATGGGCAGACAGAGAGGACAAACCAAACTCTCGAACAATATTTACGCTGTTTTTCCTCTTTTGCACAAGATGATTGGATCTCCCTGCTTCCAGTAGCTGAATTCGCGTATAATAATTCTCTCCATTCCGCCATCAAACAGACACCCTTTTTTGCCAATTATGGCTTCCACCCTTCATTTTTACCCAACTCCCTTCCTGAGTGTTCAGGAAAAGATGAACTTTTTTTCAACCAACAACAAACTTCTACAAGAAACAATGACTAAAACTCAAGAGCACAACAAGGCAACCTTTGACAGGAAGAGACGAGGAGAGTTAGTACTGGTACCTGGTGATTTGGTGTGGCTATCCACGGTAAACTTGAAAATGGCGTGTCCTTCAAGGAAACTAGGTCCCAAGTTTTTAGGACCTTTCTCAGTCAAAAGGAAGATTAACGAGGTTGCTTTTGAACTAGAACTTCCAGACTCACTAAAGGTTCATCCGGTATTCCATGTATCCTTATTGAAACCTTTCACTCCCAATCCATTTCCTAACCGAAAAACCACTCCTCCTGATCCGATCCTGGTTGATGGTGAAGAAGAATTTGAAATTGAAGCCATCCTAAAATCCAGAAGAAGAGGAAACCAGAACCAGTTCTTAATTAAATGGAAAGGATATGGTCCTGAAGAGAACTCCTGGGAGCCTGAGGACAACATTCATGCGAAAAATTTGATTCGATCCTTTTAAAGGGCCCATCCGGAAAAGTTTGCCCAAAAGGGCATCCGGAGGCTGCCCCTTGGGAGGGGGCAATGTCATGAAAATCTCACGAAGAGATTGTCCTCCAGGTCTTCTGATGTACGATCGTCGCGGGTACGCACGATCGTACGAACGCCCTTACGTTCGTACACAGGTGCGCGTGCGCGGGCACGCGCACGGTCGCGTGCGTGCGTCCGTATTGGCGCCAAACGGCCTATTTAAACCAGCCTCTTGCCAACAGTCTTTGCTGTCTGCTCAACAGCGTTATACCTGTGAGACCTGATCTGTGTTGTTTGTTCCTGTTTGACCCGGCCTGCCTGTGACCCATCTGCTATCCGCCTGCACCCGACCTCGACTTGTTGTGACTATTCTCCTGCCTGTTCCCTTGTACTTCGTTCCTGCCTGGTATCCGATTCGGCTTGCTCTGACCATCCGTCTGCTAGAAGGGTAACCTGCTTATATACTGAACTGTTCATCTGCTATAAGTGCCTGCTCATATTGAACTACCTATCTGCTGCAATAACCTGCTATACTGGACTGTTCATCTGCTATAAGTGCCTGCTCATATTGAACTACCTATCTGCTGCAATAACCTGCTATACTGAACTGTTCATCTGCTATAAGTGCCTGCTCATATTGAACTACCTATCTGCTGCAAATAATCTGCTTACTGAACTGTTCATCTGCTATAAGTGCTTGCTCATATTGAACTACCTGTCTGCTGCAAGTCACCTGCTTATACTGGATTGTATTATCTGCTACAAGTGATCTGCTAGTATTACACTATCCATCTGCTTCTAGTACCTGCTTATATTGACTGTTATCTGCTGCAAGCACTTGTGTATATTACCCTGTTCACCTGCTACTAGTGACCTGCTTCCCTGCACTGTTTACCTCCAAGTTACCTGCTCCATTGAACTGTGTATCTGCTATAAACTACCTGCTGGTCCCTTCACTGTGATCACCTGCTCCACTGATCCTCGCCTACCCATCCTACCCATCTGTGGATCCTGCCAGGCACCTGTACCCCTCCTTACTCCTGTGTTCCCTGTTGTATTGCCAGGAAACCGGTAGTGGGAGTCGTAAAGGAGGCCTCTCTCCGCAATCCGGGCTCGCTACTAGAAGGTACGTGACACTCTGTTTGCTCCTCAGAGGTTAAATTTTACCCATGTCCGGTTACAGAGCATCTTCACCCTGAAATATTCGCCACCTGCTGCTCCTCCCTCGTGCCACCATCTTTAAATATCCTGTGTGCAGAGATGTGCTGCAGCTGTCTTCCAGGTTTTTTTTTTGGACCTGGCAGTGGCCTGCAGCCCCTCTGTGCATGCGTGGGGGATCCCAGCGAATAGGCACACACGCAACTGTTTTCTAGTATCTAGGACCTTGTACAGACCTATGTTATGTGTGTGCATGTGCAGGAATACCCACACATGTGCAGACATGCTGCGGGTCTCTGTCAGGTCCCAAATACCTGATAAAAGATCAGCTTCATGTCTGAGCATGGCCAGAGTCTCATGGCACACATGTACCCCTGAATGAAAGCTTCCTCCTGGATTGTGAAATGTAGACATCCCAGGAGGCAGCAGGGGTCACTATGTCATTCTTATCAAGGCAAGAATGCAGAAGAGCTGAGATGCAGGCATGGGAGTAAGCACGCACGAGTGCAAGCGGCTTGCTATAGGGGCACTTGGCAAGTAGGAGGAGCCCAGAGTGCCAGCAGAGGGCCTGAGAAGAAGAGGATCTGGGCTGTGCTTTGTAAAACCATTTCACAGAGCAGACAAGTATACTTATTAATTTAAAGAAAAAAATATTAGGTTTAGAATCACTTTAAAAAGGTAATCCCGGGGGCGTGGTTTTGGCAATTCAATAGAGCGGATGTGTCTCCTATGAGCTCCAGTGCCGGCACAGAATTATGAGCCTTTACCAACATACTAACCTCACAACTACACTACCCGAAGATGGGGAAGAGAACGAGTAAGTCCCTGCCCAAAAAGTTTACCTCAAATGGCTCGATTAAACGATTCCTCTCCACGGAACCGGACAAAACGGAGGACCAGGATGGCCTAGGCCCCTCGCCACATGGCGCACTTTTGGGGACAAGCTCCGAACTCCCAGAGCAGGCATGAACACAGACGCCACTCGCCTGACTCCTCGGCCGGCTCGGAGGGAGAGGAAAGCACCCTTGGACACTCTGGTGTTGCAATACGGGTGAGTGACTTGCCGACTAAAGCGGACCTGGCCTCCATGTTGATGAACCTCAAATGGGTCATAAGGAAAGAGGTCTCCGCGGTTTGCTTTGACCTGTCCCAGGTTCTGCTCAGAGTTGAGGAAACCGAACAGCGGTTAGACCACCATGCGACCGCCATCAGGTATCTGCAAACAACTACTCGCCAGCTAGCAATTGTGCACAGGATGAACGTCTATGAAATAGAGGACCAAGAGAACCGCAATCGGCGCAATAACATTAGGATCAGAGGCCTCCCCAAAGCGACCAGGGACGACGACCTCCTCCCCTCTATCAGAGGCATTTTCCATGGTCTTCTTGGCCGGGCCGCAGACGATCCCCTGAGAATTGACAGGGTGCACAGGGCCCTGCGCCCCCGCAACCTCACCACTGACACCCCGTGGGATGTCATATGCAGGGTTCACCACTACACTGATAAGGAGCTCATCATGCAGAAGGTCAGGGAAGCTGCACCATTGGACTTCAACGGAGCTGCACTTTCCCTTTTCCCGGACCTTGCCAGGGAGACTTTGGATAATGTCCTGAGTACTCCGTTTTACGGATGGGGCTCCATGTCATGTTATGTTGGCACAATGTATTCAGTAATACGTTTTTTCTTTTTGGTTAATGTTAGACATTCTGTTTTTGGTTTAGTTAATTGCTATCAGGTTTGCTTTTTCATTTTGCTGTGAGTCAATGTGTGGTGCCGGCGCCAGGGCAACGAGGCGCTGCTCAGACCCCCTGCGCGGTTCGTGTCTGGATGCCCAGGTTCCTCCATCCCCTACACATTGGAGGCTGTTCGGTGTGACGTTCCTCTGCCCCCGCCCTCTGGGGGGGGGCGGCGGGCTTGGGGATGCTGGGCCCTACGAGCACCCTGTTTTCGCACCGCAAGTATATGCGTGCACATATAGTCATTCCCAGATGGCTCGCGATATGTATAATATGTTCTTCTAATCTTCTTAACTTTTCTTCTCTCTTTTTCTTTTCTTCTTTCACTTCTCCCTCCCCCTCTGCCTCTCCCCTTCCCCCACCCCCCCCCGTCCCACCCACATCATGCCTGCCTCGGGCTTTCATTATTTTTGCTGCGACTATGTCCACGGCTCCTCTCCTTGAGTTCCCATGGCCACGATAAATTTTAATGTTAGAGGCCTCCATGCCCCGGGGAAGAGACACAATTTATATAGGGAATTGGACCGCCTGCAGGGAGACATGATCTTCCTACAGGAGACCCATCTTACACACACAACTTCAGTTAAATTGTATTCTCACAAATACCCCACATGATACTATAGTCTCTCTGATATCCATAAAGCTAAGGGTGTGGCCATTGGACTACACAAGGGAACCACGTTCACGCTTGAGTCCATGCTCAGCGACCCGGCTGTGCGTTTTCTGTTTTTGAGGGGTACCCTAGGTGGCATGCCTTGTACCCTGGCTACTCTCTACTCTGCTAACCAGGACCAGGCTAGTTTTATTAATTTTCGTGTGGGTGCGTTCTCCTCGCGGGTGACTTTAATGTACCCCTGGAACCAGTTTTGGACACCTCTAGGGGCATCTCTAATATATCACATAAACGCTTGAAATATATCCGTAAACACCTGCATGATTAACAACTAATGGATGCCTGGAGGATTATGCACCCACGGGAACAAGACTTCACTCATTACTCACCGGTTCATCAGACTTATTCCAGAATAGATTTGTCTCTAATTGATCATCAACACCTATCATTACTAGTGAAATCGTCGATAGAAACTTCCCCCATATCAGACCACATGCCAGTATTACTAACTATCAAAATATTGTCCTTGCCACTTAAGCCAACCAACTGGAAATTGAACGAGGAACTTATCACTGAGGAATTAGACAAAAAACTGATAGGAGAGGAACTAGCTCTCTACTTTAGGGATAACTCAGACCCCAAGATTTCTCCAGGAACGCTGTGGGAAGCCCATACAGGCTCATATCCGAGGTAAACTTATTGAACTAGGAGCCAGGAAGAAACGGGACCGCACACTTCAACAGACTAAGTTACTTAAAGAGATTAAGCAGCTAGAACAGCAGCATTGGCACTTTTCCACACTTTACCCGAGAGGAGGGAGGAACTGAAAGCTCTTATGCACCTAGAACAGAAACAGCATACCCGGCGTGTCTCCCAACGCTTTTATGACAACAACGGAAATCTGCTGCATTCATAGCTAAAATCAAGAACTCCTCTGGGGGTCTGGTGTATGATACGTGAGGCATTGCCAAGGAGTTTAGAGAATTTTACCAACACCTTTATCATGTCCAGCAATCTGTCACCGATAGGGAGGCTAAGTCGAAACTCATTAGTGACTAGTTGGCTCGCGTCAAGCTCCCCAGACTCTCACCTGAGATTCTAGCCTTGCTAGAGGGCGAGCTTACCACTGCAGAGCTGCACGGTGCCCTAAAAGCCATGGCCAATGGCAAGGCACCAGGACCTGATGCTTTTACGGTAGCCTACTATCGCTCCTATGCAGATGTTTTAATTCCCCGCTTGACTAACTATGCCAATGTGATCTCTGCTGGTGGTAAACTCCGTCCGGAGACTATTCACGCACATATTACAGTTATTCCCAAGACTGGGAAGGACCCCAGTAATTGTGCAAGCTACCTCCCTATTTCGTGATTGAATATTGACGCCAAAATATATGCCAAGGCTATTGCTAATAGATTGCTCCCCTTGATCCCTCAGTGGATATCAAAAGACCAAACTGGATTCATCCCAGGCAGGGAGGCCCGAGATAACTCCCTTCATACTCTTTCTCTGATGGCATATGTGCGCAGGACCTCCCAGCCCACCCTTCTACTTTCCACTGATGCTGAGAAGGCGTTTGATAGGGTGGACTGGGAGTTTCTCATGGCAACGTTGTCCCTACTTCCCTACTCTTCCAAATCTCTGTGCTATATAATCAACCCACAGCCCAATTGCCCAATTGCATATCAATGAAACACTAAGTGACCCCCTCACCCTACACAACGGCACATGCCAGGGATGCCCCCTTTCCCCAATTTTATTTGCGCTCTCTTTTGAGCCCTTCCTCTCCATTATTAGACATAATCCCAGTATTCACTGCATAGTCATATGCTTATGCAGATGATATTTTATTTTACGTACAGAAACACCTAATTACTCTTCCAAACCTTATGTCCGAACTTTCAACATATGGCACAATCTCTAATTTTACAATTAACATGACAAAATCTGAAATATTAAATATATCTACCCCACACGCACTGTAACACATTTGAAACTGACCTTCCCTTTTAATTAGCAGGCAAGGAAAATGAAATATTTAGGCATCTATCTCACACCAAACCCGGCTACTCTCTTTCGCACAAATTACATGCCCCTTCTCAATGCAATTCGATCATTCAGAATTGGTCCCAGCTGGCCCACTCCTGGTTGGGGAGGATTGGGATAGTTAAGATGAACTTGCTACCTAGGGTACTTTTTATGCTACAGATGATACTGTTTGGAATCCCGTGGGCTTTTTCATGCTACTAAACTCCATAGTCTATAAATATGTTTGGAACAGGAAAACACCCAGACTTCCTAGATCTCTACTCATTAGATCCAAAAGGGAGGGAGACCTGGCACTACTGGATTTCATAATGTATTTTCGTTCAATAATATTGACCAGGCTCTCTGATTGGAAATATCTTAGGGACACTGAACTATGGGTTGCCCTGGAAACGGAGCTCAGTGGAACTGATCTTCCAACTCAGATGTGGATACCAAGGAAATACAGAGGCTTGTCGCCTGACTCGTCTCCACTAACATACTCCTCTCTCATGGTTTGGGACTCTTTGTGTAAGGCTCACGGATGGCCATATAACTCACCCTTGATGTCTTTGATTGGTCATAATTATTTTCCACCAGGAAACATGGACTCCCAAACTCACTCCTGGCACCTGGGGACTAGAACCCTTCTACATCAGGTCACTGGCCCATCTGGTATATTAACACTATCTGAAATACTGGATGACTCTCCCATTTCTCATATGGATCAATGGAAACATCGACAATTAGTGGCCTTTGTCAACTCACTTCCGAAACCCTAGCGATCCCTAATGGAACTAATACCTGTGGAAGCCACATTGTCTGATGTTCATCCAGTAGAGAAGCCCATTTCTTATTTTTACCATGCTTTGTTATCACTTGCTTCTACCAAAACTCCTATGTTTATCCGCAACGGGGAACTGGATCTCCAAAAAAGAGCTGACCCGGGCCCAAAAGACCACTATTCTCACCTTGATCCACACCTCCTCGGGAGCTTCAAAAATGACGGAGGTGACTTACAAACTTCTGATCAGGTGGGACTATACTCCCATGCTGTTACACAAAGTCTTCCCACAAATTCCACCTTTGTGCTGGAGGGATTGTGGAGAGAGAGCAACTCACGCCCACATCTGGTGGTATTGTCCAAGGATACGACCATTTTGGCTCACTATTTTATACTGGATTAGAGAAACTACAAAAGATCAGTAATGCCCCATCTCCTTAATGCCGCAAAAATCCTCATTACACAATTTTGGAAGACAAGGACCATTCTGACACTACGTCGCTGGCTATTAAAGGTAGACAATATTTACCACATGGAGAACATGACCCTCTCCCTTAGAGGCAAATCTGACCCTGCAATAAAGATATGGTCCTGCTGGGTTGCCTTCAAATACACTACTGCTTATGCGGAAATTATGTCTCAACCTGTGTAACTCCTTGGTATAAAAACCTTGTCTGAAAGTTCCTAGACCGAGGCAGATATGACCCCCCCCCCTCCAACCTTTCCTCTTCCCCTCCCTCTCTATTCCCCCTTTTCCCCTCTACCTCTTCTCTTGCTATGCTCTTTCTTCTCTCTTTTCTTACCTTTACTATTCTTATACTGGAAAAGAGGCATACTTTGTTTAGGTACATCTGCTATGACTGTGTCCATAGGAATATCCCTAACATGATGATTGTTCGTTGAGTTTTGGTACACCGGTTATATGATACCCCCTTGACTTACTCAGGGGGATATGATCAATTCACGCTGGAGACTGTGCACTACCGTTATGTATCTGAACACTATGTACCTGTCATGGTTATGCAGTGATCTTCCTGTTTGCTTACCTCCCCTCATGTGTTCAGACTAAGAGGCCAGCCACTTCCACCTGGTGGTTTTTATAACCTCTCCTCTAAGCATGGCTCCACCCCAGGCCCTATCAGGGAACCTTATATTAACCTGTGCACTGCAAGCCAACAGTGCTGATCAACCATTGTGTATTCCTTTGTGTGTTTAGCTTCCTGTTACCTGCCGTGTGCTCTTCTGTTGTTCCGTTACCGACTTTGACGTGTCTTTGACTATCCCTGTTTGCCTGTGATCCTGACCTTTTGGCGTGTCCCTGACTATTCCTGTCTGCTTGTGGCCCCGACCTTGGCTTTGTCCCTCACCATCCCTATCCTGTTGCCTACTGTGGGTGTGAGCTGGGGGACCCTGGGGGTCGCGACCTGGAGCCAGTTGCAGCCAAGTCCATCCTCACCACTCGAGGCTCTGGTGAACACTTGCTGGCTCTTAGACTCCGCGCCCCGGGGAATCTTAGGCTCTAACCCCGGTGGGACCTGTCTCCCGTCCATAGCAGTCAGCCGTAGGGTCCACAACCTTGCGGTGCACTCCTGATCCCTACGGTGTGCATCTGTCACCTCGCCTCAAGGTGACCTGACGGTACCTTTATTTCAGATGCTGTCTATTTTGCACTATTGTATGTACCTCTTTTTTCTAATAAATATTGATTAAACAAAAAAAAGGGTAAACCCACTTTTGTTGGGGGGCAAAAAAATTGCTCTGCAGTCTTCTCTGTGTTTTTTTCACCATGTTCTTTGTATACTGATTCTGAATCGGAGGGTCTGGTTCATTATATTTACCTCCTGCACTCTCAGTGCTCTAAAAAGAACAGCTGCAACTGTGGCTCTTTGAAAGTATTTAATCCTAGGTTATCTACAACTGAACTAATTGAAATTCCTGTTGGGGGGGGGGGGGGGGGTGTCTAAAATCTACAATTTCACTTGTATGTTAGTGCAGGCTTCTGGGAAAAAGCAGCAAGTCAATTACACACACATGCAGTAAATGACATTTCTGGGGGCGTTTTGTATACGAATGGTGTACAGAATGCCATAGGATTGCCATATTGCATTGGATTTAAAACAAAATTAAAGCTGCTGCAGATTTTTGAAAAGGAAAGGTAATTTTTAATAAGATGAAAAAATGACAACATGGCTTATGTAGCAATTGTATATGCGATATTAAAGTAGTTGTAAACCCTTACACAACACTTTTCCCTACAGGTAAGCCTATAATAAGGCTTACTTGTAGGTACTGGAAATATTTCCTAAACCAACCTGCACGGTTTAGGAGATAAAGTATCTCACAAAAGTGAGTACACCCCATCATTTGTGTAAATATTTTAATATTATATCTTTTCATGTGACAACACTGTACTGAAGAAATTATTGTATAACTTTGTATCATTTGAGTGCACAATTTGTATAACAGTGTAAATTTACTGTCACCTTTAAAATACACAGCCATTAATTTGTAAACCGCTGGCAACAAAAGTGTATATATCCCTTAGTCAAAATGTCCAAATTGGGCCCAATTAGCCATTTTCCCTCCCCAGTGTCATGTGACTCGTAAGCCCTTGTACACACGATCATACATTCCGACAACAAAATTCGTCGGATTTTGTCCGAAACTTGTGTTGCATACACACGGTCGGACAAAGTTGTCGGAAAATCCAATTGTACGTAACGTGACAACGTTATTTAGTTACGACAGGACTATGTTCAGGCTAGTAGCCAATAGCTTTGGTCTAGGAATTTGATCTGAGCATGCGTGGCACTTTGTCCGATAGGGAATTCTCTACACACAATCAGACAAAGTCCGATCGGATCATGTTGTCGGAAAGTTTTATATCCCGATGGAGCCCACACACAGTCGGATTATCCGACAACACGGTCCGATCGGACATTTTCCGTCGGAATGTCTGACCGTGTGTACAAGGTCTTAGTGTTACAGGGTCTCAGGTGTGAATGTGGAACAGGTGTGTTAAATCTGGTGGTCACTCTCACTCTTTCATACTGGTCACTGGAAGTCCAACATGACACCTCATGGCAAAGAACTCTCTGAGGATCTGAAAAAAAGAATTGTTGCTCTACATAAAGATGGCCTAGGCCAGTGATGGCGAACCTTGGCACCCCAGATGTTTTGGAACTACATTTCCCATGATGCTCAACTACAATGCAGAGTGCATGAGCATCATGGGAAATGTAGTTCCAAAACATCTGGGGTGCCAAGGTTTGCCATCACTGGCCTAGGCTATAAGAAGATTGCCAAGACCCTGAAACTGAGCTGCAGCATGGTGGCCAAGACCATTCTGCGGTTTAACAGGACAAGTTCCACTCAGAACAGGCCTCACCATGGTCAACCAAAGAAGTTGAGTGCACGTGCTCAGCGTAATATGTAGAGGTTGTCTTTGGGAAAAAGATGTACGAGTGCTGCCAGCATTGCTGCAGAGGTTGAAAGGGTGGGGGGTCAGCCTGTCAGTGCTCAGACCATACACTGCATCAAATTGGTCTGCACAAGAAAGCCCGCAGTTTGCTGAAGACAAGCAGACTAAGGACATGGATTACTGGAACTATGTCCTCTGGTCTGAGGAGACCAAGATAAACTTATTTGGTTCAGATTGTGTCAAGCGTTTGTCGTGGCAACCAGGTGAGGAGTACAAAGACAAGTGCGTCTTGCCTATAGTCAAGCATGATGGTGGGAGTGTCAATGGTCTGGGGCTGCATGAGTGCTGCTGACACTGGGGAGCTACAGTTCATTGAGAGAACCATGAATGCCAACAGGTCACATACTGAAGCAGAGCATGAGCCCCTCCCTTTGTAGGCTGGGCCGAAGGGCAGTATTCCAACATGATAATGACCCCAAACACACCTCCAAGACGATCACTGCTTTGTTAAAAAAGCTGAGGTAAAAGGAGATGGACTGGCCAAGCATGGTTTCAGACCTAAACCCTATTGAGCATCTGCGGGGCATTCTCAAACAGAAGGTTGAGGAGCGCAAGGTCTCTAACATCAACCAGCTCCGTGATGTCATAATGGATGAGTGGGAGAGGACTCCAGTAGTCCGGCAACCTGTGAAGCTCTGGTGAACTCCATGCCCAAGAGGGTTATAGCAGTGCTGGAAAATAATGGTGCCCAAACAAAATATTGACACTTTGGGCCCAATTTGGACCTTTTCACTTAGGGGTATACTCACTTTTGTTGCCAGCGGTTTAGACATTAATGGCTGTTTAGAAAAAATTTTTTGTGGTCTCTATAATGGGTTTTTATAGTAGATATAAGTAAACTTGTACCTTCATCCAGAATTTCTTGGAATAAAAAGATGGAAACCTGGTCCCCAACCAGGTCACCACAAAGGACATGTGGGCAATGTGGACTATCACGGTATAGTAACATAATTAGATGAAGAATCAATAACAAGTATACAGTTAAAAAATGATTTAATAATACAAGAATTTACACATAACAATAATTCATAGGGACAGTTCATCACAGAATACAGCTCAACTAGTTTCGCGGATCATAGCCGCTTCATCAGGAAAGTATCTGCGGATCAATAAATAAAAAAACAATATAACCATAAAACAGAAGGAAAATTATATTATGATGTTTAAACAAATAATAAATCCATGAGGGGGGAAAAAAGGGGCAGGACTGCTTACCCTCGTCCCAACATGACCCGATCGCAGGGTATAACCACCAAAGAGGGGGCCTCCCTGTGTGTTGAGTTAATTTGAGGGGACAGAAAATTTACACTATTATGCAAGCTGTACACTCACTACTTTATATTGTAGCAAGTTGTAATTTCTTTAGTGTTGTCACATGAAAAGATATAATAAAATATTTACAAAAATGTGAGGCGTGTACTCACTTTTGTGAGATACTGTGTGTGTTTGTGCGTGTATATATATATATATATATATATTATTATTATTATTATTACTTTTTAGACACACACACACAGGAATGGTTATGCAGCTCCTGATGTGTTTCTCCCAATAATAAAGAATTTGACATATGTAGATGATGTATATATATATATATATATATATATATATATATATATATATATATATATATATATATATATATATATATATCATGGGTCCACAACCCGCTGTTTGCGATCTACCTGTCAATCATGGGCATGTAATGGGTACATTGCAAACCTTCCTGTCCTTGCTGACAACAGACAGGAGGGCGGCATTCACTGGAACCCAGCCGCTGAACTTTCCTCCTGCAGAAGCTGAAAGTTGGCTTCTCCTGATGGCATTCAGCTGCTGCCGGAGGAAAAATAAAGGGGATCAGTTCCAGTAAATGCCACCCTCAGCGCCCCTCCTGCCCAGGTTCCCTTTCCTTCTGCAGCTTGGGCCCCCTGGTCCCTCCCACATCTTTGCAGTGCTGCTGGGTCCCCCACCTTTCCCTCCTTCCGGCTGCTGCGAGGGAACCTTTCAGGATGGAGAGTAGGGGAAGGGGCTGGTAAGTGTAATTTACCAGCCTATTCCTTTTTTGAATGAACACCACACATGATTGGTACCGATCATGCACTGTGTTCGTTCATAACTAAAGCCTAGTGAAGTGTGTGGGAAAAAAGGAAGCCAACCCCCAGTGACATTTGATTTCTATCATGTTCAGGTAGATCTCCACCCCTCAAAGGTTGCCTACCCCTGTTCTAATAAGAAAAGAAATGCAATTGCTCCCAAGTCTGCGAGGTCCTCCACAGAGAGATGGCTGACTGAAAAACGATGCACCCAAAGAATGTTAGATAGTTACGTTGAAAAAAAGACACAAGTCCATCTAGTTCAACCATAAAAAAAAAAAATTATAAAATATCATACAATCCCATATACCAAATTTCCTCTGGATCATCACCCACAGTTGATCCAGAGGAAGGTGAAAACCCCCCCAGAAAAGTAGGATCCAATTTGCTACAGCAAGGGAAAAAAATTCTTCCTGATCCCAGAGAGGCAATCAGATTTTCTCTGGATCAACTTTACCTATAAATGTTAGTACCCAGTCATATTATGTAAATTTAGGAAAGAATCCAGCCCTTTCTTAACCACTTTCTGACTGGCGCACGACGCTGTACGTTGGCAGAATGGCACGGACAGACACATGGGTGTAGAGGTACGTCCCTTTAAATTTGCCGCCTTGCCATCGCATGTGCGCACTGGTCGGGACCTCCGTGAGTCCGTTTGCGGGTCCTGTGGACTCGATCACTGCGCGGATACCCGTGATCGTCTCACGGGGAGGAAGAACGAGGAGATGCTAAAGTAAACAAGCATCTCCCCATTCGGCCTAGCAACAGTGACCCTGATCTCTGCTCTCTGTGATTGGAGTAGAGATCAGTGATGTGTAAAAGAGCCACACCCCCCACAGTTAGCAACACGTCCTTAGGACACACTTAACCCCTACACTGCCACCTCCTGGTTAACCCTTTCACTGCCAGTGTCATTTACACAGGAATCAGTGCATTTGTATAGCACTGATTGCTATATAAATAACAATGGTCCCAAAAATGTGTCAAAAATGTCCGGCGTGTCCGCCATAATGTCGCAGTCACAATAAAAATTATTAATTACTAGTAAAAAAAAAAAAAATTAATAAAAATGCCATAAAACTATCCCCATTTTGTAAAAGCTATAACTTTTGCACAAACCAGTCAATAATCGCTTATTGTGATTTTTTTTACCAAAAATATGTAGAATATGTCTAAACTGAGGGGAAAAAAAATGTTATATATATTTTTGAGGGATATTTATTATAGCAAAATGTAAAAAATAATAAGTTTTTTTCAAAATTGTCGCTCTTTTTATGTTTATAGCGCAAAAAAAATAAAAACCGCATTGGTGATCAAATACCACCAAAAGAAAGCTTTATTTGTGGGAAAAAAAAGGACGTCAATTTTGTTTGGAAGCCACGACCGTGCAATTAAAGCGACGCAGTGCCGAATCGCAAAAAGTGGTCTGGTCTTAAGCCAGCAAAATGGTCCGGTCTGAAAGTGGTTAAAGCAATCTACTGAGCTGGCCAGAACCACCTCTGGAGGGAGTCTATTCCACATTTTCACAGCTCTCACTGTGAAGAATCCTTTCCGTATTTATTTGGAGATGAAATCTCTTTTCCTCTAGACGTAAAGAGTGCCCCCTTGTCCTCAGTGTTGCCCGTAAAGTGAATAACTTAACACCAAGTTCACTATATGGACCCCTTATATATTTATACATGGTGATCATATCCCCCCTTAATCTCCTCTTCTCAGGTGTGAATAAATTCAGTTCCTCTAATCTTTCCTCATAGCTGAGTTCCTCCATGCCTCTTATTAGTTTGGTTGCCCTTCTCTGGACTTTCTCCAGTTCCAATATCCTTCTTGAGAACTTGTGCCCAAAACTGAACTCCATATTCCATATGAGATCTTACTAAAGATTCGTACAGGGGCAAAATTATAGCTCTCTCTCTGGAGTCCATACTTCTCTTAATACAAGAAAGGACTTTGCTTGCTTTGGAAACTGCAGCTTGGCATTGCATGCTATTATTAAGCTTTTGATCTACCAAAACCCCCAGATACTTCTTCACCATCGATTCCCCCAGTTGTACTCCCCCTAAGATGTATGGTGCATGCATATTCTTAGCCCCCAAGTGTATAACTTTACATTTATCAACATTTAACCTCATGTGCCACATAGTTGCCCAATTAGACATTGCATTGAGATCAGATTGTAAATTGGAGACATCCTGTAAGGACGTTATTCCACTGCATAGCTTACTTTAGATTACTTTTAATCCCAGACCCAATATAATTTATAAAGATATTAAAAAGTAAGGGTACCAGCACTGAACCTTGGGGTACACCACTGATAACCTTAGACCATTCAGAGTAAGAATCATTAACCACTACTCTGAATTCTGTCTTTTATCCAGTTTTCTATCCGTCTACGAACTGATATTTCCAAGCCTGTAGACTTTACCTTACACATGAGCTGTGTGTGGTGAACTGTGTCAAACGCTTTTGCAAAATCAAAAAAGTATACCACGTCCCCTGCCACCCCTTTGTCCAAGGTTTTACTTACCTCCTCATAAAAAGAAATCATTTGTTTGACAACTTCTGTCTTTCATGAATCCATGCTGTCTGTTTAAAATATTTTTCTCTTTCGTTCATTGATGGACACAGCTCCATTAATCTTGACCCTAGAGTTATTACGCCACCTTCAGGAGAGGACTAGGCAGAACATGTAATACATGTGAAAAACAACAGAACTGTACAGTTCTGCCCAGGGGGAGGTTCCTCTGGTAATAACCCCTCAGCCTGCTTCCTGCAGCTCAGTTTTTTCCTGCCTAGTGAAGGAGAAGGACCTAGGCTCCCTGCCGGGACCATTGGTCCTGGGGATTTTTTCTGGATTTTTGCCTTTTGCACAAGATTTTGAGATCCTGTGATCTTCTATCAACAGCCGGCTGGGTGACAGGCTGGATAATATAGATCATTGTAGTCTCCCCAGCCTGGCCATCGAGCATGTGCAGGCCTTGCTATGCGCTGGGTCGGCCACGACATGCCCCTCAGGCTCCAGGGGCGGCGGGTGAGCTCAATGTTCCAGGGCACACATATGACTATGGATGTCTTTGTCACAATGTGCCGTGGCATGAAGCCAACCCGTACTGCTTGGGTGTGGGTCTGTGATAGGATGCCTCCAGCTCATCCGGATGGTAAGTAAACCTCTCCCTGCCTCGGCAGGACAGAGCACCATTGTATGACCGCACAATTACCAGTTAAAGCAGTGCAGTGCCAAATTGTAAAAAGTGCTCTGGTCAGGAAGGGGGTAAAACTTTCCCGGGCTGGAGTGGTTAATGAGTGGCCACGTGTTAAACTCCCTAACATGAAAAAGTTTTATCCCTATTGTGATATCACCAGTATGGGATTTGTAAATTGAAATCATATCCCCTCTCAAGCATCTCTTCTCCAGAGAGAATAAGTTCAGTGCTCACAAGCTTTCTTCATAACAAATGTCCTCCAGACGCTTTATTAGCTTTGTTCTCACTCCATTTCCAGTACATCCTTTCTGAGGACTGGTGCCCAGAACTGGACAGCATACTCCAGGTGCCGCTGGACCAGAGTCCCTCACTATCTCCCTCACTATCACTGCACCCTCCGCATCTCCCTCCTACTAAACCACCAGGTGGTAGTGTTGTGTGTAATTAGACAGAGGCGAGCCCCTTAAATGTGGCCGGTCCTCTGATGCCTCTACGGCTGTACTAACTGTTCCTGGCGGCGGTGGTCATTGTTGGCAGAGAAAGGCAGGAGGAGGACAGGGCAGAGCAGGAGGACGCAGGGCTGTACCAGGTTGCTGAGGAATGGGACAAGGTGAGCCTCCCCCTCCTTGTACAGTACATGACAGCTGGGAACCTTCCTTTCATTCATTTCCAGCACCATCCTGGGGTGAACATGGCTGACAATGTCTTAGCAGCCCGGGAATGCTGGGATCTGTAGTCCTGGGAGCTCTTCTCTTCACACTGCGTACTGCTGTAACCTATCAGTGTTGATATGCATTCTTTTTTGTGCGTTAACATGCGTTGCCCGATATCAGATCGCCACCTCCACCGTATACATCAGTGGTTCTCAACCTGGGGGTCGGGACACCCTTGGGGGTCAAATTACGATTTGCCAGGGGTCACCGAATCCTGGGCTGTTCCTGAAGCTCGCACCGCTCTCCCACCCAGCAGGGCTGTCCCTAGAGCCTGTGACCGCCCAGCTGGGCCGTTCCTGGAGCCTACGGCCACCCACTCAGCCTCTTCGCAGCTGCCCATTCAGTTCACGGCATGGGTGGGGGCAGATACTCGAGGTCAGCTGACTGGTGAGGAATGTGAAGTGGGAGAGGCTGGGGGAGACCGTACTCCTGATTTCAGCATAGGTGTCACTGCTACAAAACACCACAGAGCTGGTGACACAGTGAAGCCAGAGACACAGTAACACTACCTGAGATTAGAGTTGCCATTAAAAGTCCCCACTACAGTTCCCAGATCAGCAGATGACTTTGATCAAGAGCACTTAAGTTGGCTGATCAGAACACGGCCCAGCACTGCCAATGATCCCACCCCCCACCATCACTGCCACTCATACCAACCCTCCCCCCCAGCGCTGCCACTCATCCCACCTCCCCACTTGCACTGGCACTCATTCTAACTCCCCCCACCAAAGAGTAAGATAAGGAATAAAAATAGAGAACACATGGAACACATGGAAGGGAGAGAAAAAGAGGGGGAGGAACAAAGAAAAAGGGAGTGCAAGAATAAGAGAAAGAACAAGAAAGACAGCTAGAGAGAGGGATGGGGAAAACAAACAAGAAAATAGGATAGAGAGAGAGAGAGAGATAAAAGGTAAAGAAAGGAGAACAAAGAGAGAGTAGTACATCCTAAAATGTACCATAAGGGGTTTTAATACTGTATGAATGGAAGGGACTCAGGGAGCGCTAAATGAAAAATCATGGCACCAACACTGAGTGTGACATTGTTGTCTTTACGATCTGTGCCCTGGGATGATATTGCAACAATGGCAAACTTTTTTTTTTAATCTATTGGCCTAAGTGCACTATGATCCTTTGCAGATTCTGTTATTAGAATTTTTTGTGATTGTAAACTTCTGGAGATAGTTGATGTGATGATTTGCTCTCTTCAATGTAACTTAATTTTATTTCAATACTACATTAAGGATTTATGTCAACTGTTTTTTATTTTTTCTTCTTGCACACGATGCAATTATTATTATTATTATTATTAACGATTTACATAGCGCCAACAGTTTATGCAACGATTTACAATGTATAGGGGAGACAACACAATTACAGTACAATACAAAAGGTACAGTATGCAATGTAGCCTCAAAAGGAGGGAAAAAAAGTTTTCCATTTCTGCAGCCCATGAACTTTCCAGCATGTTAGCCTATGTGTCCATGCACACATAGGCTGTTATCAGCAGTTTTTGGCAGGGGTTGTTTTGTGGCTGGAAAAAAACCCCCAGATCTAGTGGGTTTTGAGAGGAGTTTTTCAGCTGTAAAAACGCTCTAACTCTGAAAAACGCTTAAAAACGCTAAAAAAACACAGCTATTTGGCATTTATCAGTGTTTTTGAGCCATTATCTCGTGGGAGTATAATTTTGAGAAAATAAAGCAAAGAAAACCACTACATATAAAAAATGCTAAAAAATGCTGAAAAACTCATTCTACGGCTACAGCTAACACTACTGGTTTTATTTTTATAACATCCAGTGTGCATGAGGCTTTAGTTGCACACACATAATATCATTTTAATCAGCAGATTTTGTTAATATTTGGGGGGTAAATATACAGTATGTACAGATTAAGTAAAGTTTTATTGGGAAAAGTTGCAGGAAAATGCATTTTTTCAAGTTCTTTACAAATTATTCCCAATAAAAACCAAGGAGATATCATTTTATCTGTCCAAATTTACTTCCAAATAAAAGCCCTATCTGTCACAAAAAATATGATGTATAATATTTTAGGGTAGACTAAAAAAAGAAAGAAGAACCTGAAGATTTGTAGAACCGAGACATTGCCAAAATGAAAACTTTCTCTGGGACGCTAGGGGTTTTAGGGAGAAAAAGGCCAGAGACTCCAGTAGTAAACAATCAAAGCTACTAAAGATTGAAAAAAAATGCGTAAATGTTAAATGATAGGTTTAACTTTTGGAACATGCTACATGTTAAACCTGTATTTAGGGTGTAACATGTTCTAGCACAGCACACCCCACTCACCTCCTGTATTGACATGAAGGTCAGTAGGGGGAACAGGAAAAAGATAAATGGAGTGGCCTTCAGTGGTGCTGGTAAATATTTACTTAATTTTTTTCCAGGGCCATTTTCTCTCAGCGACTTAGTTTAAGGATAGTATAAATTTCAAGGATAAAGAAACCCAAAAGCAAACCTATAATTGCAGCTTGCCAGTCTCTTTAGATGTGGTGGTGCTTTTTTTCTTCTTTCTTTTTTGTTTTTGTAGACAAACATAGCATTTTCATCAAGTACAGAAAATACCCAACTTTGCAAGTAACTAACTGCTTACTAATTATCTACAGCCCTGACCAAAAGTTTTGAGGATGACACAAATATTAAATTTTCACAAAGTATGCTTTTTATGATGGAAATTTGCATATACTCTAGAATGTTATGAAGAATGATTAGATAAATTGCAGTTAATTACAAAGTCCCTCTTTGTCATAAAAATGAACTTAATCCCCCAAAAAACATTTTCACTACATTCTAGCCCTGCCACAAATGGACCAGCTGACATCATGTCAGTGTTGACAAGGACAAGACTAGAAATCACTGTGTACTGCTGATTGAGTTAGAATAACAGACTGGAAGCTTTAAAAGGAGGGTGGTGCTTAAAATCATTGTTCTTCCTCTGTTGCTCATGGTTACCTGCAAGGAAACATGTGCAGTCACCATTGCTTTTTCACAAAAAAGGGTTCACGGGCAAGGATATTGCTGCTATGAAGATTGCACCTAAATCAACCATTTATCAGATCATTAAGAACTTCAAGGAGAGAGGTTCAATTGTTGTGAAGAAGTCTTTAGGTCACCCAAGAAAGTCCAGCAAGCACCAGAACTCTCTCCTATAGTCGATTCAGCTGTGGGATCATGGCATCACCAGTGCAGAGCTTGCTCAGGAATGGCAGCAGGCAGGTGTGAGTGCATTGCAATGCACAGTGAGGTGAAGACATTTTGAGGATGGCCTGGTGTCAAGAAGGGAAGCAAAAGAAGCCTCCTTCCAGGAATAGACTGATATTCTGCAAAATGTACAGGGATTGGACTGCTGGGGACTGGGGTAAAGTCATTTTCTCTGATGAATCCCTATTCTGATTGTTTGGGTCATCCAGAAAACTTTGTCCGGAGAATAAAAGGTGAACACTAACAGTCCTGTGTCATGCCAACAGTAAAGCATCCTGAGACCATTTATGTGTGAGGTTGCTTCTCAACCAAGGGAGTGGGCTCACTCACGATTTTGCCTGAGTAAAGAATGGTGCAAAAACATCCTCTGAGAGCAACTTCTCCCAACTGTCCATAAATAGTTTGGTGAGGAACAATGCCTTTTCCAGCATGATGGAGCACCTTGTCTGCCATAAGGCAAACGTGATAACTAAGTGGCTTGGGGAACAAAACATGGACATTTTGGGTCCATGGCCAGGAAACTCCCTAGGCCTTAATCCCATTGTGAACTTGTGGTCAATCCTCAAGAGGCAGGTGAACAAAAAAAACCACAAATTCAGACAAACTCCAAGCATTGATTATGAAAGAATGGGCTGAAATGTGGCCCATAAATTAATTGACAGCATGCCAGGGTGAATTGCAGAGATCTTGAAAAAGAAGGGTCAGCACTGCAAATATTGATTCTTTTCATAAACTTAATGTAAATTTTAATAAAATCTATTGACACGTATGAAATGCTTGTAATTATACTTCAGTATACCATAGTAACATCTGACAAAAAGATCTAAAACCACTGATGCAGCAGACTTTGTGAAAATAATATTTGTGTAATTCCCAAACTTTTGGCTAGGGCTGGTTTACAAGAGTGGGTGCAGTTCTGTTCCAATAAACTCCATTAGAAAGTTACATCCATGTAGCTTCCTTTGTATAAATGTCTGCAAAGTAGAACTAATTGATTTCTTGATGGTATCTTTAGGTCTATGTTTGATTTTGTCCTCACCTACCAGCCAGAAGCTACTAAATGAATGTTGATGACTAATAGGCTTGTACAATTAGTTTCAGAACGAATTGAAATTCGGCCAAATTTTGCATCTTTCGGACATTCGTATGCATCCGAATAAAAAAATAACGAATTTAAACTAATACGAAAGAAATTATAGCGGATATAACAAATAAATTTTACATGATTCCGTAATTTGTTAAACATCTAATGAAACAAAAGGTCAACTCAAAGTAAATCTTGAATTACTGGCAAAGTGCATTCCTGAGAACTGAGTGATGTCGCGTACACACGAGCGGAATGTCTGACAGAAAAAGTCAGACGGAAGCTTTTCATGGTTCATTCCGATTGTGTGTATGCCTCATCTGACTATTTACGTCGAAAATTCTGACGGACCTAGAAATAGAACACGTTCTAAATATTTCCGATGGAACCAATTCCTATCGGGAAAACTGCTCATCTGTATGCTGTTCTGACAGACCAAAAACTAAGCATGCTCTGAAGCAAGTATGAGACGGAAGCGTTTGGTGTGGTAAAACTAACGTTCGCATTGAAGATAGCACATTCCTCACGCTGCTAATTCTGTGATCTTTTAAGGCAGTGCATTATTTTCTTCTTTATAATGCTAGGAGAATGAAGTTGTTTTGCTGCTCATATTAACACAGAGTTCTCACAAACTTCTTTCTTCATTATTTATCCTGATCTCATGAATAATATTCAATTTTTTAAAAGCCCAATCTCCATAATAATGTTTACACTCATTTTTTATAGTCATCTTTTAGAATTTTTTATTTCATCAAGATTTATTTTAGGATTACTTAAAAATTATTTTCTAGTGATCTCCATATATTTTGTTTTTTTTGTGTGTCAAGTTACCACAATAACATCATTGTATTTTTTATTAACCTCAAGGAGGTTGGTGTCCCTTGTTAATTTGACATTGTCTTTTTGAAATGTACCTGCCTACTCACAAACTGTCCTTTTTGAAGAAAAACACATAGGAAAGTATTTATTGAAAATAAAATATCCATTTATTCTGCACAACAAAATAAAGAAGTATTCAATGCCAGAGAAACTTTTGCAATTTGCGAAGCCTTTTAGCCCCCAGGGCACACATCAAATCTGTGGAAAAGAAAATTGGAAGCTTGAGGAGTCCATATAATGGGGGCACAATCTGGTCCAGGAATCCCAGAGATCAGGACCAGCAGCAGATGACATATCTGTCTCCAGGCTGTGCTTCTACACCAGCCTGCGTCTTCTGTCAGACCAGACTGAAACCAGGCCATCACTTTCTTGTCTTCTCTGCAGACTTTCCTCCACACTTCCCTGCAGCCTTTCTTGGAGGCTGTGGCTCTGGTGGTGGACTTGTGGCAGGAGGAGGAGGAGGATGGGCTTGCTCATATATGTTGCTGTTCTCAGTCAGCTGGCCCCCCAACTCCTTCTGAAGGGCATCAAAACAAATTCTCTCACAGAGGAAGCATTGGCCCTTTTCCAATTCCAGCAACCTGGTGGCTAGATAGCAGCCATAGGCCTCTTCAACATTGGGGGGGGGGGGGGGGCTCCTGAGGAAATCGCTGGCTTCCCTAATGACGCCCAGTGCTGCCTCCTCCGTCATTGTCCCCTTCCTGGGCCTTTTGGTGGTAAGGCAGGGGGGGGGGGGGGGCACCTGGGATTGGGTGAGGCTCCTACTGGGCACAGCCTCCTCCTGGCTGCCACTGGGCATGGCTTCCTCCTGACTGACACTTTCTAGACCCTCCTCCTGGCTGATGTTTTCCAGACCCTCCTCCTGGCTGAGCTCATCCTGTGTATAAAAAAGAGACATAGTTTTATTTTTTGCCTCATCAATCACACACAGTTTTCAGCTCATGACTTGCAAATTGGATATTAATAAACAGAAAAGACTATCATTCTGACCCCAGCAGTTTTAAAGCTGGTCGCAAACATTTTTGCCCACTACTGTCTAGTGATATGTATGTACCATTTTTTGGATAAAATCATTGATTTGTAAGCAAATATAACATCTAGTTAACATCATTAATATTAGGACAATAAATATGTTAAAAAATAATATACCTTACTCCAGCTGGGCACATCCACTTCTTCCAGGATGGAAGGTCCAGGTTGTTCCTTGTCAGCCTCTGCCGTGGTTGAGGGAATGGTGGAGGGAAGACTGCAGGGAAGGGTTGAAAGAGATTCCCTGGCTTCAGTCTGGTCATCCAGAAATCGCAGTTTGTTGAAATAATACCACAGCCTGGGGACATAAACATTCTCTGCTGATGCTCCTGATCGGAGTGATTTCTGGATCTTATTATGCTCCTTCTTATACTTGTTCCTCAAGATCCCAATTTTATTTTCCAAAATCTTCATGTTTGCACCAGGGACCCGAGTCTTCACAAATTCCAAAAGTTTTTCCAGCGATAACCTCCTAGCTTGTTTATTATAATATAAGCTGTGTTTCACCTCTCGCAAATTCCTCATCTCTGTGACAGATGTGACTGGACCAGAGATTTATAAAGTGGCATTTATGAATAAATTAAACAGAATTGGTCACAAGACAGAGCCTTGGGGTACTCCAGGTAAGCAAAGGGATTTCCCGCCTCTAAATATTTATTTTTTTTAACAAGTAATCTTCCGAATATTTTGGACCTCTCATCAGCATATCATTCACAGTCCAATGGGCAAACTGAAAGGCAGCTACATTTTGGAATTTTTTTTTTTTTTTCTATGTGTCTGTCCACCAGGATAATTGGCCAGGCCTGCTTCCCTGGGCTGAACTTGCTCCTTGCAACAATGCATTTGAATACACTTACGAATGCCTATTTATTTTTAATTATGGCTTTTATTCCAGAATTCTTTTTTCCTACCTTGGATGTCACAGCTGTTACCTCTATTAGAGCAGACCTTTAGGAGGTTTGAGATAATGTGTAACGGGTCAAATAAGTAAAATAGGAAGATGACGACTGCACCAATTTTTTTCACTGGTGACAAGGTCCCTATATCGCAACAGCATAATTCGGGGTATACTGTAATTCTCAAGAAAACAAGCATTTAAACAAATTAAAGTTATAAAAAGAATAGCTAAACTGATATTAAGATAATAATGTAATTTACAGATCGTTATAAATAGGATGATATGTACGGGAGAAATAGTGATCCTCTCACACATACCAAAACTCTCTACACACTGCTTTAAAGTATCTAACAAAGTAACATTCATCTACCCACTCAGTGAAAAATTACCTCAGTTGGCATGGAAACTCTATTAGCATTTAAATGAAGAAGGTCCAAGCCAACTGCAACTCACTGAGAACACAATTAACCCTTTAACTCACAAATTAAGTTATTGATGTTTCTCATAATTGCAAAAGAAATTATCAAAAACTATGCATATGGTCATATGGTGGTTTAAATGCAAGACACATGTGGGAGGAGCTACAAAAAGTATATGGGAAAGACCATCTAAGGCTCCATGCACACTGGGTGTTTTTTTTTTTTTTTTTTTTTGTGTTTTTTTCTGCCAGAAAGCTTCAATCAGGAAAACAAAGCAGAAGAGTTTTTTGTTTCCTGCTTCCTAATGTTGAGCTCAAAATATGCCTGTAATCATCCCAATGTGCACGGACACATAGGCAGTGGCGGCCCGTCTATAGGGGGCGCCCGGGCGCCCCCCCCCCCCCCCTCCTGTGTAGTCAAAAAAGAAAAATGTTTTTTAAAACTGCACCTTTAAGAAAAAAAGTCCTTTAACATAGTGCACTGTGTAAGAGCGCCGGACACAGTGCACTATGGAAGCGCCACGTCAATGCAATCACAAGACTGCAGACGTGGCGCTTCATTTGCGGGCTTTTATCCCGCCTTGGGGCTCTTTCCGAAGTGCCACTAGCTTCCGCCCGGCGCTCATAGTATCTAGTACTATGGCCCGGCGGTTTGATTGACATCTGACTCAGATGTCACTTCCTGTTTTCGCTCACACCGCAGGAGAGGAGAGAGGGCACAGTCAGCAAAGTAAGTGCTGCTGTGCTCCGGGGGGAGTATCTGTAACACATTTGTTTTATTTATTTTTTTATTATCAGTGCCTATGGAGTGACAGCAGCATTTTTAATCTCCAACTTTACTTCCCTAAGACCGGTCACGATCACAGTGAGTGTATGGAACGGCCAGCAGCAGTGGATGTCATGGATCACAGTAAGTTTTTGTGTAACGGCAGCCTCAGATAAGACTGTGAGAGTAAGGGATGGGAAAAAGTGCACTGTGTCTGTGTTACTGTCTTACTTTCTCCACTCCCCCCCCCCCCCCCCCAACCTCCCTGCTTGGAATGTGTGTCTGTGCTGGAAGACTCATACTTGGCTGTGAGGGGACTGTGAACAAGTCCTGAGGAGGGGGGTGGGGGTTGTACATGTCTGCCTGTGTGTGTGCTACATGGAGACATGGGAGGAAGCTGACTGCATGCTAAGATACCCCTCCCCCACTGTATACACAGCATGTCACAGTACACAGTCCCTGACCTGGTCACCAGTGGGCACCTGGCAGCATTTGATGACACAGTGGCTGCGTTTGGGCACAGAGGCTGCGTTTGGGCACAGTGGGTGCGTTTGGGCATGGTGGGTGCATGGTGGGTGCGTTTGGGCATGGTGGGTGCGTTTGGGCACGGTGGATGCGTTTGATGGCACAGTGGCTGTGTTTGAGCACAGTGGATGCGTTTGGGCACATCGGCTGCATTTGGGCTCAGTGGCTGCGTTTGGGCACCGTGGATGCGCTTGATGGCACAGTGGCTGTGTTTGGGCACAGTGGCTGCGTTTGGGCATGGTGGATGCATTTTATGGCACGGTGGTTGTGTGTGATGGCACGGTGGATGCGTTTGATGGCACAGTGGGTGCGTTTGGGCACGGTGGATGCGTTTGATGGCACAGTGGCTGCATTTGGGCACGGTGGATGCATTTGATGGCACAGTGGCTGCGTTTGATGACAGTGGCTGCGTTTGATGACATATGGCCAGCATTAGTAGCCTCTAAAGCCTAGTACACACGGGCTGAATGTCAATTCTATAGAACTGTCCAACATTCAGCCCGTGTGTACTGCAGCTGGTCTAACAGATGCCAGCCATTTGGCCGCCTTCTGTTGAAGGGGCATGACCGAAAAAGGTCTGCTGTTTGGCGCCCACAGACTGGAGTGTTCTGGGGGGGGGGGGGGAGTGGGGCGGAAGCCCCCCCGTCACAACACAATAGCACAGCGGGAGAGATTGCTGTACTAAAATTGGATAATTAGTACAGCGACTCCTGAGTTTTTATGACCACAACAATGGTAATATATAGCTTAAAATATGTGAATATTTTGCATGCAAAAAGACAAGACACTGAAAAGCAAGCAGCAGAAGTTGAAAAGCTAGACTGAATCATCAAAAACAACAAAAGGACAAAAGTGTAAGGCTCCATTAACACCTGGGTATTCTGAATCGCAGACAAAATCACTGCGATTCATAGTCTCGGCAAAATGTGTTTGCGATGCCATTTCTTCTCAACGGCACCCTAAACGCAGTGTGATTTTGCGGGACGCATGTCACCCGAAAGAAGAACTATGCGCAATATGTCATGCGACAATTGCTCCAAAATCGCACCATGTTTGGGGTGGCATTGAGAAATAATGGCATTGCAAATGCGTTGCACGTTTTACCATGCTCAGGTGTAAATGGAGCCTCAGGGAAAAAATACAAGATTCTTTGGATACTGAGTGTGCCTTTGTGCTTCACCCCAAAGAGAGTGCTTCATCATTTTCACCTGGTGCACTGATTCTGAATTTATGATCACTGTTCACTGAAACTTTCTTCACTTAGCTTGATTAATGCAAGACAGAAAGAATTACAGAAAATACAGTGCCTTGCGAAAGTATTCAGCCCCCTTGAACTTTTCAACCTTTTGCCACATTTCAGGCTTCAAACATAAAGATATAAAATTAATTTTTTTTGTGAAGAATCACCAACAAGTGTGAAGTGGAAAAAAATCTATTGGATAATTTAAACTTTTTTAGCAAATAAAAAACTGAAAAGTGGTGCATGCAAAATTATTCGGCCCCTTTACTTTCAGTGCAGCAAACTCACTCCAGAAGTTCAGCGAGGATCTCTGAATGATCCAATGTTGACTGATGGTGATAAATAGAATCCACCTGTGTGTAATCAAGTCTCTGTATAAATGCACCTGCTCTGTGATAGTCTCAGGGTTCTGTTGAAAGCGCAGAGAGCATCATGAAGACCAAGAAACACACCAGGCAGGTCCGTAATACTGTTGTGGAGAAGTTTAAAGCCGGATTTGGATACAAAAAGATTTCCCAAGCTTTAAACATCCCAAGGAGCACTGTGCAAGCGATCATTTTGAAATGGAAGGAGTATCAGACCACTGCAAATCTACCAAGACCTGGCTGTCCCTCTAAACTTTCAGCTCAGACAAGGAGAAGACTGATCAGAGATGCAGCCAACAGGCCCATGATCACTCTGGATGAACTGCAGAGAACTACAGCTGAGGTGGGAGAGTCTGTCCATAGGACAACAATCAGTCGTACACTGCACAAATCTGGCCTTTATGGAAGAGTGGCAAGAAGAAAGCCATTTCTCAAAGATATCCATAAAAAGTGTCATCTAAAGTTTGCCACAAGCCACCTGGGAGACACACCAAACATGTGGAAGAAGGTGCTCTGGTCAGATGAAACCAAAATCGAACATTTTGCCCACAATGCAAAACGATATGTTTGGCGTAAAAGCAACACAGCTCATCACCCTCAACACACCATCCCCACTGTCAAACATGGTGGTGGCAGCATCATGGTTTGGGCCTGCTTTTCTTAAGCAGGGAAAGGGAAGATGATTAAAATTGAGGGGAAGATGGATGCAGCCAAATACAGGACCATTCTGGATGAAAACCTGTTGGAGTCTGCAAAAGACCTGAAACTGGGACGAAGATTTATCTTCCAACAAGACAATGATCCCAAACATACAGCAAAATCTACAAAGGAATGGTCCACAAATAAACGTATCCAGGTGTTAGAATGGCCAAGTCAAAGTCCAGACCTGAATCCAATCGAGAATCTGTGGAAAGAGCTGAAAACGCTGTTCACAAACGCTCTCCATCCAACCTCACTGAGCTCGAGCTGTTTTGCAAGGAAGAATGGGCAAGAATTTCAGTCTCTCGATGCAAAACTGATAGAGACATACCCCAAGCGACTTGCAGCTGTAATTGCAGCAAAAGGTGGCTCTACAAAGTATTAACGCAATGAATAATTTTGCACGCCCCACTTTTCATTTTTTTATTAGTTAAAAAAGTTTCAAAAATCCAATAGATTTCGTTCCACTTCACAATTGTGTCCCACTTGTTGGTGATTCTTCACAAAAAATAAACATTTTATATCTTTATGTTTGAAGCCTGAAATGTGGCAAAAGGTTGAAAAGTTCAAGGGGGCCGAATACTTTCGCAAGGCACTGTATGTGTTCTCAGGACTAAGACAAGGTTATCTACACTTCCCTCTATCTTAAACAGTCACCAGAAAAATACCCAACACAGAGGTACTAAACTGTATGTTCCTACCCATAAAATGAACTTATTGTCAGTAAAGAAGCTCAACATGCAAGGAATTTTACTGAAATTCAGAGATCATAACTGTATAAATACAAAAAGAAGCAACATACTAACTAGAGGAAAAAAGGAAGTTAAACTGTGTCAGCAGGAGTGCAGTGAAGTGGTTAACACTGGCAAAAAAGAAAACAACTTCTGAACTATATTCGCCCCTTTACACTGTCCTCTTGTAGAGACCCTGAAACTGCTAACATGCCAGGGGCATAAACATTTACCTATGCAGACAAATAATTCAAGTGTACCAACTGCATAAAGAGAAAAAAAGATCAGGATTTTTTTTTCCCAAAAGCAGCAACAGCAGAGGCCAAGAGCCCCTTGACTCAATTCACTTAGATCTACACCGACCAGCCCTAACATTTTGACCACTGAGAGGTAAAATGAATAACTTTGATTATCTCTTAATAAGGGCATCTGAACATGGGTGGAATATATTAGGCAGCAAGTGAACATGTCATCTTAAGAGCCGGTTCACACAGGGGCGCCTCAGATCCGACTTCAGGTCGCCCCTAGTCGCCTCAGGTCGGACAACATGTAAAAATCTATGTAAGTGAATGAGAGCCATCTTAATGCACACTACTGAAGTCGCTCCGACTTTAGAAAAGGTTCCTGTACTACTTCAATTCGACTTGTAGGTGACTGGTACCCATTGATTTCAATGGAGGTCGTCTCCAAGTCGGATCTCCGCCTATACGGAGGCGACTGACAAAATTATCAGCTCTCAAGAGGGAAGTCCACGCCAAATTTATTCGAAAAATTTGGCGTGGGTTCCCCCTCCGAGAGCATACCAGGCCCTTAGGTCTGGTATGAATTCTATGGGGAACCCCCTACACCGAAAAAAACGGTGTGGGGTCCCCCCCAGATACATACCAGACCCTTATCCGAGCACGCTACCCGGCCGGCCAGGAAAGGGGGTGGGGACGAGCGAGCGCCCCCCCCCTCCTGAGCCGTACCAGGCCACGTGCCCTCAACATGGGGGGGGTGCCTTGGGAAAGGGGGGCCGCGCGCCCCCCCACCCCAAAACACCTTGTCCCCATGTTGATGAGGACAAGGGCCTCTTCCCGAAAACCCTGGCCGTTGGTTGTCTGTGGGCGGGGGGCTTATCGGAATCCCGGAGCCCTTTAATAAGGGGGCCCCCGGATACCGGCCCCCCCACCCTATGTGAATGAGTATGGGGTACAATGTACCCCTACCCATTCACCTGTAAAAAAAAGTTTAAAAAAACACAACACACAAGGGTTAAAATAGTTTATTGCACAGCTCCGGGGGTCTTCTGTCCGTCTTCGGGGGTCTTGTCGCCGGACTCCTCCACTATCTTCTGCTAGCTCTTTTGCTAGCGGAGGAGCCTGGCTTTCTTCTTCACCGCCGCCCTCTTCTTCCGACTTCGGGGGTCTTGTCCCCCTCTTCGGGGGTCTTGTCCCCCTCTTCAGTTCTTCTTGCCGGGCCACCGCGCCTTCTTCTAGCTCTTTTACAGGCGGTGGCCCGATCCCGGAGGATGTCTCCGCCCATTATGATGTCACAGTCCCAGAGGATGCTGGGACTGTGACATCATAATGGGCGGGGACATCATCCGGTGATGTCCCTATATAAGTCGCCGCACGCCGCGTCCCTGTCATTGTGACCGGAGGCAGCGACGTGGCAACATCTGAAGAGAGGAGGAGAAGAAGAGAAGAACAGAAGACGGCGACAACGGCGACAGAAGATTGGGCCACGGCCTGTAAAAGAGCTAGAAGAAGGCGCGGTGGCCCGGCAAGAAGAACTGAAGAGGGGGACAAGACCCCCGGATAGGGGGACAAGACCCCCGAAGTCAGAAGAAGAGGGCGGCGGCGAAGAAGAAAGACGGTTTTCTCCGCTAGCAAAAGAGCTAGCAGAAGATAGTGGAGGAGTCCGGCGAAAAGACCCCCGAAGACGGACAGAAGACCCCCGGAGCTGTGCAATAAACTATTTTAACCCTTGTGTGTTGTGTTTTTTTTAACTTTTTTTTTACAGGTGAATGGGTAGGGGTACATTGTACCCCATACTCATTCACATAGGGTGGGGGGGCCGGTATCCGGGGGCCCCCTTATTAAAGGGCTCCCGGATTCCGATAAGGCCCCCGCCCGCAGACCCCGACAACCAACGGCCAGGGTTGTCGGGAAGAGGCCCTTGTCCTCATCAACATGGGGACAAGGTGTTTTGGGGTGGGGGGGCTGGGCGACCGCCCTTCCCTAAGGCACCCCCCCATGTTGAGGGCATGTGACCGGAGGCAGCGACGTGGCAACATCTGAAGAGAAGAACAGAAGACGGCGACTGAAGACCGGGCCACCGCCTGTAAAAGAGCTAGAAGAAGGCGCGGTGGCCCGGCAAGAAGAACCGAAGAGGGGGACAAGACCCCCGAAGAGGGGGACAAGACCCCCGAAGTCAGAAGAAGAGGGCGGCGGTGAAGAAGAAAGCCAGGCTCCTCCGCTAGCAAAAGAGCTAGCAGAAGATAGCGGAGGAGTCCGGCGAGAAGACCCCCGAAGACGGACAGAAGACCCCCGGAGCTGTGCAATAAAATGGAAAATTTATATCAAATACTTACTGTAATTTTCCTTTCCTGATGGACTCCATGGCAGCCTACGTATGGGTTAATCCCGCCTCTCATACCTCATAGGACCCCACTCCCATAAATCTTTGCTTCTGAACAGAGACTGTGTTCTGTAACTTAGCCTACTCCAGCAAATGGGAGGGAACTCCTGCTGCCATGGAGTCCATCAGGAAAGGAAAATTACGGTAAGTATTTGATATAAATTTTCCGTTTTCCTGACAGACTCCATGGCAGCCTACGTATGGGAAATAACTAGCCATACACACCCGGGTGGGAAATTGCTGGTTAACAGAAAAAAAGGTTTAATTGGCACCGTCAACAGATAAGACACGTAAACCAAAATTAACCGAAGATAAAGAAGCCGGCTCAACACAATAATGTGTCATAAAGGTATTAATTGATGACCATGAGGCCGCTTTGCAGATCACTTCTAGAGAAACATGACGAGCAGCCGCCCATGATGTTGAAACGCTCCTGGTAGAATGAGCTGTCACCGCCTCTGGAGGAGCCAAACCCTTAGCTTTATAAGCCCCTTGAATAGCCTGAACAATCCAAGCTGCAATGGTTCTTGAAGAAGCACACAATCCCTTATTCTTTCCATGGAAGTAAACAAAGAGATGGTCAGAAGTCCGAAAGGGAGCTGTGGTTTCTAAGTATTGTTTTAGAACTTCTCTAACATCTAAAGGATGAATGTTAGAATCTTCGGAAATCCGAAAAGTAGGAAGAACAATCTCCTGGTTCTCATGAAATACAGATGTGACCTTAGGATTTGACCCTAACATGGGAACCAAGACCACACGATCCAGAAAGAACGTCAGAAAGGGTTCTTTGCAACCCAGAGAGCTGATCTCGGAGACCCTCTTGGCCGATGTTATGGCCACCAGGAAGGCAGCTTTGAGAGAAAGAGCCTTGATAGATGATTGAACCATATGCTCAGGCCTTTCCTCTGAAAAGAAATCCAGGACAAAAGGAAGATCCCACTTGGAGAATCTTGGTTTTTTCTGGGGTCTGAGTCTTATTGCTCACTTGAAAAACTGTCTGATAAGACGGTGTTTGGCCCAGGAGAAGCCAGTAAATGCAGAAATTGCTGAAATTTGAACTCGTAAGGAACTCACTGATAGTGATAGGTCTAGTCCTGTCTGTAGGAAACCCAAAATGTCTTGACTCTTCGGATCACTACAGGAACTGCCAGCAGAAGAAATATAGTCAGCAAACTTCGCCCAGATTCTTTGATAGACCTTATTAGTACCTGGCCTTCTAGCATTCAGTAGAGTAGCGATAGCAGTACTTGGACACCCTAATGCTTCCAACCTTCCCCTTTCAAGAACCAGACCATCAGATGAAGATGGGACGGGCATGGGTGAAGAGATGTTCCCTGTAGCAGGAGATCTGCCCTGGAAGGGAGAGGAACTGGATCCCGAAAACTCAGCTGCATTAGGAGCGGAAACCACGGCCTGTTGGGCCAAAATGGAGCAACTGTCACCACCTTGACTTTCTCCCACCTGAGTCTTGAAAGGAATCACAGGATGACCGGAACTGGGGGAAAGGCATAAGCTGTGCGAAACCTCCATTGATCCGTCAGTGCATCCATACCGAAGGCCTGGGGACAACGACACCTCGTATAATATTTCTCCAGCTTGAAATTGCACAGGGAGGCAAACAGGTCCACTTCTGGCAAGATCCCCAGAGACAGAATCCATGTGAATATCTCGGGATGGAGAGACCACTCGTTGTTGTCCAGGGAGAACCTTGAGAAAAAGTCCGCCTGGACATTCTGAATTCCGGGGAGGTAAACCGCCGTCAGATTTGCCAAGTTCATCTGAGCCCAAGACATGATCGGGCTTACTTCCTTCAGCAGAGAGAGACTGCGGGTGCCTCCTTGTCTCTTGATATAAGATACTGCTGTCGTGTTGTGCAGCCTTAGGAGAACCGAGGTCCCCGAAATCAGGTGAGGAAAAGCTTGAAGAGCACGGAGAGCAGCACGAAGCTCTAGAACATTTAAAACTATGTCTCGGGCTGGAAATTCCCATACGCCCTGGGCTATTTCTGACAGACACAGGGCGCCCCAGCCCCTGTTTCTGGCGTCCGTCGTTACCGTGATCCAAGAGACGGGAGCTATGGAATGGCAATTGAGGAGGTTCTTTCGTTGGAGCCACCAGAAGAGACTCTCCCACATGGAGGGGGTTATCCTGACCAGGTGGTCTCGAGACCTCTGGTCCCTGGTCCCATTGTAGAAGAAAACCCTTCTGAAAGGGACGCATCCTCCATTGTGCCCACTTTATCATGGGGTCTGTGGATACCATCGTGCCAATTATCTTGAGGCACTGCGAGGCTCTGAGAAGAGGAGAATGCAATGCAAGCTGAATCCTGTCTCGGATCACTGGAATTTTCTCCACCGGCAGGGAAATGGTACTTTTTACCGTGTTGAACTGGGCTCCGAGAAAAATCAGAGACTGAGTTGGATCCAAATTACTTTTTTCCCCGTTCAACAGCCAACCGAATTCCGTGAGTGTAGAGATGACTTGAGTTCAATGTAACAGCAGCTGTTCTCTGTCTTGGGAAAGCAACAGTAGATCGTCTAGGTAATGGTGTAATCGTATACCTTTGATCCTGATTAGTGCTACTACAGCCAGTAAGAGCTTCGAAAACACTTGAGGCGATGTTGTAAGCCCGAACGGGAGACATACAAATTGAAGGTGTAATTGACCCACTGCGAACCGAAGGTACTTCTGAAACTCTTTTGCGATCGGAACATGCAAATGAGCATCCTTCAAGTCTATGGAAATCAACCAGTCACCTGGTTGTATTGACTGACGTATTGTTAGTAATGTCTCCATCTTGAATTTTTCCTTCTTGATGAAGGAGTTCAGATGCGTTAAGTCGATGACTGGTCTCCAGGAGCCATTCTTTTTGAGGACCATAAAAAGGGAGGAGTAGACCCCTTGAAATCTCTCCTTGGTTGGGACCGGAATGGCAGCACCTTGGCCCAACAGGGAGTCTGTGTAAGAGTACCTTTCTTTTTTCTTCCACTAGTGGTAGGATTGTAGGAACAAACTGATAAATGGGCGGACTGTTGAACACCCAAGAATGACCTGAGGAGACCGTCTTGACAGTCCAATAGTCTTGAATCGAGGCTGCCCAGACGTGCCGGAAATGGAGTAGCCGAGCCCCTACTTGCTCCGTCTGGACAGGCCCCATATCAAAAGGACTTAGAAGTCTCTCGACCCCCTGATGTAGTTGACTTAGAAGATTTTTGGCCTGAAGACTGAGTTCTTCTCCAGTTCTTCCTAAATTCTCGACCAGGTCTGTAACGGCGAGCATCTCTAGCACGCTCCTGTTCTTGTCTGGGCTGAACTTTCCTCTGATTCAAGAGGTGACGATCCTGGGGTAAGAACCCTGATTTACCTCCAGTAGCATGGGTAATGGCAAAATCAAGCTTATTCCCGAAGAGGGAGGACCCCTCAAAGGGAATCTTACACCATGCCTGCTTAGAGGCAGGATCTGCAACCCACGGACGAAGCCACAAAGCGCGCTTCGCAGTAACTGAGGAGAACATGACACGTGCCACTAGGCGGATAATATCAAGGGATGCTTCTCCTAAAAAGACTGATGCTAACTTCAGTTCATGTACTGGTGAACTCCGGATAAGTTCTTCCGAAACGCTTCCCAAAGCCGCACCAACATCATCCGTCCAAGACTCCATGGCTTTAGACAATGCTGCAAGAGCCAGAGCTGGCTTACAGGCCATGCCTGCAGTGATATAAATACGCTTTAGTTCGGTGTCAATCTTCCTCTCTAAACCATCCTTGAACAAAACGATATCTTCAAGAGGGAGTGTAACATGCCTGAGCAGACGCATTAGTGCCGCATCAATAAGAGGGGCTGAATCCAGATATTTAACGTCTTCACTTTTAAACGGGTACATTTTGGCAATCTTGGAAATCAAGGAGTTCTTCCTCTCCACTTTTCCCCATTCTTCTGAAATAATCTCCCCGAGCTCACCCAAGAAGGGGAAATTCGGGTGATCCTTCTTAAGGTGTTTAAAGTACTTCCTCTGTTTAGAGGGTGTTTCAACTGGCTCTTCCCATTTTAGAGCATCCTTGACCACTCTGCCCAGCTGCGGAACAAGAGAAAAGTCGAAACCTGCAGTTGATTCATCAATCTCACTGTCTGAAGACTCACTTGGAGAGACACTGTGTCTGGAGGGACCCGGAATTACAGGGTCTGCGTCTACATCGACTAGAGCTGTAACGGAAGGAGGATTAAACATCCGATCAGACTCTGCTTTGTTCAGAGACTCTTGAACCACCTTCCTGACCAATGCTTCCACTTGCTGGTCTCCGGCTCCTCTTTCCTTCATAGCTCTAGAATAACAAGACTCACAGAGAGATTTACCCTCTGGAACGTAAGTTTTACAACCCCAGCAGGCTTTCTCTGAGCGGCTGGAACGGTGGGTTGAATGACGACCAGATCCAGATCTTGACCTATCTTTATGGTGTCTGGAGGGTGATCTAGAGCGTCTAGAACTTGACGTAGAATGACGATGTTGTAACCTAGACTGGTCAGTATCTTTGCGTGCCGACAAATGACGTTCAGACCTAGAAGGGCTAAATAGAGAAGAAAAAGACTACAGCAAGAAAAAAAAAGTAATTACCCAAAATAAAACCAGCAGAAAGAAAATAATATTCCTACTTGCAGCATAAGGGTTGGCCACTGGGGGGCGATGATACATCCATAATAAAAAAGTCTGTATGCTGGAGAGATTCGAAAACACCATAAGCATCCAACAGGAATCAAATAGTAGAGCTTACTGGCGAACAGAACATACCTCCAAGCAAGACACACAGCACACCGGGAAGCCACCGTTCTCCCGCAGAGCAATCCCAACCATAGCTGTATCTGACAGCTATTTAAATGTTAGCGCCGATGGTGACGTCACCACGCCCCCTGGGGTCAGTCAGCGGAGTTTGCGCGCATGCGCGATCACTGCTGTCTTCCAAAAACTGCGTACGTTCGGACCAAGCCTTGATCCGAACGAGGCACGTGCCTGCGCAGAACGAACGGAAGAGGCGGAGGACTGGAACGCAGATGCGCTCCAGCCGCCATACATACCAAGAAATAAAAAAAAAAGATGACAAACAACACACAAAAACAGGCTGCCATAATGATAAATGATTAAATCAATATGATACCGCCACGGCACGATCCCGATCCATCCTGACTGGGGGTACTCCACCCACTGCACGAACGGAACATCAAAACAGAGGCCTCCTGCTAATAGCAAAGGATGTATGGCCAAATTGCCGCTTGCCTGCCAATGGCAGGTTAGTAAGCTCTTCATGGCATCGCATATATCGCCCGTCTCCACCCGGCTAATAGCTGGGACTGCTGGAATCCATAACCACCATCAGGATCTTCATGCAAACAGGACTGGACCGGAACTCTTCATAAGGTAAGCAAACACCTTGGTCCTAGGAGGAGGACAAAAAAGGAACACAGTCTCTGTTCAGAAGCAAAGATTTATGGGAGTGGGGTCCTATGAGGTATGAGAGGCGGGATTAACCCATACGTAGGCTGCCATGGAGTCTGTCAGGAAACTATTTTAACCCTTGTGTGTTGTGTTGTGTTTTTTTTTACTTTTTCTTACAGGTGAATGGGTAGGGGTACATTGTACCCCATACTCATTCACATAGGGTGGGGGGCCGGTATCCGGGGGCCCCCTTATTAAAGGGGACTCCCGGATTCCGATAAGCCCCCCGCCCGCAGACCCCGACAACCAACGGCCAGGGTTGTCAGGAAGAGGCCCTTGTCCTCATCAACATGGGGACAAGGTGCTTTGGGGTGGGGGGCCGCGCGCCCCCCCCTTCCCCAAGGCACCCCCCATGTTGAGGGCATGCGGCCTGGTACGGCTCAGGGGGGGGGGGCGCTCGCTCGCCCCCCACCTCTTTCCTGGCCGGCCGGGTAGCGTGCTCGGATAAGGGTCTAGTGTGTATCTGGGGGGGACCCCCACACCGTTTTTTTTCGGCATAGGGGGTTCCCCTTAGAATCCATACCAGACCTAAGGGCCTGGTATGCTCTCGGAGGGGGAACCCATGCCATTTTTTTTTAATTTGGCGTGGAGTTCCCCCTTCAGAGCTCATTATCTGATTGGCCACGCAAAAGTCGCCTGGGGAGACTTAAAGTTGTGTTGTAAGTCGCCCCAGGTCGTGTTCAAGTCGTCTGCAAGCTACCTCAAAAAGTCGTCCTGGAAGTCGTGTCGCCCCTGTGTGAACCGGCTCTTAAAGTTGATGTGTTTAAAGCAAACAAAATGGGAAAGTGAAAGGATATGAGTGACTTTGAGAAGGGACAAATTGTAATGGCCAAGGCTCATTGATTTACATGGCAACTGAATGCTGGCCTGTGCAATCCTTTGCAATGAGCAAGGCAAGGCAAGGAACAATTCTCTCATTAAATTAATCAGATGTCTGAGGCTATATAGAAAATGGTATACAACTGTAACAACAAGCTAACCGATCCCTTTGGTGGAAATTAGCATCAAAATTTGGGCGGCACAGTGGTGTAGTAGGTGGCACTCTCCCCTAGCAGTAAAAAGGGTTGCTGGTTTAAATCCCAACCACAATCCTACCTGCCTGGAGTTTGCATGTTCTCCCTGTGCCTACGTGGGTTTCCTTCTGGGTACTCCGGTTTCCTCCCACACTCCAAAAACATGCTGGTAGGTTAATTGGCTTCTGTCCAAAATAAATAATAAATTGGCCCTAGTATATGAATGTGAGTTTGGGACATTGGATTGTGGGCTCCTTGAGGGTAGGGTGCGATGTATGTGTGGAGCGCTGTGAAAATTGACGTCGCTATATGGGTACCTTAAATAAATAATGAAATAATAGATGAGCAACTTAATTAGACTTTGTGTATAGGGATAGGGACAATTGTAGACACTCACTCAGCTTAAACTAGATATACTGGTGTCTTTATTCAACCTTACTAACTATGTAACAATCTATGCCAGTGTTTCTCAACTCCAGTCTTCAAGGCGCCCCAACAGGTCATGTTTTCAGGATTTGCCTCAGATGAACGGATGTGGTACTAAGGCAGTGAAACTGATCAAATCACCTGCAAAATAATGGACAGCCTGAAATCATGACCTGTTGGGGCACCTTGAGGACTGGAGTTGAGAAATACTGATCCATATAATGTGCATACAACATGTATATGTGGCTCTGACAACATATCACTTACTGTACATACATAAATTCATATGATTTTAAGGTTCACTTAATTATATGTCTTACCTTTACCCCTATACACTATTATGAATTGAGCATAGAACTAAAATATTTGTTAGATGATATATGAATGCGCTTACCCCTTCCAGGGGGTGTGTGGGATAACCCCACATTGAAGAACTTGTCATGTCATTTTGCTATTTAACCGCTTCCAGACCAGCCACCGCAGTTTTACTGTGGCAGGCTGGCTCCCCTGCGTGAAGTCACGTTACTGTACGTGATCTTGTGAGGTCTGGATAACAGGCGCACGCACCCGCTGCAGAGCGGGGGTACCAATGCCGATGGAAGCGATGACCGCCGACCAACAGCGATCGTGACCCAGTGGACACAGAACAGGGATGAGTGTGTGTAAACACATACTTCCATGTTCTGTTCTGACAGGAGTGACAGATCATGTGTTCCTATTAGCTAGGAACCACAATCTGTCACTTCCTATATTTAGTCCCTCCCCCTTCAGTTAGAATCACCTCGCAGGGAACATAGTTAACCCCTTCACTGCCAGTGACATTTTTTTAATGCCAATGGTTCCCAAAATGTGTCAAAATTGTCCGATGTGTGTGCCATAATGTCGCAGTCATGATAAAAATCGCAGATCGCTGCCATTACTAGTTAAATAAAAAAATATTAATAAAAATGCTATAAATCTATCCCCTATTTTGTAGACGCTATAACTTTTGCGCAAACCAATCAATATACGCTTATTGCAATTTTTTTTACCAAAAATATTTAGAAGAATACATATTGGCCTAAACTGAGGAAAAAAAAATAGTTTTTTTATATATTTTTGGGGAATATTTATTATAGCAAAAAGTAAAAAATAATGCGTTTTTTTCAAAATTGTTGCTCTTTTTCTGTTTATAGCACAAAAAATAAAAACCGCAGAGGCGATCAAATACCACCAAAAGAAAGCTCTATTTGTGGGGAAAAAAGGACGTAAATTTTGTTTGGGTACAACGTCGTCACAACCACACAGTTGTCAGTTAAAGCGGCGCAGTGCTGAATCGCAAAAAGTGCTCTGGTCAGGAAGGGGGTAAATTCTTTCAGGGCTGAAGCTGGTAAGAGGGATGAGAGTAATGGTCTTGGCTCTGAGGTAGAGGTTCAACCTTGAGATGTGTTAGCCTATTGGGTCTTCACCACCTGCCCCAGATTTTGATGTACTATGGACTGAACAATGCTGTACCATGTGATGGGTAGGGATGGGCCAAACGGTTCACACCAGAAAATTTGGACCCAAATAACGACCCCATTAAAGTCAATGGGATCCAAAAATCAAAAGTGCTCATTTTGAAGTCTTAAACCCCATACACACTATCAGATTTTCTGCTGATTTTTTCCATCAGATTTACCAAAACCATATAATATGAGGTCAAACCTTAGGCCGCGTACACACGCGGGGACTGTTCGCTCAACTTTGTCCGCTGAACAGTGTTTCGGCGGACAGTCCGCTCGTGTGTGGGCTTTCAGCGGACAGTTTCAGCGGACAGTCTGCTGAACAAAGTTTTTCGGAAATTCCGAAAAACTGTCCGCTGAAACTTTGTTTCAGCGAACAGTCCCCTCGTGTGTAGGCTTGTTCGTCAAACTAAGTTCCGCGCATGCTCAGAAAGGATTTACACGCCAAAGTTTGCATTGCAGTGTATAGGACGTCGTATTTTTCGTCCCGTCGTACGTGCCGTTCACGTCATCACGCACGGTTTCAGTGGACTGTTCGTTCGTCGTGTGTGGGCAAGTCCGTCCATGCTAATTTTGAGCGGACTGTCCGCTGAAACTGTTTGACGGACAAAGTTGAGCGAACAGTCCCCGCGTGTGTACGCGGCCTTAGGGGTTTCAATGTGTATGCAATCAGGCAGGCCCTTGTACTACATGGTTTTGGTAAACCTGAAGGAAAAAATCATCAGACAATCTGATAGTGTGTATGGAGCTTTATATGCAAGTAATTGGGCATACAATGTTTATAGGGGCCCGGGTCCTGTCCTGGGGGACGTGTATCAATTAAAAAAAGAGTGTTAAAAATGTCATTTTTAAATGAGAAGTGAAAGCATAACAATTCCTTCCAATATAGTGCCTGGGGGTCCCCTTAGTCTACCTGTAAAGTGGCAGATCTGTACCATGTCTAAAATCTGCTGCAGCAATAATTGCATTTATAAAACCAAAAAAATAAACTTTCCCTGCAAGCTGCCTTTATTTTGTTCAGCAACAGCTGGGGATCCAGTGTGTATGATGAGGCCACAATGTAGTGCAACGGGAACAAGATTAGAGAATTTTTGGATACATTTTGGTGTCACTTTGACTTTGGATAGAAGTAACGGGTGCGTAAAAATTGGTCTTTGGATGTTGGTGGCGCCTTCCCACCATAACCCTATAGAGCAGGGATATTCAATTAGCGGACCTCCAGCTGTTGCAGAACTACAAGTGAGGCATAGCAAGACTCTGACAACCACAAGCATGACACTCAGAGGCAGAGGCATGATGGGAGTTGTAGTATTGAAACAGCTGGAGGTCCGCTAATTGCATATCCCTGCTATAGAGGTACTCTTGAAAGCAAGAACTGGCCTTGCTGTAAAAATTGCAATGATTTATATGCACTTGGCAAATAACCCTACAGAGGTGCTCTTGATAAAGGCAAAAAGAATTGCAGTGATATGCATATGGTTGGTGTTTTTGCCACATTTGATGTGCCTGAGACACAGTTTGCAGATAGCAACAGTGCAATCTGCTGCAGGAGTGCTGATTAAGGCCCAGACAGCTGAGCTTTGGGTGGGCCGGGAGATAACAGCTGCAGAATGTGATGGAATAGGGTAGCTGCTCTCTACTCTTTCTTGATGTCGGGCTCCTTGGGGTTGTGCTGCCTCACCTTCAGTTTTCTCCTCTGCTTTATCTGGCACCCAAGTTGCTTCAGTGACCTCATCATTTCAATCATTACCCCTGGAGACAACTTGGCAATACGCTGCGGCTTGGAGAACATGAATGCCAATTTGTCTACCAGTGTTCCTCCCTCTCTCTAGGCTCATGTTCCTATCACTCTCAACCTCAGAACCAACATCTGAATCCAGTAATGGTTGGGCATCATCAAGGTGCAAGTGGCTGATGCTGTGGTCAAATAACTCAGCTGACTCCTCAATGGCTGATGCTGGGGCTATGGCAGGAATAGATGTGGACAAAGAGGCAGGTTTAACCACTCTGGCAACTGCAGGGGACTGCACACTTGTCTGACAGAGGATGAGGAAGGTTTAGTAAGCCAGTCCAACACCTCCTCTGCATGCTGTGGCTGGATAGCATGGGCAAACTCACTAAACAGAGGAAATTATGCCCTGCCTGGGGACTGGCCACCACATCAACCTTTATCTGTGGACACATTTGTTGCTGGACCCCTTACCCCTCACTGCAAGGGAATGTCTGCCTCTACTTGTTGTCCTCCCAGACATTATTGGGGGGGGAGGGGGCGGTGCTTATAAGCAAATGTAAAGAAGAAGTTGAAATCTGTATGTAGATACACTTTAATCAATGTAAAGAGGTATTTGATGCACTTTAAAATTGAGTACTCACACTACTACAATACTGCAATATAATGCGCCAAATATACAGTGATGTACAGAACTATATGGCATTAAACTGGCAGTAATGCACACAAAAGTAAAAGGCGTTAAACTGGCAGTAACACACAAACCTATACGGTGTTAAACTGGCATTAACGCACACAGAACTATATGGAATTAAACTGATAGTAACGCACGCAAAACTGTGTGGCGTTAAACTAGCAGTAACGTACACAGAAGTAAATGCCATTAAACTGGCAGTAACGCAATCAAATAGACAGTGTTCAACCATCACTGAGCTGTCCTTACTCTACAGTAATGTATGTATAAATGACATGGTCACACTACACTACAGTGAAACCATCTGAGCTGTCCCTACTCTAGCTGCACACTGTGTAAAGCTGAATGATGGTCCTCCTCACTACACTCACACTATCCCTAGACTGACACTAAACTAATATTCTAAACTGACAATTTAAGCAAAATAGCATAGTATATTACACTAACCTAATAGCACTGGACAGAGCCCTGTTCCATCTCTCTGCACACCAAAATCACACTGAAAGTGCCTGCCATTGAAAGAATACTTTTATACTGTGGGGCGGGAATGAGCCATGATTGGATAAAGTCATGATGACAGTGTCCAATCATGACTCTGACAGTGCTCTGTGCCATGCTTGGCTGAAGCTTTCACTGCTTCAGCCAATTAGGGCTTGCAATGCACTGTTCAGCGCCGCAATGCATTGTGGTTGGTTCAGGGGGGGGGGGGGCGAACGAACGCTTGAACAACTCGTTTGTTCGGCTGGCCGTCAAACGTCTGAACATCTAAAGTTTGGCCCAATGCTCGGGCCAAACCATTCGCCCATCTTTAGTGATGAGCTTTAACTCAATTGTGAGTATAATACTTACCATTTTTTAATGATAAAATTATGGTTTTAGGATATTGCACTAGGTCGGTGTGCCCTCTCTTTCTTTTTCAGATTCTCTATGGGGGTTTAGGTCAGGCGAGTCTGCTGGTCAATAAAGCACAGTGATATCATGATCATTAAACCAAGTATTGGTACTTTTGGCAGTATGGGCAGGTGGCAAGTCCTGCTAGAAAATGAAATCAGTATCTCCATAAAGCTAGCGACTTGGCACCCACCCACACTGCCAAAAGTACCAATACCTGGTTTAATGATCATAGTATCACTGTGCTTGATTGGCCAACAAACTTGCCTGACCTAAACCCCATAGAGAATCTGTGAAGTATTATCAAGAGAAAGATGAGAAACACTAGACCCAACAATGCAGAAGAGCTGAAGGTCGCTATCAAAGCAACCTGAGCTTCCATAACAACTCAGTAGTGCCATGGGCTGATCGTCTCCATGCCACATCACATTGATGCAGTAATTCATGCAAAAGGAACCCCGGCCAAGTATTGAGGGCATACTATACTGTTAATGGACATCATTTTCAGTATGCAAAGATGTGTTAAAAATCCCTTTTATTTTATTAGTCTCATGTAATATTTACATTTTCTGAGATACTGAATATTGGGTATTCACTAGCTGTAAGCCATAATCATACATTTTTTTTAAAAAAATGCTTGAAATATATCTCTCTGTGTGTAACACATCTATATAAAATATGAGTTTCACTTTTTTAATTGAGTTACTGAAATAAATGAACTTTTTGATGATATTCAAATTTTTTTGAGATGCACCTGAATGTGAGCCAAGCACATATGCAAGAATTGACATTTGACATGGGGGTTTCCATATACCAAAAGCCTACAGAATGCCTCCAGGTTGCCATATTGCAGTAAATTTGATAGTAATTTAGAACAGCTGCAGTTTAAAAAGGAAAGGCAATTTTCAATGACATTACATTACAATATGGCTTGTGTAGCAATTGTATATGCCATATTATGTTTTTCTATTTGCTTTTTTTTTTTTTTAAATCTCACACAGTTTTTCCACCAACACAAACTGTGGCAACCAATACAGACTCATTAAAATTCCCCTAGTCTCAGCTGTATGGAAATAAGTATGGTTCAGTGAGCTGGTGTTCCCCTTAGTTAATTACCCCTTACCTCTTCATAAAAAAGCAGTTAGAATGCTGCAGAACAATACAATGAGCTAAAACAGTGACCGTAATTGAAGAAAAAATGTTTTGTCTAAAAATGTTTCTTCTGCCGTGTGCGAAGGTGAAAAAGTGTACAATCAATATCAGCAGTGTAATTCTGTCGGCAGTTTTTGAATACATGACATTTCTTTTTTTTTTTTTCTGCACACAGGGGGTGTGTAGGCACCAGAATGTGCAGGAAAAACAAGTATTTCAAAGGAAAGCGTGTGACCTGGAAATAAGGAGAAGAAAGTAATTCATCTTTGCATTCAGCTTTTTTTTAAATTCTATTAATACCATATTCTTTGTAGAAAAAATGCAAAACTTTAACTGCTTGAATTCCAGGCAGTGTTGCCAACTGTCAGTATTTTTACTGTCAGCCAGTAAAAAACAGACAATTTTCTCCTACCAGTAAATGCCAGTAAAAATAAAAGGTTGCCAGAAAAAGATATGGTCGAGTGCCTGCTACAGTGTGATCAGGCAGCTCTGGTGGACGCAGTGCCTGAGCATGTCGTGTGATATCATGGTGCAATGGAGCCAAGCAGAGCAGTCAAAGCCTTGTGCGTGGGTCTGCGGTATGGGAGCAAGGCAGGCTGGGACCGGGACCATCAGTGCTATTTGGACTGGAGTGGGCTGGAGGGACCACTTGGCTTGGAAAGAGACTGTCACTGTGGCTCAGGAGAAGACATGTTGTGACAGTGAGATATCATCTTTGCTGCTGCACACTGCTGTCAGTGTCACTATGAGAGTCAGTTTCATGTGTGTGTGCCTGCCCATTCTAATTTCTTGCACTCCTGTCTCCTGTCCCTGAGCTACTTACTATATTGAATTTAAAATAAGAAATATGTTTTTTTGCGTTTTTATTATCTACCTTAAATTATATTGCTAATTACAAATTGTATTTGTAGCCTAAATACTCAAAATTGTACTTAAAACTGTATTTTTGTAACTTTTGGAAATTCCAGTAAAAACCTGGCTGTGCCAGTAAATTTTGAGTGTTGTGTCAGTATATTGCAATCTTGTAGGTTGGCAGCACTGATTTAAAGATGTTAATGAATGGTCTAAGGATAGCCAGTGGTCAAACCTATGTTACAAAAAAGGTGCTAAATGAAAAAAAACAAAGTGTAAACACCAGTTATTTTTTTTTTTAATGTTCAGGTTGTGAAGACTTCAATTCAGGAACCACTATCATCGGAAGAGAAAGTGATGTGGAATCCAATATTTTACAGTTGCCACTGGAGTGGAGGCACAGGGGATATCTTTCCATAGGAGTTTTTTCTTGTTGAAAACGTCTAGAGGAATTTTTGGAAGATTTTCACTAAGGCCCTATTCACATGCACACCCCAGTAATTAGGTACAGGAGCATGGTCCTGCCCCCGCTGCCAGCAGTCTGTCAAACTCCAGAGGAGACTGGCACCTGCTGCTTCTGGCCGCTACAACAAAGGATGATTACGCCTAGTGCAGTATGCACCCATGGATGAATGCCCAACATGCAGACTGCTTGTCAGAGTTTGACAGGCTGCTGACAGAGGGGGTTGGTGGTGTGGCTTTGCTTTCCACTTGCACCTTAATGCAAGAGGTCTATGCACCGGGCCTAAACACCAAGTGTGCATGAGGCCTTACTTGCTGTTGTGTGCAGACATAAACAGCATTGCAATCTTCACAAGGGTTCTAAGCAAAAACTAAAAATCTGTTTTGGCTGGAGTTAAATATAAAATATGCAGGGGAGAGAATGTGTCAAGAGAATAATTGTTGCTGATTCTTTTCCATAATTTTTGATTTTTTTTAAAAATCGAAATAAAAGGCAAAACACAAGTATGGTGACCTAGGTACAGCGTTAGGTGTACAAAGCATATCAGAGAGTATAGGTATAACTGTAGATTAGGCAACCAATAAAAGAACAGTGAGGCCGCGTACACACGCGGGGACTGTTTGCTCAACTTTGTCCGCTGAACAGTGTTTCAGCGGACAGTCCGCTCGTGTGTGGGTTTTGAGCGGACAGTTTCAGCGGACAGTTTGACGAACAAAGTTTTTCGGAAATCCCGAAAAACTGTCCGCTGAAACTTGGTTTGAGCGGACAGTCCGCCCGTGTGTGGGCCAGTCCGCTGTACTTTCGAAATGAGCGGACTGTTCCCGCCCGGAGAAAAGTCCGCTCATTTCGAGCGCGTGTCCAGGTAGGCGGGGCCCGCGACGGAGACGTCGCGGGCTCCGCCGCCTGGAATGGACTTAAAGGGGAAGCCCAACGGCGAAAAAAATCGGCGTGGGGGTCCCCCCAAGTCCACAACAGACCCTTGTCCGAGCACGCTACCCGGCCGGCCAGGAAAGGGGGGCGAGCGAGCGCTCCCCCCCTCCTGAGCCGTACCAGGCCGCGTGCCCTCAACATGGGGGGTGCCTTGGTGAAGGGGGGGCCACGCGGCCCCCCCACCCCAAAGCACCTTGTCCCCATGTTGATGAGGACAAGGGCCTCTTCCCGACAACCCTGGCCGTTGGTTGTCGGGGTCTGCGGGCGGGGGGCTTATCGGAATCCGGGAGCCCCCTTTAATAAGGGGGCCCCCGGATACCGGCCCCCCACCCTATGTGAATGAGTATGGGGTACAATGTACCCCTACCCATTCACCTGTAAAATAAAAGTACCCCAAAAAAAACACAACACACGAGATAAAATATTTTATTGCACAGCTCCGGGGGTCTTCCGTCTTCGGGGTCTTCTCGCCGGACTCCTCCGCTATCTTCTTGTAGCTCTTTTGCTAGCGGAGAAGTCCGGCTTTCTTCCTCCCCGCCGCCGGCCTCTTCTCCCGACTTCGGGGGTCTTGTCCCCCTCTTCGGTTCTTCTGCCGGGCCACCGCGCCTTCTTATAGCTCTTTTGCAGGCGGTGGCCCGGTCTTCTGTCGCTGCTGTCGCCGTCGCCTTCCGTTCTTCTTCTTCTTCTTCTTCTTCTTCTTCTTCTTCTTCTTCTTCTTCTCCAGGAGATGTTGACACATCGTTCTCTCCGGCCGGAATGCCAGAGCCGCGCTGCGCGGCCACTTATATAGTGACAATGGGGCGGTGTCACATGGTATATGTCACATGGGGTGGTCACATGGTGACCCCGCCCCCTTACGATGTCATAGTCCCCATGTGACACCAACCCATGTGACATATACCATGTGACACCGCCCCATTGTCCCTATATAAATGGCCGCGCAGTGCGTCCCTGGCATTCCGGCCGGAGAGAGCGACGTGTCAACATCTCCTGGAGAAGAAGAAGAAGAAGAAGAAGAAGAAGAACGGAAGGCGACGGCGACAGCGGCGACAGAAGACCGGGCCACCGCCTGCAAAAGAGCTATAAGAAGGCGCGGTGGCCCGGCAGAAGAACCGAAGAGGGGGACAAGACCCCCGAAGTCGGGAGAAGAGGCCGGCGGCGGGGAGGAAGAAAGCCGGACTCCTCCGCTAGCAAAAGAGCTACAAGAAGATAGCGGAGGAGTCCGGCGAGAAGACCCCCGAAGACGGAAGACCCCCGGAGCTGTGCAATAAAATATTTTATCTCGTGTGTTGTGTTTTTTTGGGTACTTTTATTTTACAGGTGAATGGGTAGGGGTACATTGTACCCCATACTCATTCACATAGGGTGGGGGGCCGGTATCCGGGGGCCCCCTTATTAAAGGGGGCTCCCGGATTCCGATAAGCCCCCCGCCCGCAGACCCCGACAACCAACGGCCAGGGTTGTCGGGAAGAGGCCCTTGTCCTCATCAACATGGGGACAGGGTGCTTTGGGGTGGGGGGGCCGCGTGGCCCCCCCTTCACCAAGGCACCCCCCATGTTGAGGGCACGCGGCCTGGTACGGCTCAGGAGGGGGGGAGCGCTCGCTCGCCCCCCTTTCCTGGCCGGCCGGGTAGCGTGCTCGGACAAGGGTCTGTTGTGGACTTTGGGGGCACCCCCACGCCGATTTTTTTCGGCGTTGGGTTTCCCCTTTAAGTTCATTCCAGGCGGCGGAGCCCGCGACGTCTCCGTCGCGGGCCCCGCCTACCTGGACACGCGCTCGAAATGAGCGGACTGTTGCCTCGTGTGTGGGCGAGTCCGTTCATTTCAAAAGTTGCGCGGACTTAGTACGACGAACTTAGTTTGCCGTATTTGTCCGCTCAAAAAGTGCCGTGTGTGGGCAAGTTCGTTCATTCAAAAGTTTGAGCGGACTGTTTGACAAACTTAGTTTCGGCAGACAGTCCGCCCGTGTGTACGCCGCCTCACTCCTTCCACCAATGAGTCAAATGTTTGCAATGTTTACATAGGCATTGGCGGAGAGCAGAGTATGAAGCCAGGAAAGGGTCTAAGCAGGGAAACATACAAAATGCTCACTAAAGTAATTTACCTCACAAGCATAAAAAAAATAAAAAAATTACTTTTATGGTCAACTTTCTAAATATCTCCAAGTAGCAGATCAGTGTATTCATCTGTGGTTCTATAAAGTATGTTGCTGACTTTTTGTATTACAAATGGCTGAAACTGAACAAGCAGAGAGGACACGTTCATCATTATACCAGCTAACACTCATATAAAACAAAATGCTTTACATTTTTGTTAGTTTCTTGGTTAGTCAGGGATATCTTGCCCATTGTTGCAGTTCCTGGAAAGTATTTTACCTCATCTGCTATGAAACCCAACATTAATAAATAACATAAATCAACAATTTTGAACATGCCTACATCTTACCAGTGAAAGCTAGATATCATTTTTACATATGGTTCTAAGATTCCATGTACTATTCAAACCTTCAGAATAAAATGTAAAAGTTACATTGCTCCCCAACTGAGCATGCATGGTTTCCATTATTTGCAGCTTTAGATCAGTTTATGTAAGGAAAGCAAAATATCTAGTAAGACCTCACAGACATTATGGCAGCATATAAACTCCATGCAGTAAGATTTTGATTGAACTAAGCCAGGGGTATTGTTAGACAATCCAAGGCATGAGCGTTTTGGGCCTCTTTTTAGCAATTATTGCTCTCATTTTTGAAAATACATAAATCTTTGTTCAGATTTGGTTGTAAAGGTTTTCATATTTTGTATGCCCATTCTTGCACCTCCACTCCCAGCTCTTTAGATTTATGTTAGGTACTGTGACAGTGTGAGGCCCTACCACTTTGTGAATTTAGGTAATGGTTGGAAAAATAGCACCGGATTCTCATATTTGCAGCCTGAGAAGCTTCAGCATTTGTTTTGTGAGCAGGGAAAACTGCGTTTTAAGTATTCTCTGGGTTTAGAAGTCCTGGATCAGGGCTTGGAGTTTGAAGGCTCCAAAAAGTCTTGGATGGAACAGAACCTTCAATCCTGTGTTAATGTTTTCTTGGATTTCTGCAGGTTGTGTGTGTGTGTCTAGGTGCACACACTCATTATCAACCAGGTTTGGTGAGAACTCAGGGCATTTGCAGTTTGTGCCATTTGGAATGCTCCAGCCAGGAGAGGGACATTTTTGGGAGACAAGACCCTACGTTGGGGGGAGTTCTTGCCCATAGGAATGGGAAAGTCAGGACAGCTAAGTGTGTCCATAGATACCAAGAAAGCTGAGGTGGCAAGCAAGTCCACAGAAGAGGCTGGAGTGAGTTCTGTGTTCCTGAGAAATGTGAGTGCTGCAACTAAGTCTGAGGGAGCCTGAGGAACTTGTGGTCTGGGAGAGCCAGATGGCTCTGTATTTTTTTTCTTCAGTTGATTGTTTTTGTGAAACCTCTGTATGAGAAATAATTGTGTAAAGACTTTAATTTTCATTTAAATAAAAGTGGGCTGCCGTGCCCTTAAAGCACCGTTCGGACTGACATAGACATCACTAATAAGACGCATCATTGAGCTAACCAGCCCCCATATCACACTATATAAATGAGTGATTTAAATCTGATGACATTTGAGTGAATTTTGCGGTTTCTATATTAACCTTTATTTCATAATATATTTCAATGTCCTTTGATTAGCCATAAAATGTATATTATATGTACCAACACAACACAACACAACATCATACTTTCTGATCCACAGAAAATCACTAAATGTCCAACTGTGCAAATTGCCTCCACTGAGGTGTGTATGTATCTGTGGCCCTCTACTGTTTGTGAATAATGTATCTATCACAGAGTTATACTGTATATCATTATGTATCAGCATTTCTTATTTCTGGGAGGCTGGCTTGGAAACCCCAGAAGGAGGAAATGGAGAGAGGGAGAGGAGCAGTGACCACATATCCACATGGAAGAACTGTTGCTATTCCAGATCAGAAGCAAGGGTTATTAGGCAAGTGTTCCTATGTTAATAGTTTACTATTGTTTATATATATAAACACACAGTATCTCACAAAAGTAAGTACACCCCTCACATTTTTTGTAAATATTATTATATCTTTTCATGTGACAACTCTGAAGAAATGACACTTTGCTACAACGTAAAGTAGTGCATGCACAGCTTGTATAACAGTGTACATTTGCTGTCCCTTCAAAATAACTTCACACACAGCCATTAATGTCTAAAATGCTGGCAACAAAAGTGAGTACACCCCATAAGTGATCCCTCTCTGGTGTCATGTGACTCATTAGTGTTATAAGGTCTCTGGTGTGAATGAGGAGCAGGTGTGGCACCTCATGGCAAGGAACTCTCCGAGGATCTGAAAAAAAATAATTGTTGCTCTACATAAAGATGGCCTAGGCTATAAGAAAATTGACATATGAGTACTGCCAGCATTGCTGCAGAGGTTGAAGGGGTGGGTGTCAGCCTGTCAGTGCTCAGACCATATGCCGCACACTGCATCAAATTGGTTTGCATGGTTGTCATCCCAGAAGGACTGACATATAATCACACACATAGGTTGGACTTGATGGACTTGTGTCGTTTTTTCAACCTCACCTACTATGTAACGCACTGAAATATACTATGCATTAAACGTGCAGTAACACACTGATATATACTGCGTTAAACAGGCACTAACGCACAAATATATATTGCATTAAACGCGCAGTAACGCTCCAAAATATACTGCGTTAAACATGCACTATTGCACAGAAATATACTGTGTTAAACATGTAGTAATGCTCTGAAATATATTGCGTTAAACGTGCACTAATGCACTGAAATATACTGCGTTAGACGGCATGTAACACATTGAAATATACTGCATTAAGCATGCAGTAATGCACAGAAATATACTGCGTGAAACCTGCAGTAACGCACAGAAATATCTAACTATGTAAGGAAGCCTCTTCTAAAAATAATGCACAAGGAAGCCTGCAAACAGTTGTCCTGTGGTCTGATGAGACCAAGATAAACTTATTTAGTTTAGGTGGTGTCAACCAGGTGAGGAGTACAAAGACAAGTGTGTCTTGCCTTCAATCAATCATGATGGTGGGGGTGTCATGTTCTGGGGCTGCATGAGTGCTGCTGGCACTGTAGAGCTACAGTTCATTGAGGGAACCATGAATGCCAACATGTACTGTGACATACTGAAGCAGAGCATGATCCCTTCCCTTTGGAGACTGAGCCACAGGGCAGTATTCCAACATGATAATGACCCCAAACACACCTCCAAGCTGACCACTATCTTGCTAAAGAAGCTGAGGGTAAAGCTGATGAGGTGCTACTAGGGACTAAGCAAAGAGTAGCTAGACTAACTAGCTAGAGTTGCAGTGCCATACCACCATTTCTGCTGGTGAAAAGCTGTATTCCAAACTGGTTGTACAACAGCTGAAGGGTCTCCTCATCACCGTAGATCTTGACTTCAGGTCTCCAAAAGCAAGACTAATGCCGGCCATACACGGTTCGAATTTCGAAAGAATTTTCTTTCGAAAATCGTATCTAAGAATTTTCGTATGAATTTCGCACCATTAGTGGGTTGCAGCAACAGCCGATTTTCATTCAGAAATAAAATTTGAGGAATCGGACATGTTGGAAATTCTTAGAAAAACAAACGATTTTCTAATCAATGATGGGAGAATCGTGCAAGAAACGTAATAAGAAAAGAAAATGTACGGAGATAAAAGAAAATGTACAGAGATAAAAGAAAATTTACATAGAGAAAAGAAGATTCCCAGCCAAGAAAATTATTTTCTGTAGCAACATGAGGTGAAATTAAAGGCTAGGTCGGCCGAATTTCGAAAATCAATGGTGGCATCATCGGATCACAAAAAAAAAGAATTTTCTGATTTTGAAAAGAAAATTCGTTCAAAATTCGACCTGCATAATGCTGCATTTTGATCATCCTCAGGGGACCCTGCAACTGGACTTTGCATCAACATTCACCTGGGAGGTATCTCTAGTAATAACTATATATTTATATATACCTGGATATATGTGCACAATTCCACCAGGACTCTTGTTGGCCCTTTGCTGAAAATTGATAGATTGATAAAAGTGCCAACAAGACTCATGTTGGGGCACCACATCCACAAAATACTACACAAAAATATGGTGTGTGAGAACAGAATACGGCATATACATGTAAACGCATGGGAAATAATTCCACATTTGATGTTTCTCTACATGCCTCACGGCTCTAGACCATTTTCTCAGTAGATGTGGAAATCACATTATCTGAAAATAAAATAAAACATAAATAACAGAAAACATATAAACAAGCAAAGGCGTTATCATTTTTTAAGAATTTGGAGTTTTAGGCATCAAGAATGTCTACACAACACAACTTTGGCTGGAGTGCCAAAGCTCATCAAAGAGTGATGGATGGTTCACCCGATCCAAGGTCCCCATTCGGGTCACCAGACCCTGTCACTGCGGTGGGTATGAGAGGAATAAAGGCTATGAGTCAAAGAAAAAACCACACAAAGGAACTTCTAATTAATGTACTCAAAGTCATATAGACAGGATAAACACATGTTCTAGAGCAGGGATCACCAAACCGCAGCCCATGGAGCATATCTGGCCCGCTTGTACATTGTCTCTCTCCCACAGCTCACTCACATACTGTTGACACTGCAGACACGGCACTGCTAGTCTGCTTGCTTTTTTAATCCCCTCTGTTCTTGGCAGCAAGTCCCAGCAAACAGCAGACAGAGCCGCTTCCCCCACCCCCTCCTGTTATGCCACACTGTTAGGGCTGACACCGCAGAGGTGGGGGCACCGAAGTGCCAAAGTGCTCCCCTCCCTCCTTGTGTGTGGGCGGAGGTGCTAGTGTGTGCTCACCCACCCGCAGCTTGAGCGGGGTGTTTGGTGTCCCACACTACAATGTTAGCTCTGACAGCATCTCTCCCCATCCCCGCCGGCTGCCTTTCACACATGGCAGAGGGGACTGAAGCCGCAGCCCGCAGCCTCTTCATCGGCTCTGATGACTTCCTCCACACAGACAGTGGAAGGAGCCAGGGAGGAGAAGAAACACCACTATGCATCTGTGGCTCTGATCTGAGGTCTATAATTATAACACACAGTGACATTTGTGCAGGTGGGGTGTGTGTAAGCTGATAAAAAGGGTGCATGACTTGCAGTAATCCCCTAAAACTGAAAATAGGAATACTTGCAATGATTTTGAGGGGGGGAGGCAAACTGACAGGAGTATTTTGCAGCGATTTGGGGGGGTGTGTAAGAGGATACTATATGTGCTAGGGGGCACTTTGGGTGGAGAGAGGACTTGTGCTAGGAGCAGTGGTGGCTGGTGCTCAAATTTTTTTTGGGGGGGGTGCAAACAAACAAATTCTGAAGAAAAAACATCAAACGCAGTCACTGTGCCCATCAACACAGCCACTGTGCCCATCAAACGCAGCCACTATGCCATCAAACACAGTCACTGTGCCATCAAAGGCAGCCACTGTGCCCATCAATTGCAGCCAGTGTGCCATCAAACGCAGCCACTGTGCCCATCAATTGCAGCCACTGTTCCATTAAATGTTGCCACTGTGCCATTAAATGTTGCCACTGTGCACATCAAATGGCACCACTGTGCCCATCAAATGTTGCCACTGTGATCCCGCCTACTCACCGTCTGCCCAGCACTTACCCAATCTCGTTGGGGCAGCGGGTGACAGTGACAAGCTGTGTTCTCCATGCATCTCCTCCCCTCCTCTCCTTCTGATAGGCGTCCAATCACAACAGCTGTTGTTTCAGCCAATCAGGTGACGGGTAACACACCCGTGCTTCCTGAATGGTGGAGAGGCAGTTCAGTGTTAGAAAAGTGAATATGTGCTTTTCTGACACACCTGGGTGAATTGTAAGCGCAATGCTTTGCGGTCGGAGTTCAAAAATACACCCCTGCCGCTGAAATTCAGGTGCCTGGCATCCAAAAAGGGTCTGGATGCCCGAATAGGGGGTGGTGGCAGTGGCCATGGACAGATTCATGCATGAATCTATCCATTATTCAAATAGGGGGGTGGTGTGACAGAGGGGGCCGCGCCCGTGTGCCCTTAATAGGTGCACTGCCACTTGTTAAGAGGGTTGCTGGATATAAAATCTGACCCCCCGAGCACATGCCCTTTCTCCTCCTAAAGTGCCCCCTAGCGCATACAGTATCCTCTTACCAACCCTTCCCCACCCCAAAATCAAGGAGATGCTGGCTGCTACACAGATGCAGGGCAATTGCCCCAAGCGCGGTCACACTTGTGAACCGGCCCCCTGCTCCAGGGGGCCCCTAAGGCCTCCCTGTACAGCTGAATAGGAGGGGTGGAATCAATCCACACATCCTGCAGCGGCTGAATGACCGCTTCTCCTCCTTTCACTCTGGCAGGCATTCAGCGGCTGCAGGAGGCGGGGATCGATTCCTCTATATGTTACCGCCCTGTCGCCCCTCCTATACATCTTCCCCCTGTTGCCCTCAGGCCCCTCTCTTCCAGCTCCACACAGCTGTTTGGGAACACACCTTGACATCATGCCAAAGCAACCCTCTGCTCCCAAGTTCTGGATAAAACATCCATGAGCTTCCGGGATCCAGGTCACTGAGCGGCTGAGAACTGTGAAGGGAGGATAAGCCGCCCTAGCATTCTGTCACTGGGGGCAGCAGGGTTGCTTGCTGCAGGACTCTGAGCTGAGAGCATCTCTCTCATACAGCACAAAGCCTGCAGTGACAGTCCCCCGCCTCACACGGACTGGAGAGGAGAGAGACAATCTGCTCCTTCTCCTCCCACCCCTGTCCACCTGTGTGCACTGCGGGAACTGTGAAGCTAAGCAGCAGAGTTTGATCATTCAGCTGCTTAGCTTAACACTTCTGCAGTCCACAGAGGTGGTGAGGGGTGGGAGGAGGAGAAGCAGATTGTCTCTCTCCTCTCCGGTCCGTGCGAGGGGGGGACTGTCAGTTCAGGCTCTGTGAGGTATGTGAGAGATGCTCTCAGCTCAGAGTCCTGCTGATGGGAACTAATGGGCGGCATTGATGAGCATTGATAAGTGGCACTGCTGGGCACAGATAGGGGGCATTGATGAGCACTGATAAGGGGCACTGATAGGGGGCATTGATGAGCACTGATATGTGGCACTAATAGGCGCAATTGGTGAGCACTTATAAGTGGTGTTAATGGGCACTGATAAGCACTGATGTGCACCGATAGGCGGCACTGATGAGGCCGCACTGATAATCTGGGCACTAATTATCAGTGTAAACAATGTACTGGCAGTCTTGCTGGCTAACTGCTCTCTTGGCTGATCACATGGTAAAGGGGTGCTGTGGTTAGCCCTTTACTGTGTTCTGTGATCAGCTGTATCACAGAGCGTGCTGGATGCTCACTCCCAGGCGGCATGCAGGAGGGTTATAGGAGGATGTGCATGGACGCCTTCCCAGAACTGGAAGCCCAGGGCTTGTATAGGAGGTGGGGTTAGGGGGGCCCTTCATGTTTTTTTGCATGAGGGCCCTGAAGGATCTAGTTACGCCTCTGGCTCCAGGTGCTCACACTAGTGCCCCCCTGCCAGGCAAGTTAAGGGAGCCAGGTGGCCAAACTTTTTTCAGCACTGAGCTCCAGGACTCAGGGCCGGTTCACCCTATGAATCACACAGGAATACACTATGCGTTCCTGTGCAATTCACATGCATTCCAGGTGCAGTGCAATTTCAGCCCATTTGAATGGGCTGAAATTGTGCTGGACTGCACCAATAGTTAAAAGACACACAGGAACCCGATTACATGGTACTATACCATACGATCCAATGCAGGTAAACACTTGCGACGTGCATTTGTGGTGTCATTATGTTAACATTACAATTGCTGGATGAACCCTCTGCACACGGCTGGCTGTACATCCTTTCCAGCAAACTATGCAATGACAAACAGGGATATTCAGTTCACATATATTGCAATACATGTTTAAGTGTCAGTGACCAGACCTGAACCTAGTAGCTCTCCCTCACCTTTATGCCCCAGGTTGGCATGGTGTCTACCATAGCATTTGCAGTGGCAAGGCAGAGTAGGACTGGCCAGAAGAGGGATTACTTTGACACAGTTGGCCTGCTTAAACATGTATTGCAATATATGTCAACTAAATAAACCTGTTTGTCATTGCATAGTTTGCTTGGAAGGTTGTATAGCAGTTGGCAGAGTGTCCATCCAGAATATGTAGTGTTAATATGGGGACACATGTTTAGCACCTGACAGTTTAAACACATGTACAAGCTATTGGGATTTGAGCACAGGTACTGTATATCTTTTCTCTGTTAAGTTAACATTCACACCCACTGCAGATCACAACTGCAGTGCATTTTGAATGCAATGCAAGAAACGTACACAGACCGTGGGTTTTCCGCACTCACGCTGCTATGAACTGGCCCTTAGTCTGGATTTGCGTGATTTTGTTTCTCTCTCATTGAGGTCCCACAGTTGGGAAGTATTGTTGATTAATTTGTATAAGAAGGGAGATGATTTGTGTTTGGGAGGAAGCTTTTGTACTGGGAAGGGGGATTTGGGTGGGAAGTTTTATGACAGAACTGGGAGGTTGACTTGGCATGGGGGATTTGGGGGAACTGGGAAGGATGGGGGTGGGGGGTGGGAATTTAAGTGGATTAGGAATAGTGAATCTGGGGTTATTTGAAGAGGGGAAGGTTTTGTGCAGGGATGGGGGTATATGGGTTTTTCCAGAACTGTGAGGAAGATCTGTGCTAGAAGAAGCATTATGGGGGGGGGGGGGGCAGGGTGATTATGTTAGCAGGGGCAGGAGAGAAATTTTGCTGGGAGAAGATTTTTTTTTAGGGAGATTTGTTGTGCTAGGGAGGGGGGATTTGTATTTGTGCTGGAGGGATTTGGAGAGGGGTGATTGGGTGGGGAAGGTGTGCTGGGATGGAGAATATGAGGGGTGCCAGTTCAGCACAGCTAAAATCTTCAATGCTGTGTGACTTCCTTCACATTGCACCTCATCTATATTATGAGTGCAATCTTACAGAGGTACCAGCGAGGCTGTAGAGTAGGGGTTGCTTTGTGGAGGAGGGGGGGTCCAAAATGCACATTCGCCTGTGTAGACAAAAATGCTTGCACTGGCCCTGGTCATACACACTGCATGAGCTTTGGTCTGAAATGCCCAGTGGCAGTGTAACAAAGTCCTGCCTCCTAGATGGCTCCTGTGAGATAGACGGAACACTGATCCAGTGCAGTGAAATTGAATCAGTGTGACGAGCCGGTCTAGGAGGTGGGATTTTGTTACAGTGACTGCCTAGGAGATTCAAATCTAAGCTCTGTGACAGCAGGAGATTGTCACCACTCTGTGTGATCCAGGGGCAATGGTAGGCTGCAATTGGTGGGCACTGGTAGGCTGCATTTTAGCATTTTAGCAGAAAGACAGGATCTGTGATCTTCGTGTCAGAACGGAGATTTGCCTTGTGCACAGAGGCAGATCCCCGTTCTGTCACTGTGGGGAATGATTGCGAGTGGCCGCCAGAACCGCTTATTGGCCCCTCTGCTGACCAATGGGAGCGCGCAGACGAATGCGAGTTCAACAGCCGATGTACACCTATGGCGATTTGTGCAGCAGAGCCACCTTGCTGAAGTAAAACTGGGGCGGGTGGTTAGCAAATGATAAACCCAAAAACAAACATTTATTATATTGCAGGTTACCAATTCTTAGATGTGGTCCTTGCATTGGTTTTCTTTTTTAGGCTTTCTTTCTTCTATTTTCATCTGGTAATCCAGCCAGCAAGTCTGTTGTTTTTTACAGTGCTCGCCAACAAAATGTATAAATTAACATGGATAACACAAACCACATAACACTGGCAGGACTGTTTAATGTAACTGATTATAAAGTTTAAGCTGGAGTTTGGCTTCAATTTGTTAGTATATCTGCTAATACATTTAAGACTACTGACAATGCTGTCATCTGCTGTTCCTCCTGTGCTCATTCCTCCACAGCTGTGTCTCACTAATAGGGGAGGTGTGTTACTGATCAGATCACTAAATGAAAATAGAGGGAAAAAAGCCAAAGAAAAGAAAACTGATACAGCCACCACATCTAATGATAGGTAAGCTGCAATATTATACAATTTTGGTTTAATACCTCTTTTTTTTTTTTAACTATTAGCACATTGAGGCTTGTGTACACACAGCCTACTTTGACCGCACGCTGCAGGGAAATACAAAACGCAGCAAAATCCCTGTGATTTTGCTTGGTTTGCACTTTCTAGCGGCCAGTGGTCAAAACGCTCCTATACTGAATGCGATTCTTCTGTAATCAGGAGAAGGAGATTGAGGGAGGTTGAAGTGCCTATAAATGCAGCAACCCCTAAATTCTGCTAAATGCCTATGTATAGATTTATAGGCTTTTATGGAGTTGAACTTAGGAGCTTAAGCGTGTTTTTACTGCTGTTATAGCAGCGCTTTTCGGGCACAGGCCTTTAACCCCCACTAGCAGTCGAATAAAGGGTTAAAAGCAAAGTGCTGCTGCTGAAGCGTTTCCCATTGATTTCAATGGCAGGGACGCACTGCCCCAAAGATGCTGCTTGCAGGACTTTTTTCCTGCTCTGCAAGCGCACCGCCCCAGTGTGAAAGCACTCAGGCTTTCCCACTGGGGAGGCTTTTCAGGTGCTTTACAGGCACCACAGAAAACCGCCTCCCAATTAATTTCAGTGTGTCTTTTCACACTGGGGCGGTGCGCTTGCAGGACGTCTTTGGGGCAGTTTGGGAGCTGTGTATACACTGCTCCCTAAACGCCCTGCCCATTGAAATTACCTGCAAATCGATTTGGCAGTGCCACAACATGGCCGCTTTTAACCCTTTCTTCTAGCGGGGGTTAAGAGCACCCCACTAGCAGTCAAAATGCACTGTTAAAATGACGGTAAAGCACCGATAAAACGAATGCCCTTTTACCACTAACGTGGAGCAGCTACAGTGTGAAAGTAGCCTAACTGTAGTATACATAAAGCCTTATGTGAAATTTATTCTGTGTAATATTTTGTTTTTTACTTTTTTATTTATTTTTGTGGATAAAGATAGTTCCATATATATATTTTTCTACCAAATAATTTCTAATAAATATTTTATGAATAAAATCATTTTGATTTTTTTTTTTTTTTTTTCATCGTTGATTAATTATAAAAAAATATTTTTATAGCTTTAGCTATTGGTAAGCCTTTTTCTCTTAGGTCTAATTAACACAGGGCATACTATGCCATATGCCGTTGCAGGGATGTGTTTACCTGCATGGGAATGCACAGATGTTCTGTGTAGACAGACCCATTGATGTAAACTGGGTCACAGTGGATTTGTCCCAATATGACAATCGCATGGGTACAGGTGCATGTCCCCGAACACACAGGGAGAGTTTGGGTATACACACATGCACCCACATGGATGTCATGTTGGAACACAGCAGCTATGTCCGTGCAGTCACTGTGTCCCAATTAACATCAGTGGGACTGCATTGCACAGATTACTTGTGCATCCCCAGCCAGGTAAATACAGCTCTTCATTCCATGAAGTACAGTATAGTACGCCATGTGGGAAACAAGGCCTTAGTTCTCAAATAATAATTTTTAAATGGTAAGACTGCACAGTAACAGATTTTTATTTGTAATTCTTTCACTAATTTGGGTAGACAAAGAAAATTTTTACTTAATAAAAATGTATTTTTTTAATCAAGCTTTATTTGATATACATTCACTAAGGGGTCATTAAATCTGGTGAGAAACTATTGATTCTAATTTATAAGAAAGAGAAACCCATAAGTGTTTTTTAAGTGTTAGCTTATGAGATATCCACAGAGCGTTAAAAATAAAATTAAATGAAAGAATAATGTAGCGCAGTGGTCATCAACCCACCAACAGACCAGGTTTTATGTATTACCTTGGGGAGATGCAGACTAGAATACTGCAATCACTGAGCAGCAAATGATATCACCTGTGATGTATTTCAGTTATCTTGCAAACCTGGCCTGTTAGTGGCCCCCGAGGACAAGGCTGATGACCACAGATGCAGCATATACAATTGGGACACAAGTCATATTGTAAATGAATGTTATTAAAAATTACCTTTCCTTTACAATCTGCAGCCGCTGTAATTTTTTGAAAATGCAATACAATATGGGTACCTGGAGTTGTTCTGTACACACAATGTGTACTGACCACCCCAAAGAAACATAATTTCCTGCTGGTGTCATTGGCTCACCAATTTTCCCAGAAGGCTGCCTAAGATATAAGTCAGATTTTCAGCATCCCCTTCAACAAAAATATAATTTTTGGTGAGACAATTCCAGTAGGAAATCGCGTCTAAAGGGATGCAGGCACAACAGTTTTCCTCATTAGTGCATAACTGATAATTATGAAACAACTCCCATTAGACCCACTCAGCACAGGGGAACAAACAGAGATTACTTCAGAATAACAAAAGGTAGGCATCTGCAACAAAGGTTGTTATAATCCTTGCAATGTACATAGATCATCCAAGGGGGAGGGGGAATATTTTATTTTCAACAAAAGTGGAGTTACGCTTTAAATAAATCCAGGGCAGCTTCAACCCCAGGATTCAAATCTCTTTTAACAATAGTGAGCATTTATAATACTGAGAACTCGCTTCTTTTAATTTACTTAATTTCTATGAGTACAAATTTTTATTGTCAATTGTCGGCACCATATAAATCCTGTATAATAATAATAATAATAATAATAATTGTCTAGCCAATTTTGATTGATTCTGAAAAATGTATTTTTTTGGAATCAAGCTTTATTTGATGCACACTCACTAGGGGTCAAATAATCTGGCGAGAATCCATTAAGTCTAATTTATAAGGAAGATAAACCCATAAGTGTTTTTTAAGCACTGGTTTATGAGACACATTTGATATACGCCTGAGGGCGTTGTTGTTTTTCCAGGCTGCTGTGAGGAGAGACTTTGATTACTGTGGCATTATTGTTATTGAGACTGATATCTAAGAGTTAATTTGTATCCGCCCAGAAAAGCGGGGATGATAAGTATTGAGCTTTAATTTTGTAAGTAAGCCAAAAATGTACAGTACACACGGGAGGCTCTTTACAATGTTCTGATGGGCTGACACAGAGGCCTTTTTTCACATATGCAGCACTTTGCTTGTGCAATTGCTTTGCCTTCCCTTTGTGTAATGGTCTTTTTTTATAGTACATCATGTTGTTAACAGAGCAGCCCAAGGCAACAAAACTGCATGTTATATTATAAAAGAGAAGTGCTCAACTGCTATGCCATGGCAGAGTGACAACACTTGGCCTGGTGGGCATGTAAATCGCATTGGCGCTCAGCCTGCCTTTAGAAATGTCTTGCCATGGGCTAAGATGCAGGGCTAGCAGGCTGTGGTTCAGCTGCAAGTGAGTCCTCTGTGTGATGACAGCACATACTCTCCTCCACAAGGGGAATCCTGCAGCGACTGGAGCCAGTGACGTACAAGGAGCTGCCACAAAGGCACACACCGAGCACAGCTCCATAGTGAGGAGGAGAAGCTGCCCTGGCCACCACAGTGAGAAACAACTCTTTTCTTTTACACATGAACGTGTATGTGTTGATCATTTCAAATATTTGTGTTTGATTGGAAGGCTGCCGTCTGTATTGAGCATTTTTTTTTTTTTTATTGAATTTTTTTTTTTTGGGCTATACCATTGTAAAGCACAGCTTTTAAGATGACAAAATGGGAAAAGCTAAATTTAGAATGCTGCCAGAGGGCAGAATGCATAAAAATCACTGGGAATCCATTAGCCCAGGCATCGTCGGTGAAAGATGGCTAACAGAATAGAGCGAGGTAGCAAATAAGGAGCCTTTTGTTATATGATGCATGGAGGTGATGGAAGGGATTTGTTCCTGTGCTGACAGGCTGCGATGCTATTTCTGTGATGGGGTGAAGTGAGCGTGGGTGCGAACAGTGTGTTTCTATAGTGAATCAATTAGAACAGCAGTCAAGCGCAGGAGCTGCCATGAGCAAATTCCTTTTGGCATTTTCTTTCTATTCCCTTCACCCTATTTGTCTTGTAAGCCGCGCATCTTTCTAGGAGGCTCACTCGTGGGTGTCATTGGTGATCTGCCTGTCCACAATGTTCCCCGCCGGTAAGTTGTGCCTATAAACAGTGCCAATTCTTCCATGTATTCGGAATCTGGGCTGGAGCAATCGGATACTCCCCTTGCTTTGTAGAAGGATGAAGTGACAGATGGACTTCTCCTATCTCTAGCACAATAATCTACATCATGAAAGAAGGAAATCTCAAGAATAGGCTTGAGACGCTGCATTAGCAAAGATTTTCTTTCAAATCCCCTGCTTTATGGGCATATCATAAACAAGCTGAATGATATTTAGGATTTTCTTCTGCTTCTATTGGTGCAATATGTAACGTATCGTGCAAAGGATAATTAGCTGCTGTATTGATTGCAGCCTATGCCGTAATTGTGTCAACACGCTTAATATTTCATATCTAGGTCACTGTGCAGTCGCTTCAGTTTCAAAGTCTAACGCACTTCCTAATTCTTCTATGTATTTGCAGTTCATTTTCCGTGGGTGGTATGTCAGTGTTGATAGAAGAGCCAGAAAGAAGGATACAAGGATTGCTTGAAAAAGATTACTTCGCTCTGGAGTACAGCCATCCAAGTCTGTATTCTATAATACAGACACAAAGAACTGGTGAGTCGCAGCAGTGACAGTGGTGTGATCATAATGACTTGTTATATACAGAAGCTTAAGCATTGCTTGTTATATTTACCTACTAGCTCATGTCTTCTGAAGGGATTTCCCTTGCAAGCTCGTAAATGGCCTTGTTTTGTAGGCTGATGATTTGTACGAACTCTACATGCATATTTAGTGGGAATCAGGCGATGGAAATGAATTCTGCCATCTACCCACTACATAGTAGTGTACACCGAGGTACAGTAAAGAAACCAGATTGATTGCATTAAGGGTCCATTTTCAATTCAAAGTGAAACATGTTTTGTATAGAAAATGTGTAGCATACATTTTTACATCACTATTGGGCTTATTTAGTATATTTCTGGTAATTCTTAGTTATTGAAGGTAAATGGTCTTGTGGGAATTTGACTCTGACACGTTGCAAGTGATTGGTTGCTATAGGTTACTATAATTTGCACTTGGTACTGTTTTTGTCTAGCTGGCAGTTATTCACGTGAAGTACAAAAAAATCTGGGACATGGTCACCATGCGTGTCAGTCTCCCGGGTGCATAATTCTTTGTACAGAAATTTCTGGAGCTACATGCATGAAAAAGCAATGTGCTCTTGTCTGTGGATTTGAGGCACTGCCATGATTTTTTTATAAAAAAGAACACAGATCACTGGAGCAAATATGGATTTCCTGACCATGGCAACCAAGGTTTCTCTTTCCAATGATTCAAGGAAATTCATTGCTATGGGTAACCACTCCACCACTGCTGTATTTCATATACATAATATTTCATAAATCAGCACTGATATACTTAGTATGTGAAGATGATGAGTCGGTGTAAACAGCGTATAGGTTATAGAGCTTTGCAAAAAAATTTGACACACAAGCAAACCATGCATGCGAAAAGGAGGTGAGTCGGATTGCAGATTATGTTGATTTTCACCAGAAGTATTGAAAAAATTGCCAAATCTTTTCGAATTACACAGTTGGTGACATCAAGGTTTCCATATACTGTACTTGTGTATCTGTAGGTTGCTTTCACTTTCCTTTTTAGAAGCTGATTAAAAAATGACTGAAGCACAGTGACTGATGAACCCAACAAGGTACAGCAACAGAGCAAATTGATTAAATTGATGGGAAAAATGTAACTGACAGCACAATGTTAAAGTGTGGCGAAACCCAAGAACAAACTTGTAATATATTGCAGCTAACCAGACCGTAGATGTCGTGGCCGCATTAGTCTTCTTTATCAGGCTTTTTTTCCCATTATTTTCACATGGTGATTCTGTCAGCGTCACGCTTCCTGCTCTAGGGTGATCACTTTCATTTGGAGTACATTCACCCCACTCAGGTTCAGTGCGGTGCATTTAATGCACACAATAAATAAATGGGATGCCTTTAAAGTTGAATTTCAGGCAGATAAAATATAAACTAATGAGTGCAACTCTGAAAATAATGTATATAATCCGTAAATGTATGTTATTAATTCAAGTATTGTGAATGATATCATATTTGCAATCCATATACAACAGGGCTGGAGTTTTAAAGGAAGAAGCAGAAAAAGGAGCCAATCATTTCCTGTGCTGACAAGAAGCATGCTGATAGGAGGAGAAAGTAGAGTCACAGAGAAATGAGCTCATCACTGTTCTGCTTCTTTTTTCACTGTCCAGTCACAGGCTGGGTCCAGGATATGGGCTCAGAGGGAGTGGGCTGAATGATGTTGGCCAACAAACTGAGGCAATCAAGCAGCAGAAAAAAAAAGGGCTATAGGAAATTTTTGGATGGAGGGTGAATATTAAAGCAAAATGTTTTGCTTTAAAACATTATATTAAGACAGCTCGTTCATTGAAACCACCTCATTTGACACCACAACAGAGCTAAATTCAGACCTGCAGAATTTTTTCCCTATAAGTAGCTTATAGAAAGCAGTAAGATGTTGCTTATTCATTGTCCAGTGAGCAGATAGGTAATACCAAGAAGGGTCTGAAATAGAAAGGAGTGATGGCACCTTCCTGGCCCTGCGGTACAAAAAGGGTTTGTGAAATGCAAAAGTGGGTGCACAGTATTATACACATCCAAGCAGGTAAAACTGTTCACATATGTATTTTGACTGTATTCAGCTGTTTCATTCCTGTGTGTTGAAAGTATAAGTCCAGTTGGGGGACATTACCCCTTACTACCATTCCTCCTGATGATAGCAGGTCACAGAGGAGGGAGGTTATGGGAAATTCCTCCAGTGGGACTAGAGTTGGGCTTTAACTCCACAGTTTCCTGATATTAACCAGCATTACAAGTTTCAGTGTTTTTTTTTTCCTAGTAAAACATAAATCTGTGAGGCCAAAGAAAAGTACACTGCTTCAGCCTTCCAGGTGCTCCACTCATATGCTGGATTCAAGTGCTGGCTTATAATCCTTCACTCCTCCACACCTAGCTAGGTATAATCCAAAGCAGTAATCTCACATCTATGATGTCTTCCCAGGCAAAACTTGAATCAGCCTACAAGCTTCAGAACATGGTCCTACCCCCATTTCCACCTCTCTACCTCTGTGGAGTTTGAGAAATGTGGAACAGTTCTGCATTCAGAAAAAGGGCGGTGGATTATATGAAACCTCTACGGTCTAGTGTATAACAACAGGGGTCACTCCTATCTCATAGAAATTATTATTATTATGCCCTGTGGCTGCTAATCTTAAAGTTTATGTAAAGCAAACCTTTTACGTTATATTTTAATAGAGTAGGTGAGGATTATAACCGCTGTCAGGTTTTTATTTCTGCCTGTGTTCTTACTGGGGAGATCTGAGCTTTCATTTGCATCAGCGATTTTCACATTCATATGTAAGTCTATGGAAATGTAAAACTTGCTTGAAGCAGGTCAAATGCAGGTCTTAAGGAGGTCAAATGCACCTGTCAGGGAGTTCTGATGTCAAACTAATTCTATCTACACAAGCCAAAAGCCGGTACACACAGGCCCTTACCGTCTGCAGGTGACCATTACTAATGAGAAATGTGTGGAAATCCAACATTTTGCTGTTGTTACCAAATATTAGATGAGTGTCAATCTTCCCATGGGGGCACTTGTTCTTCTGACAGTTTTTACAGACTGGAATGTTGCTTACTTTGTAAAGACTATCCTCTTACGTTCAGTTCTGTCTGTAGGACAGGAAGTAAAGGGAAATCCTCCTATCGGGGCACAGATGGCAAAAAAGCTCTTGTTGAAGTTTTTTAACCACTCCCCCGCAATTCAAGAATAAAAACAGAAGTTCTGGCTTAAGATATACTTTGATATTTAAAAAAAAAAATCTAAGACACAAAAACAGCAGTTAACAGAACAAAAATAAAATAAAGTCAAATGATATTGTTCTTAGCGTACTATAATGTGAGAATAAAGCAGGTTAGTAAAATGGAATAGGAGTTCTAGTTAAACATGACAGTTACACCATCTGCTCCTCCTGCGGTTAAACCCAGGTAATTAGCATAGTGGGAGGCTGTTAAAGGTTAGGTTCAGCAGTCGCTGAAAAACATTCCATCATGCATCACTTTTCATGGGGTGTTCGCGCTGCGGCTTCCAGGCATTCAGGAAGTCGTACTGCACACCACCTGAATTCCTGGGGCTTTTTTCTCTTCCTTCCCTGGTGCTGTCCCACTGACTGTAATGGGTGAGTTTGGTGCTTGGAAAAGCATCGCATGCACAGCATGTTTAGGATCCCTTTTGGCTGCCTTGTTAGGCTGTCTGGGGGCAGTCGGGGGTGGTAAAACACAGCTGTACTTTAGTTTTTTTTTACCATTATTCAGTTCTACTTAAAATTTACAATTTAAAGTTGCATATAAGCATGCTTTCTAAAGATTTTCATGTATTAAAGTGTATAGGTCAGTGAAGGTGGAAGAGGGGGTTTTCTTTACTAATTTCATGATTTTGGGATGACAGAAAAGCTGATATTTTAACATCTATAAGGAAGATAGATGCTTAAATAAATTGCTTAAAGCTCAACTCCTGGAAAAAGGTCCACTAGCAGGTTTAAAAAAAAAAAAAAAAAAACAGCTCTGGCCGCAATACTCATCTCCTCTCCGTAGCTGCCCAACAATAATTATTTTCCATCACCATCCTCAGTCTTTTGGGTTAAATGACACATTCAAGCTGATAAATGTCACAAATTCATGTTGCATAACCAGCTTGAAGTAAAGGTAAAGGCTCTGGCAGAGAAGGGGGGCACTGCAGGGGGTGGCAGGGGAGAGCCAGGATTTGGGCTATATTAATCTGTTTAGCTAACTGGGCTTTAATTTAGGCCTCCAAGGTTACATTTTCCTAAATATTGCCTGTACCACGCACAATGCAGAAAAGGGAATGGAGCTTAACCTGTGCCCAGAATCTGCACATTAAAGTATTTACATATTCTGAACAAGCTATAATCTCTATAGCTATAAGCGACATAGAGAAATTAATCTTTAAAATCCATAAGCAGTGCAGTCTGTTCTTTCTGTTACTTTTTATTACACCAAAATATTGACAGGAAAGATTTTATTTGTATCATCAGAGTGGTACTGTGGATACAAAGATGTGTACAAAAGTGCCACATCCCGATAAATTGCAAGACAGAATGAGGAGTAAGTGATGGACTTTGTAGGCACCACAATAACGATTTTTCAATACATTTTATTACAAAATATATACAAATTAACAGTGCTAAGAACATATTCATAGTACAATGATTGCACCATTGGAATACATGAACACACCACCTATTGACAAAATTGTTAGACTAACTATTCACCAAGGGAATCATGCATTGTCATCCATTGATATTATTACATTAAATGTAGCATTGGAGAATAGGAGGTGTGCCGCAACTCAGCTCAACTTTACACATTGCGCGTGTGAACGCTTCTTCAGGAGCTTAGGCATATTATCTTTTCCAGCATGGTAACATACAAAAAAAGGGGCAGATATCCAGGATACAGCAGAGGATACAGGGATGTAGCACCAAATATTGTGCTGATCTGTATGTAGTACAGGGACCTGGCTCAATAGTGCTTTGTAGTTAATAAGATAACCAACATAGAATAGACAAAGGTAATTTCAGCTTGGGTGCTGTTTGGTAATTTGAAATTATAGGAGATTATCAAAAACCTATCATAAATTTCCATAGGTAGTAGTGTGTTCCCACGTCTTCACAATTTGAGGGAAAACCCCGCTGCAGAGCTCCGCTGTATCTGCACCAACCAGCGTGTTAATGGTAGCTGTTCACATGCAAACATGTAGAGCTGAGCTAAGTTATGGCACACCTCCTATTCTCCAATTCTACATTTGATATAACAATATGGTGGTGTGTTCATATATTCCAATGGTGCAATCATTGTACTATGAATAGTTAATGGTTTTAGCACTGTTGATGTGTATATATTTTGTAATGGCCTGTGAGTGTTCCTGCTTGGGCTGTCTTCCCACCAGGTTTATTGTGAACTGTCTTTGCATTACTTCAATACAAGTTTTTACATTGCACTTGGACTGTGTGTGTTTTTGCCACTGTATCGTGATGCATCCCAACTATACATACTTATATAAATGTTTGGTTTCTTTTCAGTCAATCTCCCTGGAAGATACAATATTATGGAAGATACAATTGTATATTATCAATCGCATCTCTGTTTTCACCATGCAACCTCTTCATCTGATCAGTTGAAATATGATCAAATGCATGAGCCTCTCAATACTGCTGATCAGTGCAACACAAGCAATAATTTTCCACCCTGGTGGATCAACTCAGTTTAATCTACTCTAAATCAAGTTTAAATTGATCAGAAGGGAAGTTATGCCTATTTGATCAATTGAAAATGCAATAATTTTGATAGAATCACACATTGATCAGACACTAAAATCAAACTGTGAAAAGCCACCATTGTGATCTTTGAGAATGACTTACCTCACATTGCAAGCAGTAAAAAGGTTGGGGATGGCTTGTTGGGAAGCTCTTTTACTGCTTATTGAGCATATGTGGATAAATGAATGTTAATAGCCTGGGCCCAAGTTTACTCTGCAGATATTGGGGTGGTAAAAATGCAGTTAACCTTTTAAAAATCACCCAAGCCAAATAGTAGCAATAAAAATCCTACATTCCCCTCTATCATTGGTTGCCAGTGGTATCTAACCCCCCCCCCCCCCATTATTGGTGGTCAGTGGTACTTTAAAACAACACCACCTTCAAAAACCGATCTCACTATTAGACTCGTGCACAATGGAAAATTTCGTTTAGTTTCGGTTCGTTGTCATTCGTAAAATACATAATTTCGTTCTGTTATATTCGTTATGTTACGTTAATACGTTTTCGGATAATTCGTTATTATTCGTAGAGTGTCGAATTCATTCATTCATATTAGTTGAAATTCGATATTTATGTATGTATAGACATTCGTAGTGATTCGTAGTTTGGAAAGTCGTTTGTTTATTGAATCTTTTAACACACACAATGACAACGTCTCTTCTCCTCGGCTCAAATACAATACAACACCCTTCTAACTCAGTTCTCAGGAATGCACTTTGCCAATAATCCAACCTCTGACACAAAATTAATTAGCTGATTGGACTATAAGATTTACTTTGAGCTGACCTTTTGTTTTATTAGATCTTTAAAGAATTACCAAATTCATTTGAATTCATTTGAATTCATTTGTTATATTTCTTTCGTATTCGTTGTTATTCGTTATTTTTTTTATTCGGACATTCGGATGCATTGATTCGTAGTTTGGAAAGTCGTTTGTTTATTGAATCTTTTAACACACACAATGACAACGTCTCTTCTCCTCGGCTCAAATACAATACAACACTCTTCTAACTCAGTTCTCAGGAATGCACTTTGCCAGTAATCCAACCTCTGACACAAAATTAATTAGCTGATTGGACTATAAGATTTACTTTGAGCTGACCTTTTGTTTCATTGGATCTTTAAAGAATTACCAAATTCATTTTAATTCATTCGAATTCATTCGTTATATTTCTTTCGTATTCGTTGTTATTCGTTATTTTTTTATTCGGACATTCGGATGCATCCGAATGTCCGAAAGATGCAAAATTCGCCCGAATTTAGATTCGTTACGAAACGAATTGCACAAGCCTACTCACTATCATTGATGGCCAGTGGCTCTTTAAACCCTTCCATCTTTAAAAAATTATCCTAGATCCTACAATCATTGGTGGTCAGTGGCTTTAAATTTTCCCATTTTAATTTTCTTTCTTTGGAATAATATAAAATGATTTAATTAGTAAAATTATTTAGAGTAGTCTTGTCAAGTTAACCAATGCATTGTAGCTCTGCTTAATTTGGTCTAGGCATCTATGCATCAATGACCTCTCTGGTTATGGAAGGGTTAGTTATCACATTCTGGGAGTAGTTATTATTGATTTATACTCTTAATGGTGTACAGTTATAAGCAGTGTATCCCATAGGTCCCATTACTTTTAACCTGTTTATACAGTGCCTTGAAAAAGTATTCATACCCCTTGAAATGTTCCACATTTTGTCATGCTACAACCAAAAATGTAAATGTATTTTATTGGGATTTTATGTGATAGGCCAACACAAAATGGCACATAATTAAGGAAAATGAGAAATGATTTTCCAAATTTTTTACCAATAAATATCTAAAAAGTGTGGCATGCATTTGTATTCAGCCCTCCTGAGTCAATACTTTTGTAGAACCATCTTTTGCTGCAATTACATGGTTTATCTGTCTCTACCAGCTTTGCACATCTAAAGAGTGGCATTTTTGTCCATTCTTCTTTGCAAGCTCTGTCAGATTGGATGGAGAGCATCTGTGAACAGCAATTTTCAAGTCTTGCCACAGATTCTCAATTGGATTAAAGTCTGAACTTTAAATGGGCCATTCTAATGCCTTGAACACATGGTCAGAAATTTCCGATCGAAAAGGTCCGATCGGATTATATTGTTGGAAAATCCCATCGTGTGTGGGCTCTATCGGACTTTTTCTGTCGGAAATTCCGACGTAAAAAATATGAGAGCAGGATCTCAAATTTTCTGACAAAAAATTCAATCTGACTTTTTCCAATCATTTGTAGAGAATTCCGATCGGACAAAGTGCCAGGCATGCGCAGATCAAATTATGAGAGCAAAGCTATTGACCACTAGCCTCAACGTAGTCCCGTCATATTGAACAAATGCCATCACATTCCGAACGATTGGATTTTCTGACAGCTTTGTCCGACCTTGTGTATGCAACACCAGTTTAGGACAAAATCTGTTTGAAAAAATCAGACGGATTTTGTTGTCGGAATGTCCAACCGTGTGTACAAGACATAACACATAATTGTGCTTTGATCTATATTTATACTGAGATTAAATTACACACAGGTGGACTCTATTTACTAATTAGGTTTTGGGCTTTTGGGCAATTGGTTCCACTAGATTTTAGTTAAGGGTATCAGAGTAAAGGGGCGGAATACAAATGCATGCCACACTTTTTCAGATATTTATTTGTAAAAAAAATTGAAAACCATTTATCATTTTTCTTCCACTTGACAATTATGTGCCACTTTGTGTTGGTCTGTCATAAAATACATTTACGTTTTTGGTTGTAACATGTAAATGTGGAAAATATCAAGGGGTATGAATACTTTTTCAAGGCACTGTAATTGATATACAATTTTGGATTAAAAGTACAAAATTGTTGAAGTATTCTAAAAAAAATATACATAGTGGTATAAAGTCTTTGTAAAATGTCTCTAATGTGTAAGCTAAGCTGGATGCACTAGATTGCTGGGCACATCCTGTACATAGAAAATCAGGTTGTAATGTAGATAAATGGATGGAATAAAACATCCATTTATCATGAAAACTAGAGAACGTAAAACTGGATGAATGAATGATGGAGAAGGGTTTTCATTGAAAGAGTGCATACATGGTATTTATTCTGTTTTGAGGGAGAAAAAAATGGTAAAGGGACATATTATATACACGCATAAATAAGCAACCCATACAACTCAGTGGCTGTATTATGTCCTGGCAAGAACCCAAAGTAAACCCCAGAGCCCCGGCTTCTCTTTTAGAGAATTTTTTTACTCCCTGTGACATCATCTCCAAGTTTGTAATATTCTGGCAGGGGCAGCTGCTGGAAGCTCAGTGCCTATTTACATAGGCTAGTGTAATGGCTAGTTGCCTTCCTTTCTACAGTAGCACACCAGGTTTTATCCTTAGTGTGGCAGCAATGTTTATCCACATGACACTGAGCTCCCTTGTGTGCCTTGAAGCCTGCCCTGAAGTGCCTTGTCTCTTTCTGGGGCTCCTGATGCCATTGGCAAAGATCTATGCAGTCCATAGCCACTGCTGTAAGCACTCTTCATTTTTTGCTCCTGGCCACAGGCATTGTTTCTGATGCACCCCACATGTGGCTCCTTGGTTGCTGACACTGTTCCTGGTGTTTTAGACCTGTTGGCGTCAAGGCAGCAGCAATATGGGGGATAATGGTGTTGTATAGGTACAGTTCAGAAGGCAGGGCTTACAATACTGGTTGGGATTTCAGAGTAAAAAAGGCACTGTGTTGTCAGCCTAAACAGGACATTAGGAGAGCAATGAATTAATTCTGGCAGATCAACATGTATTTTTATGTACTATAATCATTTTCATGTACTGAATATGTTTTGTTTTTGTAATTTTGCCCTGACATACATTTTAGGGTATCCACAAAAGACCCAGTGGCGTTCTTTGTGACTGTAAAAAAAAGAGGTTTAACCTCTGAATACAGAAATATTTCTAAACTGTAACAGCTGTAAAAATGTTGAATGTGGAAAAATATTGTAGAATATTGAGACAGTGATATATCTTATTTTAAAAAAATTTTTTATACCTCTGGATCATTTACAGGTTTATTTCTAACTAAATGTATAGGTGTATTTTCAAACCAACAAAACTATGTAACTAATAATTTTTAACTCCTTTTTTCCTAATAGAATGTTCCACATAATCCAGTTACAAGCAAACACAAGATAGCTGGTCTTTTGGCCATTTAATAAATCACTCCTTTCAAGTGCTCACAATGGGACATCTGTCTCAGGCCTCTTGTGGGGTAGTATAATACTATAAATATGACCGCCTGGTCAGCTGCTTTTGAAATCAGGTTACCATTGATGTAGCAATGATAAAACTTGGCAGGGCTTATTGTAAAAAAGAAAAAGCAACATGCAATTCAGTTGTCAACTATTTTATGCATTCCTATGATCATAAGAAATATCTGGTGTTTTGAGCAAGTGTATCTACAAAAATAGTTATTTTTCTACTTTTCATTGTGTTATTATACTTTACCAAGTCATATTTAAAAACAATGCTGGGAGATAAAGTACAATGAAAAGAAAATGTATCCCATTACAATTTTATCATTCATTTACCTCTCTAAATTTTGGCATGCTGTCTTCATGAATATTAGCGTCTCTAATGAAAAACAAATACATACTGATTAATTGCATCACAAAGATTTTTTTCGTCAAATTTGTTTATTATTTTTTTATATATAGATTGACAAATTGAGTACATACAAGGATGGTGGCACAATATTCAAATAGCAATAAAGCTAAACCTATCAATTTATGAACAGGATGAGTACATAATGTAAAAATGTAATGAGTAGTGGAAGGAATAAAACAATAAAGTATTACTTTGAAAGCATTAGAAAATTCCATCAGAAGGAACAAGTAAACTAGTGACTATTGTTTAATTTTACAAGAGCAGTAATTAGATCAATCTAATATGTATATATTAAAAACAGAAGAGATAATGTGTTTATTAGCACCACACAATATTAAAAGAAAGATAGAAAATAAAAAATAGGAGTAGATAATGAGAACAGGGTAGAAAAAAGGGGGGGGGGGGAATGGGGGGGGGTTACAAGTGGTGATGTGATCCCAAATGAATAGAAAGCATAGTCAAGGCAAACAGAGTATAATTACCAAAACAATAATAGTGTGTCATCAATGTCTGGAGGAAAACTATGCTTAACACAAGTCTGAGTTTCTCAAATCGACCGATTCAATCTCTTTTGATTGCTTCCATATAAGCATTAATAAGAGCTTTATTACTTCTGTGTATGGTTTCAGCTAGAATTAAATATTGAGTTTTCCATGCCTTAGCAATGGTTTGTTTTGTGGCTGTTAGGAGCTGTAAAAGAAGGCAAAATCGATTCTGTGTGATTCCATCAGGTTTCAGGTTTAAACCTCTTCCCGACCAGCCACTGCAGTTACACTGCGGCAGGATGGCTCCCTTGCATGAGCCGTCATAGCTGTATGTCAGCTCTTTAAGACGCCATAGCAGCCACCCGCGTTCGCTTGTGACAGAGCTAGAACTGGGATCTGTGTGTGTAGACACACAAATCCCGGTTCTGTCGGGGGAGAGGAGACAGATTGTGTGTTCCTACTAAGTAGGAACAACGATCTGGCTTGTCTTCTAGTCAGGCACATTCCCCTCCATAGTTAGAACACATCTAGGGAACACGTTTAACCCCTTGATCGCCCCCTAGTGTTAACCCCTTTCGTGCCAGTGACATTTATACAGTAATCAGTGGCTATTTTTAGCTCCGATCGCTGTATAAATGTCACTGGTCCCAAAAATGTGTCCGATGTGTCCGTCGCAATGTTGCAGTCCTGTTAAAAATCTCAGATCCTTGCCATAACTAGTAAAAAAAATAAAATAATAAAAATGCCATAAATCTATCCCCTATTTTGTAGACGCTATAACTTGTGCGCAAACCAATCAATATACGCTTATTGCAATTTTTTTTCCAAAAATATTTAGAAGGGTACATATTGGCTTAAACTGATGAAGAATTTTTTTTAAGTTTTTTTTTTTGGATATTTATTATAGCAAAAAAGTACAAAATATTGTGTTTTTTCAAAATTGTTGCTCTTTTTTTTGTTTATAGGGCAAAAAAAAAATTCGCAGAGGAGATCAAATACCCCCCAAAAAAATCTATATTTGTGGGGAAAAAAGGACCTACATTTTGTTTGGGTACAACGTTGCACAACTGCGCAATTGTCAGTTAAAATGGCGCAGTGTCTTATCGCAAAAAATAGCCTGGTCAGGAAGGGGGTACATTCTTCTGAGGCTGAAGTGGTTAATAGGGATGCAGCAGGATTGGGCTGTAAAGGTGTATCAAAGATTTGGAGGCCAAGTCAAAAACTGCCTTCCAGAATTTTTGGACAATTGGGCAATCTCACCAAATATGAAGTTGAGTGCCAGACTCTGAACAGCCATGGAAAAACAAGCTCCAGGGTAGCCAGAAGCATATTTCGATATTCTAGCAGGGACCAAATACCAACAGGTTAGCACCTTAAAGTTAGTTTCCACAGCAACAAAATTTGAAGAAGCATACTTAGTGGCAGACCGTATTCTAGAAATTCTGTAGCATTAAATGAGCGATTAAGGTCTAGTTCCCATTTGGAGACATATGAGGGGTGACCAGTGTTGGTACTAACTAAAATGAGCTTATAGAGAAACTAAACAAGTCCTCTAGCATGAGGGTGAGAAATACATATGCATTCAAAACGTGACATCTGGGATAGTTGTGAGTTGGAATTGAGATAAGGTTGGAAAAACATTTTGATTTGAAAATATTGGAACAGGTCCGATTGAGGAAGTCCAAATGTATTACACAAAGTACAGTAGACAGATGCCAAATTATATAAACTGGATAAATTAGCTGTATTCCATGCTTTGAAAGAATTAGGAGTGATCCAGGCAGGGTAAAAAGCATGATTTTTTAACAAAAGAAAGGAGCGGTAAATGAGGAGATTGGAGACCAAGAAAAGCTTTGAATCTGTTCCAGATGGATAAAGAATGTTTTGTGATAGGATTGCGAATAAAAGTACAATCAGTTGGTCTTAACCATAACATGTTAGATACTGAAATAGGGTCACAGTCAATATACTCAATTGTTACCCATAAAGGAATTTCTTTGATCGCATGGTATTTTAGTAAATGTGCAAGGTGTGCAGTATGTTAGTAAGCAGAAATATTTGGGAGACCTAAACCTTGTGAGAGATAGAGAGTGGATTTAGAGGTTCAAGGTTTCATTTTACCCCAGATAAACGAAAATAATTTTGCACTGTATAATCCGTAAAAAATTTGATGGAACTGGGATGGGCAAGACTCTAAAAAGATATAAAAACTTGGGCAATATAGCCATCTTAATTACAATAATTTTGCCTATCCAGGATAGCGGGCTAAAGGATCATTGTGATAATAATTCAGTAACCTGTTTTAGTAATGGAGGGAAGTTAGCTGAGTATAAGTCAGTTATCTTAGGAGTGAGTTGTATTCCTAGGTATGGAAGTCTATGAGCTGTCCTAGAGAAGTGAAATTAATCTTTAGCAAGCTGAAGGTCTGAAAGAGGCAAGGAAATGTTGAGTGCACTTGATTTTGATTGTTAACAGTTAAGCCCAAAATGCGTGCAAAATGGTTTAGGACAGAGAGGAGATTAGGTGCTGTGATATGGGGAGATGACATGAAGAGTAAGGCCGCGTACACACGGGCGGATTGTCTGCCCAACTAGGTTCGTCAGACAATCCGACAGACAGTCCGTCCAAACTTTTGAATGAACGGACTTGCCCACACACGGCACTTTTTGAGCGGACTAATATGGCGGACTAAGTCCGCCATACAATCCGCTCTACTTTTGAAATGAACGGACTCGCCCACACACGCGGAGGAAAGTCCGCTCATTTCGAGCGCGTCTCCAGGTAGGCGGGGCCCGCGAAGGAGACGTCGCTGGCCCCCGCCGCCTGGAATGGACTTAAAGGGGAACCCCAACGCCGAAAAAAATCGGCGTGGGGGTGCCCCCCAAGTCCACAACAGACCCTTGTCCGAGCACGCTACCCGGCCGGCCAGGAAAGGGAGCGCCCCCCCTCCTGAGCCGTACCAGGCCGCGTGCCCTCAACATGGGGGGTGCCTTGGGGAAGGGGGGGCCGCGCGGCCCCCCCACCCCAAAGCACCTTGTCCCCATGTTGATGAGGACAAGGGCCTCTTCCCGACAACCCTGGCCGTTGGTTGTCGGGGTCTGCGGGCGGGGGGCTTATCGGAATCCGGGAGCCCCCTTTAATAAGGGGGCCCCCGGATACCGGCCCCCCACCCTATGTGAATAAATATGGGGTACAATGTACCCCTACCCATTCACCTGTGAAAAAAGTACCAAAAAAAACACAACACAGGGTTAAAATATTTTATTGCACAGCTCCGGGGGTCTTCCGTCTTCGGGGGTCTTCTCGCCGGACTCCTCCGCTATCTTCTTGTAGCTCTTTTGCTAGCGGAGGAGCCCGGCTTTCTTCCTCCCCGCCGCCGGCCTCTTCTCCCGACTTCGGGGGTCTTGTCCCCCTCTTCGGTTCTTCTGCCGGGCCACCGCGCCTTCTTATAGCTCTTTTACAGGCGGTGGCCCGGTCTTCTGTCGCCGCCGCCGCCGCCGCCTTCCGTTCTTCTTCTTCTTCTTCTTCTTCTTCTTCCCCAGGAGATGTTGCCTCGACGATCTCTCCGGCCGGAATGCCAGAGCCGCGCTGCGCGGCCACTTATATAGTGACAATGGGGCGGTGTCACATGGTATATGTCACATGGGTTGGTGTCACATGGTGACCCCGCCCCCTTACGATGTCATAGTCCCCATGTGACATCAACCCATGTGACCAACCCATGTGACATATACCATGTGACACCGCCCCATTGTCACTATATAAGTGGCCGCGCAGCGCGGCTCTGGCATTCCGGCCGGAGAGATCGTCGAGGCAACATCTCCTGGGGAAGAAGAAGAAGAAGAAGAACGGAAGGAGGCGGCGGCGGCGGCGACGGCGACAGAAGACCGGGCCACCGCCTGTAAAAGAGCTATAAGAAGGCGCGGTGGCCCGGCAGAAGAACCGAAGAGGGGGACAAGACCCCCGAAGTCGGGAGAAGAGGCCGGCGGCGGGGAGGAAGAAAGCCGGGCTCCTCCGCTAGCAAAAGAGCTACAAGAAGATAGCGGAGGAGTCCGGCGAGAAGACCCCCGAAGACGGAAGACCCCCGGAGCTGTGCAATAAAATATTTTAACCCTGTGTTGTGTTTTTTTTTGTACTTTTTTTCACAGGTGAATGGGTAGGGGTACATTGTACCCCATACTCATTCACATAGGGTGGGGGGCCGGTATCCGGGGGCCCCCTTATTAAAGGGGGCTCCCGGATTCCGATAAGCCCCCCGCCCGCAGACCCCGACAACCAACGGCCAGGGTTGTCGGGAAGAGGCCCTTGTCCTCATCAACATGGGGACAAGGTGCTTTGGGGTGGGGGGGCCGCGCGGCCCCCCCTTCCCCAAGGCACCCCCCATGTTGAGGGCACGCGGCCTGGTACGGCTCAGGAGGGGGGTGGGCCCCCTTTCCTGGCCGGCCGGGTAGCGTGCTCGGACAAGGGTCTGTTGTGGACTTGGGGGGGACCCCCACGCCCATTTTTTTCGGCGTTGGGGTTCCCCTTTAAGTCCATACCAGGCGGCGGGGCCCACGACGTCTCTGTCGCGGGCCCCGCCTACCTGGATACCCGCTCGAAATGAGCAGACTTTTCTCCGGGCGGGAAAAGTCCGCTCATTTCGAAAGTACAGCGGACTGGCACACACACGGGCGGACTGTCCGCTCAAACCAAGTTTGGACGGACAATCTTACGGAAATTCCGTAAGACTTTGTTCGTCAGACAGTCCGCTGAAAAAGTCCGCTGAAGCCCACACACGAGCGGACTGTCCACTGAAATGTGTTTAGGCGGACTAAGTTGGGCAGACAGTCCGCCCGTATGTACGCGCCCTAAGATGTCATCTGCAAAAACACATACTTTATGATGGCATCCAGCTAATTCAATACCTTTTATGTTGGGATCAGATCTAATTAAATGGGTCAAGGGTTCAATGAGGAGTGCAGCTAGGAGGGGGGAGAGAAGACATCCTTGACAGGTTCCTCTTCCAATAGGGAAAGGGTCTGATTTAAAACCAACATATTTGATAAATGCATTTGGCTTGTCGTATAAGAATGAAATCCACTGCAAAAATGCGGTCCAAATCCCCATTTATGAAGAATATATTGTAAGTTTGGCCATGAGACGGTGTCAAAAGCTTTTTTTAAGAGCCCTTTCACACTGAGGCGCTATAGCGTTAAAAATAGCGTCTGCAAAGCACCCTGAAATGGCTCCTAAAGCTCCCCTGCCCATTGAAATAAATGGCAAGCGCTGCCAAACCGAGTGGCCTCAAGCCTGCTCATCTTGAGTTTGTGAGAACTCTGTCCAAGTGGAACTGGTCAAAGTGGTGAGTTAAAACCCAGAGTTTAAAACAGGAGGTTATAACAGGGGTCATAGTACCTGTGTAGTGTGAGTACCTGAGTGTTGTCTGAGTAGTGTGTGTGTATCATTAGTAATTGTGTATTGTGGGTGCACAGTGGTCTGTGAGTACCTGTGTACTGTCTTGTTGAGTATTAGTGTCAGGAAGCTAGTTGTTATGTAATTTGGACTGGGTATAATCTCTAATCCTCAATAAATTAATAGGTGCGATGACTGGCGGGTGTGGAGAGGCGACTCGGTGTACATCTTGCGGCATGTATGCGTTCCTTGATCATCAACATTGTTTCCCTGGAAGCCCAGGTTCTGAATCTGGGGAAGCAACTGTCAGCACTGAGAGGCCCCTCCACCCTAAATGAGAACCAGGATAGTACACGGCAGGTGCCGGCAGGGGCCAGCACAGAGGTGGGTGGAGACAAGGAGGTGCAGGCAGTAGCAGAGAGTAGATGGGTGACAGTCAGGAAGGGTAGAGGGGCAAGTGCCAGGGAGGTCGATCCAGGGCTGGAGCATCCCAATAAGTATGCTCCATTGAGTGACATTGGTGATCCCAGTCAGGGACCAGCACTGCTGGAGCTGAGGGATTCTCCTAGCTGCCAGGAGAAGAACTCCTCCAGTGAGAGTGGGGGGGGGGGGGGGGAGAGAAGGGAAAGGAAAGACAGATTCTGGTGGTAAGAGACTCAATTCTTAGGAGGACAGAGAGGCCAATCTGTAACAACAACCTGAAGTGCCGAACTGTATGTTGTCTGCCGGGCGCTCGGGTTCGGCACATCACGGATCTGGTGGACAGATTACTGAGAGGGGCTGGGGAAGACCCAGCTGTCATGGTGCACGTTGGCACCAATGACAAAGTCAGAGGCAGATGGAGTGTCCTAAAGAATGATTTTAGGGACTTGGGAGCTAAGTTGAGGAAAAGGACCTCCAAGGTAGTATTCTCAGGAATACTACCAGTACATCGAGCCACACCAGAAAGGAAGAGGGAGATTAGGGAAGTAAACAAGTGGCTCAAAAGCTGGTGTAGTAAGGAGGGGTTTGGGTTCCTGGAGGACTGGGACGACTTCTCAGTCGACAACCGGTACTATAGAAGGGATGGACTGCACCTAAATGAGGAGGGTGCAGATCAGCTGGGATTGAGGATGGCCAAAAAGTTAGAGGGTTTTTTAAACTAGGTGATGGGGGGGTGGGTTCAGAGATAGAGATAGTCAGCGTGGAGCATATTCCAGAGGGTAATATTAGGGGCATTAGTGGTGGGGTAACCGAAGCACATAAACCCAAGGTAAATATAGTAGCAAGTCCTAGTTGTAATCTTGGAACACCCAAGAGGATAGTGTGTGACCGGTCAAAATATATTAATACATTAAAATGTTTGTTTGCCAATGCCAGAAGTCTGCCAAGCAAAATAGGCGAGTTGGAAGCTCTGGTGCATCAGGAGAGCTATGATGTAATCGGTATTGCTGAAACTTGGCTTCATTCCTCACATGACTGGGCTATTAATATTCCTGGCTATGCACTCTTTCGGAAAGACAGAGTAAAAAGGAAAGGTGGAGGGGTCTGTCTGTATGTGAGAAATAATCTCAAAGCAAGTGAGAAAGAGGACCTGGTGGGCGGAGAGTGTGATGAGTCTGAGGCATTATGGGTAGAACTGCATACAGATGCGCGTAGTTCAAAGTTAATCATTGGAGTTTGTTATAGACCACCCAATGTTAATGAGGAGGTGGAGACTCAGCTCCTTGCACAGATAGAAAGGGCTGCAAGGGCTGGGACAGTGATAATAATGGGGGATTTTAACTACCCAGAAATTGACTGGGGTAATGGCACTGCTGGGACAGTTAAAGGGCAAAAATTTGTAAACCTATTACAGGACAATTTTATGGTACAGTTTATTGAGGCCCCAACTAGGAATGATGCTCTGTTGGACCTGGTAATCTCAAACCATGCAGAACGTATTACTAATGTTCAATTAAAGGAACATCTGGGTAGCAGTGACCATAACATGATTTCATTTGATGTTAGCTGTAAGCAAAAATCACATACGGGAAAGATAAAAACACTTAATTTCAAGAGAGCAAATTTTCCAAGGATGAGGGCTGCTCTCCAGGACTTAGACTGGGAGAGAATATTGGCACCAATGGGCACAGAACAGAAATGGGAATTCTTCAAAAAGCTTGTTTGTGATCTCACGGCAAAGTATATTCCCATGGGCAATAAGTTTAAAAGGTTAAAAATAAAGCCGATGTGGCTCACGGCCAAAGTTAAAAAAGCTATAAACTATAAAAAAAGAGCTTTCAAAAAATATAAAAATGAAGGAACACTAGTGTCATTTAAATGTTACAAGGAATTTAACAGAATATGTAAAAAGGAAATCAAGGATGCAAAAATTCAAAATGAAAGACAGATTGCAAAAGACAGTAGGACAAACCCCAAATTTTTTTTCAAATATATTAATAGTAAAAAGGTTAAGTCTGAGCATGTAGGCCCTTTGCAAAATAAGCTGGAGTGGGTGACTGGGGACAAAGAGAAGGCTAACTTATTAAATACTTTTTTCAGCTCTGTGTATACAAAGGAGCATGGGGGAGCTCATGTCCACAATGGGGGTGGTACTGACGCAGCCCCTAATCCACAATGGCTCATAAGTGATATGGTCCAGAAATATTTGGACAGAATAAAGGTGGAGAAAGCACCTGGACCTGATGGCATCCACCCACGGATCCTAAAAGAATTGAGCTCTGTAATTTCAAAGCCATTGTATCTAATTTTTAGGGACTCATTAATGACAGGAATAGCACCACTGGATTGGCGCAGGGCCAATGTGGTGCCTATATTTAAAAAGGGAACAAAGTCTTTACAAAGTAATTATAGACCCGTTAGTTTAACTTCTATAGTTGGGAAGATACTGGAGGGATTAATAAAAGACCACATAGATGAGTTCTTGCAGGAAAAAAATATTTTGAGCAACAGACAGCATGGATTCATGAAAGACAGGAGTCAGACAAACCTGATTTCTTTTTATGAGGTGGTAAGTAAAACCTTGGACAGAGGGGTGGCGGTGGACGTGATATATTTGGATTTTGCAAAAGCATTCGATACTGTTCCGCACACACGGCTCATGTGTAAGGTAAAGTCTACAGGTTTGGAAACATCAGTTTGTAGATGGATAGAAAACTGGCTAAAAGACAGAATTCAGAGAGTAGTGGTTAATGATTCTTACTCTGAATGGTCTAAGGTTATCAGTGGTGTACCCCAAGGTTCAGTGCTGGGACCCTTACTTTTTAATATCTTTATAAATGATATTGGGTCTGGGATCAAGAGTAACATTTCCGTCTTTGCAGATGACACCAAGCTATGTGGTGCAATAACGTCCTTACAGGATGTCACCAATTTACAAGCAGACCTCAATGCTCTGTCTAATTGGGCGACTATGTGGCAGATGAGGTTTAATGTTGAGAAATGTAAGGTTATGCACTTGGGGGCTAAGAATATGCATGCATCATACACGCTAGGGGGAGTACAACTGGGGGAATCCATAGTGGAGAAGGATCTGGGGGTTTTGGTAGATCATAAGCTCAATAATAGCATGCAATGCCAAGCTGCGGTTTCCAAAGCGAGCAAAGTCCTTTCTTGTATTAAGAGAGGTATGTACTCCAGAGAGAGAGATATCATTTTGCCCCTGTTCAAATCATTAGTAAGACCTCATCTGGAATATGCCGTTCAGTTTTGGGCACCAGTTCTCAAAAAGGATATCGGGGAACTGGAGAAAGTGCAGATAAGGGCAACCAAACTGATAAGAGGCATGGAGCAACTCAGCTATGAGGAAAGATTAGAGGAACTGAATTTATTCACTCTTGATAAGAGGAGATTAAGGGGGGATTTGATCAACATGTACACATATATAAGGGGTCCATATAGGGAACTTGGTGTCGAGTTATTCACTTTAAAGTCAACAAAGAGGACAAGGGGGCACTCTTTACGTCTAGAGGAGAAGAGATTTCATCTCCAAATACGGAAAGGTTTCTTCACAGTAAGAGCTGTGAAAATGTGGAATAGACTCCCTACAGAGGTGGTTATGGCCAGCTCAGTGGATTGCTTTAAGAAAGGCCTGGATTATTTCCTAAGTGTACGTAATATAACTGGGTACTAAAATGTATAGGTAAAGTTGATCCGGGGGAAATCCGATTGCCTCTCGGGGTATCAGGAAGGAATTTTTTCCCCTGCTTTAGCAAATTGGATCATGCTCTGCTGGGGTTTTTTGCCTTCCTCTGGATCAACTGTGGGTATATGGGCTGGTATATGTATGTGTGTATGTATGTGTGTGTATGTATGTATATGTATATGTATAGTATATTTTATTTTATTTATTTTTATTTATTTATTTTTTTTGGTTGAACTGGATGGACTTGTGTCTTTTTTCAACCTGACTAACTATGTAACTATGTAACTCTTTTTCGGCCACTAGCGGGGGTTAAAAGCGTCCCGCTAGCGGCTGAATAACTCTGCAAAAACAATGGTAAATCGCTGCTAGAAATATTAGAATTTTACCGTCAATGGCCAGATCAGCTCAGTGTGAAAGGTCTCTATATTGAGCGATAAAAAACATGCAGGTAGACATCTGGATTTAGCAACATGGGCGAGTAAAGAAGCTCTACAAATATTATCACTTGCTTGGCGTGAAGGGATAAACCCAACTTGATCTCGATGACACTTGATCCAAGAGGGTTGCAAATATTTTACCTAAAAGTTTAATGTCAATATTAAGAAGTGAAATAGAGGTCCAAGAGGTTGTATCAGATTTAGATTTGGGAAGCATGGAAATTATGTCTACTCCAGCAACGTATTGAAGGACTCGGGATAAGAGAAAATGTATCAGAAAATTTCTAGTAGTAGGAAGCAGAAAAGCCATCTGGGCCAGGACGTTTATTAAGTTTTAAAGCCTTAATCGACATGATGACTTCTGTTGCAGAGTCGACTCTCTGTGGGTTAAAGAGTGTTGGAAGGAGATTTGTGAAAAAAAGGAATCAGCAGCAGCATGGTCAAAATTATGGATGGTCGCTTATAATTTTACAAGATTTGAGCGGAATGTGTGTAAAGATGTTGACAGGGTTACTTGTGTATGAATCACGGTTTAGTTTGAGTCGCACAGATGCAGTGAGCTTAAGGTTCGAGGTGATAGGGTATCTGGTTTGTTTGCTGCAAGGTAAAAAAAGGTCTTGTGATTTACGTATAAATTTATCTGCAGAGTCAGTGAGAAACAGGTCAAATTCTAAAGTGGGCTCTATCAAGCTTAGCTTTAGCAGAATGGGAGGGAGAATTTTGGAATGCATTGTGACGCAGACCGAAGTCATTTTCTAATTTTTGATGAAGGAGCTTAGGCTTGCATTTGAGAAATGATGCTTGCCAGATAAGCGTACCTTGAACTGTTTATGGGCTTCCTAAAGAGTGAGAGGGGAAATATCTGCAGAAGTGTTATTAAAGAATTATTGAGAGCATGTTTAATATCTAGACAATGCACAATGGGAAATTTTCCTCTGTAGGACTTTGGGAGGCAGAGTTTTCAAACAAGTGCAACGTGAGGAGTTTTTTTTATGTGTGATTAAGTTTTATACTGTATCACGCTATGGGAAAAAATCTTTTCTTTGTTGCATGAGAGCATCTATGGGAACAGCCGTGGCATCTATGGGAACAGCCGTGGCATATATGAGAACAGCCGTGGCACCAGCCCTGTATTCCGAATTCGAAATTTGGATATCCCATTTAAACTCTGTAAAGGGGAAAAGCATATCCAGCCAAACACGAAAGTGTGAGGCATATACAGCGGGTGAGTGTAACCACTTAAGGGGAGAGGAGTCACATCTAGATCAATGTGGTGGAGGAGTGTAGATGTAATCTGCTTTTTATTCAAGAGACACTGGTTAACATTTTTTTCACTATTTCTTCACTATTTCATTATTTGGATTATGATCCGAAGATTCAACGTATGGACTATGATTTCACTGGGTTACATTATATTATGTTCTCAGGAAGTTTCACAGTGGTGATTGTAACAATTTTTTTAGGAAGTGGTCACTTGATTCTCGTTCTCTGTTTATTTGTTTTCAGTGTTGAACAATATTTAGTCACAGGGTGATTTGTTTCAATAGAGTGTATGTATTTGCCATCACTATTCATCTGGTGATATGCACTATATAAAAATTTGTGTTAATTGATTTTGATACAAGTTATTTTTTTATTTTTTTATATTTCTGTATGCACAGGGCCGGGTTTGCACAGTGAAGTAATATTTAGTAATTCATGTTCACTGGAGTGGATCTATAGTATTTAATATTTTTTAATTAACTGGTGTGGATTTATATTATATTTAGCGCTGCTTATTCTATTGTTTAGATAAGGATTATTGTACAAATAGAATTGTATCAAAAGGTACATTTATTGAAAAAACTTAAAACATGATGAAAGTAAAAGAAATATGGATGCATATATAAATCAGGTGATAACAAAATAAATGCAATGATACAATAAACACCACATAACTCTGTCCTGGCAGTTTGACTAGGAGAAGAAAGCCAGATGCATGTCAAGGTTGTAAGTGATGGAACCTCTTCTTCAGGGGCTATTGGTGGAGTGTATGGTTATCGTATAATTCCTGAGCCAACACCAAGTGGCATCCAATTTCAGAAAAATGGGGATAAGTAATTTGCTGCCGGGGATCAAATCTATAGAAGAGACCTCCACAGGGAGAGGCGCGCAGATTCAGGTCGAAGACCAAACACATAGGGCATCCTGCGACCAAAATGGAGGACCGCAGACTCAAGGCACCCTTGACTGACCTACCATCTTGTGGGTAGGCAAAACAGGGATTCTTGCAGATGGATGTGCATGGCAAATGTGGAAAGTATTTAGGGGTTGTTTAAAGCCAACAGATAACAGCCCCAAAAGGATGCTGCAGGCATCAGACCGGTCGTGTTTATCTGTATTCCCTAAGATCCTTTTGGGGCTGTTATCTGTTGGCCACGCCAACACTTAGGAAGATATGATCAATCCAAAAAAAGATTTTTGTGGAAGGGAGTAATATGTAAAGCATTTACGAGCTGGATTGTGGATCTTTAATTGCAGATGAAAGTACAAATGGGGTTGTACGGAGAATAGCTATAAGGACCCTTCATTGTTTAGTATCTGCTGAGGCTGTATATTCCCCGTGGATAAGAGGATCTGAAAAACATAGAAGTAGACTGTTCAGTAAAATGGGTCTCCTGTTCTGACAGTAGGATCGCATACAATTCAGTATAGGGAGTAGGAAAAAGGAAAGTCTGGAAGAAAAGGAAAGACGACCGGACTTTGCAATGGAATAGGTCAGACGGAATGAATCTGTCGGATACTACGATCATGTATGGGCTCCAGCTAGCTGGCTTTTTTTCCCCAAAAGTCAGACAGACCTAGAAATAAAACATGTTTCAAATCTTTCCAACGGACTTGAGTCCGGACGAAAAATCCATTCGCCTGTATGCTAGGACAAAAACCAACGTAGGGCAGCTATTGGCTACTGGTTATGAACTTCCTTATTCTAGTCCGGTTGTATGACATCACGTTCGAATCCGTCTGACTTTGCTGTGCTTGTGTGTGGCTAAGTCTGTTCATTCGGAAAGTCCATCGGAACGCCGCTGAAAGTCCTTTGGGAAGACCGTCGGACCTAGTTAGTTGAAAAGTCCAGTTGTGTGTATGCTGCATAAGATTTGTAAAATAATAAAGAGAGCTAATAGCTCAACAGAATGATGTACTGGGGGAGTGACAAGCTGTCCACCAGAGGCCAAAGAGCTACTGTCAGAAGCCCACATAATAATAGGGATCCAAGGGTAGAAAACTGGAGGCACAAAAACACGACTAAAGGGAACACTGCCAACAATAAAAAGTAATACATAAATAGAAATGATATCATTGTCCCATTAAGTTCCATACCTATCAATGTGTCATGAGAAAGCATATGTAGAGGGATGAAAGGGATGGGGTGAGGTGTATACAAGTAACAAAAAACATCACCGAAAACATTCAAAGAATGAAAAATAGCCAGAGAATATGTAAAGAAATATAGCTAACAACTCGCTGCTGTTGGTAAAAAAATAAATAAAAATTCCAGCAGAAAATTAAGGAGTTAAAAAATAGAAAAAAGGTTTGCATCGAATGACTTCTAAACTGTTAAGACAAAAAAAAGGGGGGTTTACCAAAAAACTATTTTGCACTAAAAAATAGATATGCTCATAAAGTGTTGATATAAATAATCCAAAAAAACTCAAACGCATTTGTGAAATTGCAGATGAATCCAAAAGGCCCTCCACCTCATGCATGTGCTGCCACCTCCAACAATATAGACTCTTACCAGAGAGCCTGGACCCTTTATTATGAAGGGTCAAACAGGCTTGAAGTAATATTCTTGCAGGGGTCACCAGCTAGAGATGTAGCCACAGGTCAAGTCAGGAACATTCACTAGATACTCAAACCAGGCTTCATCCGACCATATTCAACCATACAGATGAAAGAGATGCCAGAGTGTAAAATCCCCAAGAGACTCATTTATTGGAAGAAAATATTGCACTTACATTTGTTCAGATAAAAACCAGCGTTATATGTAACATAGGCGGCTATAAAACATCCATGGCTCCTTTGCCGACTGGGCATCACAATAAATAGGAAGCTGGCAATTCAAACCTCGCTTTCATCCCTGCAGCCACAAGAGAGGAAGGATATATCACATCCAAACCTGGTTCTCAAGTAAATATTTTAATAAATGACAGACTAAATCGGCCTTGGACATTACGATCTTAACAAGAGAAAAAGGGAAGAGAAACATATTTCAATCCAAAAGTAATAAAATTAATCTAAAAAAAACATTAATCTCTAGAAAAATGTATTTAAAGGGAAACTCTAAATCATCTAAAACTATGAGATGCAAATATGAATGTTTGGCTAAACCTTTATACATAAAAACATCAACAAAAATAAATAATATATTTTTCAATAAACAATATTTGTACCAAATGATAAAAATTATAAAATAAAATTGATGCATGATACATGCAAAAATGATTAAAAAACAAAAAGGAAGCAAACTAATGAATTGTCTATAAAACTGTTAACATTCCAATCTATATTTAAGCCATGTGGAACATAGCTTTTGAGGATATGAATCCACTTGGTTTTCTATTTTGCACAGTTCCCTGACCTTATAGCTCCCCTCCAATGGGGAACGAAGTGATGGATCCCCATAAAAAGGGAGCCAGAGGAATCTTCGTTATGCGTGAGATCATAATGTCAAGAGACATTTTACTTAAGGTACCCTTTTCAAATGTTAGCTATATGCTCATTAAGTCTAACATTTAACACATGGGTGGTCCATCCCACATACTGTAGCCCACTTGGGCATTGGAGCATATACACCATGTGTGTAGTGCTACATATAATAAATTGTCTAACCGTAAAATTCTTATGAGTAACATTCGACATAAAATCACAATTTTTTTTTGTTCTCATATTTGTTCCGATTACAAACGGGAACACCTCTGTAAATGACCTGTGGTTTAGAGGGGAGAAGGGGACTTATATCTATCACTCTGTAAGGTGTGCCAATGTTTCCCTATAATATTCTTAATGGCATAATGCTGAGAGGAATAAGTAGTAACAAAAGAAGAACCAAAGTTACTCGAGTTCTCAAAAATTTCAAGTCCAATAACACCTCTCTATACATATTTCTAACTTTAATACCAAACTCAAGGAAAAGGGATCATAACCCTTCTCCTCCAATCTGTGGAACAGAACCTGAGATTGAGTATCAACATCCTTTAAATCAGAACAATTTTGTATGATTCAGAGGAATTGTCCTTTAGAGACCCCATTCAGCCACAATTGATGGGGGCAACTGTCCTTAGAAATATAAGCATTACGGTCTGTACTTTTAAAGAAGGTGGAGGTATTGAGATTCCCTCCCTCCACCAACTGGTGACCCCTGCAAAGATTATTGATTCAAGCCTGTTTGACCCTTCATAATACAAGGTCCAGGCTCTCTGGTAAGAGTTTATATTGCTAGCGGAGGTTGCACATGCACGAGGTGGAGGCAGTGCCATCTTAAGAGCATTATAGGCCCCCAGGCAATACAGTGCACTGGAGCCCTGTCTGCATAATCGCGTACGATTGCCCATCAAATTCAGCCTCACAGTGCCCGTGAATACAGACTCACTGTGCCCATCAAATGCAGCCTCACTGTGCCCACCATTGCAGCCTCACTGTGCCCACCATTGCAGCCTCACTGTGCCCACCATTGCAGCCTCACTGTGCCCACTATTGCAGCCTCACTGTGCCCACTATTGCAGCCTCACTGTGCCCACTATTGCAGCCTCACTGTGCCCACTATTGCAGCCTCACTGTGCTCACTATTGCAGCCTCACTGTGCCCACCATTGTAGCCTCACTGTGCCCACCATTGTAGCCTCCCTGTGCCCACCATTGTAGCCTCACTGTGCCCACCATTGTAGCCTCACTGTGCCCACCATTGAACTCTCACTCTGTCCACCATTATAGCCTCACTGTGCACATTAATGCAGCCTCACTGTGCCCATCATTGCAGTCTCACTGTGCCTGTGAATGCTACCTCACTGCACCCACCATTGCAGTCTCACTGTGCCCACAATTGCACCCTCACTGTGCCCATGAATGCAGCATCACTGTGATAATAAATATAGACTCACCATCGCCTGGTAACACACACACAGCGAGCATCTCCTGTGTATCACAGAGCTGGCTGGGTCTGTGTTGCTGTAACAAGGTCCTGTCTCCCTAGACCGGCTCATGGGATAGGCGGAACACTGATTCAATCTATTACACAAGCCAGTCTAGGGGGGCAGGACCTTGTTACAGCGAGGCCGCCAAACACAAACCCAGCAAGCCCCATGATACACAGGAGGAGAAGGAGGGAGGGAAAGAGCGGAGCGCTGCAGCCACAACTCAAAGTGGCCCAAGGGCAGGCGGCCTTTCCCGGTATCCCGGTAGGCCAGTCTGGCCCTGGCTGGGGTCGCTGGGCTGGTGGGCGCCCCCTCCAGGTAAATGGGGCCCTCGGGCAACTGCCCAGCGTGCCCATGAGAAAAGACGGCCCTGGGTGGAGGGCCTTTTAGATTCATCTGCAATTTTACAAATGTGTTTTTGAGGTTTTTTTTGGACTATTTATATCAAACACTTATATGAGCATATTTATGTTTAACGCAACACTGTTTTTTGTATATATTTATTGTGATTATATCTCACTTTAGGGGTGCTGCTGGATATTTTACAGTTCAATTTCTTCAAATTTTAGAAATTTTGGATATATGATTTTTTTTCACATGTGCAGTATTCAATTTGTATGGAAGATGTAAGAATACCACCTGACATCAAGTCAAAAAAAAAGTCCTCATGAGTTGAGTAGGAGAAGAAAAACAACCAAGTTTTGGTTGCCCCTGGCGACTTTTATTTCCTTCAGCGCCAGTTGATTTTTGCAGGGAATGAGGAACCATTTGACTTTGTGCATTGCTTTGGTTGAGAGGGCATTCTAAAAGCTGGATATTTTGTAAAGAAGATTGGAGTTCTTCAGCAGAACGGCAGACATATTTAGATCCTTGGTAGGTGAAGTGAATTGAAAACGGAAAGCCCCTTTGATAGGTGATTTGATGTCTCTGTAAAACTTGAAGAAGTGGCTTCAAAGCCTGAAGCTTAGAGATGGTGAGCTGAGATAGATCAGTAAAAAGTTGATAGGTATGTTGGAAAATCAGTGAATCTTTTGCTCTAGCTGCAGCTAGCAGTTGTCCCTTGGTACGCAAATTGTGAAATTTGTCAATAATATTGTGCGATGGTTCATCAGCTTTGCGAGGTGTGAGGGCTCTATGAACCCTGTCCATCTTCATTTGTTCATCTGGTATGGAGGGATGTAGTTCTTGACATAGGGATAGCATAGTGGCTCGCAAATCAGTGACAGATTCAGGTACTCCACATATACAGATATTGGAACGCCAGGCCCTATTTTTGTAATCTTCTAAACGAGATCGAAAGAGTAAGTTTTCCTCTTTGAGGTTTTCAAATTCAACTGCATAAGTTTGGGTGTTTTTTTTCCAGTTCATCAACCTGCAGTTCAAGATCTACAGTACGTTGGCCCAGTTCTCTGGTTTCCCTAGTCAGACTGTCTGTAATATGATCTGAGGTCTGTTCAAGGGCTTTGTGAAGCATTTTTTTCAAATTGCCTCAAAACACAAAAATGAGCAGGGTCTGTAAAAGATGTAAGTTGTGAAGTTTGTATATCTTAATCTGAGTCATATTCCCCATGTATTGCCACACACACCTTAGAGCGCTGAGAGGATTTCACTGTGTGTGAGGTAACGGGGAGGAGATGAAGCTAGTGACATTCTGACTAAAGCCTGAGACAGCGCTGCTTTGTTGTTTTTTAGCTTAATTTTCAGACGCGAACTCCCAAGAACCATTACATTAAGTGGCAGGAGTTATTAGCAGACCGAGTAACAATATTTACTGGGTGAAGCTGAGCCGGGACAATATGGCAGAAATGTCCCTTTAGGAGCAGAGCTCTAATGTGGCATGTCTGCTCAGTCAGCTTCCACCCATGCGCCTCCACATCAAAATTGTAATTGTATAAAAGTAACTAATCCAAATAACTGGGGTGAAATTTAGTAATTTGGTCCAGCTCTGTATTTTAATTTCAACCCTAAGCAACAATCGTTGCTACAGAAAAAATATAAATTTTATACTGGAGAATAAGTCAGATTGAGTAATAGATTCCTAAAGTAGGTCCTGTGATATGAGAAAAACTGAAGAAAAACTTCTTGAACCTCATAAAATCTGATATATTTGTCAAATGCAAATGCAGCTTTCCACAGTAACAATGGCAGTAATAAAGCATAGTATACGGTATGTGGGTTGCACAGAAAATGTCAGGCATGTGCATTGATGCAGAAATGTAGCTGAGTTAAACATTACATTTATGAAATCCCCTAAGACTTGGTTCTAAAAGAGGAAATTGGAAAGGGGTGCATATTTTATTTTTAATATAGCATGGAATGGCAGTAATATCATTTGCAATGTCTAATTATTTCTAAAAAAAAATAATACGTGAGTTCGATGCAAAAAGATTCATTACAAAACCCCAAAGGTAAGAAAAAGGCATCGATTCTGCAGTCAAAACTCCTCTCGGATCCCAGCAAATCAATGTGGGAAAGAAGCAGCAGCACCATCCATTGGGATGGCTAAAAATAGATACTTTATTTCAGCTCACCATGTGTACGCTGCAATGTTTTACTCCATAGTGATTTTATCATGCTAACGATATACAGATTCAAGACCTCAATTTATACTCAAACTACTCTATATCACAATTCACAACATCACTTTCGATGTTGTTGCATATACAGATTAATTATTCTGTGAGATAAACCAAGTGCAAACAATACAAACTAAAGAAAAGCAGCCAAATCCAATAACACTGTGCGATGTAGTAGTCCTCTGTGTACATTGTGTAATTGCAAACCAGTGCAGTTTTTTTCCAGTCATTAGTGACTACAGAAATTACCATGATATGCAGTGTCAGGAAAACATGCATACATATAGAGTTTTTTCTTGTAGGAAACTGCACCATAAGTGATTTTATCTAAAAAAAGGCATGTACCAGTTCAAGTAAAACACTACTACTTCCAGTCATTTTCACTCCAGCTACTGCCTGTTTTACAGATAGTAAGTTACATAATTAGTCTGGTTGAAGAAAGACACAAGTCTATCCAGTTTAACCAACAAAAAGAAAAAATAAATTACACAATCCTATACCCACATTTGACCCAGAGGAAGGCAAAAAAAATAGCCCAGCAAAGTATGATCCAATTTGCTCCAGCAGGAGAAAAAAATCCTTCCTGATCCCCCAGTAAGTACTAGAGTGAAGTGGATTAAAGGTGGGGATGGTATCAAAGAGACAAAGTAAAAACCGGAGTAGTATCAGGTGATCAATCTAAGCCTATTCCCATACTCCAGATATAATGGAAAACACTGGGTGCAGTAGACTCTTTTACTATTTTTGATTTATGCTGTGTACACACGGCCGGACTTTTCGACCATGTGTGGGCTTCATCGGACCTTTGCTGTTGAAAAATCAGACCGACTTTAGATTTAGAACATGTTTCAAATCTTTCCGACGGACTTGAGTCGGGTCAAAAAAACAGTTCGCCTGTATGCTAGTCCGACGGACGAAAACCGACGTTAGGGCAGCTATTGGCTACTGGCTATGAACTTCTTTATTCTAGTCCGGTCATACGTCATCACGGTCGAATCCGTCGGACTTTGTGTGTGGCCAAGTCCGCTCATTCGGAAAGTCCGCCAGAAGTCCTCCGAAAGTCCGTCGGGAAGGTCTGCCGGAAAGTCCGGTCGTGTATACACGGCATTACCTGTATCCATTCAGTAGAATGCAAAATAAAATAAAAAAGGAAACCCCTTAAATGGGGAAAAAAATTGTTTTTTTCCTTTTAAATAAAATTAACTCTCTTTTCCTTCCCCACTTCTATGTAATAATAGATCCCAGGGCACCTTCTCCATTACCATACTGGTCACCTAGAAAAAAAAAAAAAAACATAATTAAAGATAAAAGGTCTGAAGTGGATATCATCTGAATTCACACAAGGGTTTTGGAATTTGGGAATATGAGAGCTGTCCTGTATTTTAGCTAAACAGAAACAATTGGAACAAGGACACATGGAGCATTATCATTATAGCAGGGACTTGTGCTGAACCAGACTGTTATCACAGGAGGAATAGGGAAAGGGCATACTAACGTCTCTTTTAAAAACTGTACTGTACGTAATTAATTTAAAAAAAAACATTCTTGTAATATCACAGAATCAGCACTGGACAGCTCCTGAAATGTGAAATGCTGTTTAGCATCAAAGTAGAAGTAAACCCAATTACAATAAACTCATATAAGCTTTGACACGTTGATGTAATTTCAGACGTTGTTTTTAATGTTTTGACATCTGCAACTTCCATCAAAATATTAGGTGATTATACCATGACAATCCTTTGTCATAGACTTTCTGTAATGAGGTGGCAACTAACAGTTGTGGTCTTGTGTTGTTAAACATACAAGTGTCATGCTTACTCACATTGTGAAGACATGGTCTATTGTCCAGAGCTTCAGAGCTTGTGCAACCTTAGCCGTAGATATGTAGTTACATACTTAGTCTGGTTGAAAAAAGGAGACAAGTCCATCTAGTTCATCCAATAGAAAATAAAACGCACATGCAGACAAAACAGGAAATCTCCATATGTACTGTCCTTTACCTAAAGTTTATCCAGAGGAAGGCAAAAAAACTCCCAATAAAGCATGATCCAACTTGCTCCACCCGGGGAAAAATATCATTCCTAATTCCCCAGGATGCATATACCCTGGACAATCTACCCCTGGTGCTATTACCTATAAATACAAGTAACCAGTTATATTTTATGCATTTAGGAAAGAATCCTGACCTTTTTAAAAATAATGTACTGAGTTGGCCAGAATCAGCTTCTGAGGGAGTCTATCAATGGTGGCCCATCCATTAGGGGTGCCCGGCATTTCCCAATAGGTCAAAATGTCACGCAATCTATTGGACTCCTAGCGCTGGGAGGAGCAGAGAGGAGACACAGCGGAAGCTGATCCAGGACAGGATGCCGGGCAGCTTTCCTCCGAGTCTGCAAAGCTGGAAGATGGCCACATCCGACCGCTGGTCTCACATCCAGGGTAAGGACAGCGGGTGTTGGCAGTGGTGGGGTGTGTGTGTTAGTGCCATGCCATGCCGCGGGGGGAGGGTAGGTGGCAGATGTTCTACTGCCCTTCCATTGACAGCCCGGGGGAGTTGTTTGCCACTCCCACTCCCAAAAAAAACAGCAGCCGCCACTGGAGTCTATTCCACATTTTCACAGTTCTTACTGTGAAGAAGCCTTTCTGTGATTGGAGGTTAAATCTTTTTTCCTCCAAATCTAAAAGAGTGCCCCCGTGTCCTCTGTGATGACCTTATAGTTACATACACTATGCAAGAGCATGTAGACAGAAAAAGCACAAACAAGACTGGAAGAGATCAGCAGCACTGAGTTGCAAATAAGGATGATAAAAAAGTGAATCACTATTTTATGAAAAAAGCCATGGCAGTTGTTTTGCATTAGTAAACTAAATGTCATCCAGTTAGGGTTTGGATCTTCCTTCAACCCAGATCTTGTGTCAAATGAAATGTGATGCAGCACAAGGCCCATTTGTAATTACCCCTTGTCATTACATGTTGTTTTTCTTTTACCATCATTTAACAAATCCAGTAGTAATTAGCATGTAAACTTGAATGTTAATTATAAGTTTTCCATGTAGCTTACTAGCATTATTGCATCAAGCCCATGGTGAAATTATACAGTATTCGTCTCTTGCACCCAAATGTGCTTCTGCTTCTCATCTACATTTGAGTTGTATATAACTGGTATATCTTTTCTGCAATACAAACCACAGAAGCAAATATTCCAACACAAATATATTCTATGCTTTATAAAGGTGCGTGCTTAATTTATCCACTAAACCCGTGTGCTGATAGGAAACTAATATTTCCAAGTACAAATTCAAAAAATGTTCATACTGACATTCCATTCCACAAAATTTCACACTAGGGGTATAATCTACTAAATCCAATGGTTTGTTTAGCTCAAGTAGACTATCATATCCAAAGGACTTACTATGGTTAGTAAAATTGGGTAGTTTTGACAAGATACACAAGCAGTATTAAACCCAATAGCCAACCAACATTTATTATATTCCAGTTTACTAATTCTTAAATGTGGTGGCTGCATTCATTTTCTTTTTTAGGCATTTTTTATTCTATTTTCATCTGGCGATCCAGCCAGCAAGTCAGCTGTTTTTAAAAAGCTCAAGCTCTTCAGCAGAATTTATCAGTTTAGATGGATAAGACAAACACTGGCTGAGGGTGATTAAAATTAATGATCAACCGCTGCTATACTAGACCCTTTCACCCCCCTTCCTTCCCAGACCAATTTTCATCTTTCAGCGCTGTCGAACTTTGAATGAGAATTGCGCGGTCATGCAACAATGTACCCAAATTACATTTTCATAATTTTTTTTCACACAAATATAGCTTTTTTTTGGTGGTATTTAATCACCACTGTGTTTTTTTTGTATGCTACAAAGACCGACAATTTTCAAACAAAAAATGCATTTTTCTTAGTTTCTGTTATCAAATTTAGCAAATAAGTAATTTCTCTTCATAGATGTTGACCAATAATGATGCTGCTACATTTCTTTGGTAAAAATAACCTAAATCACTGTTTATTTGATGTTGGCAGTGATTGGGGACAGACATATGTTTTTGGCACTGTGACAGATGTGATGGGGACAGACAGATGTTTTGTGCACTGTGACAGATGTGATGGGGACAGACAGATGTTTTGTGCACTGTGACAGATGTGATGGGGACAGACAGATGTTTTGTGCACTGTGACAGATGTGATGGGGACATACAGATGTTTTGTGCACTGTGACAGATGTGATGGGGACAGACAGATGTTTTGTGCACTGTGACAGACTTTTTATGGGGACATTGTTATCAGTGGTGCTTGGTGTACTGTTTGTAGGGGGATCAGTGACAGCTCTCTGTATAAAATCATTGTCACACAGATATCTGTCACACTGCAAATTCCCCGAAGTAAGACTAATAGCATTTAAAAAGTCCAATACATCTTATGCCCTTAAAATGTCATAGCAGCGCTCATGTCAGCCCATTTACATGTGACAAGCTTTTATATGATTCAACATATAAGAAAAAGGTGAAATGGCTTCTTTAGATGGGTGAAGCTTTCCTTACAGAGATCCTATTTGTTATCACTCATGCACCACATACCCAGAACACTGCCAAGTGAGTCACACTCACCGTAAGGTATACACTCACCAGATGTTAATATTTCGTACACCTTAAGGTAATCCTTTGATGTCACTTTAAAGGCAAGTCATCCATTAATTCTGTTGGGGTGGAGGTATATGGTTCCAATGTAGCAGGATCGTATAGGAAAGTAAAAATGCCATATAGCATAATCCAGCTTTTTTATTTTATTGTAAATAAAAATTTATTTTATTTTGTTGTAGCCAAACGCCTCCGTACAGAATATTCGTTCTAGCTTGTAAAAACATAGAGCAATATGTATAAAAAAATTAGCATAGTCACCGGTCCCACTGTGTCAGTACTAGGATCCCTTTAGGACCCAGCACAACTCACCCGGCACAGCCGTTGCCTGGGAAACAACAGTGATTAGCCAGCTCACTTTTAAATCACCTGTATCAGCATTCAATCAGTGCTCGTGATAGAGTTTACCTTTGTGTGCCACTGTTTGATCCAGCTGATATCTGCTCTGTGTATTTCATGTATGCCCTGGCTCGTTTGACCCTGTTTGCTCGCTTCTGATTCGGTACTGTTTGGACTCTGATCTACCTGTGTATGACCCAGCTTGCCTAGACTTCGCTTTGCCTGATTCTACTGTAGTACCTTCATCTGCAGCGGTAGACTACAAGCACCAGCTAACATTCACCTTCATCTGCAGCGATGAACTACAAGCACTTGCTAACATCTATCCTCATCTGCAGCGGTGAACTACAAGGTCCAGCTGCCCTGATCTGTTTAGACCTGCTCATGGTATGTGCTCTTGTTCTTTGAACTCTTTGCATAATTAGCACACCTGAACTGTTACCTGTGATCTGCTCCTAGCCTGACATTATCACAAACATACATAAAAAGGGAAACCTATCATGGATCCTGAGCAGGCTCAGTTGTTTGCACAGAAACTTTTCAGTTTATCCCATCAAGTTCAGGAAATGGCAACAGAGCTCACCAAGGTGCAATCTCCTTCTACTACCACAGCTACAAAAACTCTGAACCAAAAATTCCTTTGTCTGGCCGGTTTTCTGGTGACTGTATAGGGTTTTGCAACTTTAAAAACAGCTGCAAATTATATTTCAAGTTAAGGCCATCCTTGTCTGGCCCTGAAACTCAGAGGGTTCAAATCATTATCTCTCTACTACAGGGTGACCCTCAGTCTTGGGCCTTTAACCTGGGACCAAACCATCCGGCCCTGCTAACAGGAGATGCCTTCTTTGAAGCCCTCAGGTTGCTGTATGATGATCCAAATCGTGCTGCTACTGCAGAATCAACCCTGCGTAACTTAAAGCAAGGAGCTACCACAGCTGAAATGTATTGCTCAGATTTTCGCAGGTGGGCCCCGGAATCTGGCTGGAATGATGCAGCACTCCGCAGCCAGTTTAGAATAGGCACCTTTCAGATGCAACTAAGGATGCTCCGGTCAACTTTTCCTACCCAGCCTCACTGGAGGAGGCTATGTGTCTAGCCATTAGAATTTACCACCACCAGCGAGAGAGGAGGCGAGAACAAACTACAGCTGTGGCAAACTATATACCTCCCTTGCCATCTGACTATTCCACCTCCAGTGCCAGATCTGAGGAAGAACCTATGCAGTTAGGCTCCACCCAGTTATTTGTCCAGGAACACACATGCCAGCGTAACATGGGCTTATATTGTGGCCTTAAGGGTCATATGCTCCATTCGTGCCCTGCACGTCCGGGAAACTCCAGGACCTAGGTGATTGCGGGGAGGTCACCTTAGGTCTGCTTTCATCTCCACAGGGGGACAATCATATAGTTTTACCCTCTGTCATTCACTTTGGGACAGGGGCTCATGAACTGCTAGCCTTGGTAGATTCTGGAGCCGCTGAGCATTTCATTGATAAAACTCTGATTACCTCTTTGTCTCTAGAAACTCATGCTCTAGTTGCCCAGTCCGCCTGATTTCCATGGATAATCAGCCTCTCTCACAAGACCTAGTGCTCCAATCCACCAACCCTTTCCAGTCACAATTGGGGGGCCTTGCATTGGGAGAAGATTTCATGTCTTGTCATTGACTCTCCATCCACTCCTTTGATCATAGGCCTTCCTTGGCTTCAGAAGCACAAACCCATACTTGACTGGCAAACAGTAAATATTCTGGCTTGGTACAATCAGTGTAATAAAAACTGCATCCCGGACCCTGTTTGGCTTGCTACTTGTCAAGTGGGAATGGAACAGATTCTGCTTTGTTATAAGGACTTTTGGGATGTGTTTTCTAAAGGGTTTGCTGACGCTTTACCTCCTCATCGCAGTTATGATTGTCCCATTGACCTCTTGCCTGACACTACACCTCCTCGAGGGAGAGTCTTTCCACTGTCTGAGCCAGAGAATCTTGCTTTGCAAGAATACATCCTGGAAAACCTAGCTAAGGGTTCTTTCCATTCCTCCACTTCTCCCACAGAAGCAGGTGCTTTGTCTCAAAGAAGGATGGGGTACTAAGGCTTTGTGTTGATTACAGAGGTCTAAATAAAATAACTGTTCCCAATCGGTATCCTCTCATCAGAGTTGTTCTCCCAAATCCGGGGAGCAAAAATCTCCAAACTAGACTTAAGGGGAACCTATATTCTAGTGCACATCTGTGCAGCAGATGAATGGAAGATGGCCTTTAACACCAAAAATGGCCATTACGAATGCCTTGTCATGCCTTTCAGTCTCAGAAATGCACCAGCTGTCTTTCAAAACTTTATGAATGACATTTTCCATGACCTGTTGGGTCGCTTCATGCTCGTATACTTAAATGATAATTTGATATACTCTCCCAATCTTGAAATGCATCAGAAGCACTTCTGCTCAGGATTGGCCCATTTAAAGGCTCATTACCTTTTTGTTAAGCCCGAAAAATGCTTATTCCATGTCAAACAAGCACCTTTCCTGGGCTACCTAATCTCTGACACAGGCCTAGCCATGGGTCCAGCTAAGATTCAAGCCAATTTAGACTGGGCACCACCTTCTGACCTAAAAGCAATTCAGCGCTTCCTGGGCTTTGCAAATTCCTATCCAAATCCATTAAGAACTTTGCCACCATTGCACATCCCATCACCTCTCTCACCAGGAAGACTCAGACTAAGTTTAAATGGACTACTGAAGCCCAGGTGGCCTTCACTCAGTTGAAGAAAGCCTTTACCTCTGCACCAATTCTATGCCATCCTGTTCCTGAGCTGCCTTTTATTGTGGAGGTAGAATCCTCTGAAGTAGGGGTGGGGGCGCTTCTGTCACAAAAAGATCCTGTAAATGCTGCCATTGACCCCTGTGCCTTCCTGTCCCGTAAATATTCCCCAGCAGAGTGCAATTATGATATAGGCAACAAAGAACTTTTAGCCGTAAAGCTAGCTTTGGAAGAATGGAGACATTGGCTGGAGGGAGCTCGCTATCCATTCATAGTTCTGACTGACCAAAAAAACCTTGAATACATACGTTCTGCTAAAAGACTGAACTCATGTCAAGCCAGGTGGTCATTTGTTCTTCTCCAGATTTGACTTTACAATTTATTATTTACCAGGGCCAAAAAACATTAAGGCTGACGCCTTGTCTCGTAGCTTTTTATCAGAGTCTCCTCCTCTGCTTCCTCCACAACCCATTATCTCTGAGGATAGGATTTTGGCTTTCACCCAGACTGATATCTCTGAGGCCTTATTGCCTGCACAAGCTGAAGCCCCTCCCTCTACTCCCTCTGGTATGCTTTTTGTGCCCCTGGCTCTTCGTGTGCAGTTATTGCAGCAGGTACATGCATGAAAACATGCAGCACATCCAGGGTTTCAGACCAACTTTTGAGATTATCTCTCGCAACCTCTGGTGGCCATCAATTAGGCAGCATGTGCTAGCCCTCGTCCAGGACTGTGAAGTTTGTGCCAGAAGCAAGAGCAGTACTTCTAAGCCCCCCGGTCTCCTACATCCTCTACCAATACCTATCTGTCCCTGGACCCATTTATCTATGGACTTTATAACTGACTTGCCTCCACCCCAGGGATGTTCCATGATCTGGGTGGTGGTAGACAGGTTCAGTAAGATGGCCCACTTTTTTTCCGCTTTCGAAACTTCCATCTGCTAAAGTACTGGCATCTTTATTCATTAAACATATTTTCAGGCTCCATGGGGCACCAATTAACATTGTCTCAGAGTGTGGCTCTCAGTTTATAGCCCAGTTTTGGAAGACCCTTTGCTCTCAGCTGGCAATTAACCTCCCTGGCGGTACCATTATTTCGGATTTTAGGTGCTAAAAGCGGTACCATTATTTTGCATGAAAATTTGGCGTTTTATATTGTAGTCCTGCAATTCTTAGGAATAACTCTCTTAAATCTGTCCAAACCAGAGTCTAGCAGACATCCCAGGTATGATAAAGTTTGAAAAATTAAATCATAAATTATAATATAATAAATAATTATAAATAATTGTACCAAATAATAATATAACAATAATAAAAATTATTCAATAATGTAATCTAATCAAAAACACTGAAATTTGCTGAGTTGCAGAATTGTCACTGTCATTACTTTTCACTATTTGATGACGGATCTCCCCACAAATCGCTATCGCTCAATTCTGCGAGTCATTCTAATTTATTATCGCTGTTTTCTAGCTGGTCTAAAATCATTTTTGATGTACAGTGACAGTTTTGGTTGCTATGGACAATCTCCAGTTTCCAGGCATAAAGAACAGTTTTTACAATATAAAACTGCATGCAGGACACTGGGCAGACCACTAGGGACAAAGGGGATGTGAAATATTTACATACAGCAATGTAATCTGTAAGATTACATTATACTGTATGTATACTGTTTATTTCACTTTTTGAATTTGGCGCCGATCTCCGTCCCCGTGCGTCGCAACGCTCGCAGGGCACGGAGATCGCCGATGTGATAGATCGAGCGAGGCACGGCTCGCTCGTACAGCGGGGAGACATCGCTGGATTCGAAGGAGAAGGTAAGGAAACCTCCTCCTGGATCCAGCGACGCTGTCCCGAGTCTGACTCGGGGATACCGCTTTTGGTATAAAAAATCCACCCCGAGTCAGACTCGGGAATACCGTCAGGGGGGTTAAGTTATCATATTCTTCAGCATATCATCCTGAGACAAATGGCCGAACAGGACTAATCAGACTCTAGAGAAGATGGTCTGATGGCCAATGATGAAGTGGAGTGGGTCAACATCCTTCCATGGGCAGAGTTTGCCTTTAATAATTGTGCCAGCACATCTACAGGGACCTCTCCTTTCTTCTGTTTTTGCGGGTTGCATCCTCGTGTATGCTCCTTTGATCTTCCACCCTCTGATGTTCCAGATGCCAGCACCACGATTGAAAATTTCTCCCAAATCTGGTCCGATGTTAATCGTGCTATTTCTCGCTCTGTGCAGGCTTTTAAGAAAATGGCCGACAAGAGGCGCTCAAAGACACCAGGATATAAAGTTGGTGACAAAGTGTGGCTATCTAGGAATCTGTCCCTGCATGTTCCATCTAAAAAACTTGGCCCAAAATGCATCTGGCCCTGTGAAATTTCGGACAGTGTTAATCCTGTGTCCTATAGATTAAAACTTCCCCCATCATGCGCATTTCAAATGACTTTCATGTTTCATTGTTGAAACCTGTTCATTCTAGCCTCCTAGTAAATGAACCAGAATCTGTGGATGTGTTGGACAGTCAGGAATATGAAGTGGCATTTATTCTTGATTCCAGACGAGTGCGCAATTCCTTACAATATCTCATTCATTGGAAAGGTTTCGGCCCAGAGGATTGATTTCGGGTCCCAGCTCGTGATCTTCATGCTGACTGACTTAAGAAGAAGTTCTATCTTCATTATGCAAGTAAGCCTGGGAGTGCGGGAGCAATCCCTCCAGAAGGGGGGCTATCAGTACTAGGATCCCTTTAGGACCCAGCACAACTCACCTGACACAGCCTTTGCCTGGGAAATAACAGTGATTGGCCAGCTCACCTTTAAATCACCTGTATCAGCCTTCAATCAGTGCTTGTGATACAGTTTACCTTTTGTGTGCCACTGTTTGATCCAGCTGATATCTGCTCTGTGTATTTCATGTATGACCCGGCTCGTTTGACCCTGCTTGTTCGCTTCTGATTCGGTACTGTTTGGACGCTGATCTACCTGTGTATGACTCAGCTTGTCTAGACTACCATTGCCTGATATTACTGTAGTACCTTCACCTGCAGCAGTGAACTACAAGCACCAGCTAACATCCCCCTTCATCTGCAGCAGTAAACTACAAGTCCCAGCTGACCTGCTATGCTTAGATCTGCTCCTAGCCTGATACGCTGTATAGGAAAAGTATAGGAAGCCACCTGTGTCATATTTCTTCCTAGTAGTTCACAGCTGGTCATGACACGCAAACGTCACTTCTGGTAGTCATGGAGATCACGCAGCTGATGCGTTTCGTCACTCCCGAATTCAACCGAGGCCCTCAGCCGTAATCTCCACGACCATGATATTTTTTTTAGTTTAGTTTAATACCACTTTAAAGCTGAACTTTAATCTACTTATATTTTGCCTTACTTGGTTTCCTACTCCCTTCCTCATCAATATACTATTTTTATTTTTATTTTTTTTTACAAAGCCTTGCCATTTTCATTACATACCGTATATACTCGAGTATAAGCCGAGATTTTCAGCCTCTTTTTTGAGGCTGAAAGTGCCCCCTCGGCTTATACTCGAGTCGCCGCTGTCTGACTGCTCGATCAGCGTATCGAGCAGACAGACGGCGGACATTAATTTTCAAAAGCCGCGCCTCCTTCTCCGCCTCCGCCTGTGATAGGCGGAACACTGAATTTCCCAGCAGTCAGTGTTCCGCCTATCACGGACATCCGCTCATTCTCATACTACGGACGAGTATGAGAGGATGTCTGTGATAGGCGGAACACAGGCTGCTGGGAAATTGAGTGTTCCGCCTATCACAGGCGGAGGCGGAATTTTGAATTGTAGAATGGCCGCCGAGAAGAGCGGCGATCCATCGGCACGGGACGGAGGAGGCACGGCACGGCACGGGACGGAGGAGGCACGGCATGGGGGAGGCACGGCACGGGACGGAGGAGGCACGGCACGGGACGGAGGAGGCTCGGGACGACGGCGGCTCGGGACGGAGGCTTGGGACACAGGTAGGCTGGACACACACACAAGGCTGCACGGACACACACACACACACACACACACACACACACACACACACACACACACACACACACACACACACACACACACACACACACACACACACACACACACACACACACACACGGATGGATGGATACACACACACACACACACACACACACAGGGATGGATGGATGGATGGATACACACACACACACACACACACACAGGGATGGATGGATGGATGGATACACACACAGGGATGGATGGATGGATGGACACACACACAGGGATGGATGGACGGACACACACACAGGGATGGACGGACACACAGGGATGGACAGCCATGTCTCACCCTCGGCTTATACACGAGTCAATAAGTTTTCCAGTTTTTTGGGGGTAAATTGGGGGCCTCGGCTTATACTCGGGTCGGCCTATACTCGAGTATATACGGTACTTCATTTTTGACTTGATGGGATTGCCCAGGATGGTGCTGTACATGGCTTCTTAAAAATGTCATAGCCCCTTGCTTAAAGGATAAGTTCACCTTTGTTCACCTTTTTTTCTTCTAAATTTCAGCTCCCCTATGTAGCAATATTATTATTATACATAATTTATATAGCACAAACAGTTTATGCATCGCTTTACAATGTATAGGGAGCACAACACAATTACAGTACAGTTCAATACAAAAGGTACAGGAGGGCCCTGCTCATAGAGCTTACATTCTAAAGGGAGGGGGTGGTGGTACAAAAGGATAATAGCTGCAGAGAATGATATTTGATGGGGGTGACTCAGGGACAGTTGTTAGGTGGGTGTGGGATAGGCTTCCCTGAATAAATGAGTTTTCAGGGATCTCTCAAAGGTGGATAGGGTGGGGGCTGATCGGATAAACTGGGGCAGGGAGTTCCAGAGGATGGGAGAAGCTCTGGAGAAGTCCTGAAGGCGGGCATAGGAGGAGGTAACAAGGGAGCTAGAGAGCAGGAGCTCCTGGGAGGAGCAGAGGGGACGATTTGGGTGATATTTGCAGATGAGGTTGGAGATGTAGATGGGGCGATGATGTGAAGGGCCTTGTATGTTATGGTTAGCATTTTGAATTTTACATGGTGGAGTAGGGGAAGCCAGTGAAGGGATTGGCAGAGAGGAGCAGCAGTCACGGATCAGTTAGTGAGGTATATTAGTCTAGAAGCAGCATTCATAATAGACTGAAGGGGGGATAGCCTGCTTAAGGGTAGGCCATTAAGTAGAGATTTGCAGTAGTCAAGGTGGGAAATATTTAAGGAGTGAATAAGTTGCTTTGTGGTGTCATTAGTCAGGAAGGATAGAATTTTGGAGATGTTGCGGATTTTAAGGTGGCAGGATTTAGTCAGTAATTGGATATGGTTTATGGGGTGAATAGAGTACCTAGTACTCCCCAAGCATTCTAAAACTAAAGCAACCAGAGACTTCAAATCTTCATTTTACAAAAAAATTTAAACAGACCCTTTCCAAGGAGAAGATGAGTGGCACAGTGGTGTAGTGGTTAGCACTCTCACCTAGCAGTAAAAAGGGTCGCTGGTTCAAATCCCAACCATGACTCTACCTGCCTGGAGTTTGCATGTTCTCCCTGTGCCTGTGTGGGTTTCCTCCGGATACTCCGGTTTCCTCCCACACTCCAAAAACATGCAGGTAGGTTAATTGGCGTCTGTCCAAAATTGGCCCTAGTGTATGAGTGGGGACCTTGGATTGTGGGCTTCTTGAGGGTGGGGACCAATGTGAGTGTGCAATGTACAGAGATGGGGACAATTTTAGACACTCACTCAGGTTGAACTGGATGGACTGGTGTCTTTATTCAACCTTACTAACTATGTAACTACTATGTAACTATATAGATGAAAAGAGAAAAAAGAATATAATTAATTAAATTAAATAAGCCGAAAATAAGTAAAGTGCAGAAATCTAATCATTCTGGTAAGTGGAGAAAATATTCCTTTCCTAAATATATATTAACTCATTCTCATCTACTAATCCTCCTTCCCTGCAACATTCTCCTTATATTGGACCTAAACCAATATTCAAATTGGCCTATCAGAAGAAACGTATTTATTGCTTATGCCTTACTTCCTGGTCAAACTAGAAGTCATGACACAGGAAGGAGTTGACCAGCTGACCTCATTGGCACACACCCTGAATCATCTGCCCTCCTACCTACCCATCTATTCCCAGCTGCATGTTTTTAAATGAAATGCAATCAATCAGTGATCACCCTTCTCACTAAATACACATATATACAATCAGATTGCATAGTGTATGGCCATCTTTATACAAGAACATAGGGAGTGGATGGAAACACTCAGCTCTCAATCAAGCCCCTGAAGCCAATGCCGCTGTTTAAATGTTTTTGGGATCTGGAATCTCTGCAAGACTATCTAGGCTGCCTAGCTTTGTGGATGTTGATTTTATCTTCAAGTAATTTTTTTTGGTATAGGTTGAATGGGCACGATTAACACCAAAGGACCAATATTACACACCTGTTTGACAGGTGCATGTCATAAAAAAATTTTTTTACAACAAGGCCAATTCTGGCTTTCATCAAGAGTACCTCTATAGGATTATGGTGTGAAGGCACCACCAACACCCAAAGTCCAATTTTTCCACACCTATTACTTCTATCCAAAGCCTGAAGAGTCAAAAGAGACACCAAACTTTATCTAAAAAAAAATTGTTAATCATGGCCTCAGTGTACTGAGACTGCGAGCCAGGCCTTCTTATCATCAATGCTTGACCTCACAAATGTGATTCTGAAAGAAAGGTCAAACATTCCCATAGATACACTCCTAAACCTTGTGGTCAGTCTTCCCAGAAAAGTTGAAGCTGTTGAAGCTGCAAAGGGTGGGCCAACACAATATTGAACCCTATGGACTAAGACTGGGATGCCATTTAGGTTCATGTAAAGGCAGGTGTCCCAATACTTTTGACAATATACAGTATGTGGACCTAGGCAACACCTATATGTGACACTGAGTCTCCATCATTGAAATCAAATGAATGAAAGTGGTGGGCAATGAACAGTAAGGCTGGGGAAGAAAGGCCAGATGTATGAATGTGCTTCAGCTAAGAAATGACGGTGGACTCTATCTGACTTGTTACAACTTCTAATGCCCACTAGGAGAAGCTCACATTGTGCAGTGACATCAGAATAAGCAGTCTCAGTACAGGAAGGGAGCCTAACTGAAGGTAAGGCTGAAGATTAGCTTTAATAATATTTTTATTGGTAAAGCAAGAGTATTGTGTCAAGTACGTTCCAGCTAAGTTATTGATAATGGAAGACTACAATGCTATACATGATCCTGTCCTGGATAGACCCACTCATCCCAAATATTTTTTGGGAGAACTCATCAATTGGGCCAAGATGGTAGATCTGGTAGAAGCTTGGCGATGGAAAAATCCATCAACTATAGCATACTTCTGTTTTTCAACCTCTTATAAGACTGCCTCTCGCATTGATTTAGCATTTGTTAATTTGGCAATATTGTTGGATATGGTAGATGTTAAATACCTGCCGAGTGGGTTATCTGACCATGCTCAGCTTATGCTTACACTTCACATGCACCATTTCCGAGATGCAGCACAATGGATATTGGGAACTCATTGGATTTTACAGATGTGGTTAATAAAATTACATTACTTTTAACGGAGTACTCGGAATTTAATGCAGAGTCGTCTAATTCAGCAATAATATGGGATGTTTTTACGGCTTATACAAGGGGACAGTATATATCCGCTATAAAAGCAGTTAATAAGGCTCGGCAAATAAGGAATGATGCTTTGAAATTTATAGTGGAGGAAAAAAAAAGCCAATATGCAGTGGATCCTTCAGAGTTAAATTTCAGCGCTCTACTCCATAGTAAACAGGTGCTACATTTGCATATGGTGGAGGTTACAAGGATGGATTTATACCAAATTAAACAGAAGTTTGTTGAACAGGGAGATCATAATGGTAGTATTCTGGCCAGGATGGCCAAACATGAACAACCGAGTATTCCGATATCGGAAATACGTACGGCTTCTGGGGATATGGTCTCTACACAGCCCAAAATTCTGCAGACTTTTTGCCAATTTTATCAGACACTGTATACATCTAAGTTGTGTCCTGATTTTGAGCCGACAGAATTAGCAGTTTGGCTGGATTCAGTTGTACTGGCCTGGTTAACAGATAATGAGAAAGAGATGCTAGTACATCCAATAGCTTCGGAGGAGGTCCTCCCCGTCATTGTGTTCCTTCCCATCTGGGAAGTCACCGGGGCCGGACGGGCTTACTATTGAATTTTATAAAACTCATGGAAAGCATTTACCTCCTGTACTGGCCTTATTTTACTCTGATTGTCTGAAGGAAGGTGCCTTACTTAAATCAACGAGTCATGCCCATATTGTTTTAATCCATAAGCACTCCGCAGAATGGACTTTCCAATGATGTTTATAAAATGGTTGCAGATCTTATATAGAAATCCAAAAGCTGCAGTGAAGATGGGGGGAGGATTGTCAACTGCCTTCTCATTGTTTAGGGGAACTCGGCAGGGCTGCCCTCTGTCTCCGTCCCTCTTTGCTATTGCTATGGAGCCTGTGGTGAAGGCTTTACACACCTCCCCCAATATTAAGGGACAGTGGATTGGGTGGTTGGAAGAGAGGGTAGCCTTGTATGCAGATGCCCTTTATTATTTTTAAACTATACTGGACCTTCTCTCCAAGGGGCTTTGAAGATATTGGACTCTTTCAATAGTCACAGGGTTGAAGGTAAATTGGAGTAAGTCTATGTTGTTTCCAATAGATATAGGGGCCCGCAGTACGGTTCTGAATGAAATCCAATTGCAATGGGTGGAGAATTTCAAATACTTGTAATTTCCCCACCAAGCTTCTGAATTTATTTTCTTAAATTTGATACTTATTTTGGGAGAGATTGGGTCAAAATTTAAAGTATGGAGGTCTCTACCATTGTCTTTATTGGGACGTATTAATCTTTTAAAAAATGAAAATTATACAAAAATTCACGTACTTATTTAGACACTCTCCCCAGTGGCTTCCCTTTTTTATAAATTAAACCAGCTTTTTTCATTTTCTATGGGGATCGAAGAATCTTAGATATAAATTAACCACTCTGATATGTCCTTGTGAGCAGGGAGGACTAGATTTCCTGGATTTTTATAGATACTTTTTAGTCAACCAGCTGGTTTTGGCCACATGGTGACTAAATCCTGATACATATAATTCCTCTACCCGGCTGGAAACTGCATGCTCTTAAGGCTCTTTTATTTAGGGGCCATAGGGCACAATATCAATGCTCATTAGTGATGGACGAACTTCCGACGGGACGTTTCGCGAACGCGAAACGCGAACGGACACAAACGTTCGCGAAAACGACCGTTCGCCGCGGGCTCCATTGACTTCAATGGGAGGCGAATTTCGCAAACCTTTAGGTCGAATTTGCGGCCACGGGGTAATTATTAGGGGGTAGCACGTAGTCCCACCACCTGGACAATAGCATAATACATGTATGAGGTGAATTTGGGATCGATAACTACAAGCATTTTTTTTTTATTTGGGAAATTGTTCTGACAATTCAGGACTATGGAGCTAATGAAGGCAATGGAGGAGAGGGAAGGTCAGGGACCAGGGTAGGCAAACAAGAGGGTGCAGGAGATACAGAGCACTGACAGCAGCACCGTAATACAGAGCACTGACATCAGCACCGTGACATACAGCGCTGACAGCAGCTCCGTGACATACAGCGCTGACAGCAGCTCCGTGACATACAGCGCTGACAGCAGCTCCGTGACATACAGCGCTGACAGCAGCTCCGTGACATACAGCGCTGACAGCAGCTCCGTGACATACAGCGCTGACAGCAGCACCGTGACATACAGCGCTGACAGCAGCTCCGTGACATACAGCGCTGACAGCAGCTCCGTGACATACAGCGCTGACAGCAGCTCCGTGACATACAGCGCTGACAGCAGCTCCGTGACATACAGCGCTGACAGCAGCACCGTGACATACAGCGCTGACAGCAGCTCCGTGACATACAGCGCTGACAGCAGCTCCGTGACATACAGCGCTGACAGCAGCTCCGTGACATACAGCGCTGACAGCAGCACCGTGACATACAGCGCTGACAGCAGCTCCGTGACATACAGCGCTGACAGCAGCTCCGTGACATACAGCGCTGACAGCAGCTCCGTGACATACAGCGCTGACAGCAGCACCGTGACATACAGCGCTGACAGCAGCTCCGTGACATACAGCGCTGACAGCAGCTCCGTGACATACAGCGCTGACAGCAGCACCGTGACATACAGCGCTGACAGCAGCTCCGTGACATACAGCGCTGACAGCAGCACCGTGACATACAGCGCTGACAGCAGCTCCGTGACATACAGCGCTGACAGCAGCTCCGTGACATACAGCGCTGACAGCAGCTCCGTGACATACAGCGCTGACAGCAGCACCGTGACATACAGCGCTGACAGCAGCTCCGTGACATACAGCGCTGACAGCAGCTCCGTGACATACAGCGCTGACAGCAGCTCCGTGACATACAGCGCTGACAGCAGCACCGTGACATACAGCGCTGACAGCAGCTCCGTGACATACAGCGCTGACAACAGCTCCGTGACATACAGCGCTGACAGCAGCACCGTGACATACAGCGCTGACAGCAGCTCCGTGACATACAGCGCTGACAGCAGCTCCGTGACATACAGCGCTGACAGCAGCTCCGTGACATACAGCGCTGACAGCAGCTCCGTGACATACAGCGCTGACAGCAGCTCCGTGACATACAGCGCTGACAGCAGCTCCGTGACATACAGCGCTGACAGCAGCTCCGTGACATACAGCGCTGACAGCAGCACCGTAAGCAGCCCCAGGAGGAAGTCAGCACAGCACAGGGATGGTGTGATCCCCTCATAATAAGAACCCCCAGGAGGAAGTCAGCACAGCACAGGGATGGTGGGAGCCCCTCATAATAAGAACACCCAGGAGGAAGTCAGCACAGCACAGGGATGGTGGGAACCCCTCATAATAAGCAGCCCCAGTAGAAATATGACACCGCTCAACCTCTTCAAAGAGGAGGGTAGGGGCATATAGTACGGTGTGCTTTTTTGGGTCAGGGAAGTGAGCCAAATGAATTAAGAAGGTCTGTGTGCTTGATTCCAAAAATTGTTTATAGACATATACATGGTCTACTGATCACATGTGTTGAATTCCTCCGAGATCCATGCCTCATTCATTTTTAGAAATGTGAGGTAGTTAACACTGTCGTGAGCTAGGCGAGTACGCTTATCGGTCACAATCCCCCCTGCTGCGCTGAACGTCCTTTCGGACAGGACACTGGATGAGGGGCAAGCCAACAGTTCGATTGCAAATTGGGCAAGCTCTGGCCAGAGGTCAAGCCTGCCCACCCAGTAGTCTAGGGGTTCATCACTCCTCAGAGCGTCCACATCGGCCGTTAACCCAATGTAGTCGGACACCTGACGGTCTAGGCGTTCCCTGATGCTGGATCCGGATGACACCTGTCGATGGGTCGGCTGAAAGAATGACCTCATATCCGAAGTCACCAACACATCTTCAAACCGGCCTCTTCTTGCAGGCGCTGTTGGATTGGTACCCGCAAATCCTTCTCTGGGAGTGGGAATTGCTCCTCTGCCAGCGCACGCAAAAGCAGAATGCAGCATTTCTCGAAGCAAGGCCTGGAAGTGCTGCATTCTGACAGCCCTCTGCGACGGCGGTAACATTTCCGCCATTTTGTGTTTGTACCGGGGATCTAAGTACGTTGCCACCCAGTACTGGTCCTTGACCCTCATGCTTTTTATACGGGGGTCCCTATTAAAACACTGGAGCATGAAGGCCCCCATTTGCACTCAAGCGGAAGGTATGTGGTGGTGGTGGTGTTGTTGGTGGTAGTGTCTTTGGGGGTGCACATAGCAGAGAGTGAAGAAGAGGGTGCAGATCGAGAGGATGAGGAGGGTGCAGAAGAATAAGGCTGAGTGAGCCACTCAACCAAGTCTGGTGCGTCCTTTAAAGTAATTGAACGCACCTTCTGCAACTTCCCACTTTGGCTCAAGGCTGTTGCTCCTGCCCTACCCCTACCACCCCTGCGGAAGGGCCTGCCTCTTCCTCTGCCTGTCATTTTTTAAATCACCCTGTGACAAAACTCTTAGTCCCTATACCGCTGAAGGACTGCTGCAGTATAGGGCAGCGGTCAGCAGTAGTGCACGTCAACCCTATGTATTGTGGACCGATAGCGGTCCTTACAGAACAGCAGACTGTACTGCACTCAGGCCTATGTACCGTAGCACCCTATACCAAGTTACCAGTCCTTATAAAAACTTTTGTGGACCAAGCAGGTTGTGTGTTAGTGTTTAGCAGACTGTGCGTCAGTCCCTATACCGCTGAAGGACTGCTGCAGTATAGGGCAGCGGTCAGCAGTAGTGCACGGCAACCCTATGTATTGTGGACCGATAGCGGTCCTTACAGAACAGCAGACTGTAACGCACTCAGGCCTATGTACCGTAGCACCCTATACCAAGTTACCAGTCCTTATAAGAACTTTTGTGGACCAAGCAGGTTGTGTGTTAGTGATTAGCAGACTGTACGTCAGTCCCTATACCAATGAAGGACTGCTGCAGTATAGGGCAGCGGTCAGCAGTAGTGCACGGCAACCCTATGTATTGTGGACCGATAGCGGTCCTTACAGAACAGCAGACTGTAACGCACTCAGGCCTATGTACCGTAGCACCCTATACCAAGTTACCAGTCCTTATAAGAACTTTTGTGGACCAAGCAGGTTGTGTGTTAGTGATTAGCAGACTGTACGTCAGTCCCTATACCAATGAAGGACTGCTGCAGTATAGGGCAGCGGTCAGCAGTAGTGCACGGCAACCCTATGTATTGTGGACCGATAGCGGTCCTTACAGAACAGCAGACTGTAACGCACTCAGGCCTATGTACCGTAGCACCCTATACCAAGTTACCAGTCCTTATAAGAACTTTTGTGGACCAAGCAGGTTGTGTGTTAGTGATTAGCAGACTGTACGTCAGTCCCTATACCAATGAAGGACTGCTGCAGTATAGGGCAGCGGTCAGCAGTAGTGCACGGCAACCCTATGTATTGTGGACCGATAGCGGTCCTTACAGAACAGCAGACTGTAACGCACTCAGGCCTATGTACCGTAGCACCCTATACCAAGTTACCAGTCCTTATAAGAACTTTTGTGGACCAAGCAGGTTGTGTGTTAGTGATTAGCAGACTGTACGTCAGTCCCTATACCAATGAAGGACTGCTGCAGTATAGGGCAGCGGTCAGCAGTAGTGCACGGCAACCCTATGTATTGTGGACCGATAGCGGTCCTTACAGAACAGCAGACTGTACTGCACTCAGGCCTATGTACCGTAGCACCCTATACCAAGTTACCAGTCCTTATAAAAACTTTTGTGGACCAAGCAGGTTGTGTGTTAGTGTTTAGCAGACTGTGCGTCAGTCCCTATACCGCTGAAGGACTGCTGCAGTATAGGGCAGCGGTCAGCAGTAGTGCACGGCAACCCTATGTATTGTGGACCGATAGCGGTCCTTACAGAACAGCAGACTGTAACGCACTCAGGCCTATGTACCGTAGCACCCTATACCAAGTTACCAGTCCTTATAAGAACTTTTGTGGACCAAGCAGGTTGTGTGTTAGTGATTAGCAGACTGTACGTCAGTCCCTATACCAATGAAGGACTGCTGCAGTATAGGGCAGCGGTCAGCAGTAGTGCACGGCAACCCTATGTATTGTGGACCGATAGCGGTCCTTACAGAACAGCAGACTGTAACGCACTCAGGCCTATGTACCGTAGCACCCTATACCAAGTTACCAGTCCTTATAAGAACTTTTGTGGACCAAGCAGGTTGTGTATTAGTGTTTAGCAGACTGTGCGTCAGTCCCTATACCGCTGAAGGACTGCTGCAGTATAGGGCAGCGGTCAGCAGTAGTGCACGGCAACCCTATGTATTGTGGACCGATAGCGGTCCTTACAGAACAGCAGACTGTACCGCACCCAAGCCTATGTACCGTAGCACCCTAGACAGACCAAGTTACCAGTCCTGATAAAGAGCTTTGTGGAACAAGTGAGTTGTGAATGATTAGCAGACTGCAGCAGAAGGGCAGCAGTCAAGTATAATATTCTTTCTATATTTGGAAGAAAGAATATTATACGTGTACAAGCCTATTACCGTACCACTGATACCAGTCCTGAAAAGAACCTTTGTGGAACTAATAGTAACAGCAAGTCTTTAAAATTATCCTCACTGCCTGACACACTGCTTCCTGCCTGTCCCTATACAAATTGGCAAAAAAGAGTAGGCTGGAACGATTAGCTGGAACAGCTCTTTTGTGGACCTGATAGTAACAGCTAATGATGATGATGATGATGATGATGAAGAAAGACTAATCTGGCTGAGCTGTCCCTAAAATAGCAGCATACAGCGCTCTGTCCCTTTATCTAAACTGACAAAAGAAACTCAGGCTGCTGACCTAACACCTATACCAGTCCTGAAAAGAACTTTTGTGTACCAAATAGCTAGCGTTTTCTCTGTCCCTACTCCACACAGGATCCTTTCCCTACAGTGACAGAAGAAAGAATGTAAAATGGCCACCGGATCGGGTGTATTTATAGGTTAGGGGGAATGTCCAAGTGTCCATGAGCTGTCATGTCTCAATTGGTTGTCCTGTAACACATGATAAACGTGTCACGAAAGGTTAAAGTTCTTGTATACATTAAACACGTAAGTCCGCCGGGGCGAACGACGGAAAAAGGCGTTCGAACCCGCGGACGGCGAAAGTCGGAAATTCGCCGCGAAACGACCGCCGGGCGAAACGTTCGTCCATCACTAATGCTCATTACTATGCGAGCCTGGGAGGCTGGTTTTAGATGTAAGCATTATCCCAAGGGCGTTTTTTCTCCAAATGCCCCTTTTAAGGCTTAATCCTACTCTTCCTCAATTTTTTAAAACATCAGAGCCTATTGCATGGACTAAATAGAATATAAAAATACTTTCTCATGTGAACATTGATGGGAAATTATCCAATTTCTCTACATTTACTTTGACTTTTAATGTTCCAAATTCTCATCTAGATATTTTCAGCTTCATCATACTTTCCATACACAATTTCCACGGGATAGATAAATCCTGTGTGCTCTTCAGAGTGTTGGCGATATGGAGCGAGGATGATTTTACACATATCTTCTGGACTTTTTTGGGTAGAAGTGGTGGATTCATTGAATTCTATCACCGCTCCTTTACCGGTTTCAATGTCTGTTTGTTTATTGGGTTTGATAGAGACTATGCTTCCTACAGTGCACTGAAGAAATGCCATTGTATTGTGTTGGAAGAAACCTCATTCTCCTTCACTCTCATATTGGAAACAATTGGTAAATAATAATCTTCCATTATATAGAGATACTCATATAAATAGGGGTTACCCTAGTAAATATGATAAGTGGCTGGATAAACCGTTTACAGCATTGAATGCCCATGGGGGCCACTATCCATAATATGTGTGCTTCCATAGGAGTATAGGTTTGGAGCCATTGGGGAGAGAAGGAATTTTTCTTTTTTTCCTTTCCTTTCTCCTATAGATTAATTATTGCTATATTGGTTTCTGAAACAGTTTTTATTCATATTCTTGGCTCAATGTGTATGATGTTTTGTTTGTTAAGAAACCTAATAAAAAGATTTGTAAGAAAAGAAAAACGTACGCATACTTTTAGCAAAAATATTTCACTAATTAAACTTTTTGTTGTGATTTCCTAAAAAGCCAACTAATATTTTTTTAAATAGTTTATTTATAACGTTTTTTCCAAAAAAAAAAGTACAATACAGTATAAAGAAAAAGCATTTCAACTTTCGATAATACAAAGCCATGTATATATAAACGTATGAAATTGAGCGTACATACAGGTATGTTCATAAAGTAAGCATCTTCCAACTATGGATCATTCAAGTACAGTTAGCATACCATATCATGTGATAAACGAAAGGGGAAAAGGATATATAGTTATGAATAACAACAATACAGAGGAAAAAAGAAAGAAAAAGATAGCAAGGTACAACTGAATCGGAAGTTTGCATCATGAGAATCAGGAGGTTTGAGGGTTATCAGACTCAAGGGGGAACCCAGAGTCGTCCCATTTCTTCCATATTTTATAAAAGGAGGGTAGTGTATCTTCTGTTTTAGCAGTCAAATGTTCCATCCTACGTATATCTGCCATTATGGAAAGAAAAATATGGAGTGTGGGGGGAGTGGTGGAGAGCCAATGTCCATGAATTGCTCTTTTAGCGGCCAGAAGGATAAAGGACATCAGGTTGTGTGAGGCTTTAGATACTCCCGAAAAAGGGAGGCCTAGAAGGAAATGCATGGGATTCAGAGGGATAGGTGTCATTAGTAACGTTTGTAAAAGATCCTGAATTTTAGTCCAATAAGGGCTAATAAAAGGGCAATCCCAAAATATATGGAAATGAGAACCTATGGACTCGCCACATCCCCAGCAAATATTGGAGATGGCTGGGTTGCGAGCATGCAGCAAGTCTGGGGTCCTGTACCAAAACATCAAGATCTTAATGGCGGTTTCCCTCTGCACTACACAACGTGAAGTTTTGGATGTAGATTCCCATATTTTACCCCAGTCTAATAGAGAGATTGGTCGTTGCAGTATGCAAGACCATTTTTTCATGTAATTATGAGTGAGTTCTATTAGAGGTGGGGTTTCCTGTAGGATTTTGTATATAGATGAAATCTGTTTGGCTTCATAGGGGCAGTTGGCACACAAGGCCTCAAAATCGGTTTCTCCAACGAAAGAGAGGGGGAGTTGGAGTGGAAGAAATGTTTAAACTGTATGTATGAGTATAGAAGGGAGGTAGGCAGGTCATATTTTGTTTGCAGGTCTGAGAAAGGCATAAGTTTACGTGTAGTCGGATGTACGAGGTGTCATAACTGAAAGATTCCCGCCTGAGTCCAGGGAAACATCCTCGTATAAGACAGACCATCGGGGAATATCCGGATTAAAGAGTACATTTAGAAATGGAGGACATTTAGAGGATAGGGAAAACTGCTCCGCACATCTCTTCCAAATGGAAAGGGAAAAGCATTGGTGCCAGGCATAAGGATCTCAATTGAGGCATAAATTTAGCCGAGGAAGGCCATAACATGTAGCACAGATGTACTGGAACAGTAACCCCCATCTCAATCTCAGCCCACCTGCTTGGAGCCTTTCTAGAGATCCAGGAAGACAATACCCGGAGGTGAGAGGCATAATAATATTTACCTCTAGACTTTAAAGAGTAGACTACGGAGCGTGCAATCCTATGGGATGCATTATTCCATATGAACTTGAGGCATTTTCTTTGGAGAAGTTTCAATTGCGACAATTGCACTGGAATTGAAAGTGTTTCAAATAGATACAGTAATTTAGGAAGTATCGACATCTTAAGGACATTAATTCTACCGAGGAGAGAAATAGGAAGAGAGGACCACAGGTTTAAGAGATGGGTTATTTCTGCAAACATGGGAGGAAAGTTAGCTTGATAAAGGGAGTCGTACGAGGAAGTGAGATGAACTCCTAAGTACTTCAAGGAAGAAGGGCACCAACGATAGCTAAAGGTGCGTTGGAGGGTGTCAAGCAATGCTGGTGAAATGTTAATGGGTAGGCCTTCCGTTTTTGACTGGTTGATTTTAAACCCTGAGAGAAATGCAAAGGCGGAGAGAATTGTCTGTATAGAAGGTAAGGAGATGAGGGGATGGGTGAGTGTCCATAAAATATCGTCAGCAAAAAGTGATAGTTTGTATTCTTGTTGTCGCAACGATACCCCCCGGATGTCTGGGTGGGACCTGATGGCCAAAGCTAGAGGTTCTAAGCTTAGAATAAACAGGGGTGACAAAGGGCACCCCTGTCTAGTGCCATTGGTGAGGGGGAACCGCTGCGACAAGTATGAGGACAGTTGAACCTGAGAGGAAGGTGTAGAGTATAGAGCTTGCAAGGCTTGTATAAAGGGTCCTGAGAATCCGTATCTGGAAAGGACCGCAAACATAAACGGCCAACTTAGGCGGTCAAAAGCTTTTTGTGCGTCTAGGCTTAGGACGATGGCGGATTGTTTGGTTTTAGTCAAAAGATCTATCAGGTCTATAGTCCGTTGCGTATTATCACCTGCATGTCGCGTTGGGACAAAGCCTACTTGTTCTTTGTGAATCAACATCAGTAGTAGTGGGGAAAGTCTGTTGGCCAGTATTTTAGTGAAGATCTTATAATCCGAATTTAATAACGCGATAGGGCGATAATTATCTGGGAGTGACGGATCTTTACCCGGTTTAGGGATGACGGTTATGTGTGCATGTAGGAACTGTGAATGTGGGATGGAACCCTTGAGCAAAGAGGAAAATAAAGTCTGCAAGTGGGGATTTAGAATTGGAGTCAAGATTTTGTAGTAAATATAAGGGAGCCCATCCGGGCCTGGGGATTTGTGAGCCGGCAAGGCTTTAATCACCTCCGCTATCTCATCTACAGTAATAGGGGCGTTGAGCGTGGAGTTTTGTGCAATGGACAGTTTGGGTAGGTCTATGGAGGACATGAAGTCATCAAATTTTGTCTGGGAGAATTGGGACATAGAATCCGAACTTAAGCAGTTATAAAGTTTTTTTGTAAAATTCACCAAATACCTGGGTAGGAGTGCCATCCGATCGCATCAAATGGTCAGGTATCGAAAGGAAGGGACGTGATTTCAATCTATTAACAAGCATTCTATGTGGTTTGTTTGCAAATTCATAGAACTTTTACCTGGCCCATAGCATAGATTTGGAAATCCTGTTCATGTCAGAAGATTTGATGCGGTTCCGGAAAGAGGTAACTACTCTCAGCCGTTCCACCGCGGGGGAGTTAAGTAGGTGCATCTCTGCGATTTTCAATTGAGAGCCAGCTAATATTGTAAACAAACTTATTTTTTTCCGATCATGATAGTCCATATAGCTTATATTTAATATTTTTTGTTATTTGCATTTTCACTATTGTGTGAATACTTATACAATCTTGCATAGTCCTCTCTTTTTTTTGACATGGATACATGTGTTGATGCTTTTCCCACTCAGAATAAGTAAAATATATGCTGATGAATACCTACACCTGAGGCCACTTTCACACACAAGCTATCCATTTTTCATCCATTACCATCCGTCCACCTTCCGCTTCTGATCTTGTCTGTTTTTTTGAACGTACAAGGCTAGGTCAAGATCCGTGAAAACGGATAATAACTGACGTTAACGGACAATGTCTGATCAGTTAAGATCCGTTTTGAATAAATTCATTTTTTTTTTTGTTTATATGTGAACTCAACCTATTACCCAGACAGTAGTTGGACAATAGGAAGTACATAGGAAGTACATCCTTAAGGAGAAACATGGCCAGAGATGTCTCCAAGGAGACACTAAAGGAGGATTCTGAGGTGGCTGGGTACCATCTCCAGTTCGGGAGAGACCCATTGTACTTTGAGCATTCCAGGGGAGGACTCTTTAGAAGAACACCAGGTAAGGGTTGGTTTTCTTAACAAGAGCCTGGAAGGGCTGAAGTTACCGAAAGAATCTGGCCTTGTGGATATCGCCAAGCAGGCTGAGAGATCCAGGTATCCTACAAGTGTTCTACAGCTTAGTTTCCCTACGTGTTCTGCAACAATGTCTGTGACAAAGACTTTGTTCCTGAGTAAGCACCTTGTTGGCTGCTAGGCCTTGTGAGAGAGGAGCTGTCCAACCTGAGTGTTCATCCAGCTGCGAATGACTATTCTCTGGATGCAGTCAAAGTAAGCAAGTTCTTTAACATTTTTGGACTTTGACATTGAGAGTGTTGGAACTACCTTTTCCAACCCTCTGATCTGAAGTTGAAAGACTGTTCAATGGTTTGAGTTTTTGCAAATAAAATCCATTCAAGTGGATCTAATGTCAGTCTCAAGTTACTGGGTCTTCTACCACAGGACATCCCCTAGACGTGTCACAAGGAGAACGGAAGGTAACGGTAAGCCCAAAAATAATCAGCAGCTCCTTCGGGGATTAGTGCTACATAAGTATTTCATAATGAGCTAGTATGTGATGCATACTAGCTCATTATGCCATTGTCTAGCAGGTTGTTTTTTTTTTGAGAGTTTACAACCACTTTAAACAAGTTAGCTAAGGTGAGTACAAATCTTCTAGTGATCTTACTTATATATGCATTTACACATGTTTACGCATAAAATCTGCAAACATATGCGGCCCCTGACCCTGTATACAACTTTATTTTTATTCTGCTAAAAGCGGCGCACATTTTTGTTAATATATACAGCTGTGTCAATGGCCTTATTGATTCCTATAGTGCTGCTTTTAGATGTGTACAACATATATGTTGCATGCATCTAAACATTACATTTTAGACACCTGTGTGAATGAACCCATATACAAATTAATTAATATACAAAAGGAAATTACATAAAAATGACCACCCTCCAGGGGCTTGGAGAATTTTGAAAGATACCCCTGTGAACAAATGAACTACAGAAATAGGGAAAACTATCAAATTTTTATACAGTTGCATCAAGTACAACTACTGGCTGCTACCTTTCTCCAGTCATATGTGAGGGTCATCAATTGCATGCTAAATTAATATGTATGTATAGATTTAGCAAGAAAAATAAACCTATAGTCAGGTCCATAAATATTTGGATATCGAAACAATTCTAATCTTTTTGGCTCTATACACCACAATGGATTTGAAATGAAACAAACAAGATGTGCTTTAACTGCAGACTATCAGCTTTAATTTTAGGGTATTTAAATCCAAATCAGGTGAACGGTGGTGGAATTACAACAGTTTGTATATATGCCTCCCACTTTTTAAGGGACCAAAAGTAATGGGACACATTAACAATCATCCATGAAACTTTCACCTTTTTAATACTTGGTTGCAAATCTTTTGCAGTCAATTACAGCTTAAAGTCTGGAACGCATAGACATCACCAGACGCTGGGTTTCATCCCTGGTGATGCTCTGCCAGGCCTCTACTGCAACTGTCTTCAGTTCCTGCTTGTTTTTGGGGCCTTTTCCCTTCAGTTTTGTCTTCGGCAAGTGAAATGCATGCTCAGTCGGATTCAGGTCAGGTGATTGACTTGGCCATTCCATAACATTCCACTTCTTTCCCTTAACCACTTCAATACAGGGCACTTAAACACCTTCCTGCCCAGACCAATTTTGAGCTTTCAGCGCTGTCGCACTTTGAATGACAATTACGCGGTCATGCTACACTGTACCCAAATGAAATTTTTATCATTTTTTTCCCACAAATAGAGCTTTCTTTTGGTGGTATTTGATCACCTCTACGGTTTTTATTTTTTGCGCTACAAATAAAAAAATACAAAATTTTGAAAAAAAAAATGTTTTTTTTTGTTTCAGTTTCAAAACTTTGTAAATAAGTACGTTTTCTCCTTCACTGATGGGCACTGATGGGGTTACACTGATGGGCACTGATAAGGCAGCACTGATGGGCACCAATTAAGTGGCACTGATGAGGTGGCATTGATGGACACTGATAGGCGGCACTGATAGGCGGCACGGATGGGCGACACGGATGGGCGACTCGGATGGACACTGATAGGTGGCACAAATTGGCACTGATAGCTGGCACGGATTGGCATGGATAGGCGGCACAGATGGGCATGGATAGGCGGCACAGATGGGCATGGATAGGCGGCACAGATGGGCATGGGTGGGCACTGATAGGCGGCACAGGTGGGCACTCATAGGCGGCACAGGTGGACACTCATAGGTGGCACAGGTGGGCACTCATAACAGGTGGGCACTCATAGGCGGCACGGGTGGGCACTCATAGGCGGCATTGGTTTTATACTGTACTAATGGATGCCAATCAGTGCCAAACAATAATGCATGCCAATCAGTGATGCCCATTGTGGGCACTGATTGGCATCCATTATGGGCACTGATTGGCATCCATTGTGCTGACCATGGGCATCCCTGGTGGTCTAGGGAGGATTACCTTTTCCCTGGTGGTGTCCCTGGTGGTCCAGTGTGGGCATCCTCGGGGGGGCTGTGCTGATAATCGATCAGCACAGACCCCCCCCGTCAGAGGAGCAGCCGATCGGCTCTCCTCTACTCGCGTCTGGCAGACGCGAGTGAGGAAAAGCCGTTCACCGGCTCTTCCCATTTACACTGTGATCAGCCGTGATTGGACACGGCTGATCACGTGGTAAAGAGTCTCCGTCAGAGACTCTTTACCGAGATAGTAGTTGCCGGGTGTCAGACTGACACCCCGCAACAACGATCGCCGCGATGCGCGCCCCCGGGGGCGCGCAGCGGCTCATAATCCTGAGGACGTCATATGACGTCCGGTCAGGATTATCAAACCACTTTGCCGCCGTCTATTTGTAATAGGGCGGGCGGCAAGTGGTTAAACTCTTTGGTTGCTTTCGCAGTATGCTTCGGGTCATTGTCCATCTGCACTGTGAAGTGCAGTGCAATTAGTTCTGAAGCATTTTGCTGAATATGAGCAGATAATACACTTCAGAATTCATCCTGCTGCTTTTGTCAGCAGTCACATCATCATCAATAAATACAAGAGAACCAGTTCCATTGGCAGCCATACATGCCTATGCCATGACACCACCACCACCATGCTTCACTGATGAAGTGGTATGCTTTGGATAATGAGCAGTTCCTTTCCTTCTCCATATTCTTCTCATCACTCTGGTACAATTTGATCGTGGTCTCATCTGTCCATAGGATGTTGTTCCAGAACCGTGAAGGCTTTTTTAGATGTTATTTGGCAAACTCTAATCTGGCCTTCCTGTTTTTGAGGCTCACCAATGGTTTACATCTTGTGGTGAACCCTCTATATTCACTCTGGTGAAGTCTTCTCCTGATTGTTGACTTTCACACACATACACCTACCTCCTGGAGAGTGTTATTGATCTCGCCAACTGTTGTGAAGGGTTTCTTCACCAGGGAAAGAATTCTTTGGTCATCCACCACAGTTATTTTCCATGGTCTTTCCGGGTCTTTTGGTGTTGCTGAGCTCACCGGTGTGTTTCTTTTTAAGGATGTTCCAAACTGTTGATTTGGCCACACTTAATGTTTTTGCTATCTCTCTGATGGGTTTGTTTTGTTTTTTCAGCCTAATGATGGCTTGATAGTGACAGCTCTTTGGATCTCATATTGAGAGTTGACAGCAACAGATTCCAAATGCAAATTGCACAGTTGAAATGAACTCTGGGCCTTTTATCTGCTCATTGTAAATGGGATAATGCGAGAATAACACACACCTGGTCATGGAACAGCTGAGCAGCCAATTGTCCCATTACTGTTACTTTTGGTCCTTTAAAAAGTGGGAGGCATATATACAAACTGTTGTAATTCCTACACCGTTCACCTGATTTGGATGTAACTACCCTCAAAAAGCTGAGAATCTGTAGTTAAAGCACATCTTGTTTGTTTCATTTCAAACCCATTGTGGTGGTGTATAGAGCCAAAAAGATTTGAATTGCGTTGATGTCCCAATATTTATGGACCTGACTGTACATAACTGAGCAGCACTATGTGATAAAAATATATAAATATGCTTAGTAATTACACCCAAGTCCAGGAGGGATTCAGATTTTTAATAACTCAAGATTTCCAAGTACATTTACATCTTTTAAATGTCTCACTGAAACCAATTTTAGCTTTGATTATACTAATTATTATAACGGTGTACTGTAATGAGCTATGAGAATTAGAATTGTTCAGTTTTGGAACAGAAATTTTGTATTGTGATGAATGCATGTGTAGCATCCTCCTAGATAGGTGCTAGAGTTAGTTAGATTTAGTGCTTTAGTGTTTAGTGGAGCTGGATGTTATTTTGTTTTTGTAAGTTTAGCTTGGCTCACTGTAACCAGTGTGGCTGCATCTGTTGTATTAGGGCAGTGGTTCTCAACTCTGTCCTCAGGCCAGATTTTAAGTATTACCTTGGAGAGGTACAGACTAGAATACTGCAATCACTGAGCAGCAAATTATATCACCGGTTATGTATTTCAGTTATCTTGCAAACCTGGCCTGTTAGTGAGTCCTGAGGACAGGAGTTGAGTAGGGATGAGCTTCGAGTTAGAGTAAATTTGACTCAATCGGCTGATTGAGCACCCCATAATGCACTGCAAAACCGCAGTGCATTGCTGCATGATTATTTGGCCAAAGCATACACCTGACCTGCATACTTTGGTCAATTACAGAACGCTCCTCTGCAAGAGCCATAATTGGCCAAAGGCAGGGTGCCTTAGGCCAATCATGGCTCAGGGGAACTAAGTCCACACCCCACACTATATAGGACTGCTTACCGTATAGTGTGTTATAGTGGATGGAGATGGAGAGATTGAGCTAGATTAGGCAGGCAGGTTAGTTAGTTAGTGGCAGTGTATTTGAGCTATATATATATATATATATATATACGCAATTTTTCAGCAGAATATATAGTATATATATTGCAGTTTAGAGTATATAGTGCATTCAATGTAGTATATATATTACAGTGCAGGATATATAGTGCAGTGTACAATATATAATATAGTGTATTGAAGTAGTTAAGGGGAGCCTTATGACAGAATTAAGAAAAAAATGGCATGGGTTCCCCCCTCCATGTTGGGGTGGAGTTCACCTTAATATCCATACCAGACCCAAAGGGCCTGGTGTGGACTAAGAGGGTGGGGGGGGGGGGGGGGAACCCACGCTGTTTTTTTAAATGATTTTTTTATGTATATTGCTGGGATCTGGCAATACATTACAACTGTGCGCAATTTTAACTTACATTTTTTCCTTTCTGCGGTACTTTTCTAAACATGGAGAAAATGCGCTACTTTACAGGCAGACTAAGGGGACCCCCAGGCACTATTTAAAGGAATATTTAATTTTTATCGTTTCACTTTAAGCATTCCTAAAATCACTGCTCCTGAAAAAACGGCCGTTTCAAAAACCTTTTTTCGCATTGATACATGTCCCGGGTCCCCAAACATTTTCTATGGCAATAACTTGCATATAAAATGAGACTTTAACAGTACTCGCACAAATTTTTTGTCTGTTTGCAAGTTCTGGTGTGAACCGAACTGGGGGGTGGTCGGCTCATCCCTAGAGTTGAGAACCACTGTGTTAGGCAAGTCTTGCTGTGCTCAATGTATCCAGTGCAGTTGATTAATTAGGTCAGCTCAGTGTTCTCATCTGCTGCTAGTCTGTTTACTCCATCTGCTTTCTAGAGAGTGGTAGAATTATCTGAAACACATGTGTGAAGCTATGCAAATGGCAGTATGAATATGTATGTACCCCTGGCCAATCCCAGGTAGGCCCTGAAGGCTGCTGAGAAACTCAGACCTCTCAACTTCCTGAGATGCGAATGAGGGACACCTTTTATGTAGAAATATATTGCAAACTCCCCTGCCACGCCCCATTAAAAGAGAATTATACAAAAAAATTAGTTAAACCCATAAGTGTTTTTTTGTTTTTTTTTCACCACTATTATTCCTTTATACTGTCTTTTGACATTTTACAAATGCAGCAATTTAGGAATTGGATAAAAGGTTTAGCACTGTGAAACATTTTGAAAGATAAATAGTGCATGTTATATACGACTATATAGATCAGACCAAATTGAGGGACAAATGAGGAGAAAATAGGGACAGAAGTACTTTGTTTAAAATCAGTGACAGTCCTTCAAAATCAGGAACAGTTGGGAGCTATGGAAATAGCATAAATACTATAAGAGCCTGCACTGAGGGCCTGAATGCTGAATCTACAGAGAGCTTGGAAGTTAGAAGGAGGCAACCAACTGTCCCTGGACATTTTGTGAGTCCAGACTGCTTCAGCTTTACAGAAAAATTCTGTTTTTGGAATATCCCACTCAATTCCCTCAACCCCAACCAAGTTCTCCAAAAATAAAAACAAAAACAACAACACCCCTAGACTGCTTTTTGAGGAAAAGTGTGGCTGAGATTGTGCCTGGCTGCTGGACAATCCACTGGCGAAGAACCTGGGAAAATTTCCAGCGGCTCCTACCAGGAGTAAGCACATGATTTTCAATTGATGGAATGAAAGTGGTGATGAAACCTTTGTCCATGTGCCCAGTATGTCTGATCCTTGCCTGTTTCTTGTTTAGCAGACATCTCCATAAGCATCTACCCTGGATTTAACAAAGTGGTATACATAAGATATTATATTTGATTTCAGCCTCAGTAGGGTTTCAATTTTGTGTGAACCTGGCCCTGTGCTGTGCATCACCAACAATTCAGTCCAATTTATTGGTTCACAGAAGCAGCAGAACGATCTGATCAAACTTTTGAATCAAAATTGGATTTTAATTGTATGACAATTTTTGCCAGCAGTGCACACTTTTATACACTCAAGTACATTGTCAGATATCAGAGCACTTCCCATTAAAACTACTGTAGGTATTCGTACCCTAGCACATACAGTATATGGTATATTTTGACCTTTTGAAATATTTTTTAAACTAGTGGTATTGTGCTCTACTATCTAGCACACAAAAGGTATTAAAGTGATTGTAAACCCTTACAAACCACTTTGACCTACAGGTAAGCCTAGATTAAGGCTTACCTGTAGGTCCAAGAAATATCTCCTAAACCTATACGGTTTAGGAGATATTTGCCCGAAGAAGGGCACCGCTATCTACTGCGAATGCGCCGTAGACAGCGGCGCGCAGGCGCACTGAGCGGGGCATCGTCGATGACGGCAATGCCGCGAGTCTCGGCTCCCGTGCGCGTGCGCAAGAACAATATGATGATACCTTTCACTACAAAGCTTTATATTTCTACCATCACTCTCAGATAGATGTAGTCATATTCTAAATGTTAGGGTTTTTATATTAATCTGTTTCTGTTTAATGAAGCTGGAGATATTTGTGTTATGTGCAATAAAGATGTGACAAAAACTTAGTTTTCACCCATTCAAACTCACTAAACTTCCTGAAAAATCTAAATTCAAATAATGCTTATCACCACAGATTTGCAGGCATTCATTGTTCCTCCCCTGCTGTTGCCTGAAGATATGGGTGCTGAATCAGAGTTTCTCTGCTATGGGTATGCATTGCCTGCATCACTGCCAAGCTGTCTGGATCCAGGGCCACTAATATATCCCTAATTGCATGTAATCAACAACTAAGCCTATCAAAAAAAAACATTAGAGTACCTGAATATTGGGATGGAAAAGGGAAGGGAAACAGTAGTAAAACTTTCACATTGCAGCAAATACAGAATTATCTTACACCAACGTTACCACCCAAGCCTATCTATCTAACCCACCCAGTCTCCGGCAGTTTGACAGATGCTCTCCGGTGAATCCTGAAAAAGAAAAAGAACATATATACAATATTTTACACCTAACTATTAGAAGGCAGGATTCCACCAATCTCCGTGAATTCCTCTCCTCTAAACTCTAAAATTCTTTAAATTTCTAAAACCATTTTTTTTTCTGTACAGTACTAATTGCGCCGACTCATGCCACCTAGTAGTATGCATCACTGAAGTGCAGTCTTTAACCTAAAACAGCTTAATTATTCTTGACACAGTGGATGTTTCATTCTCTGTGTGACTTACTCTGACTAACTGCCCCAAAGTTCAGTAGTTTCAAAGAAAAATGTAAAAGAGATGAAGACCCGAAGAAGCTCTCCTTGCAAATCTAAAGTCTTGACTCAGGAACAGTTCACCAGTAAAAACGGGGATCAGGCAAAGTTAAATCTTTCCCCTGTGCATCTACGGTAGTGATAAAGTACACAGCATTGTCTTTATCTGGTCTGCAGATCACGACTTTGTCCTCATAGATGTGCCGACCATAACTCCAATGCTGTAGACATCCGACAAACCGTTCATAAAGCTCAGATGAAAAAGCCTTTTTCTGGAGCGGCTTTGGTACTTTCAAATAGCTCCAAACATCATCCTCGTACCAGGCCTCATGGTTATTTTCAATGACAGTCATAATGTCTCTTGGAACATAGGGAAATCCCGACCCCATATTCTTTTGCCACCCACCCATTCTAACAGTCTCAGAGACCCGATTGGCCTCGTCATGATCGGGCAGTTTTATTTTTCAGCATGGCTTAGTAACTACCAGCCTTCAACAAAAAGTTTAAAAGAGGATTTACGGCAACTTAGGTTCAAAGTGCCAGTCGTCTCCCTCATCAGTACCAGAGCTGTTTCCCGAGCTCTGCGATGACTCCCCTGCGGGCCGACAGTTTCTGGTAGCAACACCCGGAGCTTTCCTGTGTCTATCCGCGGGTATCCTCTTCCAGATGTTTGGCCCGGGATGGCTTACGGACGATCTGACTTTACGGCCACAAGGAGCGCTGGGCTGCTTCCCTTCCTTGCTATTGAGTTTCTCTGCAGCAATACTCACAGAAAGGGTCGTGTCTGCGACCTCCGGGCAGTTTACCGAACTTTTGAGGGTGCAGCATCCTCTTGCGCAATGCAAGCTCCAACCGATGATACTGGGGCGTAGACAAACGCCTCCTCAGTTGGCACACCCGTGACCCAATTCATGAGGTAGGTCTGAGGTAACTCAGTGGGCTGCTCAACCTTGAAAGTGTATTCCCCACACTTTTTGCACCTGGAGAATGGCCGAGGGTTAGCGACTAGGCCGTCGCACTTTCCACACAGCATACCCAGGCCCTCAATGTCTCCAGTGGTATACAGAGTAAACCTTCCCTGCGGCAGCAGGCGGATGCCCGTGTCTAAGTACAGTACCAGGTAGCTGTATTCCTGCGGGACCCCTTCTGAGAGGCATCCTGGGTCCTTGCGCAGGCTGCACACCCGGAGCAGGGTACATCTTCACACAAACTTTTTCTCCAAACTCAGAGAAAAAAATGTCAATCGCTCTTTCCTCCTTCCACAGCACACTCTCACGCGGTGCCTCGTGCAGGAAAGAACAACTCAGACTCCTCCCACTGGGGTGCTCAGGTTGCACAACTCTGTGGGCTTTTCGGCAAGGGCTCCTCCCACGCTTATGCACCTCACTGAAAGTCCAAGTAGAGATGGCACTGATGGCGCAGTTACAAAACACAACCCTCTGTCCTTGCTTTACCACGTGTACAGTTCCTTTGCGAGGTAACGGTAAAATCCCGGACTACGAGCCCCCACACGTAGCACTAACCCCCGAAGGAGCCGCTAATTATTTTTTGACTTACTGTTACCTTCCGTTCTCCTTGTGACACGTCTAGAGGATGTCCCGTGGTAGATGACCCAGTAACTTGAGACTGACAATAGATCCACTTGAATGGATTTTATTTGCAAAAACTCAAACCATTGAATAGTCTTTCAACTTGGGATCAGAGGGTTGGAAAAGGTAGTTCAGGTACTCTCAATGTCAAAGTCCAAAAAACGTTAAAGAACTTGCTTACTTTGACTGCATCCAGAGAATAGCCATTCGCAGCTGGATGAACACTCAGGTTGGACAGTCCCTCTCTCACAAAGTCTTGCAGCCAACAAGGTCCTTACTCAGGAACAAAGTCTTTGTCACAGACGTTGTTGCAGAACACGCAGGGAAACTAAGCTGTAGAACACTTTATTTTTTGCGCTATAAATAAAAAAAGAGTGAATATTGTGAAAAAAAACACACATTACTTTTAACTTTTTGCTATAATAAATAGCCCCACAAAATATATAAAAAAAAACATTTTTTTTCCTCAGTTTAGGCCAATACGTATTTTTCTACATATTTTTGGTAAAAAAAAAATCTCAATAAGCGTATATTGATTAGTTTGCGCAAAAGTTACAACGCCTACAAAATAGGGGATAGTTTTATGGCATTTTTATTAATATATATTTTTTTCTTACTAGTAATGGCGGCGATCAGCGATTTTTATCATGACTGCGGCATTATGTCGGACACGTTGGACAATTTTGACACATTTTTGGGACCACTGGCATTAATACAGCGTTCGGTGCAATTTAAAATTGCATTGATTACTGTAAAAATGGCACTGGCAGTGAAGGGGTTAACACTAGGGGGCAGGGGTGGAGTTAATATGTATCCTGTTTTGTGTTCTAACTGAAGGGGGATGGGACTGTGCAGAGAAACTAACAGATCGCTGTCCATACTCTGTATGGACAGACGATCTGTCTGTTTCCTGCTCAGAAAGCCAGAAACTGTGTGTTTACACACACAGCTGCCAGTTCTCCGTGTGCCCCGAGCGATCACGGGAGCCTGTCGGCGATCGAGACTGCTGGGCACTCGCATTGGCTCGGGGAGCGAGCGATCCTCTAGTGGCTGTTTATGCTACCGATGTAGCATAATGGCGATTTGCGCAGCCGAACCATTACAACTGCGGCGGCTGGTCAGTATGCGGTTAAATACTGCACCTCTTCTAGAGGCCACACTTTGTTTACACTTTTCCAAGCGGGAGAGTTGTTGGGGATGGCGAGGGATAAATCTTACTGAAGGCTTAAACCATTATGTTTTTCTGTCACTGCAGCTGTTGCCAGTTGAATACTGGCTAAAGAAAAGCTTCTTGATGTACATTGGTAGGCCTAGTATGAAAACAAACTTACCCAGCATTTAGCCCATCTAGGTCTCAGGCAGGCAGCGTTGTGATGTCGGTGGGCGGTCGTCTCCTCCTCCTCTGTATCACGGCGGCTTCCACCATGCGTCTCATCCCTCCTCCTCCTAGGCATCCAATAGGATCACCTGTTCTTTTAACCAATTGGGTGACGGGTCCCACGACCTGTTTCCTGATTGATTGGGAGGAGAATCAGTGTGAGAATAGCCCAACCTATTTTGAAGCCTATTAGAGAGCCTCTGGCTTTAATCATGTGTTTCAAAAAAATCCATGCATCTGGTTCCCTTGAATGTAGATTAGTGGGCTGTCACTGTATGCAGGCACTTTAACTGTTCCTAAATGAGTTAGGAAACAGCACAGTAGACTCAGAAACAATGTTGTTGAAATAATAGCATATACTTAGGTTTCATGCACACTAGGCTTAAAAAAAACACTCATATAGAGCGTTTTTGTACAGGAGTTTAGGAGAGCTTAGGAGTGCTTAGCGTTTTTTCTGCCAGAAAGCACCAATCAAAAATACGAACCAGTAGGGCTTTTTTTTGTCTAACTCTAATCATTGAGCTTAAAATATGTCTCTTAATCACTTCCCGACAGGCGCATGACGATGTATATAGGCAGAATGGCACGGACAGACAAATTGGCATACAGGTACATCCATTTAAAATTGTCACCGTGCCATCGCGTGCACGCTGGTGCGCGCGCGTGCCAGTCGGGACCCTCGTGAGTCTGGTCGCGGGTCCCGTGGACTCGATTGCTGTGGGGTTAACCATGATCATCTCACGGGGAGGCTGCACGGGGAGATGCGGAAGTAAACGGCATCTCCCCATTCTGCCTAGCAACAAGTGACACTGATCTCTGCTCCCTGTGATTGGAGCAGAGATCAGTGTTCACTAACACACAGCCACGCCCTCCACAGTTAGTAACACGCCCCTACACTGCCACCCCCTGGTTAACCCCTTTACTGCCAGTGTCATTTACACAGGAATCAGTGCATTTGTATAGCACTGATTGCTGTATAAAAATCGCTGATCGCTGCCATTACTAGTAAAAAAAATTATTAATAAAAATGCCATAAAACTACCCCCTATTTTGTAAACGCTATAAATTTTGCGCAAACCAATCAATAATCACTTATTGCGATTTTTTTTTTTTTTTTGTTTACCAAAAATATATTCAAGAATACATATCGGCCTAAACTGAGGAAAAAACATTGTTTTATATATTTTTGGGGGGTTTTTATTACAGCAAAAAGTAAAAAATAATGTGTTTTTTTTCAAAATTGTCACCAAAAGAAAGCTCTATTTGTGGGGAAAAAAAATACGTCAATTTTGTTTGGGAGCCACGTCACACAACCGTGCAATTGTCAGTTAAAACTAAAACTAAATTTTTATCATTTTGTTCCCACAAATAGAGCTTTCTTTTGGTAGTATTTGATCGCCTCTGGGATTTTTATTTTCTGCTAAACAAATAAAAAAAGACCGAAAATGTTTGTTTTTGTTTCAGTTACAAAACTTTGTAAATAAGTACGTTTTCTCCTTCACTGATGGGCACTGACTGGGCTGCAGTGATGGGCACTGATAAGGCGGCACTGATGGGCACCGATGAGGTGGCACCAATGAAGTGGCACTGATAGGTGGCACTGATAGGTGACACAGACACTGATAGGTGGCACAAATAGGCACTGATAGGTGGCACGGATTGTCATGGATAGGTGGCATGGATTGGCATGGATGGGCGGCATGGATAGGTGGCACAAATGGGCATGGATAGGCGGCATGGATGGGCATGGATAGGTGACAGGAATGGGCATAGATAGGCAGCACAGATGGGCAGCATGGATGGGCATGGATGGACACTGATAGGTGGCTAGGATGGGCACTGATAGGCGGCATGGATGGGCACTGATAGGCGGCATTGTAATTTAAAGTTTTGTAGGGATGGATGCCAATCAGTGCCAAACAATAATGCATGCCAATCAGTGATGCCCATTGTGGGCACTGATTGGCATCCATTATGGCCACTGATTGGCATTCATTATGGGCAGTGGCTGGCATCCCTGGTGGTCTAGGGGGCATACCTGGTGCTGGGCATCTCCTGGTGGTCTGGTGGCATCCCTTGTGGTCCAGTGTGGGCATCCTCGGGGGGGGCTGTGCTGATAATCGATCAGCACAGACCCCCCCTGTCAGAGGAGCAGCCGATCGGCTCTCCTCTACTCACGTCTGACAGGCACGAGTGAGGAAAAGCCGATCACGGGCTCTTCCTATTTACACTGTGATCAGCCGTGATTGGACACGGCTGATCACGTGGTAAAGAGTCTCCTTCGGAGACTCTTTACCGAGATCGTAGTTGCGGGGTGTCAGAATGACAGTATATATATATATATATATATATATATATATATATATATACACACATACAGTGAATTGCTTCAGTTTAATAAAAATGCTTCCTTGTCTTTAGGCTATGCCTGTGTTTGCTTGTGATACAGGTTATCAGACCACTGTATGTAGTATAACCCACATATAAAGCTTTCTTTTTACCAGTGTTTCTTCTCTGGTCAAGTTTTTAGTTTAATTCCTCTCCTGATAAACAAGCAGAGTAACCCCTATTTACTCTACTAACCATTTCTGTGGAATTTTCCCACTTTGTCAGTCACCATGAGATGACTATAGGTGTACGTTGAGTAATGACTTTTTCACTGATGCTGGATGGCTGTTTCTTTGGAAGATGATTGCTTTTTAGATTTTTAATTAATATCAGTAAAACAGTCACTGCTCATTTAAATCTGGGTGGGAATGAAGGATACGTTAGTTTGGCTCACTGTTGATATAAAATTTACTGGAAAATTTAGTTTTCTTAAAAAAAAATTGGGGTTTTTAACTTTTTTTCTATTAATTCAAAATGGATTAAATGTAGAATTTGATTTGAATTGTTTTATTGATCATTTTTAATTAGGATTAGTAGTCATTATCTAGGTATTAACCAGGGTCTGAGTTATTATAATAAATATTAATAAATACAGTATATATATGTTTTAATATTTTTAATGATTATCTTTATATTCACCCCTACTTCCTATCATATAGATTTCTCCACATTTTATATATTTATTGTTTTTATGGTTGTTTAGAATAATATATATATATATATATATATATATATATATATATATATATATATATATATATATATATATATATATATATATATATATATATATATATATATATATATATACATACATACATGTGCTGAGGGTGGAGTGCACACAATCCAACATAGCAGTGTAGAGCAATAAGACCCTTCCACAGGCCATATAAAGAAAAATGTACAAATGGGATTGCTGCACTTAAAATGTAATTAAAGAAGACATCAATTCAGGTTCCATTCAGTGACAAATGCATGAGTTTTATGCTGTACAGACAGCACCCTTCTTTAGAACAAGACACATACAATAATGGTGATCTTTACAAGATATATATATATATATATATATATATATATATATATATATATGTATGTGTGTGTATATACACACACTTTTCTCTCATATGGGATCAATCATTCAATGGCAGTAAAGCTAATTATCAAAATAGAAAAATCCATGTAGACATGTGTCAAATCGCTATCGCTTTTCTCATTACATTCGATATGCATTAAAGAACAACAAACACACATCATGAATTTGTATATATGACCAGCTATATTCAAAAAATTATAAGTGTTATCATTATTTCACAACCCTAAAAGGAAAAAAAAAGAAGAAAAGGAAAAAATAAAGAATCAAAGAAATAAATATTAATAATGTATTCAAAGAATGTATCCATTGAACCTCCCGTTTCCTAAGGGTTAATTCTCTATTCCATCCATGTCTATTCTTAGATATGCCATCTATAACCATAAACTTTAAGTGAGAAACAGTATGTCCGTTCTCCAGAAAATGCCTGGCTAAGGGTAGTTTAGCTAATTTGTCTCTAATGGAATACTTGTGTCTAGCAATCCTGTCTTTGACTTTCTGAGTAGTTTATCCCACATATAATAACCCACAAGGGCATTTTATTATGTATATAACGTAAGAGGATTGACAAGTATAATGATTTTTGATATCAATGTTCTTTATGTGGATGGGAAAAATTTCTCTTTTATCATACAGTTGCACTGATTGCAACAGAGACAGGGGAAAGAGTCAAAATTACGTGGTCCCAGAAAGGTGGTAAGAGGGGATGGAGGATGAATATTGATCAGATTTGACTAATCTGTTATTTATCGTCTGACATCAGCGATAAGATGGTAGAGGAGGAAACTGCAATTCCTGCACTGACAGATAACTATCATACAGGATAGACCAGTATCTTTTTATTTTGTTATAAACCTTGGTGGAATAAGGATGGAATTGTGAGATGAAAGGGAGATGTTGAGTATTGATATGTGGTATGTTTTAGGTCTTTGACAGAAACAAATCGTCTCATATATCGTCTTATATATCAAAGTACAATAACCAAGTACCTAAAACTAGTACTACTATATCAACCAGTACTTACTCATGGGCAGAATATATAATCTAGAAGAGAGAAATCCATGGTGCGTTATCTAAAGCACTGGAGAAGGGGTAGGCAACCTCGGCCCTCCAGTAGTGGTGAAACTACAAATACCATTGTCATGGTTATACAATAGAGTTTGTCTGCTTACATGTTTCCATGTGTTCATCTCTAGAGACCAGCTGACCCTCACCTGACTGCTTTTGTAATCCATCCTCTGGCATGACTCCACCCTAGCTCCTATCAGAGAACTCTATATTAACCTGTGCACTGCAGGCCAACCCTGCTGATCAACCATTGTGTATTCCTATGTGTGTTTAGCGTCCTGTTACCTGCCGTGTGCTCTTCTGTTGTTCCGTTACCGACTTTGGCGTGTCCTTGACTATCCCTGTTTGCCTGTGATCCTGACCTATTGGCATGTCCCTGACTATTCCTGTCTGCTTGTGGCCCCGACCTTGGCTTCATCCCTCACTATCCCTATCCTCCTGTTGCCTACTGTGGGTGCGAGCTGGGGGACCCTGGGGATCGTGACCTGGAGCCAGTTGCAGCCAAGTCCATCCTCACCACTAGAGGCTCTGGTGAACACCTGCTGGCTCTTAGACTCCGTGCCCCAGAGAATCTTAGGCTCTAACCTCGGTGGGATCTGTCTCCCTTCCGCAGCAGTCAGCCTTAGGGTCCACAACCTTGCGGTGCACTCCTGATCCCTATGGTGTGCATCTGTCACCTCGCCTCAAGGTGACCTGACACCCATCATGCCTCTGCCTCTTGGAGTCATGCCTGTGATTGTTAGGGTCCTACAATGTCTCATGGGACTTGTAGTTTCAGAACAGCTGGAGGGTCGAGGTTGACAACCCCTGCCCTAGAGAACCCTGCAGGTAGAGCCAGGTAGGGCGTTGTTACTGGATAAGTGGCAAAAAATAGGTCTGCCAAGTATATAGTGCAGGAGCTAGTTAACCAAATAATGAATTAGGACCCATCATAGAAATTAGGTATGAGCTCGATGTTCAGGTCAAACATAAGTTCGACTCGAACATTGGGTATTCGCCTGTTCGCCAAACAGTGAACATTATGGGGCATTAGCGGCGAATTCAAGCGCTGCGGAATGCCCCATAATGCACTGCGAGATCGCTGTTCATTGCTGTATGATGATTGGCCAAAGCATGCACCTGACCTGCATGCTTAGGCCAATCACAGCTCACTCTGCTGAGAGAGCCATAATTGGCCACAGGCACCGTGACTTTGGCCAATCATGGCTCAGGGGGACTAGGTCCACGCCCCACACTATATAAGACTGTTTACAAAGCGGCCCTGTGTAGTTTTGTTGGCGTGGACAGAGAGATAGCTTGAGTTAGATTAAGCAGGCAGGTTATTCAGTTAGTGGCAGTGTATTTGATATATACAGTATCTCATAAAAGTGAGTACACCCTTCACATTTGTGTAAACATTTTATTCTATCTTTTCACGTGACAACACTGAAGAAATTACACTTTGCTACAATGTGAAGTAGTGAGTGTACAGCTTGTATAACAGTGTCAATTTGCTGTCCCCTCAAAATAACTCAACACACAGCCATGGTTGACCAAAGAAGTTGAGTGCACAGCATCATATCCAGAGGTTGTTCTTGGGAAATAGATGTATGAGTGCTGCCAGCATTGCTGCAGAGGTTGAAGGGGTGGGGGGTCAGCCTGCCAATGCTCCATACACCGCACACTGCATCAAATTGGTCTGTATGGCTGTCGTCCCAGAGGGAAGCCTCTTCTAAAGATGACGCACAAGAAACCCGCAAACAATTTGCTGAAGACAAGCAGACTAAGGACATGGATTATTGGAACCATGTCCTGTGGTCTTATGTGACCAAAATAAACATATTTGGTTCAAATGGTGTCAAGAGTGTGTGGTGGCAACCAGATGAGGAGTACAAAGACAAGTGTGTCTTGCCTACAGTCAAATATGGTGGTGGGAGTGTCATGGTCTGGGGCTGCATTAGTGCTGCTGGCAGTGGGGAGCACTGGGGAACTACAGTTCATTGGAAGAACCATGAATGACAACATGTACTGTGACATACTGAAGCAGAGCATGATCCCCTCTCTTCGGAGACTGGACCGCAGGGCAGTATTCCAACATAACGATCCCAAACACAAGACAACCACTGCCTTGCTAAAGAAGCTGAGGGTAAAGATGATGAACTGGCCATGCAAGTCTCCAGACCTAAACCCTATTGAGCATCTGTGGGGCATCCTCAAACGGAAAGTGGAGGAGTGCAAGTTCTCTAACATCCACCAACTCATTGATGTCATCATGGAGGAATGGAAGAGGACTCCAGTGGCAACCTGTGAAGCACTGGTAAAATTCATGCCCAGGAGGGTTATGGTGGTGGCCACATAAAATATTGACACTTTGGGCGCAATTTGGACATTTTCACTTAGGGGTGTACTCACTTTTCTTGCCAGTGGTTTAGACATAAATGGCTGTGTGTTGAGTTATTTTGAGGGGACAGCAAATTTACACTGTTATACAAGCTGTACACTCACTACTTTACATTGTAGCAAAGTGTAATTTCCTCAGTGTTGTCACATCAAAAAATAGAATATTACTGCATATATAATATATTATATATATATATATATATATATATATATATATATATATATATATATATATATATATATATATATATATAATTGTAGAGGGTCAGCCTGGGGCAGGGTTAAGAGGGGGTTAATTGAAGAAGGCAGGTACTTCCCCTTCAGGCTTATTATCAGGTGTGCTAAAAGTGTCAGTGTGGAGTTGTTGAGTAGGAGAGAGAGACACAGCAGCATGCTGTGTGGAAACGTCCATTGCTGGAAGGTGTACCTGCTGGGTGAGCTTAAACCACAAAAAGACTTTAGCTGTGTTTGGAGCTATGAATTGTTACCTCTAAGCCTGTGGACTGATGAACTGTGAGCTGTACCTGTGTGATAAGACAAGCCTGTCTGATCTTATGTTTTGTTTTGCTGAATAAAAGCCAATTTTATTTTACTGGATTGCCTCTGAGCCAGCTCTTCACCCCTCTGATCCCCTAATATATATATATATATATATATATATATATATATATATATATATATGACTATATCATGTTTTTATTCGATATTCAGTCAGTACAGGCAGTGTATTAATATGTATATACAGCCTTGTGCAATATATATACTCTGCATCCAGTGTAGCCTATATCTACAGTGCATTCTGTGGTGTACTGTGTCTAATACACTTCAGGTGGTGTACACAGTATCTAATACAGTGTGTACAGTTTCTACTACACTTCTGGTGGTGTACATAGTACACAATACAGTGCAGCTATAGTACAGTTTCTAATACAGTGAAGGCAGTGTACATAGTATCTAATACAGTGTGTACAGTTTCTACTACACTTCTGGTGGTGTACACAATACAGTGCAGCCATAGCACAGTTTCTACTACTACTTTTCTGGTGGTATATAACGTGTGTAAAGTATCTAATATACTTCTGGTGGTGTACACAGTACTCAATATAGTGCAGCTGTAGTACAGTTTCTAATACAGTGCAGGTGGTGTACACAGTATCTAATACAGTGTGTACAGTTTTTACTACACTTCTGGTGGTGTGTACAGTGCAATTGAGCTACTAGCCTGTCCTGCATCCAGCATGCTTTCCGAATGCACATTCGGTGCTGCTGGAGGGTTTGTAACAGATCAAAGAATGCGCCTGTCCACAGACTCCATTGATAGGCTCACATTCATAAAAATGAATCAGTCTTGGATCAGCAGCTATCAAGCCCCTGATGCTGATGTAACTGATTGAATTTGCTATGGATGTGAGATCCCTTGAAGACTGCCTATGCTGACTATCCTATTCCTCCTTAATCTTGATGATGCTAACTTACCACAATATTTTTGGTTTATTGCACCACCACCCAAGGCCCAATTCTTCTGCCCGTTTAACAGGGTCCTGTAATTACAATGGTTTATATAATATTTCAATGCAGGGCCCGTTCCTACACCCAACAAGAGTAACTATGGGGGCTTACAGTGTTGTGGCACCACCACCACCCAAGGGCCAATTGTAATTACAATTTTTGATATATTTCACAACAGGGCCTGTTCCTGTGTCCAACAAGAGTATCTTTGAGGTGTTACAGTATTGTCACACCACCACCACCACCCAAAGCCCAATTTTTCTGCCCCTTGATATAATATTTCAACGCAGGGCCCGTTCCTGCGACCAACAAAAGTAACTGTGAGACCTTAAAGTGTTGTGGCACCACCACCCAAGGCCCAATTTTTCTGCCCCTGTTTAACAGGGGCATGTAATTAAAATTTTTGATATAGTATTTCAACACAGGGCCCATTCCTGTGCCCAACCAGTCTAACTGTGAGGGCTTACAGTGTTGTGGCACCACCACCGCCACCCAAAGCCCACTTTTTCTGCCCCTGTTTAACAGGGGCATGTAATTACTGCTTTTGATATAATATTTCAATGCAGGGCCCATTCTTGCACCCATCAAGAGTAACTGTGAGACCTTAAAGTGTTGTGGCACCACCACCCAAGGCCCAATTTTTCTGCCCCTGTTTAACAGGGGCATGTAATTACAATTTTTGATATAATATTTCAACACAGGGACAATTCCGGTGCCCAACCAGTGTAACTGTGAGGGCTTACAGTGTTGTGGCACCGCAACCCAAGGCCAAACTTTTCTGCCCCTGTTTAACAGGGGCATGTAATTACTGGTTTTGATATAATATTTCAATGCAGGGCCCATTCCTGCGCCTAACAAGTGTAACTGTGAGTTACAGTGCCTGGGGGACCCCCACGCTATTTTTTTGGGGGGTATTTTTGGTATTTTTATCTATATATCTGACAATAAATTACAGCTGTGAGCAGTATTAAATGACATTTTTTCCTTTAGAATTGTCATTTTGCTCTGGTACTGTTATAAACAAGGGAAAGATGTGCTACTTTACAGGCATACTAAGGACAACCCCCAGGCATGATATTTAAAGGAATATTCAATTTTTATTGTTTCACTTTAAGCATTATTAAAATCACTGCTTCCGAAACAAACGGACGTTTTTAAAACTTTTTTTGCATTGATACATGTCCGCTGGGGCAGGACCCGGATCCCCAAACACTTTTTATGGCAATAACTTGCATATAAGCCTTTAAAATTAGCAATTTTGCTTTTAACATTCATGTCCCATAGACTTTACCAGTGTTCGTATGAATGTTTTGCCTTTTTCGCGTGTTCTGCTGTGAACCAAAGAGGCTCATCCCTAATACAATCCAATAGTGCCAACTGCATTGATTTAGAGGAGCTTTATACAGTATCACCGAATTCATCAGAGATTGCCATCAGTCTAAAGATGGTGCTGTCGGTTATTTCAATTTCAGTATAATGGTTGTTCTTGCGTACAACAGAAATAGACCCAGTAAAGTCTTGGCAGCCCTCACATAGGCCAGCGGGTCCACAAGGGCCACTAGGTACACTTTAATTTGTAAAAGTACAGGAATAGAAGTAATTCAAGCTATAAATTGAGCTGTGGAGCTTTAATATTGTTGCAACTGTGGGAAATCCAATAACATATGGATATAGTCAGCTGACTTACTCCCACATCTCCAACAGACAAGGGGAACACTCGGATAGATCTTGCGCAACTTCTGAGGGGTGAGATAGATCTGGTGGAGAATATTAAACTGAATTAATTTATCTCTCACTGCAGGAAGGGGTACTCCAAGGCTTCCTACCAGTCCTCAGTATAAAGGTCCTGCACCTCCATGCAGACTGTATATGTTTTTAGCCATCAGGCATTGATCGTCTGTTAATATTTTAAGAGTGGTTTGATAAGGTCAGGATCTCCATTGTGGAGGAGGTAAGGATCAGTTGCGAGGTCCCAAACTGAGCAAAATATGTGTGACAGAGCTAAAAGTACCTGAAAAAATATGAATTTTCACTTAGGGGTGTACTCACTTTTGTTGCCAGTGGTTTAGACATTAATGGCTATGTGTTGTGTTATTTTGAGGGGATAGCAAATTGACACTGTTATACAAGCTGTACACTCACTACTTTACATTGTAGCAAAGTGTAATTTCCTCAGTGTTGTCACATAAAAAAATAGAATAAAATATTTACAAAAATGTGAGGGGTGTACTCACTTTTGTGAGATACTGTATACATCAAATACACTGCCACTAACTGAATAACCTGCCTGCTTAATCTAACTCAAGCTATCTCTCTGTCCACGGCAACAACACTACACAGGGTCACCATGTAAACAGCCTTATATAGTGTGGGGCATGTGCCAATTATGGCTCTCTCAGCAGAGCAAGCTGTAATTGGCCAAAGCATGCAGGTCAGGTGCATGCTTTGGCCAATCATCATACAGCAATGCACTGCGATTTCGGATGCTCTCGAGTGCGCGCCCCAGGGGGCGGGCGAGAGCGGAATTCTGGGAGAACTTCCTGTACTGTTATCCAAGCCTCCTTCTCAATCCAACGTTTCTATGGCAACCATGCTTCCCTGTTCATAGCTTATTTGTTTATTGCATAGTATTTACTTGTGCCGATGTCTGTTTCCCTTTGTCAGACTTATCAGCCTCAGCTGATAAGACTGCAGTAATGGTCAAGTATGGACTGTATGGACTGTATGTGAGGTCACATGGTGTGTAGGAGGAAGCTCTGAGTAATTAGCAGAGTTCAGTGTTGTGCCGTAGGAAGTCCTGATAACAGATAGATAAGACATAGAGAGTGTGCCTTAAATCAGGGGAGATCTGGGCATGCTCAGTGACTTCATTCTACAGAACAACAAGGATTACAACAATACTAAGCAAGTAAGGATATATCTACAAGCAGTGTTCATTAGTGTGGTGGAGGGTTTACAACCACTTTTTTTTTTTTTTTTTTATATTAATCTTTATTAAATTTTCACAATATACAGACCACATTTTACAATAACGTAGCCAAAATTCCAATACATCTTCCTTCCATTCAGGAGTCTGAGTTTTAAAATTCTAGGAAGGGACGGGGGACATGAAAATACAACCATACATCACATATAATTAACAGAAAAAAAAACAATATCTGAACAATACCATAACCCCCATTATCCTTCCTCAACTTTTTTTGCAGTTCCTACATTTTTCCTATTGATATAACCCCTCCCCTCCCTCCCTCCCTTTCTATCGACACTGCCCCCCCCTCCCCTCCCCGCCTATATATATCTTTGTGCTTTTATCCTACAATGTGTCATAAGTGTGTTATAATGCTTCCCATACCTTTAATGTACTCTACCCTGCTCCTTCCCAATACCCGTCCCCCCTCCCCCTCTCCTCTTCCTTTTCCTATCATGGTTTAAACTGGGGTATGCATCTCTTCTATCCACTCTCGCCAGTTTCTATTAAACTCTTTTAAGTTATTTCGTTTTGCATATACTGCTCTCTCCTTACATAGGTATTCATTTACAGCACTTATCCAATCCTCTACTGTGGGGGCTAGATTTGATTGCCATCTCCTAGCTATCATCCTTCTGGCTTGGAATAAGCATCTTAGAATTACCGTTGTTACTCCCTTTCTCTCTGCTTCCTCATTTCTATATCCTAAGATACACACTATGGGATTTAATTCTATCACCGTCCCAAAGGCCCTACTTATTGTCTTTACCACTCCTTCCCAGTATCTAAATAATTTGGGACATTTCCAGAGCATATGCATTAAATTCCCTGACCCCCCACACCTGGGGCAACAGTCATCTGTTCTCTTTCCAAATCTAAATAATTTCTGGGGAGTATAGTATGCTCTAGTAATTACCATCAAGTGGGAAATCCTATGGGGAGGAGAGACCGAGACCTTTGGGCATGCCGCTAGGATATTTTTCCACTGTGCTCGTGTTATATTACCTAAGTCTTGCTCCCATTTCTCCTTCTCGACCCTCCCTTTCCTCTCACAATTAATCTGTTCACCCAACTGGGCATAGAATTTAGATATTAATCCTTTAGTGGGTCCTACTTGTGCTACTGGGTATAGCAAGGGCAGTTCTTCCCATGTTAGTAACAAGTTTCCAAACTGGGTCTTTAAAGCGTGCCTCACTTGTATATAGGCATAGAATGAGTTTTGTGATATCTTAAATTCTTTTTGCAGTTGATCGAAAGATTTAATACCCCTGCCGCCATATAAATGGCTAAGCCTTACAATACCACATTTTTCCCATTCTACAATTTTTCCAACCCGCCATATTTCCTGTAGCTTCCTATTGTTCCAGAGAGGTGTATACTTTGTTATTTCACTATATCCCATTTTTTTTTAACTATATCCCATAGCTTTAACATCATTTTTACTGTAGGGCATCTACACTGGAATGAGTCCGCTTCCAAGGTCTCAATCAGCGTGCTATGTGGGGAGCCTGTTAATACTAATCTCCCATTTGGGGTTCCTCCATTCATCTCATCAATCCCCCCTAGCTGTTGTAATTGGGACACCCAGAAATAGCACTCCGGTTAAGGGACCGCGAACCCTCCTTCCTCTCCCGGTAGCTGAAGCATCCGCAATCTCAATCTGGCCTGTCCTCCCTTCCATATTAACTCCCTGAACAACATCTCGATTTTATTAAACCAACTTCTATTAATCCATATTGGAGCATTATGCAATATGTATAAAAGTTGGGGCATCCATATCATTTTTATCAAATTACATCTGCCAGCCACCGAGAGAGGCATTCGCTTCCATATAGCAATTTTTTGTTTAAACTTAACCAATAATGGGACTAAGTTATAACTTATATATTGCTTAGGATCCCTTGACAAGGTTACTCCCAGATATTTCAACTTATCCACTGTTGGCATTTGGGGGGTTCCCAGGGCCGTTTGCTGACCAATTGGGTCCAAAGGAAGACATTCCGATTTTTCCCAATTTATCTCCAGTCCTGTGAAGCCTCCAAACCCTTGCACCAATCCCATTGCCCTTGGTAGTGAGTACCTCATATCCCCTAAAAACAATAGGATATCGTCTGCATAGAGTGAGATTTTTTCCTCTCCAGTTTTTCTTACAAAACCGACTATCTCCCGGTTTGCTCTAATTGCACATGCCAAGGGCTCTATAGCCAATGCAAAGAGCAGGGGTGATAGTGGGCACCCCTGCCTCGTCCCTCTCCCCAGCTCTATTTTCCCGGATAACTCGTTATTAATTTTTAGTCTCGCACTAGGTTTGTCGTATAACATCCTAATCCACTTTAAAGGTCTCCTTGACCAGCCTGTCAGTTTAGGTGGACGACCATGTCTTGGTAGGTTTGCAGTGCCATACTCTTTCCATTGTCGGATGATGGATTGAACAGTGCTCCATGAGATGTTCAAAGCTTGCGATCTTTTTTCATAACCTAACCTCGCTTTTAACTTCTCCACGACTTTATTCCTGACCTGTCTGGTGTGTTCCTTGGCCTTTATGATGCTATTTGTTCACTAAGGTTCTCTAACAAACCTCTAAAGTCTTTACAGAAAAGCTGAATTTATACTGAGATAACACACTGGTGGACTCTGTTTACTAATTAGGTAGCCTGATGGCAATTGATTCCATTAGATTATAGTTAAGGGTATCAGAGTAAACGGGGCTGAATACAAATACACGTCACACTTTTCAGATATTTATGTATAAAAAATTTGGAAAACCATTTTGCAATTTCCTTCCACTTCACAATTACGTGCCACTTGTGTTGGTCTATCACATAAAATTCCAAAATCCATTTACGTTTTTGATTGTAACATGACAAAATGGGTAAAATTTCAAGGGGTGTGAATACTTTTTCAATGGCACTGTATTAAGGATGAGCCGAACACCGCCTGGTTCAGTTCGCACCAGAACCTGCGAACAGACCTAAACTTTGTGTGAACTTTAGAACCCTATTAAAGTCTATGGGACTCGAACGTTCAAAATCAAAAGTGCTAATTTTAAAGGCTAATATGCAAGTTATTGTCCTAAAAAGCATTTGGGGACCTGGGTCCTGCCCCAGGGGACATGTATCAATGCAAAAAAAAGTTTTAAAAACCTGAAGTTTTTTTGGGAGCAGTGATGTTAATAATGCTTAAAGTGAAACAATAAAAGTGTAATATTCCTTTAAATTTCGTACCTGGGGGGGTATCTATAGTATGCCTGTAAAGGGGTGAATGTTTCTCGTGCTTAGAACTGTCCCTGCACAAAGTGTCATTTCTGCAGGAAAAAAAGTCATTTAAAAGCACTCGTGGCTATAATGAATTGTTGGCTTCCCGTAATACAGAGAACAGTCATTGAAAGTCATTGATAAAAAAAAAGCGTAGAGTTCTGGTATGGATATTAAAGGGAACCCCATGTCAAATTTTTAAAAAACCTCTTCAGGTCTGGTATGGATTTTAAGAGGAACTCCACGCCAAATAAAAAAAAAAATGGAGTGGAGTTCCCCCCAAAAATCCATACCAGACCCTTTATCTGAGAACGCAACCTGGAAGGCCGCAGGAAAAGGGGGGGGGGGCGAGAGAGTGGCCCCCCTCCTGAACCATACCAGGCCACATGCCCTCAACATTGGGAGGATGCTTTGGGGGTCTGTGATTAGTGATGGACGAACTTCCGACGGGACGTTTCGCGAAAGCGAAATGCGAACGGACCCAAACGTTCGCGAAACCGAACGTTCGCCGCGGGCCCCATTGACTTCAATGGGAGGCGAACTTTGCAAACCTTCATGTCGAATTTGCGGCCACGTGGTAATTATTAGGGGGTAAAACGTAGTCCCACCATCTGGACAATGACATAATACATGTATGAGGTGAATTTGGGATCGATAACTACAAGCATTTTTATTTTATTTGGGAAATTGTTCTAACAATTCAGGACTATGGAGCTAATGAAGGCAATGGAGGAGAGGGAAGGTCAGGGACCAGGGTAGGCAAAGAAGAGGGTGCAGGAGATGATCACCAGCAGCGTGACATACCGGAATGACACATGCACCGTGATAGAGGCATCTGACAGCAGCACCGTAATACAGAGCACTGACAGCAGCACCGTGACATACAGCGCTGACAGCAGCACCGTGACATACAGCGCTGACAGCAGCACCGTGACATACAGCGCTGACAGCAGCACCGTGACATACAGCGCTGACAGCAGCACCGTGACATACAGCGCTGACAGCAGCACCGTGACATACAGCGCTGACAGCAGCACCGTGACATACAGCACTGACAGCAGCACCGTAAGCAGCCCCAGGAGGAAGTCAGCACAGCACAGGGATGGTGTGATCCCCTCATAATAAGAACCCCCAGGAGGAAGTCAGCACAGCACAGGGATAGTGTGATCCCTTCATAATAAGAACCCCCAGGAGGAAGTCAGCACAGCACAGGGATATCATAAGCAGCCCCAGTAGAAATATGACACCGCTCAACCTCTTCAAAGAGGAGGGTAGGGGCATATAGTACGGTGTGCTTTTTTGGGTCAAGGAAGTGAGCAGACTGTACGTCAGTCCCTATACCGCTGAAGGACTGCTGCAGTATAGGGCAGCGGTCAGCAGTGGTGCACGTCAACCCTATCTATTGTGGACCTATAGCGGTCCTTACAGAACAGCAGACTGTACCGCACTCAAGCCTATGTACCGTAGCACCCTATACCAAGTTACCAGTCCTTATAAGAACTTTTGTGGACCAAGCAGGTTGTGTATTAGTGTTTAGCAGACTGTACGTCAGTCCCTATACCGCTGAAGGACTGCTGCAGTATAGGGCAGCGGTCAGCAGTGGTGCACGTCAACCCTATCTATTGTGGACCGATAGCGGTCCTTACAGAACAGCAGACTGTACCGCACTCAAGCCTATGTACCGTAGCACCCTATACCAAGTTACCAGTCCTTATAAGAACTTTTGTGGACCAAGCAGGTTGTGTATTAGTGTTTAGCAGACTGTACGTCAGTCCCTATACCGCTGAAGGACTGCTGCAGTATAGGGCAGCGGTCAGCAGTGGTGCACGTCAACCCTATCTATTGTGGACCGATAGCGGTCCTTACAGAACAGCAGACTGTACCGCACTCAAGCCTATGTACCGTAGCACCCTATACCAAGTTACCAGTCCTTATAAGAACTTTTGTGGACCAAGCAGGTTGTGTATTAGTGTTTAGCAGACTGTACGTCAGTCCCTATACCGCTGAAGGACTGCTGCAGTATAGGGCAGCGGTCAGCAGTGGTGCACGTCAACCCTATCTATTGTGGACCGATAGCGGTCCTTACAGAACAGCAGACTGTACCGCACTCAAGCCTATGTACCGTAGCACCCTATACCAAGTTACCAGTCCTTATAAGAACTTTTGTGGAACAAGCAGGTTGTGTGTTAGTGATTAGCAGACTGTACGTCAGTCCCTATACCGCTGAAGGACTGCTGCAGTATAGGGCAGCGGTCAGCAGTGGTGCACGTCAACCCTATCTATTGTGGACCGATAGCGGTCCTTACAGAACAGCAGACTGTACCGCACTCAAGCCTATGTACCGTAGCACCCTATACCAAGTTACCAGTCCTTATAAGAACTTTTGTGGAACAAGTGAGTTGTGAATGTTTAGCAGACTGCAGCAGAAGGGCAGCAGTCAAGTATAATATCCTTTCTATATTTGGAAGAAAGAATATTATACATGTACAAGCCTATTACTGTACCACTGATACCAGTCCTGAAAAGAACCTTTGTGGAACTAATAATAACAGCAAGTCTTTAAAATTACCCTCACTGCCTGACAACACTGCTTCCTTCCTGTCCCTATACAAATTGGCAAAAAAAGAGAACGATTAGTGGTTACTGGAACAGCTCTTTTGTGGACCTTGATAGTAACAGCTAATGATGATGATGATGATGATGATGATGAAAGACTAATCTGGCTGTCCCTGTAGCATACACCGTCCTTTCCCTTTCTCTAAACTAACAAAAGACACTCAGGCTGCTGCAAGAATCAGCAGCACAGCAAACCTATCAACGCCTAACACCTATACCAGTCCTGAAAAGAACTTTTGTGTACCAAATAGCTAGTGGTTTATCTCTCCCTACTCCACACAGGAACCTGTCCCTATCGTAACAGAAGAAAGAATGTAAAATGGCCACCGGATCGGGTGTATTTATAGGTTAGGGGGAATGTCCAAGTGTCCATGTGCTGTCATGTCTCAATTGGCTGTCCTGTATCACATGATAAACGTGTCACCAAAGGTTAAAGTTCTTGTATACATTAAACACGTAAGTCCGCCGCGGCGAACGACGGAAAAAGGCGTTCGAACGTGCGGACCGCGAATGTCGGAAATTCGCCGCGAAACGACCGCCGGGCGAAACGTTCGTCCATCACTATCTGTGATCCCTCAAAGCACCATGTCCCCATGTTGATGGGGACAAGGACCTCATTACCACAACCCTGGCCGGTGGTTGTGGGAGTCTGCGGGCGGGGGACTTATCAGAATCTGGAAGCCCCCTTTAACAAGGGGACCCCCACATCCCAGCCCCCCCTGTTTGAAATGGTAAGGGGGTACAAAAGTACCCCTACCATTTCACAAAGAAAGTGTAAACAATTGTTAAAGAACACACACACCGTTGGGAAAAGTCCTTTATTAAAAATAAAAAGAATTAAAAAAAAAGATTCCAGTGGTGGTAATCCACTCTTGCTATCCAGGGATGGATGATCACCTCTCCGGGGTCCAGCGATGGGTGATCTCTCCCGATGGTCCAGCGCAGTGCATCCATCCTGTCTCCACCGGAGACACTGCGGGAATCCCGGCAGCCTGACACGTCTTAGCTGAGGAGGACAGGGCTACCCGTCACCTGACCCCGCCCCCTCTGACGCAAGGGGAAAGCCGGTGTCTGGTCAGATAGTGTCCCCCATCACATAGTGTCCACCCTGTACTGCGCTTGCGTAGTACGGGGGACAAGGAGAAGCCAAACATCTCCGAAGATGAACGGTGCCTGCTCCATGAGTCCAGGTTCAAGCCCCACCATCCAAGTGGACATAGAGTTAGAATATAAAAAGCTGAGGGAAGCAAGGCCGTGCCCGAAGCGAGTGACCCTGTTACTATGAGCAACCCTATGTCCACTTGGATGGTGGGGCTTGAACCTGGACTCAGTGCGCAGGCGCTGTTCTTCTTCTGAGATGTCCGGCTTCTCCTTGTCCCCCGTACTGCGCAAGCGCTGCGCCTGCGCAGTACGGTCTGGACACTATTCGATAGGAGGACACTTTGTGTCAGGACACCGGGCTTCCCCAGTGATGTACGGGTGACCCCGCCCCCCTCTCATGTAACGCAGGTTTCCGTTACATCAGAGGGGGGCGGGGTCACCTGCACGTCACTGGGGAAGCCTGGCTTTCCCCTTGCATCGGGGGGGCGGGGTCAGGTGACAGGTGGCCCGTCCTCCTCAGATAAGACGTGTCAGGCTGCCGGGATTCCTGTAGTGTCTTCGGTGGAGACAGGATAGATACGCTGTGCTGGACCATTGGGAGAGATCACCCATCGCTGGACCCCGGAGAAGAGATCAGATCACCCATCGCTGGACCCCGGAGACGAGATCAGCCATCGCTGGATAGCATGAGTGGATTACCACTGCTGGAATCTTTTTTTTCTTTTTAATAAAGGACTTTTCCCAATGGTGTGTGTGTGTGTGTTTTTTATCAATTATGTACACTTTCTTTGTGAAATGGTAGGGGTACTTTTATACCCCCTTACCATTTCACACGGGGGGGGGCAGATCTGGGGGTCCCCTTGTTAAAGGGGGTTTCCAGATTCTGATAAGTCCCCTGCCCACAGACCCCCACAACCACCGGCCATTGTTGTGGGGATGAGGCCCTTGTCCCCATCAACATGGAGACATGGTACTTTGAGGGGTCACAAACCCCCAAAGCATCCTCCCAATGTTGAGGGCATGTGGCCTGGTATGGTTCATGGGGGGCGCTCTCTCATCCCCCCTCTTTTGCTGCCGCCTGCCAGGTTGCGTGCTGGTTTGACTCGAACTTGAAGCTCATCCCTACACTGTATATACAGTATACCCCTGAAGATGGGAAAGGCACATATATACCTATATTCATCTATAGGTCCATTAATTAAGGTGAGAGAACACCCCAGTACGGAGGTGTATCTTGAGTGTGGATTTGTGTTTGCAGCACTGGCATTTTGGTCACATTTTTCACAGTAAGGCCGCGTACACACGCGCGGACTGTTTGCCCAACCTTGTTCGTCAAACAGTTTCGGCAAACAGTCCGCTCAAAATTTGCATGAGCGGACTTGCCCACACACGAGCGGACTGTTTGACGAACAAGGTTGGGCAAACAGTTCGCTCAACTTTTGAAATGAACGGACTCGCCCACGTAAGGAGGAGGCAAATCCGCCCATTTCGAGCGCGTGTACAGGTAGGCGGGGCCCGCGAAGGAGACGTTGCGGGCTCCGCCGCCTGGAATGGGCTTAAAGGGGAACCCCAACACCGAAAAAAATCGGCGTGGGGGTTCCCCCAAAGTCCACACCAGACCCTTGTCCGAGCACGCTACCCGGCCGGCCAGGAAAGGGGGGCGAGCGAGCGCGCCCCCCCTCCTGAGCCGTACCAGGCCGCGTGCCCTCAACATGGGGGGGTGCCTTGGGGAAGGGGGGGCCGCGCGGCCCCCCCACCCCAAAGCACCTTGTCCCCATGTTGATGAGGACAAGGGCCTCTTCCCGACAACCCTGGCCGTTGGTTGTCGGGGTCTGCGGGCGGGGGGCTTATCGGAATCCGGGAGCCCCCTTTAAGAAGGGGGCCCCCGGATACCGGCCCCCCACCCTATGTGAATGAGTATGGGGTACAATGTACCCCTACCCATTCACCTGTGAAATAAAGTACAAAAAAAAACACAACACAGGGAAAAAATATTTTATTGCACAGCTCCGGGGGTCTTCCGTCTTCGGGGGTCTTCTCGCCGGACTCCTCCGCTATCTGTGTGTAGCTCTTTTACTAGCGGAGGAGTCCGGCTTTCTTCCTCCCCGCCGCCGGCCTCTTCTCCCGACTTCGGGGGTCTTGTCCCCCTCTTCGGTTCTTCTGCCGGGCCACCGCGCCTTCTTGTAGCTCTTTTACAGGCGGTGGCCCGGTCTTCTGTCGCCGCTGCCTTCCGTTCTTCTGTCGCCGCCTTCGGTTCTTCTGCCGGGCCACCGCGCCTTCTTGTAGCTCTTTTACAGGCGGTGGCCCGGTCTTCTGTCGCCGCCTTCGGTTCTTCTGCCGGGCCACCGCGCCTTCTTGTAGCTCTTTTACAGGCGGTGGCCCGGTCTTCTGTCGCCGCTGTCGTCGCCGCCGCCTTCCGTTCTTGTTCTTCTTCTTGTTCTTCTTCTTCTTCTCCTGGAGATGTTGACTCGACGAGCTCTCCGGCCGGAATGCCAGGGACACGCTCCGCTGCCACTTATATAGTGACAATGGGGCGGTGTCACATGGTATATGTCACATGGGTTGGTCACATGGTGACCCCGCCCCCTTACGATGTCATAGTCCCCATGTGACATCAACCCATGTGACCAACCCATGTGACATATACCATGTGACACCGCCCCATTGTCACTATATAAGTGACCGCACAGCGCGGCTCTGGCATTCCGGCCGGAGAGCTCGTCGAGTCAACATCTCCAGGAGAAGAAGAAGAAGAACAAGAAGAAGAACAAGAACGGAAGGCGGCGGCGACGACAGCGGCGACAGAAGACCGGGCCACCGCCTGTAAAAGAGCTACAAGAAGGCGCGGTGGCCCGGCAGAAGAACCGAAGGCGGCGACAGAAGAACGGAAGGCAGCGGCGACAGAAGACCGGGCCACCGCCTGTAAAAGAGCTACAAGAAGGCGCGGTGGCCCGGCAGAAGAACCGAAGAGGGGGACAAGACCCCCGAAGTCGGGAGAAGAGGCCGGCGGCGGGGAGGAAGAAAGCCGGACTCCTCCGCTAGTAAAAGAGCTACACACAGATAGCGGAGGAGTCCGGCGAGAAGACCCCCGAAGACGGAAGACCCCCGGAGCTGTGCAATAAAATATTTTTTCCCTGTGTTGTGTTTTTTTTTGTACTTTATTTCACAGGTGAATGGGTAGGGGTACATTGTACCCCATACTCATTCACATAGGGTGGGGGGCCGGTATCCGGGGGCCCCCTTCTTAAAGGGGGCTCCCGGATTCCGATAAGCCCCCCGCCCGCAGACCCCGACAACCAACGGCCAGGGTTGTCGGGAAGAGGCCCTTGTCCTCATCAACATGAAGACAAGGTGCTTTGGGGTGGGGGGGCCGCGCGGCCCCCCCTTCCCCAAGGCACCCCCCATGTTGAGGGCACGCGGCCTGGTACGGCTCAGGAGGGGGGGCGCGCTCGCTCGCACCCCTTTCCTGGCCGGCCGGGTAGCGTGCTCGGACAAGGGTCTGGTGTGGACTTTGGAGGAACCCCCACGCCGATTTTTTTCGGCGTTGGGGTTCCCCTTTAAGCCCATTCCAGGCGGCGGAGCCCGCGATGTCTCCTTCGCGGGCCCCGCCTACCTGTACACGCGCTCGAAATGGGCGGACTTTCCGAGCGGGAACAGTCTGCTCATTTCGAAAGTACAGCGGACAGGCCCACACACGGGCGGACTGTTCGCTCAAACACAGTTTCAGCGGACAGTTTTTCGGAATTTCCGAAAGACTTTGTCCGTCCAACTGTCCGCTGAAACTGTCCGCTGAAAGCCCACACACGAGCGGACTGTCCGCCCAAACACTGTTCAGCGGACAAGGTTGGGCGAACAGTCCGCCCGTGTGTACGCGGCCTAAGAGTGCGTGAAGATTTTTGCACTGAATTGTGTTAATGAACTATTTGCACTACTCACTAAACATATTATTGGATAAGTGTGGACGTTATTGAGATAGTTACATAGTTAGTAACGTTGAATAAAGACACCAGTCCAACCTGAGTGAGTGTCTACAATTGTCCCTATCCCTGTACATTTCTCACTCACATCGGTCCCTACCCTCAAGGAGCCCACAATCCAAGGTCCCCATTCATATACTAGGGCCAGTTTAGGACAGAAGCCAATTAAGCTACTAGTATGTCTTTGGAGTGTGGGAGGAAACCAGAGTACCTGGAGGAAACCCACACAGGCACAGGGAGAACATGCAAACTCCAGGCAGGTAGTGTTGTGGTTGGGATTTGAACCAGCCACCCTTTCTACTGCTAGGTGAGAGTGCTAACCACTACATCATTTTTTTTTGTTTATTTAATTAGATGTGATGTTTTACCACATATATTTGTCAGCAGCGCTACACTATTTTTGATTGTTTTTTTTTAGCTTATTTGAAAAACTTGTGTCTGATAATGCCCCACAATGAGTTCCAGTGCTTCCTGCGTGAATGGGGAATTAGGCACAAACCCACCAACCCCTATTTCTCACAGGCCAATGATCTAGAAGAGAAGTAGGTTGGCATAGTCAAATACATGATACTGAAAGCGCTATCATCAGGGCAGGATGTGTACCTAGGACTATTAAACTATAGTGCAACACCTATTGAAGGTTTATGCTCACCCGCGCACAGCTGCTACTGGGTAGAACACTGAAGACCACAGTGCCTATTGCACCATGGAAATTGCAGCCTCAGTCTATTCCACAGGATTGAGTAACAGCTCAGAGGATCATAAACATGAAAAGGCCTAAAAAGGTATATAACTGTACTTTATTCTACAAGATCCCTTCGGCCACGTTTGGACGTTATTTCGTTATGACGGGACTACGTTCAGGCTAGTAGCCAATAGCTTTGGTCTAGGAATTTGATCTGAGCATGCGTGGCACTTTGTCCGTCGGAGTATGTCCGATCGGAGCATTTTGTCGGAAAATTGTATGGACAAGTTGGAAAACTTGGTCCGTCGGATACTCCGACGGAAACAGTCCGATGGAGAACACACACAGTCCGATTATCTGACAAAACGGTCCGATAGGACACATTCCGTCAGAATCTCCGACCGTGTGTACAAGGGCTTAGAGTGGGGCAATTCTGAAATTGAGAGATTATATAGTTTGCATAAATCTGTAAAAGGGTGAAATTTGTTATTTATGTATCGCTGGCTCTCCCTCCTCACACAGAGACAGCGTGTGAGGAGGGAGAGCTTCCATGCTGCAGCGGGAGTGAAAAAAATCAGTTACACTAACACAATACAGTGCCATCTGTTCCCAGTGCCACCTATCAGTGCCATCTGTCCCCAGTGTCACCTGTCGGTGTCATCAGTGCCACGTATCAGTGCCATCTGTCATCAGTACCACCTCAGTGTCACGTGCCATCTATTATCTGTGTCACGTGTCCTCAGTGCCACGTATCAGTGCCATCTGTCATCAGTGCCACGTATTAGTGCCATCTGTCAGTGTCACATATTAGTGCCATCTGTCATCAGTGCCATGTGTCATCGGTGTCACATATTAGTGCCATCTGTTATCAGTGTCACATGTCATCAGTGCCACGTATTAGTGTCATCTGTCATCAATGCCACATCAGTGTCATGTGCCATCAGTGCCACTTATCAGTGCCATCTGTCATCAGTGCCACATCAGTTGAACATGTCATTGTCTTGGTGCTCCAGGGCCTTCTAAAGTGTAATAGGTATTCAACAACTTGTGTGTAATTTATGCTCCTAGAACACCTGATGCTGCTCCCTGCATGTTGGGTCTCTCTATGTGGCTAGGCTGTGAAAAAGTCCCACACATGTGGCATTGTAATGCTCAGGAGGAGTAGAATGTATTTTGAGGTGTCATTTGTGGTATACACATGTCATGTGAGAGAAATAACCTATTACAATGGCAATTTTGTGGAAAAAAAGAGGGGTTTAAGTGCCCAGTTGTCAAGTGGTTACCATTTGTAAATATTACTGGGTGTTTAAAACTTTAAGGAGAGACATGTTTGCATGGTTCATAGCAGGAATCTAAAAGGATACAAGAATGGTGCAGCAACGGTTTAACTACCTTGTTAAGCAACATTAATACAGGAAACATTAGAGAAAGTATTATTGTTTATCACTAGATTGTTTCTCACTCCACTATATCATTGGTAAGCGCACAGGCTGTAATAGCTAAAAGCAAGGTATCAGTTTCAGGTACTAACAACATTACAATATCCTCTCTCCCCATTAAACCTCAGGTCTCAACAAATACATGGCTGTTCTTGATGACATTCGCCTTTACTATGTGAACATCAAATACTAATGTAAGCAAGTGCGATAACATTCTGAGTCTAATGTTTGCAAGCCTGAGAAAACTGCATTGTGCTGATTTGTGTCTGCACAAACCCTACTTGATCTTATCTTAATGTTACACTAGCAATGTAAAGCAGATAATTTTTCTTTGTGTGCCTCACAATGTAATGGTAAACAGGCAAAAAGAACTTCTACATCTAAATGCCAACCATTCTGCTATGTTACGGTTTGTTTTTAATCCTTGTATTTTTATTTTTTTTGCAATTAGAGTCGTACAATGAAGGACGTTGTGTCTAACAACAGCACAACTAGCATCTCTCAAGCACGAAATGCGGTAGAGCAACTCAAGATGGAAGCTTGCATGGACAGAATAAAGGTATTTTCAGAATATTTTTTTCTACAAAAGCATTTATATCCTGCAGTACAGACTAACAAAAATGAACAAGAAAGGTTTTGGGTCAACACATTTATGCCAACCTTAGTACAATGAAATGGAACTTGAATTAGGTTATTTCAGAGTTAAACAGGAATGTAATGGAAGAATAATAATTTAGCCCTGATCATTTTGACAAGTCAAATTGCATGACAAGTCGCACCCTATTGACAGTAATCACCATGTTAAAATCTGTTACAACGCCAGCTTTGCGGTGCTGCGTCTATTTGAAAAAGTAGTTCCTGCAATTTCGGGTGCAACTTGCATAGACATTTGTGCATGAGGCCGCACAGATGTCCTCCAAGTCGCACTGACATGCGGCTTTGAAATTATTCGATTTCAGATGAAGTTGCATGATTTCAAAGCCGCAGTCAATTGAATGAGGGCTTAGACTAGGTTCACACCTTTTGTGTCTGCATTTTCCATTTTTTGTGCATTTTGATGCACGTTGATTCATGTTTTAGTGTGTTTTTATGTGTTCTGCATTTTTTTGTTTGTCCAAAAAAAAGTAAAATAAAGCAGAAGTTGCTAGAAGTGGGAGCTTGTTGCATGTGCTAGAACATATGAAAATGCATGTTGCATTGAAGTTTATGGCGCCACAAATGCAATGAACCCAAAAAAAAAAATCTTGCTCAATGTGTGGCAGCTCAATGCACAAGTGTGAATAGGCCAAGAAAAAAAAATGGCAATCTTCTTGTGCAACGCATGTAATTTGAGCAGATAGGAATGCGGCCTAAAACTAATTAGACTATTGCTGCTTTTGAATGGGGTTCACTGTGGAGATGTTCAATGATGGATTAAAGTTTGTGCTAATCTAGTTTTTTTTTTTTTTTTTCAAGCACGTAGTTAGAAGCAGAGGCTCTAGTGGGCTTCAAAAAAGGGTGGGCTCAGGGCCCAGGGCACTGCACTCCATGCTCACCCAGTTGTGTGATAATAGCGAATTAATTTTCGTTATTGTCACACAAATCCTATTCCCAGGCCAATCAGGACAGCGGGTCCTGAGACCAGTTACCTGATTGGCTGAAAGGACAGGCAATCCTATTGGACACCTAGGAGGAGGAGAGAAGAAACGCATGGAAGAAGCCGCCATGATGCAGAGGAGGAGGAGATGCTATAGAAGCTGCGAGCTGTCGCCTGTAGGAGTGCTGCCCGCCTGCAACTTAGATGGGGTAAGTGTGGGGCTGGATGACCAACAGTGTGGGGGGCGCCACTGGCTGAATGGGGCGAGGTAAAAAAAACACCATCTGCCACTGCTCATGGGTATGTCCATACTCACGAGTGTACATAAAGTGGGGTATGCCTGTACTTAACTAAAGATGCTGTTTTGCCACAGAGTCTCACCTGCTTTTCATATGGTGTGGCACAAGTAATCATAGACACATGCATTATTACAAGCTCTGATACGAGACTGAGATCTTGCAAGTTTAATTATAGTGCTTGTATGTAAGGGACGGCCAACACACCTCCACTTGAGAAAAGTTACCTTCTAAGGAAAATGGCACATTCCTGAAGTAGATTAGTGGGCTGGCTTGTCACATATAGTCAGTTTACAAATACATTCCTTTGATATCAAGGAAGGGTTGAGGTCAGCTAAAGCAGTGGTCATCAACCCTGTCCTCAGGGCCCACTAACAGGCCAGGTTTTATGTACTACCTTGGGGAGATGCAGACTAGAATACTGCAATCACTGAGCAGCAAATGATATCACCTCTGATGTATTTTACTTATCCTGCAAACAGGGCAGGACTTAGGGTGCTGAGGAACCCCTGGGCTTGAGTCACTTTCGGGCCCTACCTTCTATATTAATTTGCCGCCATCTGGTGCCGTAACAATATAATCGATCCAATCGTTATTTAAAGTGCCAAGCTACTTTTAAAAGGTGACTGGTACCGTAGACAGTGTTAAATGCTAAAAAAAGTAATAATATATTACCGTATATACTCGAGTATAAGCCGAGATTTTCAGCCTCTTTTTTCAGGCTGAAAGTGCCCCCTCGGCTTATACTCGAGTCACCGCTGTCTGACTGCTCGATCAGCGTATCGAGCAGACAGACGGCGGACATTAAAATTCAAAAGCCGCGCCTCCTTCTCCGCCTCCGCCTGTGATAGGCGGAACACTGAATTTCCCAGCAGTCAGTGTTCCGCCTATCACGGACATCCGTTCATTCTCATACTACGGACGAGTATGAGAGGATGTCCGTGATAGGCGGAACACAGGCTGCTGGGAAATTGAGTGTTCCGCCTATCACAGGCGGAGGACGGAGGCGCGGCTTTTGAATTGTAGAATGGCCGCCGAGAAGAGCGGCGATCCTGGAGCGGCGATCCATCGGCACGACACGGGACGGAGGAGGCACGGGACGGAGGAGGCACGGGACGGAGGAGGCACGGGACAGAGGAGGCACGGGACAGAGGAGGCACGGGACAGAGGAGGCACGGGACAGAGGAGGCACGGGACAGAGGAGGCACGGGACAGAGGAGGCTCGGGACGACGGCGGCTCGGGACGGAGGCTTGGGACACAGGTAGGCTGGACACACACACAAGGCTGCACGGACACACACACACACACACACACACACACACACACACACACACACACACACACACACACAGGGATGGATGGATGGATACACACACACACACACACAGGGATGGATGGATGGATGGATGGATGGATACACACACACACACACACACACACACACACACACAGGGATGGATGGATGGATGGATACACACACAGGGATGGATGGACGGACACACACACAGGGATGGATGGATGGATGGATGGATGGACACACACACAGGGATGGATGGACGGACACACACACAGGGATGGACGGACACACAGGGATGGACAGCCATGTCTCACCCTCAGCTTATACACGAGTCAATAAGTTTTCCAGTTTTTTGGGGGTAAATTGGGGGCCTCGGCTTATATTCGGGTCGGCCTATACTCGAGTATATACAGTACTGATTGAAGCTTGAAAAGCTTTTTTCCAATAAATAAATAATGATTAACCACTTTCAGACCGGACCATTTTGCTGGTCAATGACCAGAGGTCTTTTTACAATTTGGCACTGCGCTGCTTTAACTGGTAATTGCGCGGTCATGCAATGTTGTACCCAAACAAAATTTGCGTCCTTTTTTTCCCACAAATAGAGCTTTCTTTTAAAGGTATTTGACTGACTCTGCGATTTTTATTTTTTGCGATATAAACGTAAAAAGTCCGCAAATTTTGAAAAAAAATGATATTTTCTACTTTTTGTTATTAGAAAAATCCAATAAACTCAATTTTAGTCATACATTTAGGCCAAAATGTATTCAGCCACATGTCTTTGGTAAAAAAAAAGTAAATAACTGTATATTTATTGGTTTGCGCAAAAGTTGTCACATCTACAAACTAAGGTACATTTTCTGGAATTTACGCAGCTTTTAGTTTGACTGCCTATCTCATTTCTTGAGGTGCTAAAATGGCAGGGCAGTACAAAACCCCCCCAAATGACCCCATTTTGGAAAGTAGACACCCTAAGGAAATTGATAAGAGGCATGTTGAGCCCATTGAATATTTAATTTTTTTGCCTCAAGCGATTGAATAATGACAAAAAAAAATTTTATTTTATTTTTTACACAAAGTTGTCACTAAATCATATATTGCTCACACATGCCATGGTTATATGTGGAATTGTACCCCAAAACACATTCTGCTGCTTCTCCTGAGTACGGGGATACCACATGTGGTCGACTTTTTGGAAGCCTAGCCGCGTACGGGGCCCCGAAAGCCAAGCACCGCCTTCAGGATTTGGGCATACATGCATTTGTAATTTCACTCCTCACTACCTATCACAGTTTTGAAGGCCATAAAATGCCAAGATGGCACAAAACCCCCACATTTTAGAAAGTAGACATCCCAAGCTATTTTCTGAGAGGCATGTTGAGTCCATGGAATATTTTATATTTTGCCACAAGTTGCGGGAATATTACAAACTTTATTTATTTTTCACAAAGTTGTCACTAAATGATATATTGCTCACACATGCTATGGGCATATGTGAAATTACACCCCAAAATAAATTCTGCTGCTTCTCCTGAGTACGGGGATACCACATGTGTGGGACTTTTTGGGAGCCTAGCCGCGTACGGGGCCCCGAAAACCAAGCACCGCCTTCAGGCTTTCTAAGGGCGTACATTTTTGATTTCACTCCTCACCACCTAATACAGTTTTGAAGGCCATAAAATGCCAAGATGGCACAAAACCCCCACAAATGACCCCATTTTAGAAAGTAGACACCCCAAGCTATTTGCTGAGAGGCATGTTGAGTCCATGGAATATTTTATATTTTGCCACAAGTTGCGGGAATATTACCAACTATTATTTATTTATTTTTTTCACAAAGTTGTCACTAAATGATATATTGCTCACACATGCCATGGGCATATGTGAAATGACACCCCAAAATAAATTCTGCTGCTTCTCCGGAGTACGGGGATACCACATGTGTGGGACTTTTTGGGAGCCTAGCCGCGTACGGGGCCCCGAAAACCAAGCACCGCCTTCACGATTTCTAAGGGTGTAAATTTTTGATTTCACTCCTCACTACCTATCGCAGTTTTGAAGGCCATAAAATGCCAAGATGGCACAAACCCCCCCCCAAATGACCCATTTTGGAAAGTAGACACCCCTAAATTTAGGGGTACACTAGTGAGACTCACAGGTAAAAAAGCACCTAGGCTGTCAGCGACTGTATCAAAACGCTACAAAAAAAACTGTTAGCGATCGCAGGGATCAGGCCTGACTCTGCGAATGCTGCAGTTATGTGTGTTGTGTTTTGTAAGTGACAGTGATCGATCGATACTGCACTTGGGTGGGCTGGGCTGGGCTTGGCGGAGGGGCTAAACGCAGGTGCTAGCAGGTATCTGGGCTGATCCCGCTAAAAATGCGTTTTGGGAAACCTAAACTGCTGGCGACGCTAATATAGATCTGATCAGATACTATATTACTAAGGGAGGTGTATGCTTTGCGCGTGGGTGTTAGCGGTACTGGCACTAACCTGACGCTGCCTGGGGCGACGCAGACCTTATCTGACCCTCAAACTTATATCACCCGCCGGGTGATCAGGGGGTTAAACCTTTATTAGGTAATAAATGGCGGGTGCCCTGAAACTATAAAAAAATAACTAACCAACCAGCGTCACCTGTAACAGTTATATGGTGAGCACTGGTGAAAGGGTTAACTAGGGGGCAATCAGGGGACTTTATGCGGTAGTATATGGGGGTCCCTGGCACTATAAAAAGCTGCGGCGAACCTAAATACCTACCTGCCTAACTAGCGTCACCTGTGACACTAATACAGCGATCAGAAAAACGATCGCTTATTAGGCTGGGTTCACACTGGAGCGATGCGGGAACACTGCAAATCCGCGGCGGGTTCCCGCATCGCATGCCTCCCGGCGGCAGTTCACACTGCCCTATGCGAACTGCTGGGAGTGTCAGTGAAATGTTAATGACACCCCCAGATCAGTTCGCATATCGCAGTGCGATCTGCAAACTCGGACAGGAATCGGATCGCATGGTGTGAACACCCATGCGATCCGATTCTGCTGCGGACCAAAAATAGGGTCCTGTGCGAGTTTGCGGCAGGTGCGATGCGAATTCAGCCATACTATCTGTATGGCTGAACTCGCATCGCACAGAGATCGGATGTGATTTGCACTGCAGTGCGGTGCGAATCACATCCGTTCTCATAAACCGATGCAATGTGAACCCAGCCTTAGTGACACTGGCGACGGGGGGGTGATCACGGGGTTAAACCTTTATTGGGGGGGTTAGGGGGGGTACCCTAGAGCTAAAGGGGGCTAACCCTAACTGCCCTAACAGTTATTGCAGTCACAAATGACACCAATGCAATAATAAAAAAAAATAATGCAATTGGTGTCACTGTGACTGGGGGTGCAGGGGTGATTGGGGGGGGGGTGATCGGGGGTGAAGGGGGGGTGAAAGTGTGCCTGGCGTGTTCTACTGTTAGTGTAGTGTTAGGTGCAACTCACTCCTCGGTGCCGGAAAGAAAAAGACCGACAAGGAGGAGAGATTACATCACTTCCTCTGCCTGTGTTTACATTACAGGAGAGGAAGTGATGTAGAGGAGGGATTTCATTCATCAGGAGCGATCGCGAGGGGGTGGCCATGAATGAATGGCCGCCCCCTCATCCCGGATCGCTCCTGCACGGAATCCGACCGATCGGGCCCCCCACCCACGGGAAGGCAGGGACGTACATGTACGCCCATATGCCTGCCCGTGCCATTCTGTCGACGTACATCGTCGTGCGGCGGTCGGCAATTGGTTAAAAAAGTTCAAAGTGATCAAGTGTTTATTGCAATGCATAAATGTCTTGGTCAGAATGAGAACATAAAACACTCATTTACCTGGAAAAAATATTGAAAAACAATCAACTACCTTGTAAGGTTGCAATCATAACAAATCAATTGCAAGAATATAACAAAATAACTAATTGAACAAAGTGCAAGATAAATTGTACATTCTACTCCTCCTGAGTATTACGATATCACATGTGTGGGACTTTTCCACAGCCTGGCCACTTAGAGAGGCCCAACATGCAGGGAGCACCATCATGTGTTCTAGGAGCATAAATTACACATCTAACTTCTTGACTACCTATTACAATTTTGAAGGCTCTGGAGCACCAGGACAATAACACGTGACACTGACGTGGCACTGATGACAGGTGACACTGATATGTGGCACTGATGACATGTGACACTGATGTGGCACTGATGACAGATGGCACTAATATGTGGCATTGATGACACGTGACACTAATGACAGATGACACTAATACGTGGCACTAATGACACATGACACTGATGACAGATGACACTAATATGTGGCACTGCTGACAGATGGCACTAATACATGATACTGATGACACGTGACACTGATAACAGATGGCACATGGCACTGGGGACAGGTGGCACTGATGACACGTGACACTGATGACGGATGGCACTTATACGTGGCAGTGGCACTGATGACAGAAGGCACTTATACGTGGCAATGGGGACAGGTTGCACTGGCAGCACTTTATTTTCCACTTTTTTTTTTACTCACAAGAAGCTGCACGTTGCTTTCCCTCCTCACAGGCTGTCTCTGTCTGAGGGGGAGAGCCGGCAATGAGAGATGATCTCATGGACACTCAGATCAGTGCTAAATGGCCGCTGTGATTGGCCATTTAGCTTGATCTGTGATTGGCTGTGTCCAAGGGATAGCACTGAGGACAGATGGCACTGGGGACAGGTGGCACTAATGACACGTGACACCGATGACAGATGGCCCTTATACATGGCAGTGGCACTGATGACAGATGGCACTTATACGTGGCACTGGGGACAGATGGCACTGGTGACACTGATGACAGATGGCACTTATACGTGGCAGTGGCACTGATAGATGGTACTTATACGTGGCACTGGGGACAGGTGGCACTGAGGACACGTGACACTGATGACAGATGGCACTTATATGTGGCAGTGGCACTGATGACAGATGGCACTTATACATGGCACTGAGGATAGATGGCACTGGGGATAGATGGCACTGGGGACCGGTGGCACTGGGGACCGGTGGCACAGAGGACAGGTGGCACTGATGACATGTGACACTGATGACAGATGGCCCTTATACGTGGCAGTGGCAGTGCCACTGATGACAGATTGCAGTTATACGTGGCACTGGGGACAGGTGGCACTAGGGACAAGTGGCACTGGGGACAGGTGGCACTTATACATGGCAGTGGCACTGATGACAGATGGCACTTATACATGGTAGTGACACTGATGACAGATGGCACTTATACATGGCAGTGGCACTGATGACAGATGGCACTTATACATGGTAGTGACACTGATGACAGATGGCACTTATACATGGCAGTGGCACTGATGATAGATGGCACTTATACGTGGCACTGGGGACAGGTGGCACTGATGACACGTGACACTGAGGACAGATGGCACTTATACTTGGCAGTGGCACTGATGACAGATGGCACTTATATGTGGCACTGGGGACAGGTGGCACTGGGGACAGATTTACACTGGGGACAGGTGGCACTGGGGACAGATTGCACTGGGGACAGATTGCACTGGGGACAGGTGGCACTGATGACAGATGGCACTAATATGTAGCAGTGGTACTGATGACAGATGACACTTATACGTGGCACTGGGGACAAGTGGCACTGATGACAGATGGCACTTATACGTGGCAGTGGGGACAGGTGGCATTGGGGACAGCTGGCACTGATGACAGGTGGCACTGGGGACAGGTGGCACTGATGACAGATGGCACTTATATGTGGCAGTGGCACTGATGACAGATGGCACTTATACGTGGCACTGGGGACAGGTGGCACTGGGGAGAGGTGGCACTGGGGACAGATTATCATGGCACTAGTGACAGCACTTTATTTTCCACTGTTTTTTTGTTTTGTTTTTACTCACGAGATGCACGTCGCTCTCCCTCCTCACACGCTCTCTCTGTGAGGGGGAGAGCCGGTGATGAGAGATGATCTCATGAGATCATCTCTCATTGGACACTCAGATCAGTGCTAAATGGTCGCTGTGATTGGCCATTTAGCATTATCTGTGATTGGCTGTGTCCAAGGGACACTGCCAACACAGAACTTCCTCAATGTGCGCCCACGGCATGCATTGGGGAAGTAAACAAGAGGACGTCCAGGGACGCCCTGCCAGCAATTGCCATCCGCGCTATAGCACAGATGCCTAGTGTAAAGTATTAAAAGGCAGGGCTCGCGGGGCCCCCTATTGGACGGGGCCCATGGGCTTGAGCCCCATCAAGCCCTATGGAAAGTCCGGCCCTGCCTGCAAACCTGGTCTGTTAGTGGGCCCTGGAGACAGGGTTGATGACCACTGAGCTAAAGTAACCATCCCTATATGTCTTGCATGGCCACTTAACCAGGTGTAGAATTCCTTATTAGATATTGTGAGCCAATAATAATAATAAGGAAATATGAAATGCAATTTCCCCATCGATATACCACTCTATTGTATTTACGGTTATCATCACACTGACACTGTTCCTGCAGTGATATACAGGGGACAATGAGACATTTCAGTCAGTTTCTATCTATATCAAGGAGCTCACAATGTCATTTTCAGCAACACGTCAGGGCCAATCTTGGGTGGAAACCAGTAACCCACCAGTATATTTTTAGATTGTACCAGGAAGCTGGAGCACCCACCCAAGCACAGGGAGTATATTTAAAATAAATTCTATGAAAGTTATGTTTTTGGTCAGTATCAAGCAAGGAGCCCAGCCCTACAAAAGTGCTAACCACTGTGTTTTTCTACCTGAAGGCTCATTATTCTGTCCTTATTATCCTGTCCTTATTCAGGGCCAGTTCACATCAGATGCAGTTCCGCGCAGTTCAGTTTATTCTGCACCAATACAGTCCGTCCCGGTCAGTTTCTGCACCAGAAACTGACCAAAAACTGACCAGAAACTGACTACATGGTGTGAACTAGAGCCATTGGAATACATGAAAAACACTGTGCATGCATTTTTAGTGCAGAAAAAAAGCACACGCAACTGAATGGAACTGCATCTGGCGTGAACTGGCCCTTAATACATGTTACCTGTTTTCTGTCTGACATGCAACTAAACCTTCCTGTCCTCTGAAAACCAATAATGTTGATGTCTTAATAATTTATTGAAGAAATGGTATACATGAAATTGATAAGCAAAATTAGAAAGGTATCCAATAAACAAACAAACAAAAAAATTGCATACTGCATTTAAACCTTTCGCTGCCAGGCCCTGTACTGTATTTTGTACACTCAGATGGTCAGACCATTTTTGCAATTTTTCCTTTGCTTTTTTATTTTTCACTTATAGCTTTCAGAATTTGTGAAAGACCCCCCCCCCCCCAAACAAAAAGAAGGTGCTACTGATTTTTTTATTTTATTTTGCGCAAGTGGTTATCAAACCAATATATTTGCGAAAAATACTAAATACTAAAACCATTATTAAAAGATAAAAACACAGCACATTTTACAAAATCCCTACTAAATATAAAAGATTAACCTGTATTGAGTTAATAAATAACAAATATTTGTAACGTTTAAATTGCACCTTTTTGTGAAATGGAGAAAATTGAACAGATGCAAAAGTGTAAATATCCAAATTTCTCAAAAAATCTGAAGGCTTTAATTTTTCCCTTACAGCTTTCAGAATTTGTGAAAGACCCCAAAAAACATATATTTTCTAAAAGGATATGACCTCTAGAATAAAAAGAAGGTGCTACTGATATTTTAGATCCTGCGGTATTTGCGCAAATTTTTATCAAACCAATATATTCACAAAAAATACACAAAATTCCTGTTAAATTCTATTAAAATTTAAAAGCTTAACCTGTATGGAGTTAAAAAATAACAAAAAGTTTTAATTTTTACATTGCACCTTTTTGCAAAATGGTGAAAATCGAACGTACCCAAAAAATTCTCAAAAAATCTGGAGGTTTTAATTTTTCACTTACAGCTTTCAGAATTTGAAAAGACCCCTCAAACTATACATTTTCTAAAAGCACATGACCTGTAGAATAAAAAAAGTGCTACAGATTTTTTGGGCCCTGCAATAATTGCACAAATGTTCATCATATCGCTATTTTCACTAAAAATACACTAAAATCAATTAATATTGCACATAAACACAAAGTAACTTACAAAATTCCTGCTAAATTAGTACTAAAGCCTCGTTCAGATGTCGCATACGAATGTGTATGCCCATGGGGAGCCATGTTTACCCGCAAAGGGATAAGCAGGTGTTTTGTACATCCCCGTACAAGCAGTCACATTTATGTAAATTGGGATGCAACGGCTGCACAGGCATAGCTGCTGTTCCTAATCTGACGTCTGTGTAGGTGTGGGTACATGAACTGAATGCAGGCAGTGCGAGCTCAGGGATATGCATGCGGACCTACATGGATGTAAAATTGGGAGCAACGGCTCTGTTCGGGCAGGTGTTACATCCCAAATGACATGAATGGGACTGTCTGCACAGAACACCCATGTATCCCTGTAAAGATACACTGTGTATGCCCTTTGTGAACAAGGCCTTCAGCCCCTTTCACACAAGCACACTGTTCGGGTCTGCCTGTCCGTTTTTCAGGCGGGCCCAATTGGACCACCCATTGTTTTCTATGGAGAGGTTGATGTAAATGCCCATGTGTACATTTACCCCCCACCTGCATCCGATCCAGTCCGCTAAAAACAGATGGATGGGGATTCCATTCCCCATCCATCTAGCAGATCGAATCGGATGGCATCCGATGGAAATGGACAGGCACTCTGCTTTCATCCGACCGTCCCATAGAGAATAGCAAGCTGTGTCCATGTCCGCTCTGTCATCCGTCTGCTCAGTGGGGATCAGCAGACAGATCCCTCATTGAGCGGGCGGATCTGCTTGACAGACTCTATCCATGTTAAAGAAGTCTTACCAGGAGCGGCCAGGCAATTAGGGGCGCAGGGCGCCAGACTCATATGTTTGGATGAGTTTATTTTATTCTAAAAGCCACGTGATTAGAGCCTGAGGCTCTAATTGGCTTGAAAAAGCTTGAGCTCCGGGTGCAGAGCATTGCGCCCCAACCCCACCTACTTGTGACAATAGCAAATTAATATTCGCTATCGTCTTCTGGCTTCTCCTCCTGGCCAATCAGGATGGATCAGGTTGGCTGGGAGGAGAAGCTGAGGTATTCGTGGAGTGGTGAATGGGGGGGGGGCACCATCACCATGGAGGGGTGCGGGCGGACCTGCGGGGTCTCACTATGTCCCTATGTTTGCAGGTTTTTTTGTTTTGTTTTTTACTTTTTTTTAAAAAAAAATTGTAGTCATTTTATATATTTATTTTTTTTTTGGGGGGGGGGTCTTTGAGATATCAGAGGTCTAAAGAGACCCCCATAGTCCTTTTCTCTGTATCACTTTACTTGAATGAATGAATGGAATCTGTATAGAGATTACATTCATTCATAAACTGACAGTCTGATACATAGTAGCTCTTGCGGTTAGCCAGTGTCATTGGGCATATAGGAGCAATCATAGTGATCGCTGCATGCACTCAGGGTGTTACACTGAGGGGGGGTGGTGAACACATGCTTACCAAGCCCCCCAAGCCCAAACATCACCCACATTGCTCCCCCATGCCGCGATCCCCAGCCTATTAGAGTACCAGAGCAGAAGTTGCAGGCTGCGGAAGGGGAAGGAAGGATGCCGCTGGAGCAGGGATGGATCGGGGTGTGGGGGCCAGTATGGGGGGGCTATCTGAGTGATGGGGGACACATCTCGATCCCCCAAGGGATTGAATTTGCGGGGGTCGGATCAAGTGGAAGGGGGGTAATCAGTGCTTGGTGGGGTGAAGGGGATAGGCAATGAGAGTAGGGGGAGTAGCTATAGATGACATTTATCGTGGGGGTGGAGAGGCTGGGAACAGGGAAGCGGCGGCATGGAGGGGGAGGGGAGCGGTCACCTTAGGGGTTAATAACTCTGATCAGCGGGTTGTAATCCACTGATCAGAGTTATAGAATTGTTCAGCAGAGTCTGCTGAACAATTGTAATATAAGCTTATGGTCATTGAAGTGACCATAAGCTCATAGGAGAGGGAGAAAAGAGGTCCGTACACCGTACTGACCTGGCCACCTGCAGGCACTTCTGTAGGACTGTATGGCATACGGACTTGGCAGTGAAAAGGTTAAAGGAGAAGAATGGGCAACGCTTTTTTTGGCACTGCTTCTCCTGTGGTTCACAGAATTGTGGTCTTTGATCACTCAGTTCTTTTTCATTTTTTGCTTAGAAACCCCATACTTCTCTTTTTACACAGCTATGCAGGATGGATGCAAGGCAGACATATTAAACAATTGTAAGAGCACCTTTAGCAAGCCTGCATTTTAGAAGTTAGATGCAGCAGGCTACGGTGACAAAAATGGCATAAATGATAACAAATGGATCAATTCACTAAAATGCATTAGTTTTATTTAACAGCATTTTGTCTGTATGGTAATGATCTGAAGAAATTGTGTCACCAACATTACTATGAACATTGGTGAAGAATCAGTAATTTTTGATGCATACAATCAGTGGAGTAACTAGAACATTCAGGGCCCCGATACAAGAAACCATGAAGGGCCCCCCTGAACCCCAGCCAGGGCCCTTCCCTCCGAGTCCGGCGGTGGAACTCCAGGGCGTGGTCACAGTTATGACCTTTTTTGAGCCCTGTAGTTCCACCACTGGTATTAGTAGTTTTTTTTATTATTATTTTTTTTATTTTTAGGTGCCCCATTGGGGGACTGTCCCTAGGCAGGATGGGGTTCCCGTCCCCAGAAGAGATGAGGTCCTTTTCTCCAGGGCAGATGAAGTTACTGCCCCCAGGTGAGAAGGGGTCCCTGTTCCCAGGGGAGGTGGGGGTCCCTGTCCCCACGGGAGAAGGGATCCCTATCCCCAGGGGGAGATGGAGGGGGTATGTAATGGTGTGTGGGGGATGGGGTCCTCTCACTCACCATGACCAAGCTGCAGGCCGCACACTCATCCATGTTGGCCTGGGCTCCATCTAGTGTGCTGGACGGGCGATCAGCATATCTCCCAGAAAGACCTTTCATCATCTGTGTATGACGGGGGAGGAGGGGGGTTGGCAGAGAAGCCTGCAGGGTCCTCCGGGGAGCTGGCTCTCATAGGGCTGCACTGCATCTGTGTGCTTAAAGTTTGTTTACCTGGGAGAAGTATGCAGTGCAGTGTGGGCCGGACTCGGGGGGGGGGGGGGACTCTGGCTGGGGAGAACAGGCATCGGACTGAGCGGCAATGCATGCAGCAGGAGAGGGGTACTCTGAGGAGCCGGCTGAGGACACAGGTCATGCGGGGAATGCACAACTAAAGAGCAGCCAGTGCGATAGTCGAGCATGGAGCTCTGCTAGTCACCCTCCACCTCCAGCCACCCGTGTGCATGGTGCACTGGTACCCCTAGCTGCCTATGCTGCTGCTGGCCATATGTAGAGGGGGCTGCATGGGCCCCCTGCATCACAGGGCCAAGTTGCAGCCGCGACTGCTGCACCCCCTATAGTTGCGCCCCTGCATACAATGAATTTTCAACTATTGAAAGCATCATTTTCCCTTTTAACCAGTATATAATTATTATTTCCCACTCCCCTTATAGAACTTAAAAATTATCACCGAGAAGTAGCTAATGATATCTGAAAGAGTAAAAAAAAAAAAAAAACGATGAAAATGAAGCATATTATTTCACATATTAAATGTGGTAAAGCCTTTGTAAATTGACCCCCTAGTTTTAAATGGTGGACTGGTGCAGCACAAACTGGATGTAGGTAGATATCTGTAAGCTTACCAGTAAAGCTGATTACAGATTGCTTATTACCAATACAAACTACTTGAAAATGGTGGTCATTTTTCAGTTGATGCACATTTGTTCTCCATATGGGTGAAAGGGGTAGATGGAATGGAAGCTGCAGAGGGTTATACACGTAGAGCTACCCCCGCAGGAGCCGCTGGTGAATGAAGGTATCTCCCACCCTGTACAGCCAAGCACACAGAATTTTCCACCACACGCTGGAGTCAAAAATCAGTCTTTGCAGCTTTGGTTTTTGTATTTTTTTAGGGTTATTGAACTTGGATAGGGTTGAGGGTATTAATGGGATGCCCACTTGATCAACAAAGAATTCTTCAGGGACACAACTATTTACAGTTGTTATATACACTTCTTCTTCTACCTCCAGCACAATCTTGCTTGTAGAACTACCTCTCCCAGGACCAGCTGGCACTGTTTGAATGATCCAACAAAGGCTCTGGTCAGGACATCTCTGTGTGTCTGAAAGAAGGTCCCTTCCGCAACCCAGCCCAGGCCTGAGGTCACCCCCCCCCCCAGGCTAGGGGCTCCCTCAAGGGCCATCAACAGCATAACGCTCCATCTCCAGCTTCCCCTGAACTCCACTGCTCCCAGCTGGGCTGACCCTGAGTATTTGTGGGGGCCTGCCCCCTGCCAACCCATCTGTTGGGGATTGGTCAGGGTCCTCAGAATACTCCAGGCAGCTCCTCATCACCTACACTTCCATTCTTCTAGAATCTTCTACCAGTTTAGAGAAGTAGGGGGAGGTTTTAGAGATGCTGCCTGTGAGACATCCAGTCCTCCCTAAGGCCGCGTACACACGGGCGGATTGTCTGCCCAACTTAGTCCGCTGAACCGTGTTTCAGCGGAAAATCCGCTCGTGTGTGGGCTTCAGCGGACTTTTTCAGCGGACAGTCTGACGGACTTAGTCTTTCGGAATTTCCGTAATTTTGTCCGTCCAAACTTGGTTTTGTCCATCCAAACTTGGTTTCAGCGGACAGTCCGCTCGTGTGTAGGCAAGTTGGACGGACTAAGTATGGCGCATGCTCAGAAAGGATTTACACGGCCGAAGGTTGCATTGCAGTGTATTGGACGTCGTTTTTCCAGTCCCGTCGTATGTGCTGTACACGTCATCGCGCAAGTTTTCAGCGGACTGTCTGTTCATCGTGTGTGGTCAAGTCCGTTCATTCAAAAGTTGAACAGACTGTCTGTCGGATTGTCTGACGAACTTAGTTGGGCAGACAATCCGCCCGTGTGTACGCGGCCTTAGTCACTCAACCAACCCAGATAAAACAAACAACAGAGGCTTGGTTGCCAGCCTAGCCTGACAAATTACCTACACTAACAAAACCTATTCTACTTGTAGCACACTAGATGGTGCTGCATACAGTAATATAAAATAAAGGGAAAAGATGACAACTGGCCACTAGATGAATTCTATGCATACTGTAAATCGGGGGTCCTCAAACTACGGCCCACCAAGGTTTTTACCCAGCCCGCCCTGCCGTTCGGGCACTGGAGACCCCACAATGCACGGTCTGCCCAGAGAGATCCATTCCCCGTGAACCCCGTCCCATAGGGGGAAACCAGATCAATCTCATACCCTGTCCAGGGTGGGGACAGAGACACAGAGAGCCCGCTCCAGAATGGCAAAGCTTCACAAGGACCCTCCCTGTGGATAGTGATAAGACCCCTGGCACTCCTCTCTCGAAATCCCTGTGCACTGGAGAGGCTGGCTGCATTACTTTGCACAGGTCAGGCTGCATTACTGGGCACAGGTCAGGCTGCATTGCTGGGCACTGATTAGGCTGCATAGATGACCCCTGTCTAGGCTGCAAAGATGGGCACTGGTAAGGCTGCATTGCTGGGCACTGGTAAGGTTGCATTACTGGGCACGGGTCAGGCTGCATTACTGGGCATGGGTCAGGCTGCATTGCTGGGCGCTGATCTGGCTGCATTGCTGGGCGCTGATCTGGCTGCATTGCTGGGCACTGGTCAGGCTGCACTGCTGGGCACTGGTCAGGCTGCACTGCTGGGCACTAGCCAAGCTGCATTGCTGTGCACTGGCCACGCTGCATTGCTGGCCACTGGTGAGTCTGCATTGATCCGGCCCCCAACAGTTTGAGGGACAGTGAACTAGCCCCCTGTTTAAAAAGTTTGAGGATCCCTGCTGTAAATGAATGCATGCAGACCCCCCCCCCCCCCATAAACAGTTTTTGTTTTTCATGCAGTATAGTTAATTTTCTCTGATGGAGCCCTCTCCCCTCTCCATTGAACACAAGGGGAATGATCTAGCAGTGGTGCTGGCGGACATTTTGTTGGAACCAGCTGCTGCAAAAGCAAAAATTCCTGATTTCCCTGGACAAAAAAGGCAAAATCCCAAATCGGGACGGCCTCTGATCAGGTCGAGGGTCCCAAAATCGGGATTGTCCCAGGAAAATCGAGACTGTTGGCAACTATGTGTTTGAATTTCACCTAAACACTTTGTACAAGGTGTTTGTATGTTCTCCATATATTTGCTTAACATTTTCTTCTACAAGTCGAAAACATACTAGTAGGTTGGCAATTTGTACTGTACAGGACGACAAGGTTGGGTCCTGGACGGGCGCTATATAGCAACAATATTTGAGTTATGGTCCCTTTAAGGGAAGTGTGGTCGTATTCAGGGGGTCAACCAGGATGGGTGAGGAATTCCCAGGAATAGCCTTAGTCAGGAGAGGACTGACTCGTTCTCTCTGTGTTAATAGAGAGATATTTGGGACCCGGAATTTCAGAGCCTTTGAAGTGATATTTGGGTGGGAAAGAGCCTCCACCCCTGACTATAGGGGTTCCAGCACACACAGGGTTAAGAGCCTCCAGGAAGCAGCTCTTAAAAGACAGGAAGTAGTGCTAGGTGTAGTGGTGAGAAGGAGTTGGTTAACAACTCTTGAAGAGTTGTGCATCTGCTGGTGGCTGTTAAAAAGATCCTGCATGGACCGTTAATCCCTTGGGACCAAGACCCATCCATGAACTGTATGTGCCTTTTTACTTTTACTTTGTGCTGAAGATAAGCAGACTTTATTTTGTATTTTTGCTTGTGTGCCGCTGGAAGCCTTGCTTTGATTTTGATGGCTCAGCAGCAGCAGGCCCTGGCACACAAATAGAGAAGCACACAGTTGCTAGCCACTCAGTTTACTGCCCAGCAGGCGTCCACTCAACACAGGTGGCTATCTTGCAGGAGGCAGTGCAGTGTCTGGCTCAGGGACGAGAGCAAGTGGTCGTTGCCACTGGAAACCAGGTATCGATGAGAGCCAGCCATTTCTTGCAAAAACTGACACCCAGCGAAGATGTAGAGGGCTTTGTCACTACCTTTAAGAGGATAGCGGAGAGAGAGGGGTGGCCCCGTAACCAATGGGCTGGCATTATTTCCCCTTTTCTTACCGGTGACCTGCAAAAGGCCTACTTTGACATCCCAGCTGAGCACATCAGTGACTATGAGCATCTGAAGGCAGAGATCCTGGTGCGCCTGGGAGTGACCACAGCCATCCGGGTTGAAACAACCTACAGGGATGGGTAAGCCATAGAGACCCTGCAACTGCTGACCAGCTGGTAGAGTTGGTTGAAAGGTACACCGTGGTGGAGAATCTGTGAACCTGCTCAGGCCTGCCAAGCATTGGGAACACACACCAAGGGCAACCAGGCCAGCCACAGCACCTAGGAAAGAAGCCCTGCCAGACATTGGAACTCACAAATCTGCATCATCTTCCGCAGAACCATGGAGGTTGGTTTCTGTCCCAAGGATGGGGGACATACAGTGTTGGCGATGTAGGTCCTAGGGGCATACCTGGGCACGATGCCCACTTCAGGAGGAGCCTATGGATTTCGGTCAAAGAAGATCCTTCTATGTGCAAAAAGCATGTGCCACACATCTTGATCTTGCTGCAGGACGGTTTGAGTGTGAAGTGTGGGTGAACTACCTTCCTGCCAGGCCTCTTCTGGACTCCGGTAGCATGGTGACGCTGGTACATGACAGGGTGATCGGGAGACTAGGCCCTGTAAGTAAGAATCTACAGGTAGTGTGCATACATGGGGACACCAGAGAGTACCCCCTGGTTCCTGTGACTGTTTCTTATGGCTGTACCTCAGTGACACAAGAGGTTGGGGTTATAAGTCTGGTACATGACATCATAGAGGGGCGTGACTGCCTGTTTATTGAACTGTGGAACCAGGTACAGACGGGGCTGCCATGACAGCCAGGAGAACTGAGCGCACTGAGCCTTTTAGGGGACAAACCTTGAGGGGTCTGGTCCAGAACCACCTGCAACACACACCCATAATGTTGAGATACCTGTCACTGATAATGTAATTTCAGAAAATATGAATATAGTTGATAATGCTCATCTTTCAGGTCTCAAGACAGAGTTGACCTCGGGGGGATCTCTTTGCTACAGGTCATGTTGGGGGAGGACGAAGAGGAATCTTCCCCATTGCAGACCTTGGTTGAGGGGGAAACTTCCTCTAGGCTAGTGCAACCAGATTTGGGGGTGTCCAGAGGTGTATTTGGCACTGCGCAGCTACAGGGCCCCACTTTGGTCCGTGCTCGGGAGCAGGTATCCGTAATTAATGGAGTCCCACAAGTGTCCGGTGCTGAACAAAGGTTTCCTCACTTTGCATTGAACGGGGACTTGCTTTACAGAGTAGCTGAAAGCCGAGGGGAAACTGTGGAGCAGTTGCTGATTCCCCAGTCCTATCAGCAGATGCTCCTTGATTTAGCCCCAACGATGCACTGGGGGGACACCTGGGAGCTGAAAAAACAGAAGCCAGGATAACTGACAGGTTTTACTGGCCAGGGGTAAAGGCTGAGGTGAAAAGGTACTGTGCATCCTGCCCCACTTGCCAGTTAACCGCCCCGTTGTCCCGCTACAGAAACCCCCTGGTACCCCTGCCCTTAATTGAGATGCCGTTTGAACGGATTGCTATGGATCTGGTGGGGTCCTTCGTAAAGTCAGCCAGGGGACACTAATATATATTAGTAGTCCTGGATTATGCAACTAGGTATCCTGAAGTGGTCCCTTTAAGGAAAACTCCTCTAAGGCCATTTCCTGGGAGTTGTTTCAAATGTTTTCCCAAACTGGGTTCCCCAAGGAGACGTTGATGGACCAGGGCACCCCTTTCATGTCAAAAGTGATGGCAGACTTGTGCAAACTGTTTCAGATCAAGCGGTTGCAGATGTCCGTATATCATCGTCAGACAGATGGCCTCGTTGAGAGGTTTAACCACTTCCTGACCGGTGCACGCCGATGTACGTCGGCAGAATGGCACGTGCAGGCAAATGGGCGTACCTGTACGTCCCTTTAAATTTCTCTCCCTGCCATCGCGTGCCGGTCGCGGGTCCTGCGGACTCAATCACCCCGGGCATTCACACGATCGTCTCACGGGGCGGCTGAACTAGGAGATGCCGTTGTAAACAGCATCTCCCAGTTCTGCCTAGCGACAAGTGACGCTGATCTCTGCTCCATGTGATTGGAGCAGAGATCAGTGTTCACTAAAAGAAAGCCCAGCCCCCAACAGTTAGTAACACGCCCCTAGGAACACTTAACCCCTACACTGCCACCCACTGGTTAACCCCTTCACTGCCAGTGTCATTTACACAAGAATCACTGCATTTGTATAGCAGTGATTGCTGTATAAATGACAATGGTCCCAAAAATATCCGATGTGTCCGCCATAATGTCGCAGTCACAATAAAAATCGCTGATCGTCGCTATTACTAGTGAAATTTTTTTTTTTTATAAAAATGGCATAAAACTATCCCCTATTTTGTAAACGCTATAACTTTTGCGCAAACCAATCAATCGCTTATTGCAATTTTTTTTTGTAGAAGAAAACGTATCGGCCTAAACTGAGGGAAAAAAACTTTTTTTATATATTTTTGTGGGATATTTATTATAGCAAAAAGTAAAAAATAATGCGTTTTTTTCAAAATTGACGCTTTATTTTTGTTTATAGCGCAAAAAATAAACGCAGAGGTGATCAAATACCACCAAAAGAAAGCTCTATTTGTGCAAAAAAAAGGATGTCAATTTTGTTTGGAAGCCACGTCGCACGACCGCGCAATTGTCAGTTAAAGCAACGCAGTGCCGAATCGCAAAAAGTGGCCTGTACTTAAGCTAGCAAAATGTTCCGGGGCTGAAGTGGTTAATAAGACCCTAAAGTCAATGTTAAAAAGAGTGGTCCAGAAGGATGGTAAGGACTGGGACATGTTGCTCCCTGCCCTGTTATTTGCCATCCGAGAAGTTCCACAGGTATCCACAGGCTTCTTGAGGTTTGAACTGGTTTACGGGCGAAGACCCCGTGGACTGCTGGATCTAGTGAAGGAAACCTGAGAAAGTGAGACCTCACCACACAAAATGGTTTTAGAACATATCACTCAAATGCAGGAGAGGGTGGCTAGAGTGATGTGATTAGTGAGGGAGCATCTCCAGAAGGCCCAAGATGCCCAGAGGAGGGTATACAACTGGTCCGCTAACATCAGGCAGTTTCAAGTGGGGGACCAGGTGGATGTTAAGATTCCCACAGTAGAGAGCAAATTTTTAGCCAAATGGCAGGGTCCATTTAAGGTGATGGAAAAAGTTGGTGAGGTGAACTACAAGGTGCACCAACCTGGTAAAAGAAAACCATACCAAATTTATCACATCAATTTGTTAATACCCTGGAGAGAATGAGAATAGGTGTCCACCGTGGGAGTTGTCAAGGCAAGAGACCCTGCCAGAATTGACCTGGTGCAGATTGCTACTACCCTCTCTAAGCTTCAAACTGAACAAACGAAGAAGTTTCTGCAGAGAAACAGAGCAATGTTTTCGGGGTTACATGGTCTCACCAATGTCATTGAACATGACATTATAACAGAACCCAATGTAAGAGTCCAAGTAAAACCATATCGCAGCCCAGAAGCTCATAGGAAGGCAGTGTCCAAAGAGGTGAGAAGGATGCTTGAACTTGACATCATTGAAGAATAGCAGAGTGAATGGTCGAGTCCAATAGTTTTGGTACCGAAACCCAACGGCTCCCTGCATTTCTGCAATGACTTTAGGAAACTTAATGAAGTGTCCAAATTTGATAGCTATCCAATGCTCCGGGTAGATGAGTTAATTGAAAGGTTGGGTCCCGCACAAAAGGGTATTGGTAGATTCCCCTTACCAAAGAAGTCAGAGAGAAAACTGCTTTTTCCACTCCCGAAGGCCACTTTCAGTATAAGAGGATGCCGTTTGGCTTACACTCTGCCCCTGCCACATTCCAAAGGTCAGTGGACAAAACATTACGCCCCTATCGACAATACACCTCTGTCTACGTGGATGATATTGTCATTTTTAGCACCAATTGGGGGTCCCATCTTCCCTGGGTTCAGACAGTAATAGACCCTCTGAGGAAAGCAGGGTTCACAATTAATCCTGAGAAATGTGCGGTTGGGACGGAAGAGGCCAAGTACCTAGGGTACATTGTGGGTAGGGGGCTAGTGAAACCTCAGTTGAATAAGGTAGAAGCCTTACAGAACTACCGAAGATTCGTCCCCAACTTTACCACCATTGCTGCACCATTGACTGACTTAACAAAAGGCAGGAAGTCAGTAATGATAAAATGGAATACAGATGCTGAAGAAGCCTTTCAGAAGCTTAAGGTGGCATTGTGCCAGCATCCGGTGCTTGTGGCTCTTGATTTTGCAAAAGAGTTTGTGGTGCAGACAGATGCCTCTAGTGAGGGCTTAGGAGCAGTATTGTATCAAGAGATCAATGGGGAATAGCACCCCGTCATCCTTCTGAGTAGGAAGCTGATGACAGCGGAGAAAAACTACACTGTGGTAGAGAGGGAGTGTCTTGCCATCAAGTGGGCTCTGGACTCCTTTTGATATTTTCTCCTAGGTAGGAGGCTTTGCCTGGTGTCAGACCATGCACCATTGACCTAGATAAAATAAAATAAGCACACCAATGCCAGGATGACAAGGTGGTTCCTTTATCTCCAGGAGTTTAATTTCAGGGTAGAGCACAGACCCGGGAGACATTAGAATGCTGGTGCCCTCTCTCAAGTCCATTGCATGGTGGTGAATGGTGCCTCCAACACCTCTGCATTGAGGCAGGGGAGGGGGGGAATATGTACAGGACACCAAGGTTGGGTCCTGGATGGGTGCTATATAGCACCGATATTTGGGTTATGGTCCCTTTTAAGAGAAGTGTGGTCGTATTCAGGGCATCACCCAGGATTGGTGAGGAATTCCCATGAATAGCCTTAGTCAGGAGAGGACTGACTCGCAGTTCTCGCTGTGTTTAATAAAGATATATTTGGGGCCCGGAATTTCGGAGGCTCTCAAGTGATATTCGGATGGGAAAGAGCCTCCACCCCTGACTAACACGGGTTCCAGCACACACAGGGTTGAGAGCCTTCAGGAAGCAGCTCTTAAAAGACAGGAAGTAGTGCTAGGTGTGGTGGTGAGGAGGAGTTGGTGAACACACCTGTCTTGAAAAGTTGTGCATCTGCTGGTGACTGCTAAAAAGATTTTGCAAGGACTATTAAACCCTTGGGACCAAGACCCATCCATGAACTGTATGCGCCTTTTTACTTTTGTGCTAAAGATAAGCAGACTTTATTTTGTATTTTTGCTTGTGTGCTGCTGGAAGCCTTGCTGTGAATTGCTTGCTAAAAATAAAAGCCTTTTTGTTTAAAGGTTTAACAGCCTTGCACTCAGTCCTGTGGAGCTACAATCCCCCCAAAACTTTACAGTACATATAGGGGACATTAGATTGTAAATTCCCCTGGGGACACATACTTACTTTGTTGGTTCTATGTACTCTGTCACTGTACTGGCTGCATAATATGTCAGTGCTATCATAAATATGGGAAAGCAATACCTATGATATCCATGGGCATATCTCCTTGTCACTAATCCAAACTGTAAAACTCTTACCTACATAATGAAAGTACAGCTGGCTGCCTACATAGAAAACATGAAAAAACAGAAAGTGAACCACTCACAATTGAGCATATAATAGAAAGTGAACATTTAGCCTCTACGATTGTGATGGCTCTATATTAATTACTTTATTTAGCCTTTCTAATTTTAATTAAAGATGGCTCTAAATCTGAGCTGAGAATTCCCCTGAGGTCTCGTGGTTGTGCCCTGTCAACTGACATAATTCTTTCCAAGTAACTATGAGTGGTTAACCCAGAGACTTGTCATGGTTTATGCAGATTCAATGAGGCTGATTTGCACAAATTGTGTTGCCCATACTCAGAATGTATTTCAGTTTCATATTTAGTAAGCAAAAACAACAGTTGGAGGCTGGCTAACAGATTGAAATTTACTGACACAACACCCAAAATTTACTGGCACAGCCAAGTTTTTACTGCCATTTCCAAAGGTTACAAATGTCACTATTTAGGCTACAAACAAGTGCAATATGTAATTAGCAATGTGATTTAAGGTAGATAATAAGGGAAAAAACATATTTATTTTATTTTCCATTATAGTAAGTATCTTAGGGACAGGACTCGGGAGGGCAAGAAATCAGAATGGGTGGCACACACATGTAATTGACTCTCACAGTGATACTGACAGCAGTGTGTAGCAGTACAGATTACTGACACAACACATCCCCTCCAGAGTCACAGTGACAGTCTGTAAGGGCTTACCTATGTTGGAGTCTACGGCGCAGAGATGTACGCTCACCCTTGCAAATACACACAGCCCACTGTAACAAAGGGACAAGCTACCTTGGCTGTGAATCTGTGCACGGGGGCTTGCCAGGAATAGCCAAGGGACAGACGAGGTAAAGCTGCAGGCAGGGATTCCAGTAGTCAGGATAAAGATGAACAAAGCCAGGGTCTGAAGCCCGGGTCAGTCTTGGAACACTGGAACACTGCAACAGAAGACAGGAACACTTGACAAACATGAGAAAGACAATTAACTCACAAAGCCCTCAGAGTGAGGCAGTGTTTTATACCCAGCTGATTAGGTAACCCGCCTCAGCTGATCCAGGAGTGACATGTACTGATTGCAAGGAAAGATCCAGAGAAAAGCCATCAGTATTGCCTACAGAACTAGGCTTGGCTGGAAAGTAGGCAGAATTAAGAACTGAGGAGTGGCACAGATGCAAAGCAACAGGAGCACTAAACAGGTAGAAACAAAAAGGTCTTGGACTGCCGCAATCTATAGAAAGGCATCTTTATTGTGAAGCGTAAAAACCCAACATGACAGTCACATCAAGCAAAGACAACATAGGGATCGCATTTCACATCGTTAGATGCTTACTCATAGACTTGGGAACACTGGTTTTCTTAGAAACTGTAATATAAGAGTCCAGAGCAAATGTGAAAGCTTCCCAGCTGTCCAAGACTGGACTCTTCTCCTGTAATAGCTGAAAAGCCCATATCTTGATTAGCTCAGTGAGCAGATTGATGGATGTGTGAACCTTTATAAAGTCAGAGGCATAAGTCCTAGGCTTAAGAGCAAACAGCTCGCAATCCATCCTAAAGTTCAAGAATGAAGCACAATTCCCATCAAACCTCTCAGGCATCAGAACAAATGGTTCCAGACTGGCAGAAGAAAATTGTCTGTTTTTTACTGCCAGTAAACATACTGACGATTGGCAACACTGCTGGTTGCTTTGGTCAACAGGAAAGTTTTGTTGAGGCTTTTCATACATCAACTCTAATGTTTGCTAGTATGAGGTCAGAAATATGCCAGCAGAAGCTGTCATTCTGGCCAAACATACAAAAATAAATGATCAAATAATCCTATATTTTACTTCTTTTTCAATCTGAATTCCATTGTAGTATGGGCGATGGGTGTACTTGGAAAAAAAAATCTGCATTTGTTCCCAGTGACTGCTGACCAAGATACTATTTTTCCTTTTTTTTTTCTTTTTCAGATATCCAAAGCTGCAGCAGATTTGATGGCCTATTGTGATGCCCATGTTAGAGAAGATCCACTTATACTTCCAGTGCCTGCCTCAGAAAACCCATTTAGGGAGAAGAAATTCTTTTGTACTATTCTTTAATGTGGTTTTGTGACACACACATTAAGTATAATATCAGTATAATGTGACTTTAAGTTAACCAATAGATTACACACAAACACAGTATTCAACAAAAATAAATCGCTTCTCATGTATTATATAACATACTTTTACTTTAATAGTGCCCATTCATTGGAGTGGCAGGGATAAAAGCACTACAGACAGCGAGTGATGCAGTTAATATGTTGTAGCACCCTGGTAACATAATTGTACTTTCAAATTGGCATAAGTGTATTGAAGCAAATCAGGGAAAATGTTGATCAATTCACAGGGCTATAAAACAAAGCAGGTTTAAGAGAAATCACAAGTGCATATATATTCTGTAAAGGCATACTTATTGGCTAATACTGTACTGTAAGAAAGATTTATATAGACCAGTGTTCAGTACAGTGAAAGTGTAAATAACAAAATTAAATATGCCATATGTGTATCCAAATTGCCATTCATGCGCCCAAAGTTGCACAATTTTTTCCCTGTGTGTCACTTACCTCAGTCATAGGTGTGTTGTGTTTTAGTAGCAATTAAAATAAGTAATATCATGCAAGACTACCAAGAGAAATGATGTGGTATTCAGCTGCCCCAGTTTTATTTCCAGTGTGATAGAGCCCTCCCCGATGTTTAAATTCCCACCAGTTTTAGTAGTGTAGAGTAAACCTCCACTCCAATGTGGGTGGCTTGTGTAGAGCGGACCTTAAGTCTGCAGATTAGTGTAAAGTATACTCCTTTAGTAGAACAGATACTTCTTATTCTGATGGCTTCAGTAGAGCAGACTTACTAGTGTAGATAATCTTTGTAAAATAGACAGCCCTATTGACTCTGCATGACCCCATTCTTTTCATGTTTGCTAGAAGGAAGCATTTATTGTGGGTGGTCTGCTGAAGGTTTCTAGCACTTAATGGTTCATCAGTTCCCCTTGCTAGGACATCATTTTTGCTATTGTTAGCACTGATCATGGTACAAAAAATGCAGCAAAATACTGTTGGAGTTTATTGAAAAGTGAAGCGGTAACATTAGTTTTTCATCATTCCACCCCCTCTTCAAATGTTTAAAACAGATACCACTTTGTAGTATATAAAGAAAACTGGTGTTTATACTCTATTGATTAATTTAACAAATCCTGGTTTGTGTTGGATAGCACATTAGTTTCATTATCAGTGTTACAATTTGAAGCAACCTACAGATGTTACTAGCACTTGAACTTGCATATACATTTTCAGTAAAAAGAATATGAAAAGGGAAATTTTGATTTAAAAAAACATATTAAACCAACACATGGGTAGCACCAGAGCTTGCTAAAATAAAAAAAAATCCCAAGTTTGATGGCTAAACAAAATGTTTGGGGCAAAGTTGTATTTATAAAATGCTTTCTTCTTTGTGAATGTGAAAAACAGTTTTGCTACTTATTTATAAAAGCATAAGGGAATTTTTTGTAATATTTTGTAGTTGTGATAAAAAATAAATTGCATTGGTGTTAAGGAGATAATGGTAGGTATGCAGTCTGCCTGAATTCTGATGCTGATGTATACACAATCTAATGTATACCGTGTTTACTCCTTCTCTTGACATCGTAATTGCCAGGTACAGTATTTAAAAGTTATGATTTTGTTAATAGCTCATTTAACTCAGAAAAAAAATATATCTATTGTTGGTTGGAATTTACCTTTAGATTACTAATAAATGTAATATTTGAGGTATAGAGTATGGCTAGAAAGTAAATAAATTCCACATGAATAGTACTGATCAGAGGAGACCCAGCACCTCCATCAGGTAAGGCTTTGGTATCCCAAGGTCAGTGTCTGAAAATAAAGAGCAGCACTGGGGCCAAAATCCCACTGGATTCGCACCAAATTAGGACAGGAAAATTTTCAAAAATTGCAGTGTGCTGAGTTGCATTCATGTGAATAGGGACCATTGAAAACAATGTGATCTCCATTGTCATGCAATTCTGTGTGACTCAAGTCTGAAATCGCACTAGTGTGAATGGAGCCTTACAGTCTAATGGTGTATAATTATACATCAAGGCAACCCCATAGGTGAGTCATATTTTTGTTTAAACAATGGGTTGAACAAAAAAAAAATGTCCTGATTCCCCTATCCACACACTCAGTGTGAATAGGGGAGTCCTCCCCGCTGAGCTATTGTATTTTAACAGCGAGGAGTCTTACCCACCATCAGAAATCACAGATCAGCGTTGCAGGCTATAGTCAGTGGTGGCGATCAAGCAGAGAAAATCTGACAGGGCTGTGCTACAGGAGTTGGTAGATAAATTGACTTCTGTACAACCTCCCTGCCCATACATGAATCGAAATTCGGACAGTCCCTGCTGAACCAGTCACATTTCAATCCATTTATTCATGCTTAAGTGTTAAAGCCACAGGGTCTGCGACTTTTGATCCAGAAACAACATAGATATTTACCAGCACACCAAGGATCGGCAAAATGTGGCATCCAAACTGGTAGTTTATTGCATGATCACAACACAAGAAAGGTGCAGCGTTTCGGAGTCACGCAGGACCCCCTTGTCAGGCATGTGATGTGGTTCTGCTTGACTCAAACGTTGCACCTTTCTTGTGTTGTGATCTTGCAATAAACTACCCGTTTGGACGCCACTTTGTGCAGATCCTTGGTGTGCTGGCAAATATCTGTTGTGACTTGAACCAGTATCCAGCTGGTTGTTGCTGCAGCACCGAAACCTTGAGAGCTTATACCAGGAATGAACGCGTGCGATCGGAATATGAAGTATTACTTTTGATCCAGAAAGTCTGTCACCGCATATTTTGTACTGAAAATTCTTGTAACAGTGTTGCATTATCATTGTATTTGCTATTATTGTGCCATGTTTTTGTTTATTTCCATTTTGAACCTTTAGTGTTCACAGTTCTTTGTAAGGCCCCATTCACATCTCTGCATTTTAACGCATGTAGAGTAAAGCAAAACAGCACATATGACATAATTAGCAATGTTATTCAATGAGGCTGTTCAGATCTCTTCTGCACGCTGTAGTCTGAAAAATGAGGCATGTACGTATTTCTGTGCATTTTTATGTGCTGTGATGCATAATAATGAAAACACAACACACATTAAAAATGCACCAAAAACAGACAAATGCAGTCACGGATAGATGTGACTCTGGCCTAAAGGATAATTGCATGTGGGCAGATATGTTTCAACACATCCATACCTTTTTATAAAACATTGATGTATCTCCCAGCTGACTGGCCAGTGCAGTGGCAGTGATTGTTTTGCTTTGTTCTCCTGCATGGTAACATGGGCTGGGTAGTGTCTGCATAATGAACTTATAGAATGACTGGCCAACAAGGAACTTATGTGTTTACTACTTTTCATGCTTTTTCATATTAACACAGTAAGAACAATGTCCGACCATCATCCCATCCCTATGCCTTCAGCTTCTAGTTACTGCCAGGAGCATTAGACCAATAAAAAATCACTGCACCAAAAAATGTGCAGGATGTGATGGCTTTTTAAACAAGCCGTAAAGTTGGCCATACATGTGGCAATTTTTAATTTCAACCACTTTGGTTCAATCTACCATCAGAATTTGGTTGATTGAGAAATCGAACTTAAACAATAAGCTGACGGCTTCAATAGAGTCTATTGAAACAGAAAAAAACCTACAGCAATAGTGTTCAAAGCAGCTGTACTCAAATGTTAAATTCAGAAACTTTAAAAATGGCTTCGCTGTGCACTAATGGTTTTTCCACATTAATGGGTATTTAACTGTTCAAAACCTTATTTATTATGAATTATCTTATGAAGTGTAGTTAGTAGTTTTATCACTATCTATGAAACTTAGTTATCAGCATCCTGAATCTTTGTGAACTGGCTTATACATTGATTTTGTCATAACAATAATTAAAATAATGCTGAAAGTTTTTTTATTAGTAAAAGTAGTGATATACCACTACTTACAGGTATAGGACAGGATAAATAATCATGTTGTGCACCTGTGTTAATTAAGCAGTTTGAAGTATGAACGACACGATATCAAGAAAATAATGACCAAAACAAAAAAAACAAACTTTATGGGGCCTATGAATAAAAAAATTGCTATACAAATGTCTTAAACATTTGAAAAACTCTCACGATTAATGACCCTAATTTGCCTAATGTTTATTTTCTATGATCCTCAGATCCATCTAATAGCCATAATCTGGTATTTTGCATATTCTCATTATCTTTGCTTTGGTTTCGTCTCGCACTCTTGAAAAATGCTTATTGGTTATTTGACTCCTGTCTAAAATTGCCCTTAGTTTGAGATGGCTGCCTCACCACCTGCCCCAACAGCAGATAAAGCACTTTGAACCCCCAGGAAGAAAATTGCTACAGAAATATAAATGATAATGTTCTAATATCCATCCCAGAAATGAAAACGTAGAAAATAACAACAATACATTTTAAAAATAAACAAACAAACCAGCTGCCAACAGGAAGACCAATACAAGAAGATCATTGAAATATAAGGAACTGCATTGCTAGTTAAAGTTTTGCCCTGTAGTTCTTTATATTTCAGTAATAAATAATAATTTTATTGAAATCCCTGTGAAGAAAAAACAAAAAAACCTGCAAAACAAAGGCATAATGGGCTAGTATGCATTGCATACTAGCCCATTATGAAATACCTTAGATCGAAGCCCTGCAGCGGCGCCCGCACACCTCTGGGACATCTTCCCCAGTGTTTCTTCCGGGGTTGCAGCCTCCAGCACAGGCCCTGAAGAAAAGACCTGGGCGGCCATTTCCTCAGAGCGAATGCGCCAATGATGTAATTGGCGCACTATACAGCAAATATCCCCTAAACTGTGCATGTTTAGGAGCTATTTACAGTACCTATAGGTAACATTATGATAGGTTTACCTTATTATAGGTTTACCTATAAGTACAAACAAACGAGGAGAGTTTACTTTCTTAAAAATTACCCCCATGTGATTAAATGAACATAATAATGTATTGTGAAACCAAATTCATCAGAAAATTATTCATCAAAAAATAAAGTTCAAATTAAAAGTTCATCAAAAAAATAATAAAATTATATCTTTTCATCAAAAAAAAAATCATATAAAAAGTGTCCTGGTGTTTTCATTTCAATCCATATTCAAATCTTTCTATGAAATCAAGTGAACCACTTCCAGTGAAAGAATGTTTTCAATCCGTTTTTCCAAATATAATTAAATGTGCTGCTTACCAGATCCCAATGATCTCCCAGTTATAACAGATCATATATTACATGAGTGAACAGATATGTGGATTCCACCTGTGGAACAGTCTTACCTATATTTAGCACAAGATTTTTCTATACTATTATATCTATTATTTGTGAGAGCTGTGCATATGCTTGAGACATAGCAAATTTTCTTTACATAGACCCCTTTATATAGAGTTTTATATAACTTCTACTTTCCACCAGTGCAACCGCCTCACAGGACAAATACGTTAGTAAATGTAACTGAAGTTTGGTTGTGACCAGGTTTTTTTTGTTGGTGCTGTTAACGCTAGATGCAGTAATCCAATAGAATGTTAAAGGTGTCATATTGGTTCAAATTCTGTTTCTCTAATAAAGCTGTTTGACAATAAACTTCCTAATGTCCCTATAAGAGTGGGGAAAAATTATGATTCTGTTTTTTGAAGATTTTTTTTAGACACTTTTGCTAGGTTGTACTGTCTTGCCTTATTTTAAATTTGTGTTATTTATATATAGCAAGGATGTCATCTGCTGGTAACAAGGTGCTACTTCAGTTGTATAATACCCAGGGGAATCTGTTGATGTTGCTGGGGGTCTATTGCTGCAGGGGTGGATCTATTTTTTCTGAGGTGGTATTTTGTAACGGGCAGTCCATTGTTGCTGGTGGGGTTTAATGTTGTGTAGGGGATCTATTGTTGCTGGGGTAGGTCTAGTGTTGCTAGTAGGGTCACCACCTGTTCAGGATTCACCTGGACAGTCTGGGTTCTGAATCATGTGTCCGGGTTTCAGGCGGAATGAAACCCGGACACATTATTCAGATTGGGCTGTGGCTCCCAAAGTAACCAAGATAGTGACACACAAATCTGTTGCTGTCTAAGAGCTGCAGGCAGGTTTGGCACTAATTGGGGGCAGGAAGATGATATCACCAAAAGCAATTTGGCCACACCCACTGTTTGCTGGGGCACCCTATGTTTACCACATTACTACTCTCCTTGGGGCACCAAAAGGTGTCCCAGGCCAATAAAGTGTTCTGGTTTGGCTTGAAGAAAAGGTGGCAACCCTAGTTGCTATCTATTACTGCTGGGTGGGTTCTATTGTTGTTGGGGTTGGGCCTATTGTTGCTGGCTGCAGCACATCTATTTTACTGCTTTTCTTGTTATCATTAATAAATCCCATACAAATTATTTAGCACCACATAATGGTACGTGGTTCTTGTATAGAACTTTAGTGAGCAACTGCCCTTTGCGACAACAGAAACTCACTCAAACTTCATTTCAGCTGTACATCCACAAAGGAGCTGAAGTATCCTTCTCCTTTAAAAGGATAGAAGGGAAGGGTATTTTTTAATCAGGAAATTAGGAGGATTGCCCACTTTCAGTGTCCTTGTTGAAACACAAAGGAAGGTTCAGCATCAACTGTACTTTAGACATAACTTCAATAACTGGCAGTGGAAGGTGGTCACCATTTGGGGGCACAAAACTCACGCGCTGAACAGGCCGACCTTGAAATAAAACAAAGAAAAGTAGCTTTTTGGATAGGTGAAGCCAGCTTAACTGTAGAATTCCAGATTTGGGATCCACAACAGACTTCCATCTGAACCCCAGGACAGAAACAGACCACATTTGATCCTCATGTCCTGCTCTCCTGAGGACCACACAGTCATGATGAATGAAGCGGTCATGATGAATATAGTTGCATAGTTACGTAGTAGGTGAGATTGAAAAAAGACACAAGTCCATCAAGTCCAACCCATGTGTGTGATTATAAGCCAGTATTACCTTGTATATCCCTGTATGTTTTGGTTGTTCAGGTCCTTATCTAATAGTTTTTGAAACCATTGATGCCCCCCACTGAGACCACCGCCTGTGGAAAGGAATTCCATATCCTTGCCGCTCTTACAGTAAAGAATCCTCTACGTAGTTTATGGTTAAAACTCTTTTCTTCTAATTTTAATGAGTGGCCACGTGTCTTGTTAAACTCCCTTCTGCCCTTCTGTGAAAAAGTTTTATTCCTATTGTGGCCTCACCAGTACGATATTTGTAAATTGAAATCATATCCCCTCTCAAGCGTCCCTTCTCCAGAGAGAATAAATTCAGTGCTCGCAAACCTTTCTTCATAACTAATATCCTCCAGACCCTTTATTAGCTTTGTTGCCCTTCTTTGTACATGCTCCATTTCCAGTACATACTTCCTGAGGACTGGTGCCCAGAACTGCACAGCATACTCTAGGTGTGGCGGACCAGAGTCTTGTAGAGTGGGAGAATTTTTATTTTATCCCTGGAGTTAATCCCTTTTTTAATGCATGCCAATATTCTGTTTGCTTTGTTAGCAGCAGCTTGGTATTGCATGCCAGTGCTGAGCCTATCATCTACTGGCACCCCCAGGTCCCTTTCCATCCTAGATTCCCCCAGAGGTTCTCCCCCTATTGTATAGATTGCATTCATATTTTTGCCACCCAAATGCATTCTTTTACATTTTTCCATATTTAACCTCATTTGCCATGTAGTTGCCCTCCCCATTCATTTTTTCAGATCTTCTTGCAAGGTTTCCACATCCTGCGGATAAGTTATTGCCCTGCTTAGCTTAGTAACATTCGCAAATGCAGAGATTGAACTGTTTACCCCCATCCTTCAGGTCATTTATGAATGGATTAAATAGAATTGGTCCCAGCACAGAACCCCGTGGGACCCCACTACCCAGCCCCTGACCATTCCGAGTATTCCCCATTTATCACTACCCTCTGAACTCACCTTTGTAGTCAGTTTTCAATCCATATACTCACCCTATGGTCCATGCCAATGGACCTTATTTTGTACAGTAAACATTTATGAAGAACTGTGTCAAATGCTTTTGCAAAATCCAGATACACCACATCTACGGGCCTTCCTTTATCTAGATGGCAACTCATTTCCTCATAGAATGTTTACAGATTGGTTTGGTAAGAATGATTTTTCATGAATCCATGCTGATTACTGCTAATGATACCGTTTTCATTACTAAAATCTTGTATATATTCCCTTATCATGCCCTCCAAGAGCTTGCATACTATTGATGTTAGGCTGGTCTGTAATTCCCAGGTATGTATTTTGGTCCCTTTTTAAATATTCGTGCTATATTGGCTTTTCTCCAATTCGCTGGTACCATTCTAGTCAGTAGACTGTCAGTAAAAATTAGGAACAATGGTCTGGCAATTACTTTACTGAGTTCCCTAAGTACCCTTGGGTGCAAGCCACCTGGTCCCTGTGATTTATTAATGTTTCCCAAGTCTAATTCTAATTCTGTCCTCTGTTAGCCATGAGGGTGCTTCCTGCGACGAGTCATGAGGATAAGTACTGCAGTTTTGGTTACTAAAAAGGAAGGGGGGGGGGGCACTGGAAATTTACCCAGGTTCTTTCCTTGTGGATTGCCCCATAGCCAGATACACAATCTCACCCACACTTTTCCTCAATAACCAGTCTAGGGGTGGTTTTTGTTGTTTTTATTTTTGGAGAACTTGGATAGGGTTGAGGGAATTGAGTGGGATATTCCAAAAACAGAACTATGTACACTTTGGGGATAGTAAACTCCTTTGTGTATAGCTGAAGCAGAAGTCCTTGCTTGTATCAACCGTGGACTTGGCTTGTAATAGAAGCAGTTAACAGCACACAAGCTTCTTCTTTTAGAACACCAAGAGCAGAGTCCCTTTACAGATAGACTGAGCTCCGCAGGACACCAGTTGAAGTCCTCTTTAGCAATCACACAGCTGACTCTCTAGCACACTGGAGTTTTGCAGTCAGTGCTGGATTTAGACCATCGTGGGCCCAGGCCACTTCAAGTTTGGGGGTTCCTCAACGTATGAATTAAATTATATGACAATTAAAAAAGTATACTGAAATGAATGATACTCCACATTTGTTCTAAAAAAAATATATATATATATATATATATATATACTCACAGTTATGCATCACACTGCCATATTTACAAAAACTCTTTCTTCCTGCACTTAAAAATCTTCAACTCATTAAACTTTATCATCTTGAGGACACTGCCCTTGACAGCCAGTAGGCACAGAATACTTAGCCTTTCACATGCACACAGGAGGCATTGTGTACAGATCCACAAGCTGACAAATTTGGCAAACGGAAATTAATTTGTGGGAAGTCTGGTGAAAGGATTTAGGATAAAACCCACTGCTACACGCGATGCAATTCATAAGGAAGGAAGATCCTCTATTCTCTGCCAATTTTGACTGACATTCTTCTATGTCATTCTAGCCTAATTTTAATGCAGGGCGAATTCGACCATTCTTTGAATTCTGGATAAAACTTGGTAAAAAAAGTTTTACCCTATTTGAGATTGCGGAGTGTCGGATTTGCCCCTTGACCCAATCAGGATCAAGTGGGGGAGTGAGCTTCTCTCTGATGTTTCTCGCTGCGAAAAATCATGGCTGGTCATTAACTTCACTCAAACACTATGGGTTTGGAGCTGTTGCCTGGCACAACATTTTTTTAAGCTTTTCCCTTGCCCCAGCCACTTTCATAAACAAGGCAATACATTCCTCAATACAGTCATGTTAAAACAAACATCTAAAATTGTAAAATTACAAAAGTTGAAATGTAAAACATCTGCCAGAAGCCCTCATCCTATTTTTTGCCCCTGAAGTCAGGTTTAACCATTCTATATCCTGACAACCACAGAACCACACACACACTTTTGTGTTTTTTAATACTAAAACCAATATTATAATTATTTATTTTTTTTCTAAAGGAAGCCTGGGGGGCCTTCCCAGGCAGGGGGGCCTGTGGCAATTACCCCTTTTGCCCCCTTATAAATCCAACACTGATGGCAGCAGCCCAAATGTCTCTAAGATCTCTCAGTAGTCTGTACTCACAAAATGTCCAGGGACAGTTGGTTGCTTCCTTCCAACTCCCAAGCAACACCTTCTTCCAGTGATACCAGACCAGATCTTCAGCAGACCCCCCAGTAAGCTTTCCTTAGCTTCAGCATCCAGGCTCTCAGGTCACCCACCCGAGGCCTCACTAACAGCAAGCACATGGCAGCAAGCCCTCCAGGCTGGACTGATCCTCTCCAGGAAAAAGACCCAAATCTCAATGTCCCAGAGATTATATACAGACTCCCAGCAGACTTGAGAGCCCTGCTCCTTGGGATTGGCCAGGGCTGTATAAATATTCGTACTGCATATCTCCACACCTATGTTCCAAAGAATTCTCCCAGTTCTCTGGACAGCAGAGGGGGTAAACAGACTAGCAGCAGCTGAGAACACTGAACTGACCCAAATAATTAGCTGCATTGGCTACAGTCAGCAGAATTTAATTTACCCAACACAATAGCCACAACAGCCACACTGGTTACAGTGAGGAAAGCTAAATTTACCTATCAAAAACACACCCAGCTCCACTGATCAAAGTGAGCCAGCACTAAATATAACTAACCTAAGTACCTATCTAGGAGGGTGCTACAGGTGATTTAGAGGTGTATGCTGCTAAATTGGCATTTAGATCTAGTTTAAAAGCATGAAGACTGATGAGGACAAGCATTGCTTTCTGGAGGAAGATATACATGGCTTTTGAGCCCTATCTATTACTCTACTCTATATATTATGTCTATCTGCCAAACAATAGCCATCAGACCTTATACAGCAGCCCACAGTACACTGTAGCTGACAGCTGAATCCTTGGCTGCTCGAACATCCACTGTCAGCTGATTGCCAGCTCCACAGTGACTCACCTGTTTATGATATCCTGCTCATCAATCCTGCCTACTTAAGCCGTCCAGTCCAGATGATCTCTGCCTTCTGCTTGGTCACATCTCTAGATATGCTTTCTTGTGTTCCTGTTAAAGACTTGTTTGGCTGACAATCCTTTTGGCTCCAGATCCTGCTTGCTGTTATACTACGGTGTTCTCTGGCTCCCTGACGTTTTGTCTTGTCTGACTATCCGCTCTGGTTTCTGAACGCTGGCTATGTTTTGACTATGTTTACTCTGTTTACCTTTTTTTATTATTATTAAACAAGTGTGATTTAACTATACTTCTGTCTCAATATGATTCATGGTTTCTGACACTTGGTGGTTTATATAGGCCACTGCAATGGCATTGTTGGACTGAATCCTGATAGGGCAGTCCTGAAGCTCCACCATCCAGATCCCTAGGGCCAGTCGTACTGCCCGTAATTGCAGGACATTGATGGGCAGGATCTGTTCTGTCCTTGACCATTTCCTTTGAGCTAGCTAAGGAGAGACTGGCATCTGTAGTCAGTACTTTCGAAGTTACTGTGAGGAAGGTCTTTCCCTTTCGCAGGTTCTGATCCTGGAATCACCAGTTTAGGCTTAAGCGTGCCCGAGGAGATAAGAACATAGGATAATCCAGGGCTTGTCTTCTGTTCCAAGCCAACAAGATGTCTTGTTGTAGAGGCCTGGAATGGAACTGGGCATAGGGCACCCCCTCGAAGGAGGATACTATCCTCCCTAGAAGACTCATACAGAGCCGAATGGAGGGTTGTCTGGTGCCCCTTATCTGACGCACCTGATCCTTCAGGGCATGGATCCTTGTGGGTGGCAAGAATACTCTTGCTTGCACCGTATCTAGGATCAGACCTAAATACTTTAGACTTTGAGTTAATCTCAAGGTTGACTTTTCGGTATTTATTGATCCAGCCTAAGCTTTCAAAATACTGCACTGTGCAGATCGTGCTCTGTTCTAGAGCCTGTAGTCTCTGTAGTGATCTCTGAGCAGGAGGTTATCCTGATATCCAAGCACCAAGATCCCTTGGGCCCTTAAAAGACTCAGTACTGGTGCTAGGACCTCGGGGAGCTGTAGCAAGCCTGAAGGGTAGAACCACAAACTGAAAATGCCGTTCCTCTACTGCAAATCGCAGGAACCTCTGATGAGGCTGAAATATAGGTGCGTGTGAATATGCGTCCTTTATATCAATGGAGGCTAGAAAGTCTCCCATCTGGAGTGAGGCTACTACTGAGTGGACAGACTCCATCCGAAAGGACTGGATCAGTAGATACTGGTTCAGGGATCTTAGGTCCAAAATGGGCCTTGTGTCCCTGTTTGGTTTTTAACTGTAAATAGGTTTAAGTAAAACCCAGAGCCCCTTTCGGGTACAGGACTCTCTACAATCACTCCTTGATGCACTAGATGATGTAGAGCCTGAAGCAATAAGTCTCTTTCTGGATGATCCGAGGGAACTGTGGATCTTAAAAACCTCTGAGGGGGACCCCCCGTAACTCCAGCTTGTAGCCGGGGGATATAGTTGAGGTGACCCACTCATCCTGAACTACTGTTCTCCAAATGTCCGCAAAGTGCAACAGCCTTCCCCTCACACAATGGAGTGGGGGGCGTAACCTCAAAAGGAGGGCTTGGTGCTGGGTTTAGAAGAATTTTGGATCCAGGGCTTTTTCTGGCCCTGGTCTTGCGGCTTGTCCCTGGCCCATGCGCCCTGTTGGTGGTGGAACTGCCTTGGCACTGAGACATTTGAGGATGCAGTCCCTGAGGTTTAAAACGAAGGACGCCTGGTGCTTTTATTCACAGGAAGTAGAGAACTCTTCTCTCCGAAAATCTTTTGGATATATTTGTCCAAGTGATCACCAAATAAACATTCCTCATGAATGGGGAAGCCTGCCAATAACTTCTTACAAGGAAGCTCGGCTAACCAGTTCTTAAGCCACAAAAGTCTGCGCATATGTACAGACAAGAGAGCCAAACAAAAAACCTGCTGTATTGAATCCTTTAAGGCGTCAACAGCAAAACACCATGCTCAAGGAATATCTGCCTTATTTTGAGGCAGATCACCCTCCTTGCTAGGCCTGTCAGGGGGCAACAGAGGGTATAAGGGGAAAGCCTATGTGGACTGAAGAGGACTCAGGGATCCCAAAGAGGCCCAGGGAGGCTCAGTAACCTCTGCAAAAGGCAACTTAAAGGAAGAACGAACCATTTCTGTAAGAATCAGGATCAAAAGCCTCTGTACTTAAGAGGCAGATACACCCCATGCAGATCATGCCTGACTGGCTGTGTTGTAAAGGAATGTGATTTCAGCCCTGCGGAGGAGGAGCAGTATAGAGTGCTGTACTGGGAAAGAAGCTCAGCAGCAGGGCATAGCATCCAGGGTGGAGGGAGTGGTTAGGGGGCTTTGGGGGGGCACAACTTAGATCTGGGGGGGCAAAGCGAACTCTGGAGCGTGCAGCCCTTCAGGGGCCCCTCAGGAGATGTTAAAGGATTTGTTTTAGCAATTTCTGAAGGTTTCTCTGTCAGTGTTGGCAGGTGCTGGGGGTAGGTCACCTCCTGGAGATGCGTGTCTTTTCTCTAGTTGTCAGGGAAGTGGAGTAAGCAGACATCCCCGGGTGTGTGTGTGGGGGGGGGGGGCACAGAGAATCCCAGCTAGTGACTAGAAGACACTGAGTGGTGTCTTACCTCACCAGTGACATCGGTCTCATTGTGTCTACAGGACGGCACTCTCATTCCATGTTGCCAGCACATAGCACGTCATTGGGGAAGCCGGGCTTTCCCCTTGCGTCAGAGGGGATGGGGTCAGGTGACGGGTGATCCCGCCCTCCTCAGCTAAAAAGTGTCAGGCTGCCAGGATTCCTGCAGTGTCTCCGGTGGAGACAGAGGATGAATGCACTGCCCTTGAGGGAGAGATCACCCATTGCCGGACCCCAGAGAGATGATCATCCCATCGCTGGATAGCAAGAGTGGATTACCACCGCTGAAATCTTTTTATTTTTTATTTTTATTTTTAATAAAGGACTTTTGCAACAGTCTGTGTGTGTTTATTAACATTTTTTTACACTTTCTTTGTGAAATGGTAGGGGTACTTGTGTACCCCTTTACCATTTCAAACAGGGGGAGGGCCGGGATCTGGGGGTCCTCTTGTTAAAGGAGGCTTCCAGATTCTGATAAGCCCCCCACCAACAACCACTGGCCAGAGTTGTGGGGATGAGGCCTTTGTCCTCATCAACATGGGGACAAGGTGCTTTGGGGGGACCCCAAAGCATCCTCCCAATGTTGAGGACATGTGGCCTGTTACGGTTCAGGAGGGGGGGCGCTCTCTCATCCCACCCTCTTTTCCTGCTGCCTGCCAGGTTGCGTGCTCAGATAAAGGGTCTGGTATGGATTTTTGGGGGGAACTCCACGCCATTTGTTTTTTTAATTTGGCATGGAATTCCCTTTAAAATCCATCCATAGGTCTGGTATGGATATTTGGGGGGAAGCCCACATCATTTTGTTTTTTAAATTTGACGTGGGGCTCCCCTTAATATCGATACCAGACCTGAAGGGCCTGGTAACTGAATTTGGGGGAACCCCCCGCTTTTTTTTTTATCAATGACTTTCAATGACTGTTATCTGTATTACGGGGAGCCAACAATTCATTACAGCCGCGAGTGCTTTTAAATGACTTTTTTTCCTGCAGAAATGACACTTTTCTGTGCAGGGACAGTTCTAAGCACGGGAAACATGCGCCCCTTTACAGGCATACTATACACACCCCCCAGGTAAGAAATTTAAAGGAATATTACACTTTTATTTTTTCACTTTAAGCATTATTAAAATCACTGCTCCCGAAAAAAAACGCTGTTTTTAAAACTTTTTTTTCCATTGATGCATGTCCCTTGGGGCCAGGCCCAGGTCCCCAAACACTTTTTATGACAATAACTTGCATATAAGCCTTTAAAATTAGCACTTTATATTTCTCATATAGACTTGTACAGGGTGTTCCGCGGCTTTTCGAATTTGCCGCGAACATCCCAAATTGTTCGCTGTTCGGTGAACAGGCAATGTTCGAGTCGAACATGAGTTTGACTCGAACTCGAAGCTCATCCCTACTTGGCATACACTGTTTAAATAAGCTGGCTGTACGCCAGAACATTCTGTGCATGCATGCATTTGCACGTGCATGGTCCTGGCGAACTGGCGTGGCTGTATTCGCATATGACGCAAATCTTTGTGCGCCCAGATAAAGGCTATGGTGCCTGTGCAGCAAAGCCGCATGCGCCATGGTCACCAAATAAACAAACTGCTGAGCCCAGCAGCGCTCTTGCGAATGCACGTGTGACGTTTGTGGGACTAAAGACCTGGAGCTCAGAGAGCTCAAACAAACCATGCCATCCACCTTGCAGATGCTGGTAAAAAACTGAAGTGCTTCCTGTATGGGAGGGGTTATATAGGGGATCACTTTCTGTCTAAAGATCTTTTGTCTACCAGTTTCCATTCACCTGGAGATAAAGTATAACCCAGGAGGTATTGAATATTAGCCTAACTCTGTGTCTAGGCCAAGACTGGAATAAAAAATAGGCCCGGGCATTTTAGACTGAGCGGCCCATGGCATATTTACCAGGAGGCACGGAGAATGTGGGGGGATGTGGAGAGCACAGGGGGGACGGAGAGCACTAGGGCGGCAAGAGAGCACTGGGGGTTGGAGAGCACTCGGGGGAGCCAAAGAGCACAGGGGGGCTGGAGAGCACTGGGTGGGTCAGAGAGCACTGAGAGGACGGGGACCATGGGGGGCTGTAGAGCACAAGCGGGGGCAGAGAACACGGGAGGCGAACAGCACGGGGGAAGAACAGAGGGGCTGGAGAGCACTGGGGGGGGGCTGAGAGTACAGGGGTGACCGATGAGCCCTGGGGGGCCCTGAGAGCATTGGGGGGCAGAGAGTACAGGGGGGCCTGAGAGCACAGGGGGCTGGAGAGCACTGGGGGTCCAATGAGCACAGGGGGACCTAAGAGCACTGGGAGGGGCTGGAGATTGCTGGGGGGCCAGAGAGTACAGGGGGGTTGATGAGCACAGGGGGGGCCTGAGAGCACTGGGTGGGGCTGGAGAGCACTGGGGGGCAGTATAAAGAAGCTGGAGCCAGAGAAGGAGGCTGGAGAGCACTGGGGGGGCCTGAGAGTACAGGGGTGACCGATGAGCCCTGGGGGGCCCTGAGAGCTTAGGGGGCTGGAGAGCACTGGGGGTCCAATGAGCACAGGGGGACCTAAGAGCACTGGGAGGGGCTGGAGAGTGCTGGGGGGCCAGAGAGTACAGGGGGGTTGATGAGCACAGGGGGGCCTGAGAGCACTGGGTGGGGCTGGAGAGCACTGGGGGGCAGTATAAAGAAGCTGGATAGGAGGAGCAGCTGCATACACAGTAGAAGAATGCATTTCTTTATTTTTCTCCTACAGCCTTTGAATGCCCACGGGAGGGAGAGGATGTAGGAAAAAAATAAAGAGATGGATTCATCTACTGTGTATGCAGCCGCTCCTCCTATCCAGGCACACACATGGGGAGCCACACTCACTTTACCGTGTCTCATATAGATCCCCAGCCCTCTTCATGGTCACCGGTAACGTGACCTGTAGTCTCGGCCCAACAGTCAAGCTGAAATGGTGGTCACAGAGAGGTTGGGTGAGTGGCGGGGGGGGGGGGGGGGGGTGGGGGCTCAAGGAGCAGCTCAGCTGTCTTGACCCCACAAGGACATGCGGCTCCAGGCCCACCAGACAAGTGTCCGGTGTGTCCTATGGCCAGTCCGGGCCTGTCTGTGTCCCATGATGTATGAAAAAGAAAAAGAAAACGAATGCAGCCATTACATTTAAGAAGTGGTAAGCTGTAATATAATAAAGGTTTGTTTCTGTGTTTAAGACCGTTTTAACGTGTTAAAATAAATGCTGATAGGCAGGGTTTTTATGGCACAAGAGATCCTGATAGTCTTTTCTGCCACAAAGGCTTCCTCCTGTCTGTCAGCGTAGCAGTAATGTACACTGAGCCGGGCATGCACATGTGGCGGGATCTGTAGCTGCGGTACTCAATAAAGTGAGAGCACTCACACAGATACCAATTGGTGGTAAAGTTCTTGTATTTGAAAAGTCGCGCTGCGCAATAAAGATGGCCCCGCTGTCTCTGGGATCCGTGTGTTTCCCAGCAGGCAGCGGGGGACTTTCGGAAAGGGGCGTAGATTCTGCAGAATCTACGCCCCTTTCCGCAGATAGCTATGCCGGAAATGGGTGCAGATACCTGTACTGTACAGGTACCTGCACCCCCCTCCCCCCTGAAAGGTGCCAATTGTGGCGCAGAAGGGGGGGGAGGATTCCAATGAGCGGAAGGTCCACATTAGGGTGGACCTCCGCTTTAAGTGCCTATAGTGACAATGGCAGTATGCTTAAGATCCCTTTCACAATGAGGCAGTTCTCAGGTCTTTTAGCGCTAGAAATAGCACCTGTAAAGCATTGCAATGGGTGCAATGGGTGCTTTCACACCTGGCAGTGCACTTGCGGGACTTTAGAAAAAGTCCTGCAAGCAGCATCTTTGGAGCGGTTTGGGCTCTGTATACAGCTCCCCCAAAATGTCCCTGCCCCTTGCAATGAATGGGCAGAGCTTCCGAAGCACCTGCCTGGGGTTAAAAGTGAAATGCTAGTGGCTGAAAAATGGTGCAAAAGTGCCACTTAAACAGCTCTAAAGCGTGGCTCAAATGAGCGGTGCTTTACCACTAATGGCCAGCGCTTTCAGTGTGAAAGCAGTCTAAAGCCGTGTACACATGACCGGACTTTACATAGTTACATAGTTAGTAAGGTTGAATAAAGACACCAGTCCATCCAGTTCTACCTGAGTGAGTGTCTACAACTGTCCCTATCCCTGTACATTGCACACTGACATCAGTCACTACCCTCAAGGAGCCTACTTTTCTGGCAGAAAAGATCCAACAGAATAATTTCATTGGATATTCCGATTGTGTGTGTGGGCTTCAGCTGACTTTTTTTACAAAAATTCTGACGGACCTAGAAATAGAACATGTTTTAAAACGACGCAAGGGCAGCTATTGGCTACTGGCTATTGAACTTCCTTTTCTAGTCCCGTTGTACGTCATCGCGTACTAATTGAACGGACTTTGGTGTGATCGTGTGTAGGCAAGTCCATTTCAGCGGAACACTGCCGGAAATCCATCGGAAAGACAGTCAGAATTAATTCTGACCGAAAGTCCGGTCGTGTGTAGCAGCATTACAGTAACACTTGCAGTAGCTAATACTTCTCTTCTACACAGTACAGTCCAGGTGTCAGATACAGTGCAATAGTCCAAGTATTAATGGCACATGTTGCTTCATAAGGCATACAGGAAATCAGAACAGCAAATTACTCAGCACTGGTGCATACTGTATATGAAGTAGTGATTTACCCAGGCTTACGATAAACCATTTAGAATACATTATGGCACCCGCTCATGCGTGTGACGTCATTTGTAGCCTGGCCATTCAAGCAGGAGAATGTAGTGAATCCTGGAGGAAGACTGGGTGAAGATGTAAGTGCCACAGCACTGATAGCACAGAGCTTGAGGTCTGTCATAATGTGCTAGTAAGCAGTGCATACTATATTATAACATATACAGTATATCACAAAAATTAGTACACCCCTCACATTTTTGTCATTATTTTATTATACCTTTTCATGTGACAACACTGAAGAAATTACACTTTGCCATAAAGTAGTGAGTGCACAATTTGTTTAACAGTGTAAATTTGCTGTCCCCTCAAAATAACTCAACACACAGCCATTAATGTCTAAACCACTGGTAATAAAAGTAAGTACACCTCTAAGTGAAAATGTCCAAATTGGGCCCAAAGTGTCAATATTTTGTGTGGCCACCATTATTTTCCACCACTGCCTTAACCCTCTTGGGCATGGAGTTCACCAGAGCTTCACAGGTTGCCACTGGAGTTCTCTTCCACTCCTCCATGAAGACATCACAGAGCTGGTGGATGTTAGAGACCTTGCGCTCCTCCGCCTTCCATTTGAGGATGCCCTACAGATACTCAATAGGGTTTAGGTCTGGAGACATGCTTGGTCAGTCCGTCACTTTTACTCTCAGCTTCTTTAGCAAGGTAGTGGTTGTCTTGGAGGTGTATTTGGGGTCGTTATCATATTACAATACTGTCCTGCAGCCCAGTATCCGAAATGAGGAGATCATGCTCTGCTTCAGTATGTCACAGAACATGTTGGCACTCATGATTCCCTCAATAAACTGTAGCTCTCCAGTGCCAGCAGCACTCATGCAGCCCCAGACCATGACACTCCCACCACAATGCTTGACTATAGGCATGCTTTTCTTTGTACTCCTCACCTGGTTGCCGCTACACGTGCTTGGCACAATCTGAGCCAAATAAGTTTATCTTGGTCTCATCAGACCACAGGACATGGTTCCAGTAATTCATGTCCTTCGTCTACTTGTCTTCAGCAAACTGTTTTCAAGCTTTCTTGTGCATCATCTTTAGAAGATGCTTCCTTCTGGGTCAACAGCCATGCAGACCAATTTGATGCAGTGTGTATGGTCTGAGCACTGACAGGCTGGCTCCCCCACTCCTTCAACCTTTGCAGCAATGCTGGCAGCACTGATACTTCTATTTCCCAAAGACAACCTCTGGATATGACGATGAGCACGTGCACACAACTTCTTTGGTTGACCATGGCCTGTTCTGAGCTGAACCTGTCCTGTTAAATGCTGTATGGTCTTGGAGATTGTGCTGCAGCTCAGTTTCAGGGTCTTGGCAATCTTTTTATAGCCTAGGCCATCTTTATATAGAGCAACAATTCTTTTTTTCAGATCCTCAGACAGTTCTTTGGCATGAGGTGCCATGTTGAACTTCCAGTGGCCAGTATGAGAGAGTGAGAGCGATAACACCAAGTTTAACACACCTGCTCCCCATTCACACCTGAGACCTTGTGACACTAACAAGTCACATGACACGGGGAGGAAAAATGTCTAATTGGGTCCAATTTGTAAATTTTCACTTAGGGCTGTACTCACTTTTGTTGCCAGCGATTTAGATTTAATGGCTGTGTGTTGAGTTATTTTGAGGGGACAGCAAATTTACATTGTTATACAAGCTGTACACTCACTACTTTACATTGTAGCAAAGTGTAATTTCTTCAGTGTTGTCACATGAAAAGATATAATAAAATATTTACAAAAATGTGAGGGGTGTACTCACTTTGGTGAGTTACTGTAGCTGCAGGGACCTTGCTTTTTTAACAATTTTAATATTGCTTTAATGCTAGTAACAGACTGCATCATATCAAGCATATCATTGTTTATTTTGCTTTTAGTTTTAAGTGTTAATCACTTCAGCCCCGGAAGATTTTCCCCCTTAAACTCCCGGTATGATTAGTTCTGGTTTTAGGTGCTGAAAGCGGTACAATTATTTTGCATGGAAATTTGGCGTTTTATATAGTAGTCCTGTAATTCTTAGGAATAACTCTCTTAAATCTGTTCAAACCAGAGTCTAGCAGACATCCCGGGTATGATAAAGTTTATAATATAATAAATAATAATAAAAATTATTCAATAATGTAATCAAATCCAAAAACACAGAAATTTGCTAATTTGCAGAATTGTCGCTGTCATTAGATTTAGTGTTTGATGATGAATTTCCCCACAAATCGCTATCGCTCAATTCTGAAAGTGATTCTAATTTATTATCGCTGTTTTATAGTTGGTCTAAAATCACTTTTGACGTAAAGGGACAGTTTTTGGTTGCTATGGGCAATCTCCAAATTCCAGGCAGAAAAAACAGTATTTATAATATAAAAGTGCATGCAGGGCACTGCACAGACCACTAGGGACAAAGGGGTGTGTGATTTTTTTATACAGTACTGTAATCTGTAAAAATATTTTTTTTGATCTGTGGGCTGGGAGTGGCTTAGAATAGGCTGGTGACTCACAGCTAGTTTCATCTTTCAGTTACCTCCCTGCTTCTTCTAGAAGGAAGGTAGGGAAGAAAGGTGGAGCTATCTGGGGTATTCTAAGGCAGGGTTTCTCAACTCCAGTCCACGTGGCGCCCTCATGTTTTCAGGTTTTCCATTATTTTGCACAGGTGATTTGATCAGTTTCCCTGCCTTAGTAATTACCACAGCCATTTCACAACCAACGGGGTGTCCTGAAAAAGAGGAGGAGAGGACAGTGAGGAATACTGCTGGGCAAGTCTCCAGGAGGGATCCATCGGGTGTCGTGAGTGGCAGGCACAGTAGGGAGAGCTGGGAGAGGCATGCCGGAGAAGACTGGGAGTGTGCAGTCAGAGATGGATGTAGAGCCAGCGGGAGAGACCGTGATGTTACTGGCGGTGAAGTCGGGCCGCTGCAGCCAGGATGGTTGGCAGGGTCTGCAAGGGGCTGACTGGAAAGGGGGTACTGCTACATTAGTAATTAAATACCTTTTCAAACTTTGCTGACACTTGAGCTGTGATATGCTTTGCAGTGCCCGGACTAGACACATTGACTCAGATTTACTTAAGGAGCTAAGAATCTTCTCACAATCAAATGTGTAAATATTCATATTGATTATATATTCATGTGAGAAGCAAAATTCCTATTTATGTATTTAATCTGCCTTTTTGTTTAGATAGTTGCCATGAATATTCACAATTAAAATGTGTGAGGATTCTTAACCTCCCTGGCGGTATGATTATTTCGGATTTTAGGTGCTGAAAGCGGTATCATTATTTTGAATGGAAATTTGGCGTTTTATATTGTAAGCCTGCAATTCTTAGGAATAACTCACTGAAATCTGTTTAAACCAAAGTCTAGTAGATATCCCGGGTAGGATAAAGTTTGAAACACAAAAATCATAAATTATAATATAATAAATAACTGTAAATAATAACAAATAATAATATAATAATAATCATACTTTTTATTCAATAAATTTTAGTAAATAATATAATCAAAAAAACTGAATTTTTTTTTTTGTCAAACAAGGGTGCAATATTGGTAGTCATATTACTTCAGTAAACTTCTCTGGTATGGAAAATTTTAAAACATGGTACAGCACAAAGTCCAACATCACAGTCAGGACAGTAGAACCTTGTTTCTTTTCGAATTTTTCTTCCAGTGTCGTCACGCTTAGAGCAGCAAATGACACACATCCTTGTGGGTGCTGCCTTCTTTTCTGTTGGTGGAACGTGGTCCATAAAGTGCCGACCAGTCAGGCGTTCCGGGTTCACAACGCCAGCAGCACGACGGCCAGATCTGTTTACTGTCGTTGGTGTTTGGTGCCTGAGGAAAATAAGTTCGGCAACTTTCCAAACAAAGTTCACATTAACAACAGGCTTGTCACTACTTTTTTTTAGAAGAATGAAAGCATTCCACAGGCACTGCTCCAGAAGGTGCCTGAAGATTTTTTTTATAATATTTTTTCTGTTGCTTCCTCATGGCTGGGTAAAATGTCATGGCCTGGTCAGCACGGTCAACACCTCCCATAGTATGGTTGTAGTCCATCACGACTTGGGGCTTCATGATGTCTTTTCCACCTTTTGTTTGTACCATGACAGTAGAGGTGTTGTGAATGGTACTCATTAGGCACACGTCTTTTTTGTCGCGCCATCTCAGTGCCATCATTTTTCCTTTTTGCCAGGCAACTATTTCTCCTGCCTTGAGCTTTTTATTGACAAAGGTTGGTGGCAAGTCACGCCGGTTACCTCTAACGGTCCCGTATGCATCTGTTTTATGCTGCAAAAGGAACTCATAGAGTTCTGGAGAACTGTAAAAATTGTCTGTGGTTACACAGTAGCCCTGATTCAGCAGCGGTTCAATCAGAGTAAGCACGGAAGTGGTTGCCAGTCCATAGTTACCGATTCTCTCATTGAACTTGGTTCCTTTCCCAGTGTAAAGTTTGGAATTCCATATGTACACAGTGCTGGATTCATAGCGCATGAATGATTTTATTCCAAAACGTGCCCTCTTGGACGCAATAAACTGTATCCAGCTGAGTCTTCCTTTGTAGGCCATCAGACTTTCGTCGATACTGATGTCTCTGTCGGGTACATAGGTCTTCTGGAAATTTTGCTGAATCATTTGGTAAAGCCCCCAAATCTTTTTTAGTTTTGGTGCTGGATGAGAAGTCTCGTCGAATTCCTCATTATTCTCAAAGTGCAGATACTTCATACTAAGGGAAAATTTGTACTCCGACATGACGGTGCCAAAAAAAGGAGTTGCTAGCAATTTGTTGGTGGTCCAGTACCACTTCTGCAGGGGCTTCCCAACCACTCCCTGTAGAATTATGAGGCCCAGAAACTTCCAGATGTCCTCCTTGGTTACTGGTTCCCACTTTCTGCTCCTTGCAAACCTCTGATGCGTAGCAGCTTGTTGTTCCTGGTACCGATTTGTCTCCATAACAATTTTTTCTATAACCTCATCGGTCAAAAAGAGTTGGAGATATGCCAATGGATTGTCATCCACATCCACTTTGATACCAGGTGTTCCAGTAAATGGAAATCTTGGGGACGCTGCATGCTCCGTACTGCAATCAATTGAGCACCAAGTCCGCACATCACTGGGCAAAGTCGCAGGATGATCTCTAAAATCGCTTTCCGTGCCTGACGACGAACTTCCCCACGAATCGCTATCACTCACTTCTGCAAGCGATTCTGCATCGCTGTCGCTGTTTTCAAACAGGTCATATGCCACTTTTGAGGTAGAGGCGCGCTTTTTTGATGCCATGGTCGCTCTGCAGTTTCCAGACACAAAGTACAGTAAAACTGCAGGCAGGGGCACTGGATAAAGCAATGGGGGCAAGCTAAGGTCAGTTTTATTTTATTTAGTAATGTAATCCAATAGGATTACAATGTATCAGTGTGTTTTTAACTTTTTGAATTTGGCGCTGGTTCCACCTCCCTGCGTCGCTACGCTCGCAGGGAACAGAAGCCAGGGCACACAGTGCATCGGGCGGAAGGTCCGGCCGCCGTACACAGCGGGGATACATCGCGGGATCCCGGAGATAAGGTAAGTTATCTCTTTCTGGATCCAGCGATGCAATCCCGAGTGTGGCTCGGGGTTACCGCTAATGGTACAAAAATCTCACCCCGAGCCACACTCGGGAATACCGTCAGGGGGGTTAACAGACTAAATAATTTTGCCCAAATAGAGCTGATTTACTAAAGAAATTAAGAATCATCACTCAAAAAATGTGAATGCTCACTTCAATTTTGGACCGAACCAGAACCACTCTGTACCTTTGTTTCTGTCCCCCTGGCCAAATTAGTCTTCAATATAAAAGTGTGCACACTTGAAGTCAAACACTGACGCAGACACAGTTCAGTATTCAGATACTTCTCTATTTTATTTCCTGAACTCCAGCTGATATACAATGAGCCGGATATCTTACTATAATAATAAAAAATTAGATGAAAGACAGTGTGTACAAGCCACAAATTATACATATTCAATATTGTGACGGAGTATAAGCTTTTTAGCTGGGTTATGTCTTAAAAAGGGAAAAGCAGACTATTGTAGCTATTTAGGGTCTTGTTTTCAGCCCCTTCTTCCTCTTGGGTTTAGTCTCATGGTGCCAAAAACAGGCGTAATCTTCTTTTTGAATTTGCTCTTTTAAACCCTTGCAGTTTCGTTCCACATGAAGGGAGAAGCTGGCAGACATCTTAACTGAGTATGATTAAGGTTGATAGCTGATACCAGAAATAGGCATTTCACTTATAACACTCATGATCACATCCATTACAGTTCCCCCCTTGAAATGCTTATTTCACAAAACTGTCCCTCACACTAAAAGACCACCGGCTCATTCCCCTCTGCAACTCTTTTAAGCTGTATATAGGGAAAGGGCAGTGACTAGCTCACCCCCCCCCCCCCCCCCGATACAGCTGGTGAAAGGTAGCCAGCTGCTGTCTGTCCCTATGGCCCTACAGTGTTGCATCTCGGGGGAGGGTGACTGTAATGGAGCGTAACACATAACTGTCATCATAGGCATCATCAAGTCTTACATAAACATCGTCGTCATCATCTGGGGTTTCTTGGTTCACCAATGTAAGGGTAGCTTGATCAACAGCCTTTTCCACACACATCCTGATGCAGGGGAGAATGCAGCAGATTATAGCCGCCATTACCAGGATAGCTATTCCTACCTGGGTGAACAATCCCTGCCACCCCCCCTTTATCCAGGTGAAATACTGATCCCAGGGATTGGTGAGCCCTGAATTCTGTTTTAGCTCTTTGGACAAGTCTTCAAGTTTATGGATGACTAAGGTCTGAGAATCCGGTTTCTGCAGCCAATGTATCCTCAAAGGTAGGGTTCGCTATGGCTACCATGTCCCCTACTGTTCGCATATGGGGCCTCAGGGGGTTAGAGTTAGGTGCAAACTTGGAAAATGTCCACTCTGGATTGTTGAACATGTCTTTTAGTTGGAAAGGTTTCCTATCGCTGTAATACCCACTTCCCCACCATATACCGAAAACATAGGTCCCGCTGTCTCCTGGGCTGGGGTTTTCAATGGTCAGTCTAAACTCCTTTCCAGCATACCGACCTTGTTGTTTGTTAATTGTCATTCTGTCTAAGAGCGATTTCCCATTCTTGTCTTTCCTATTTTTGGCGGTTTTGGGTAGGCTGTCTGGTCAACTCATTCCTGTTTCCTGAGACATTTTCAGCATCTTGCACTTTATTGTACCATTTAGTCTTTCCACCTTCCCACCACTCTGAGGGTGGTATGGGGTGTGAAAGGCTAGTGTGACCCCTACGGCTGTCCATATGTCTTTGGTTACTGAGGCCATGAAATATAACCTCCGGGACACCATATCTGCACACTATTTCGGACAAGAGTCTTTTTGCGGTAGTCTTGGCGGTCACCGTATACGCTTCTGGCCATCCCAAAAACATGCAAATGACCGTTAAAAGCGTAGTCATATCGGCCGCTTCTTGGCATCTGGATGTGGTCGATCTGTATCCGCTGGAAGGGGTACTGGGCCTTTGCCAAGTGTTTCAAGGGTACCTTTTCTGTTCTTCCAGGATTGCATTTGGCACAGATAGCACATGATCTGCAGAAGTTGTTGGGGCGGTGTGATGCCTGGGGCTAGGTAGTATTTGTTGATTAAGGCATTCATCAGAGTTTTCGACAGGTGAGAGGCACCATGGGCCCATTGTACCACTGCAGGGAACATTGTCCGCGGTAGGCACGGTCTCTTATTCAACTCCATGATTTCTTCAACTTCTGTGGCTCCTTTCTTAATCCACACATCCTTTTCTTCTTTGTCAACTGTCTCCTGTTGTTCCTTGAGGTGAGTTCTGCTCACAGGAGGGTTTTGCAGAGTCATGACCGTTTGCGTTGTCTCTTCGAGATCATCTATCGGGTCATCTATTGGGTCATCTAGGATAGGTGCTGAATTCACTCTGCTGACCACTTCTCACGTCCCATCTGCTGCTTGCTTTGCGGCAGTATCTGCCAGGTGATTGCCTCGTGCTTCTCGGGAGACCATTTTGCCGTGCGCTTTTACTTTAAGTATGGCTACTTGTGTTGGGAGAAGTAAGGCATCCATCAAGTTCTTGATAGCCGTGCTGTGTTTCACAGGTGTTCCTGCCACTGTCAGGAACCCTCTGATTTTCCAGATGATCCCAAAATCGCAGGCCACTCCCAGAGCATACCTTGAGTCTGTGTAAATGTTGGCTCGCTTGCCTTCGGCCAATTTGCATGCCATAGTTAGAGCTTGCAGTTCTGCTTCTTGGGCAGACATAGAGGGGGTAACGCTGAGGCCTGGAGAACTGTGTCTTCAGTAGTGACTGCATATCCTGTGTGGTACTGTCCAGCCTCATCTGCATATCTGGAACCATCCACAAAAATTGTCAGGTCAGGGTTCTCAAGGGCCATTTCACTGACTGTCGGTAGGTGTGATGTCTCCATCTTCATCACTTCAAAGCAGTCATGAGCAGTTTGGTGAGGATCATCTTCCAAAAACGTCCCCCCCTCGAGAATGGGAAGCAGATTGGATGGGTTTACAGTATTACATCGAAGGATGGTAATGTTGTCGGGGAGAAGCAAGGCACACTGGAGTCTGAGGTGTCTGGGCTGGGTCTGGTTTAGTATGGCAGTGATGTCATGTGGGGTGAGGAGGGTTAAGGGATGGCCCAGAATGAGGTCTGCAGTCTTGTCTAGGAGAAATTGGGGGCGCAAAAACAGCTCTGAGGCAGGAGGGTCCCCCCTCGCCACTGAGTCCAATTGGCCAGAGTATTACCCAATGGGTCTGAGTCTACTGCCATGGGTTTGGGTTAGAACTCCTGTGGCATATCCTTGTCTCTCTGAGACAAACAGTTTGAAAGTCTTTCCATAGTCAGGTAGGCCCAGAGCGGGGGCCGTCAAAAGTATCTTCTTCAGAATTTCAAAGTTGTTCACAGCCTTTGGTGAAAGCAGGACGGGGTCGGATTTCAAAGCTTCGTAGAGGGGTTGCATCAAAAGGGAGGCTTCTGGGATCCAAGCACGGCAGTAGGAGATTAGTCCTAGGAAAGCATGGAGCGGCTTCTGTCCTTGTGGCAGGGGGATGGCCTTGATTGTAGCAACCCTTTCTTCAGTAAGGTCTCGGGTGCCTTGGGAGATGCAATGACCTAGGGAAATCACTTTCTCTCTACACCACTGGACTTTTTGCTTTGAAGCCTTACAACCTTGTTCAGCCAGGTAGTGGAGGAGGCTCTCTGAAAATATGGAGGCGTCACCGAAGGTATTCGCACACAGTAGGAGGTCATCTACATACTGGAGGATCACAATGTCCGGGTGGAGTTTCATCCACGTGCCCAGGATGAGTCCCATTGCTTTGGCAAACTGGGTAGGAGAGTTCTGTGCACCTTGGGGCATGACAGTCCAGGTGTAACAGAGGCGTGGTATTGGTCTTGGTGGGCAGTCCAAATATGGTGTACCAGAGGCCATCATGAGAGGAGTAATTATTTTACTACCCTGTGCTGATTCTAAACCCTTTGTCACCAACAACAACTTATCACTCTATATTGTCTTGTACTCTGGTCGTGCTAGAAGCAGACCCTTCCGGATTGGTTCCCTAAGACCTGAGACAAAGGCAGCAGTCACCATCTGCAGATGTGCTTTGATCTGCATGCTGAACCCCAGGTCATTGAACACTTGTGTAATTCTGGTATGAAATTTCTCAACTGTTTCGCTCTTATCTTGTGTCATATCCTGTATACTGGTCGCTTGTTCTGCCAAGCGATCTTGAATCCATGTTTTCAACTGGGCCATGAATTCGACCCCCGAATTCCAAGTATCGAGGTCATACCGTATATTCTCATTAAAGCATATCTCCATTAATGGTCAGTAGGTGTCCCCTGCTTTTTATTCACACAGACTTATCAAATCCCGCCATGCACAACTATATGATTTCTGGATCTGCTCAATCCTTCTATAAAAAGCCATGGGCTGTTTTTCTGGGTCCGGCAGGCCGGCAACCAGGCTAGCAGTGTTCTTGGGAGTGAAAGTTACATACATCAGGGGGGCCCCCCATGCTGCACTTATCCCCCTGGGGGGTGGTCCATTGTGTGTGGGTGGTTGGTCAATGGGGGGTCGTGTTAGACCCCTTCCCCCAGGAACAGGCCAGTGTGAATTAAGTCCTTGAAGCCAGTGTTGAGAAGGGTGAGGAGGTTGGGAAGGGTATTGTGGTGACACATATGAGTCGTTGAACAGGGAATCCATGTTAAGCCGCGTACACACGGGCGGACTGTATGGCCTACTTAGTCCGTCATACAATCCGACGGACAGGCCGTCATACTTTCGAATGAACGGACTTGACCACACACGGACGCACAAACAGTCCGTCGAAAGCTTGCGCGATGACGTGTACAGCACGTACGACGGGACTAGAAATAGGAAGTCCAATACACAGCAATGCAACCTTTCGCCGTGTAAATCCTTTCTGAGCATGCGCCATTCTTAGTCCGTCGAACTAGCCTACTGACGAGCGGATTGTCCGCTGAAACCAAAGTATGATGGACAGAATTTCGAAAAATCCGAAATACTTAGTACGCCAGACTGCACGCTGAAAAAGTCCGCTGAAGCCCACACACGAGCGGACTGTCCGCTGAAATGTGTTTCGACGGACTAAGTAGGCCATACAGTCCGCCCGTGTGTACGCGGCCTTAGTCTCGGAATGTGGGTCATATTGTGGGAATGTAACATTATGTCTTGATGGGACTGTATTCGGGGCCAGTGGGACCGTGGTTGCACTGATGTCTATGTTAGTTATATCTCCGGACACCACAATGTTCTGTGCACAGGGATTTGTCTGGTTACTTTGGTCAGGACTACGGTGGGAAGGACCGGCATGAACTGCCGATGTATCCGGCTGTGGTGAGTGGGACTGGCATGAACTGGCGATGCCTGATCCATTCCATCAATGTGGTCTGGCCCCAGCATCTCCACCACAAACTGGTCTCATGTTTGGTCTATTGAATCAGTCACAGAATGAGCGTAAGAGCTAGTGGGGCTTGCCTTACCATTCCAGGAACCTGCAATCATCAGAGGGGTTGGTTGAGCAGAAATAGGGATGAGTTGGGCCTTGTAGTATGTTCCAGTCGATTGGTCTATCACCGGGTATATGTGTGTGGGCTCCAGTGTGGGCGGCGGTGCTGGTGGGTCAGGTGAATGAGGTGTACTATAGTGATGGCAGTTGACTGAGGGGTACAAAGATAGGTGTGCTTTGCCAACCGTCAAACATGGCGGAGGAGGTATTCCCTTTTGGTCTATTTCTTGCTGCGTAGAGGCAGAAAGGGGAGGTGCCATCTGTGAAAGAGGGACGGTAGACGAAGGGCGATACTCATTTCCTGAAAGACAGCCTCCATCATAGGGCGGTGGCTGCCTACTCAACTTCCTCTTTCCTAATTTCTTGTACACGTACACAATACGGCCATTTTGGTTTGTTTCCTCCTTAATCCACCCTTCTTCAGCAATAGCTTTTGCAACCTTAAACCAGGAGTCTGCTATACCTAGTAGGCCATGATCTTTTAATAGGCCTCTTTTCCTTCTCAAGAGAGAGCGCCATTCGTCTACTTGTAATCTCCTACCCAAATGCATGTCAATCTCACATATTTTTGCTAATTTCTTTCCCTTTTTAATGGCATCTTCTCCCTCCCGTTCTAACACCAAGTCACAAGCTAGACGGCCCTCTGTGGGCCTAATCAGTTTATTCCCCATCCTTCACAGTTCTCAAGTTAAATGAAAGATAGGAAGGGAGATTGAGAGAGAGAGAGAGAGAGAGAGAGAGAGAGAGAGAGAGAGAGAAATGAAATTAGAGACTTGAGGTTGATGTAGACAATGAGGAAGTAAGAAGATCTCTAGTAATAAGACACTTAGTAAAGGCAGAGAGACAAGATGATGATTAAAAGATCCCTTGTAAGACAGTTATTGAGGAAACATGCAATGAAAATCAACAACTAATATTCAATGGGCCTTTCTATACATTCCTAACAAGTCCCAGTGCAACACTCAAATTCCTTACTCCATCTTTCTCCGCCTCCTCGTAGTTTTCTGGTTGCTGAGGCTGTAGGGGACACCCTTTGCTTCCCTGTCCTCTTATTCTAGCCTCAGCCTCAATAACTGCCAATGTCTTGCCGAGTAAAAATGTCACTGGATAATGCACATTTAATCTGAATACCATCACATGCGGGGCCTCTGGGAACAGGGGTTTATAACCGAGGAGAGTTCTGTTATAACCTGGTTCTACCTTTTTAATCAGACCCCAGCTGTCCTCATTAATACCAAAAAACAGTCCGCAAATACACTTAGGACATGACATCACCACAATCAATGTGGCAACCAAGGTGAAATATGGGATTGATTGACCTTATTCTCACGGGATCCCCACGCCCTCGGACGTATGTGAAGCCCCCTCTTGGTCTTCCCGTACTTCTTAGTACAATTATTTATTCTCCCAAGAGGAGTTTAACCGTCACTAATCATACAAGCTTGCAAAATGGTACGTTCCTGGTCCCCTTGCTAGGCTCTGTTGGTAACTCCAATTCTCCTGCTCCCTTCTTATAGTATATCTCATTCCGCCACGATCATTTAGCAAGACAAGAAAAGATAAGCTCCCATAGCATAACTCCGTAAAATTTTATTAAAATGTAAAAAATAAAGTAACAACTCACGAATTTCCAGCAGAGTATAAGCGTATAGCGTATAGAAAAACACGAGCCGGCCGGCTCTCCTGTTTACACTGCCCGCCCTTCCTGGTTAACGTGGAAATGCGGTGACGTCAGCACGCCGCTCACCCTACGTCGCTTTTGACGAAACGACGTAGGGTGAGCGGCGTGCTGAAGTCACCGCATTTCCACGTTAACCAGGAAGGGCGGGCAGTGTAAACAGGAGAGAGCCGGCTGGCTCGTGTTTTTCTATACGCTATACGCTTATACTCTGCTGGAAATTCGTGAGTTGTTACTTTATTTTTTACATTTTAATAAAATTTTACGGAGTTATGCTATGGGAGCTTCTCTTTTCTTGTCTTGCTAAATGATCGTGGCGGAACGAGATATACTATAAGAAGGGAGCAGGAGAATTGGAGTTACCAACAGAGCCTAGCAAGGGGACCAGGAACGTACCATTTTGCAAGCTTGTATGATCTCCTTAAAAAAGAGATCTTGGCAGCTGGTAAGCCTCCTCTAATTTGGTGGTGGATAATTCCTTTCTCCTCTGGGTGCACCTGCTACGTGTGTAAAGGGTGGTTTTGAAAGTCACCGAAAACGGTTTGAGATTCAGCTCCTTATTCATCTTCCCTCTTCTTTGGACTGCTTATATACTTGGAAATTATTACTTTGGCACTATTTTGCAAGTTTTGGGATTTTTTGGAAAGATTATGTCACTTTATAATTTTGTTTTATAAGTTTTAGCGCAGCTATTTTTTCTAAGACATACAATGAACCGGATATCTTACTATCAAATCAAAAATTAGATGAAAGACAGCGTGTACAAACCACAAATTATACATATTCATTATTGTGACGGAGTATAAGCTTTTTAGCTGGGTTATGTCTTAAAAAGGGAAAAGCAGACTATTGTAGCTATTTAGGGTCTTGTTTTCAGCCCCTTCTTCCTCTTGGGTGTAGTCTCATGGTGCCGAAAACAGGCGCAATCTTCTTTTTGACTTTGCTCTTTTTAACCCTTGCAGTTTCGTTCCACATGAAGGGAGAAGCTGGCAGACATCTTAACTGAGTATGATTAAGGTTGATAGCTGACAGTGAAAGATAAGCACTTATATCTATAAGAGTACCAGAAATAGGCATTTCACATATAACACTCATGATCACATCCATTACAGTTATATAGTAAAGCAAATCCTTGTTCACTTTGAATGCTGGATTATATGCAGATGCTTTTGACTTGGTTTGATAACTGAAGTAGGTATTCAGATCTTGAGTGAAGATTCTTTACTCCTTTAGGCCCATTTCACGCAGGCGTCTCCGTTTTGCAGAATCCGCTTGCTCAGTGGGGGGATCGCTCCACTGATCTCCGCTGAGCAGGCAGATGACAGGTCTGCCTCCGCTATGCACAGTGAGACAATCCAGCTCTCCTCTATGTGGAAATCGAGTGAAAACAGACCGCTAATAGGGAAGGGCCGAACGGACTCATGTTCAGTTCGCACAAGAGCATTCGAACAGCGAAAACTTACAAACCCCATTAAAGTCAATGGGACCCTAACGTCAAAAATCAAAAGTGCCATTTTGAAGGCTTAAAGACAAGTAATTGGGCATAAAATGCTTATAGGGGTCTGGGTCCTGCCCTGGGGGACATATATCAATAAAAAGTTTGTGAAAAACATCATTTTTAAATGAGCAGTGATTTTTGAAAGCCTAGAAATGAAAAATTCCTTCCAATGTAGTGCTGGGGGGGGGGGGGGGGTCCCCTTAGTCTACCTGTAAAGTGGCAGATCTTTACCATGTCTAGAATCTGCTGCAGGAATAGTTGCATTTATAAAGCCAAAAAAAATGAAATTTTCCCTGCAAGCTGTGTTTATTTTGCTCAGCAACAGCTGAGGAGCCAGTGTGTATGATGAGGCCACAATGTAGTGCACTGGGAACAAGATTAGAAAGTTTTGGATATAATCTGGTGTCACTTTGACTTTGTATAGACTTTGTAAAAATTGGCGCCTTCCCACTGTAACCCTATAGAGGTAATCTTGATGAAAACATGAATTGGCCTTGCTGTAAAACATTGCAATGATATGCACCTGTCAAACAGGTGGTGAAAAATTGATCTTTGGGTGTAAATTGTGCCCATGAAACCTATAACAAAAAAATTCTTCCAGATGAAATGATTGAACACCCTCAAAGCTAGAGCTGCACAATTAATCTTCAAGAATCGTCATCGCAATCTTGACTAAAGTGTTTCACAATTCTTTCTATGCAAAGGATTCTCTCTGCTCTTCTGAAGCCTACCCCAACAAAGGAAAGGAAGAGAAAAACTGGGCAGTCTGCCAAGAATCAAAACATTCTTTATCAGTTGAACTTAAGTATAAACATTGTAATAATTTGTCAATGGAATAGACTTTGTGTGTAAGTGAAAAACGTTTAACCAATTAAAGACTAAACCTTTTTCTGACATTTGTTGGTTTCAAGTTAAAATCATTTTTTTGCTAGAAAATTACATAGAACCCTCAAACATTATATATATATATATATTTTTTAGTAGACACCCTAGGGATTGAAATGGTGGTTGTTGTAATATTTTATGTCACACTGTATTTGCACAGCAGTCTTTCAAATGCATTTTTTTGGGGAAAAAAATTACTTTAATGAATTAAAAAAAAAAGTAACCAGAAAAGTTAGCCCATTTTTTTGTATAATGTGAAAGATTTTATTTTGCAAGAATCTTGATCTTTTTATTCTAAGCAAAAAAATTGTGATTCTCATTTTGGCCAGAATCCTGTAGCTCTACTCAAAGCTAGCCAGCCAAGGAAGTCCTGCAGAGATTCCACATCCCAAAAATATTTAATTAGTGACATCGGCATCAGGGGCTTCATAGCTGGTAATCCAGAACTGATTCATTTTTATAAAAGTCAAACGGTCCACGGAGTCTGTGGACAGACGTGTTGTATGATCAGTAAGGAAACCTCCTGCAGCACTGAATGCCTGTTCTGAAAGCACACTGGATGCAGGACTGCCCAACAACTCAATAGCATACTGGGTCAGCTCTGGCCAATGTTCTATTCTCATGACCCAGTAAGTCAGTGGATTGTCAGCTGGAAAGGGGGGGGGGGCTGGGTATCTGGTTTGGAGTGGGACTTCCTGTCCCACTTCCTCCTTCTGACTTCTGGCAGCCTAGGTAACTCCTAGGCGGACCCCTCCCTCCCGGAAATGTTCTGGGACACGTCACAGGTCCCAGAACATTGCCTGGCCATTGACGGTGTCCAGCTTGGCTCACACATGCATAGTGCATGCCCAGCTGTGGCAAACTGTCCAAGCCAGGTGCCCACACTCACAATGTCGGTGCAAAGAAGAGGAGGGGGAGTGAATAGAGGTTTCGGGTGGCCGCATTGCTGGACCGTGGGCCAGGTGAGTGTCTGTTTATTAAAAGTCAGCAGCTATACTTTTTTTTTTTAATAAACTCAAAAACCAGTGGAATTCCACTTTATTGATTAGCCATTGGCATGGGGAAAAAAAGCCCAGGTGGACTGAGCCTGTTGTTGTGCCATATTCGCACAGGTACTTGTTGACAGCCCTCTGGTGCGTGTATAGCCACTGTGTTCCATCTGGTGGGCATGTCAGAAATCAGTGTTACAATAAAAAGTGTAACTGCGCTGACCCTAAATATACCTATCTTACCACATAACTAAAGCAAACGCTGTTCCGTCTTCTGGAATCGGCGTGTGGTTAAAGTCTCGATATGGTGCGGGATGGCCTGCCCCAACACGTGCAGATCACGGGAGACAGAACAGCATTTGCTAACCCCAAAAGTATTGCTGGGAAGACTCAGTGCCAGTCTGTAGGCACCATACTTGTGAGTGGAAATTTTTTATATCTATTTTATTGATGGAATAAAGTATAATGTGGTGCACAATGATGGCTGTTTGCTTTCTATGAGATCCTGAGTTATTTGTTGAGACATATGGAGTGATTACTGGCATACCGTTTGGAAACCTTCAGATATATCCATATGAGTGCAGTGGTGAACCCAGGCATAAACCAAAGGTGTCTTTTTATTTTTTTCTCTGGTGAGTATTCTTTTTAGAAGGTGGTGGTGTTTCACGAATTGGTAAAAGTTTTTCAATCAGGGATGTGGATTTGTGCATGTGGTATTTGGATAACCAGTTCTTGAAGAGGAATACTGGGACTGTCTTTTTTGTTAAACACATGATTTTGATTTATTCACAAATATTTTATATTAAGGGAAAAATTATTATTTTTATACATTACTGTAGCTCACTAATTATGCACTTGATTGACTTTATGAATTATTGATAAATATTATTCACTGCTTTAGTTATTTGGTAAGATATGTATATAATTTAGGGTCAGCACAGTTACACTTTTGATTATAACATTGTTTACTTCACATTACTGGTGGGAATATATGACTGCAGCAGATCCGCTATTTAACCACCTCAATACAGTGCAGTTACACCCCCTTCCTGATCAGACCAATTTTCAGCCTTCAGCGCTCTCACAGTTTGAATGACAATTACTCAGTCATCCAACACTGTATCCATATGAAACTTGCATCCTTTTTTTTTTTTCCACACAAATAGAGCTTTCCTGTCGCATCATGGCAGCATACACTCTGGGTTGTGACTCCGCCCCCACAACCTGATAGGACCACATAGCTATAAGATGAAGATACGCCCCCCGTCCCGGTATTCTCTTATTTTTCCTCACCTGTTGGGACCGCACGGATCATCACCCTCTTACCGCTCCGCCCCAGCCAGGTTCTAGCCTCTCCTGGGTGGAAGTCCTTACCGGTACAGCCTCTAAAGGAAGCTAAATGGAAGGAACCCCACTCTGGTGATCTCAGGGGTGTGAATACTTTTTCTCTGCAAACAGAGCATTGCCTCTATAGCCGTTGGAAGTAAGCCTTAAACAGGCTGAAGGCATATAACAAAAAGATTGGTCTTTAAGCCTTAAACAGGCTTAGTACCTGCGGTGGTCTCTGGTTTCCTCTTCCTCCCTGGTGTCACTCTGTCTGCAGCTTGACAGCATACTCTCTGCCTTCAGTATCTCTTGTCACCTTAAGTTGCCTGGTGCCTTTCCCCAGTGTTGCCTCTCTGCCATATTTTACCTTTTCCTGAGCTCTGTAGTACCATAGTAGCATCAGCATTCTTCCTGGTCACTCTGCCGCTTTGCACATGCTCACTGTGCACTTTGGGCAGCCTGTGTATGTCTATCTATGTCTTTTCCCTTTTCCAAGATGGCGCCGGCGGCCGCATGGCGCTACTGAGCATGTGCGGGCAGGTCGTGAACCTGGCTCCAATTTTAAAAGGGGAAGATGCCTTTTTTTAATGCAGATGCCTTTTTTGCCTGTTTTTGTGCTCAGCTGAATTTCATGACTGCTGCTTTTCTGTTTTTTCTGCCCCAGTGTTGCCTCTCTGTTTGGTAAGTATCTTCCCTGTATTTTTTCTTCCCCTCTTGTTTCTATTGTGGCTTTATCTTCCTTACCCTTTTTGTGTTACCTGTGTCTTCAGGCTTCCTCTGTTCCCTATCCATGGAGACCACTGCTCCAGCAGATCACCACCAGCATAATAGGTAAGAGGAGAGGAGTTTGGTAAGTAGAGAAGATCGAAAAAGAGAGCAGGACGCACTAACGCTACCTAAATGGTTAGCCCCATCAGGTCCGCAAGATCATCTCGCAGAGATTCCTCGCATAGAAGAAGCCGCTCTGGCCAAAGGCGGAGCCATTCGGGTGGAGGAAGTCGCTCAGGGAAAAGGAGTCGCATGAGGAGTCGCTCCAGGTCTCGTTCAAGGCGCAGCCATTCCCGCCAAAGAAGATCCCCTGACCGGAGGCGCCATTCACCAGCACACCACTCCCATCCTTCTGAAAATACCTGCTGGGTATGCGGGGCCATAGCCCTTCCAGACAGGTTGGCATGCCGCAGGTGCTTTGAAGAAGCCACCAGAGAAAAAGGGCAAGAACACAGAGAGCTCACGGAGTCTTCTGCCCCACGTGTCGCTCGGGACATGGAGTTATCTCCACGGGGTGCTTCGCCGGCTCCCCCAAGTACTTCCAGAGAGTATGATTTTCCTTCAGATGAGGAAGAACTAGAGGCTTCAGCTGGCTTTGATTTCTCCCTAATAGAGCCTTTTGTGAGGTCAGTGAAGGAGGCCATTAGCTGGGAGGAACCCCAGGAGGCCCAACCCAAAAAGAAAAAATATTTCCCGTACCTGAAGAGAGAACCCGAAGCCTTCCCCTTCATTGATGAGTTGGAGGAACTTATCAGAGACGAGTGGCAGAGACCCGAGAAGAAAGCAAGTCTTAACAATCGGCTTGCCAAACTATATCCTCTAAAGGAGGCTAAAATTAAATCTCTTGTGTCACCGCCAGTGGTGGATGCATCCCTCATGCGCCTGGCCAGGCACGTTACGCTCCCTATCGAGAACGCCATGTCATTCAAGGACGTCCTAGATAGGAAGATTGATACTGATCTCAAAAGAGCTTACCTAGCAGCAGGAGGCGTATGCAGGCCAGCAGTGGTTCTTGCAGCTGTGGGAAAGGCGATTGCCAGTTGGTCAGCAAGCACAGAAAAGCTTGTATGTGAAGGCGCTGATCAGGACCAGATAGTTAGGGCCCTGCAAGAACTAAACCTTGCAGGGGATTTTGTGGCAGAGGCATCTGTGGATGCTATTAAGTCTGCATCCAGGGCTATGTTGTCCTCGGTAATGGCCAGATGGGCTCTCTGGCTCAAACCCTGGGTGGCAGATCCTGCTTCCAAGTCCAATTGGTGCCACATCCCATATGATGGCGAGAATCTTTTCGGCGCCAAATTGGACTCTGCTATTTCTAAGGTTACTGGCGGAAAATCAGGGCTTATCCCCTCGGATAGAAAGCCAAAGCTTCAGAGGCCTCCTCCCTTTAAGCGTAACCTCCCGGACAGGTACAGGGATGCCAAGTCCTACAGGCCTGGTAGGGAGTACAGAAGGAACTGGAAGGCCCCTCAAACATCCTTCCTGAAGTTCCAGAAGCCCAGGACCCCGGCATCTACTGACCAGAAGTCCTTTTGAAGGTGCGTCCGCCCAGCCAGCAGTGGTGGGGGCCAGACTGTCAAAGTTCACGCTGGTCTGGGCGGAAATGATAAGCGACCCCTGGACGTTAGCCACCATTCACTTCGGGCACAGATGGTCATTCAGGGGACTTCCCCCGGGGGACTATTTTTGCCCAACAAACCTCCCGTCATCCCGGCAAAAGAGGTTAGCCTTGGCTCAATACGTTCAGGATCTGCTCCAAAAGGAAGCAATTATGGAGGTGCCCCTATCCCAAAGAGGTCAGGGGTACTATTCCCCTCTATTTCTAGTAAAAAAGAAATCGGGGGACCTACGTCCGGTCCTGGATCTAAAAAAATTAAACCGCTCTATCCGGGTAGAAGCTTTCAAAATGGAGAGCCTCCAGTCTATCCTCCAGGCTATAAATCTGGGGGACTGGATGCTCTCCATAGATCTACAGGACGCCTACCTCCATATCCCTATCCATTCAGAACTCCAAAAGTTCCTCCGCTTTTCGCTAAACCACAGACACTTTCAGTTCCGAAGTCTTCCGTTTGGAATTTCTACGGCTCCCAGGACCTTTACAAAGGTCCTTCTTCCCGTTATCGCGCATCTGAGGGAGAGGGGGCTGCGAGTCCACCATTATCTGGACGATATTCTCCTCCTCTCAGACAGCCGGGAGTCGCTGTTACAACGTCGGGAGATCCTCATCTCCACTCTGCAGAATCTGGGATGGCTGATAAACTGGGGGAAAAGCCAGATTCGGCCCACCCAGAGAATGATCTTCTTAGGAGCCCAACTAGATACCCAGTTGAATACAGTGCAGCTGCCTCCGGAGAAGTCTTCCCTGTTGGTTCGGAAGGTGAAGAAGGCCATTTTAGCAAGATCCCTGTCGGCCAGAGTATGCCTCAGCCTTCTAGGCTCCCTATCAGCGACCATTCCTATGGTCCGTTGGGCGCAGTGGCACACCAGACCTCTGCAGAACTCCTTCCTACATCAGTGGGATGGTTCATCCATGACCCAGACGATCAGGATCTCAGAGACAGTCAGGCGCTCATTGCGTTGGTGGACTCGTCCCCACAACTTAAACAATTACAAACACATAGTCATCCCTCCTCAGGAGGTAGTGACCACGGATGCCAGTCTAGAAGGTTGGGGAGCCCACTACCAGTCCCATGTAGTGCAGGGCCGTTGGCCTTTCGAAGTACGGGACTTGGTATCGAACGTACTGGAGATGAGGGCGGCCCTCCAGGCTCTCCTGGCTTTCAGCTCCCTTTTAAGGGGGAAGCAGGTCCTCTTAAGGATGGACAACAAGGTTGCTGTCGCCTACATAAACAGACAGGGGGGGACCAGGAGTCCCTCCATGATGCAGGAAGTTCTCCCTGTGATGGAATGGGCACAGTTGAACCTGTCGGACCTGAGGGCGACTTACATCCCGGGGGTCGAAAACATCTTAGCCGACACGCTCAGCAGGGAGTTCGCCTCCAACAACGAGTGGTCCCTGAGCCCTCAGGCCTTCTCCCTCATCTGCCAGACCTGGGGTCAACCAGACATAGACCTTGCTGCGACTCCGGCAAACTCCAAGTGCCGAAGGTTCCTGTCGAGGTTTCCCTTTCACTCAGCGGAGGGGACAGATTGCCTCCAGCATCCCTGGAATTTCCATCTCGGGTATATCTTCCCTCCGACTCCCCTGATAGCGAGATTTCTCTTAAGGCTCAAGAGATCAACAGCATTGGTGATAGCAGTGATTCCTTTTTGGCCCAGGAGGCCATGGTTCACCACCCTCCTACAACTGAGCACAGCAGACCCTCTTGCTCTCCCCCTGTCAGCCGACTTGCTCTCCCAGGGCCAGCTACTACATCCAGATCTGGGGAGGCTACACTTGATGGCTTGGAGGCTGAGAGGGCTAGGTATCTAGGTCAGGGCTGTTCCCAGAAGGTAGTTGATACCCTGCTCCAGGCCAGAAAACCTACCACCAACTGCACCTACCGCAGGGTCTGGGAGAGGTTTGTTTCCTTCTCTCAGGACCTTGGCCGGGATCTATCCTCCCTTTCGGCTCCTCTGATCCTAGAGTTCCTGCAATCAGGCTTAGACAAAGGTCTTGGCTCTAGTACTCTGAAAGTTCAGGTGTCAGCTCTATCCGCCCTGACAGGGGTAAAATGGGCTCATGATCCCCTTGTTATGCAATTTCAGAAGGCCTGTCTTAAACTAAGACCACCTAGGAAGCCCTCCTTTCCAACATGGGACCTATCAGTCGTCTTAGAGGTACTATCCAAAGAACCCTTTTTTCCGCTGGAAAACATCTCCCTCTGGCACCTGACACTAAAAGTTGCCTTCCTGGTCGCAATCACATCAGCGAAGAGAGTTTCAGAGATGCAAGCATTACTGACTAAGGAGCCGTATCTGATCATCCATCCGGACAGGGTAGTTCTAAGACCCTCGGATCGCTTTATCCCAAAGGTGGCATCTTCTTTTCACTTCAACCAGGAAATCAACTTGCCAGCTCTTAACACAGACCACGGTGACCCTCATCCTCTGGATGTAAGGGGCAACATCATAAAATATCTTTCCATGTCCGAATCCTTTAGAAGATCGGAAAACCTCTTCATCATTCCCTACGGCCTTAGGAGAGGTCAAGCAGCATCGGCCCGAACCATTGCCTCCTGGTTGGTGAAGACCATTAAAAAAGCCTACTTGCTGAGTGAGCTGCAAATTCCTGAATACCTGAGGGCTCATTCCACCAGAGCAGTGGCCACCTCCTGGGCAGCGTATTGTAGGGTCTCAGCGGAAACCATCTGCAGAGCGGCCACTTGGTCCTCCAGGAACACCTTTATCTCTCATTACAAGGTGGACTCAGCTCGGCTATCAACAGTAGAATTTGGAAAGTCCATTATTCAAGCCAACTCTTCTATTCCTTGCTAATAAACATTTACCTTTGCATCTCCCACCCAGTCTGCGAGTTAATCCCCAGAGTGTATGCTGCCATGATGTGACAGGAAACCGGAAAATTGTATACTTACCTTCCCGTAATTTTCCTTTCCTGTCGCATCTTCATGGCAGCATACAATATCCCACCCACAAAGGTGATTCATATATACAGAGAATACCGGGGCGGGGGGCGTATCTTCATCTTATAGCTATGTGGTCCTATCAGGTTGTGGGGGCGGAGTCACAACCCAGAGTGTATGCTGCCATGAAGATGCGACAGGAAAGGAAAATTACGGGAAGGTAAGTATACAATTTTCCGGTTTCTTTTAGTGGTATTTAATCACTAGTGGGTTTTTTAATTTTTGTGCTATAAATAAAATAAAATTTAAATTTTGTGAAAAAAAATGCCTTTTTCTTTGTTTCTGTCATAAGTTTTTGCTAATTAGCAATTTTTCTTCATAAATTTTGGCCAAAATTTATACTGCTACATATCTTTGGTAAAAATAACCCACATTAGTATATATTATTTGGTCTTTGTGAAAGTTATAGAGTCTACAAACTATGGTGCCAATCACTGAAAATTGATCACTTCTGATCAGGCCTTCAGTACATCAGGTGTACCTCATTTCTTGAGACACTAACAAGTCAGAAAAGTACAAATACCCCCCAAATGACCCCTTTTTACAAAGTAGACATTCCAAGGTATTAAGTAAGTAGCATGGTGAGTTTTTTTAAGTTGTGATTTTTTCCCACAATTCTTTGCAAAATGAAGATTTTTTTTTTATTATTATTTTTTTTTACAAAATTGTCATATTATAAGGTTATTTCTCACACACAGCATATGCATACAACAAATTACACCCCAAAATACATTCTGCTACTCTTCCTGAGTATGGCGATACCACATGTGTGAGACTTTTACACAGCCTGGCCACATACAGAGCACTAACATTGATGTAGTACCTTCAGACGTTCTACGAGCAAAAATGACACATCTCATTTCTCAACCACCTATTACACTTTTGAAGGCCCTGGAGTACCAGGACAATGGAATTGCCCATAAAATTACCCCATTTTGGAAAGCAAACACCCCAACGTATAATCTGTGAGGCATAATGAGTCTTTTGAATGGTTAATTTTTTTCCAGAAGTTTTTGGAATATGTGGGAAAAAATTAAAACGCAAAATTGTCAAAATTGTCAATTTATAAGATATTTCTAACACATAGCATGTATATAGCAAAAATTACACCCCAAAATACATTCTGCTACTCCTCCCGAGTATGGCGATACTACATGTGTAGGACTTTTACACAGCCTGGCCACATAGAGAGGCCGAACATTAAAGTAGTATGTTCAGGCGTTCTAGGAGCATAAATGACACATCTCATTTCATTCCTACCCATCACACTTTTGAAGGTCCTGGACCACCAGGACAGTGAAATTACCCACAAAATGACCCCATTTTGGAAAGCAAACACCCCAACGTATATTGTATGAGACATGGGCTGCAAATAGGTACTCGGGTACTCTGATGGCCTGGAGATAGGTACTCTGGGACTCTGATGGCCTGGTGACAGGTACTCTGGGACTCTGATGGCCTGGTGACAGGTACTCGGGTACTGTGATGGCCTGGTGACAGGTACTCGGGTACTGTGATGGCCTGGTGACAGGTACTCGGGTACTCTGATGGCCTGGTGACAGGTACTTGGGTACTCTGATGGCCTGGTGACAGGTACTCAGGTACTCTGATGGCTTGGTGACAGGTACTCTGATGGTTTGGTGACTGGTATTTGGGTACTCTGAAGTGCGGTGACTGTGATAGGTACTCTGGTACACAGATGGACTGTGACAGGTACTCGGGTACTCAGATGGAATGGAACAGGTACTCGGGTACTCAGATGGGCTGTGACAGGTACTCGGGTACCCTGATGGACTGTGACAGGTACTCGGTACTCTAATGGACTGTGACAGGTACTCGGGTACCCTGATGGACTGTGACAGGTACTCGGGTACTCAGATGGGCTGTGACAGATACTCGGGTACCCTGATGGACTGTGACAGGTACTCGGTACTCTAATGGACTGTGACAGGTACTCGGTACTCTAATGGACTGTGACAGGTACTCGGGTACCCTGATGGACTGTGACAGGTACTCAGGTACCCTGATGGACCGTGAAAGGTACTCGGGTACCCTGTTGGGCCGTGACAGGTACTCGGGTACCCTGTTGGGCCGTGACAGGTACTCGGGTACCCTGATGGGCCGTGACAGGTACTCGGGTACTCTGATGGACCGTGACAGGTACTCGGGTACTCTGATGTGCCGTGACAGGTACTCGGGTACTCTGATGTGCCGTGACAGGTACTCGTGTACCCTGATGGACTGTGACAGGTACTCGGTACTCTAATGGACTGTGACAGGTACTCGGGTACCCTGATGGACTGTGACAGGTACTCGGGTACTCAGATGGGCTATGACAGATACTCGGGTACCCTGGTGGACTGTGACAGGTACTCGGTACTCTAATGGACTGTGACAGGTACTTGGGTACCCTGATGGACCGTGACAGGTACTCAGGTACCCTGATGGACCGTGAAAGGTACTCGGGTACCCTGTTGGGCCGTGAAAGGTACTCGGGTACCCTGTTGGGCCGTGACAGGTACTCGGGTACCCTGATGGGCCGTGACAGGTACTCGGGTACCCTGATGGGCCGTGACAGGTACTCGGGTACTCTGATGGACCGTGACAGGTACTCGGGTACTCTGATGGACCGTGACAGGTACTCGGGTACTCTGATGTGCCGTGACAGGTACTCGGGTACCCTGATGGACTGTGACAGGTACTCTGTACTCTAATGGACTGTGACAGGTACTCGGGTACCCTGATGGACTGTGACAGGTACTCGGGTACCCTGATGGACTGTGACAGGTACTCGGGTACTCAGATGGGCTATGACAGATACTCGGGTACCCTGGAGGACTGTGACAGGTACTCTGTACTCTAATGGACTGTGACAGGTACTCGGGTACCCTGATGGACCGTGACAGGTACTCGGGTACCCTGATGGACCGTGACAGGTACTCGGGTACCCTGATGGACTGTGACAGGTACTCGGGTACTCTGATGGGCTGGGACAGGTACTCGGGTACTCTGATGGGCTGGGACAGGTACTCGGGTACTCTGATGGGCTGGGACAGGTACTCGGGTACTCTGATGGGCTGTGACAGGTACACAAATACTCTGATGGACTGTGACAGGTACTCTGATGGACTGTGATTGACAGGTACTATGAGGGGTGGTGACAGGTCCTCTTTATTGGGGGGGGGGGGCAGGCAGGCAATCAGTGTGATTGGTGTACACTAGGCGGTAACGAGATGTTACCGCAATCTCCTCCTCACACACGATCGGTGTGTGAGGAGGAAAACAACCCGGTAACATCTCGTTACCGCGGTTTGTTTACATTTTAGTGATCGGCTGTGAAAGGATCACAGCCGATCACGTGGGTAAACAGGCGGCCAATAGCTGTTTACCAGCGTCTGTGACGAGCAGTGTTCCCGGGAAACACACCACCACCAACGTGCACGCGCAGCGCGCTCATGAACGTGCGCATGCGCCGTGCACAGTCGGGGTGTGACCATCTGTGATCGGCCGTGACTTTATCACAGCTGATCACGTGGTAAACAGCCATAACCAATGGCTGTTCACCCCCTTCGGTGGCGAACGGTGTCTCCGTGACACGCCGCCACCGAAGAAACAGGGGTGCACACGCACGATTGCACGCATTCCCTGTTTAAACGGGAGGCCGTCATATGACTGCCTCCCGCCACACTAGGTGCGCCGCCTGGCCGTCATTTGACGGCCGGCAGTCAGCATCTAGTTAAAGGCACATTTACACATTTTTTTACATAGATTTATATAGTTTTGCACCGGTGACATATTTTTCACATGTCAACCCTGGGTATGTATTTAGGAAACGCTGCACCACCAAATTGAGGACATGTGCCAGGCATGGCACAAGTGTCAACTTTCCCTAAGGGCAGACAGGAGGTTTAAGCCATTATCGCACACCGCCATTCCTGGCTCCAGCTGGTGTGGTGTGAATCACCTCTGGGCATGTCCCTGCAGAGCTGAAAAAAACTCTGCTCTGGTGTGGTTCCTGTCCCCTAAACACACCAGCTAAAGCACCGCATGGCACCTTTTAGCCTGACTCTGGGAATAGCCCTTTGAACGCTTAGGTGGTACCTGATGTTCATAGGACAATTCTGCAGAGAAGGGCATGGAGGAGGAGGAGGGGGTAGAGCTCACAGGTCTGGCATCACCACCAGCTGTATGGAGACATGAGGGCACAACCAGCTGCAGCACCGAGCCCCATTCTGCATCCTTTTGAGTTGCAAGCAGCGTTACCCAATGTGCTGTGAATTAAATATATTGTCCTTGTCCATGCTTGCTGGACCACATGTCAGCAGTAAGATGGATTTTACAGCTGACTGCCTTGCCCAATGATGCCAGAACATTCCCTTCCATGTGATATGGAGAGATGGAACGGCCTTACGTGAAAAGTAATAGTGACTGGGAACCTGCCATTGTGGTACAGCACATTGTGCAAATTCACGGAAGGGGGCAGAATCCACCAGGCTGAAAGGCAGAAGTTGGAGAGCCAACAGCTTCGAAAAGCTTGCATTTAGACACTGGGCATGTGGGTGGCAATGACTGTATTTTTTTTTCGGCTGCAGCAGATGGGGCAGAGGAATTTACCAGCTACAGTCTACATCTGGTGGTGTGCTGCTGGCAGATGTGCTGCTAGGACCTGGGACACCCTGTGCTATACTATCATACCTGTCAGTGGAGGCTGCTGAGAGGTAATGACTCGGTATAGCAGGGGCAGACTGACGTGGGTGAGGAGGAGGGACAGGTTTGTGCCCCTTTTGTGTGGCTTTTAGGTGCTCTTGCCAAGGGGCTAAGTGGTTGGACAGTAAATGCCTTGTTAAGCATGTGGTACCCAAATGGTTGGTGTTTTTGCCACGTTTGATGTGCCTGAGACACAGTTTGCAGATAGCAACAGTGTGATCTGCTGCAGATGTGCTGAAAAAGGCGCAGACAGCTGAGCTTTGAGGAGTGGGCTGGGAGCTGCAGAATGTGATGGAACAGGATGGGCACTCTCTATTCTTTCTTGATGTCGGCCTCCTTGGGGTTGTGCCGCCTCACCTTGAGTTTCCTCCTCTGCTCTATTTGGCACCCAAGTCACATCAATGACCTCATCATCATCATCTCCATCTTTGCCATCTTCATTCATTACCACTGGAGACAACTTGGCAATACGCTGTGGCTTGGGGAACATGAATGCCAATTTGTCTACCAGTGTTCTCCCCTCTCCCTAGGCTCATGTTCCTGTCATTCTAAACCTCAGAACCAACATCTAAATCCAGTAATGTCTGGGCATCATCAAGGTGCAAGTGGCTGGCGCTGTGGTCAAATAATTCAGCTGAATACTCAATTGCTGATGTTGGGGCTATGGTAGGAATAGATGTGGACAAGGAGGCAGGTTTATGCACTCTGGCAACTGCAGGGGACTGCACACATGTCTCTGCTTGCATGACAGAGGATGAAGACGGTGAGGAAAGCCAGTCCACCACCTCCTCTGCCTGCTGTGGCTGGATAGCAAGGGCAAACTCACTAAACAGAGGAAATGATGCCTTGCCCCAGGAGTGACCTGGCAGTAACGCACACAAAACTATATGCATTAAACTGGTAGTAATGCACACAGGACCATATGGCGTTAAACTGGCAGTAACGGACATGACTATTTGGCCTTAAACTGGCAGTAACGCACACAGAACTATATGGCGTTAAACTGGCAGTAACGCACACAGAAGTAAATGAAATTAAACTGGCAGAAAAGCACAGAACTATATGATGTTAAACTGGCAGTAGTGCACACAGAACTATATGATGTTAAACTGGCAGTAACGCAAACAGTACTATATGCCTTTAACCACTTGAGGACCGCCGTATTGCCATTGTACGTCAGCACAATGGCACAGGCAGGCATAATCACGTACATCTACGTGATTGCCTTCCAGCGGGTGGGGGGTCCCATCGGACCCCCTCCCGCTGGTTACGGCGGTCCGATTCGGTCCAGGAGCGCTCCGTGATGAGGGGATGGCCGTTCGTTTTCGGCCACCCCCTCTGGATCGCTCCTGGCCAATGAGAAGCTTCCTCCCCTGTGTATTGTTTACACAGGAAGGAGGAAGTGATGTCATTCTCCTCGGGGCAGTCTTTTTGACCGGACTACGAGGAGAAGAGTAAAAGTAAGTCTGCACGAACACTACACTGACATGTAGGTACACACAGGCACACAAACCCCCCCCGATCCCCCCCCGATCCCCCCCCGCCCCCCCTCCCCCCCCAGTCACAGTGTCACTGATTGCATTGATCATTTCTTTACTGATCAATGCATTCAGTGTCAGTTGTGACAGTAAAAACTGTCAGGACAGTTAGTGTTAGGTCCAGGGTAGCCCCCTATCACCCCCCAATAAAGATTTAACCCCCTGATTGCCCCTAGAGTTAACCCTTTCACCCCCTTTTGCCAGTGTCACTAAGCGATCATTTTTCTGATCGCTGCATGTGTCGCTAGTGTCGCTAGGTAGCTAGTTATTTTTTTAGGTTCACCGCCAGGTTTTTATATCGCTAGGTACCCCGATATACTACCCAATAATGTTTTTAACCCCCTGATTGCCGCTAGTTAACCCTTTCACCCCCTTTTGCCAGTGTCACTAAGCGATCGTTTTTCTGATCGCTGCATTAGTGTCGCTACAGTCGCTAGGTAGCTAGTTATTTTTTTAGGTTCACCGCCAGGTTTTTATAGCGCTAGGTACCCCGATATACTACCCAATAATGTTTTTAACCCCCTGATTGCCGCTAGTTAACCCTTTCACCCCCTTTTGCCAGTGTCACTAAGCGATCATTTTTCTGATCGCTGCATGTGTCGCTAGTGTCGCTAGGTAGCTAGTTATTTTTTTAGGTTCACCGCCAGGTTTTTATATCGCTAGGTACCCCGATATACTACCCAATAATGTTTTTAACCCCCTGATTGCAGCTAGTTAACCCTTTCACCCCCTTTTGCCAGTGTCACTAAGCGATCGTTTTTCTGATCGCTGCATTAGTGTCGCTACAGTCGCTAGGTAGCTAGTTATTTTTTTAGGTTCACCGCCAGGTTTTTATAGCGCTAGGTACCCCGATATACTACCCAATAATGGTTTTAACCCCCTGATTTCCGCTAGTTAACCCTTTCACCCCCTTTTGCCAGTGTCACTAAGCGATAATTTTTCTGAACGCTGCATCAGTGTCGCTAGTGTCGCTAGGTAGCTAGTTAACTAGGCTCCCAAAAAGTCCCCCACATGTGGTATCCCCGTACTCGGGAGAAGCAGCAGAATTTATTTTGGGGTGTAATTTGACTTCTGCCCATAGCATGTGTGAGCAATATATCATTTAGTGACAACTTTGTGCAAAAAAAAAAAGTTTGTAATATTCCCGCAACTTTTGGCAAAATATAAAATATTCCATGGACTCAACATGCCTCTCAGTAAATAGCTTGGGGTGTCTACTTTCCAAAATGGGGTCATTTGGGGGGTTTTGTGCTATTTTGGCATTTTATGGCCTTCGAAACTGTGATAGGTAGTGAGGAGTTAAATCAAAAATTTGCACCCTTAGAAATCCTGAAGGTGGTGATTGGTTTTCGGGGTGCCGTGCGCGACTAGACTCCCAAAAAGTCCCACACATGTGGTATCCCCGTACTCGGGAGAAGCAGCAGAATGTATTTTGGGGTGTCATTTCACATATAACCATGGCATGTGTGAGCAATATATCATTTAGTGACAACTTTTTGTAAAAAAAATGTTTTATTTTTTTTTTTGTCATTATTCAATCCCTTAGGACAAAAAAAATAAATATTCAATGGGCTCAACATACCCATCAGCAATTTCCTTGGGGTGTCTACTTTCCAAAATGAGGTCATTTGGGGGGGATTTGTACTGCCCTGCCATTTTAGCACCTCAAGAAATGAGATCGGCAGTCATAAATTAAAAGCTGTGTAAATTCCAGAAAATGTACTCTAGTTTGTAGACGCTATAACTTTTGCGCAAACCAAAAAATATACGCTTATTGACATTTTTTTTACTAAAGACATGTGGCTGAATAAATTTTGCCCTCAATGTATGACTAAAATTTAGTTTATTCGATTTTTCTTATAACAAAAAGAAGAAAATATCTTTTTTTTTCAAAATTTTCGCTCTTTTTCCATTTATATCGCAAAAAAAAAAAATCGCAGAGGCAATCAAATACCATCAAAAGAAAGCTCTATTTGTGGGAAGAAAAGGACGCAAATTTCGTTTGGGTGCAATATTGCATGACCGCGCAATTACCAGTTAAAGCAGCGCAGTGCGAAATTGCAAAAAGACCTCTGGTCCTTAAGGTGTTTATTGGTCTGGAGCTGAAGTGGTTAAAGTTGCAGTAGCTGACAGTGTTATATGGTGGTTTAACTGGCAGTACACTACACAGACACACTCAACGGATACACTATAATATACTGCAATATAATGCGCCAAATGTACAGTGACACACAGAACTATATGGCGTTAAACTGGCAGTAACGTACACAAAAGTAAATGGCGTTAAACTGGCAGTAATGCACAAAACGATATGGTGTTAAACTGTCAGAAATGCACGCAGAACTATATGGTGTCAAACTGGCATTAACATACATAGAACTATATGGCGTTAAACTGGCAGTAACGTACACAAAAGTAAATGGCGTTAAACTGGCAGTAATGCACAAAACGATATGGCGTTAAACTGTCAGTAACACACACAGAACTATATGGCGTTAATCTGGCAGTAACGCACATGGAAGGTAATGGCATTAAACTGGCAGTAGCGCAATCGAATAGACGGTGTTCAACCGTCACTACACTGACGCCATCTGAACTGTACCTACTCTAGCTATACACTAATGTAAAGATTACTGACACAGTCTCATTACACTACACTGAATCTATCTGAGCTGTCCCTACTCTACACTAATGTATGTATGTATATATGAATGACACAATCTCACTACACGACAGCGAAACTATCTGAGCTGTTCCTACTCTAGCTGCACACTATGCAAAGCTAAATGATGGTCCTCCTCACTACACTCACACTATCCCTAGACTGACACTAAACGAATCTTCTACACTGACAGTTGAAGCAAAATATCACAGTATAGCACACTAACTAACTAATAGCACTGAACAGAGCCCTGTTTTATCTATCTCCGTGCCGAAATCACACTGAAAATGACTGCCATTGAAAGAATACTTTTATACTGTGGGGCGGGAATGAGCCATAATTGGATAAAGTCACGATGACAGTGTCCAATCATGACTCTGACAGTAATCTGTGCCCTGATTGGCTGAAGCTTGCACTGATTCAGCCAATCAGGGCTTGCAATGCACTGTTCAGCACCTCAATGCATTGTGGTCTGTTCGGGGGGCCGGTCAAACCACCCCGTTTTGTTCGGCTATTCGCCGAACAACTAAAGTTTTTCCCGAATTCGGCTGAACCGTTCACCCATCCCTATCTGCTAGTCCATTTTCATCTGATCCTATACAATCCACCAGACGGATGGAAAAAAGGACCACCACCCGTCTGGATTTTGCAGGCAGGATCAAATCGGATAGCAGCGGATGTCAGTGGACTGAAGCCATCATTTGACTAAAAGGCTGTCAGCAAATGGTTAAAACTGTATTGCAATGTTTGTGAACTGAAAGACCCTTTTTGTATCTTTCAGTTCACAAAAAGGGTCTTTCCCTTTTTGTGAACTGAAAGACACAAAAAGGGTCTTTCAAAAGTTTGCTAGAAAGGGTGTAAATCAGGGTGCAGAGGTTTCATTCAGAATGTTTAGTGTTAACATGTGGTCATACCCCTTTAACACCTGATGGAATATATATATGTGTATAAGCTATTGCGATTTCAGAACAAATTTATCTTATCTTTATAATATAGGGACTGGAACATCCCCCGCCAGTAGGTCAGCCAGCTTTGCCCCAGTCCCCAGTGCAGATACGCCTTCCCCTATTGTTGGCTGACACGATTGCCCTGACTCTGATGGGTATGCTTGGATGTAAAGGGGTTCAGCTGGGCACTCCTTAAAGTAAGGAGGGGCTCTGGTGGGCACAGATAGATGTAAGGATGACTCTGTTGGGCACACATGAAAGGGCACTCTTGGATGTGAAGGGGTACTGTAACGGGCACTCCTGGATGTAAGGGGGTGGGCTCTGATGGGCACAGATTGATGTAAGGAGGACTCTGATTGGTACACATGAAAGTGAAAATCGAATATGCACTCCTGGATGTAAGGGGGACAGATAGATGTAAAGGGGATTCTTATGGGAATACATGAAAGGGAGGACTCTAGGCACTGGTGGATGTAAGGGGAGACCCTGATGGGCACAGGCAGATGTAAGAAAGACTCTGATGGGCACACATGGAAGGGAGGACTCTAGGCACCCCTGGATGTCAGGGGGACTCTAATGGAAACTCCTGAATGTATGTAATGGGGGGGGGGGGGGGGGTCTGATGGGCACAGATAGATGTAATGATGATCCTGATAGGCACACATGAAAGGGGGAATCTAATGGGCACTTCTGGATGGGGGGGGGGAGACTCTGATGGGCACAGATAGATGAAAAAAGGGCTCTGATGGGCACACATGAAAGAAGGACTATAGGCACTCCTGGATGTAAGGAGGAATCCAATGGACACTCCTGGATGTAAGGGGGACCCTGATTGGCACAGATAGGTGTAAGAAGGACTCTGATGGGCACACATGAAAGGGGGGACTCTAGACACTCCTGGATGTAAGGGGGACTCTGATTGGCACAGATAGGTGTAAGAAGGACTCTGATGGGCACACATGAAAGGGGGGACTCTAGACACTCCTGGATGTAAGGGGGACTCTGATGGGCACGCTTAGATGTCAAGGGGGGGACTCTGATGGGCACACTTAGATGTAAAGGGGGGGCAGACTCTGATGGGCACCAGAGGCATACCTAGGGTCTCCAGCTCCCTTGGCAAGAATCTGTATCGCCCCCCCCCCCCATTATACATTGTCACCCCCGTATTTTTGAATATGTTCAGGTGTTTTTAACTAGCCTTGCAGGATAAATGTAATTTTTGCATGTGTGCGCTGTAATCTGTTTTGTATTATACATTGTCAGTCTACATTTTTAAGAGTAATCATTTGTATATAATTATCTCAAATCTGCTTCTTCCCCTACACTACACACTGACCACTACACTGCACACTGACCACTACACTGCACATTGACCTAACCACTACACTGCACATTGACCTAACCACTACACTGCACACTGACCATTACACTGCACATTGACCTAACCACTACACTGCACACTGACCACTACACTGCACATTGACCTAACCACTACACTGCACACTGACCATTACACTGCACATTGACCTAACCACTACACTGCACACTGACCATTACACTGCACATTGACCTAACCACTACACTGCACACTGACCATTACACTGCACATTGACCTAACCACTACACTGCACACTGACCACTACACTGCACATTGACCTAACCACTACACTGCACACTGACCTGACCACTACACTACACACTGACCAGACCACTACACTACACACTGACCACTACACTACACACTGACCACTACACTACACACTGACCAGACCACTACACTACACTACACTACACACTGACCAGACCACTACACTACACTACACACTGACCAGACCATTACACTACACTCTGACCACTACAGTACACACTGACCAGACCACTACACTACATTACACACTGACCACTACACTACACTGACCAGACCACTACATTACACTACACACTGACCAGACCACTACACTACACTACACACTGACCAGACCACTACACTGCACTACACACTGACCAGACCACTACACTACACGCTGACCAGACCACTACACTACACGCTGACCAGACCACTACACTACACGCTGACCAGACCACTACACTACACGCTGACCAGACCACTTCACTACACGCTGACCAGACCACTACACTACACTACACACTGACCTGACCACTACACTACACACTGATCAGACTTCTACACTACACTACACACTGACCTGACCACTACACTACACAATCACTTGACCACTACACACTGACCACTACACACTGACCTGACCACACTACACTGCACACTGACCAGACCACTACACTACACAATGACTTGACCACTACACACTGACCTGACCACACTACACTACACACTGACCTTGGGCACCCATTGGGCACACATGAAAGGGGGAATCTAGGCACTCCTGGATATCAGGGGGAATCTGATGGGCACTCTTGAATGTAAAGGGGCACTCTGATAGGCATTTCTGTATTAAGCAGTACTCTGCTGGATATTCCCGATTGTATGGGTATTTTGATTCATAAAACAGTTTTTGCAGCCCATGAGATTTGAGAACTAGTAAAATATTGAATGTACATAAAAGTTTGCAGACCTTCGCCCTCGTGCTGAGACCAAATAGGTAGTGAAACCAGCCAGTCCTCACGATTGTGTAATTAGTTCCCTTCTCACACGCTTCCTCGGTCACCTCTCTGCTTAGGGGGTTTATTATAGAAGTGTAATGCCTATAAAGCAGCAGCAGGTGGCAGCAAAGCACCCTTTGCTAAGAAGCGCCGTCCATTCAACCAACCAAAGAGGAAGTCTGTGTTTATGGGCGGGGCTAAGCTGCGGCTCTGCAAGTTCCTGGATTGTTCTGATTGTTGTTGGAGAAGATCACCTGGGGTTCGTATGAAGACCGGGAGACGGGTAAGTAAAGGAGCGGCAGGTTGTTATTTGTGTGCTGAGAATCCTCCCATCCCCATGTATGTACACTGGGAGCGTGTTCTGTATATGGAGGAGAAATGTCTTTGTATACTTTATACTGATTAGGGGAAATCCTATCTAGCAGATGGAATGGATTCCTTTCCAGGGTGATAAGAAGATGCCAATGTACAGAGACTGTTTAGTACATTGGGTGATAAATGGCAGGTTCTCACTCTGGTGAAGGTTGGGTCAGATCTCTGACATAACCTCTCATAGTGGTGTTCAGAACCAGTCCAGTCCAGTGTGAATAAACTTTCCAGCTCAGCTGAACCTATTATGGGGGGGGGGGGGGGGGGGTTTCTTAAAGTAGAAATCCAGGCAAAGCCTAACTAATCTTAAAAATGCTCTCTTACCTCTCCCAACATCTATTCTGACTCGCCTGTGTAAGAAAGATCTGTATACTTCCATATTTTCAGCCCATTCCTGTGATCACCCCTGTGTCAGCACTGGCTGCAGGGGAGAGGAGGAAGCACCAACAATGGATGGTCCATAGGAGCCCATGGGTGATATCGCTGCTCCCAGGCATTCCAGCCATAGTTGGCTGACAGGAGAGATCACATGACCGGACTGGAGCAACCTGAAAACAGGTACTGTAAGTATACAGATCCTTCGTACACAAGTTAGTCAGAATAGGGGTTGGGAGGGGCAGGGAGCATTTTTAATAGCAGTAAGTTTTTGCTTGAAATTCTCAACCCTCCCCCCCCCCCCCCCTGTTTAAAAATAATAAACATGTTATACGTACCTCCCCTGTAAAATAGTTTTGCACAGAGCAGCCCCATTCCTCCTCTTTGGCTCTCCTGGCCCCTCCCTTCTGTTGAGTGCCCCCCACAGTAAGCAGTTTGCTATGGGGGCACTCAAGCCAAGCCCAGCTCTGTGTGTCCATTCAGACACTGAGCCACGGGCCGGCACCGCCCTCTTTCTCTACTCATTGGCTGCCCCGCTGCTGTCTCAGCCAATGAGGAAGGGAGTCTGGGCGGCTGAGACACTTGTGCAACATCGCTGGAACTAAGGGGACCGCATGTAATTGTTATGGGGGCTGCTGCACACAGAAGGATTTTTATCCGAATGTGTAGAATGCATTAAATAAATAAATAAAAAACTGCCTTTAAAATCGTTTTAACTGAGTAATTTGGCCCCTTTTACAAGGGCGCCACCTAGTCCTGTCTGTGAACAGATCTCCTACTGAATTGGAGTAGGATGGATGGATATCACTTTTGTGCCGTGACCATTCAGTGTTTAGCTCCCTTTTTTCCATGGACACAAAGTAGATATATTGGTAGGGGGGTGCAAACAGACTTGCATTTTTATTTTTTTTTAACTGTAGACTGGCAGGAACAGGTGCACAGCTCTGAATGTAGGCACAGTGCAGTCAGAGCCATGCCCCTGTTCCTGCCCAGTTGTCAAATTTTGAAATGCGACTGTCCGTGGCAGCTGCTGTATCTGCATTTACTTATATGGACCGCCTGTGCACAGTTCTGAGGTGGATGCATATGCAGCAAAAAGCAGCTCAGCGGGGAGGACAGGTCCCAGCACCCATCTGAATTATGTGATATACAGCAAAACCTTGGTTTGAGAGCGTTCTGCAAGACGAGCTAATTTTTTTAAATAAACATTGACTTGATATACAAGTAGCGCAGGGCTCGACAAGCCCCAGGCGCCAGGTCGCCAATGCGACCAGAAATCGCAACCTGGCGCCTAAGCTGCCACCAGCCCACTCGCTATTGATGCCCCAGACATGCAGCACATGAATACTGACTGCCGTCCTCCTCCCTCCTCCACACTCAGCGGCACCGCACTAAGTGTGTGAAACTGACAAGCAACGGAGAGAGGAGGATCTATCAGATTTCAGCCTGATGTCGGGGAGGGCGGGACCCAGCAGCTATCAAACACCAGCCAATAGGATCGGGGCGGGCCGCTACGTGTATGTGGCCCCACCCCTTTTTTTAAGCAGCCCAATAGTTGGCTGGTGTTTGATAGCTGCTGAGTCCCGCCCACCCGACTAAGCACCACCCACCCCGGCCGGGTCCCGCCCACCCCGACATCAAGCTCAAATCTGACAGATCCGCCTCTCTGTTACTTGTCAGTTTCACACCCCGGCTGGGTCCCGCCCGTTCCGACATTAAGCTCAATTCTGACAGCTCCTCTGTTACATTTCAGTAACAGTGCTCCATGTGAAACCTGCCAGTGCCATCTGCCACCACCAATCTGTGCCACCTGCCAGTGTCAGTGCCACCACCAACCAGTGCCACCTGCCACTAACCAGTGCCACCGCCAATCAGTGCCACCTGCCAGTGCCACCTGCCAGTGCCACCTGCCAGTGCCAATCAGTGGCACCATCAGTCAGTGCCACCTGCCAGTGCCGAGTGTCACCGTCAATCAGTGCCACCTGCCAGTGCCACCTGCCACCACCTACCAGTGCCACCTGCCACCACCTACCAGTGCCACCTGCCACCACCAATCAGTGCCACCTGCCAGTGCCACCACCAACTAGTGCCACCGCCAACCAGTGCCACCTGCCAACACCAGCCAGTGCCACCACCAATCAGTGCCTTCTGCCAGTGACTAGTGCCACCGCCAACCAGGGCCACCTGCCACTTCCAAACCAGTGCCACCTGCCAATCAGGGGCACCTGCCAGTGCCACCTGCCAGTTCCAAACCAGTGTCATCTGCCAATGCCAACCAGTGTCACCTGCCAATGCCATCTGGCAGTTCCACATGCCTGCCAGTGGCAACCAGTGCCACCTGCCACCGCCAATCAGTGCCACCTGCCAGTGCCAACCAGTGCCACTGCCAATCCCTGCCACCACCAATCAGTGCCACCACAAATCGGTGCCACCTTCCAGTGCCACTGCCAATCAGTGCCAACTAGTGCCACCACCAACCAGTGCCACCTGCCAACACCAACCAGTGCCACCACCAATCAGTGCCATCTGCCAGTGACAACTAGTGCCACCGCCAACCAGGGCCACCTGCCATCACCAACCAGGGCCACCTGCCATCACCAACCAGGGCCACCTGCCACTTCCAAACCAGTGCCACCTGCCAGTTCCAATAGTGCCACCTGCCAGTTCCAAACCAGTGTCACCTGCCAATGCCAACCAGTGTCACCTGCCAATGCCAACCAGTGTCACCTGTCAGTGCCATCTGGCAGTTCCACGTGCCTGCCAGTGCCGCCTGCCAGTGCCAGCCAGTGCCACCTGCCAGTGCCAGCCAGTTCCATCTGTTGCCAGCCTTACTCTTTCTGGTCAGCCCATAACACTGATGTAACAGCGTTTCAATTGAGTTATTGACTGGGTGCTCCATTGTGAGTAGGGGATAGGGGGTGAAAATGAGTGGCCTTACCCCGGGAGCTGACAATCCATACCACTCAAAAAAAAACAAAAAAAAAAAACTGGCTCCTAACTTTTCTAACTGGCTCCTAAATTCAAAGCACATTTGTCAACCCCTGAAGTAGCGTCACGTCACAACTGAGTATAAAAGAGAGGAGAGGCGCCTCTAAGTGTAGCAATACAGTTACATTTAATAAAGGTAGAACATTTGGCAACATATTGCTACAGAGGTAGCTCTCTTCTCTTTAATACTCTGTAGCTCCTGCTGGATTTTGCTTCTAATCCCCTTGTGAAGGCTTCCATTTGTGAATGGACATTTTATGTTTACACAACCTATCACATTGCTATAATATTTTTATATGGACTATAAATGGAAGGACTTATGATTAAATTGTTGTGGAACGAATCATTTGAGTTTCCATTATTTCTTATGGGGAAAATCGCTTTGATTTACAAGTATGTTTCTGGAACGAATTATGTTCGCAATCCAAGGTTTTACTGTAGAAGTGCAGCGCTTCAACAACTTGTGCATAAATGAATACATAAATAAACAATCAGACCAAACATAAACCGGTGATGTGACAGTTCATTGCACCAACAGTTGGCTGATACAAGCGCAAATGTGTCCTCCTCTACCAACCACTTTTTCGGTTTGGTAAAGAGGCTTGATTGCAAACTTTTTCTCTTTGGTCTGCAATAGTTTGCCAATTAGCTGTAAAAAATTTGAGAAGGGGGAAATAGGTGCGAGTTTGAATGAGGCAGTGACTAGGTAGAGTCATATGCCTCCATCCCTGGTGCAGATAAAATAGAAGGGAAATTTGGGACTTTAAGTGAAGCACACGGTTTTGAGGTGATAAAAAAAATCAATATATAATATCAAGTTTATTGGTACATACACAGGTGTTGAATTGTAACACAATACAGTAAATAAATAATGTTGCTCAGTAACACATGATACCTGTATGTACATACTTATCGCCTCACCGCCATGTTGTTGGTTAATAACCTAGACCTCTCCAAGTAATATAAAGAAATACATTGATGGGTGTGTATATATATATATATATATATATATATATATATATATATATATATATATATATATATATATATATATATATATATATATATATATATATATATATATATATATAAAATATTTGGTTTGATACAAAGAAAGGGGGGGGGGATCCCTCCTGGTTACACACAAGTCAGCTATGGGTTCCAAATGGGGTGGTGAAGGCCATAGACATAATGGGGGACACTTCTCTGGGAGCTGTGGCCAGCGGCACGAGAACACAAGAAATTGTGAATGGACTGCCATGGGAGTGATGTCCCCATTGAAAATCAAAAGTGATGCAATATGTGTCTCAAAGGACAATCTGTGGAGAGTAATAAAGTACATGTCAATGTAAATAGTGGATGTCTGATATAGGGAGGACTAAAGCCCAAAGCATGGTGTTAGGAAAGGTAAACCCAGGTGAGGAATCAAAGTAGAAAATAGCATATAAAATGAGAACATGTAGCTCCCAGCACCCCATTTAGAAACCTATAGCTGACTTGTGAGTAACCAGAAGGGATTCTCCCCTCTTTCCTCTTGAAGGTAATCTTCAACTTACCACCAATAATATTTTACATACATTCATTTAGTATAAAATGACTTCAGTGAGATCTTCAAACCTTTTAGAAATGTCCCCTGATATTGGGCAGACATTTGGTCATGTACAATAAATAAATATTTATTTTAGATTCTTTGCTTTTACCTCTGTTGATGTACTTAGAGCCGTTTCACACTGAGGCAGCATGACTTGCAGCGGGACTGCCTCAGGCGACCTGCACTTGACTTCAGCGGCGGCTTGCAAAATGACTTCTGTATAGAAGTCAATGCAAGTTGCCTGAAATCGCCCCAAAGTAGTACAGGAACATTTATCTAAGTCGGAGCGACTTGAGTCGCTCCTATTAGAACGGTTCCATAGTACAGAATGGGATGCGACTTGTCAGTCGCCTGACAAGTCGCCCCTGTGTGAACTGGCTCTTAGGGTAAAGCGATTGTAAACAATCACCTTGTAAAACAATCCATTCAGTTTAAAATAGAAATGAAAGGCAAAACTTTTGTGTATAGATCTAAAAAAAAAAAATTATAAACACTTTTTTTTTTTCTTTCACAAGTGATTACATCCCCTCTGTTCTCAGCTGCATAAGAGCGGGGGGGCAACAGTGCACTGAGTTTCCCAGTGAATGGCTGTGCAGAGGAGGCCTATCAGGACAAGTCTTCTCATTGGAGGAGAGCAGGCTGAGTTCCTAACACAACCAGAGAACTGACCACGCTGTTTTCCCTTGCTTAATGTGGTCAAATTTTAATAGGAAAGCAGAGGGACTGGGAGGAACACCAGGGATTTCACACAAAGAAAGCAATACAAAGAGAACAGGATACTTTCTCATACACCTAGATGGTACAGCAGGCACATATTTGGAATATAAACTTAGATGTCTACCTCTATTACCATGTTAGGCAAACATCTTATGATAGAGATTTTATCGCTTTAATTTAAAATCCTTTTATGAAGCAGGAGAAATCATATATCCAAAGCAGTTTTTTTCTATATTTCTGTTGTTACACAAGTTGTTACTCTACAGGCAGGTGTTCAGAGTAAATCTGGAGCTGGACTAAAGTGGAACTTACTGCATTATTATGTATATCTACTTCCTGTTTTAGTTCCCTTTTGTTTCTTGTCATGTTGGATTTGCCTATCTGATCTTTCTTTACTTATGTTGTTCTTCTTTTTTTTTTGTTCTTACTAGTATTTATAACGGCACATGAATATGAGAATTAAAAAACTAAAACGCGAAACAGAAAAACATAAATCTGTCACTTCACAAAATGTGCATTCCCCAGTTCCCATCTATTTAAAATAATGGATTATATCTTGTTTAAGGGGATTGTCCATTTTGAGACAAAAATGGAGAAAGTCTTTGTTTCTGCACAGATGCTGGACTTATCTCAAAGTGCATTGTTTTTTTGGATGAGGGTACATTCCTTTATCTTTTCAGTCACCTTGGTTACTATTACTAAAGATGCAAGCGTTGCCCTACTAAATAAACCAGTTCAAAATTCAACAAGACACACGTATGATATACTATATGTTTTTAGCAGCCAATATTGCTATTGTAACTGCTTGTAAAAGCCCAGCCTTAGACATAGCTTTAAAGGGGACATTTTTACATATAGGTAAGTCTATGATGAGGTTTACCTATATGTACTGAAAATATTTCCTAAATGTGTGCCATTTAGGAGATATTTGTCTTGTAGCGGACCACACGTTGACACATGAGTCCCGTTTCTTCCCCAGTGTGTGCCCTGACTGGTGGCTCCTATGCACGTGTGCGGGAGTGACGTCACGGGGCTCCAGCCAGTCACAGAGCCAGGGTCGGCAGCCACTGAAGGAAGAGGGACGAAGATGGATGCTTCCACCAGCAGGGACATTGTGGTTATAGCAGGCTTTGTTTGCAGGTAAGTGCCACATAATGGGCCAGTATGTGATGCATATCAACCCATTATGCTTTTACTTTGCAGGGGAATAAAGAGGAAGTAAAACCATCAGGGTTTACTTCCTCATTAATGAAACATAAACTCAAGTGGATCACGTTAAATGAAAAAGTAATAAACGTCTTGTGAGACAAACAACCCCTCTTCGTTAAAATGTGGTCCCCTTGGCTCGTCTACTTGCAGGTGCCAAACACACGGTCTTGACTCCAGGAACACTTGGTGGTAGATTCCGAACAGACTCACCTTCTTTTTTTTCTCCTTTCTTTAATCTTTTAAAGATTGTTGAAAGTTGTATGACAATGGAGAGAGCAGTTGGATTGTATAACATAAGTTAATTGCCTTATTAATCTAAGGATCTCTTCATAGAGGTCACGCACTTTTGATGTGTTAAATATCATACATATCATCTCTACGTATATCACAGATAGACCCAACAAGCTGTCTCTTTGATGGCCCTCATTCATTTCTTAGGCCATTATGGGTCTAAGTTAAAGCGGGAGTCCACCGGGACTCCGCGTTTTTTTTTTTTTTTTTTTTAAAAGCCAGCAGCTACAAATACTGCAGCTGCTGACTTTTAAATAGTGACACTTACCTGTCCAGCGCGCCCGCGATGTCGGCACCCGAAGCCGATCGCTCGCTCGTCTGTCGGGTCCTGCCGCCGCCATCTTGGGTATGGGAATCAGGAAATGGAGCCTTTCGTCTTCATTTCCCGGTTCCCTACTGCGCATGCGCGAGCCGCGTGGCGCAATCCGGACGGTCCCCGCTGCCTCTGGGAGCTGTGTGTTTCCCAGCAGGCAGCGGGGCACTTGCTGAAGGGGGCGGGCGCTTGCGGAAAGGGGCGTAACGTACGCCCCTTTCCGCAGAGAGCTAGCCCGGAAGTGGGTGCAGTTACCTGGATTATCCAGGTAACTGCACCCCCCTCCCCCCTGAAAGGTGCCGATTGTGGCGCCGGAGGGGGGGGGGGGATTCCGATGAGCGGAGGTCCATTTTAGGGTGGACCTCCGCTTTAAGTAGCTATTTATCATATATTTGATCTCCCTCTTTGTAGGGGATTATGGGGGAGGCCACAGTCAGTTCCTCCTCTTTGCCATGGCTCTACTATGTCCCCTGTGTTATCATTTTTCTCTTTCTATTATGTATTTGTTTTTGAATATACAGAGCTTAGCGAGGATTGTTCGGTGCTCTGCTTTGTAATGGTTATCCTTTTATGCTTCAAAAACTTTCAAAAAAACAATTGAAACTGAAAAATTGAGAATGTTTGTAAAGTGGCAAAGTCATCTGTTTGATTTTTAAATAAACAGATACTAGAACTGGCCACACATAGTAAGATTTTCCTTAGAAAATTGGTGGACAAATCATTGGTCAAAACATTCTTTCTTGTCATCATTGGGTCAACTTCATTATTTTGAAAGTCCAATTAAATTTTGTCCATGTTTGCTATTTGAATGGAATCTGAGACTTATTAACCTCTTGCTACCCATGTAACACATATGTGGGCGGCAGAGGGTGGACTTTTACCACATCCCGTCCGCCATATAGCAAAATGGTGTGCGCAAAGTGGTTGTTATCTTGAATTGACGTCACATGACATCCAGCAGGATAAGCTGTGATCGCTGGGGCACTCAGTGCTGGCGATTGTTGGTGTGATGTCAGTCTAACACACCGCATCTCCGATCTAGGTAAAGAGCTTCTGATGTAGGCTCTTTATCATGTGATCAGCTGTGTCCAATCACAGTGTAAACAGGAAGATGTTTATCGGCTTTTCCTCCACTTGCACTGACAGACATGAGTAGAGGAGAGCCGATCAGCTGCTCTACTGACGGGGGGTCCTGCGCTGATTATCAGTGAAGCCCCACCAAGGATGCCCACCCATGTCTACCAGGGATGCCAATCAGTGCCCATTAGTAATGCCTGCCAGTGCCTATTCATCAGTACCTATCAGTGTGGCCTATCAGTGCTGCCCTTCAGTGCCACCTATCAATGCCCATCAGTGCTACCGCATCAGTATCACCTCATTAGTGCCACCTTATCAGTGCTTGTCAGTGCAGCCTCATCAGTACCCATCAGTGAAGGAGAAAACTTACTTACTTACAACGTTTTATAACAGAAACAAAGACAAATGTAAAAAAAATACCGTATATACTCGAGTATAGGCCGACCCGAATATAAGCCGAGGCCCCCAATTTACCCCCAAAAAAACTGGCAAACTTATTGACTCGTGTATAAGCCGAGGGTGAGACATGCCTGTCCATCCCTGTGTGTGTGTCCGTCCATCCCTGTGTGTCCGTCCATCCCTGTGTGTCCGTCCATCCCTGTGTGTCCGTCCATCCATCCCTGTGTGTGTGTGTGTCCATCCATCCATCCATCCCTGTGTGTGTGTGTGTGTCCATCCATCCATCCATCCCTGTGTGTGTGTGTGTCCATCCATCCATCCATCCCTGTGTGTGTGTGTCTCCATCCATCCATCCATCCCTGTGTGTGTGTGTCTCCATCCATCCATCCATCCCTGTGTGTGTGTGTGTCTCCATCCATGTGTGTGTGTGTGTGTGTGTGTGTGTGTGTGTGTGTGTGTGTGTGTCCAGCCTACCTGTGTCCCGAGCCTGTGTCCCGAGCCTCCGTCCCGTGCCTTGCCTCCTTGCCTCCGTCCCGTGCCGTGCCTTGCCTCCGTCCCGTGCCGTGCCTTGCCTCCGTCCCGTGTCGTGCCTTGCCTCCGTCCCGTCCCGTGCCGTGCCTTGCCTTGCCTCCGTCCCGTGCCTTGCCAGGATCGCCGCTCTTCGTCGGCGCCTCGGCGGCCATTCTAAAATTCAAAAGCCGCGCCTCCGCCTTCGCCTGTGATAGGCGGAACACTGAATTTCCCAGCAGCCTGTGTTCCGCCTATCACGGACATCGTCTCATCCTCGTCCGTAGTACGAGGATGAGACGATGTCCGTGATAGGCGGAACACAGGCTGCTGGGAAATTCAGTGTTCCGCCTATCACAGGCGAAGGCGGAGGCGCGGCGTTTGAAGGGTAGAATGTCCGCTGTCTGTCTGCTCGACACGCTGATCGAGCAGGCAGACAGCGATGACTCGAGTATAAGCCGAGGGGGGCACTTTCAGCCTCAAAAAAGAGGCTGAAAATCTCGGCTTATACTCGAGTATATACGGTACCAATTTTTTTATTTGTTTAGCGAAAAAATAAAACCCCAGTGGTGATCAAATATCACCAAACGCTCTATTTGTGGGAACAAAATGGTAAAAATGTTGTTTGCGTACAGTGCTGCATGACCACGCAATTGTCATTTAACCACTTCCGGACCGCCGAATGCCGATATACGTCCTTACTTTGATAATGGGTTTACGTTGTAACCCGAGTACCCTCATGTTCGGCTGGCAGTCCGCTACAAGATAAAAGTGGTCTCTGCAGCAGATTCTTAACTTGTAAATACATCTAAAGAAGAGGCCTGGTACTTAAGTGGTTAAAATGCAACACTGTTGAAAGCTGAAAATGTGGTTTTCGGCAGGAAGGTGGGAAAGTGCCCTGTATTGAAGTTGCGCTGGGGACAATTTGTAAAAAAAATACTCGTGGAAAGAAAAAAAATGAATTTCGTAAGTTTCCAAAAAACTGTTATAAAAAAAAATTACAACTTCTTCAAAAAACTCGCTCTGCCTTTTACTAAATACCTCAGACTGTCTACTTTCCAAAAAGGGGTAATTTGGGGGATATTTGTACTGTCCTGGCATTTTACAAGCTTCAATAAATTGGCCATCAGTACATCAGAATTTATATATTTTCAAATATCAAACCTTAGTTTGTAGACACTATAACTTTAATGCAAAACAATAGACACGTATTGGGATTTTTTTTCCCCCCAAAGACATAGAATACATTTTATTGGATATTTTTTCAGAAAGTAGAAAATAGTAGTTTAATTTTTTATTCTCTTAATTTTTATAGCAGAAAAAACAAAAAAACCCAGTGGTGATCAAATACCACCAAAGGAAAGCTCTATTTGTGAGAAAAAAATGATAAAAAATGTAATTTGCATACAGTGTTGCATGACAGCGCAATTGCCAGTTAAAGTAGAGCAGTGGTGAATAGCAAAACGATGCCCTGGTGGTGAAAGGGGTAAAATCTTCCAGAGCTTAAAGCATTTGTTATCCCAATGATTTATATTCCTGATATGTGCCTGCTGTACCATGTACTTGTATGAGAAAGTATTCTGTTTTCTTTAAATAGCTTCCTTTATGTGAAATCTCTGGTGTTCCAGGCCAATCCCTCTGCTTTCCTATTAAAAACTGACCACACTAGTCAGGAGAGCACAACATGGTCAGTTCTCTAGCTATGCTGGGAGCTCAGTGTACTCTTCTCCAATGATCAGACTTGTCCTGCCATCCACGCTGCACAGTGTGCTGCTCTTTCTCCCCCCGCTCTTATGCAGCTGAGAACAGAGGGAATGTGATCATTATTTTTTTTTTTAAGAGAAAAAAGGTATTTATAATGTTGTAGTGTGTGTGTGTGTGTGTGTGTGTGTGTGTGTGTGTGTGTGTGGTTGTGGTTGTGTGTGTTTTTTTTATCTATACAAAAAAATGTTGCCTTTTTTTTTTTTTCTAAACCGAATGGGTTGTTTTACAAGGTGATCGTTTACAATCACTTTAAGTGGTTAAAAAGCAATATATATATATATATTTTTTGTTTACATGTTTTAATTTTTTTAAGTCCAGCCTAGGCTAGAATAATGTATCCCTGCTTCCGCAGCCTCCTGGGATATTTATGACAGGCATCCCAGGAGGCTGCAGGGGCACACAGCGTTTGGTGGGTAGCGTTAGCCCTGCATCATTGGTCCCTCATCATCCCTGATGCCTGAACCTAAAAGACAACTGGTGCTTGATGATATTGCAGAAGATGGTGCTGGAGGACCCAGGCTGTGGCAGCAGATTGGCAGATCACAGCAGGATAATGCTAGATTTGCTGGGCAGGTGAGTATGTGAAGTGTGGGTTTTTTTTTTGGGGGGGGGGGGTCAAGTTACTATATAATAATAACTATATATAATATATCTGGGTAATAGCTGTTGTAGAATAGTTTTTGGACTCCCGCTCTCTAAGAAATGTAAACGGAAGTTAGATTGCATCCCTGTGGCTGTTTGAATGGGGGCTGTTCCAAAATGCACCAATCAAACTGTGATTTTTTATTTTTTTTGTTATTTTTTTTTTCTATAAATGCTGTTTAAACTAGGCATCACCATTGTAAAGTATAGGTCACCCTGCAATACAGTTGTGGCTTGTAAGTGACAATGTCACACCCTAGGTTGGTGCTTTTAAGTGGTTTCCTGTGTAATAACACATTTATTGGTGGCAGACATTGGGTTCATTACCATACAACCATTCAGGTTAAAAAAATAAATAAAAAAATCTGTCTACTGATGAAATCTATTTCTATCTTGTGGCTGTGGGCACAATCAAACTTTTCCTTTAGGCCCCTTTCACACAGGAGTTCCGATCAGGTCTGCCTATTCCTTTTTTATGCGGACCTGACCGGAAAGTCCATTTATCCCTATAGACAGGTAGGTATAAATGCACTTGTGTCTGTTTACACCCACCTACCTCCCGTTTCGATTAGGTCCTCTCACAAAAACCAAAGGATACTCTGTTCCCTTCCGTTTAGGGGCAGTGGATCAGAATTAGGCCCCTTTCACACATGTGGACATTATGTCCGTATTTCATCCATCCGTTTGCGGATGAAATACGGACATGCATGCATTCCTATGGGATAGCGGGTGTCTGCGGATAAACATCCGCAGACACCCGCTATCGTCCGCCTCCGCTATTGTCCGATTCTACAGACGGAGGAAAATCCTATTTTTCTATCCGTCTGCAGAGCGGATCGGATGAACACAGACAGATGGTCCGTGCTCATCCGATCCCCCATAGAGGAGAGCGGAGAGCTGACAGGGCGGTTCCTGCACAGTGTGCTGGGACCGCCCTGTCCGCCGCCGGCTCAGCGGGGACAACGGAGCGATCCCCGCTGAGCAAGCGGATCATCACGGGGCGGATCATTACATATGAAAAGGGCCTTACAGTATAGCACTGATTTTGTCATCAGCAGATGGAATGTTTAGGGCAATGTACATCTAGACATCTATTTTTTATCTAGTATGTTTGTTTATTATTACATATATTAGCATTTGCAATGTTGTCCTCATATTTCCATAGAGACTTGAAATAATCTACTTCCACTGCTTGTGGTTTTTGTGCATGTCATTTTGTTCTTGTCAGCGAGTTTTGTTTGTGTTAAACTAGAACAAAAGTGCTCAATATCGGCTGACAAGAATGCTGACAATAATATGAAACTAGTCATTGTACCGAACTTCTGTGTTTTTTTTTTTTTTTTGTAGTAGTAGTAGTGATAAAGGTTTTTTTTTTTTTTTTTTTTTTTTTATATGTTTTTAAAAAGCATTTTCAGTGCTACTTTTAAATACCATAAAAGTCCAATAGTTCCTTAATTTACAAAAAATTGCTATAGGAAACAATAAATGGGATTTTGATTGTTTGGTCTGCGTGGCACAGGTCACTTGAGTAAGGGTATATTCACATCAGCTGCTGAGTAACAACACAAACCAAACACAAGCAAATGGTGCAAGACATGGAATTGTAGGTCATACATTTATTATAAGTAATCACATCACAACAGAATGGTGTTTAAATGGCAGCGGCACCTTTTAAACAAAACAAATGACTTTATTCAAATCCATGAAATATAAATATATTTTATTTCAACTTAAACCAATTCTAAGTCGCTCAGTCATAGGACTCGAACTATAAATACATCAGTTCACAAAGAAAGTCCCCCCCCCTTGATTCAAGGGGGGCATAACCACATAATGGTGCCAGCGACAAGGATGGGAGGGAAGGGGCACTCAAGCTCTAAGTTGCCTCAGGGCAAATGTGTGCGGGTCTAACCTGCAGGAGCTTATATAGCCTCCTAGTCTGAGGCAAAAACGTTTTCCCGCTCCCTGCCTCGTGACCAACCCGCTCTCCTTCTTTTCTTTTTTTTTTTTTTTTTTTTTGATGACTACAATTCCATGATGCGGGCGCCTTATTGTGCCCACTGTTCAGGAGCTTCATAGTTATTAACCAGTGAACAAGGAAGAGGGGGGAAAGGCAGAGAAAATAAGCTATAAATCTATAGGTTCCTTGGTAACCCCAGAAAGTCCATGTAAATAAGTCAATAAAGTCTGTATTCTGCTCCACACAACACCAGCGGTTGCTCCTCCATAAGAGTGAAGTGACCTCTGAGAAAATAAAATTGAACAGCAGAGAGCGCCAGACTAAGTACAGTAGAATGAGCACAGTTTTTATTAAATACAATTGGCAACTCGGCTCTAAGAACAAAGCATTTCTCCATGATTTAAAACACTGCTTTCAATGGACCATGGCACTGCAAGGTGGATGGTCAGGATGCTGCTGTGGCCACCAGCAGGATCAGATACCACTGGTGGATGAGCCAGGTAATGCCAAGCGCCAGGCTGGTACACACAGGGACACTAGATTGGAAGTGATGTCACTGTGGAGAAACAGGAAGCAGAGGGGCGTGGTCATGCAATTTAAAGTCCTGTGGCTTCTTCCTCTGATCCTGCAGGTGGCCACAGCAGCATCTTTACTATCCACCTTTCGGACCCATTTAGAGCAGGGTTTTCAATCCTGGAGACATGCTTTGTTCTTACAGCTAATCGTAAGTTGACAATTGTCATTTAATAAAAACTGTACTCGTACTACTGTACTTAGTCTGGCGCTCTTTGCTGTTCCATTTTGTTTGCGTTTAGAACTAGGGCTGCAACTAACACGAATTTTCATATTCGATTCATTGGCCGATTATTGTTTCGATTAATCAGTTAATAACCTTAAAAATTGAGTTTAATATGTAAATTTAAAAAAAAAGGCAATTTATTCTTAAATATCTCTATGCAGTGGTAAATATAAATAACCAACTATATGGTTAGGGAGCAAAATCTCTAATCCACTGAGCATAACAGACAGAAGAGATATACTGTATATACTTTTAGAGACTGAAGCTGGTAAATATCAGACTCCAATATCATTATTTTTTCATTTATTTTTTTTGTTTATTTAAAGAAAAAAAAAAGTGTTTTGCAGATTTTCAAACAGAACTAGCGCTGAAACTGTCGCTGTCCACAATTTTCATTATTGATTAGTTGGTCTGCACTTTTCTCCCTATCTGTCCGTTAAAATCCTCCTGTGTTCAAGGCGCCACCATATGTGACCAGGCACTTCTTCGCCACACGTCCGCGCCTCTCCTCCTTGCTGACGTCAGCTCCCCACTGATCTTCTCAGCCCCACCCACTGTTGCCTCAAAGGGAACAGAGAGGCGAGGAGCAGCAGTAAGGAGAGCTGAGCTGCACACTGTGTGTGAAACATAGCAGCTAATGCCTAGTAATAACACAGTAAAAACTCAGTACGTTATTTTTATGACAAGTGCCCCATGAATGATCCTCCTAAGTAACTCCTAAGTATTCCTGGGGGGGAATCATTGGTGTTCCGGGTATGGGTGGAATAGTGCCCCATCATTGGTCTTCCTGGGGGGGGGGATAGTGCCCCATTGGTGTTCCTGGGAGGGGGGAATGGTGCCCCATCATTGGTGTTCCTAGGAGGGGGAGGGGATTAGTGCCCAATCATTGGTGTTCCCGGGAGGAATAGTGCCCCATCATTGGTGTTCCCGGGAGGAATAGTGCCCCATCATTGGTGTTCCCAGGAGGAATAGTGCCCCATCATTGGTGTTCCCGGGAGGAATAGTGCCCCATCATTGGCCTATCCTGAGAGGGGGGAGGGGAATAGGGCCCCATCATTGGTGTTCCCGGGAGGAATAGTACCCCATCATTGGTGTTTTATTCTGCAGTTTGAGTGTAACACTCAGTTTTTTTCATTATTACTTTAAAATAAACCGAAAAATGGCATATTACGTTTTTTTTTTTTTGTTTTTGTTTTTTTATGATTTTATTTGATCGAAAAAATAATTGGCCGTTTAATCGATTATGAAAATAATTGTTATTTGCAGCCCTAAACAGAACTGTAATCTATTCTATGCTGGCCATACAAAAGGAAAAAAATGTCTTCCTTCAAAAAAAAAAAAAAATTTAATTTTAAGAACGTTTGTTCAATTTCTAATCATTAGTGGGGTAAAATCGACATTCGTTTTCAACCACAGTGATGGGAAAATTTAGAAATAATAGAAAACTTCTTGATCAAAGGAATTTTTAGACTGTGTATATGGTTTTTGTTTAAAAATTACATTAATTTTAAAACAGAATGTTAAAAGCAAGTGAATTTTTCAAACAACATTCTTTCATTCAGCGAATCTACAAAGATTTTTCTTATGAATATTCTTGTCAGAAAATTGATCCATGTGGCCAGCATAAGGCTCGGTACACACCTATGCAGTTTGCTTTTATCTCTTTCTGCAGTGCTTTTTGCAGGGCGTTTTGATTTTTGCGTGATTTTGCTGCGAATTGCGTGTTTGCATTTTTTATGCTTTTTTTTTTGGCTAATTTGTTGTTGGGCAGATAATAAAAAAAAACAAATTGCTGCAAAAATACACTACATGCTTTTCTGCAGCCTCTCCATTAGGCTGGATTCACATCTATGCAGTTTTTGTGCTTTTTGCATTTTGCAGATTTGCACTAGAATTCATTTAACATGGTTTCCTATGGAACACGTTCTGTAGTGAAAATCTGCGAAATGCAAAAAACACTAAAACTGCATAGGTGGGAATCCAGCCTAAAAGTATATTGAACCAAAAAAGCACCATTTTGCTTTGAAAAAAGTCCTTGACCCTTTCAAAATACGCAGTGGTTAAAAAAAAAAGTACAGATGTGAACGTTCCCCATAGGAAACCATGTTACCGTATATACTCGAGTATAGGCCGACCCGAATATAAGCCGAGGCCCCCAATTTACCCCCAAAAAACTGGAAAACTTATTGACTCGTGTATAAGCCGAGGGTGAGACATGGCTGTCCATCCCTGTGTGTGTGTCCGTCCATCCCTGTGTGTCCATCCATCCCTGTGTGTGTATCCATCCATCCATCCATCCATCCCTGTGTGTGTGTGTGTGTGTGTATTCATCCATCCATCCATCCATCCCTGTGTGTGTGTGTGTGTATCCATCCATCCATCCATCCCTGTGTGTGTGTGTGTGTATCCATCCATCCATCCATCCCTGTGTGTGTGTGTGTGTGTGTGTGTGTGTGTCCGTGCAGCCTTGTGTGTGTGTGTGTGTGTGTGTGTGTGTGTGTGTGTGTGTGTGTGTGTCCGTGCAGCCTTGTGTGTGTGTCCAGCCTACCTGTGTCCCAAGCCTCCGTCCCGAGCCGCCGTCGTCCCGAGCCTCCTCCGACCCGTGCCGTGCCTCCTCCGTCCCGTGCCTCCTCCGTCCCGTGCCGTGCCTCCTCCGTCCCGTGCCTCCTCCGTCCCGTGCCGTGCCTCCTCCTTCCCGTGCCTCCTCCGTCCCGTGCCGTGCCTCCTCCGTCCCGTGCCTCCTCCGTCCCGTGCCGTGCCGATGGATCGCCGCTCTTCTCGGCGGCCATTCTACAATTCAAAATTCCGCCTCCGCCTGTGATAGGCGGAACACTCAATTTCCCAGCAGCCTGTGTTCCGCCTATCACGGACATCCTCTCATACTCGTCCGTAGTATGAGAATGAGCGGATGTCCGTGATAGGTGGAACACTGACTGCTGGGAAATTCAGTGTTCCGCCTATCACAGGCGGAGGCGGAGAAGGAGGCGCGGCTTTTAAATTTTAATGTCCGCCGTCTGTCTGCTCGATACGCTGATCGAGCAGTCAGACAGCGGTGACTCGAGTATAAGCCGAGGGGGCACTTTCAGCCTCAAAAAAGAGGCTGAAAATCTCGGCTTATACTCGAGTATATACGGTAAATGAACTGTAGTGTGTTTCTGCAAAAAGCACCAAAAAACACATAGGTGTGAACCAGGCCTAAGACGTTTAGTAAAAAAACTAAAATTAACCCTTTATAGTACAAAAAGAGCAAATCGCTACTGTAAGGGGTTAATAATTTTTTTTACTGTGGAACAGTGAAAGTAATATTTACAGTAGAGATTATTTGCTCTTTTTATACTATAAAGGGCTCATTTTATTTTATTTTTTAACCCCATTAGGTTACTGGCTGATTAATCGATTATGAAAATAGTAATTGATTAATTTTATAATCGATTAGTTGTCGATTAATCGATTCATTGTTTCAGCCCTAGTTAGAACACAGTGGTTAGTGTGCAGTGCCCAGCTGGATCAGCAATGTTGCGCTGCGCTAATTTTGGCGCATCACGCTGTACCTTTTTTTTAAAAACAAACTTCATTTAGATGTCGCACAGACGTAAAGTTAAATTGTTGACTGTTTGGTGTGCAGCAGGGGATTTCCTCACTGCGCTGCTATGAGAAATAAGGACTGTGCACAGTTTTCTTTTTTTTTTTTTACCCCACACTGCCCGCATACCACTGCAACGGAGTGGTGGGTAGATAGGGAGGCAAGACATTTTGCCTTGTCATACAGTAGGACTGCATTGGAATAATCACTCAATGCAGTCTCACTGCATGTGGTGTAAACGTACCCTCAATGTTTTTGATGGTGGGGCATTAGAGCGATCTCAAACTTAACTCCTCACTAAGGCCCGGTATGTGTACAGCCAATGGTCACAAGCTCTGGCCTGTGTATTCTGACAGGGGACTAGAGGGTCCCAGAATTTAATTCATTTTTAATAATTAAGGCAAACTCCTCCATCAATCTATGCCTCCATGCTTTAGTTTGCTGGAAAAAAAACCCTTCCCTAGCATTTCTGACCATGGCCATCTTGAATAAGGGCATATGATTCATTCATTTACTTCCTGGAATCCATCTGCACTTAGCTAAGTCAGGCATGCAGGAGAGTGTGCTTAGCTGAGAAACCCCATTTCCTGAAGACTCCTGGGATGTGTGACATCATTTGACAAGGCCTCTGGAAACTAGGAAGTGATTGAAGAAATGTTAAAAGTTTTAAACAAGTAAATATGATATACCTTCCTATCTATTTACAAATTCTAGCAGCATAAGGAGATATATATCTTTTTATCTATCAATATATACATACATACATACATACCGTACATTTTTTTTATTTTGCCTGCTTTTGTTGATGAGGGGATCATTCAATCAAACTAAACGTGTATACCCAACAATTATGTTAAGTTCTATTTACAAATGGCTAGTGCATGGATGTGTCTGTGTACACTTATTATTGGACTGGTATTTTACGGCAGTTAATAAATACATTATGTGTGCCTCTAAATATTTAATATAATTTATGCATATTATCTGCAAACTTTATGACCAATTCGATTTTTTTGCCCTACACACAAGTTGGGATTTAAAATTATAAAATGTAACCTTCATTCAGTAAAATTTTTCTGGGCACTGCAGCACTACATGTTCTGTTTGGTTGCAAGAATAATTGTCAGCTTTCCGCTGTGGTCCCAGAAACTAGCGCATTGCTGTCTGAAATTCTGGTGTTTTGGGGTTTGCTCACATTTGAACTATACCACCAACATTTATTCAAATGTTTCAAATTGTTGTTTTTGTTATGGTAGTAACACAGAAGAACAGATTGGCTTATAGTTTTGTTGTTTTTGTTAAATTTTGTGCTTTTTAATTTTAGATTTTGCAACATGGAAAACTCTCTACGATATGTTTTGTTGGTCACTTGCAGCCTGTGTGCTATACATAGCAGCTTTATGGATAACTCCTTGTCTACAAGGTAAGTAAGATCAGATAAACCTTTATGTCAAAAAAAAAAATGTAATGTGTTTGCAGTAATTATAATGCAGCATTTTCACAATATTAACGTGAACATCATAAAAAAAAATTTGTGCAAAACTAATAGGTCCAAGTTACTCCAACTTGTCCAAATTAGCTTCAACTATGGCTAGGCTATACACTCTTGCCTCATATATTTATAATATTGTAGATGTCAGATATGAATATGAGGATTGGTAGCAAAGATCTGCTGGTCCTTGTGAAATCTGCTCCTTAGACGTTATTCCTTCATCTGTGCCCTGGCTGGTAAAGGGGGAGAAGAAGTATCTTGATGCGGGCCCAGGCTAATACATGCGGAGTGCAATATAAGCCTTCTAATTGTCAGTGATGGGCTTACACATAAAGATCACTGCTGCATGGTGTTGAAGCACACGTGTGATATACTTGGACTACTATACTTAGATCAGGGGTAGGCAGCCTTTTGAGAGGTGGAGAGCTACCTGAACAACATGAAAGGGATCAAAGTTCACCAGGGTTTGTCGCCATTATTTGCTTATAGAAATTAATTAGTAAGGCCTAACTAGGCCTAGGACCAGGAGAGCACACAGGGGGCTCGGTAGCTAAAAGAAAAGGAACGAGGACAGGCGGGGTGGGGACGGCATTTACAGATACTGATCTCCTTTCCTCCTACAGCCGCTGAATGCCAGTTGGAGGGAGAGAAAGAGAGGCCTCTTTCAGCGGCTGCAGGAGGAAAGGGGATCAGTACTAGTAGGCGTTGCCCCTGCCACCCCTCCTGTCTGAGTTCTGGGTCAGCATGGAAGGATCAATGTCTACCCGTCACCTACAGGTAGTTTGCGATCGATGGGTTGCCGACCCCGAGTTAGAGAAACTTTGACATTTATTTATTTTGCACAAATTTTTATGTTTATGCTGATATTGTGGAAGAGCTGCATTCTATTTACTGCTGATATTTGGTGGATTTATACTGTATATCAGTCCTGAATCTAGTTTGTTTAGATTTTGACTCCGTGGACTTTGTTGTTTTTAAAATGTAACTAATTGATTAATTGAATCACATCTTTTGACTTCTTTTTTTTTTGCATTATTTACTTTATAGTAATATTTCATGTGCCATTTACACTTTAATGTGCTTCCTCTTTTTGTTGTATTACATGTAGAATATGTTAGAGACTAGCTGTTAGTGGCACAACAGGTTAGCTACTACTATGACTTTACTTGGCAGCTGTTGAGGATCAGCCAACAGAGTGCATTATTTTCAAGGATTTGGACAATTTGTTTAAAGAAAAAAAAAGACAGGAGAATATACACTCATTGGCCACTTTATTAGGCACACCTTGATTTTACCCCCTTTTGCCTTCAGAACTGCCTTAATTCTTCGTTCCTCATTTCTTTGTGGCATAGATTTTACAAGGTGTTGGAAACATTCCTCAGAGATTTTGATCCATATTGACATGATAGCATCTCACAGTTGCTGCAGATTTGTCGGCTGCACATCCATGATACGAATCTCCCTTTCCACCACATCTTAAAGGTTCTCTATTGGATTGAGATCTGGTGACTGTGGAGGCCATTGGAGTACAGTGACCTAATTGTCATGTTCAACCTGTTTAAGATGATTTGAGCTTTGTGACATGGTGCATTATCTTGCTGGAAGTAGCCTTTAGAAAATGGGTACACTGTAGCCATAAAGGGATGGACATAGTCAGCAACAATACTCAGGTAGGCCATGATGTTTAAATAATGCTCAATTGGTACTAAGGGCCTAAAATGGGCCAAGAAAATTTCCCCAACACCAATAGACCTTCATCCCCTCCCCGAACCATTGATACAAGGCAGGATGGATGCTTTCATGTTGTTTACGTCATATTCTGACCCTACTATCTGAATATTGCGGCTGAAATTGAGACTCATCAGACCAAACAACCTCAATCTTCTATTCAATTTTGGTGCTCCTGTGTGAATTGTAGCCTCCGTTTCCTGTTCTTAAGTAGCACCCAGTCTGGTCTTCTGCTGATGTATAGTGCCTTGCAAAAGTATTCACCCCCTTGGCTTTTACCCATTTTGTTACATTACAGCCATTTTTTTAATTTTTTTTTTTTTTTTAATCTGAATTATATGTGATGGATCAGAACACAATAGTCTAGTCTAAGTTGTTGAAGTAAAATTAGAAAAATAATATACACACATAACTATTTTTCAGAAATAAAAAACTGATAATTGGCATGTGCGTATATATCCACTACAATACAGGGCACTTTCGCCCCCTTCCTTCCCAGTCCAATTTTCAGCTTTCATCGCTCTCGCACTTTCAATGACAATTGCGCGGTCATGCTACACTGTACCCAAATGAAATTTTTATCTTTTGTTCACACAAATAGAGCTTTATTTTGGTGGTATTTATTCACTACTCCATTTTTTATTTTTTGCAATTATAAGCGCAAAAAAAGCGGAAATTTGGGAAAAAATGTTGTCATAAATTTAAGCCAAAATTTATTCTGCTACATGTTTTTGGTAAAAAAAAATCCGTTAAGTGTATAATAATTGGTTTGTGTGATCACGGACATATGTACGCAAATGATCATGTACATATGTGTGCAGATAATCATTGGAACATGTGATTTTAGTGGGACATATGTGGGGAACATGTGTTTTTTTTTTTATTTGGGGACATGTCTTTTTATTATTTGGGGACATGTGTGGTGACGTGTATTGTGGTGACATGTGTGGTTTACACTGTAGGTTTATACTAGACTAGTGATCAGTGAGTAAAAACAGCTCATACTCACTGATCACCAGCCGGCTGCAGCGATCTGCTCTCCTCTCCTCAGCGACGACTTCCGTGTGAGGAGAGGAGAGCCGATTGCCTAGCAACCGGCTGTTTGTTTACATCACATGACGGCCGTGATTGGACACGGCCGTCAAGTGATCAGGAGGGCCAATCACAGAGCCCTCCTGCCGATCTGAGATGTGCCGTGTCCGGGTGACTCGAGCGCATCGGGATCGTGCCGCTGCATGGGCACGCGCGTGCGCGCGATCCCCCTCCTTCTGAAGGACGTTCCTGAACGTCCAGTCAGAAGGAGGCGGCTCCCACCCGGCCGTATATATACATTGGCCGGGTGGGAAATGGATATTCACCCCCTTTGTTATGAAGCCCATAAAAGGCTCTGGTACAACTAATTACCTTCAGAAGTCACATAATTAGTGAAATGATGTCCACCTGTGTGCAATCTACGTGTCACATGATCGATTTGTCATTACTTAAACACACCTTTTTAAAAGGCCCCAGAGGCTGCAACACCTAAGCAAGAGGCACCACTAACCAAACACTGCCATGAAGACTAAGGAACTCTCCAAACAAATAAGGAACAATGTTACTGAGAAGTACAAGTCAGGTTTAGCTTATAAAGAAATATCCAAATCTTTGATGATCCCTAGGAGCACCATCAAATCTATTATAACAAAATTGAAAGAACAGGGCACAACAGCAAACCTGCCAGGAGACGGCCGCACACCAAAATTCAGGGACCGGGCAAGGAGGACATTAATCAGAGAGGCAGCACAGAGACCTAAGATAACCCTGGAGGAGCTGCAGAGTTCCACAGCAGAGACTGGAGTATCTGTACATTGGACGACAATAAGCTGTACGCTCCATAGAGTTGGGCTTTATGGCAGAGTGTCCAATAGAAAGCCATTACTTTCAGCAAAAAACAAAATGGTATGTTTTGACTTTGAGAAAAGGCATGTGGGAGACTCCCAAAATGTATGGAGGAAGGTGCTCTGGTCTGATGAGACTAAAATTTTAACCTTTTGACCATAAAAGAAAACCCAACACATCACATCAGCCAAAGAACACCATCCCCACAGTAAAACGTGGTGGCAGCATCATGCTGTGGGGATGTTTTTCAGCAGTTGGGACTGGGAAACTAGTTGAGAAAAAGATGGATGGTGCTAAATACAGAGATATTCTTGAGCAAAACCTGTACCACTCTGTGTGTGATTTGAGGCTAGGATGGAGGTTCACCTTCCAGTAGGACAATGACCCCAAACACACTGCTAAAGTTACACTTGAGTGGTTTAAGGGGAAACATGTCAATGTGTTGGAATGGCCTAGTCAAAGCCCAGACATTAATCAAATAGAAAATCGGTGGTAAGACTTAAAGATTGCTGTTCACAAGTGCAAACCATCCAACTTGAAGGACCTGGAGCAGTTTTGCAAGGAGGAATGGGCAAAAATCACAATGGTTTAGATGTGGCAAACTCATAGAGACTCAGCCAAAGCGGCAAAAGGTGCCTCTACAAAGTATTGTCTTTAGGGGGTAAATAGTTATGCACATTGACTTTTTCTGTTATTTTTTCCTATTTGTTGTATGCGTCACAATAAAAAAAAAAAAAAAAATCTTCAAAGTTGTGGGCATGTTATGTAAATTAAATTATACAAATCCTCAAACAATCCGTGTTAATTCCAGGTTGTGAGGCAACAAAACACGAAAAATGGCAAGGGGGTGAATACCTTTGCAAGGCACTGTAGCCCATCTGCTTCAAGGTTCGATGTTCAGAGATGGTATTCTGCATATCTTGGTTGTAAATGGCAGAGTGATTTAAAACTGCTTCCTTACATATTAGGAGACACACACACACACCTTTTTTACTTACCTTTTCAGTTTGCCGCTGTTGCTCCTTATGACATTCACACACTAAAATACCCAATGTACCCAGAAGCACAGGGTACTTTCGCCAGCTGAACCAACAGAAGGAGGACCACTGGCAAAGGGGGGGTGGGGCAGGGGTAGAGCTATTTGCAGACATACTGTCTCTGTCTGTTTCTGAGTGATCTGAAGATACGCTGCATAATCCATGAAATGCAAAGTATTTTTTACATATTATTTTACAATTAATAATAAACAATATTTTTGTAGGAATACTCCAGAATGGAAAAAACTTATTTTGACTCATCATTGGCCAGTTACAGTGTGCAAGGTAAGCGGACTTATCTAGCAACCTACTAATGTGACTACTGTATTTAAACTTGTTTTGCATATTGTATATTTTCATTTTTAGCAAATACAATAATACCTGTTAATCTTGCCAGAAATGCATTGTCACTTATTGTGAGATTGCCTGGAAGCAAAAACAATGTTCTATTTATCTCAAAACCCCCATGTAAACATGTTTGCAGTCCTGCCTGAATGGCAACCATGGCTCCCTCTGTAAATGCAAAAAGGGCCCTTTCACATTAGTGTCTGCTGGAGTGCAGTATATTACAAGGTATCAGTGTTTACATGTGCAATTCGCGTCAGAGCCGCTGCGGAGAGATGTGTGAACCAGCTCCATAGGGAGCCGGTCACAATCTCCTGCTATGCGAATTGGATGCGGAGAAATCCACATTCAATTCGCATAAGTGTGAACCCAGCCTCAAAGTTAACCACATGCATTGATGTGTGTTGCGCTGCATAAAATCACACACCAATGCACATATATATGGTATGAATAGGGCAAATGGAGAACAATTAACTTTCTATGTGCTCTTGCAATAATCAGTGCAGATCAACACAGCTCAATCCACCTGGTATTAACGCGCCCTGAAGGATTAAGCGTACCGACTTTAGTACATGAAATGTGTTTATTATCAGTATTACTAAATTATTAAAAAAGAAAGAAGCCTGAAAAAAGTAAAACAAATGCAATCACTTCCTCTAAAAACTTATAAGCTGCCAATGTATAACCATTTTGTGTTTGGATTTAGATACTTAAAAAAGAAAAAAAAGAGAGAACTTTTTTCCTTTAGTCTACTGTTCCATGTAACTATTTTAGGGAAAAAATTAAAGAAAAGTGTGATTAGCCACATATAGAAAAACTGAAGGAAATAACACAATATTCTTATTAGTCTCCCTAGTAACAAGGGGGTCTTAATGCTATGGGTGATCGCAGAAAAATAAGCAGGGCAGGATGTTATTTTTGCCTTTTAAAGTGGATGTAAACCCTCACATATACCCACTGAATTGAACAGCCTCAGATGATGCACAGTGATGAAACAAATCGCCCTATATACGTTTTTACATGTATACAGGGAGTCCCCCAGTTACGAACCTCCGACTTGCGAACAACTCCTACTTACGAACGGCAAGCGGCGCCGGCGGGCACATCGGAAAACGACGTTCTGCGCATGCGTGTCCGAATTACGAACAAAACCGACTTAAGAACAAACAGGAAGTCCCTAACCTGTCCGTAACTCGGAGACTGCCTGTATCTGCTGTCTTCAGCTTTATATACTGTTTGGAAAGTGCACGTCTTTTTAGAATTTTCACCTTTTCAGATTCACCTGTGGGTGTGGATTCTTGGCATACACCGTGAGACAGCTGATTGGAGGAAAGGCACACACCCCCCATCCCCCCCCCCCCCCTCCACATAGGCAGAGACTTGCAGAGCTGTTGAACAAAGGGAGTGGGATGAGGCTGTGCTACGGATTAAACTATTAAAAAATGCCTTTTTATACGTTATGGAGTTAAAGCTGCCTCTACAATTTATTCCCCCCCACAGGCGGAATATGTATATAATTAGAAAACTAAGTAGAATTGGTGCTGCCCCTATCACTCACTAGTCATTCCATAAGCTTTACATAGACTCATATTTTTTGCATTTTTTCCAGGTTTTCCTTTTTAGTATGTTTTATTCTAATGATTTCACTTTTGATGTAAACAACTACCACACAGGTTATGATATATAAGGTGATTGGATGTATTTATAGAGTTTTTGGGTTTAACACAGTACTAGGTTTAACACTTACCTTTCTTAGCACTTACCAATACCCGCCAGGGGCTTTAACACAAGTTTTCCCCCAAAAAAATTTCATTCATATTTTTACTTATTTTCTTTCTAGTATTATATTTCCCTTTTATGTATAGTCTTGCATTTTTCTCATAAAATAGTCCTTGTATAGTATGTTGAGAAGATTGTTCGCTACTTGAGCTAATAGGGTCAGCACCACTTCTACTTAGTTTTCTAATTACTTGCAGAGCTGTGCTGTGAATAGACCAGCTCTCTGCTAATCTATTTATAGCACCCATCCTGACAAAATTCAGCCTGATTTTATCACAGTTGTTGGAGAACTTGTCAGAGGTTATCATGCTGATAAAAGAAGAACAGAGCACAAGAAAGCCCAAGGGCTTTGCATAGAGATAAGATAAGGTCAAATTTCATGAATCGGGTCTACATCCATTTTAAGCTCTCGTTCACACTAAACATGGCTTTGAAATTGTGTGCGAGTTCCCCTGAACTCGCGCGATTTCAAAGCCACATATCATTCCGACTTCATGGGCAACTTGAAAGATATCCGTGCGGGTTCATGTCTGTTGAAATCTCCCCGAAGTCACCTAAAGTAGTGCAGAAACTACTTTTAGAACTTGGTGCGTTGCCGCAAACTCGGCGTTGCATCAATTGGAACGCTCCTATTGCAATATGCTTCGATTTGATATTTGGCCTATCAAATCATGCCGATGTGAATGAGGGCTAAAGAGAAGATATAAGTACAAGAAAACTGGTTATTTAATACATTGTCTTTTAAGAAAGACAAGCACATTAATAATAAGTATTAACCACTTTCAGACCGGACCAATTTGCTGGTCAAAGACCAGACCACTTTTTGCGATTCGGCACTGCGTCGCTTTAACTGACAATTGCGCGGTCGTGCGACGTGGCTCCCAAACAAAATTGACGTCCTTTTTTTCCCACAAATAGAGCTTTCTTTTGGTGGTATTTGATCACCCCTGCGGTTTTTACTTTTTGCGCTATAAACAAAAATAGAGCGACAATTTTGAAAAAAACGCATTATTTTTTACTTTTTGTTATAATAAATATCCCCCAAAAATATATAAAAAAACATTTTTTTCCCTCAATTTAGGCCGATACGTATTCTTCTACATATTTTTGGTAAAAAAAATCGCAATAAGCGATTATTGATTGGTTTGCGCAAAAGTTATAGCGTTTACAAAATAGGGATAGTTTTATAGCATTTTTATTAATAATTTGTTATTATTTTTTTTTTACTAGTAATGGCGGCGATCTGCAATTTTTATTGTGACTGCGACATTGTCGGGGACCCATCGGACATTTTTGACACATTTTTGGGACCATTGTCATTTATACAGTAATCACTGCTATATAAATGCAGTGATTCCTGTGTAAATGACACTGGCAGTGAAAGGGTTAACCTGTGGGTGGCAGTGTAGGGGTTAAGTGTTCCTAGGGGTGTGTTACTAACTGTGGGGGGGTTGGGCTTTCATTTAGTGTACACTGATCTCTGCTCCAATCACATGGAGCAGAGATCAGCGTCACTAGTTGCTAGGCAGAATGGGAAAATGTTGTTTATACAGCATTTCCTCCATTCGGCCGCTCCGTGAGACGATCGCGGGGATGCCCGCGGCGATCGAGTCCGCGGGTCCCGCGACTGGACTCACGGGGGTCCCCGACCAGCGCGGGAGCGCGCCGCCGGCGGCGCGCTCCCGATGGCACGGCGGCAACGAATATTGGACGTACATGTACGCCAATATGCCTGCCCGTGCCATTCTGTCGACGTACATCGTCGTGCGCTGGTCGGGAAGTGGTTAAATAAAATACATTATTTTTTCCATTGACAAAAACACACAAGTACAATGCAATCTCCAAATTTGTATCTAAATATAAAATATGAGACTCAACAAATAGCACATAGATTAAGGCAGAAAATTGTGTATGCTCGTGAATTGACAAACTACAATACTCAATTTGTAGTTTTAGTATAATTAGTATGCTTTCATAACTGTTACAGATCATAACTTTGAAGTTAAACACCTAAATAATGGTCTCAAAGTTATTATTTTTGCCTTGTGTGTTTTTGTGAGTGGGAGATACACAAACTGTATCTGCAGGTGGCCGACTGTCTCATGAAACCGGTTTGAGCTGCTCATGAGCCTCTGGGCCAGTGCCCCTGCACGTTTCCATTGGTACACCCGAGAAACGATCCAACAGTGCGGCCGGCTGCTCCCATAGGTGATCAAAGAGTTAACACTCTTTAATCGAATCTATGGCCTTGGAGGCCTGGTGAGATGTCATAAACCCACTTCCGGCTTGGGCTGGAAGAAAACAATTTTTTGTTTTAAAGCGAAAGATCACATTTTGTTTTCTTTATATTTTGCATTAGAAGAGATTTGACCCCAGATCTCTCCATAAGAGGACCCGTCATCCTTATTTCTATTACAAGGGATGTTTACACTCCTTGTAATAGGAATAAAAGAGATGATAAAAAAATGAAAGGGGCAGTGTAAAAATAAAAAGTAAAATAATAATAAAGTAAAATAATTACACAGAAGTGCGGATATGCAAACCATATTCAAACCACACATGTAAGGTATCGTCGTAAAACGTTAGAGCGAGAGCAATAATATAGCACTAAACCTCCGCTGTAACTCCAAACAGGTAATCTGTAGACGTTTAAAGCATCACCTGTGGAGATTTTTTAGTACCGTAATTTGGCACCATTCCACAAGCATGCGCAATTTTAAAGCATGACATGTTTGGTATATATTTACTCTGCGTAACATCACCTTTCATATTATACAAAAAAAGTGTGTATTGCGTGTTTTTTTTTTTTTTCTAATTCGTTAAAGTGTATTTTTTCCAAAAAGCATTGCGTTTGCAAAACCGCTGCGCAAATACCATGTGACATAAAAAATCGCAACGAATATATGTATGTTTGAGGGTTAGAAATCATTTTCTAGCAAAAAATACTGATTTAAACTTGTAAACAAAAAGTGCCAGAAACATCTCTGGCCATTTCCTTTTTTTTTTTTTTCCCAACAAATTCCTGCTTGATTACAGATGTTACTCTAACTAAATCGCTCTCCTCATTCTCTGTTTTGGTGTTTCCATTTTCAGATGGCTGAACAAAAATGTGAGGACGTTCCAAACTACTGGACGTTACATGGACTGTGGTAACATTAATAAATATGTTTCATTACTATCTATTATTTACTTATCACTGACAGACCAGATGTTTTTGACCCTACATAAGACACTCTTTTTATGTGCAGCCTACAATGGCAAAGTGAAAACGCACCCACAAAGATCTGAAATAAAGTTTGCTAAAAGCTGTAATTGACCTGAATGGAACTGGATTTCTACAACAAAATGGATATTTTACATTATAAAAATGTTACATATTTATTTTATTGCTATAGTGCAGGGATATGCAATTAGCGGACCTCCAGCTGTTGCAAAACTACAAGTCCCATCATGCCTCTGCCTCTGGGTCTCATGCTTGTGGCTGTCAGTCTTGCTATGCCTCATGGGACTTGTAGTTCTGCAACAGCTGGAGGTCCACTAATTGCATATCCCTGATATAGTGGCTTGTCCAGCTGTGTGTATATTGGGGGAAAACTGTAAACAATCTCCCCTTTTAAAGTGGTTGTTAACCCTTACATAACCTTTATAAATACCCAGTGAAGTGACTGGCCTCAGGGGATACACAAAGATATAACAAATCCTCCTACATCTACATAAGTCATATCTGTTTATCTGCAGTCTTCTCTTCTCTACAGCTGTTCATAGTCCAGACATGAAATGGCTTGTCTGAGCTTTCCCAAAAGCAGGGGTTGGGGAGCTGAAGTTACACTCTGCAGAGCTCCAGTGAGGAGAGCTGAGAGCTGATTGGAGGGAAAGGACACAGCCCACCTTACAAAACACAGTGGAAACCAGCTCAGGTTGTCAATTACAGGCTGGGTGCTGTCTCCTTTTACTTCTTGGTGTCAGGAAAACTTGTCAGAAGTACACACTAAAGAAGAATATGCTTTGTTCATATTTCATGTCAGAGGTTTACAACCACTTTAGTTTGTTGCAGATTTTAGTACCAATTCACACTATTGCAGTGACCGGCATTTTTCTACTTTAGAGGAACACCAGTCACCGCTAGGACACACAGAAACAGTTGTTTTCTGTATGTCCTGTTCACACTGAAACGCAGCTGGAGCTGTGCTGCAGTGCTCTGCGATAAAATGCAGACATGCTTTGTTTTATTGCAGCGCACTGGACAGGATAAAATGTTGCAGTGCAGCAGCACAACACACTGTGCACTGCAAGTAAAGTTTGGTCGAAAAAAATGGAAGTTGCATTATGTGTTGAATTGTGCACCACCCCGCCTCCTACCGCCGTGCCACTGCACCCAGACAGCTACTGCACATTAAATTGCCATGGTTGCTGTGCGTTTATGTGTGAATTGGCTCTTAAGACCCCTTTCACACTAGGGTGCTTTGCAGGCGCTACAGTGCTAAAAATATTGCCTGCAAAGTGCCCTGAAAGAGCCGCTGCTGTGTCTCCAGTTTGAAAGCCCCGAGGGGCTTTCGCACTGGAGCGGTGCGCTGGCAGGACGCTAAAAAAAGTCCTGCAAGCAGCATCTTTGGAGTGGTGAAGAAGCTCCTGCCCATTGAAATCAGTGGGGCAGCGCGGCTATATCTCCGGAATAGAGCTGCTGCAGCAGTGCTTTGCGGTGGTTTTAACCCTTTCTCGCCCGCTAGCGCGGGGGTACAATCTCCCTGCTAGCGGCCCAATAGCACCGTGAAATTGGCGGTAAAGCACCGCTAAAAATATCGGTTTACTGCCGGCACACCCACCGCCCCAGTGTGAAAGGGGCTTTAGGCAAAAAAATTGTCATCTAAGTACCTTGGGTATCACTTATCGTGACCCCTGTACCTCACCTAATCACTGGAACCCGCCTGGTCTCTGCAGGAAACACAGTGACAAACAGTGTTTACCAGCTTATTTAATAAATACAGTGGGGGAGCTTTACTAAACCTGGAGCACTCCCAATCTGGCGCAACTGTGCATAGTAACCAATCAGCTTCTAACTTCAGCTTGTTCAATTAAGCTACAATAAAACCTGAAAGCTGATTGGTTACTATGCATAGCTGCACCAGATTTTGCACCTTTTCATTTTTAGTAAATCTCCCCCATTGTATTTATTTAGACTTGCTTTTTTATATGCAGTTCATATCTTCATTCAAAGCAACCTCACAAGCAGTGGCGGCTGCTGTGTTTTTATTATTATTATTATTATTATTATTTTTTTTGGGGGGGGGGGGGGTGGCAAATAACCACTCTCCCCTCCAGTTGGTCGGTCTATGGCATCCTCCCGGGACTTGCCCCATCTAGGTTGCAGTCTACTACTGGTGATGGGCAGCAGCTCCCGTGCCCTCTCCTCCTCTTCTGCATCACAGCAGCTCCTCCTCTTAAGGGTCCAAAAGCATCGCCTGTCTTTTCAGCCAATCAGGTGATGGGTCTCAAGACCCACTTCCTGATTGGCCGGGAGGAGGATCAGTGTGGTGATAGAGAATATTAATTTGCTATTGTCACACAACTGGGTGGGATCGGGGCACAGTGCTCTGCGCTCCGAGCCCACCCTTTCTTGAAGTCTGTCTCTAATTTCATGTTTCAAAAAAACACACCCCACTATTGCAATCCATGCATCTTGTGTAGATCAGGGGGCTGGAATGCATGGATGGGCGAGCGGTGCCCGTGCACCGCTAAAGGACGGGCCACCACTGCTCACAAGGGAAGTATAGGTTTATTAAAAGTGTTCCTGTGCTTTTTTTTTTTTTTTTTTTGTTTTACATATTCATTTTTTTTACCTTACCATTCATATGCAAGTACATTGGTTTTGTTTTTGTAGCATCATATAAGATAATAATAAGAAGAAATACCCAAAATTCAAAACATTTATTGTAATAACGAAACTCAACACCATAAACCTACTTTTACGGTAATAGTAATTATTTTAACAGTAACTGTTGTTATTTTCAGAATAATACTGATAAAACCAGAACAAAAACTATGTGTGTTACATCTTTGTGCTTAGATTGACTAGAAAAAAAGCATATATGTATTGCTTCAATAATGACAACGTTATTTCTGAATCAAAGCCCATAGCAGAAATGTATTTATAACATTATAACCAGTTTTGGGGCTTTAGATTTTGTATGCCTTTAAAATTATATGCTTATGTCCATCCTTTAAAACGGTCTCATTAGTTCCTATATTAATTATTTAGCCATTATATTTTTCAACTTTTTTTTTTTTTTTTTTTTAGGACTGATAAGGCACAAATGTGCAATAAATCCTGGCCCTTTGATTACTCTGAAATAAAGGTAAACACACAGAGCTTTCATTGTTACATGTTATTAAAGTGGTATGTTGTAAGAAATAAGAATTAAATATGTAAGCATGGTTTTCATATATTATTTTGTTTAGATACAGTCTTAAAGGATAAGTTTACCTTTTATAATAACTAAATAAATGCACATCTTTTTAAAGGTAAAAACAAATGTGCATTTATTTAAATTTTTTTACACCACAACCTGTAAGGCATTTCACCTACGGTCAGCAGATCTTGGGTACGGTGCCAGGCTCCTGCACAGGGGCTTCAGCTTAAATAACAGCAGTGTGAACAGCAAGCTTTTATGAAATTTTCAACAAACTTTTGAAAGGTTTTGTCAAGCCTTTAAGCCCTTTAAAGCACCCATTTTGGAAATGTTCTAACGAGATATCAATAGGAAGTCTGATTGTTACTTTAACCCTTTCGCTGCCAGGCCCTGTGCTCCATTTTGTATACTCAGGTGGCCAGACCATTTGTGCAATTTTTCCATTGCTTTCTTATTTTTCACGTATAGCTTACAAAGTTTGTAAAAGACCCCCCACCCCCCCAAACCATATATTTTATGAAAGCACGTGATCAGTAGAATAAAAAGAAGCTGCTACTGATTTCTAAGGTCCCACAATATTTGCGCAAATGTTTATCAAATCAATATTTTTGCAAAAAATCCACTAAAATCATGATTAGCAGAAAATACACAGCAAATTTCTTAATCGTACATCATGGGACACAGAGCCATAGTAATTACTATGTGGTTATAGGCCACCTTCAATTGATGGACACTGGCACACCCTAAGACAGGAAGTCCACTCCCTATATAACTCCTCCTAGTACAGGGAGTACCTCAGTTTTTTTTCGCCAGTGTCTAAGGTGTTGGTCACAAGTAAAGGTGTGCTGTGCTGAGCTCCACTGGTGAAATCCTTGCTGGGGCTACCTATGCAGCCGGATCCATTCAAAGTGTCTTTTTAGGCCGAATTGAATGGTACCCAGGCCTCGTGCTGGAAGAAACAAGGTTTAGCCCGTAATGCTTCTCTTGAGAGCTAGACCCTGGGATCCAGTGCTTTCGGTTTTTTCAGCCTTAAGTTTTTTTCTGGCAGGGTGTTTTACAGGTCCAGGAGTGTGGATCCCCTGAGGGTCTCCGGTTCCTGAAGGTTTTTTTAACGGAGCCCACCGTGAGAGGTGAAGATTGGGTCTGTTCATTTTACCACAGAAAACCCTGTTGCGGGAAAGGTAAGTGGAGACTTCTGAAGAATTTTAAAGTTTCTTGTGAATTGTCTCCTTTAAAAAGTAAATGTCGTCATGCCTAAAAGTCACCACTGGGGGCTGTATAGAGCATGTACCTTGTCATGCTTTCTCAGATCATGCTGTGTCAGAAGACACTGACAGACCTCTCTCTGGCTAGCAGTCTCAGGCCACCCCCCACCCAGACAAAAGCTCTCCCCCTCTTTCTGAGTAGAGGGAGAAATGGGAAAACACTCTTTTTTTTTTTTTTTTTTTAAAGAGGAGAGGCAGGGCACAGTGGGACGATGGAATGGCTGTGGTTTAGCGCAGCATTGGCGTGCAGCAACGTCCAGCACAGGGGTACTTTTTAAAGACTCAAATTTTTGCTGAAAACAAAAACAAAACTTTTTTTGATGTCTCAACCTGCACTAGCAGCAATTGGTGTCTGTCAATCCTTGAGATACCAGTCTGAACAGGTGCTCAAGGTTATTCCTGATCAGCAGGCCCAGGATTTAGCCAAGTTACCAGCAAATTATGTTTGGCAATAGACACCATGAGAGGTTCTATTCTTCAAGTCCAGCGCCTTATGCTTGGCTGGTTCATAAGCATAGAATTTTATGGTTGAAAAATTGGTCAGCCGAAGCTTCATGCAAAGCTCCTGGCTAGTTTTCCTTTTCACGGTGAACGGCTGTTCAGGGATAATTTGGATAAATACATCCAAAAAGGTTTTTGTGGAAAAAGTATCCTTTTGCTAGTTTTGGACAAGGAGTAAACGTATTTCATTTATACAAGCTCCTTCTCCAGTGCCAGGAGCATCTGCTTCCAGGCAGTTACGACGGCCTCCGCCGTCAAGTTCAAGAAGGAAACTGAAGCCTCCTTATGAGGGGGCACCGCCGCTCGCTCGCTTGAGGGGAAGACTTCCGCAGTTCTCAAGGGTCTGGCAGGAAGAGTGTCGGAGCCTACGGCCACATTATCCTACGAGCCTTGTCAGTACCTGGATGGGAGCCCGCCCAGGACTGGCAAGTGCCGTAGGCTGCAGATGGGCGACTTCCTCAATAACTCTAGGGTACAAACTTGAGTTCCGAAGGTCACTGTCTCCTCGTTTTCTCAGACTCCAGAGAAAAAGAAGTCTCTCTTTCAAGCACTGGACCATCTTTTTGTCTCAAAAGATTAATCTTAGTGGTACCCATGCAAGAGCAGGGATTGGGGTTTTATTTAAACCTTTTCATGGTATCAAAACCAAATGAGTATGTCAGACCCAGATCTCAAATATCTAAACTTGTTCTACATATCCACTCTTTTTTGATCAGTGGTCTCTGTCTTACAAGGTGGAGAACTTCTGGCATCAATAGACATCAGGGATGCATACCTCCATGTACCTATATTTCCCGCTCACCAGAAATATCTGCGTTTCGAGGTAGAAAATCTTCTTTTTCAGTTTGTAGCTCTGCCTTTCGGTCTACCTACTGCACCTCGAGTATTTAGGGCGGCACAGTGGTGTAGTGGTTAGCACTCTCACCTAGCAGTAAAAAGGGTTGCTGGTTTGAATCCCAACCACGACACTACCTGCCTGGAGTTTGCATGTTCTCCCTGTGCCTGCGTGGGTTTCCTCCGGGTACTCCGGTTCCCTCCCACACGCCAAAGACATGCAGGTAGGTTAATTGACTTCTGTCACAAATTGTCCCTAGTATATGAATGGGGACCTTGTATTATTTGATTCTTGAGGGTTGGGACCGATGTGAGTGTGCAATGTACAGGGATAGGGATAATTGTAGACACTCACTCAGGTTGAACTGGATGGACTGGTGTCTTTTTTCAGCCTTACTAACTATATAACTATGTAACTATATGTGCAAAGGTCTGGCCCCTCATGTAGCTGGAATAACGATTATAGCTTACCTAGATGATCTGCTCTTGCTAGACCAGTCGGTAGCCCACTTAGACCAAAGTATGATCTACAGTCAACTACCTGAAAGATCAAGGTCGGTTTCTCAACCTAGAGAAATCCTCCTTAAAAAAACTATCAAGGAGATTGGAATACTTAGTCTGATTATTGATACAGCCCAGAAAAAGGTATTCTTGCCCCAGGCGAAGATCAGTGCCATAAAGGAACTGATTCAGATGGTCATAGCAAAGGCGAATCCTTCTTTTCAACTTTGCATGAGGTTGTTGGGAAAGATGGTGGCTTCATTCAAGGCCGTTACTTATGCTCAGTTTCATTTGAGGCCGCTGCAATGTGTCTGTCTCCAGGGTGCACCGGAGCCTCAGTTGGTGGTTGATAACCAAGAATCTGCATAAGGGAAAGTCTTTCCTATCAGCTACCTGGAATATGGTAACAGCAGATGCCAGCCTTTTGAGTTGGGGAGCAGTCCGGGAAGGAGCGACTGTCCAAGGGACATAGTCCAGATCAAAAATGACCTTGCCCATCAACATTCTAGAGATCCTGGCAGCACGCTTGGCCCTGAGGGCCTGGATGTTCAGGTTACAGAATTGTCCTGTCAGGATCCAATCCAACATTACCACAGCAGTGGCCTATATCAATCACCAAGGAGCACGACAAGTCGTGCGGCCCAGAGAAAGGTGAATTGTATCTTGGGCAGAAAACAATGTACCTTGCCTATCGACAGTCTTCATTCCGGGAATAGAATTGCCCGGTCAGGATCCAGTCGGACAATGCCACGGCGGTGGCTTACGTCAATCAGGGGGGGTACGAGGAGCTCAGCAGGGTCGCTGGAGGTCTCTCACATTCTGCAGTGGGCAGAGCGTTGTCAGGGCTGGCTTATGCCGCGTACACACGACCGGACTTTTCGAGGGACTAGGTCCGACAGATTTTCGAAGGAGTTCTGACCGAGTTCTGACGGACTTTCCGAATGAACGGACTTGGCCACACGCAATCATACACACACTAACATACACACGAGCGGATTTCTCGGTAGAAACTGGGTCCGGCGGAGTTCTGGCGGAAAAATTTGAAACATGTTCCATTTCTAAAGTCTGTCAGACTTTTGCAAATCAAAAGTCCGCTGCAGCCCACACACGATCGAATGGTCTGCCGGAATTGTTCCGTCGGACCTTTGATGTTGAAAAGTCCGGTCGTGTGTACGCGGCATTAGCCCTTCCTCCTCTGGTCTGGCCGCTCAGCTGTCGGCTAATTGCCAGCTCTCTTCTGTCTCTTCAGTTACCAGCTGTTCCCCATGATGCTCGTCTGGCCTGCCTATATATATAAGTCTCCAGCTCATTTCTCCTTTGCCTTCACGTTTGGTCACATCACTAGGAATCATCTCCTGCTGTTGTTTCAAGACTGGCTTGCTAACATCCCTCCGGGCTTCCATCCTGCTTGCACTTGCTCTCCGTGGATCCATGAACTCTGGACTGGCTGATTACCCGATCTGGCTTATGAACTTTGGACTGGCTGACTACCCGATCTGGTTACTAGACTCTGGCTTGCTTGACTACGCTTTTTCCTATTTATCTTTTTATTTTTATTAATAAACAAGTGTGATTAGATTGTACTTCTGTCTCTGTCTGTTTCATGGTTCCTGACAAGCGTGTTTTCTCTGTCAGCCGTTTACATTCTTGGCGTAGAAAACTGGCAAGCAGATTACCTCAGCCGTCAGTTGCTGGATCGGGGGAGTGGTCACTGCATCCGGAAGTGTTTAGTCTCGTTTGCCTGTGGTGGGGCACACTGGACGTGGATCTTCTGGCCTCTCGTCTCAATCGGAAAGGTCCGTGTCTCAGAAGATTTATCATCGCACCTGGAATACTTGCATCCCTTTGTGTGAGGCTGTGGGGTGGCATCCGCGTTCCTATTCGGTATTTAGGATCCTGGTGTTCCTGCAGCGTGGAGTTGATCAGAAGCTTGCTTTGAGCACCATCAAGGGGCAGATATCGGCTCTGGCTATCTTTTTTCAGCAGCCGTTGGTGGCTCACTCGTGCGCACGTTTATTCAGGGGGGGTTCGCCATGTGGCTTCCCCGGTACGCCCGCCGTGCCACTGTGGGATCTGAATCTAATGCTCTCCAGAAACCACCGTTCGAGAACATTAGGGAGATCCCCTTATGTATGCTCTCTTAGAAGGTTGTCTTTCTGAGCTAGCGGCCTTGTCATGCAAGTCTCCCTATCTGATTCTCCACAAGGATAAGGTGGTGCTGCGTCCGCAACCCTTGTTTCTTCCTAAGGTGGGTTTTATTTTTTACTGCTTTTTACACATATTTATTTATTTTTTTTAGCAGCCCTGTCAGGGGTCTAAATAAACCTCTGATTTGTCACTGTTGAGACAGAGAATCCAGATCTAGGACACAGTCTTCAGCCTCCATCTCTGCAGCCTCAGTTGCACAGAATGAATGAATAGGAAGTGCTCTGAGGCTTCCTGTTCATTTACAAACTGAAGCATAGTAAATAGTTTACTATGCTTCAGTTATGAATGGGCACAGGCGTGATTGGTACCAATCACTCACTGCAGTCTCCTCTCCCCTCTCTTCCTCTTTTGACATGGACTTTGGCAGCAGCAGGAGCCTTTCAGCAAGCTTCTCAGTAAGCGGCTTGCTATGGGGACACACAGAATAGGAGGAACCAGAAGCTCAAGTGGGGGACCAATCACTCACTGTGTTCATTCAGGAAAGGAAGGGGCTGTAAATTGATATTCTTACCAGCCCCTTCCTCTGATCTCCATCCTGAAAGCAGCAGCTGGTGGGAGAGAAAAGGAGGGAAGCTGGCAATGCAGTGGGGGAGGGGAGTACACAAGGGGCCTGGGCAACACAATTTAAAGAGTAGCCTGGACAAAAAAGGCAGCATGTACAGTTAAGATTTCCTGTATTTTCCTCCTGAAGCCACTGAATGCCGGTGAGAGGGAAAGGAGGAGAAGCCAGCTTTCTGCAGCTGCAGGAGAAAAATACAGGAAATCAGTTCCTGTATATGCCACCCCTGCTGTCCTTCCTGTTCAGGTATAAAATCAAATGGGAAAGGGAGGCAGCACGGGTTGGGGACCATTCATGACACACAGCGGTTTCTCTGCTGCCTGCACACTACAAGTCCCAGCATGTCCAGGACTCGCCCCCTGCTTGCTTCTGCCACTCTCCCACATATGGGATGTCCTCAGTCCCTCTCAATGTGTAGAAAGGGGAGAGGAGGTCTCAGTCCCCCTCAATATGTAGAAGTCCCCCAGCCCTGTGTCCCAGACTGTAGAATTTTCTCAGCATCTTTCACATCTACAAAAAGAAAGAAAAAGTAAAAATATATATATATAAATAGTGTGAAAAACCTAAATAATGTGAAAAATCATTAGTGAAGCATACTTTCAAAACTCAAATGTCCAATAAAGTCAAAAGACATTTATCTTTAACTCAAATGTCCAATAGAGTGAAAAACAAACTAAAAAACCAAATAATCATAAAAAATTATGTGACACAATATAAAGCTCCATGTGAAATATGAAACAAAAAGTGATTAATCTTGTTTGTTCAAAACAACAATAATGATGCTTGACCACGTGGACCCTTCACCTCTGTAAACCAATAGTGAATGGAGGCTTACCAGATCACCAATGACCCCCTGTTAAGGGAGGTCAGTCTGCGCAGATACGATCACATAGACGTTTCGATACAGGAAGCCGGAAGCCGACCCAATCCTTCGATACAGGAAGCCGGAAAATGACCCAATCCTTCGGATATGACGAAATCTCCAAGTCCGCTCGGATCCTCTCATAGGCCTGGAGGAGGGGTGCTTTACCATTAGAGGAACATAGACGTTTCGATACAGGAAGCCGGAAGCCGACCCAATCCTTCGATACAGGAAGCCGGAAAATGACCCAATCCTTCGGATATGACGAAATCTCCAAGTCCGCTCGGATCCTCTCATAGGCTTGGAGGAATAGACGAGGCTGGAGATTGGGAGGTCAGTCTGCGCAGATACGATCACATAGACGTTTCGATACAGGAAGCCGGAAGCCGACCCAATCCTTCGATACAGGAAGCTGTTACAGCAATCTCCAGCCTCGTCCATTCCTCCAAGCCAAACCTGCAGACAATTCTGAGAGCTCCTGAGTTTCGGTGGTCATGACTATGACAGCAGTTTTCTAATGGTAAAGCACCCCTCCTCCAGGCCTATGAGAGGATCCGAGCGGACTTGGAAATTTCGTCATATCCGAAGGATTGGGTCGTTTTCCGGCTTCCTGTATCGAAGGATTGGGTCGGCTTCCGGCTTCCTGTATCGAAACGTCTATGTGATCGTATCTGCGCAGACTGACCTCCCTTAACAGGAGGTCATTGGTGATCTGGTAAGCCTCCATTCACTATTGGTTTACAGAGGTGAAGGGTCCACATGGTCAAGCATCATTATTGTTGTTTTGAACAAACAAGATTAATCACTTTTTGTTTCATATTTCACATGGGACTTTATATTGTGTCACATAATTTTTTATGATTATTTGTTTTTTTAGTTTGTTTTTCACTCTATTGGACATTTGAGTTAAAGATAAATGTCTTTTGACTTTATTGGACATTTGAGTTTTGAAAGTATGCTTCACTAATGATTTTTCACATTACCGTATATACTCGAGTATAGGCCGACCCGAATATAAGCCGAGGCCCCCAATTTACCCCCAAAAAAACTGGCAAACTTATTGACTCGTGTATAAGCCGAGGGTGAGACATGCCTGTCCATCCCTGTGTGTGTGTCCGTCCCTGTGTGTCCGTCCATCCCTGTGTGTGTGTGTGTCCATCCATCCATCCATCCCTGTGTGTGTGTGTGTCCATCCATCCATCCATCCCTGTGTGTGTGTGTGTCCATCCATCCATCCATCCCTGTGTGTGTGTGTCTCCATCCATCCATCCCTGTGTGTGTGTGTCTCCATCCATCCATCCATCCCTGTGTGTGTGTGTCTCCATCCATCCCTGTGTGTGTGTGTCTCCATCCATCCATCCCTGTGTGTGTGTGTGTGTGTCCATGTGTGTGTGTCCGTGTGTGTGTGTGTGTGTGTCCAGCCTACCTGTGTCCCGAGCCTCCGTCCCGTGCCTTGCCTCCTTGCCTCCGTCCCGTGCCGTGCCTCCTTGCCTCCGTCCCGTGCCGTGCCTTGCCTCCTTGCCTCCGTCCCGTGTCGTGTCGTGCCTTGCCTCCGTCCCGTCCCGTGCCGTGCCTTGCCTTGCCTCCGTCCCGTGCCTTGCCAGGATCGCCTCGGCGGCCATTCTAAAATTCAAAAGCCCCGCCTCCGCCTCCGCCTGTGATAGGCGGAACACTGAATTTCCCAGCAGCCTGTGTTCCGCCTATCACCGATATCGTCTCATCCTCGTACTACGGACGAGGATGAGACGATGTCCGTGATAGGCGGAACACAGGCTGCTGGGAAATTCAGTGTTCCGCCTATCACAGGCGGAGGCGGAGAAGGAGGCGCGGCTTTCAAATTGTAGTATGTCCGCCGTCTGTCTGCTCGATACGCTGATCGAGCAGTCAGACGGCGATGACTCGAGTATAAGCCGAGGGGGGCACTTTCAGCCTCAAAAAAGAGGCTGAAAATCTCGGCTTATACTCGAGTATATACGGTATTTAGGTTTTTCACACTATTTATATATATATATATATATATATATATATATATATATATATATATATATATATATATATATATATATATATATATATATATATATATATATATATATATATATATATATATATATATATATATATATATAATTTTTCTATTAAGTCACATTCATATTTAGAGGCTAAGCGCTGCACTTTTACTTTTTCTGTTTTTGCGTGCCCAGTATCTGGGTTATGGTGTTCAGCTGCTGATTTGACTTTATTTTACTAAGCGCAGATTTTTTTATTATTTTTTTTTTTAATCTTTCACATCTAACCTTCTCCCCATGTTCTGCTCTCACCTTCTCTCTCTTGAGGAGCTGCTCCATTGTAATATCCCTGGACTGCCTCCAACTGGGATGGCATTACCTCCACCCAGGCCCTCGCCATGACGTACAACAAATCGGAGGCGGGTCAGCGAGAGAAGAGGGAAGTGATCTGCAGGGACTGACATGGAGGTAGATGTGAGGGGAGGCAACGAGAGAAGCAGTGCCGGACAATCTTACAGAGGAGTATGGACAGGGAGGACATGGGGGCTGGGAGGCAGAAGGGAGAAAACTACCAATGCTCGCTACTGTACAGTAGTAGTGCATCATTGCTCCTACACTCAGCAGCCTTGTCCCGCCTGGCACCTGTGTGGAGGGGGGCATGGTCTGTCCTGTTACATTCCTCTCATACCGTTGTCTCGCTGCACACACAGGGACGCTCTGCTCGGTAACAGTGTTAAAGCTTCATGTCTATAGCAGAGGGGAAACCAAAAATACATTGCCTTCTGACAGTTCCCATTGATCTCTATAGAGCACAAATTTGCATTGCACTGTCAAAAAGATGCACTAGACCTGCACTGTGAATCAGCCGCACATATCACCCCACAGAACAGTTATCCGTATTGCTATGCACAAAACACATTACAAATCGCAGGAACACTTGTGGGTCGACGGGGCACTGACTCATTGGCAATCTACTTGTCACCTGCCCACGGTCGACAGGTAGATCATGATTGACGGGTTGCCGACCCCCCACCCTAGACAATAAAATGGTGTTAATTCTGTTCCGTTATTACCACAAAGGTCTAGGGAACACAAAATTTCTGTAAAAAACACACTCTTGAACGAATTTTAGGGCAAATAAACGCCCCAAATTTTTGGTTAAGGATAAAAGACGAGGTTGCACTGAGTAAATAGATACCCTATGTTTTCTATAGGCAACACTTCAAAAGCCCCTTATAGCTCATCTGTTTAGTGTTAAGAAGGTGGTCTTATGTTAGATTTATTGCTCTCCCTCTGATATGTGCCTATCAAAAAACCTGGTTTGTCCCTGTCTACACTGGCAGGAACCAGACGACCAAATGAGTGTCACAGCATACAATGTGAAGATAAATGGTAGAAAAAATGTATTTATAATTTACAAAATACACATACTATTCCAATCATGGACGATAAAACAACGAAATAACCTCCAGAGATACCGGTGTTTATATTGTCTCTGAATGTAACAACCTAGAGGACAACATCACATAAAACACTATACATACAACATAAATCAAAGCGTCCGAACGCCGAGAATCTTTGTGCGGGTGTCCCTGCCACGTCAAAACGACATTCTAGTGTAAGGCATAAATATCCCAATTCAGCAGGGGCATCTGTACAGAGGTCCCCGGAAGACTCGAGCCTGTTAAGTATAGAAAGAGATGGGGAGGAATATGCCGGCTATAATGACCACTAATCTAATATCCACTTACTAATTTGTTTACGGTACCATAAATATTGGCAACTAATGTTAACAATGACCATAATGTATATATTAGTAGTAGTTTACATCGGATATATGGCAGAAATGTATGGATATGTGAGAATCCAAAATTAGTGTTACTTATGTAAAGACACTCCAATATGATAGTATCGCTACCCGAATACTGGTTCCAAGTTTGCTGGGTCACTTATAGTATTGAACCGGATGTTGGGCCTGTATAATATCCATGTAGCATGCTTATATAGGCAGTATGTGCAATAGAAGATTGGCATACGATACCCACTCCGCAATACTATTATAACCACCAGGTTTTCCCGGGGAGATGGTATGTCCACTAATGTGATCTTATTTCTGGAGCCCCATAGGTAACAGTGTGGATCTGTTTTGGCGCTTAACAGCGCAACGTATAACCGCCTCTATATGTTCCGTTGACTGTATAAGGCTCCCTGTATTAAATATTACAGTCTCTCCAGTCGATCAGCCCGCTATCGCATCACAGGCTTGCTTCCGGGATCTGGCACAGAGCGGCGTCATGTGACACGTATGATGTCAACTCGTTTCGCAAAAGAAGTTGCGTAGCTTCGTCTGGACGTATGGGCAGGCTTTGTGTTGTTCCTTGTTATGGCATACCGCCACGAAAGTTACCCGCCCCTTATTTATTTGTTAAGGGAACATTGTGTTCAACGTGTATTGTCTATTTACAGGTTTTTCTATGTGTCTACTGTGCAAGTACAGCAAAGGGGAAAAAAAGACAGGAAGAAAGGGGGCAGGAGAGGCACAATGAGGAATAGAGAATAGAAAGTAGAAAATGGAAAATAGAAGGTAGGTAGTAGAACTAGACATGGACATTGGGGTATAAAAATCCCCGTGTATGTATCATTCTGTACATATGTTTATAATCAGTCACATCAAAGGCAATGAAACAGAGAGTAAAGGGCAAAGTATAGAAGACCCTAATCGAGACAAAAATTTAAATAAACAAAAACAATCACAAAGACTGAGACCAAAACATAAAAACAAAACTACAGATATAGGTACAGATCCTACACTGCATCTTTATAAGATATATCTGGATAACATGTCTGAGGTCTTGTCTAAATGTCATTAGTGGGGGAGGGGCGGGGCAAAATCAATATTTTTATATATGGTAAACATACTGTCTTTATTTGTGATATTAATTCAGATGGATACATAATAATCCACATTGGCATTTTAGATTCTGTTACGTTTCCAAAAAGGCTTGGAGGTTTAATTCTGTGTTTATACCCAATGGACTCAAACTTTTTAAATGGTAAATCCACCATTTTTATTTTTGCAACAATATACGATTGAAATCTCCTCGTCTTGGGGGAAATTTCAGCATATAAATGCCTTTTACTGTCATACTTTCCAGTTTGCCATCGTGGTATTGGGTAAATTGTTTGGCTAGGGGTTTTTCAGGGTCTTTTGCTTTTATCTCTCGCATATGCTCCCCTATCCTGATTCTTAAGGTACTTTTAGTCTTGCCAACATACATTTTTTGCAGGGGCATGTTATCATTTAGACCACTTTGTGCCAGTCTGACTGGGCTGTGAGATGTTCAGCCTGGCCACAGGGGGGCGCTGTCTCTGGTGGCAGGCGTGGAACTATGGTCTGGTTGGGCGTTTAATTTACTCTCTCTCGGAGTCAGGTCATTGGGAGTGACCCTCACGCTGTGCCCTCTGGGAGAGGGTATTTAAGATGCGGACGTCTCGGGGTTTTGGTCCAGTATGCTGTGCTGATTACATGGTCCTGGTCCTCCTGACTAGCCCCCAGGAAGGCTATGGCCTGGGGTGCAGATCCACCCGACTTTAATGCCTCGAGGTTTGCTAGCCCAAGGCAAGGGAACTAAGGAAGGATTCCAAGGTGGATGGGTGCTGTCTCCGGTTCGGGAGAGACCCATTGAACTTCGAGCATTCCAGGGGAGGACTCTTTAGAAGAATACCATGTGTGAGTTTGGTTTTCTTAACAAGAGCCTGAAAGGGCTGAAGTAAGCGAGAGAATCCGGTCTTGTGGATATTGCCATACAGGCTGAAAGATCCAGGTATCCTACAAGTGTTCTACAGCTTAGATTACCTATGTGTTCTGCAACAACGTCAGTGATTAAAGACTTTGTTCCTGAATAAACACCTGGTTGGCTGCTAGGCCTTGTGAGAGAGGGACTGTCCAACCTGAGTGTTCATCCAACTGCGAATGGCTATTCTCTGAATGCAGTCAAAGCAAGCGCATTTCTTTTACGTTTATAGACTTTGACATTGAGAGTACCTGAATTCCTTCCCAACCCTCTGATCCCAAGTTAAAGACTGTTCAATGGTTGAAGTTTGATCGAATAGCCTTAAAAGAACTACAAGACGCTAAAGGGATAGTAAATAAAAGGAGTGACAAGGGTGGAAACATGTTAATGAGTGAAAAACAATATGAAGAGGAAGTAAAACGCCTGTTAAGGGACAGAGATACTTATAAACAACTAGAGAACAACCCTTTCCCACTAATAATACAGGCATTAAATGAAAAATTTAAAAAGAAGTAGGTATATTAAGTGAGCGCGAATATGAATACCTGAGGATAGAAGACTATAATATACCGATCTTTTAGATAGTCCCCAAGGTACACAAAGACCTAAAAAATTCCCCAGGTTGACCCATAGTGTCAGCTATAAAAAGCCCAATGGATAAAATTGGAAGGTACTTAGACTCCCTACTCGAAGAGATGGTCCTACAACTTAGATCATATGTCAAGGACACTAGAGATGTCCTTGGCAAGATTAAAGACTTAAAGATTCCCAAAGATGCATGGCTGGTTGGAGTGGATGTAGAATCCATCTACACCTCGATCCCACACAAATGTGGGCTAAAGGCAGTGGAGGGGTTCCTTGACCTACACTTCGATGGATGTGCTCACCAGAATGAGTTCATACTTGAATTGTTAAAGTATGCACTAGAACATAATTGCTTTCAATTTTTAAATACATTTTACCAGCAAATCAAAGGGACATCCATGGGAGCCTCTTGGGCCCCAACGTATGCTTGTTTACACCTAGGACTATGGGAGGAGGAAAAAGTATTCACCAATCAGATGTATCTTGACCATGTACATACCTGGGTAAGATACATAGATGATGTCCTGCTAGTATAGAGTGGTACCCTTATTGAACTGCACAAATTCATGGAACAATTGAACGTTAATGACTCAAACATCCATTTAACATATACATTTGATCAAACAAAGATTTCATTCTTGGATTTGTGGATTTTAATATCGGGTGATATAATCACCACATGTACATACAGGAAGGACACATCTGCGAATACCCTCCTTCGAACGGATAGCTATCATCCTAGATGGCTGAAAAATAGCATACCAGTCGCACAGTTTCTCCGCCTGAAACGTAACTGCACAGAACCTGCAGATTATAGGAGAGAAAGTAAGGATTTCTATAGAAGATTCAGAGTACGAGGATATACACACAACCAGCTTAGAAGAGCAAAAAATAAGGTAGCTACCTGCAGTAGAGAGGATTTACTAACAACTACAACAGGAGAAAGGACGATCACTAGGAAATCCAATCTAACTACACAAGGCCCCATTAGAATGGTCACACAATTTGATGTCCAGGGAGATTCTAGAAAAACATTGGTGCATACTGACTAGTACCCCGGGTCTAGCTAAAATAGTAGGCCCCTCACTTACCATGGTAGCTAGGAGAACAAGGAATTTAGGTGGCCTACTAATATCGGAATTCAAAAAGGAGGGGGATGTAATGTGGTTTTCGGAATTCCTAAGGAGCAGGGGCATGTTCTCATGTGGACATTGCCAGATATGTCCATATGTGGACAGAACGGACACATTTAAGGATGCACGAGGGGAAAGAGAATTTGAAATTAGAGACCTCATCAGTTGTGCCTCCTCTAAAGTGGTCTACATGATAACATGCCCCTGCAGAAAAATGTATGTTGGCAAGACTAAACATACCTTAAGAACTAGGATAGGGGAACATATGCGTGAGATAAAAGCAAAAGACCCTAAAAAACTCCTAGCCAAACAATTTACCCAATACCCCGATGGCAAACTGGAAGGTATGACAGTAAAAAGGCATTTATATGCTGAAACTTCAGTATGTTTACCATATATAAAAATGTAGATTTTTGCCCCGCCCCCTCCCCCACCAATGACATTTAGACAAGACCTCAGACATGTTATCCAGATACATCTTATAAAGATGCAGTATAGGATCTGTACCTATATCTGTGGGGTGTTTTTTTTTTTTTTTTTTTTATGTTTTGGTCTCAGTCTTTGTGATTGTTTTCGTTTTTCATTGCCTTTGATGTGACTGATTATAAACATGCACAGAATGATATATACACAGGGATTTTTATACCCTAATGTCTATGTCATGTTATAGCAGCCACAGGTCTTTTCCTTTCCCCTCTACCTTCTACTACCTACCCTCTATTTTCTATTTTCCATTTTCTACTTTCTATTCTCTATTCCTCGTTGTGCCTCTCTTGCCCCCTTTCTTCCTGTCTTTTCTTCCCTTTTGCTGTACTTGCACAGTAGACACATAGGAAAACCCAGGGCCGTCTTTAATTTTGATTGGGCCCTGGGCAAACATTTTCTTGGGGCCCCCCCCCTCCATTCTGAGACATACAAAAAATAGCAGGTAGACTCAAAATCAGTTTACTGCAGCAGATCACGCAGTGATTGCAATTGTTTGCCAGAGGTTACAGCCTATCCTTACTGCTCGCTGGCTGGTTGCTAGAGGTTACAACACATAATTTCTGCTTGCCGATTGGTTGCTAAAGGTTAATGTACATCATTACCACTTACTGATTGGCTGCTAGAGATTAAAGCAGATCACTACTGTTCGCTGATTGGTTGCTACAGGCTAATACACATCATTACCTCTCACTGGGCAGTGGAGCAATCCTAAATAATTGAGCAAGTAAAGGGGCACATTAATACACATACTACAGGAGAGTGTCAGAGAGTGCAGACATACTACAGGAGAGGTTCAGAGACTGCAGACATACTACAGGAGACAATCAGAGACTGCGGACATACTGCAGGAGACAATCAGAGACTGCGGACATACGGCAGGAGACAATCAAAGACTGGCGACATACTGCAGGAGACAATCAGAGACTGCGGACATACTGCAGGAGACAATCAGAAACTGCGGACATACTGCAGGAGACAGTCAGAGACTGCGGACATACTGCAGGAGACAGTCAGAGACTGCGGACATACTGCAGGAGACAGTCAGAGACTGCGGACATACTGCAGGAGACAGTCAGAGACTGGGGACATACTGCAGGAGACAGTCAGAGACTGGGGACATACTGCAGGAGACAGTCAGAGACTGGGGACATACTGCAGGAGACAATCAGAGACTGCGGACATACTGCAGGAGACAATAAGAGACTGCGGACATACTGCAGGAGACAATAAGAGACTGCGGACATACTGGAGGAGACAATCAGAGACTGCGGACATACTGCAGGAGACAATCAGAGACTGCGGACATACGGCAGGAGACAATCAAAGACTGGCGACATACTGCAGGAGACAATCAGAGACTGCGGACATACTGCAGGAGACAATCAGAAACTGCGGACATACTGCAGGAGACAGTCAGAGACTGCGGACATACTGCAGGAGACAGTCAGAGACTGCGGACATACTGCAGGAGACAGTCAGAGACTGCGGACATACTGCAGGAGACAGTCAGAGACTGGGGACATACTGCAGGAGACAGTCAGAGACTGGGGACATACTGCAGGAGACAGTCAGAGACTGGGGACATACTGCAGGAGACAATCAGAGACTGCGGACATACTGCAGGAGACAATAAGAGACTGCGGACATACTGCAGGAGACAATAAGAGACTGCGGACATACTGGAGGAGACAATCAGAGACTGCGGACATACTGGAGGAGACAATCAGAGACTGCAGACATACTGCAGGAGACAATCAGAGACTGCAGACATACTGCAGGAGACAATCAGAGACTGCGGACATACTGCAGGAGACAATAAGAGACTGCGGACATACTGCAGGAGACAATAAGAGACTGCGGACATACTGGAGGAGACAATCAGAGACTGCGGACATACTGGAGGAGACAATCAGAGACTGCGGACATACTGCAGGAGACAATCAGAGACTGCGGACATACTGCAGGAGACAATCAGAGACTGCAGACATACTGCAGGAGACAATCAGAGACTGCGGACATACTGCAGGAGACAATAAGAGACTGCGGACATACTGCAGGAGACAATAAGAGACTGCGGACATACTGGAGGAGACAATCAGAGACTGCGGACATACTGCAGGAGACAATAAGAGACTGCGGACATACTGCAGGAGACAATAAGAGACTGCGGACATACTGGAGGAGACAATCAGAGACTGCGGACATACTGGAGGAGACAATCAGAGACTGCGGACATACTGCAGGAGACAATCAGAGACTGCGGACATACTGCAGGAGACAATCAGAGACTGCGTACATGCTACAGGTGATGGTCAGAGAACTTTTAGCAACGCACATCTTGACAGTTGGATAACACAGCTCAGGGTTTAAGCAGTCAGGCATTTTATGGATGCAAGGACATACCTGGGCAGCCAAACACACTACATACATTTAGAGGTATGTGGGCAGTGCTTCCATTCTCAGATCTCACTACAACAGCCGGGAGCTCCACTGATGCTTTGTAGGGGGGTCCCGTTACCCGTGAATTGGGGCCCCAATGAAGGTTTTGCAGAGTTCACAGAGGACACGGGAGGCTGTATTCCCGCGCTAGCCAGCTGAGAGGGGGCGGGGCTGGGAGCTCCAATGACGCTCTGACCCTGCCCCCGTGCAGCCTGTATGCTCGGAACAGAGCGTCTGTAGTGAGAGCCAGTGATCGGAGTGGGAGCGTCAGTGGAGCTCCCGGCCCCGCCCCCTCTATACTGGCTGGGGAATACAGAGGTCCGGGGGCGGGGCCGGGAGCTCCACTGACGCTCCCACTCCGATCACTGGCTCTCACTACAGCCGCTCTGTTCTGAGCATACAGGCTGCACGGGGGCGGGGTCAGAGCGTCAGTGGAGCTCCCGGCCCCGCCCCCTCTCAGCTGGCTAGCACGGGAATACAGCCTCCCATCCTGTGTCCTCTGCGCACTCTGCAAAACCTTCATTGGGGCCCCAATTCGCGGGTAGCAGCGCGGGCCCCCCTACAAACATTGGGCCCAGGGCAGGTGCCCCGTTTGCCCTGCGCTAAAGACGGCCCTGGGAAAACCTGCAAATAGACAATACGCGTTGAACACAATGTTCCCTTAACAAATTAATAAGGGTCGGGTACCTTTTAGTGGCGGTATGCCATAACAAGAAATAACGCAACCGCAAGGAAGAACATGCGTCCAGACGAAGCTACGCAACTTAGTTTGCAAAACGAGTTGACGTCATACGCGTCACGTGACGCCACTCTGTCACGGATCCCGGAAGCAAGCCTGTGATGTGATAGCGGCCTGATGGACTGGGGAGACTGTAATATTTAATACAGGGAGCCTTATACGGTCAACGGAACATATAGAGGTGGTTATACGTTGCGCCGTTGAGCGCCAAACAGATCCACACTGTTACCTATGGGACTCCAGAAATGAGATCACATCAGTGGACACACCATCTCCCAGGGAAAACCTGGTGGTTATAATAGTATCGCGGAGTGGGTATCGTATGCCAATCTTCTATTGCACATACTGCCTATATAAGCGTGCTACATGGCTATTATACAGGCCCAACATCTGGGTTCAATACTATAAGTGACCCAGCAAACTTGGAACCAGTATCCGGGTAGCGATACTATCATATTGGAGTGTCTTTACATAAGTGACTATAATTTTGGATTCTCGCATATCCATACATTTCCGCCATGTATCCGCTGTGAACTACTACTAATAATAGGATTTTTATATACAGCTTACCTGTAAAATCCTTTTCTTGAGAGTACATCACGGGACACAGGAGCGCATTACATAGTGGGTCATATAGGCACCTCTGGTGATTGGACACTGGTTAACCCCAATTAAGGAGAGTTCCTCCCCTATATAACCCCTCCCATATGGGAGGCACCTCAGTTTTGTAGCAAAGCAATAGGAAACCACGTAAAACCCAAGAGGGGTGGGAGCCCTGTGTCCCGTGATGTACTCTCAAGAAAAGGATTTTACAGGTAAGCTGTATATAAAAATCCTATTTTCTTGATCATACATCACGGGACACATGAGCTCATTACATAATGGGATGTCCCAAAGCAATGCTCAGATTGAGGGGAGGGAGACACAGATCATAATTATAGACCGCTATGGGCCGGAGGACCTAAACTGCAGCCTGCAGTACACTGCGCCCAAAGGCGCTATCCTCTTGCCCTCTGACATCCACCTGATAGAATCTGGTGAATGTGTGGACTGATGACCAAGTTGCAGCCTTACAGATCTGAGCCAGGGAGGCCTGGTGATGCACTGCCCAAGAAGCACTTACAGCCCTAGTAGAGTGTGCCTTCACTTGAAAAGGAGGGATTTTCCCTTTAACACTATAGGCCTGAGAAATAGTCTGTCTGATCCACCTTGAGAGAGTGGATTTTGATGCCGCCTGGCCCTTCCTAGGGCCTGGCGGCAAAATAAATAAGCAATCAGTTTTCCTTATCTGAGCAGTTGCTTGAAGATGGATACTGATTGCCCTAACCATATCCAAAGTGTGCAAAGATTCTTCTTCTGCGGACTGTGGGTCCGGAAAAAAGGATGGTAGGATTACATCTCGATTCAAATGGAATCCCGAAACCACCTTAGGTAGAAAGGACCTGTTGGGGCGCATGACCACCCGGTCCTTATGAACAATTAGATACGGCTCTTTGCTGGAGAGGGCTGCTAGTTCTAACACTCTTCTAGCCGTGGATATGGCTACCAAGAAAACCAATTTTTTGGTCAAAAGAACCAGTGAAGCCAGATGCAAAGGTTCAAAAGGTTGCCCCTGCAAAGCCGAGAGAACCAAATTCAGATCCCATGGGCATACCGGAGGTTTGACTGGCGGCCTTATCCGCATAGCCCCCTGGATGAAAGCCCGCACCAGGGAATGCGATGCAAGTGGCTTCAGAAAAAACACTGACAAGGCCGAAATCTGCACCTTGATAGTGCTTACGGCCAAATTAATTTCTAGGCCTGACTGGAGGAAGGCCAAGATCCTGCTAATGACATGCTTTCTAGGATGCCATTTCCTGAGTTCACACCAGGAAACATATGTCCTCCAGATTTTGTAGTAAATAAGTCTGGAGGCCGGCTTTCTGACATTAACCAGAGTAGAAAGGACTGGCCCGAAAGCCCACGGTCTCTCAGAATGTGGGTCTCAGCAGCCAAACCGTCAAATTCAGACTGTGTAAAGCAGGATAGTAAATCGGACCTTGGGAGAGCAGATCTAGCCGGAGTTATGAGAGCCATGTAAACTGCCCGGATCTCCAAGACATTTATGGACAATAGCTTCTCGATCGCAGACCATCTCCCCTGCGAGCACGTCTCTTCTAACACTGCTCCCCAGCCTGTCAGGCTGGCATCTGTCGTAATAACCTTCCATGGAAGAGGAAGAAAAGTTTTGCCTTTCAGCAAATTCTCGGTTTGTAACCACCAGATGAGACTCTTGCGTGTCCCTGGGGATAAACGCATAGGAAGATCCAAGGATTGGGGCTTCCTGTTCCAAGCCGCAAGGATGCATCTTTGCAGAGGCCTTGAGTGGAACTGGGCAAATGGAACGGCCTCGAAGGAGGCGACCATTTTCCCTAACAGTCTCATGCACAAGCGAATGGGGGAAGATCTCCCGCACCAGATCCTCAATGGCCAAGGCTTTTGGCCTTGGAAGAAACACCTTGCCCTGAGCGGTGTCGATAAACATACCCAGGTATTCCAACCTGGTAGCAGGCTGTAGGGACGACTTTTCTATGTTTATAATCCAACCTAGGCGCTGCAGGTGTTCTAGCGTTCTGGAAACACTGAGGTTCAGGAACGCTACTGTTTTCTCCATGAGAAGCAAGTCATCTAGATGAGCCATGACGGCTATACCCTGAGCTCTTAGGTTTGCCAAGAGAGGGTCCAGAATCTTTGTGAAGACTCGAGGGGCCGTAGCGAGCCCGAACGGCAAGGCCACAGATTGAAAATGGCGCCGCTCTACCGCGAACCTTAGATACTTTTGGTGTGCGGGAAAAATTGGCACATGGAGATATGCATCCTTGATGTCTATTGATGCCATAAATTCTCCCCCTTGCAGGGAGGAGACCACAGTGCGAATTGACTGCATTCGGAAGGACCGGATGCGTAAAAACCGGTTCAGATCCTTCAGATCCAGGATAGGTCTGACACTTCCATTTGGCTTTAGAACGGTGAAGAGATTCGAGTAAAACCCTGAACCCTGTTCTTTTGGGTCCACTTCTACTATCACCCCCTGGAATAGTAAATGATCTAAGGCCAGAAATAGTGGTTTTTGCTTTACTGGGTCCCTGGGGATCCTTGACCTTAGAAAGCGAGAAGGTGGAATCTCCTGAAACTCTAGCTTGTAGCCCAGAGATACCGAAGAGATCACCCACTTGTCCCGGATCTCTTCCCGCCAGGCTTCCGCAAACTGCCGAAGCCTTCCCCCCCACTCGGCCGAGCGGGGGCGCCCCTTCACAAGAAATATTTTGGGCTCTGCTTGGCAGGCTTTCACCCCCAAGTCTTTTTCTGCCCCTGGGCTCAGCCCTGAACCTTTCCTGTAGAGGAGGGTTGAGAAGGCCGTCGCCACTGCTTAGAGCTTGATGCTTCGGGAGAGAGAGAACGCCTGAAAGATGAACGTTTGTTCCTTTTGACTGGAAGGGGAGTAGATTTACCCCCTGAAATTTTTTGGACAAATTTGTCTAATTCTTCTCCAAACAAATGTTCCCCTTTAAACGGGAACCCAATCAAATGCTTCTTGCATGATAACTCAGCTGCCCAGTTCTTTAGCCACAGGGCCCTTCGCATGTGTACCAACAGGAGAGACAAACGAGATGCCTGTTGGACAGAGTCTAAAATCGCATCAATCATAAAACACAGAATTTGAGGTATTTCTGCATAATTCTCCACTTCCTCACTGGGAAGGAGGCCAAGCATCTGCTTAACCTGTTCCTTGAGGAACTGACACAACCCCACGGCTGCGACTGTAGGTTGCACCACAGCGCCAGTCATGGAAAAGGAGGCTTTTAATAATGTTTCCAACCTCTTATCAGTTGGATCTTTAAATACCTGAGCATTATCCAACGGACAGGTCAGGTTTTTATTCACGCAAGAAACAGCCGCATCGACAGATGGGACCCCCCCACTTCTTGGTGAAACTTTCCTCCAGAGGATAATGCATAGAAAACCTTTTAGGAGGAGCAAACAGTTTATCGGGATGTCTCCAATCCTCATACATCAATTTATCCATTAAGGGATGAATTGGAAAGAAAAAAGCAGTCTGTGTGATTTTTCTGACTCCCAGGGAAGAAACAGAGGACGTAGCGACTTCAGCAGCAGGCATTCTGAATGTGGAACGCACCAATTCAGTATAATACTGCACCTGCTTTCTGACTCTCTCCTCTTCCTCTGATTCCTCCGACTGCTCAAGATCCCTGTCCCAAGATAGGGATCTCTCCTCATTGTCAGAAGAATCATCTGAAAGAGGAATCTCAGCAGAGGGAGGGGATCTACCCCTTTTCCTGCTATCTTTCAGGGAAGCAGAAAATAATATTAAAATTCATGATTCTCCCTTCAAAACCCTCCAATGTAGCCCTAAGGGAGTCCTCAGTGACGTATACCGGGGCTGAGACATTAGGAGAGGCTGCAAAACCTGACAGGGGCACTGACTCATCCTGTGAGGCTGGCTCCAGTCTTGCAGGGTTGGATGGTAACTTGCAGGCATTTTTAGAACCCCTGGACCTAGGCGGTGATTTACCAGTGCCCTTGTTACCTCCCCCTGAGACCATCTTACGAGGAGACATAGTCCTAAGCTACAAAGCAGAGGTACTAATACAAAGTGCAATCACTGTTGTGCTAAAAGTCTCACAATAAAATATATATGCTTAATACTGCACAACCTGATGCTGAGTAGGTGTCTAAGGTTTGCCTGGATCCAATCCCCTGGGATGCTTACTGCCCACAGCTCCTGTGTCTCTCACTTACAGCCCCCTGACGCTCTAGGCTTTTAAAACTGCCGCCTGGTGCCTGCGCAGTACAGCGCCGTGCACACCAACGTGCACGGCTCACAACCACACTCTCCCTCCTCCATTAGCCAGAGAGCGCGCGAGGACCGCCGGAATCCAGGGGGGAAAAGGAATCTCATCAGAGCTGCGTGGGACCCCCAGACTACGTGGGACCCCTGTATTACCTTATTGTGGCAGGGACTGCAGTGGAGATGTGAGACCTCTGGAGAACCAGGCTTCACTGAGCGTGTGTACTGAAAGGCATGTAAGTATGCATCAGGCTGCTCTTACTCTGTGCTCTTACTCTGTGTTAAAAATTGCCACAAGAAAATTTTAGATATTTTAAAAAATTGGATAATTTGCTATAAATAGACATTATTTTTTTTTAAAATAAAGGACAGAGAAAAAAATTCATCTGTACATCTATAGATAAATATATTTTATAAATATATACACATACCGGATTGTTACCAACAGACGTTCCTCTGGTGACACACTGTTTCTCATATTGGTGTCCACGAATGTCAGACCAGGTCGTACTTTTTCTAAGAGCAGATCAAATGTGACAATGGACATCCGGCTAAAATTAAAAAACTTGTCGGGGTAGGTACACAGCTGCACATAAATGTTTGTGAAATATCCAACGGACATTCGCTGTCCCATCAATGGATGGGTCCAATATCGATGAGCTCTGACTCTGGACCTCTCACGAAATTTGCAACAACGTTGTTGTCTCATCATTAGCAACATCAGGAGCATTTCCTGACATATATTCAATATGGGATCCATTTCAAAATATATACAGAAAGAGAGGCAAATGCAAGTGTACAACTGCTCTCTATGCTGCTGCTGCTCACTCTGATCAAAATAGCAGAAATAGTTAAAAAAAACATGCTTTGAGAGCTTGGGGAGGGTCTACATGATGTTATCTTTATAAACGCAAACGCGTCTAAAAGCGGCATGCAAACGCGGCAAAACACGTGTTTCAGCTTTTTTTGAGCAGTTTTCACCTGCGTCTCATGTGCATGAGGCCTTATACCTTATACTAGAATGTCGTTTTGACGTGGCAGGGACACCCGCACAAAGATTCTTGGCGTCCGGACACTTTGTTTTATGTTGTATGTATAGTGTTTTATGTGATGTTGTCCTCTAGGTTGTTACATTCAGAGACAATATAACACTGGTATCTCTGGAGGTTACCGTATTTATCGGCGTATAACACGCGCCGGCGTATAACACGCACCACAAGTTTAGGAGGGAATTTTAAGGAAAAAAAAACTTACATTTAAGTACCCATCAATGCAGCCTTATCAGCGTCCATCTGAAGCCTTGTCACTTGTCAGTGTCATTTGCAGCCTTGTCATGCAGCCTATCCATCATTGCAGCATGTCCATCATTGCAGCCTTGTCGTGCAGCCTGTCCTTCATTGCAGCCTTGTCGTGCAGCCTGTCCTTCATTGCAGCCTTGTCGTGCAGCCTTGTCGTGCAGCCTGTCCTTCATTGCAGCCTGTCTGTCATGCAGCCTGTCTGTCATGCAGCCTGTCTGTCATTGCAGCCTGTCTGAATGCAGCCTGTCTGTCATGCAGCCTGTCTGTCATGCAGCCTGTCTGTCATGCAGCCTGTCTGTCATGCAGCCTGTCTGTCATGGCAGCCTGTCTGTCATTGCAGCCTGTCTGTCATTGCAGCCTGTCTGTCATTGCAGTCTGTCTGTTATTGCAGCCTGTCTGTCATTGCAGTCTGTCTGTTATTGCAGCCTGTCTGTTATTGCAGCCTGTCTGTCATTGCAGCCTGTCTGTCATGGCAGCCTGTCTGTCATTGCAGCCTGTCTGTCATTGCAGCCTGTCTGTCATTGCAGTCTGTCTGTTATTGCAGCCTGTCTGTCATTGCAGTCTGTCTGTTATTGCAGCCTGTCTGTTATTGCAGCCTGTCTGTCATTGCAGCCTGTCTGTCATTGCAGCCTGTCTGTCATTGCAGCCTGTCTGTCATGCAGCCTGTCTGTCATGCAGCCTGTCTGTCATGCAGCCTGTCTGTCATGCAGCCTGTCTGTCATGCAGCCTGTCCGTCATTGCAGCCTCGTGCATCGTTGTCCCCTCAGTGATGTCAGCTTTTATTTTTAAAAATGGCACCGTCGAGATGTCCTGTGTATCTCGGCGGTGCCCGGTAGTTCTCGGCGGCTCTTGGCTGCCTTCGGCCGTACTCGGCGGCTTTTGCCCACCTTCGGCCCGTACTCGGCGGCTCTTGACTGCCTACGGCCGTACTCGGCAGCTTTCGGCCGCTCTCGGCCCTTCTTGATGGTTTTCGGCCGCCAAGAAGAGCCAAAGGCGGCTGAAGGCTGCCCAGAGCCCAGAAATCGCGGAGGATTGGCGTATAACACGCACCCGTGATTTTCCCCTGATTTTAAGGGGAAAAAAGTGCATGTTATACGCTGATAAATACGGTAATTAGTTGTAGGTGTTAACCATTTTATCGTCCACGATTGGAATAGTATGTGTATTTTGTAAATTATAAATACATTTTTTCTACTATTTATCTTCACATTGTATGCTGTGACACTCATTTGGTCGTCTGGTTCCTGCCAGTGTAGACAGGGACAAACCAGGTTTTTTTGATAGGCATATAGCATTTTTGACCAGAGTGACACTGCCCATACTGGGTTAATGATGTTTTGAAGAGATTGTCATATAATGTTTATGCCCTTTCTATTTTTTGTTTTGTGGTACAAATCCCTAAGATATGTGTATCACAATTGATGTTTTCACATGTAGGTGCCCCCGACATATGCGTTTGAGTACGTATGTGCATATATCTGGGTGTGTGGGGGGCCTCAAAAATAATGTGGAAGTGATATGAGTGAGATCGCTTTCCGGCTCACAACAAGAAGGGGAGGAAAGCGGTCTTCTCCTTCCTCTCCAGCTGCTAGCACCTGCCATCTCACTCCCAGGCCTGCCAAACAGAGCCTGGAAAGCATGGCAGGGGGTGCCAATACCGGGGGGGGGGGGGGGTGAGCAATCGGGCAGCAGCATTGCTGCCTGAATGCTTTCACCTGACAGGCAGCAGTCTGCCTGTCCGTTTCACACACAATCCTGGTGGCTGTGACGTATGGACCTCGCAGTGAAAGTAAAAAGTAAAGTAGAGTAAAAAAAAACACCCCACTAACTAATTCCCTAAGCCCCCTCTCCAAACACTTACCTGAGCCTCTCAGGGATCCAGCGCTGTGCCTGTCAGCAGTCTCCTCTCCCCTCTCTTCCTCTTCTCACAGGGACTTTGGCAGCAGCAGGAGCCTTGCAGCAAGCTTTTCAGTAAGCGGCTTGCTATGGGGACACACAGAGAATAGGGGGAACCAGAAGCTCCAGTGGGGGACCCTAGAAGAGGAGGATCGGGCTACTCTGTGCAAGACCATTGCACAGAGCAGATAAGTATGACATGTTAGCTATTTTAATAAAAAAAAAAAAAAAAAGAATCTGGACTTTACAATTACTTTAAGACGAAGCTACTGTTCTATGTCTTACTGCAATTATTGAAATGTTTGCTGGGCATACATAAAAGTCAGCCCGGTAGTTAAAGTGGACATATGAACAGTGTGTACTTGTCTCAATTAAGAGCACTAAGTGTCATTTTTGTCTGCTACTTTGTTCCCCTGCTATCGGCATGAATACTTTTGACACGTTTTTTTTATACCAAGTGAAAAAAGGTGACGGAGGAGGGAGCTCCATCACACAGCCTGTAATTGACAGCCTTAGCTCTGTTCCTATGTGCTGTGTAAAGAGGAATGTGTCCCTTCCCTCAAATCAGCTCTCAGAGCTCTCCTCACTGAGTTCTGTGGGGTAATTTCAACTCCCCCCCTTTTTTCTGACAACTCAGACAAGCTTTATAAATTCTGGACATTGAACGGATGTAGATAAGACACATAAACAGGTACAGGATTTATTTAATCTCTGTATATCACCTGAGACCAGTCACTTTATTGGGTATATATAAGGGTTTAGAACCAATTTAATGTTTTCAGAAATTGCAATATATTAAAGATTTAGAACAACACACAGAATACTTCCAAATGCTTTTATAATTTAAAACTAAGTACAGTAAGCTCCTTGAAAACTAAACCCTCCTATGCAAGGAAGCTGCTATCTAAGCCTCTGTTTGATTTTCAGTTGCCATGGTTGCTAAGAGCTGACATAAGCATACTAGTAACTAACATTGAGGCTGGCCATATATGGAATATATAGAATTTTTTTTTTTGATCAACCAGCTGGCTGATCAAAAAATTCCAACGGCTTCCCCCATCCACACATTCGATGTGGATAAAGAAATCCTCCCCTTCTCTGTCAGAACACACTGATCAATGCTTCAGTGCTGATCGAATAAACGTTTCCAACATTCCCATTCAAGAGAAGCCAACCAACTTTTTTGTGAGAAGTATATACAATTTTTATCAGAAAGAGATATCGGGGTGCTTCTGCCTGGTGAAACTTTCCTACATGGATGTAGTGGGGTCATTAACTAAATGGTAATCGCACAGCTGGAAAAGGCACTACGGCAGCTCTTTGGAGCGTAAAAGCAACTCAAGCAGAAAAGGATAAAAAAAAACAAAGAAGATGTCTCTAAGTTCAGATTGCCAGCAGTTTATTAAAGAGGAGCTGCACCTTTAAAAAAAATATTAAAAGCCAGCAGCTACAAATATTGCAGCTGCTGACTTTTAATAAATTGACACTTACTTGTCCCAGGGTCCAGCGATGGCGGCAGATGACGAGCAATCGCTCGTCTCTCCGCTGCCCCCGCCACCATCCTCTGTCAGGGAATCGGGAAGTGAAGCATTGCGGTTTCACTGCCCGGTTCCCTACTGCGCATGCGCGAGTCGCGCTGCATGTCTCCACTGGTCCCCGCTGTGTCCTGGGAACTGTGTGTTTCCCAGAACACAATGGGGGGTGGACATCTGTGGCTAGCTTGTCCCGGAAGTGGATGCAGATACCTGGATTATCCAGGTATCTGCACCCCCCCTCCCCCCTGAAAGGTGCCAATGGTAGCACCGGAGGGGGGGAGGGATCAGATGAGCGGAACTTCCACTTCAGGGTGGAGGTCCGCTTTAAGGATCACAGTTTAAAAACACTTACAAGAAGGGGATGTTTTATAGGCTCGTCATAGCATGACATTCCTGGCAGAGCTCCTGTCAGTGTCTTTACATCTGTCTGTGCTGGCCAGCAGTTACAAGGAAAGATAGCATTGTCAAGTCAAGATGGCCGTCACTGTTCTGGGACCACGGTGGAACACATGCAGTTCGTGTGGAACGCATGCTCCCGAAGTGGCATCAGGAAAGTTGCGGTGGAATCTGACCATAACAACTTTTTCCATGTGGCCTCAAGATCGGGTGCATATAAGGTGGTCAGATGAGACTAAAATTGAATTATTTGGCCTCAACACCAAAAGCATGGAGGTGGTAATATCCTGTTATTGGAGTGTTTCTCTGCAGCAGGGACTGAAGCTCTTGTTGGGATAGAAGAAAAATAGGATAGGGCAAAATCCCATCAACTTCTTGAGGAAAATCTCCTGCCCTCTGCCAGAAAGTTGTCAATGGGAAGAAGGTTTACATTCCAACATGACAATGACCCAAAGCACAGAGCAAAAGTGACCACACAGTGGTTGTGAGGAGAAAAGGGTGAATGTCCTTGCATGGCTTAGTCAGAGACCCCCATTGAAAATCTGTAGAATGACTTGAAGACTGCAGTCCACAAACGATCACCATCAGTTTTAACTGAACTTGAGCAGTTCTGCAAAAAAGAGTGGGCGAGTGCTGCAAAGTCTAGATGTGCAAAATTAGCAGAGACATATCCCAAACTAAAGGCTGTAATTAAAGATTAAGATGGTCCAACAAAATACTGACGCAAGGAGTGATCCTTTTTCCAACTGAGTAATTCTATTTTTTTCTGATATGATGATGTTATATCTATTTCTTTTTTTGGATGTTATAAGTTGCACTGAGTAAATACAGCTGGATAAAACAAATACTGTGTCTGTTTTCATTTCAAGCGGCAAAGCCACTAAATTTGGTTATTTTAAGGGTGGTGATTCTTTTTTATACCCTCTGTACATAGTATAATCCACATGGACAAGCCAGAAAATAAACCACAAATTAGGAAGAAGTGTCAATTCCTTTTATTTTATATGTGGTGCCTTTTAATGGTGAATTCTCTCTGACCATGGATAACAAAATTTGCAGGACATACAAAATGGCTTTTGGCATTGGTAGATGCCTGTGATAGCGCAAAAAATAAAAACCGCAGAGGTGATCAAATACCACCAAAAGAAAGCTCAATTTGTGGGGGAAAAAAGGACGCCGATTTTGTTTAGGAGCCACGTTGCACGACCGCGCAATTGTCAGTTAGAGCGACGCAGTGCCGAATCGCAAAAAGGGACCTGGTCCTTTGGCTGCAAATTGGTCCGGGGGTTAAGTGATTAAGGACCGCCTCTTGTGTATATATATATATATGTTGGTACTTTGAAGAGGGATATCTCGGTAATGGCAGCAGCTGCTGCCACAACCGAGAGATCCATCTTTACAGGAGGCGGTCCTGTTTACGATAATGGTGGTCTCCGTGGCGGGTTCGCCGCGACATCACTGTTACCGGCTGCGGGAGAGGGGCCACCCCCCCTCCCGCCGCTCTCCCGCCCCCCCTCACCCCACTTACCGGAGCCGTCAGCAGCGGCGGAGGCAGTAGGGTCCTTTCCTGTGCTGGGTATCAAAGCAAGTGAGGCTAAGATGGCCCCCACTCATCTCTATACCATAGGAGGGCGGAATCGATATCAAAACTTCACTTCCGCCCATACCTCTTACAGGAACATTTTTTTCAATGTAATTTTTTCAAATTACATTTTTTTTTATTGCATTTAAGTCCAGATATGAGATCTGAGTACTTTTTGAACCCAGATCTCATTTTTAAGAGGACCTGTCATGCTTTTTTCTATTACAAGGGATGTTTACATTCCTTGTAATAGGAATAAAAGTGATCCTTTTTTTTAAACAGTGTAAAAATAAATAAAATCAAGTAAAATAAATAAGATTTTTTTTTTTAAACACTCTGTCCTGGCGAGCTTGCATGCAGAAGCAAACACATATGTGAGTAGCACCCGCATATAAAAACGGTAGTCAAACCACACATGTGAGGTATCGCCATGATCGGTAGAGCGAGAACAATAATTCTAGCCATAGACCTTCTCTGTAATGCAAAACATGCAACCTGTAGAATTTTTTTTTTTTTACTACTTTCTTATTATTATATATTTCTTTCTTTCATACATATAATACAAATACAACACCTCTCCAGAGGCTCATACGATTTGATCAAATAAATACAGAAAAAGGAACATTTAACCATGCCATTTTTGCCTCCCCTCATCAGTCGACGGAGCCGGGCAGACCCTCTATAGCTTATAGTAGCCCCTCCACTCTTTGCCCGTCCTCCCTCGACTGATGGTGGGAGCAAATCATTATGGAACATATCAGGAAATAATCTCTTGAACAGGGACGGCAAACCAAAATGTATGTGCTGCACCTATCATATTTCCCTTCCTGCATTTAATAACAATTCCCTCTTTTAAACCCTCCCCTCCCTGTTTCCCCCTCCCACCTTCCCATGCAACCTAAACTAGCCTTCCCCATCTATCACGTCATTAGTTGTTTGAATTTTCAGAGACAAAAAGGTAATGTTTATTAATTACCCACTCTTTACCACCTATCTTCCCATCCCAGTCCTCGCTATATCCCACTTTCTCTCTCCTTGAACTTTCTTTATAATCTCCCTTAACCTCTATAATGGGCACCCCATTTTATCCAGCCATGGCGTCCACATTTTTAAGAATTTATCCAATGTCTTCCGTTTGTAAATAGCACTTTCTTTTCTTACATCAGGGGACACAGCGCCATAGTAATAACTATGTTGGTTATATCGGACCATCAGGTGCTGGACACTGGCATGCTCCTTAAGGCGTAAACTTCCCCCATATAACAGTTCCCATTACTGGGAGTCCTCAGTTTTTTCGCACATGTAAGGATGTGTGTACTGAGCTCCAAGTCAGTAATCCTTTGATGCGAGCAGCCATCCTGACCGGATCCGTTCTGATGCCTCTGTAATGGACTAAATGAACGGTACCCAGGCCTTGTCATCCCAAGACACAAGGTTTTGCTTGCAAATGCTTTTAAGCTGGGCCCTGGGATCCAGTACTTTTTGCTAGTAAGGCCAATAAAAGTTTACTAGCAAGGTCTTCTTGCAGGTCCAGGATTGCGGGATTACCTGACTGTACCCCTGTTCCTGAAGGTTTCCTTTCAAGGTCTCGGAGCCTACCGTGAAGGGCAAAGATAGGGCGTTTTATCTCTGATAAAGCCCTGCAGCGGAAAGGTAGGGGAGATTATCTGCAAGGAATCTCTCCTTCCATGTATTTATGTTGTCATGTCATCTCTATGTGTCACCACTGGAGGCTGTATTGAGCACTCACCCTTCTGACGCTGGAAACAGCAGCAGCTTTCACTCTCCTCTCCGTTCAAGCCAGCTCAAGCCTTCAGGTATGAAGGGGGGTTCTGATCACCTCCTGGGCCCCAGAGTGGTGTTTTTTGTTCCTTTGGATGCCAGCCCAAAGGAAAAAAAAAAGTTTTATTTTTGGGGCAATTCACGGCCGTTTTAACCCCCCATCGCCGGCCGCCATGTTACCAACACTCCCTAGTGGGAAGGGGGGCGTGGCTAAATGGCGTCAGATGCCGGCCACATGTGGAGGAAGTATTTTAAGCTATGCAGGAAAAGCTGAAGTCTAGCGGTGGAGGGACAGAGCAGAGTGGTTGCTGGTCAGGTTTGGTGACACAGACATCTCCTTTTTGTTGACAACATTGTACTGTATAGCTAGGATTAATAGCAGTTATTGTACTGTACTATAGCCTAGCAAGTGTAACATTCTTTTGCTGGTACTGCCTCTGCTTTGTACTGTAAGCTATGAGTAACAAAGGGACCAGGAACCCCTCTAAGGGTTCTAAGGGGTTAATGGTATACAACAAACTAAAAACCCTTCCAAAAGAATGTCTGTCTTCCTTCCCTGAGAGGTAAAAAGAAAAATACGGCCATTCAGATGAAGCCGTCAAGGGTAGAACACTTCTGTCCCTGTATTTCATACAAACAGGTTTTTCTCCTACCATTAATAGATTATTGCTATGCTGTCTCTCCATAGTAGGACTAAACATAGCAGATTCCCATCTAGTCCTCTGGGCCCTTTTGTTGAGGTGCAGGAGGCTGGGGATCAGGTAGATCTTCCCAAATATTGAAAGATACTTATTTTCCTCTTCAGAGGATCCTAACAGGGAGGGAGTAGTCGCACAAGTCAGGTGTTAGTCTACTCCCTTACTTAACCCTTTTGTTGCCTGCCACAGACTCTTGAGGTATCTACCTCTCATAGGGTCCATTTGAACCTCCCCCACCTGGGAGTCCGTTTAACATGGTGTCTTATTGAACAAGTTCTGTAGTGCAAATCTGCAAGATGCAAAAAGCACTGAAAATGCATAACTATGTTTTCTGCATGGGAACATTTTTATGAAAGAAGTGGGGGGGGGGTGGGGGGGTCCAGCTATTAGTGCTGCAATCACCTCAGTGAGCAGAGACTCACATGTCCAGTGGATAATGCACTCTTGTTAAAGGATCCAGCAAGTTAAGGTTGGATTTTCCTTTTAAAGACAAGATGTCTTTTGCAGTTCTCAATTGGAGTGGCTCAGTCCATTTACCCCTCAACGTCTGCTCCACTATTGTGGTGGAGCACATTTTGAGTCAAGCCAATGCATTGGAATGTGGACTCCAAGGGGTTAAGGAACAGGTGTAAGATACCGGAAAATTCTGCCTAATCAGCAGGCCTGGCAAGGGGCTGGTATATTTGACGCACTGTGTCTCACAGATGCTATGAAGGACTCAATCATTTAAGCCCTATGGCTTATACTTGGACTAGTGCATTTTTGCAGAGGTCCGTGGCTGAGATATTGGTCAGCTGAAGCACCAGGTGAAAACCCTTAGCCAGTCTGTGTCCCTTCCTGGGGTACGACTATTTAGAGTGGATAAGTACATCCAAAAGGCAGTAAAAGGAGGTTCAAACAGTTCTCCTTTAATCATGCAGCCTTTCCTATGCCTGGGGTGTCTGCCTTTAGGCAGTCTCAACGGTCTCAATCGTCCGGTTCAGGAGAAAGTTCCCAGGGGAAGCACCAGGAGAGCCCATGAAGCAGAATGCTAAGGCCTTCTCATGAAGGAGCACCCCCACTTGTTTGAGTAAGGGGAAAGGTCCTGTGATTCTCAAAGTCTGGCAGGAACAATGTTGAGAGCAGAGTGATTTCTGCAATTTTTTTTCTCTAGGTTACATCTAGAGTTTCAAGAGCCCGGATGGCCCAGTCTGCTTTCGATCCGAGGGTTTGGGTGCTGCCTGTGGGGTCCTTGGGGCTGCTGATGCTACAGTCTTATGCAAGAGTGTCTGTCTCCTCAAAGAATGCTCCTAAGGTTCCAGAGAAAAAAAAAAAGAGGAAGAAGAAAGAGAAAAGAGAAGTGTCTCTTTCTGGTCTCTGGGTCAGCTGTTAACCCAGTCAGTGATATCAGAAATTCCCTTAGTGGAACAGGGTTTTTTGGCTCAAATCTTTTAAGGTCCCAGAGCCAAGCAGAGAGGTAAGACCCAGTCTAGATCTCAGAGATCTGAATCTGCACTTAAACATCCGATCCTTTCATAATTCGATCGGCTGTGTCCATCCTGCAAGGAGGGGAGTTGCATATCTCCATGTGCCAAAGTTTCCCGCTTACCAGAAATCTCTGCGGTTTGAAATATAAAATTATTTTTAGCAATCGTGGCACTGCCATTCGGGCTTAGCCACAGCACTACGAGTGTTCTGAAAGCTTCTGACACCTCCTTTAGCCAGGTTAAAGGCTCAAGGCATACCGACCCTAGCCTATTAGAAGATCTACTTTGAATAAATGATTCAGTCTCAGGTCTAAAGCCAGAGTCTGATCTCACCTATAGATAGCTGAAATCTCTAGGTTGGATTCTCAGCCTAGGAAGATTCTCCTTAAAACCCTCAAGGAGGTTACTTGGGGGCTGGTTATAGATACCATACAGAAGAAGGTATTACCCCAGTCTTGAATCAGTTCCATTGTAGGTCTAATTCAACTTATCAGGAAAGGAAAATTCCTTCATTTTGGCTGCAGGAGATTTTTATGGGAAAGGTGGACTCCTTCAAGGCCATCCCTTACACGCAGTTTTATTCAAAGACTGCTTCAAGACACCATCCTGTTGGTCCAGAATAAAGAGGATTCAGGCCTGGTTTGTTTCCAATACGCTTGGCTCCCGACATAGGTCAGAGCCTAAATTGGTGGTTGTTGTCCAGCAGGAGGGAAAATCTTTATCCTGCAAGGTGTTTACAACAGATGCCAGCCTTCTAGGCTGAGGAGCAGCCCTGGAAGAAGATTCTGTCCAGGGGAGATTGTCCAGGTTAGAGGACCTTGCTTATCAACTTTGTTGGAAGTTTCAGCCAGTACATCTGGCCATATAATCGTGGCGGTCTTGTCAGGACAGGACTGTCCTGACAGGATTCAGTCTGACAGAGCCACAGTGGTGGCCTACATCAAAAAATAAATACATTTTAAAAAAAAGGGGGTGGATATTGTTCTAGCTTTGGCAGAACACAACACTCCCTGCCTATCGGCAATTTTAATATGTCAGGCATACTACTTGAGACGCCAACAATTATTTCCGGGAGAATGATCTCTTCACCCCGACATCTTCCTACCAGTATGTCAGATGGGGTACACTGGACATGGACCTATTCATGTCCACATTCATTAGTAAGGTCGACAACTTTATGTCAAACAGGGGGTCTGCTAGCAGGTGGAACAGACACATTAGTCTTCCCAGGGGATCAGTTCTCACTGATCTATGCAGTTCCTCCAGTTCTGCTACGTCCACGCCTTCTCAGCAAGATTAATCAGGAACAGAAGGAGGTGATTCTGGTGGCCCCAGCGAGTCCCAGAAGATCTGAATTTATCGAGATCATAAGGAGGGCAGTTGAAGTCCTTAGACTCTGCCATTATAGCCAGACCTTCTTGCACAGGGTCTGGTATTTCATCCTACTTTACGGACAAGGAGTTTAACAGGCTTGACTGTTGAATCCCACTCTATAAGAGATTGTGGGTGATCTTGTTCAGTAGTGTCTACTTTGACTAATGCCAGGAAGCGGCTTCCAGAATCACTTACTATAGAATCTGGAAGGCGTAGGTTTCTTGGTATGGATCCAGGGGTTTGCACCCCAGGAGGTATGTCAATAGGCAGGATTCCTGCATATGGGATCTGAAATGAAGCTGGCCTTGACTTTTATCAGGAGCCAGATCCAGGCCGATGTCTATGTCTTTTCCTACAGCCTCTTGCTTCCCACTCTTGGTGCATAGCTTATTCAGGGGGTAACACGGTTTATTCCCCTTATCAAGGCACCTCTAAATCCTTAGGATTTAAGATTGGTCTTGTTGGCTTTGTTAAATCAGCCGTTTGAACCTTACGAGAAATTCTCTTGGTTCTTTGACAAGAAAGATAATCTTTTGCTTGCCATTTCTTCTGCTAGAAGAATTTTGGAACTAACTGCTCTTTCTTGTAAGAGCCATATTTCATCATGTATAGGGACGAGGTGATTTGATGTCCTCTTTTTGGACTCTTACCAAAAGTGGTAACAGGTTTTCATTTAAACCAAGATATTATTCTTCCTTCTTTCTCCCCAGAAGCCTGAATATGGGGAAGAGAAAGCACTACAGTCTCTTGATGTAGTAATAGCAATCAGAATCTATTTAAGGGCAACCGCTCAGGTTCGCAAAACACAGGTTTTGTTTGTACTGCCAGAGGGTCCAAGATATGGACCGGCAGAGTCGAGATCCACTATTTTCCAGATGGGGTTGTCAAGTGATTGATCAAGCTTCAGCTTAAAGAAGAAAATTCTTCCTTCTCATATTAAGAGCACACTCATCCAGGGCGATTAGTGCCTCTTGGGTGGTGCATCATCCGGCCTCTATGGCTCAGATCTGTAAGACCGCAACATTGGTCTTTGGTTCAGACGTTTATCCAATTTTTGTTTTTTTCAAATCGATATTAAAGGTCACGAGGATATTGCCTTTGGACACAGCATATACTGCAGGCTGCAGTATGAGTCCTCTGGCCTCCTGTTTCCTTGATTCTCTCCCCCCCCCCCCCCCCCCCCAGTTGCCATTGCTATGGGATATCCCACATAATTATTACTATGGCGCTGTGTCCCCTGATGTAAGAAAAGAAAATAGGATTTTTTTAAACAGCTTACCTGTAAAATCCTTTTCTTTGCTGTACATGAGGGGACACAGAGGTCCCTCCCTTCTTCTTATACACTGATTGCTTGACTACAAAACTGAGGACTCCCAGTAATGGGAGGGGTTACATGGGGGAAGTTCACGCCTTAAGGGGCGTGCCAGTGTCCAGCACCTGATGGTCCAATATAACCCACATAGTTATTACTATGGCACTGTCGCCTGATGTACATCAAAGAAAAGGATTTTACAGGTAGGCTGTTTAAAAAATCAATTTTTTTTTCCCTTCATACATTAGCATCCATCACCCTCCCCCATTCCTCCATTGTGGGGGGCTTTACAGATTGCCAATTTTTAGCAATTAATTTTAGTGCTTGAACTAAGCCTTTTATTACAGCGGTCTTGATATTTTTAGATATACTATTATCTTCTATTTTACCCAGCAGACATAATGTGGTGTCCATCTCCAGCTTGGTCCCAAAGGTACTATTCATTTCCTTCAGTATATCATTCCAATACCTAAATAGTTATGGACACCTCCACATCATATGGACCAAATCCCCTATTCCGTGGCATCTTGGGCATTTATCATCAGCTCTATATCCATACCGAAAGTTTTTTTGGGGTGTAATAAGCCCTATGTATCATAAATAAATGTGACATTTTTTGTGAGGGTGATACTAACACTTAGGAACTCATTTCCATTATCCTTTTCGATTGTTCTTCAGTAATTTTTACTCCCAGATCTACCTCCCATCTGTTTTTATTTTTAGCCAGTCTTTCACTGTTAACAATTTTCCCACTTATTTGTTCATATATCTTGGATATCAAACCTTTAACTATTTGAGGGGGGTTCTACACCATTCTATTTGTGTTGTAAATTGAGCGCTCAGGGCCTGTCTGATTTTAAGATACCGATAAAATTAGTGGTTTGGGACACCGTACTCCACTCTCAGCTCAGCAAATGATTTGAGTGTACTCCCCCTTATACAGTTGAGCGAGTTTTCTGATGACGCAAACCTCCCATTCTTTTATCTTACCCACGGGGATCAACTCTGGGAGAAATTTATTATCCCAGATAGGGGCATCTTCAGATATCCCCCGATACCCCATGATTGTTTTAGCTGCCTGCCATACCTTAACCATCATTTTTAATGTAAGAAGTCCAGGAGAAAAGGAGTATGCCTCCAAAGTCTCTCCCAAATCACTGTGCAAGGCTCCTTGCAGCATCAATCATATATTTGCATTCCTGTCCTCTGCAATACTACGTCCCCTCAGATGTTGCAACTGTTCAGCCAAAAAATAGCTGCGTGGGTGTGGAACCGCCACTCCCCCTTCTTTTATAGGTAGCTGCAATATCTGTAAGCCTATTCGTGCCTGTCCCTTCTTCCAGATCAATTCCCTGAACAAGGTTTCAATTTTCTTAAACTAGTCCATTGTAATCCAGACCAGGGAATTGTGTAACTGGTACAGCTATTACAGCATCCAGATCATCTTAATCAAGTTAATTCTACCAGCGGATGACAGGGGGCGACGGCTCCAGATATCGCACTTGCGTCTAACCCTAAACACCAATGGGGCGAGATTATCCTCTATATATTGGTCGGGGTCCTTTGTTAGCCATATCCCCAAATATTTTACCCTGTCCACCACCCTTAATTGCCCCGCCAAAGGTGGTATGGTCTGTATTGTGTCAACCGGCATCAAGGCAGATTTCTCCCAATTAATTGATAAGCATGAGAATTTTCCGAAATCTTCTACAATACTCATAGCTGTGGCAAGAGACAAATCCATATCTCCTAGAAATAACAAAATGTCGTCCGCATAAAGTGCGATCTTTTCCTCACCTGACTCTTTTAAATCCCTCTATTCCCCCTTGGTTGTCGAATGCCTTAGCAGCATCCAAGGTGACCACAGCTCGCCTTCCCCCACCTTGCGTCAGGGTCTGGAGGTTAAGATATACTCGCCTTTATATTAATGCTGGTAGCTCTGTTAGGGATGAACTCTGATTGATCCGGGTGTATAATATTTTGTATATACTTGTTCAATCTATCCTCCAATACTCCTGCCAGTATTTTAGCCTCTGTGCATATTAATGATATCGGTCTGTAGGAAGAGGTCTGTAGTGGAATCTTTCCGCTTTTTTGGCAGGACTATAATTGTAGCCTCTGACATTGAGGTAGGCAACTTCCCCCCTGCAGCCACTTCTTCTAACATCTTAAGCATTTCCGGCAGCATTACCTCACTTTATCGCCTATAGATTTCAGTGGGTAGACCATCAGGACCAGGGGGACTTCTGATTTGCCATCCTGGCAACAGCAGAATTTAGTTCCTCCAGGGTTATAGGGGAATCTAATTCGCTTTTTTCCTGTTCAGAGAAAGCAGGTGCATTGATTCCTTCAAAGAAAAGATCCATCTCTCTCATCCTTTCTCCTGCTCTGGCTTTATATAACTTTTGTATAGTACTGTGTAAAAGCATCCAGAATTTCTGGGGCCCAAGAGGTAATCATCCTCTCAGGAGTCCTAATTGCTGCAATCACTGAAGGAGTGTTATTTGTCTTCACCAGCCGGGAGAGCATGCACCTTCACCCTCAGCGAAAGCAGATTGGCTCTGGAAAATCCATTTATTTTCAGCTTTCTTAGTAACAATGTTTTTATACTTTTGTTGCCTTTTCAGCCACTTATCTTGTTTCTCTGGAATTGGATCTTCTACATATTGTTTTTCAAATTCTATAACTTCCTTCCCAGCCTTATCCTCCCATTCCCTGGAGTTCCTTTTGACCTTTGCAACCTGCTGTATTATTAATCCCCTTAGAAAGGCCTTAAGAGTATCCCATATAATCCTGGCAGTAGTAGAGCCCTCATTTATTGGTAGAATTTTTTTAAATGTCGCTTATGGAGATTTTTGAGGGTAAAAGTTTGACGCCATTCCACGAGCGGGCGCAATTTTGAAGCATGACATGGGTATCAATTTACTCGGCGTAGCATTATCTTTCACAATATAAAAAAAAATTGGGCTAATTTTACTGTTGTTTAATTTTTTTTTTTTATTCAAAATAGTGTTTTTTTTTTTTTTCAAAAAAAGTGTGCTTGTAAGATCGCTGCGCAAATACGGTGTGAAAAAAGTATTGCAATGACCGCCATTTTATTCACTAGGGTGTTAGAAAAAAACAATATATAATGTTTGGGAGTTCTAAGTAATTTTCTAGCAAAAAAAACTGTTTTAAACATGTAAACACCGAGTCTGGAAAAGAGGCCTGGTCCTTAAGTGGTTAATAAAGGACTTGTCTCAAAGTTTCTCCTGTCTTTTTTACTATTTTTGACATTTCTCGTTACCAGTTCACATGGAGGGGAGGGATCTGGGGGTCCCCTTGTTAAAGGGGGCTTCCAGATTCCGACACCCCCCCCCCCCCCCCACATACCCCCACAACCACCGGGCAAGGGTTGTGGGGAAAGGGCCCTTGTCCTCATCAACATGGAGACAAGGTGCTTTGGGGGGCTACTCCCCATGCTAAGGGCATGTGGCCTGGTGCAGTTCGGGGGGGGATGCTCTTTTCCTGCGACCTGCAAGGTTGCATGCTCAAGTAAGGGTCTAGTCTGGTATGGATTTTGGGGGGGACCCCTACGTAAGACATGAAGGGCCTGGTATGGATTTTGGAGGGACCCTCACGCAATTTTTGGTTCAGGGTTCCCCTTACTATTCATACCAGACCCAAAGGGCCTGGTAATGGACTGGGGGGGGCATGCCGTTTTAAAGTGCAGAGGAGGGATCGGGGGTTTTAAAGGACCCAATTCCCTCCATAAAGAGTACCTGTGATATGTCTATTGCTGTCACAAGGGATGTTTAAATTGCTTGTGACAGCAATAAAAGTGTTTACAAAAGAGAATTATAATACGATATTCATATGAAAAACAGAGGAAACTGTATTAGAGTACAGGGGGTCCCAGGGTTACAAACAAGATATGGTCTGTAGATTTGTTCTTAAGTTGAATCTGTTTGTAAGTCGGAACAGGTACATTTTTTTTTAAGTGTAACTCCATCCAAAAAAAAATATTTTTAAGCTTTTTGGATAGCAATAAGGAAGGATTAAAGCGGTTCTGCACCTAAAAAAAAAAAAAAAAATATTAAAAGCCAGCAGCTACTAATATTGCAGCTGCTGACTTTTAATAAATTGACACTTACCTGTCCCAGGGTCCAGCGACGTCGGCGGCAGATTACGAGCGATCGCTCGTCTCTCTGCTGCCCCCGCCGCCATCCTCTGTCAGGGAATCGGCAATGAAGCGTTGCGGCTTCACTGCCCCGTTCCCTACTGCGCATGCGCGAGTCGCGCTGCGCGTATCTTCTGGTCCCCGCTGTGTCCTGGGAACTGTGTGTTTCCCAGAACACAACGGGGGGGGGGGGCAGGGCATCTGCGGGGGTCTGCAACGGTCTGTCCCGGAAGTGGGTGCAGATACCTGGATTATCCAGGTAACCGCACCCCCCTGAAAGGTGCCGATTGTGGCACCGGAAGGGGGGGGGGAAATCAGATTAGCGGAACTTCCCCTTTAGGGTGGAGAACCGCTTTAACACCCCTGTAACGTTTGTTTTGCTGTCTGTGCCCCTGATCAGAAGTTTTCACCTAATTTTCTGTCCCAATGACAATTGGATTTTGAACATTTAGGGTTGTTGTGGAAACAAGGATTGGTTATAAACCTTCAGTGGAGACATCTTTTTCCCATAAAACGGCTTACAAAAATGAATTTCCTTTCCTAGGGATAGATTTGATCTCACTTACTGTTGTCTCTCTCCGTTTGTAAATAGTTGTTTGTAAGTCAGATGTTTGCCTATTAAATGTGAGTACCCTAATATAAGGAATATTGTCATTTTAAATAAAACTTTTAAAACGGTAATATACTATCCAAGTTCCTCTGTTTTCCATATGAATATTGTTGCAAGCAACCTTCCAGGGATCTGAATGCCGACCATAAACCCAGAGGTGGTTTAAAAGCGTAGTTTGACCAAGCTTAGGTGAAAGGTCACAAGCTCTAAGGTGAGCGCCTATACCAAAGGGGGAGCACAAGAGTGGACTCGAGCACTTTACGGTTTTATCAGCTGCAAAGAGTATCAGAAGAATGGAGTAGTTATGAATGGACTTTGTTGCGATTCTGTGAACACAGATTAAGGCATGAATTAGTTTGGCACTAGAGCACTTTAAACACAGGTTACTTTATTTCTATATTGATTATTGTATATTGATGGACTTTTATATAGATTTATGTAAATTACAATTTGTCACTGCAATTATTGCATGTATCACAATTATCTCACAAGGTTGCATATTTCTCTGCTGCATATGAATGCAACATGTGTATATAGAAGTGTGTATGCTACACAGGTTGACATTGTGAGTATCGCATAGGATTTTTAATTGTTTATGATCGCAATTTTAATCGCATAAGATTTCATTATTATGTTCACTAGATTTTTTACATAGGAATGGAATATTTCACCACCAGTATTTACTATGCACAGCTGCCTCGGATTCTGTCTGCTCCAGTTTGGTAAAATCCCCCACCCTGTCTGCGCTGCTTAAGTATGCAAATGTCATCCATTCTGTGGTCAGACATTTAGTAATAGCAATACTAAGAGAATGAGCACAAAAAATAGATGGTTTTTACCAAATTCCTAACTCCATCCACAAAGGTGAGATTTTGCATATCTATTTTAATTCCTAGACCTCTGAACTTACCACATTAAAAAGCTAGCTTATGGCTGACGATTTATGACTAAAACATAACTGAAACACTTTTTAGACCTTAAATGTCATTTACAAAACCCAATCCCCTGTCTGCTACTTATTCTGCCTTATTTAGTATGACAAAATGCAAAATGCACCAAGACAAAAGTCATAATTCACTGAAGTCTAGTTCTAAAGGTGTACTGCACGTTATACATACTCTTCACACTGTTTAACCGGATTAGTTGCATACCAGTTACATGTGTTATGTGTACATTTGTGTTAGAAAGTCATTTTATATCAGTAAATTACGTTTTGTTTTTTTTGCAGGACATTTTGGCAGATATGAACAAGTGGTGGCCTGATGTCCTCCATCCAAACTGTACTCAGCTCTGGTAAACAATTATTTCTGTAATTAAGGAATGAATGAAGATGTATATGTTTTATTACTATTTTTGTTGTGGGGTGACTAACACCTCATTTAGACATGTGGTTGGGGGCATCAAAAATGCGCAGTAGAGCCACGTTTTTTCATGCCCTTCAACCGTGCTACCTTAAGTTACAATAAACAGTGGAGAGGGTGTTTACGTGCCACGGCTTCACACCCGCAGCTGTTTAACCCGACATGTAGCTACACATTCGAATAAATGGGGAAGCGCCACAAACGCCCTGAAACCAAGTACAATACACAGGGTTATGACTCATTTGTCTTCAAAAATGTGCTTAAAACAGGCAGTGAGAAGGTGTTGCATTGTTTTTTCACCGCCTCTCGGTATCCTCTGGAGCCCAATCTAAACGCGGAATGTGCTTCAGAGGAAAGGAATATTTAGCTGCATGTCTAATGCAGGCCATACATGGTCGAATTTCGAACTAATTCTCTTTTCGAAATCAGAAAATTTGTTTATTTTTGTGATCCGATGGTGCCACCATTGATTTTCTAAATTCGGCCGACCAAGCCTTCAATTTCACCTCATGTTGCTACAGAAAAGAATTTTTGTGGCCGGGAATCTTCTTTTCTCTCTGTAAATTTTCTTATCTTATTACATTTCTCGCACAATTCTCCCATCATTGATTAGAAAATTGTTTGTTTTTCTAAAAATTTCCAACATGTCCGATTTCTCAAATTTGATTTCCACACGAAAATCGGCTGTTGCTACAGCCCACTAATGGTGCGAAATTCTTACGAAAATTCTTAGATGTGATTTTCGAAAGAAAATTCTTTTGAAATTCGAACCGTGTATGGCCGGTATAAATCTACACTAAGGGTGCACTGACAACTGGAGCTTTTAACTGTGCTCAGGCATGGCTCATCACCTTGATCCCGTTAGTGTGAGTGCTCCGAACTGCTGTTTCACGGACCACTTGGAAGAGGTGGTCCAGAATAGATCCGTTGCTGAGCACAAAACACTCCATAAATCACTGAGCACAGAAGCAGGGATCATTCTGGTCTGGATGGCGTAAGTATGCCCGGAAACACTTATTTTGAAGCATAGTAGGGTTGAGTTACTAAAACTGGAGAGAGCAAAATATGTTGCAGCTGTCAAAGCTTAATTGAACAAGCTGAAGTTAGAAGCTGATTGGCTACCATGCACAGCTGCACCAGATTTGCAGTGTACAGTTTTAGTAAATCAACCCCATTGTGACAGGGGAGTGGGGAGGGAAAGTCAAACTCTGGCACGGTTCATTTTACCATGCCCAGCGTGAGTGCACTCTAGACAACCATTTTTGGAAATTCAGGTAGCTTCTTCGTTCATGCATCAATATTTTTGATATGCAGCAGTGACATACTATTTTTATACTTGTTCATTTCAGTGTTTTCACTTTCTCCAGATTTATACAATAAAAGCTTAAAGTGATCATAATAATAAGTAAATTAACAATAGTTTTTCTGTAAAAAAAATATGTAATTTAAAGGATCCTGCTGTAACAACATCATGGAGTGTAGCCATTGCTGTCTTCTGAAAATGCTATTTTCCTGACTGTCTTGCTGATCTAACATCTTTCTGAGTTACTGATCTAGAACTACCATGCTAATTAACGCTGGATATACATTATACAACTTTTGTTGTTTGATTTCTTTTAGATTTAACTTCAACTATGAAGTGCAAGGGCTAGCCTGATTGCATACAAATTGAAAGTGTTTAGGTTTGACCTGATTATATGGTTTTGGTAAATCTAAAGGAAAAAATCTAAAGAAAATTGTATAGTGTGTGTATACAGCTTAAGAGTTCTGACTCCTATTTGACTTTTATTTGTTGCATGCTTGTTCCAGGTGGCTCAAATTGTGTTGAGGTCAGAGCAGCATTACAGACCAGCAATTCATATTTTTATAAGGAGGTCAGCAATGGCAGCATCCAGGTTTCTCTTTGCACTGGTTTCTATTATGCTAGTTATTCTGGCTTATTACTGGAACAAGTTAATCGAAAATCAATTGCATTTTGAACAAACTTTTTAAAATGCCACGTTTTTCCCAGCAGAAATTTGTAAGAACATCAATAAAAGTTAATTCACAAGAGTTATGGGAGAGAAGTGTCCTTACTGTTATGCACAGGTAGCTTAGTTGAAATATTGTGTAATATAAAAACCCTGTTATATTTTATGGAAACCTGTTTTGTCTTTTTCTGTACAGAGCTTCGGGAAGCTGGGATGGTTACTATCATTATTCTTTTTTTTTCCTGTTTAGGAAGCATGAATGGCAAAAGCATGGAACCTGTGCAGCATCCTTACCATGTATGAACACTCAGCACAAGTACTTTAGCAAAGGTCTGGAACTGTATACACGTATCAGTCTTAGCAGGTACTGTAACTCATTATTCTTAAAGGTATTATGCTCTTTTTCTTTACTTCATTTGCACTTTGGCTTTCTGAGGAGGAAAGGGGGAGGGCGGTTGCAACAGATGGACGTGAGCCACAAATGTTCAGACAGTAATCGGAAAACCTATTGTAGCAAACCTCTTCAGAGGAAGTATGGCATTTACCATGTGCTGGCTTCCCCTTCTACTAGCTGACTGGTGTCATGCTAAACTAGCTTCCTACTTTTGAAGTCACTCACCCAGTGCCTGTTCGAGCAACCACAACTGGAATCTGCCCTTTTCTGACTATCTGTACTCCAGATAAGCACCTTACACGTTACTACAGCATCTTCTATCAAATTGCTTTACAGCAGATTTCTTTAACATGGACTTTCATATGCTACAGAGAAATGCTGGACCCATTGGTTATACTGGCACAGTGTAACAAACCCCTCCGCAGCAGCTTTACATAGACAAAATAATCTAACAGATATATGCCTGGAGTGTATGTTTCACTTGAGCAGGCTATACACGGAGCAGATTTCTTTCCTAAGAAATTTGCTTGATTCCCCCATCAACACAGACCGTGTTGACAGGGGAATCCCTATACCAGTGATCAATCAACTTGGTACATTTAGCCTACCCATACATGGTTTGTATCTTGGCAGGTTCCTGCTGAACTGGTGGCCTTTGTCCTGTAGTGACATAGTAGCTGGCAGGAGAAACCATGCAGAGGAACATGTTAAAATCTGTCACACCAGGTAGTGTTGAATGTGAAGATTCTTTGAAAGTGGCCTTGCTCTGCAGCAGAGGAAGATTTGTTTTTTTATTGTTGCATTATTTGTAGGAATGAGCTTCGTGTTTAGACCAGTGTAAGGTTCAGTTCAAACCCTGTTGTGCCACTGGATTAACTAAATGAGGTACATTAATATTGCTGCTAAATGTGACAGCTTCCTGCCCAGGGCTCCCGGTTGCTAGGAAGCCAGCGCCCCCCATTTATCTCCTGGCCAGCAGCTAAATGTAAACAAAGCAGGGAGAATACTTGCTGACATTGCCCAAATATGGCCATAGACATATATGGGCAATGACATCAACCAACATCCCCGAACCTTTGTTTACAATCCTGCTGCTAGCTGGGGATTCTCTCTATTTTTGAGTGGATTAGTGGATTATCTCGGCAGATTGTCATTCATTTTTGTTTTGACACGTCAGCGAGTGTTGTTTATCATGAATGACAATGGATCTACATTGTTTTTCATTTTTAATTATAAACTAATGTGTCAGTGTGTTTTACTTACATTTTTTTTTGTTCTTAATGAGTAACCAAGGATACAGTGTACTCCTTATTCATTCACATAGCAGGGATTGGTATCTGGGGTACCCCTTAATTTTAAGGGACCTTCCATGATTTTGGTAAGTCCTCCTTTAACAGGTGAGGTATGTGTGAAGGAGGCCATTGTCCTCATCAAATTGTGGTCAAAGCAAGATACCCTCCCTGTATGTTGTGTGTGTTTTTTTTTTGTTTTGTTTTTTTTGTGGAATCCACATTAACATCTGTACCAGGTTATCATTTAATATAATGGTCTGGTGTAGATTTGCCTCCCTGGCAGTATGATTATGTTAAAATTTTGAATCTCAAAGCGGTACGTTGTTTTGCATAGAATTTGGTGTTTTATATTGTAGGCCTGTAATTCTTAGTAATAACACACGTAAATCTGTCCAAACCAGAGTCTAGTAGACATCCCGGGTATGATAAAGTTTGAAACACAAAATTATAATATAATAACTATAAACCATTATAAAAAATAATAATAATAAAATGAATTTCCCCACGATTCATTATCGGTCAATTCTGGAATTCTAATTTACTATCGCTGTTTTCTAGCTGGTCTTAAACCACTTTTGACGTACACTTTTGACTTGAGGGACACTTTTTGGTTGCCATGGATAATCTCAAGTTTTCAGGCAGAAAGAACAGTATATAATATAAAAGTGCATGCAGGGCACTGGACAAAAGGGATGTGATGTGAAATGATTTGATACAGTAATGTATGTTATGTATTTTGTACTTTTTGAATTTGACTCCGGGCTCCACCCCCATGCGTTCCAACGCTTGCAGGGAACGGAGCCTGGAACAGAGAACATTGGGCGGATAATTCAGCGGGGAACATCAGAGGATCCTGGGGACAGGGGTAAGTAACCTGTACCAGGATTCTGCAATGCAATCCCGCCTGTGGCTCCGGGTTACGACTAATCGACTGAAATTTAACCCGCGGGCCACACGCGGGATTACCGCCGGGAGGGTTAAAGGAATCCCCAGCCACATTGTTTACAGACAGAACAAAGGCACCATGAGATTACATTTTCTGACAATTTAAATGGTATTTTATAAATGTGCCATTTTTACAGGCAAGTTTAGGGTAACCCCCAAGCATGCTTTTTAAAGTAATTTTGCATTTTTAATAGTTACATAGTTAGTAAGGTTGAATAAAGACACCAGTCCATCCAGTTCAACCTGAGTGAGTGTCTACAATCATCCCCATCCCTGTACACTCACATCGGTCCCTACCCTCAAGAAGCCCACAATCCAAGATCCCCATTCATATACTAGGGCCAATTTTGGACAGAAGACAATTAACCTATCTGTATGTCTTTGGAGTGTGGGAGGAAACCAGAGTACCCAGAGGAAACCCACGCAGGCCCAGGGAGAACATGCAAACTCCAGGCAGGTAGTGTCGTGGTTGGGACTCAAACCAGCGACCCTTTTTACTGCTAGGCAAGAGTTCTACCCACTACACCACTTATGTTGATCTTTAAATCATATTAAAAGAACTGAAAAAAGTTTGAATTGGTTCATATCCCTCATGGTATTGCCCAACTCACTAATGCTCTTTGTTTGATTTAGGGGGTTTCTTGTAGTGTTTTTTACAACAATAAGCATTCCAATAGTAAATGTAATTTAGCAACAAATGTTTTTTTTTTCTTCGTGAATGTCAATTTTGCTGTTCTACATCCTACAAATGTACCACTTTGCAGGCAGGTTTAAGGCATCCCCAAGCATGTTAGTTAAAATAATTGTGCATTATTAATGGGGCTCTTTATGCATTATTAAAAGAGCTGTCCCCCACTAAACAGAATTTTAAGAATATTTGTTTTCATTTTTACATGCCAGGGCAGTGCCTAGTTCCCCCCACGCCTTTTTATTTGATCCTTTTCCTGTTGGCTTTAAAAATGGCCAAAATAGATTTTAAAGATTCGGCCCATATTGACTTCAAAGCGGTTTGGATTAACAGGCAGAACTTAATAGCATTTCGGCAAACAGCCTGTTAACTGAACCCAAGTAGGTTCCATAATTTATAAGAAATTTTAATTGGGGTCCTGTTGTGTGACAATGAGATGGCTTCTTCGACAGACCAGTAGTAGATATCAGCTCATATTCCAATTTTCTTACTTATCTGCTTTCTTTTTAAGCTGTTGCCTATTGCTTGACTTTAAAATATATTAATCATTTCAGAATATATTTGCATTGCATGAATTTGTTTGTGTGTTTCCGATATTGAGCGTATAAACTATATTGTAGAGTTTGAACAGTTTGAAAATTATTTACATGTTTTATTTTCCAGTGCTCTCGAGAAGTCCGGCATTAAACCCGCAAACACATACAAGGTGAAAAACACTGTGCGCAGTTATTTTAGTTTGTCTATCTAACCTCGTAAATTATAGTTTCCAAAAATTGTTTTGCTTTTGCTGCACACCTAAAACTGCTGAATTTTTTTTTTGTTTCGGTTTATCCATGTGCTTGACACCTAACCCCCCCCCAGGATAGGGATTGCTCTTAAAGAAAACCTTCAGTCATTTTTCATCTTTCCAGCTATTAAATCTTCTGCCCTTGTTGGTTTAACTTTGGATAGTAAAACACTATGTGCCTGTGTAAATCCAGGAATTGAACAGGCAGCAGCCTCAGCTGCCCACAGTTAAAAATGGCTGCAGCCAGACTCAGTGGAGGGAGATTTCTGCAGCATATTTGGCAAGTACAGAATCGCAGTATGTATAAAATGATGCAAAGTTGTTGGAGGGAAGCTTCAGAATGGCAAAGATGTTTTTATTACAAATTATGTGAGCAGACAGCAGTTCCTCTTTAAAGCCACTTCCCTTTAATAAAGAAAATGCTAACAGAAAATCATTGGTCCTCCAGGATCGGAGGCTGGCCTAGAGCTAAAGAAAAATGTACTAAGGCTGCAAAGTATTAACTATATAGAAACGGGAAAGATGGATTGTGCTTCATCAAAATTTTGACAATGAAAGTCTCTGTTTTGAGCTATCTCCTCTATATACGTTTTGGATTTGTATAGAAACAAGAAGAGATGTCAAAAATGGTAAATTTAGTTCTGATAATATTATTGGAAGCCTTGCAGAAGTAAAGCTATACATAAAAAAATAAATAAGGGAATATAGTTGAAATCTTTAAAAAAAAGGAGGTGAGAAAGGAAAGGACCATTTTCAAGTGGAACTGACTTTACGATGCATGTTGCATAGAAACACCCTCTGTTTTGTGCCAGTAGATTAAAGTATATCCATACTGCATTTAAATGGACAAATAAGAAAAATTACTATTACAATTCAAGTGCTTATCGAGGAACATCATGTCAGAGGAAATGAAGGATGGAGATTATACCAGTGTGGTAGGTGCTTTTCCCTTGAGTTGTGCCTGTCAAAACTGCATTTAAGAGCATGGTAGCCCACTTTTATAAAAAAAAAAAAAAAAATGGAATGTTCATCTAGACATCAGTTGTCCACACAGGTATTCTTCCATATCAACATGAACAGTCATCCGAAAATACTGAGCCACTTAGCTCCCTTGTTAGCAGCACCGCTGCTCTTCTTACCAGTCCCTCTGGTAGTGTTGTCCAGCTCTACTGGTTCCCTTTAGTTGCAGTGCCCTGCTGCATAGCCCAGTCCTGACTTCTAGATAGGGGTTCTACTGACACCCCAATAGGTGCTGAACTGACTCCAGGAATGAGACCTCTTGGCTGCTGGCTTGGACACCTCTGAACCCTGTGTGAGACCTCCTGTCTCTTGACTTCTGGCTGGGGCACCTCTAACCTCTGGGTTGAGGTCTCCTGTCTGCTGTCTCTTGGCTCCTGGCTGGGGCTCCTCTGACCCCTGGATAAAACCTTCCATCTCCCAAACTGGGAGCCCTGAGCTATCCTCAGACTTGAGTATATAATGACCCTGCACTCATGTGTATTCAAACAGGATGCATGGAAAGTGTCATGGTCGTTATGGTATGTTTGGTTTCCAATGGTATAGTTCACACCGGTGCCATCAGTTCCAGGGCATTCCAGTTACAGAAAAAAGTAGAACATGCTGCATTTTTCCAGCACTATAGCTGTAACTAACTGTACTGGCAACAAAAATGCATTGGAACGCATCAAAACATATCAAAAATGCACCGGACTCACACAGTGAAAAAGACTAAAAAAAAACTGGAATGCATCCGGAAATGCGTTCAAAATGCACAGGCAGAAACACACCTGGATTGGATCTGGAGTGTGTTTTTTGTTGTGTGAACCAGCCTTCAATGCAAATCCTGTGTCATATTCTCCTCCATTTTCACAGTGACAGGGCCTTGCTCAGTCACAGAGGCCATGTATGCCAGAAAGCCGGTGATAGGTAAGAGGTAAAAAAGAGGTAAAAATCCTTAGAAGTAATCCGACAAGAAAGATTGCTTGACAAGGATATGTTTGGGGAGACCAAATTTATTGATCGCTTGATGATAGCTGATCTAAATCAAAACTCCTGGATGTACATGACTGTAGTGAACCAGATTGCGGCACAGATCACCATACTATGTGACTCAAGGGCAGACCAAAAGTAGCAGTATTTAGACATACAAAGAGAACTAAGCTTTATTATGGCAAAAAGGGGATATTTTATGTTCTGCAATAACTAAAGAAAAGCATTGTGGAAACTCAGTAAAAGTATGAATTAGAGAAACCATGAAAGAGTACAAATTAATCAGAGTTCAGCAGAGAGCTGTGTTTAAAGACACAGAAAATATTGAGCGAGAGAGAGACAAAAAAGTATTAGTAGGATATGGAATATAATAAAGCTTTAGAAGAAAGTAACATAATGTGGATGAGGATGGTTTTGAAAACAACTAGGTCAACAATAAATGAATTTAAGGAAGTAAGAAGAGCACATTAAATATGCTGAGTAGAAAGGTTGTGGTTGGGGAAAGAACAAACTTCTGAAAAGAGAATAAGATGGTGACGTTCATCTGAGCATATTATATTCTTGTGTTTTGTGTGTGGTAACAATGAACCGCTGAAGGTAGGTATTACACAGAATAGAGAAGAAAGATGAAGAGCTTGAAGAAAATATGAGTTAAAAGAAACAACTGCAAGAATTGGCAGAAGCGGGAACCTAGAGACAGAATGAAAGCTAAAATAATTAAGAAATAGATGGGGAGGGGTTTTGGTAGAAGAATCCATGATCCTGTAAATAATAATTAATAATAATTGGGAGATGGGAAGGTTAGTATAAGCAAGGCTGGAAAGATTATTTTACCCAGTTCACAAAATGGTGGCAAATCAAAGTGTGAATCTAATAAAACATTGTTGAGAACAGTTTAAAAAGTATGGATAGAGAAAATGTCTCCTTCTATACATGAAAGCACATATTCTTGAATGTCACTATGGATTTTGAAAGTGATAAAGTACTACTAATTTTAATATACAACATATGACAAATCTTATAGCAGTGCTATAGGTATGGCATACAGCCATAGAGTACTTAGGTTGGTGATTGTTAGGAATGTGTACTGGGCTCTTTATTGTGATGCCTGTATGTAGGATGTGTATTTGGTTTCGGCCATATTTACATTGTTGTCAGCTGGTCAATCAGCTAATCGGGAGCCATGTGTAGAAGGCTATGGTTGTGAAAGAATAAATATGTATGTTATAGTTATAATTAAAATCAGCAACTTTTAATTAAGCCAGCAATAGGACACAACCGCAGTAAAAATATATATTTTTTTTTTGTGGAGTGGGGAGAAGGCTAGGTTCCGCATATATTGTATCCTTTTTATAGCTCTTTTATTTTAGGGGTCTTCCCCCACTTCCTGTCCAAATAACTACCTTGTTTCTGGAACAGGAAGTAGTGCCAATTTCCCTAATGTGGCTGTAAAGTGCAGTAACGCCTTCGACTTTTTACTTGAGCTTCCTTTTAGACTATTGAAAATAATCTAAACCAACAATTCAGCTCAATCCGAGTGTTTCTTAACACATATTATATATATATATATATATATATATATATATATATATATATATATATATTCATTATAGAATTGTACATTATGTGAAAGAATTATCAAATGTTTTCTGACATTGCAGCATTTCACTATAACAGGGTTTGTTCTAATGTGAATTCTGATTGTCAGAATAAAGGGTATAATTGTGTGCACAACCAGCACTGATATATGCCTGAACTTCATTTGAACAAAGCTAATGCTAATCAATTTCATTAATGTATTTCTGTTCAGGTAGAAGAGATTGAAAATGTGATTTTGAATGTATATGGAGTGATACCAAAAATTCAGTGTATTCCACCACAGCAGGTAATATCAAACTTTACCAATGCCTTTTTTTGAGAAAAAAAGCATGTAATAAGATCTGTTACAATGTGTAAGTTGCAGTTGCCTTTAAGAAATTGTTAACTTTTTTTATGATTGCTAATAATCTATAATAAATAACAAAAGAACTTGAAGTGTATATTCTGTATATTTATCATAACCATCTGTAGGTGTGCTGCTCCATCAGTTGATAGCACTTCCTTTAAATGCATTAGGTCAGTTCATTTAAAAGTAGCACCAGCAATATAGTATATTATTTATGAATTGTGGACTATTTTTGTTTCTTAATTTACTTTTTATTTTTTAACAAGATTAACACTTAAACGTAAAGCAGAAAGCTTTTGAATCCTGTTTAGAGCATGCCTCTAGGCTCATCTTGTCTAGTAAAGTGTTCCCAAATCCTTCAACCACCTCAATACTGGACACTTTTTTACCCCCTTCCTACCTGTCCAATTTTCAGCTTTCAGTGCTTTCACAATTTAAAACTTCAGCTCCAAAAGGTTTTACCCCCTTAATGACCAGGCCATTTTTTTGCAATACGGCACTGCCTTTAACTGACAATTGCGCTGTCGTGCAACGTTGTACCCAAACAAAATTGATGTCCTTTTTTCCCCCACAAATAGCGCTTTCTTTTTATGGTATTTAATCACCTCTGCGGTTTTTATTTATTGCGTTATAAACAAAGACAGACAATTTTGGAAAAAAAACTAATTTTTTGCTATAATATCCAAAAAAAAAAAAGTCTTCATCAGCTTAGGCCAATATGTATTCTTCTACATATTTTTGTTAAAATTTTTTTGCAATAAGTGTATATTGATTGGTTTACGCTAAAGCCCGTGCGTGTGGCCGGCGGCCGCGATTGCTCCTGAGAAGGAGAGAAGGGAGATCTGTCAATGTAAACAGACAGATCTCTGTTCTGTCAGGGATGAGGAGAGCGATCTGCTGTTCCTACTACTTGGAACAACAATCGGTCTCCTCCCCCAGGCAGTCCCATCCTCCCACAGTTAGAATTACTCTCTAGGACACACAGTTAATCCCTTGATCGCCCCCTAGTGTTAACCCCTTCCCTGCCAGTGACATTTGCACAGTAATCAATTGCTATTTATAGCTCTGATCGCTGTATAAATGTCAATGGACCTAAAATAGTGTGAAAAGTGTCCAATCTGTCTGCCACAATGTCGGAGTCGCAATAAAAATCGCAGATAGCCACCATTTCTAGTAAAAAAAAATTATAAAAATGCCATAAATCCCCTATTTTGTAGACACTATAACTTTTGCGCAAACCAATTAATATACGCTAATTGCAATTTTTTATTTATTCTTTGTATGTTGGAGAATACTGGTCTAAGTTGAGGAAGAAATTAGTTTTTTTATATATTTTTTGGGGATATTTATTATAGAAAAAAATGTAAAAAATATTGCTTTTTTTTTTTTTTTTTTCAAAATTGTCTGTCTTTTTTTTTGTTTATAGCGCAAAAAATAAAAACCGCAGAGGTGATCAAATACCATCAAAACAAAGCTCTATTTGTGGGGAAAAAGGACATCACTTTTGTTTGGGTAAAGCGTCGCACGACCGCACAATTGTCAGTTAAAGCGACGCAGTGCCGTATCGCAAAAAAAGGGCCAAGTCAGGAAGCGGTTCTCCCTTCTGGACTGAAGGGGTTAATTTTTTTATTTTTTTACTAGTAATGGCGGTGATCAGCAATTTTTAGTGAGATTGCAGCAGACAGATTGGACACTTTTGGCACTTTTTTTGCGGACCAGTGACATTTATACAGTGATCAGTGCTACTAAATAGCCACTGATTACTGTATAAATGACACTGGCAGGGAGGGGGTTAACACTAGGGCTTGATCAAGGGGTTAAGTGTTCCCTAGGGAGGTGTTTCTAACTGTGGGGGGGAGTGTACTGACTGGGAGTAGAGAGAGATCGCTGTTACTGATTACTAGGAAAAGCAGATCTCTCTTTACTGCCCTCTCAGAACTGGGATCTGTTTGTTTACATTGACAGATCCCCGTCCGGGCTCTCTGTGGTGCGATCGGGGGTGACCGGCGGGCACACGCATCGGCTCTGGCCATGAGCCGCGGGCACCTGCTATAGTCTTTAAAAGGACCGCCATACCGGTATGGCGATTTGCGCAGCCGAGCAATTCTGCCGCAGTATATCTGCAGCGGATGGTCAGCAAGCAGTTAAATGAGAATTACTTAGTCATTTAGCATATTGTACCTTTTATGACATTTTTATAGTTTTTTTCACACAAATAGAGCTTTCTTTTGATGGTATTTAATCACCGCTGGGTTTTTCATTTTTTGCGCTACAAAGAAAAAAACATAGTTTCCATTATAAAATTTTGCAAATAAGTAATTTTTCTTCATAAATTCTGACCAAAATTTATACTGCTACATATCTTTGTTAAAATTAACCCAAATCGGTGTATATTATTCAGTCTGGGTGAAAGAGTGTCTACAAACCTATGGTGCATATTTGAAAATTGATAAGTCCTGATGATGGTCTCATTTCTTGAGACACGAACATGCCAGGACAGTACAAATATCCTACAAATTACCCCTTTTTGGAAAGTAGACAGCCCAAGGTATTTTGTGAGGGGCATGGTGAGTTATTTAAAGTTGTACATTTTTCCCACAATTATTTGGAAATTAAAGAATTTAAATAAAATTAGTTTCGCCGTTTAGGTATGCGTACCTGTCCAAAGCATGCGATCACCTTTGAATGTGAGGGGAGCAGGGTCCCTTTCAAATTTTTTTTTATTTTTACACTTTCTTTAAAAAAATTATTTGGTACACTGTGACAGATGTTTTTGTGCACTGTAGACAGGGATAGATGGTGCTTGGTGCACTGTTGACTGATGCCTGCATTCTGTGTGTAGCTGAACAGTAAAATCATCAGCTGCACAGAGATTATTGATGGGCTGCAATGGGCATAGCCATCCCCCTCCAATGGGCATAACCATCACGGGATCGCAACACTGCCACCACACATTCTGACAGGATATACATCCAGTGAGGACAGTGCTTGAAGCGGTTAAACAGGTGTGTTTTAAGTGTCTGAACACTGGCTTGCTTTACCTTCAGAGTGGCTATGATCTCAAACATTCTGGTGCGCTGTCCACCAGCTTCCTGCCTTGTGACCTGGAGATATCTGCTTTGTGGAGCTGGGTCATTTTAGTTGTTTTTAAACATAAATATTTGTCTTTGTTTTTAAGGTGTAACATGTACCAAAACAGCTAAATATGCTATTGTAATATGTATATGTATAATCCTGTTCAAGCAGTCTTAGGTCACATGTTCATTTTGTGTTGTATGATCTTTAGTCATTGTGCGCCTCATCTTGGAGACATGAAGAGCAGGCGGACAGGAGGACAGACAATGGCTCTAGGGCTGTAACTAACGATTATTTGCATAATTGATTAGTTGACTGATTATTGTTTCAATTAATCGGATGATTTTTTTTTTAAAGTGTGGTGTACAATTTAGTTAATATGTAAAGTTTAAAAAAAGGCAATTTAGTCTTAAATATCTCTATGCAGTGGTAAATCTAAATAAACAATTCTATGGTTAGAGAGCAAAATCTCTAATCTACTCTGGGAATAATAGACAGAAGAGATATACTGTATATACTATTAGAGGTTGAATCTGGTAAATATCATCAGACCGTGAAACAGTGAAAATAATAATATATTGCCCAGGACTACATGTCCCATGAGGTATTGCTCCTCTCACATTCACAAGTTCTCAGGCACTTACTGGCATGTATCGACAGTGTACTGAGCTGTATGTGGGCTGCACTGTATTTCCTGATATGTAAAAAAAAATTATGTATTCTGTATGCAGGCCATCTAATTTAATTGGCTGGCCGATTAATTGATTATGAAAATAGTTGACAACTATTTTCATAATCGATTAGTTGTCGGTTAATTGATTAGTTGTTTCGGCCCTAATCTTTGTTTCTCTTATATTCACCGACCGACACAGCTCCTCTCTCTAACAAAATAGGTTGTCAGCCCTATCACTGGAGATTACTAGGCAAGTTGTGATACATCACTTCAGAATTTTTAGTTCCGCTCAGGGGGGCAGTCCCTAGGCTACAACCCCACAGCCTGCTCTAGCAGACTCAGTTTTTTCTTGCCTAGTAAGGAGATAAGACCTAGGAACCCTGCGGGTCCATAGGTCCATGTTTTTTTGGTGCAGAAGCTTGGCTTTTTGCGCAAGATGAATGATCCTGTGATCTTCTATCAACAGCCAGCTGGGTGACAGGCTGGTTCACTTATCCTTGTAGTCGCACCAGTCCGGTGGACTACCGTGGAATGTCTCCCAGCTTCAGGACTGGTAAGTACAGCTCTCCCTGTCTTGGTAGGGTGGAGCAGCTGGGCATTCCCTGGGAGGTCGATTCGGGGGCCCCCCTCACCCTCTCTCTTCTCTCCCCTGTCCCTAACTCCCCTCCTTTCCCCCCTCATGGGGGGGGCTGTACATGTGCTGAGCGGTGTGTGTGTGCCTGGGCTCTCACCTGGGGGTTTAGCTGAGCTGGGTGCCTGGGTCCTGCAGCTTAATCTTGCTGGATGCCTGTGTGGTCTGCCCCTGTGTTGGTGCAGCGTCTGCCACATGTTCTCTCTAGTCCCTCATAGCGCTGGTCGGCAGCCATTTTAAGTATGGGCAAGGGTCAGACTGGCTTCTGGCTTCAGGCAGCCATTTTCCTGGTGATTTCCTATTGAGAACACCAGCGGCCATTTTCTTGTAGCCGGACCGTGTTTTTTTTCTCTAGCAGCTGCCCCTGTGCCCTCTGCTTCCTGTTTGGTCATCACAGGGCGCTGGGAAGTTTTTGTGTTCTGAACACGTGTGTTTGATCTCCCACCGATCGTTCACCGATCATGCAACTGGCCAGCCACCGACACAGTTTTGCTATCTCTGCATCTGGGAGTGCTGGGGATCATCGGGCACTGCGGTAATACAGGGCGGAACGGCACAGGGTGGTGAGTCCAGCGGGTTAGAGTCCCTCAGCCAGCGGCAGCAGGAGATTGGGACTGTCACTGTCCTAAGTCCCCTTCGGGTGGCAGACAGGGTAGGGTCAGCATGGCTTCAGAAACTGGTGCTTCTACCTCCGAAATCCAGGGAATTGCAACCGGGTCACCGACGGACTGCACGGTGGTCCTCAATTTGTTTGTTGCCAAGATAGAGGCGGTACGTGGGAAGAAAGGTGCTAAAAAGCGGCCCCTGCCCCCCCTCCTCTGGGGAGAGCTCTGATGCAGACTCGGGTCCTGCTGAGGCCGGTGACCCCTGTTCTGTCTTGTCAGATGACACTGACCAGGACCGTTTGGACAGTGAGGATGAGTCCCTGTCCTGGTCCGTGTGCGACAAAGCACTAGTTGGGGCACTTATCACAGCTGTGCGTGATACCCTGAAGATTCAGGAGCCAGCGGATCCCTCTGCTGATGTACCGGTCCCTTTTGGGTCTCGCAAGCCAGCAAGTTCACCTAAGGTGTTCCCGTATTGGACTTATTTTGATAAGTTAATTTACAAGGAATGGGGTCGCCCGCAACGAACCTTTGCGGTCCCCAAATACATGGTGGTGTGTTACCCCTTTGAGGAAAGCCTTCTAAAGAAGTGGTTGGCTCCTCCGGTTGTGGACCCCCCAGTATCCAGGTTAAACAAAGTAACCAAGATCCTGGTTGAGGGGACTCCTGCATTCAAGGATTCCACGGATAGGAAGGCCGAGGCGGTGGCTCGTTCCTTGTTTACGGTTGTGGGGTCAGCCTTGCGACCTGTACTGGCATCCGCACTGGTGTCACAGAGTGGGCAAAAGTTTTGCACGGCAAATTGGGAGAGCAACAGGCCTCCCCTGTCTGCGTGGAACTAGCAGACCAACGAGTGCAAGGCCTTAAGTACGTCTGTGACGCGGCCCTGGATACGGTGGTAAGAGTACTCTACTCCCACAGGCCAGGAAGGCTAAGGAGCCACGCCGCAGGCAAGGGCCCTCTTTTTCCGCTCACATGCGGCTTTTTCGTCTGCCCGGTGCTTCGACAAAATGTCCCCAGCCCGTCAGGATGCCCACGGACGGTCAAAAGCGTCCCTGGAACCGCAAGCCTAACAAGCCTGCGAACAAAAGTGCTACCGCATGAAGGTTTGCCCCCACCCATTTCTGGGGTGGGGGGTCGCCTTTGGGAGTTTGCAGCCCGGTGGTCCTCCCGGTTATCCGACCAATGGGTCTGCGATCTGATTTCCACAGGCAACAAGATAGTTTCTCTCTTGGCCACCGAATAGATTCTTCCCCTCCAGCATACCAGTATCCCCGGTTCACCGGGAGAACCTGTTGGGGGCGGTAAGGGACTTGCTGAATCGAGGGGTGATTGTACCAGTTCCGGAATCAGAAGGCTTCCAGGGATTCTTCTCAAATCTGTGGTTCCCAAGAAGGAAGGGCTAAATCTGCTCTTGGACTTGAAAGCCCTCAATCACTTTGTAAAAGTGCAGAAGTTCAGGATGGAATCAGTTCGCTCAGTAGTCGCTGCACTCCATCAAGGGGACACCCTGGCGTCCTTAGACATCCAAGATGCGTACCTGAACATATGCCTTCAGCATCAAAAGTTTCAGCGTTTTGCAGTCGGGGAATACGCAATTGGTATTTGTGGCTCTTCCTTTTGGTCTGGCATCAGCCTCCAGAGTCTTTACCAAGATACTGGCTCCAGTATTGGCGTTGCTGAGACAACGTGGGATCGCGATTGTGGGCTACCTGGATGATCTCCTCCTGAGAGCATCTTCTGCCTCAGAATTAGAGGAGGATATGGCGATCACCATGCAGACCCTGCAAGAATTTGGGTGGCTGTTGAACCTGTGATCACAGAAGTCTGTGATTGTGCCGACCCAGCGTCTGGAGTACCTAGGTTTACGTTGGACTCCAGGGAAGCGAGAGTTTTTCTCCCTTCAGACAAATTGCAGACTCTCAGTTCCGCGGTGAAACTGCTGATGAACCGCAAGTGGTCGTCGCTCCAGTTTTGCATGCGAGTATTGGGACTCGAGGTAGCCTCCTTTGGGGCAGTACCCTTCGCCCAGTTCCACACCAGAGTACTGCAGAAGGAGATCTTGTTGAAATGGGACAAATAGTTGTCCCTGAATCGATAGATCCAGGTGAGCCAGCCAGTCAGGGACTCTCTGATCTGGTGGTTGAGGTCTCCGGTGATTCAGTTGTTCCTTCCTCTGAAATGGATGGTGATTACTACGGACGCCAGTCTATCCGGCTGGGGTGGAGTGATGGGGATTCATTCGGCTCAGGGCCTCTAGTCGACGAAAGAATCCGAGTTGCCGATCAATCTGTTCGAATTGAGAGCGATCAGGCTGTGCCTCCACACATGTTCGATGAGTCTTCAAGGGCGTTCGATCAGGATACAGTCGGACAACGCCATGGCTGTGGCGTACATAAATCACCAAGGGGGAACAAGGAGCTTAGCCGCTGCTCGGGAGGTCGCTCACATACTTTGGTGGGCAGAGCGACACGTACCAGGAGTGGAAAACTGGCAGGCGGACTATCTGAGTCGACAGATGCTGGACCCAGGAGAATGGACATCCGGAGACATCCAGAGATATTCAGGCTGCTGTGCCGGAAGTGGGGCACACCAGATGTGGATCTATTGGCCTCCCGTCTCAATCGGAAGGTGCCAAGATTCGTGTCCAGGACAAGAGAGCCATGAGCAGACGCGCTGGTGGCTCCGTGGGATCAGTACCAGCTGATATACGCATTTCATCCACTGGAACTGTTGCCACGTCTGCTTCGCAGAATGGAAGCCGAGGGGATTCCAGTAATCCTGGTTTCCCCAGATTGGCCTCAGCAGCCCTGGTACGCAGACCTGGTGCGTCTAGTGGCAGACGCTCCCTAGCGACTGCCGTTGCGAGAGGACCTCCTATCTCAAGGTCCAATGTTTCCTCCTGCTTTACCATCGCTGGCTTTAACGGCATGGCTATTGAGAGCCAGGTGTTGAGGAATCGGGGTCTGTCGGACTCGGTGATTCCAACTATGTTGAGGGCACGGAAATCTTCTCGGTAGATATACCATTGTACATGGAAGGCCTACATCTCCATGTGTGAGGAGAAAGGATGGCATCCACGTTCCTTTTCCAGAGTGGCATTGAGCACCATCAAGGGGTAAATCTCAGCCTTGGCTGTCTTTTTTTTCAATGACCCCTGGCATCGCACTCCTTGGTGGGTACCTTCGTTCAGGGGGTACGACATGTAGTCCCTCCGGTGCGCCCACCGTTACCCCCATGGAATTTGAACCTGGTATTGTCGGCGCTTCAAAAACCGCCGTTTATAAATATCAGGGAGATTTCCCTGTTGACTCCCTGTCGCTCCCAGAAGGTGGTCTTTCTAGTGGCCATCACATCAGCCAGGAGGGTTTCGGAATTGGCGGCCTTGTCTTGCAAGTCGCCCTATCTGGTCATCCACAGGGATAAGGTGGTGTTGCGTCCGCAACCATCTTTTCTACCGAAGGGGGTCTCAGCTTTTCATATCAATGAGGACATTGTATTACCATCGCTGTGTCCTAAGCCGAAGCACCCCAAAGAGGTGGCCCTTCACGCTCCGGATGTGATGAGGTCCCTGAGGGTGTATTTGGCTGCCATGGCTCCCTTTCGGAAGTCAGACTCACTGTTTGTTTCGGTGTCTGGTCCAAAGAAGGGTATGGCGGTCTCGTCGGCCACCATTTCCAGGTGGATCAGACAGATTGTAGTACAAGCCTACGCCTTGAAGGGGCAGGTGCCCCTCTTTCCGGTCACGGCCCACTCTACGAGGGCAGTCGTAACGTCTTGGGCCTTTCGACACCAAGTGTTGGTCGCTCAGGTGTGTAAGGCGGAGCCCTGGTCGTCTGTCCATACGTTTACCAAGTTCTACAAGGTAGATGTCGGTGCATCGGCTGATGCCTGTTTTGGCCGCAAAGTTTTGCAGGCGGCCGTGTAGTTGCAATTAAATATGCAATCTTTATTTTTTCCTGTTTTTTCGATAGAAACGCAATACTGTTATGTTAATGCACTGTTGCATTACTTCCGCATTTGGTTGCGGTCTTGGGGATCACTCCTGTTGAGGATACCCGATTATGTCGTGGTGTTTTTCGACACACTGCTGTTTTTATGTGGGTTTAGTTTCACTAGTTCCCACTTGCCATGGTGGGTGAAGTTTTTATGCTGTTTTTCCCACCCCTCGTTTGGCACTGCTTGGGAACGTCCCATTTTGTTACAGAGAGGAGCTGTGTCGGTCGGTGAATATAAGAGAAAATAGGATTTTTTGTACTCACCGTAAAATCCTTTTCTCTGTAATTCACCGACCGACACAGCACCCGCCTCTCCTTTTTCTCTTTACGTTATACTGCTTGTTGACATACTGAGTTTGCTAGAGCAGGCTGTGGGGTTGTAGCCTAGGGACCGCCCCCTGGGCGGAACTAAAAGTTCTGAAGTGTTGTATTACAACTTGCCTAGTAATCTCCAGTGATAGGGCTGACAACCCATTTTGTTACAGAGAGGAGCTGTGTCGGTCGGTGAATTGCAGAGAAAGGGGTTTTACGGTGAGTACAAAAAATCCTATAATTTCAAATTGCAATGTGTCCAATATGTTAAAATGTTTGAAGGAGCAAACACATATCATCTGTTAAGAGTTCATATTTAAGGGGTACATGCATGGTTCAGGATGGGACTGGTGCTCTCCCCTATCATTCTGCTATACCAAGAACACTAAAGCCAGGATTTCAAGGGCTAAACAAGGACTTAATACTCCTTTCTTGCTGTACCCCCCAGTCTGCCAGAGCAATGCATGCAGAGGAAGAATGCACAGTGTGGAAGCCCTAGCCCCTAATAGCAAACTTGCAGGGACAGCTTTGGCAGCCCAAGATGCTCCAAGATAGCATTGCGGGCCTTTTTTTTTTTCTTCTCTGGCCTTTCCACGGGTCTTGTCTCGATATCTACCACCTGCCATAGACTGTGAACTGCAGAACACATAAACGTTTTTATCAGGAGATGGCCTGATAACCTGGAGACCAAGCATGATGAAAACTCTGTAGCCGTCCAGCTCACAAAATCCTCTGCTGTGACCATGAAACCATATTTAACACCCTTACTCAGGTAGAAGATCTGGATAACCATAACTGCCAGAATAACTAAACACTAGGTTTTGATGTATTCCCTGTACAGTCATAGATCTTGGCCCCAGGTATGGCTTTTTTTACATAGTTATATTGTGGCAGCTTGATGGAATCATGGTGGGGAAAGCATTGTTCAGGATACTGCAGCAGGGTAGCCACTCAGCACAGAACCTCAAAGCTAGTGGAGATCACTGGAGTGGCAGTGTCTACTACAGTGATTTCCACAGAGGGATCCTACTGGTATGGTGTATGCATAGTTACATTGGTCCCAAATATATACTGTAACTGAAGTCACTGAATTTTCCCTTTTGAACAAGTTGCAACTAGGGTTGATTCTGTTCAGCTCATTAAATGGTTTTACCACCTTATTCTGGACTCCCTTCTGTACAGTACCAAACTGTATGGGATCTTTGGTTTACCCACAAGCACCTTTTTTTTTTTCTTTTTTTTTTAGGGTCACCGTTTCAAGTTGTTTACTCCTCTCTATTGATTTGTGAAAACAGTCTGCTTTTTATTCCTCCATCGGGATATGCTTGCAGGATTAATCGGGCTTATAGGTTGTTAGGATTTCTACACTCTGAACATCATATTACACTCATTCAGTTTTTAAGATACAATACATTATATAGCAATGTCCAGAAGATATGTAAATTGCATAGTAAAGCTTACTTAAAAAATGTGCTGCTCTACCAATCCAGTCAATGTAGTTAACGTGAGATGGCCTAAGCCTTGCACCACTCCATAAGCCACACCCTCTGAAGTGTTATGCCCTACCCAATGGGGCTTAGTCTGAGGCCGCGTACACACGCGGGGACTGTTCGCTGAAACTTTGTTCGTCAAACAGTTGCCGCAACAGTCCGCTCAAAATTTGCATGAGCGGACTTGCCCACACACGAGCGGACTGTTTCAGCGAACTGTTTGCCAAACAGTTCGCTCAACTTTTGAAATGAACGGACTCGCCCACGTAAGGCGGAGGCAAGTCCGCCCATTTCGAGCGCGTGTACAGGTAGGCGGGGCCCGCGAAGGAGACGTCGCGGGCACCGCCGCCTGGAATGGACTTAAAGGGGAACCCCAACGCCGAAAAAAATCGGCGTGGGGGTCCCCCCAAAGTCCACAACAGACCCTTGTCCGAGCACGCTACCCGGCCGGCCAGGAAAGGGGGGCGAGCGAGCGCGCCCCCCCTCCTGAGCCGTACCAGGCCGCGTGCCCTCAACATGGGGGGTGCCTTGGGGAAGGGGGGCCGCGCGGCCCCCCCACCCCAAAGCACCTTGTCCCCATGTTGATGAGGACAAGGGCCTCTTCCCGACAACCCTGGCCGTTGGTTGTCGGGGTCTGCGGGCGGGGGGCTTATCGGAATCCGGGAGCCCCCTTTAAGAAGGGGGCCCCCGGATACCGGCCCCCCACCCTATGTGAATGAGTATGGGGTACAATGTACCCCTACCCATTCACCTGTAAAATAAAAGTACCCAAAAAAAAAACACAACACACGAGAAAAAATATTTTATTGCACAGCTCCGGGGGTCTTCCGTCTTCGGGGGTCTTCTCGCCGGACTCCTCCGCTATCTTCGTGTAGCTCTTTTGCTAGCGGAGGAGTCCGGCTTTCTTCCTCCCCGCCGCCGGCCTCTTCTCCCGACTTCGGGGGTCTTGTCCCCCTCTTCGGTTCTTCTGCCGGGCCACCGCGCCTTCTTATAGCTCTTTTGCAGGCGGTGGCCCGGTCTTCTGTCGCCGCTGTCGCCGTCGCCGCCTTCCGTTCTTCTTCTTCTTCTTGTTCTTCTTCTTCTTCTCCAGGAGATGTTGACACGACGCTCTCTCCGGCCGGAATGCCAGAGCCGCCCTGCGCTGCCACTTATATAGTGACAATGGGGCGGTGTCACATGGTATATGTCACATGGGTTGATGTCACATGGGGACTATGACATCGTAAGGGGGCGGGGTCACCATGTGACATCAACCCATGTGACCAACCCATGTGACATATACCATGTGACACCGCCCCATTGTCACTATATAAGTGGCAGCGCAGGGCGGCTCTGGCATTCCGGCCGGAGAGAGCGTCGTGTCAACATCTCCTGGAGAAGAAGAAGAAGAACAAGAAGAAGAAGAAGAACGGAAGGCGGCGACAGCGGCGACAGAAGACCGGGCCACCGCCTGCAAAAGAGCTATAAGAAGGCGCGGTGGCCCGGCAGAAGAACGGAAGGCGGCGGCGACAGAAGACCGGGCCACCGCCTGCAAAAGAGCTACAAGAAGGCGCGGTGGCCCGGCAGAAGAACCGAAGAGGGGGACAAGACCCCCGAAGTCGGGAGAAGAGGCCGGCGGCGGGGAGGAAGAAAGCCGGACTCCTCCGCTAGCAAAAGAGCTACACGAAGATAGCGGAGGAGTCCGGCGAGAAGACCCCCGAAGACGGAAGACCCCCGGAGCTGTGCAATAAAATATTTTTTCTCGTGTGTTGTGTTTTTTTTTTGGGTACTTTTATTTTACAGGTGAATGGGTAGGGGTACATTGTACCCCATACTCATTTACATAGGGTGGGGGGCCGGTATCCGGGGGCCCCCTTCTTAAAGGGGGCTCCCGGATTCCGATAAGCCCCCCGCCCGCAGACCCCGACAACCAACGGCCAGGGTTGTCGGGAAGAGGCCCTTGTCCTCATCAACATGGGGACAAGGTGCTTTGGGGTGAGGGGGCCGCGCGGCCCCCCCTTCCCCAAGGCACCCCCCATGTTGAGGGCACGCGGCCTGGTACGGCTCAGGAGGGGGGGCGCGCTCGCTCGCCCCCCTTTCCTGGCCGGCCGGGTAGCGTGCTCGGACAAGGGTCTGTTGTGGACTTTGGGGGGACCCCCACGCCGATTTTTTTCGGCGTTGGGGTTCCCCTTTAAGTCCATTCCAGGCGGCGGAGCCCGCGACGTCTCCGTCGCGGGCCCCGCCTACCTTCACACGCGCTCGAAATGAGCAGACTTTCCTCCGAGCGGGAACAGTTTGCTCATTTCGAAAGTAGCCTACACACGGGCGGACTGTTCGCTCAAACAAAGTTTCAGCGGACAGTTTTTCGGAATTTCCGAAAGACTTTGTCCGTCAAACTGTCCGCTGAAACTGTCCGCTGAAAGCCCACACACGGGCGGACTGTCCGCTGAAACACTGTTCAGCGGACAGAGTTGGGCGAACAGTCCGCCCGTGTGTACGCGGCCTTAGAGGTAAAGGGCAGAGGCAGGGGGGAAGAACATTAAAGCCAATCTCCAGGAATTAGCCAAAATGTACCCTTGTAATTCCCCCTTCACCATTCTACCTCAGACTGCAAGGGTTTAAATGCTCATAACAAGGAAGATGAGGAGGATGTATTACTTGCTCCAACTCTTTTAGAAAGCCAGTGAGTGCAACCACCTCAAACTCTGTTAAAGAGCCATTTAGGTTAAGCTGTTCTCAATGTACTTCACTTTTTCAGGAGAGCAAGAGGCCATTTCGATTAACAACATATAGGTAAGTATACCCATCTAAGCAATTTTTAATCAGTTACACAACTGACTTAAAAGTATTTAGGTGGGCATGCTTCCCTATGTGTTGTTAATCTAGATCAGGGGTCTCCAAAGGGTCGGTTTACTGTCCTTCAGACTTAAGTGGGGCTGAACTGTGGCATCAGAGGTAAACATTACCACTTTTGGCATTAGGGGGAGGAATAGTACCCCATAATTGGGAGGACTAGTGCCCCATTGTTGGTGTCAGTGGGAGGATTGGCGCCCCATCCTATATCTGAACTTTATAAACCAAGTTTTCGCTAGTCATCTTCCAGGACGGCACACCTGAGATGACTGGTCCACCTGACAGGAAACACAACAACAAGTTTAAAAGTCCCCACCCCTCCCTCAGACCCTCAGTTATTGATTGTGTTTCCCACAAGTGGCAGCGAAACCAATTTTCTTCTTTTTTTATGTTTGTAATTGGAGGGTCTGGGACCTTTTTCCTCTAAATCTTTCCCCAGACTGAGACTCGAGCAGACAGGGAGTCTGCGGTAGTCTCAAGTGAGGTTGGATGCTCACCTCCATGGGGTGATCTTCTCCTGAGGGAGACTGATTACAGGCTCACAAGACAGGGGAGTTGTCTTGGTAGCGCTGCTCCCCGTCTGTAGGGTTTTGCCTCCCTTACCTAGAGGGGGGACCCTTAGAAAAGGGGTCGGGGACCCCTTGTTTTTCTTAAACCCCTTTTTCCCCCAGCTGGGCTCAAGTAGGCAGGGAGCCTGCGTTAGTCCAGAGAGACCCTCGGGGGGGGTTCCTGCCTAGTTACAGGAAAAGTTCAGGCTGCATAAACAGGGGAGTTGTTTTCTGCAGCTCTGTTCCCCATTCGTACTGTTTGCCCCCCTTTACCTTAGGGATCCTGGGTAGTGTTGGTGTAAGCGTGGTGAGTTTCTCTCCTTCTGCGGTGCATAGTGGCTGGATACGACGGCGTGCGTTCCAGCGTCTCTGCGCATGCCCGGAAGTCCGAACGTCACTTCCGGGCGACGGACTTCTTGAAAAATGGCGCCAACCACCAGGACAAGACGCTGTAGCTGGTGCAGTGGAAAGCACCCAGGCAGCACGGACAGGGCTGGAGACGGGTTGACCGCAGATCCAGACCCAGGACCACACTACTTTGGCAGCAAACAGGAGGGGACGCTCAGGACAGCACCCGGTCCACTTTAGCGATCCTGCGGGGCAGTGAAGATGCCATGGACATAGAAGGGGCATCCGAGCAGACAGCCAGTGAGGTCGCCACAGGGGGTGAGTGATCCGACTGTTTATTGTAGGAGCAGGGTACTCTGAGAGACCCCCCTTCTCCTTTAAGACATGTGTAGCTAATGGGAACTTTTTTATTGTCTCTAGGGACCCAGGATTCTGCCCAGGGGTCAGCCAGTAGGTCCAAGGGTAAGGCTGCTTCTAAGTCCAGGCGCTGTGGGTATTGTAACTCTAAGCTGCCACAAGACCACAGCAAGCCCTTCTGCAATAAGTGCATTTTTAAGCTCGCTGGCAAGGAGACCACTCAGGTAGTGAAGGATTGTCGGCCTTACAGTCAGAGATGTTAGCTACCCTTCAGGCCTTCCGTACTACACTTGAGAAAGGTCGGGATGAGGGCCCCACTGGGAGAGATACCCCTCTTTCACAAGAAGACTTATCTACGTCCTACACGGGTTCCCAGGACCAGGTCTCTTTTCTATCTGAGGCAGAGGAAGGTCAGGTCCCAGATTTTAGTACGGGGGAGGAGGATTCGGACCAGGATAGCCAGGGAGAGGCTAAACCTGGAGGTCTCTTGTTCTCGACAGACGATATGAAAGGCTTATTAAAAGCCATCTATGCCTCAGAGGATATACAAGTACCTTCTACTCAGGTATCAGCCCAGGATAGGGTATATAGAGGCTTAGGGAGGTTACAGGCCAGAACCTTTCCTGTGCACCAGTCCCTGAAGGATATAATCCTCAGGGAATGGAAGGAGCCTGAGCACAAGCTTCTTAGGCTAAAAGCCTGGAAGAGAAGGTGTCCTTTCAAGGACGAGGAGGAAGAAAAGTTTTTAAGACTCCCCGCCTGGATGCAGCCTTAGAACAGGTGTCCAAAAAGTCCAATCTGTCCTTTGAGGATTCAGGAAGCATTCAGGACCAGATGGACAAGAAGTCAGAGATCCTACTCAGGAGGGCTTGGGAGGCAAATGCGGCGGCTATGGCCCCCGCCTTAGCCTCGGCCTGTGTAGCCAGAAATGCAGACGCGTGGCTTGACAGACTAATGGAACACGTCTCGCGTAACAAAGAGGCTAAAGAGATTGTAGACTCGCTGGAGGTAATCAGCAGAGCAGTAACATATGTGGCAGATGCAGCAGTGGAGACTGTCAGACCCACAGCTAAGTCAGCGGCACTTCTAAACTCCGCCAGGAGGGCCCTATGGGTAAAGACCTGGGACGGGGACTTCACCTCTAAGTCTCGTCTCTGTGGGATTCCCTTTGAGGGCTCCCTGCTCTTTGGCTCAGGTTTGGATCAGGTCCTCTCCCGGTCCACAGAGAGGGGAAAGAAATTCCCGGTGAAACCTAAAAAAGAAAAGGGCAAGAAATTTGTGACCAGAGGAAGAAGTGGGGTCTTGGGAAGGGAAAGGAAAAAAGTGCGATCCTTTTTTCCGGTTCTGCTCCTTCCCATAAGGAAGCCAAATGACGCCACCGTAAAGGTAGGCGCAAGGCTCCGCGGTTTCCTTTCAGAGTGGCAGAAGGTTACGCAGAGTCCATATATTTTAAGCCTCTTAAGAGAGGGGTACAGACTAGAGCAGGGATATGCAATTAGCGGACCTCCAGCTATTGTAGAACTACAAGTCCCATCATGCCTCTGCCTCTGAGTGTCATGCTTGTGGCTGTCAGAGTCTTACTATGCCTCATTGGACTTGTATTTCTGCAACAGCTGGAGGTCCGCTAATTGCATATCCCTGGACTAGAGTTTCAACTGTCCCCTCCACAAAATTTTCTTGTCACCTTTCTCCTCAGGGATCCTACCAAGGCAGAGGGTCTGCTGGGAAGTATACGAGAACTGGCAGAGCAAGACGTTATTGCTCCGGTACCAGTCAGTCAGTTGACCCAGGGCTTTTACTCACATGTTTTCGTGGTTCCGAAGCCCTCGGGCAAGTTTCAGTTGATAATAAATTTAAGAGATCTCAACCGTTACTTATTACACAAAAAGTTCAGAATGGAAAGCATCTATTCTGTAAGGAGACATCTTCAGGCAGGAGTTTTTATGGTCACTCTGGACCTGAAAGACGCATATTTGCATATACCCATTGCTCCAGAACACCAGAAATACTTACGCTTCGCAATACACATGCAGCAGAAGATAGAGCACTGGCAGTTCAGGGCACTCCCCTTTGGTCTGGCAGCCAGTCCAAGGGTTTTCACAAAGGTAATGGCCGAGGTGGTGGCATACCTACATCTCCAGGGAATAGGTTTGATACCCTACCTGGACGATTTACTGGTCTACAGGGGGGATCAGACGCAGACCTTGAGAGACAGGGACACAGTGCTGAGGACCCTGGAGACCTTGGGTTGGATGGTCAGCCGGGAAAGTCCTCGCTTACTCCATCTCAGACCCAGCTTTACCTGGGCTACCTGATAGACTCGCAGTCACAGAGGGTGTTTTTACCAGCAGAAAAGGTAGCGAAAGTCCAGGCTGCGGTTATCACCCTCCTCCAAGGGGGGTAGCCTCCCTGAGGTATATCATGAGACTCTTGGGTCTCATAACCTCTTGTATACCGGCAGTGACTTGGGCGCAACTCCATTCTCGGCAACTCCAAGCCTTCCTTCTTGCCTCCTGGGGAGGAAGAAAAGAAGCATTGGAAAGAAAAGTGTCTATCACAGAAGAGGTTGCTCTCTCTCTACGGTGGTGGCTCGACTCTGATCGAGGGGTCGCTCCTGGTTCCAGATAGACCCGCTGGTCCTAACCACGGACGCCAGCGCCTGGGGTTGGGGGGCTCACTTGGGAGACCGGTATACCCAGGGGTCCTGGAACTGCAGCCAAGCCAGGGAGTCCTCCAATTTCAGGGAACTTCTGGCAGTAGGCAAGGCACTAAGCTCCTTCCAAGAGCAGCTTTAGGGCAGAGAGGTCCAGGTCCTCTCGGACAACCTGGTCACGGTTGCCTACCTAAACCACCAGGGGGGGACAAGGTCAGGCAGACTGAGGAAGTTGACTCAGGAGATCCTAGAAGAAGCGTAGGGGAGGATCCTCTCGCTTTCAGCGGTACATTTAAAGGGGTCCCTCAATTTTCAGGCCGATTTCCTAAGCAGACAACCCATCCTTCAAGGAGAATGGGGGTTGAACAAAGAGGTCTTTGCCCTGGTGTGCAGACATTTTGGCAGACCAGAAGTAGATTTATTCGCTTCCCGGAGGAATGCGAAGGTCCGCAGGTTTTTCTCCCTCTTCAAGGAACAGGGAGCAGAGGGAGTAGACGCCTTTGTACAGATGTGGGATTTCAGGCTGGCGTATGCCTTTCCCCCACTAGCACTCATTCCCAGAGTTCTACAAATGTTGGCTCAGTCAAGGACAGACCTGGTGTTGATAGCACCCTGGTGGCCGAAGAGGGTTTGGTTTCCCTCCATTCAGAACCGTTTAGTAGCTCCCCCGCTGCATCTGCCGGTACAACGAGACCTGCTCATTCAAGGTCCAGTCTTTCACCCCGACCCGGGACGTCTCTCTCTGACAGCATGGCTCTTCAGAGGGAAATCCTCCGTGATAGGGGTTGCTCAGAGAAAGTGATAGATACTCTTCTCCTCAGTAGAAAGGGAGTCACCAGGAGAATTTATGCAAAGGTCTGGAAAGTTTTCTCCTGTTGGTTACAGTCTAAGCAGGGGGCTCTCCAGATGATACCTACCATCCTAGATTTTCTTCAAGAGGGGGTGGACCAGGGATTGGCAGTTAGCACTCTTAAGGTCCAGGTAGCAGCCCTGTCTGTGTTTTTTGACAGGAGACTAGCACAGGAACCCCTGATAAAAAGATGTTCTGCCAGGGAAAGGGTGACCCCAGTCAGGTCGGTCAGGTGCCCTCCGTGGGACTTATCACTGGTGTTAGATGCCCTGACAAGAGGGCCCTTTGAGCCGGTGGCTCAGGTTTCCGTTCGATTATTATCATTTAAGTTATCCTTCCTTCTGGCCATTACCACGGCCAGAAGGGTTAGTGATTTACAGGCTCTTTCGATTAAGGAGCCATTTTTGCGTATACTAGAGGATAGGATAATCCTCAGTCAGGATCCCCTTTATTTGCCAAAGGTAGCTTCGGGTTTTCACAGAACAGAAGATATTATTCTCCCGTCCTTCTGCCTGAATCCTAAGAATAAGGAAGAGGAAAGGTTCCATCTCTTAGACGTCAGGCGCTGTCTCCTAGTGTACTTAGAGAGAGTAAGAGACTTTAGGAGATCCAGTCACTTACTAATCACCTTCTCAGGGAAGAGAAAGGATCTGCAAGCTTCTAAGCCAACGATAGCAAGATGGATCAGACAGACCATAACTATAGCTTATGGGCAGGCAGGTAAACCAGTGCCTACCCACCTTAAGGCGCATTCAACCAGGTCCCTGGTGACCTCCTGGGCAGAAAGGGCAGGCGCCTCAATCGACCAGATCTGCAGGGCAGCAACATGGACGAGCCACAAGACATTTCTGAGGCACTACAGAGTGGAGCTGTTGTCCTCTCAGGACTTGACATTTGGCAGGAAGGTCCTACAAGCGGTTGTCTCGCCCTAAGGTAGGCCTGAACTTCTTGCTCATCCTCTCAGGTGTGCCGTCCTGGAAGATGACTAGAGAAAATGACCAGTTACACTTACCGGTAACGGGTTTTCTAGGAAATCTTCCAGGACGGCAGGCCTACTTCCCTACCCTTGTTTTGTTGGTGTAGTATATTCATTCCTCACAGAATGTTCCCTCTGACACTGGTGTGGGGTTTTTCCTTTGCCATAACTGAGGGTCTGAGGGAGGGGTGGGGACTTTTAAACTTGCTGTTGATTGTGTTTCCTGTCAGGTGGACCAGTCATCTCAGGTATGCCGTCCTGGAAGATTTCCTAGAAAACCCGTTACCGGTAATTGTAACTGGTCATTTTTCAAAACATTCTTGTGTAGTTTTGCCTTTTTGGTTGAGGTCATTGCCATGCTAGAAGACAAATCTTCTCCCCAGGCTCGGTTTCTTGCTGGTTGCATCAGGTTTTCCTCCAGGATTTCCCTGTATTTTGTTTTAATTCTACCCTCTGCTCTCATAACTCATCCAGGGTCTGCTGCAGGAAAGCATTCCCAAAGCAAGATGCTGCCTCATGCTTTATGGTGCGGATGGTGTGTTTTATGATCATGCGCAGTCTTTAACCTTTGCCAAAACTTTTCTTCTGATGGCCATAAAGCTCAACTTTGGTCTCACAAGATCATAGAACCTTCTAGCTGACTTGAAGTATGGCCAAACTTCTCTTATTGATCACAGGAGTGCAGTTCATTCTGCAGTCCTGTGACCCGTTTTCAGCTGACAGTAGGCGAAAGCCTGCTGTTTGCTGACGTCACTGAGCTTATCCAGGCTTGGGGAAGATCCTGACCATGTGGTCAGGATCCACCCAGAAGCCTGAATTGGCACCTCTTAGCTATCTGATGAGAGCCTGAGTCATCCCCTCCTGCCCCCTCCACAGCCCAGTGCTCCACTGTATGCGGAGAGCAGAGAGCCCCTGACTGACAGTCACGGCTCTCTGCTCAGAGAAGATGGGCAGAACTGAGTGATCAGTGGTGTTTGTCTCAGCAGTGAGAACTGAGCGATCAGAGGGCAGATGCAGAATTGGATCAGTGCTGCAGCCATCTACAGCTACGGGAGTATAAATATTTTGTTATTTTACAACACAAACTCTTCTTTTAAGAGTATAACACTTGCCTTTTGGCAAATTATAGGTGCTATTAGACTTTGTTAATCTCACATACTGAGGCTGGTAACACCCTCAGAGTTGTAATAGGTCTCTTAGTGGCTTCTAACCTGCTGTTACAACCACTCACTTTTAATAGATGACCTATTCTGCATTGGTTTACAGCTGTACCATATTGTTTCTATTTCTTAGTGATTTAACCGTGCTCCAAGGAATGATCCATGATTTAGAAATGTTCTTGTATGTATTCCTTGACGTGCTTTTCGGTCACCTTTTCCATATAGTAGCTTTGGGTGTTCTTTTATGCTTTTATAGTGAAGGTTATACCACAATACCAAAGCATCAGAAGTTGAATCCTCAGATTTATGGTACATATTTAAACTGCAACCCCTTGATTACACACAGGTGATGTCTGTTTATCCAATCATGTGACTACTTTAGACATGTTCTAAAAATATCTATTCATGTTTTTCCATTAATTTGAATACCATTTAAGAAATCTGTTTTCACTTTGACATAAGAGAAACTATTTTTATATTTACACTATCAGTGTCAAAAGACAAAACAAATCCCCCTTTGATTTAATGTTCTATGGTAATAAAAGGTGAACTGTAGAATATTATTATTATTATACAGGATTAAATAATATGTGGTAACATACAATCATTTGTCTCATTGTCTTTCTCAGGGTGAAGATGCTCAAACTCTGGGACAGATTGAAATATGTTTCACAAAAGATTTTAATCTGCAAAACTGTACAGTGGAACCAAAAGATGAGCTTTTACTAACTAAACAGATGAGCAGGAAGCTGGAAGCATCTTATGTGGATTTGCATGTTTGTGATAAGTCAATAAACACCTATTACCCACCTGTACAGTAATCATAGTTGTCCACATGGAAGAATCAACTTGAAAATGTCTTTAATAATTTCATGATAGTGTACTAGCAGTAATTTGTTGACATGGGTAAGGCCTCATGCATGCTGGGTGTCTGTTTAAGCCCCTCTGAACTCCTGACCTGAAAATGCTGCTTAAAAAAATGTGCCAAGACCACGTATTGCACATGAGTTTATGCAATTTGTTGACCATAAATGAATGAATACTAATTTATGCAGGCCATTGGAATGCATTTGCACTCAAATGCTAAAAAACATCTTGTGTTTATATGTATTTAGGCATGTTTTTCTGAGAAATCTGGTGCAGCTTTGCATAGAAACCAATCGGCTTCCAGGTTTGTTTGTGTCAATGCTTAATGGAACAATCTGAAGTTAGAAGTTGTCTACCATACACAGCTGCACCAGATTTTTCACTCTCCAGTTGTACTAAATCAAGCCCATAGGCATACACAGAGGTACTTTTACAGGCTTTTAAAGGATAATGCCGCGTACACACGACTGGACTTTCTGGCAGACTAGGTCCAACAGAATCAGTCCATCGCACAATCTGATCGTGTGTGGGTTAATCCAATCGTTTTTCCTTTAAAAAATTAGACGGACCTAGAAATAGAACGTGTTTTAAATATGTCCGATGGACTCAATTCCTGTTGGGAAAACAGATGGCCAAATACAACGCAAGGGAAGCTATTGGCTACTGGCCTTCCTTTTTTAATCCCATTTTATGTCATCACGTTCAAAATGAACAGACTTTCGAACGGACTTAGTCCATTTATGTTTTGCTAAGTCCGTTCATTCAGAAAGTCTGTCGGAACTCCACCGAAAGTCCGTCGGGAAGACCGTCGGACCTAGTCTGCCGGAATGTCTGGTCGTGTGTACGCGGCATAATTCCACCTTTTGTAACATATGGAGTTACACCTATTCAAGGTGTAACATATAACATGTCACTGTTGCAGCAGCCCTGGCACCACCACCCCCCCCCCCCCCTATTGTGACAGGTAGCAGGGGAATATTCTCTCCACATTTTCTGTCAAAATGATAAAATATGGCTTGCTTGATGGAGCGCCGCCCACCCGGCCACGTCATTCATTCAGAGTTCTGTGAATGGAAGAACCACAAATACCAACAGCCTTTGCGGCTCTCCGCTTATTGTTCACAAAGAACTACCAGAACGCTTTTTTAGCACTCTAGGTTATTCATTGTTGCTTCTTGTCGGTATGTAACTGCCTGCCCACACAATCTACAGACAGCTTACACAATCAGTCTGCAAGAGCCCTACTGATCGCGGGTGCAATGCTTTGCAAGCTCCTAGTAAAAAAAAAAATAATAATAATTACACATTTTTTACCTGTAAAAAGATGTTCATTTTTTTTTTTTTACATAGGTGAACTGATCCTTTAAACTCTTGTGTGCATGAGCCCTAAGTCATAGTTGCAAGTAAGGGTATTGACAATTTGGTTTAACTGTAAAAAATATGACAAAGGAAAAAATAATGCACAACATTTTTAATGAGAAGTAATCGCTTCTGACAGCTGATGTTGGGTTTTACTAAAAAAGGTTTTAGATTTTTGCACTTTTGCTATTATTTTTACTTTTTTTTTTCAGGGGAAGTAATCATGTCCGAAGAATCATGTTGTATTTTACAAATAAAGATGTTACATATGTTGCACTGTTGTGTTCATTATTGTTTTTATATTTTATGCTAGGTTAGTCAGCCTACCATATCAGAAAAAGCTCTGCATTGTTCTGTTCTACAGATTCCAAATACCATGTCAACCTTGTTTTGATCACTCTTCTGTTATTTTTGTATGATGTATTATTAGGCATTTTTGAACAATAAATTACATTTTACGATTTTAGCTTTTAAATTTATTTGCTTTGGTATACACTAATCTGTGCAGCACTAGTGTACACACGTATTGTACATTTTCATCACGAATGTCAAGAAAATACATCCATGCTTTCCTGACCACGCATCCTGTGTCTCTTCTGCTCTGCATGCACCTGACTGGCTCCTGCTGGAGCATCCTCTATCATGGGCCATCAGTCTTCCTGCATCACTGCCTACCTGCCTGTTGCCACCAGCCCAGGGTCTGCTGTTCCTGCCAAACACCCGCTGACCAGCTATCCATTCCATCCTGGTGAGGCACCCGTGACACGCAAGACTGTAGAGGCACCCTTACAACATTGCGTTCTCATGGCCACTGCTGCAACATCGGTAGTGTCTGACCTGGGGCTGTACGAGAGGCCTTTCGTCTGCAGGTCAGGTATGTGACAGTACCCAGCTATCCCAGGGGTGTCTCCCTGAAGTGTTGGAGGCCAGGAGCGAGAGTTTTTTTTTTTTTTTCACATTGCCTTTGCAGGTGGGTTGACTATATGGGGGTTGGGGTACTTTCAATAAAGTGAACCTTCTAATTTCATGGGGAAAAAAAAGGCTTATGAAATAACAATTGCAACCAGCAACCATTAATATGCCCTGTGAAAAAACATATACAGCCTGTTATCCCTGAAGTGCATGTGGACAGTGACGGTTGCAAAGAGGCTGCAGAACAGCAGGAGCATTAAGATCTAACAAAAGACGAAAAAGGTAGTGCGTCCATGGGAATGTTTGATGTCTGATGTGGACGAGAAGGCCTGGCTCGCAGTCTCCACTCTAATTCATCCCAAAGGTGTTCTATCGGGTCGAGGGCAGGACGACTGTCAAGTTTCTCCACCCCAAACTTGCTCATTCATGTCTTTATGGACCTTGATTTTTGCACTGGTCAAAAGCATTTGGTGGAGGGGGATTATGGTGTGGGGTTGTTTTTCAGGGGTTAGGCTTGGCCCCTTAGTTCCAGTGCAGGGAAATCTTAAGGCGTCAGCATACCAAAACATTATGGACAATTTCATGCTCCCAACTTTGTGGGAACAATTTGAGGATAGCCCCTTCCTGTTCCAACATGACTGCATACTATGTGATTTTTATTATCTAATAATTCCTATGGCCCTGTATATTCTGCTTCCTAAGGACCACATCTAAACATTTTTTTAAGTTGTCAACACTCTCAGCTAGTACCATGTCCTGGGGGAAGGAGTTCCACTTTTTTACTGCGCTATAGTAAAGACCTCCTTAATTCTAACCTCAAATTGTGGCTGCAGTTCATTATGGTTAAAAAAAAAAAAAAAAAAGGTGGTCTGTTGAACTCCTGCAGTGAGGGCTTGTTCACATTATACTGCATAAAAAACACATACAAAAATGCAGTGCATAGATGTGTGTTCACACCACTTTTTTGCACTTTGACATCAGTCGACGTGCTTTTTTTTAACCTGATCATAAGTGTCATAAGTTAATTTTGCCTTTTTAGAGCTGCAATTCTTTTATATGCGTTTGTGTGTTTTAAATGCATTTAATGTGCTTTGCTGGGCAAAGAAATTCAGACCTGCTGCATAGGACTCCAGCATTTTAGTGTGAACAGGGCACATAGAAAGCAATTGTTTTCGGTGTGCTCTTGCAGAGGCCTGCATTTTCGTAGAGCAGAAAAATGCAGGTTCCTGCATATATTATGAACAAGCTTTAATTTGCCAAGACAGCAATCCTTGAACACGCAGGATTCGCAACAGGTTCATGGTAATGGCGAACCTGAACCTCATCCCTAGCATGTATACAGTGTGAGTGTGTATATATGTTACTCTGCTCCAACATGAATGTCCCACAACTTCCGATCCAACTTTGCCCTGCAACATCGGTCAGACTTTTAAGGGGTTGTAACCCTCATGGTTTTTCACCTTAATGTATTCTATGTAATAAGGTGAAAAAAATCTTCTCTGGTGCTGCAGCCCCCCCCCCGAGCCCCCGTTTTACTTACCTGACCCTGATCTTTCTCTGGTTGGGAATGAGCACATCAGTTCTACCTGGTGTCTCGTGTCCTGATTGGATAGCTTGATAGCAGCGCAGCCATTGGCTCCCGCTGCTGTCAATAAAATCCAATGACGTGGCACCGGGGGGTGGGGCCGAGCCCTGCATTCTGTGTGAATGGACACAGATGCGGGACTCGGGAGCACGCCCACACGGGTGTCCACCAAGGAGAGCGCTTCTCCAGCATGGACACTGGATGCGGGGAGGAGCCATTCGAGCCGCTGAGGGACACCAGAAGAGGAGAATAGGTGCCACTCTGTGCCAAATGAACTGCACAGTGGAGGTAAGTATAACAAATTTTTATTTTATTTTTTTAAAACGAGGGTTTACAACCCCTTTAATGAATAGGATCTGACTTGTGATGTGTGCATTTTGGGTCTGGTATAGATTTTTTGGGTTTTTTTTTAATAGATTTTGCAGTGCTAACATTGCCTCTGAGCACAAGTCGCATGTCACAAGTCTGATCAGTTAAGATGCTGATCTGACTTGGATACGAGTTCAATGATTTTTAATAGGCTGAAGTCGGACCAAAATAGTAACTGTACCTTTTCCAAAGTTGGACCAGTTAAGACAGCTCTCATACGGGAATCATTGATTTATACACGTCATCTGACGTGCTTTCAAAGTCAGATGTTGCACCAGTGGGAACCGGGCCTTATAGGAGAGACATTGTTGGCAAAGAAAGGGTGCCTGAGAGGCAGAAATCAGGTAGAACAATTTAAAAGTCTGATTAGGGACAGGTGGATGGTATCCACAAAGACAAGAGCCTGCAGTTGGGCAGTGCTCCTGGGTAAGGCCCCTTTCACACAAAGGCTCCGATTAGGTCCACCTGTCAGTTTTTCAGGCAGACCTCATCGGACCTTCCAATAACCCCTAGGTGTAAACGGACTTGTGTGTGCAGCAACAGTTTTACACAAATTAAAAGCTGATCATTGTAAGCACCCCCTGTCCATGGTAAATGGTTTGTTCAACCCTCTAACTGCTACAACAAGCTGCCCTGTTGAAAACAACAGACCTGGTAAGAACTGGTAAGATGCAAGATAAAAAAAAAATGGCTTTAAGCTGACCATACTATAGTAGAATTTAATTTGAAACACTATGAGTGTTAGTACACTGCAGCATTAGACAGTCCTTTGGGTCCAGAAAATGTAGCAGCGATAGGGATACTTTTTCAAGGGTGCATTTGAACAGCGATAGCACAATTCTGATACCTCTTCATTAAGGATGAGCTCCGGTGTGTTCACAGAGCCCACCAGGAACTGCGCTACGCTAATCACAGGCAATGAGACATTGTCCCGATGCACTGCTGCAGAGATCGGGAAATGCCTCACTGCCTGTGATTAGAGCAATGCAGTGCCGACTTTCTGGTGGGCTCAACACGTGGGCTGTGCGAACACGCTGGAGCTCATCCTTACTCCTTTATATACTCCTAATTGCTGCAGTGCAGATAGAGACAAACAGACTGAGAGAAATTTGTTCTTCGGGAGGACATATGTAACCCCCCCCCCCCCCCCGGCTCCTGTATATCTCCTCTGTTCTCTATTCCTCAGTTGGGTAAACCCCCCCCCCCCCCCCCCCCAAAAAAAATGCATCAGTTCTGCCTCTAGAGGCATTTCCTGATCTTCTCTTCTGCCCTGGCCTCTCCCTTTCATGCACCAAGTTCCTTTCTGGACTCACTACTATCACTCTGCCCAGATTCATCTCTTTCAGAGTTTTCTAGATGTTTCTGAGTCATATTCTGTTCCACTATGAAAGTTTTTTTTTTTTTTTGACCAAACATAGATTTTGCCAGTTGCAAAGTCATTGGAATCACGGACAAACTTTTTATGTTTTTTTACGTTGATGGTTTCCTTATGGTATTCCATTTGTTTTTACAAGTGTATGATGAGAACAGCGATCTGCAGATTTTTAATCTGTCAAAAACATTGCTATCCTCTGTGCATGTTGCAGTTCTCAAAAAGGTCTGTTCTTTGTTCCCACTCATGATCTTATTCTATTTGAGTGTGTAAAGGACATAAACTTGTTTTCTAGAAAACTATCACTTAAAAGGGAATACCAGGACAAGCCCATTGTGCCCATGCAAATAATAAAATTTAAGGATATTGAAACATTAAGGCTGGATTCACACCTATGCATTTTTTGTGCTTTTTGCATATTTTCCCTACAGATTGCGTTCCATAGGAAACCACGTTAAGTGGACTGTAGTGCAAATCTGCAAAATGCAAAAGGCACTAAAACTGCATAGAGTGCTTTTTGCATTTTGCAGATTTGTAAATCTACAAAATACAAAAAGCACAAAAAATGCATAGGTTTGAATCCAGCCTAAGACTCTTATGCCGCGTACACACGACCAGACGAGGGACTAAGTCTGACAGACTTTCGACGGAGTTCTGACGGAGTTCTGACAGAGTTCTGACGGACTTTCCGAATGAACGGACTTGGCCACACACAATCACACCAAAGTCCGACGGATTCGAACGTGATGACGTACGACTGGACTAGAATAAGGAAGTTCATAGCCAGTAGCCAATAGCTGCCCTAGCGTCGGTTTTTGTCCGTTGGACTAGCATACACACGAGCGGATTTCTCAGTAGGAACTGGGTCCGGCAGAGTTCTGTCGGAAAAATTTGAAACATGTTCCATTTCTAAAGTCTGTCAGACTTTTGCAAATCAAAAGTCCGCTGCAGCCCACACACGTTCGAATAGTCTGCCGGAATCATTCCGTCAGACTTTTGATGTTGAAAAGTCTGGTCGTGTGTACGGGGCATTAGAATCTTTGCAAACAGAAAGTGAGGATGGATGGGGCAGAAGTTAGAGGTCCTTTTACAATCTTCAGACCAAAACCAAATCATACTGCTTGAAGTTACTATACAACATATAGTAACTTCAATCATGGTTTAGGTCTTAAGCTGGATTCACACCTATGCATTTTTTGTGCTTTTTGCAAATTTTCAGATTTGCACTACAGTCCATTTAACGTGGTTTCCTATGGAACACGTTCTGTAGTGCAAATCTGCAAAATGCAAAAAGCACAAAAAATGCATAGGTGTGAATCCAGCCTTAAGCTGGATTCACACCTATGCATTTTTAGTGCTTTTTGCATTTTTCAGATTTGTACTATAGTCCATTCACTGTGGTTTTCTATGGAACACATTCTGTTGTGCAAATCTGCAAAAAGCACTAAAAATGCATAGGTGTGAATCCAGCCTTAAAGCATGTGAACACTTCCTTAACACCAGAGACATTGTATTCCAACAGCACACACAATTGATTTTGAGATTACTCAAATTTGTGTTGGAACATCATTTTATTCCTTTTTAATGGCAAAACATACAAACAGAAGAGGGGCACAGCTATGGGAACTGCATGTGCTCCCACCTATGCCAAATTATTTTTGGGATGGTGGGAGCAAACCATAGTGTTCAAGGAAGATTTGGAGCGATACATAAACGTCACGTATTCTTATGTGGGCAAGATTTTTAGATGATATTTTCATCTTGTGGAAGGGCCCCAGAACAACCTTTACAGAATTTGTGAGGTGTTTAAACAACAACAGTATCGGGATGTTCTTCCCTAGTGAAATCCATGAGGATCACCCTAAATTCCTTGATTTGGAAATAAGAAAAGAAATGAACGGTATGATCAATACACAGATATACCACAAACCCACCACAACCAATAGCCTATTAAATTGGACAAGTCATTATCCAGCCCCCTTGAAGAGAGGTATACCTACTGGGCAGTTCATGCGAGCAAGAAGGAATTGCTCTTCAGAGGAGACATTTAGAACAGAAAGTTTGCGACTGTGCAATAGTTTTAGCAAAAGAGGGTATACGTTGCAGGATCTGGAGAGATTCTATAAAAAAGTGAAGGAAATACCAAGAACACAGCTGTTGAATGCCAAAAGAAATATCAAGGAAGAGTCAGGGAGCACGAGAATAATAGGCACATTTTGAAGACAATCAATTTGTCTACACACCAAAAAACCTAGGGATGAAGCCTAGGACTTTATTAGGTTGATTTGTTGGCTATGTATGTTTTCACTTATAGGGAGGAGTGCATTAAAAAAATTCATAGTTACATAGTTAGTCAGGTTGAAAAAAGACACAAGTCCATCCAGTTCAACCTTAAAAACAAATAAAATAAAAAATAATCGTACAATCCAATATACCCTATTTTATGCCCACAATTCATCCAGAGGAAGGCAAAAAAAAAAACCCAGCAGAGCATGCTCCAAGTTGCTACAGCAGGGGAAAAAAATTCCTTCCTGATCCCCCAAGAGGCAATTGGATTTTCCCTGGATCAACTCCTCTCAGCCTGCTTCGCTCTATCTGCCCTGCAGCAATTGGAGAGATTATATGAGGAGGTAACAGTATTGTGCTATCCCAAGGGCCAGATTGCGAGCATCATGGGCCTGGTGCTGAAGATTTTGGTGGGCCTTTTTATGGAAACAAAATAAAAATGCTTGGGGAGCCTAGCTCTGAGGAAGGAGGTGCACCCCCGAAACGCCTTACCTGTACCCCATGTTCTGTGCATGTTTTTCTTGTAGTTCCTTTCGGATTACCCCATCTGAGGAAGGCAGCATCCACCTAGTTTTGGGATACCATATATACCTTTCACACCACCATTTTATCTGACATCTGTTACTCCACATCTTGGAAGACCTATTAGCACTGGAAGTGACTGTGTTTTTTGTATCTCTACAGAAAGAAACCTGTTAAATGCTTCTGGGATTCCGTTCAAGTAGCTAGTTTGGATGAAATTTAAGGGCTTTCTCAATAGTGGAAAGATGGAATGCTCTGAACAATAATGTTTCTGAATTTCCATACAACCATTAAAACTAAATTTTACTGGTGTGTGACCTGCTTTACACACAATGTTTTACACATACAATTAAGAAACTGGTAGGATTTTATGACTGATGCATGTTGTCTGTAATTTAGAATCTTCATGACAACTGCCATCCAAATTTTGAGTCAAAAGTTATACCTGTCATCCTGCTGCTAGCTATTGTTTGGGGCATAACAGGTGGAGGAAACTGCATCAAAGATCCTGGACATATGGCAACTATGCAATATACAGTATATTAAAATTTAGTAAAGTCTTTAAAATGTAGTAAAGTCCTTGTCCTTAACTACAGTCCCTGAGTGCAGACACCCCAGTCCCATACTTTCCTTTAGCCAAGATCCAGTGATCTTACCTCTTATCTTTGTGGACCAAGCCAGTTTGTCTTTAATATGTGCATGTGTACCTTGGTCCCATCCATTTCTGTAGGTGAGCCTTACTCCGAGTGGCTACTGGAGACTTCCAGGAACACAGCTATCCATAGGAATAAATGGCAAATAAATACACAGTGTATATAACTAAGGCCATGGACGGAGCAATTTTTTCCTGCAACCACAGGTTGCCAGAGCTGTCCTCACTGGGAGAACACAGTAATTATGGCTATCGACTATGACAGCCACTAGGCACAATTACATTTAAAATACAGCAGGCTGGTTGTACCCAAGTTGATTGATCGATCAACTTGGGTACATTCAGCCTGTCCATAAATAGTTCAAATCTTGGCCGGTTTAAGAGATCATTAGACTCCTCTCGAGCCAGATTGGCAATAGATGGATAGAAATTTTTACGGTCCTTGTTGAACCTGCTAAATTTGGATTCATCTATGGCCAGCTTTAGATACAACAAAGAAGGAAAAAAAAGGAGAAACAAATATGTTAAGATGCAATCATTTAGGCAACAAACCATTATTTTATTATTATGAGATAACTCAAGGTTTTTGAAAAAATGTATTTGGGTGTTTTAAAGCACAGTCACAAATACACATATAGTTGTTTGCAGTAACAGTAAGACCTATAAATTGTGTAATACAACACAGTAAGACATAATCATTTTTTTTGCTATTTGTTACATTAAGTATGGCTTCCTAAAAAAGCACATTCATGTTTACCTTCATTGGAATGCCAGATTTCGTACTTTTATGCTGGCCATACACTATACGAAAAATCGGTCGAAAATCGATCATGTGGACACTTCGCTCGTTTTTTCGGCAAGTTAATGGGCACAAATCGTTAATCGTTGGTGACGTTTTTGTGTAAAAAAAAACGAACCGCAAGTTTGGAAAACTTCTGCCGAACGAACGATAATTTGCAAGGTTAATGTGTTATTCGTCCGTGAAAAAACGAATGGTTGCTACGGCGCATGTGTGCACAACATTAAACCCGGAAGGTAAAAATTTGTGCCAAAGAGCATTCACTTCAAAATGTCATGACAAATCGTCCACACCAAAAACTATATAACCTGCAACCTGGTCAATCGTAATATACCTATCTTGTAAAAAATAGTACAACAGACCAAATTAAAACTTTATTACAAATGTCATTTTTTTAATAAAAGTAAAGAAATATTGTTACAAACTTTTTTTTTTTGCATCTTTTTTTATTTTTTTTAAATAGCATCCAAAAATGTTATTCTCACATTTTACTACTGAACATTATACATTCATTAACCAATGATTTTTAATTACCGGTACCTCTCATGGTTTTCCAAAATGTTATTTTTTGTCAAACATTATCAGTAGTCTTGATATTTTAGCCTGCATAAAAAGCATGGTTTGAGTTTCTGTTTGAAGTTTGTGCTGGCAGTCACCCCTACTATAAGTGCATGTCCACATATGTAATATTTGTGTGCATAAAAACACTACCATATGTGTCCATACATATTTGACTTGTGTCTGAACACAACTATAGTAGAGGTGACTGGCTGCACAAACTTGAAAGACAGCTTTGCTCCAACCATGTTTTTACATGGCAGGCCTGAAGTTGAAATGTGCATGAAGTGCCCACATTACAAATAGAGTAGAAGGAAAGGGGAAGAGGGTTCTAAGAACACCCCTTTCATCATGGAGTTACAGCAGGAGGCAGTTTCAAGGCTCCCCATCCTGTGTGAATGAGTCACACAGGTGCCTTGTTAGGTCAAGTGCACTGAGGTGAGGTCACATGGCCTGTAGGGGTTAGGCCATGTGAGTCAGGTCAGAGGTATACAGGCAGGGAGAGTACTAGGCTAGGATTGGCAAATTTGAGGTACTGTCATATGGCAGAGTAGGATAGGCCATGTTAATTTTACCTCTGAACCTTCCATAAACAACCTGAGCCTGCCTATAAAAGAGTGTTCCGTGCAGGGGAGCTCATTCGCCTTAGAAGGCATAGCTGTGGTGCTACCCACCCTCCCACACAAAATTGTAAAAATGTTTTATTTTTTTGGCAACCGATATTGTGTGATAAACTCTGTGTCTGGTGTATTCTTTTTGGTAAGTTTTCTTCCTGTCTGTTATTCCATGTGTATTTCCACAATAAAGTGCTTGTCCTCAACAGTGGAACTAGCTGAAGTTTTGGTGCAAATTTCTGCAAACAATGACCACATGAACTTAACTATACAAACATAAAAGAACAAAAAAAATGTACAAAAGTGACACGTGTTAAATTTTACATAGTGTGTCAACTACAACCATAACACTTTTTTGAACAGAGGTCAAGTGATCTTTGAGTTTCTCTCTGATGAGCACTTCAAAATATCAGATACCAATCTTTGGGCAGTGAGGGAATTTAATCCCTGTTCCTCAGACAGATGATGTGCTGTTGAAGAAAAAATAAAGAAAAATCAGGAAAAAGTTTGGGAAATGGAGTTGATGTTAAAGTGTATGTGTAGTGACTTACCTGTGCTGCTTGTGATGGTCTCAGAGGAATGCTGGGCCTGGTCTACTTCAACATATGTTATAGTTTGGGATGGTTCTGCATAATCATCATCATCTGGTCCTATAGCAGTAGCTGGAGCTGTGTCATCAACCAGAACAATATCCATTCCTGTCGTTGCAGTTCTGTTCTCAAAGTGTGCTTTCTTGGGTCTTTCTAGGTTTATGAAAGAAAAAATAATGAAAAAAGCATGCACGCTAAAGAATATAGTTTGCATTGATGAAGACATTGCAGAGAGACCGCATGGATTGCATGTCTAGCTGAGTGAGCAGAAATGTCAGAAAATAAGCTAAAATACCTTTTTGGATAATTCTATGTATTTTATGCAACTAGGCTTCCTCCCTATGCTTCAAGTCAGACCATCTCTTGCGCAGCTGGTCCTTTGTTCGCTCCACACCATACTTCTTCTCCAGCACATGGACAACCTTCTCCATGATGTTGTCTTTTCTTGTATTAGGCCTGCGGTAGTTTTTGCGCCTCCCATCATAATCATTTTTTTTTCCAGAATCTTCACCATAGTTTTCATCTCATCCAGGGACATAGGTGTTGCCTTTTTTTTTTTAACTTTCCAGGCTTAAAGGGGTTGTAAAGGTAAATGTTTTTTCACCTTAATGCATTCTATGCATTAAGGTGAAAAAACATGTGACAGTCCCAGCGCCCCCAGCCCCCCCGTTTTACTTACCTCACCCCTCGAAAGTCCCGCGCTCGTCCCCCAACATCCTTTCCACCGTTCAGCCTGGCCGCTGATTGGCTGGAGTGGATGGATGGAAAGCAGCGCAGCCATTGGCTCGCGCTGCTGTCAATCACATTCACTGACGCGAAGCGCCGGGGGGCGGGGGCCATGTGATACAGCGAGCGGCTATAGCCGCCGGCTGTATCACGGGAGCGTGCCCACAGATGCTTCTCACCATGCGAGGGAGCTTGCATGAACATGAGAAGCATCTGAGGGAGGAAGCCGAGACAGCCGCCGAGGGACCCCAGAAGAGCAGGTTCGGGGCCACTCTGTGCAAAACGAGCTGCACAGTGGAGGTAAGTATAACATGTTTGTTATTTTAAAAAATATATATATCTTTACAACCCTTTTAATCGGTTGGGAGCGGCATGCCCCTTTTCTTCAGCCATGTTTCTGTTGCTAAAGATGCTGCTGGATGAAGAGGGGAGGAGCTTCAAAACTCCCATAATGCACCATAGTACAGTCCTACCCGGCACACAAAACGCTGTCATGTACGAACACAGAACGTACTCTCGCTCGATGCCACTAACCAGACAAACGTTTCCACTGACCAATACACAGAAGATTTGGAACAACCGAAGGTAAGCAGACCAGTACAATAGTTATAGGGCAGGGGTGACAAACTCAATTTCATCGTGGGCCACATCAGCATCATTATTGCCCACAAAAGGGCTGGTTGCATCTGTAAGATTAGATGTGCAGTGCATCCCCACCCCTTACATTAGATGTTAAGAGCCACCCCACCTTTAGAAGTTGAGTTCCCCACTCTCCCTTACATCACATACATCACAGTGTACCACCCCTTCCTTATGCTGCTGCTGGGAAGAAGCTGGATGCATTGCTTGAAAGCATAAAGTAAGGGTCTGGAGGAGGACCAGAGGAGGGCTGGAGCTCTCCTGTAGCTGCAGGAGAGGTGCAAGGGCCACATGAAATGGCCTGGAGGGCCAGATTCGGCACATGGGCCTTGTGTTTGTCACCTGTGTTCTAGGGTATTAATTGTTAGGTGTAGTTTGGCAACTGAACAATGATGCATTGTTTCTTATTACAGGAGCAATGGTGGACAAATTTACCTCACCACATTTCCTGCCACAATTTCTTGAAATGTACCAAGACCTTCCATGTTTATGAAAAGTATGCAGCAAAGACTATTCAGACCGTCAAAAACGTACTGAAGCATATACTAAATTAGCAGAAATATGCACGGTTGTGTATGCCAAAGCAGATATATCCTATGTTAAGCAAAAAATTGCAAATCTGCGTACTATCTTCAAAAAAGAATTGAATAAAATTAATGATTCCAAAAAATCTGGTACAGGTGCAGATCAAGTCTACGTGCCACACCTGTGGTATTTTGAGAGTCTTCGATTTCTGACTGATCGGGAGGAAGCACGACCCTCTGTGTCAAGTTTAGACAGTATCAGTGTAAATATTTCAGGAGATGAAGAAGAAGGAACATTTGAGCAAATGGCAGACAGTCAGGTAAGTCATTATATTATTTTTTGTAATACACTTTTATATGTACAGGTCATAAAATAAAAATTCAAGATAATACATAAAAAATGCAAAACACATCAAAATTTAAAGCACATGTACCTTTGTCCTTTTTTTTTATTTTAACAAAAAAATAACATGACACCTGTGTTTAATACTGAAATAAGATATAAATGCAGCCACTCAAATACACATATATAATTTAAAGATTATTTTGCCAATCTACTGTTCCACGACCCAGAAAATATTGGATATAATCTAGGCGATTCTGACGAGCGAGTTGACTGGAGAGACGTGGTGGGGCACGGCTTAGGTTTAATAGCCCTTCAGTATCATTACACCACTCTCCAGGCATGACATCCCCAGACAGAGTATCTTCCCAGTCCACCAGGGATTGTGGCATGTAGGTGGAGCTAGTACGCCTTAAGAAATTATGTAACACACAGCAGCAATGAACTGAAATTCCTGTATGGAAGGTACAAAAGCAGTTGACCATAATACCAAAAGCATTTTTAACAACTCGTCTAGCACGAGATAACCTGTAATTAAAGATTTTTTGATCAGGTGTAAGGATTCTAAGGGCAAATGGTTTCAACACATGCCCAGATAATGCAAATGCATCATCTGCAACAAATATGAAGTTTAGTCCTTCCACTGTGTCCTCTTGGGATGGTAGATTTCGTAGTCCATTTTTTAAACGATGAAAAAATTTGGTTTTCTCAATTATTCCCCATCAGAATTTCGACCATTTTTGCCAATATCCACAAAGATAAACTCATACTTTGCATTCACGATTGCCATTAGGACAATGCTAAAGTAGCCTTTATAATTATAATAGAAGGAGCCAGATTTTGCTGGTGGCATTATGGGAACATGTTTGCCGTCTATGGCACCACCACAGTTGGGGAAATTCCAATAGTCATCAAATTGTTTAGCTGTTGCTTTCCATTCCTCCACAGAATCCGGTAGCTGTGCAAAGGTAAAAATATATGTTTAAAAAAAATGTAAGGCTTAATTCTAGATACATTTTTTTATTTTGCTTTATTATACAGGATCTATTTGGCAATGAAACACAAACTGGCACATCACCACCAGTAAGCAGGAACAAAATCATAAAGACAAGGCAAGATTCTACAGGCAACTTTCTACTACAAGCATCTGCAGCCTTAAATCAGAAGAGGGATGAATGTGATGACCTGGGTGCATCTGCTGACAAGGAAATGTGCAGGATGTCAGAAGACCAAAAACAATTACTGGAACCATTACTCATTCAGCTTCTTAATAAAGGGTTCAGGGGGGAGCTGACTACAAATACGCACTTAGCTGAGTACAAAACCACACACACACAATCATCGCAACTACCTCAACAAATGCATCAGTGGCACGTACCATACACACAGCAGGATCGTCCACAAAGCAACTGGGGACATGATTATCAGTACACATCTTTGTGAATCACATACATTTGGTTTAAAAGATGTTATCTTTGTCAGTTTGACATGTTATGAAATAGTTTGAGTTTACTGTTATGTTTTGAGCTCCTAAATTCAAAGTTTAACAAAGCAAGCTGTACAGTGTTTGATTTTGAAAAATAAAAGCACTGTGTCATTACCTTTAAGTATTCATCTTACATGATTCTTTTGATGGCTTGGCAGGTCTCAGGTATGATGCGACCAAGCGACTGGGCAAAGATTCCAGTGGTGAATTTGAGGTCTTCAAAACTTCGTCCAGTTGCCACAAAACGAAGTGTTGCTACCAGTCTCTGCTCAGCTGTGATGCTAGGTCTTAAGACCATGTCCTTTTTTGTTATGTCATCATGGTCCTTCAGCCACTCTTTACTCCATAACCTTCGCCTTTTGCTTCTGGGCTCCTCTGCTTGCTGTATAGCCATCACTCCAAGCATTGCTATGGCAATTGTCCTCTCATCCACATCCATATTGAAGGTGGTGCAGTAGATCTCTACTCCGCACAGGGTTCGTTATGACGAACATACGTTGCTCCTCTGTGCGTATACGTGTACCACAGGAAGACACAGTGCAGAGGTCAAACACATTTTGACACTTCCTTTTTATATGAAAAAAACGCACAAAATAAGACACATTGATGTTCATAAACGATTTATTGTTCAAAAATCATTACTTACCTGATCGGCCGATTTTTCGTATAGTGTACGGCCAGCATTAGACTGGTTTAAAAAGTGCCAGTATAAAGTAGCTTCATACAATACACCTGGTTGTAAAATGTAGTTCACTCTAGTTAAGGCCACATGCATTCTGGGTGTCAAAAACGCTGCTTTTAAGGGCATTTGACAGCTTTTTTTTTCTGCCTCTAAACGCTCCTTCAAGTTAACCTATGGGGTTGATTTACTAAAACCAGAGAGTGCAAAATCTGGTGCAGCTTTGCATAGAAACCTATCGGCTTCCAGGTTTTTGAAGTTACCTAGCAGGGGAAAAGGCATTCGGAAGAGTCGGGCAAACACCCAGTGTGCATGAGGACTAAGAATACACAGATACACATGTTCATTGGTAAAACTAAACACCGTAGTCTTTTCAGATAACATCAACAGTCAGTTTGTTTTATGATACCGTTTTAAAGTCCAGGTAATTCATTAGGTGGATAACAAGAACTAAGGACCATCTATACATTCCTTTTTCGAGACACTGGCAAGTTGTTTTACGGCTGCTCCATTTTCCTTTTTTTAACTTTCCGGCCAGATGACCACCAACTTTTCTACACTTTCCATACCGGATCCCTGAGACCCAGGAAGACATCCTTTACATTCCAATACCTGGAACCACATCCTCATCCAGGAGATCAGGAACTGTAGTACCCTACAAGCAACCAGTACTGGATAGAACTTTCTACGCAACGCCACGTGCGTTTACTTTATCATGTTGCCTTACCCATCTTACCCCAGTCCCTCACTCTTTCCCTCCTCCCTGAACCATAAACTAGACTATCACCCTCCCACCCACCTTAACTACCCCCAGTAACACTTGATTCCCAGTGACCCCTCCTAAACCCCTAACCTCTACTGAATGGGTCAGATCTTTTTGTTTATTTCAAAATGCTAGTTGCAACCAGATGTTTATGTTGTTTATTAATTTACATACGCTTTGGTGTGTCTCGGCCGGGGCGGCATGATTTTGCGCCTCCCCCTACCTGATGGTTATGGATACTTCATACCCACCTGGTGGGAACTTAACCTCAATTGATGAGGTTGAGATAATAGATGGTACTAGGAGGTGGAGAGAACACTTTTCTCTTTGGCTCATCGGGGCTCAGAGTGGGCTCCCCTCTAAACTTTTCTCTTTTGTTTTTCCTTGCTTGTTCTTACCTATTTTCTTTTTCAGCCGGTCGGCATCCCACGTGCAGTCTAGGCGTTCCTCTGAGGTGAGTGACAGAATATCAGGTGCGATTCCCTCCCCCCTGCTCGATGGCTAACGACTCTACTCCCTCTCCTCCACTTCATATTGCATCAATGCGCAGGGGATGAATTCCCCGATAAAACAATGGAAAATTTTACAATCTATGCATTCTCAAAAAATGGACGTCATCCTATTTCAGGAGACACATTTCCCAATGCGGTATATCCCCACTTTCCTGCATGCTAAATATCCCACTTTCTTTCTTTCAAATGCGGAAGAAAAATCCAAGGGAGTGGCAATCCTAATATCTACCAATTGCAAATTTACACTTCAACTAGAACACTAAGCCCCTGTACACACGGTCTGACATTCTGCCAACCAAATCCGTCTGATTTTGTCCGACGGATTGTGTCCGACGGATTGTGTCCGAAACTGTTGCATACACACAGTCGGACCAAGTTGTCGGAAAATCCGGTCATTCAGAACGTGATGACATTATTTAGTTACGATGGGACTACGCTCAGGCTAGTAGCCAATAGCTTTGGTCTAGGAATTTGATCTGAGCATGCGTGGCACTTGGTCCGATCTGAATTCTCTACACATGATCGGAGTATGTCCGATCGGACCAGTTGGTCGGAAAATATTTCCAACATGTTGGCAAATTGGGTCCGACGGATATTCCAACGGAATCAGTCCGATGCATACCACACACAGTTGGATTATCCGACAACACGGTCCGATAGGACACATTCCGACGGATTCTCCGACCATGTGTACAAGGGCAAAGACTTGTAGGGCAGATTTATTCTCATAAAAGGCACCATAGATAACCAATTGCACTCCATTATTTCATACTATACACCCAATCAGGGACAGGCGGCTTTTTTCCAAGCGATGCTTAAAACGCTAGACCCAATGGTGGGAGGGACCATGATATATGGGGGCGACTTCAATACTGCCCTGGACCAAGGTCTAGACAAATCCAGACCCCCTGGATCCCAACTTATCAGACTCCCGAAACGGAGTCTAAAAATAGCCAAGCTGATTCACCTACACAGTTTAGTCGATACTTGGAGGGAAATGAATAAAACTAGGAGAGCTTACACACACTTCTAGGGCCTGCACCAATCCTATGCTAGGATTGACCACATTTTCATTTCCACTGCCAACATCCCTGCCATAGTTAAATCAGCAATAAGGAACACAGTGTGGTCGGACTACTCTATAGTCATGATCACCCTAAAAAGAGGCTACAATTGCTGTAATCTCCTCCAATGGAGACTTAACGAATCTATCCTCAGTGACCCGGTAAAGGTTTTGGAAATAGAAAATCCATAAAAGAATATTTTCTTCTCAACGGGGGTGAGGGGGGTGTCAGCTGAAACTCTACGGGCGGCACACAAGGCCACCATTCGAAGCAAAAGAATCCAAATCTCCTCCCAAATTAAAAGAGATCAAAAGGCAGACATCAAAAGACTAGAAAAAGAATAAAAAAACCTGAAAAGCCTCCATAAACAAAACCCCAAACAGGTGCCCACAGATAAACTGGATGCAACCAGACTCTCCCTAAATCTGGCTCTCAAAGCCAAAGCTGAAAAGAGCATCAGATGGAGTGGAGCAAAATTTTATCGCCACAGAGATAAAATAGATTCCATGTTAGCAGCCAAACTTACCCCTTAGGCTAGACAACGCTCCATACCTAAAATATGCATCCCTGATAGGACACGCACTCTAAATCCATAACGCATCATGGAAACTTTCCATGCATACTACAAAAAATTATACAGCGCAAGGAACAAAGACAACGAGACCCATTAGAACTCACTTTGGGTGGCAAAGTGGTGTAGTGGTTAGCACTCTTGCCTAGCAGTAAAAAGGGTCGCTGGTTCGTATCCCAACCATGACACTACCTGCCTGGAGTTTGCATGTTCTCCCAGTGCCTGCGTGGGCTTCCTCCGGGAACTCCGGTTTCCTCCCACACTCCAAAGACATGCAGGTAGGTTAATTGGCTTCTGTCCCAAATTGGCCCTAGTATATGAATGGGGACCTTGGATTGTGGGCTCCTTGAGGGTAGGGACCGATGTGAGTGTGATATGTACAGGGATAGGGACAATTGTAAACACTAGGGATGAGCCGAACACCCCCCCCCCCCCCCCCCCGGTTCGGCTTGCACCAGAATTTTCGAACCGACCGAAACTTTGTGCGAACTTTAGAACCCCATTGAAGTCTATGGGACTCAAACGTTCAAAATAAAAAGTGCTAATTTTAATGGCTAATATGCAAGATATTGTCCTAAAAAGTTTTGGGGACCCGGCTCCTGCCCCAGGGGACATGGGTCAATGCCTAATTTTTTTTTAAAAACAGACGTTTTTCAGGAGCACTGAGTGAAAGTGAAAAAAAAGTGAAATAAATATAAATATTTAAATATCGTGCCGGGGGAGGGGGGGTGTCTATAGTATGCCTGTGAAGTGGCATGTGTTTCCTGTGTTTAGAACAGTCCCTGCACAAAATGACATTTAACGGAAAAAAGTAATTTAAAACTGCTTTCGGTTTTAATGTTATATCTGGTTCCGGCAATACGGATGAAAATCATTGAGAAAAATGGCACAGGTAGCCACCCCTGACCATCACCAGCTCCTTTGGGTCTTGTACGGATATTAAGGGAAACCCCGTACCAAAATTAAAGAAAGAAAAGGTGTATGGCCCCCAGGGCTCCAGTCAAAAAAATACATTTTTAAGATTTTTGGAAAACATAGGGAAGGGTTATCACCCCTGTATAGTTTTTTTGGCCATCCGTCTTTTTTCATCTCACTTCCTGTTATCTCCTTCTGTTTGCAAGTAGGAGACGTTTGTAAGGTGGATGTTTGAAAGTAGGGGCCTGCCCTATATGCTCTGCAGAAATGGGGGCCTAAGGTGTTGGTGTTGCCACAACACTGTAAGCCCTCAAAGTGACTCTTGGTGGAGCGCTCTGCTGTGAATGATTATATCAAGAATTGTAATTACATGCCATTGTTGAACAGTGGTAGAAAAATTGGGCCTTTAGTGGTTGTGGTGGTGGTGAGGACTTCACAGTTACTCTTGGTGGGCGCAGGGACGGGCCCTGCTGTGAAATATTATATCAAGAATTGTAATTATTGTTACATTGTTGAACAGTGGTAGAAAAATTGGGCCTTTAGTGGTTGTGGTGAGGACTTCACAGTTACTCTTGGTGGGTGCAGGGACGGGCCCTGCTGTGAAATATTATATCAAGAATTGTAATTACATGCCCCTGTTTAACAGGGGCTGAAAAATTGGGCCTTAGGCACTGCTTGCTGGTGCCACGACACTGCAACCTCTCCCAGATACTCTAGTTGGAGTGCAGGAATGAGCCCTGCTGCAAAGCATTGCATCAAAAATTGTAATTACATGCCCCTGCTAAACAGGGGCTGAAAAATTGGGCCTTAGCCACTGGTGTTGGTGCCACGACACTGCAACCTCTCCCATATACTCTAGTTGGAGTGCAGGAATGAACCCTGCCGCAAAGCATTGCATCAAAAATTGTATTACATGCCCCTGTTGAACAGGGGCTGAAAATTGGGCCTTAGGCACTGGTGCTGTTGCCATGACACTACAACCTCTCCCATATACTCTAGTTGGAGTGCAGGAATGAGCCCTGCTGCAAAAAATTGGACTCTAATTCAACCCCCCTGTTAAATTGGGCTGGTGGCATCACCCAGAGCCAAAAATGTTCTTCCAAGATATCAGAAGGATCATTGAGGAGGAAGAGGATAGTCAGTCAACATAACAGGACAGTCACTCAGCATCAGCATAGGCAGTCTTGAAGGAATGTGACATTTCAAAAAAATATATATACGGTTACAGCAGCTTCAGGTACTTGGTAGCTGGTGGTGATCCAAGACTGATTCATCTTTATGAAGGTCAGTCGATCAACCGAGTCGGTGGACAGGCTCACCCTGTGATCGGTTACAAAGCCACCAGCAGCACTGAAGGTGCATTCTGAAAGAACGCTGGATGCAGGACAGGCCAGTAGCTCAATTGCATACTGTGCAAGCTCTGGCCAGTGATCCATCCTCAAGACCCAGTAAGCCAAAGGATTTTCCGTGGGAAAGGTGTCCAAGTCTGACCTTGCCCCTAGGTATTCCTGCACCATGTAAATCAGACGCTGGTGATGGTTGCTGGAACCAATCATACCTTGGGGTTGCGGACTAAAAAATTGTCTGAACGGCCACCTTCACCACTGCTCCTTCTGTGACTGACTGAAGCCTCAGCAACATGTTGTCCAGGACCAGGAGTTTGTAACCTCCCAGTCTCTGGGAACGCATTGCACAGACCTTTCTGCAAGGCCTCCCAGAGATGTCTCATCCTCTGCTCCCTCTGCTATGGCAAGATAAGGTCCGCAACCTTACCCTTGTGCCATGGATCAAGGAGAGTGGCCAGCCAGTAATGGTCCCTCTCCTTAATCCGAAGAATACGAGGATCCTTCCGCAGGCTTTGCAGGATCAGGGAGGCCATGCAGCGTAGGTTAGCTCTGGGTCACTAAGGACAACATGATCCGCAGCCACCTCCTCCCAGCCAAGTACAAGTCCACGTGTTTATTGGGACAGTAAATCATCCCGAAAAGACTGCTTCTGCTGCTGATGCTGAGTGCCAGACTCCACCTCCATGCTGACACAAGCCTCCTCCTCCTCCCCCTCCTCGTCCTCTTCCTATGTGATGGGTGGGACAGCAGGAACACTGTCTGGATAAAGGGGGCCTTGAGAGGCAAGAAAGTCCTCCTCTTCCTGCCTCTGTTCTGCCTCAAGTGTTCCGTCCATTATTCCATGCAGCCTATGCTCCAACAGGTGGACAAGAGGTACAGTGTCACTGATGCATGCACTGTCACTGCTCACCATCCTCGTGGCCTCCTCAAATGGAGACAGGACAGTGCATGCATCCCTGATCATGCCCCACTGGTGTGGTGAGAAAAAACAGAGCTCCCCTGACCCTGTCCTTGTGCTGTAGTCGCACAGGTACTCATTGATGGCTCTCTGCTGCATGTGCAGCCGCTGCAGCATGGCCAACGTTGAGTTCCACCTGGTGGACATGTCACATATAAGGCGGTTCTTGGTCAGGTTCAACTCCTTTTGGAGCTCAGCCAGCCAAGCACTGGCATTAAATGATCAGCGGAAATGTACACAGACTTTCCTGGCCTGCCTCAGGACATCCTGTAAGCCTGGGTACCTGCCCAAGAACCGCTGCACCACCAGATTAAGGACGTGAGCCACACAGGGCACATGGGTCAGTTGTCCCTGTTGGAGGGCGGGGAGTTGACAAAATATCTGCCCCAGTATGGCTCCTGTCCCCCAAACAAACCAGCGCAAGCATGGCATGGCATCTTTTTGCCTGTATTTTTGCGTAGCCCCTTGAACACCTAGTTCCGAGGACAGAGCTACAGAAATGAAATCTTAAAGTCTGATAATAACTTAATGTGTGGTCCATGATGTGAGAGTAATAATAACATTTAAATATAACAGACCCATCACATCAAGTCCATACACCCTGTTAGGATAGCTGCTGCCTGCAGCCAGTTGGTTTATAGTTTTTGATGGCCAAGTGCTTTTTGGTCCATCATACATATTGTTGGTCCTTTTGTTTTTATGTATTTTTATTTTTGAAATCCAAAGCAGAATGTGTGGATTGTGAAATGGTGTGCCCCTTTTCCTTGTAAGTGCAGTGGGTATAAGTAGAAGAATATTTTGGATTTATGGACATCTCTGCATGACTGCAGGGTATTCTTATAATTTATTATAATATTGCCAGGAAAAAGTTGTCTTTTTGAAACATGAAACTGGAGTTCTTACACAAACAGCATGATAGAAAACAAGCCATTGTTATATTTATGCAAGCTGGACCCAGTAATCAAGGGTTCACTCCGATGTATCAGAGCTGTAGCTTTATGCAAAGTTGCTATTAGACAAAGTTACAGATATTATTTTGGTTGAATATTTAATTTTTAATAGTCCGACATTCTGCACAGCAAATATATAGCTAAGTGTTTGTCTAATGAAAGGTTCAAAATATGAATTTGTTTTGTGTGTTTATGTATGAATCTAACAATGAAAAATGCGTACATTTGAATCCAGCCGCCTTATTGCCTCTATTGGAGGAGGCTGGAGACAAAGAAAAAGCACATGTGTGAAATTGATGACGTGGGAATCAGCTGCTGTGAGCCCAGTGCAGGACACATTCCCTGGAGACCCGAGTATTTACTTTTTTGTAGTGTTATTCCTGGTTTTATACCGAGGATGAAGTTTATCACCCAGAAGGATTCCCTGTATTCAGAGTCATTGAATCCTTTTTCCCCAGCTCAAGAAGTAGAGCTCCATGTTTTAGAAAAGCCTGTGAGCTATAAAAAGAGTATATATTTATATAGATAGTCGAGATATAGAGAGCTTTTGGTTCCATTTGAAGGGCCAGAAGTTTGGCTAAGTTAATTTGATTGGCTGTTTTCAGCCTTCCAGGTTCTTGCTGAGGTAGCCATACTAACAGTAAAACTCACATATGGAAGCAGACCAGGCGACTCTAAGGATGCTGCATTTACAGCCTCGGACACTTGCTGGGTCTGTGCAACTCACAGATTCCACCCTAGTTCTGGCCCAGTATAGCTGGGATTAATAATTCAACTTTAAGGACCCCAGAACGAGAAGCACAAGTGGTCCACAGAGGGCAACTTCTTACGAAACAAGACTTTGGAAAAGGTGATCATTTATGTCTGCCAGACACTCTTTTCCCTTCAGCTTGACACGTGGACCGGGTCATCAGTCACAAGTAGTTATGGCTGCCTTAGTAAATGAGCGTGGGATAGAGCCAGGGTTCTTCACAGTTGTTTTTTAACATACCACTTCTTGTTTTACCTGTTACCAAAGGTGTTACCAAAAGCTGAACATCCCTTCCAGAGATAGCAAAAAGATATATCCAGATGCCCAAGTCAGGATCTTAGTATGTATTTTGTTTGTATGGACATGTTTTCTAGATGTCCAGTGGCAAATGCTATTGCAAAGGCCACAGTAAAAAAGTATTATCAGAAATAGTTTGTAAGTACAGAGTGCAGAATCTACAGAGAGTAACAGAGGAAATCATTTTTATAGGAGAGTCCTTATTAGAAGTTTTGAGGTTTTATTTTTTTTACACCCTCTGCTGTCTACAATGTAGTGGACAAAGTAGAGTAAGAAACTAGAAAACTTTTGCCTGAATGTTTTATTATATTTTATCAAGCCCGTAGGGGGATGTTGGACTCTTTCCCTATGGGATTTGGTTTGGGGGTGTGTTACTCACTTGCTTATATTTTGTCTCAGCAGCTGAAATCCTCCATTCGGATCTCACAGAGAATGTTGCTGATTTTTTTAAGGTTTTTGACAAACTCATTTATGTGTTTTCTCCCCAATTCCAGATCCTAAAAGTTTAGAAGGATCTAAAACTAAAGCCATGTGACATGTGGATTGTTAAGAGACATTTATATATAAGGAAATGTTTGGAGACTCAATACAGCATCTATTTCATGTACAGTTTTTGTAAAACTTGAAGGAAAAGTCACCTGGATCCACACCAGACACTGCAAAAATGACTAAATGAAAGAAATCTCTGTGTTTGATTTGTTTCCCTCTTGCGATCACAGTCTAGGGTACTTTTTTATTCAATTACTTTAACCACTTCAGCTCCGGACCAATAAACACCTTAAGGACCAGAGGTCTTTTTGCAATTTCGCACTGCGCTGCTTTAACTGGTAATTGCGCGGTCATGCAATATTGCACCCAAACGAAATTTGCGTCCTTTTCTTCCCACAAATAGAGCTTTCTTTTGATGGTATTTGATTGCCTCTGCGATTTTTTTTTTTTGCGATATAAATGGAAAAAGAGCGAAAATTTTGAAAAAAAAAGATATTTTCTTCTTTTTGTTATAAGAAAAATCGAATAAACTAAATTTTAGTCATACATTGAGGGCAAAATTTATTTAGCCACATGTCTTTAGTAAAAAAAATGTCAATAAGCGTATATTTTTTGGTTTGCGCAAAAGTTATAGCGTCTACAAACTAGAGTACATTTTCTGGAATTTACACAGCTTTTAATTTATGACTGCCGATCTCATTTCTTGAGGTGCTAAAATGGCAGGGCAGTACAAATCCCCCCCAAATGACCCCATTTTGGAAAGTAGACACCCCAAGGAAATTGCTGATGGGTATGTTGAGCCCATTGAATATTTATTTTTTTTGTCCTAAGGGATTGAATAATGACAAAAAAAAAAAAAAAAAATTTTTTTACAAAAAGTTGTCACTAAATGATATATTGCTCACACATGCCATGGTTATATGTGGAATTGCACCCCAAAATATATTCCGCTACTTCTCCCGAGTATGGCGATACCACGTGTGTGGGACTTTTTGGGAGTCTAGTCGCGCACGGCACCCCGAAAACCAATCACCACCTTCAGGATTTCTAAGGGTGCAAATTTTTGATTTAACTCCTCACTACCTATCACAGTTTCGAAGGCCATAAAATGCCAAAATAGCACAAAACCCCCCAAAATGACCCCATTTTGGAAAGTAGACACCCCAAGCTATTTACTGAGAGGCATGTTGAGTCCATGGAATATTTTATATTTTGCCACAAGTTGCGGGAATATTACAAACTTTTTTTTTTTTGCACCAAGTTGTCACTAAATGATATATTGCTCACACATGCTATGGGCATATGTGAAATGACACCCCAAAATACATTCTGCTGCTTCTCCCGAGTACGGGGATACCACATGTGTGGGACTTTTTGGGAGTCTAGTCGCGCACGGCACCCCGAAAACCAATCACCACCTTCAGGATTTCTAAGGGTGCAAATTTTTGATTTAACTCCTCACTACCTATCACAGTTTCGAAGGCCATAAAATGCCAAAATAGCACAAAACCCCCCCAAATGACCCCATTTTGGAAAGTAGACACCCCAAGCTATTTACTGAGAGGCATGTTGAGTCCATGGAATATTTTATATTTTGCCAAAAGTTGCGGGAATATTACAAACTTTTTTTTTTTTTGCACAAAGTTGTCACTAAATGATATATTGCTCACACATGCTATGTGCAGAAGTCAAATTACACCCCAAAATAAATTCTGCTGCTTCTCCCGAGTACGGGGATACCACATGTGGGGGACTTTTTGGGAGCCTAGCCACGTACGGGACCCCGAAAACCAAGCACTGCCTTCCGGATTTGAATATAAAATGCTATAAAAAACAAACTAACCAGAGTCACCCGTAACACTTATACGGTGATCAGTGGTGAAAGGGTTAACTAGGGGCAATCAGGGGGTTCAAATTTTTATTAGGTAGTATATGGGGGTCCCTGGCGCTATATAAAAACCTGACGGGGAACCTAAATAACTAACTGGCTAACCAGCGTCACCAGTGACACTTATACTGTGATCGCTGGTGAAAGGGGGTGAAAGGGTTAACTAGCAGCAATCAGGGGGTTAAAACCATTATTGGGTAGTATATCGGGGTACCTAGCGCTATAAAAACCTGGCGGTGAACCTAAAAAAATAACTAGCTACCTAGCGACACTAGCGACACTGATGCAGCGTTCAGAAAAATTATCGCTTAGTGACACTGGCAAAAGGGGGTGAAAGGGTTAACTAGCGGAAATCAGGGGGTTAAAACCATTATTGGGTAGTATATCGGGGTACCTAGCGCTATAAAAACCTGGCGGTGAACCTAAAAAAATAACTAGCTACCTAGCGACTGTAGCGACACTAATGCAGCGATCAGAAAAACGATTGCTTAGTGACACTGGCAAAAGGGGGTGAAAGGGTTAACTAGCGGCAATCAGGGGGTTAAAACCATTATTGGGTAGTATATCGGGGTACCTAGCGATATAAAAACCTGGCGGTGAACCTAAAAAAATAACTAGCTACCTAGCGACACATGCAGCGATCAGAAAAATGATCGCTTAGTGACACTGGCAAAAGGGGGTGAAAGGGTTAACTAGCGGCAATCAGGGGGTTAAAAACATTATTGGGTAGTATATCGGGGTACCTAGCGCTATAAAAACCTGGCGGTGAACCTAAAAAAATAACTAGCTACCTAGCGACTGTAGCGACACTAATGCAGCGATCAGAAAAACGATCGCTTAGTGACACTGGCAAAAGGGGGTGAAAGGGTTAACTAGCGGCAATCAGGGGGTTAAAAACATTATTGGGTAGTATATCGGGGTACCTAGCGCTATAAAAACCTGGCGGTGAACCTAAAAAAATAACTAGCTACCTAGCGACACTAGCGACACATGCAGCGATCAGAAAAATGATCGCTTAGTGACACTGGCAAAAGGGGGTGAAAGGGTTAACTCTAGGGGCAATCAGGGGGTTAAATCTTTATTGGGGGGTGATAGGGGGCTACCCTGGACCTAACACTAACTGTCCTGACAGTTTTTACTGTCACAACTGACACTGAATGCATTGATCAGTAAAGAAATGATCAATGCAATCAGTGACACTGTGACTGGGGGGGGAGGGGGGGCGGGGGGGGATCGGGGGGCGATCGGGGGGGGATCGGGGGGGGTTTGTGTGCCTGTGTGTACCTACATATCAGTGTAGTGTTGGTGCACACTTACTTTTACTGTTCTCCTCGTAGTCCGGTCAAAAAGACCGCCCCGAGGAGAATGACATCACTTCCTCCTTCCTGTGTAAACAATACACAGGGGAGGAAGCTTCTCATTGGCCAGGAGCGATCCAGAGGGGGTCGCCGAAAACCAACGGCCATCCCCTCATCACGGAGCGCTCCTGGACCGAATCGGACCGCCGTAACCAGCGGGAGGGGGTCCGATCGGACCCCCCACCCGCTGGAAGGCAATCACGTAGATGTACGTGATTATGCCTGCCTGTGCCATTGTGCTGACGTACAATGGCAATACGGCGGTCCTCAAGTGGTTAATTGTAAGGGATATATATATATATATATTTGAAAAGTAGTTTAGCCATGTTGAAGTCATATTTGTCTTTTGTACCTCTTCCATTTTATGTAGAATTGTCTGTGTTTACATGTGCTGATAAGTCAGCATACCAGCAATTAAGCTAGAAGGCCATTCTGGCCACAGAAGTGTACAGCCAGTACTCTGTAAATATGTCTTATCAATCATTTGTTTTTCACAGTGAAAAGTCATTTTGTAATGAAAAAAGCTGCTCAGCTATTATTTTCTCCACAATGGAGTTTTTTTCCTCTTTGGCCAGGACTACCTCCACCTAAGCGTGTGGAGGTTCCAGGTTAAAGGTGATAGCAGGTATGGTTAGTGATCAAAATATTGATCAAAAGAGAGGAGACTGTAATGGAAATTTGTAGGTTCTGTATATAATTGTATTCTATTTTATATGTATTGCACGATGCCCTCACTGTGCACACGGCACTAACAATGTTTTCAGTACATATTGTATCCTAAAATAGGAAGGAAGGGGAGCAGGGGATTTTTATACGGTACAATTTATAAAGAAACAGAGATTTCTTTAAAAGAATTCATAACTTTAATATTTAGAAATATATTAAAAATATTTTATAAAGACAAAAATAGCAAATACACTCATTATACAGAAAATGCATGGCATAGAGTATAGGGGATCCTGAAAGTGTTAGTTGCTGAGACTGATCGTACTTCCTCCCGACATGTTTCGCATTTGTGCTTCTTCAGGGGAGTATGCAACCAGATATATACATTCCCAGCATCGCAACACACAAGCCAATAGATGGTGGAATAGATGGCAAGAATTGTGGGACAGGATCAAGTGCTAAAAACACCCTAGCCCAATGCAGGGCATAGATGGAGGTAGACAAGCGCTGCAGTGATAGTAAGAGATGAGAGAATTAGTTCCATGTAATAATATTGATGCAATATAAATGCAACAGATCACAATGAACGAATCAATCGACTCATTATAGTATTTTGTAAGCTACAGAGTGCAGCGCTATGCTGCCACTCTAAGCTTGCTGAACCAAACAAGAGGAGTCAGCGTAGCGGCAATGTCTGTATTGAACCTGCTTGTCTACCTCCATCTATGCCCTGCATTGGGCTAGGGTGTTTTTAGCACTTGATCCTGTCCCACAATTCTTGCCATCTATTCCACCATCTATTGGCTTGTGTGTTGCGATGCTGGGAATGTATATATCTGGTTGCATACCGTATATACTCGAGTATAAGCCGAGATTTTCAGCCTCTTTTTTGAGGCTGAAAGTGCCCCCCTCGGCTTATACTCGAGTCATCGCCGTCTGACTGCTCGATCAGCGTATCGAGCAGACAGACGGCGGACATACTACAATTCGAAAGCCGCGCCTCCGCCTCCGCCTGTGATAGGCGGAACACTGAATTTCCCAGCAGCCTGTGTTCCGCCTATCACTGACATCGTCTCATCCTCGTCCGTAGTACGAGGATGAGACGATGTCCGTGATAGGCGGAACACAGGCTGCTGGGAAATTCAGTGTTCCGCCTATCACAGGCGAAGGCGGAGGCGGAGGCGCGGCTTTCGAATTGTAGTATGTCCGCCGAGGCGCCGACGAAGAGCGGCGATCCTGGCAAGGCACGGGACGGAGGCAAGGCACGGCACGGGACGGGACGGAGGCAAGGCACGACACGGGACGGAGGCAAGGAGGCAAGGCACGGCACGGGACGGAGGCAAGGAGGCAAGGCACGGCACGGGACGGAGGCAAGGAGGCAAGGCACGGCACGGGACGGAGGCAAGGAGGCAAGGCACGGCACGGGACGGAGGCAAGGAGGCAAGGCACGGGACGGAGGCTCAGGACACAGGTAGGCTGGACACACACACACACACACACACACACACACACACACATGGACACACACACACAGGGATGGATGGATGGAGACACACACACACACAGGGATGGATGGATGGATGGAGACACACACACACAGGGATGGATGGATGGATGGAGACACACACACACAGGGATGGATGGATGGATGGAGACACACACACACAGGGATGGATGGATGGATGGACACACACACACACAGGGATGGATGGATGGATGGACACACACACACACAGGGATGGATGGATGGATGGACACACACACACACACACACACAGGGATGGACGGACACACAGGGATGGACGGACACACAGGGACGGACACACACACAGGGATGGACAGGCATGTCTCACCCTCGGCTTATACACGAGTCAATAAGTTTGCCAGTTTTTTTGGGGGTAAATTGGGGGCCTCGGCTTATATTCGGGTCGGCCTATACTCGAGTATATACGGTACTCCCCTGAAGAAGCACAAATGCGAAACATGTCGGGAGGAAGTACGATCAGTCTCAGCATCTAACACTTTCAGGATCCCCTATACTCTATGCCATGCATTTTCTGTATAATGAGTGTATTTGCTATTTTTGTCTTTATAAAATATTTTTAATATATTTCTAAATATTAAAGTTATGAATTCTTTTAAAGAAATCTCTGTTTCTTTATAAATTGTACCGTATAAAAATCCCCTGCTCCCCTTCCTTCCTATTTTAGGATACAATATTTGCAGAATTATTAGGGGATGTGGTACCTATAATAGTAATGTGTCTCTGGGATAGTGTGGACCAACTTATTTCTAATGTTTTCAGTACATGTTTTGCATTCTTTCAAGTCCTGATTAGAATTACCCTGCCTATGTAACGCCCCTTGTTACCATAAACATACAATTGTAATATTAATGTGATAACTACGTAATCATGTGTATAAAAACCTTCAAATGCGTCATAATAAAGGAGAACGGTTATTGGAAAGATGCTGAGCGTATCTTTTGTGTCTGTTCCCTACTGCAGTAGTTATTATTAATTTGGAACCACTAATCAATATGAGGATAGGAGTTGCCTATCATCAAAATATCCATTTCAAGGCCATGGAGGAAGAAGAAGAGGAGGGGGTGGAGGAGAGAGGTGTGTCACAACCAGTAGAAGCATTTTGGAGGCGTGGTGGCGGAACAACCTCCAACACTACTGCACCTTGTCCTGCATCCTTCCCAGATGCCAGAAGAGTGACTCAATGGGCCGTGAAAGATAGGTAACGTCCCTGTCCATGCCTGCTGGACCATGAGTCAGCAGTAATATGCGCCTTATCGCTGACAGCCTGTCCAGTGAGGCAAGGACATTGCCTTCCACATGCCGGTAGAGAGCCGGAATCGCTTCCTTGAGAAAAAGTGGCGTTTGGGGACCTGCCACTGAAGAACCGCATATTGCACAAACTCACGGAAGGGGGCCGAGTCTACCAACTGAAAAATCAGCAGTTGAAGTGTTAGCAATTTAGCCAAGCTAGCATTCAACCGCTGGGCATGTGGATGGCTGGGAGTGAACTCCTTTCGATGGTCCAGCAACTGGTGCAGGGAAATTTTCCTGCTATAATCGGACGTGGGTGTACTGCTAGCAGAGTGCCCGCAAGTACTTGGCTATGACACACCTAATTCTACACCTTCATTCCTCTCAGTGCAGGCTTCAGAGAGGACTGAAGGTCTAGTGGGGTTGAAGATCCCAGCTGATGAGGAACAAGGAGAGGTCCGCTTTGTTCTTTGGTGTGGGTCTTTAAGGAACGCTTGCCAACGAGCTGCATGACAGGTCAACATATGTCTGGTCAAGCATGTGGTGCCCAAGCGGCTGATGTTTTGGCCACGTGAGATACGCTTGAGACATATGTTGCAAATAGCAGCAGTGCGATCTGATGCACTCATCTCAAAAAAGGCCCACACCAAAGAACTTTTGGAATAACGCGCAGAGGCAGTGCCCTGCACAGGCGGAGCTCGGCGGTGTGATTCAGTCGGTGTGCTGCCCCTAAGTTGGCCCCCGGAGGGCATCCTGCCTTGTTGGAGATGTGCCTCCTCCTCCTCCTCTCTCCTATCAGGCACCCATGTGGAGTCAGTGACCTCATCATCCCCTCCCTCTTCATCACTGGAACAAACCTGGCAGTATGCTGCAGCTGGTGGAACATGACTGCCAGATTTCTGTCCTTCTTGAGCATCCCCTCTCTCTGCACTCACGCTACTGCCTTCCTCTACCTGGGTATCATCATAAGAGCCTTCAAATTGCTGGGCATCCTCCTGGAGCATGTACCTAACACTGTGCTCAAACAGTTCAGGGGACTCCTCAGGAGGACGTGGTGGGTCTAGAGAAAGAAAGACTGATGATGACATTGAGACGAGGGAAGAGGATGTGTTGGCAGCTGCTTTGCTAGTACCCTGAGCCTGGGTGAGAGAGGATGAGGAGGATGAAGAGGGCTTGGTCATCCACTCTACCAAGTCTTCAGCATGATGTGGCTCAACACGTCCAGCTGCTGAAAATAAGGACAAGTGTGTCCCATGGCCACGTGCTGATGATGATGCACCGCATCCACAACCAGCACTGTTGTCTCTAGACACAGAGCCTGCTTGCCCTCTTTTATTGGCTCGTGACTGTCTGCCTCTCCTTGTTGGCCTTCCAGACATAGTAATGGTCTGCAGAGAGATGGGAAAAGCAGCAATTGGGTAGTGTATATTGTGCTGGAGGCACACAACACCCACTAACTCCTGCAGATGCCTGTTTGAGAGAACACCAGCAATAAAGGGTATATACAGGTGTATACTCTGCTGTGCTGTAGGCACACAACACCACTAACTACTGTAGATGCCTGTATGAGAGAACACCAGCAATAAAGGGTAGATACAGGTGTATGCTGTGCTGTAGGCACACAACACCCACTAACTGCTGCAGATGCCTGTATGTTGGAACACCAGCAATAAAGGGTAGATACAGGTGTACACTGTGCTGTGCTGGAGGCACACAACACCCACTAACTACTTGCAGATGCCTGTATGAGAGAACACCAGCAATAAAGGGTAGATACTGGTGTATACTGTGCTGTGGCGTAGGCACACAATACCCACTAACTCCTGCAGATGCCTGTATGAGAGAACACCAGCAATAAAGGGTAGATACAGGTGTATACTGGGCTGTGCTGTAGGCACACAATACCCACTAACTCCTGCAGATGCCTGTATGATAGAACACCAGCAATAAAGGGTAGATACAGGTGTATACTTTGCTGGAAGCACACAACACCCACTAACTCCTGCAGATGCCTGTATGAGAGAACACCAGCAATAAGGGGTAGATGCAGGTGTATACTGTGCTGTGCTGTAGGCACACAACACCCACTAACTCCTGCAGATGGCTGTATGATAGAACACCAGCAATAAAGGGTAGATACAGGTGTATGCTGGGCTGTAGGCACACAACACCCACTAACTCCTGCAGATGGCTGTATGATAGAACACCAGCAATAAAGGGTAGATACAGGTGTATGCTGGGCTGTAGGCACACAACACCCACTAACTGCTGCAGAGGCATGTATGTTAGAACACCAGCAATAAAGGGTAGATATAGGTGTACACTGTGCTGTGCTGGAGGCACACAACACCCACTAACTACTTGCAGATGCCTGTATGAGAGAACACCAGCAATAAAGGGTAGATACAGGTGTATACTTTGCTGGAAGCACACAACACCCACTAACTACTGCAGATGCCTGTATGAGAGAACACCAGCAATAAGGGTAGATACTAGGGGTGCAATGGATCGTCACCGATCCGTGATCCGAAAGGGTCACCCCACTCGGATCGGCACATGCCTCGATCCACGGAGCGCTCTGCGGTCTCGGCCTTAGGAAAGGCCGTGGCTTCGGCCTAGCTCCGAATCGGCGGCCATCTTTCTACACCCAGGCTGTTTACACTGTGATCGCTCTGACGGAGCGATCACTTTTAAACAAACCGGCATCACATCATGACGCCGGTTCCTCTCTCCCCTCTCTGTACTAATCTGTACAGTGTAGAGATCCAGAGATGGAAGCAGCCACCCCTCCATACCCTGCAGTACCCAGCAATACCCTGCCAATACTCTGCAATACCCTGCCAATACTCTAGCAATACTCTGCAATACCCTGCCAATACTCTAGCAATACTCTGCAATACCCTGCCAATACTCTAGCAATACTCTGCGATACCCTGCCAATACTCTGTGATACCCTGCCAATACTCAGCAATACCCTGCCTGCCAATACTCAGCGATACCCTGCCTGCCAATACTTAGTGATACCCTGCCTACCAATACTCTGCGATACCCAGCCATACACTGCGATACCCAGCCATACTCTGTGATACCCAGCCATGCTCAGCCGTACCCAGGCGTACCCAGCCATACTCAGCCGTACCCAGCCATACTCAGCCATGTTCAGCCGTACCCAGCCATACTCAGCCAATATTACAGTGGGGGAGATTGTGGATATTACAGTGGGGACTGTATGCTGGTGGAATTTTTACAGGTTTCTGCAAATTAAATTATTATTTGCTGATCCGAAAAATTATCCGATCCGTGACTCTGATCCGAGGAATGATCCGATCCGTGAGTTTTTCGATCCGTTGCACCCCTAGTAGATACAGGTGTATACTGTGCTGTGCTGTAGGCACACAACACCCACTAACTACTGTAGATGCCTGTATGAGAGAACACCAGCAATAAAGGGTAGATACAGGTGTATGCTGTGCTGTAGGCACACAACACCCACTAACTACTGCAGATGCCTGTATGAGAGAACACCAGCAATAAAGGATAGATACAGGTGTATACTGTGCTGTGCTGTAGGCACACAACACCCACTAACTACTGCAGATGCCTGTATGAGAGAACACCAGCAATAAAGGGTAGATACAGGTGTATAATGTGCTGGAGGCACACAACACCCACTAACTACTGCAGATGCCTGTATGAGAGAACACCAGCAATAAAGGGTAGATACAGGTGTATACTGCGCTGGAGGCACACAACACCCACTAACTCCTGCAGATGCCTGGGGAAAGAACACACTGTCCCTGCCTATCTAGCTCTTTCCCTGCACGCCAGAACACACTACACAAGGCCGCCGCACTGACGGCCTTATTTAGTGTGGGGTGTGTACTAACCCCCCCCCCCCCCAGCTATAATTGGCTACAGGCATCTTGTGGCCAATTATTGCTCTCTTTACTGCCAGCGCTGTGATTGGCCAAGCATGCGGGGCAGTGCATTGTGGGCCGTGAGCGCCACACAAATTTGGTGTGAATGGCCCATAATGTTTGGTATTCGCCGAACGTGCGAACAGCCGATGTTCGAGTCGAACAGACGTTCGATTCGAACACCAAGCTCATCCCTACTAAGGAGGATAAACGCGAACAAGATGACACTCCTTCCCAAATTACTATATCTCTTCAGATTCCTTCCGATTCCCCTGAGGACAGATCACCTACGAAAATTCCAAGGCAAACTTTTGAAATTTATCTGGGGAATCTTGGGCCATCGTCTCGCAAAGAGAACTCTATATAGACCAAGAACACAGGGAGGATTGGGGGTTTCTAACTTACTGTGGTACTACCGAGTGGCACGCTTGGCACAACTATCAGTAATCTACACGTACCTGGAAAAACCTGATTGGGTACATATAGAGCAACAAGCAGTCCCAACTCAAATGTTGGACTTTCTTCTATGGTATCCTCCAAGAGACCGCCCACCAATTATGTCTCCAGTTGTGTCTAACTCTATAGCCCTTTGGGATAGCCTGAAAAACCTCCCCTCCCTAACTTCAGATATTCAACCATTAGCACATATTTTTCATAACCCCAAATTTACCCCTAGTATGAACATATAGGCCTTTCGCTGGTGGCTGGATAAGGGGTTATTGGACACTTTCTAACTCCTAAGGGTCCTTTCTTGCTTAATGATTGCAAAAAGAAACTGTAAATCCCATAATCGGAGCGGTATAGATTTCTACAGATTTCCCATTCCTTATATTCCCTTTGGAAGAACAAATCAGAACCCCCAAGATTAACGACATATGAATAATGGTGTGGCCAAGCCACAGAGTGGGGGGGGGTATTTTGATTATTTACCTGTCACTGGCCAAAGATAGCACCAAACTACCTTTCATGCACGCATGGGATAACAAATTCCAAGTCGGCTGGAATATCGAAACCAGGAAAATAAACTTGTTCCAAGCCTATAGCCTATAGAAGCATACGAAATATAGCTCTTATAGAGGCGAAACTCAAAGTGATTACCAGATGATACTTAGTCCCAACTAGGTTAGCGAAAATGTTTCCCTCCTCCTCACCTCTCTGCTTCAGAGACTGTGCATCATCAGGATCAATGATCCACATCTGGTGGGAATGCCCAAAACTGAGGGGATTTTGGAACAGAATCTTCCATATGAGCCGCAAGGTAACAGGATACCAAATCCCAAGAGCCCCTCTATAGCCCTGCTCAATGAGCATTTACCCGACACCAAAAGAGCTACCAGGGACTCAATCTTCTTTTTTTTTTTTGGGTGCTAAATTGACCATAGGAGAAGCATGGAAACAAGCCAAGGTCCTTTTTTTGACAGCTAAACTGAAAATTTCCTGGATAATGGCCCAGGAAAAAATGGTGAGCTCCCTGACTGACACGGTAGCTAGGTTCAATTCTACATGGGACCCCTGGGCGACCTATATAGGTATTCCAGGATGAAAGGGTATGCTTCAGAAGATGTGGAGAGCCCGTGGAAGATTAGCTGAATTGCTTTCTTTTTTCTTCTTCTCTTCTCCCCTATTTTCCATTGTGAAAATCTCCTTTGTACTCTCTTGTACTGCACTTCAGTAATTGATCTTACATGCAAGATCAAAGATCAATCTTACAGCAACTAATGTAGCCCTATTACCATACAGGTTTTGTTCATTAATTTTCTCAGTATTTTCTTTATTATCGAGCAAGGAGATACTCACAACGGATTACAGATAATCTATGTTGGTTACCTAACAAAGATGAGACATGTTGACTGAAGTGATCTGTATATCTTTATTCTCTTTAATGTCATATGTGACACGCAGGTAACACCTCTAGTTTAACTGTGTTAGAGAGTATCATCTCTATCGCATTTCTGCAAATTTCTATGTATGGAAAATTTTGCCTGCTCTGTTTTATATAAGGCTCCATAAAAACGTATTGAAAGAAAAATTTGCCAGCAAAAATTATCGTGAAAAAAATGACATGGGGTCCCCTCCCAGGTCCATACCAGGCCCTTTAAAAAAAATATATTTTCCCCCATAATCCATACCGAATCCTTATCCGAGCATGCAGCCCAGCAGGTCAGGAAAGGGAGGGGATGAGCAAGCGCCCCCCCTCCTTAACCATACCAGACCGCATTCCCCCAACATGGGTGGGTGGCTGTGCCCCCCAAAGCACCTTGCCCCATGTTGATGGGGGCCAGATTTGTCGGGTCTGTGGGCAGGGGGCTTATCAGAATCTGGAAGCCCTCCTTTAAGAAGGGGGGCCCCAGATTCCGGCCCCCCTTATGTAAACGGGTATCGGGTACACCGTACCCCTACCCATTCACTTCAAAAAGCAGTGAAATGTAAAAAAAAAAACAAGAGACAGTTTTTGGCAAGTCCTTTATTGACAAAATAGCTCTGAGCTGTCTTCTCCCGGTCCCGTCTTCTCCCACCATCCCCTCCCGCTCCTGTCGTCTTCCTTGCTGCCGGTTAACTGCTAAAAAAGGGCTGCTCTTCTTCTGTGGCTGTCTTCCTCCGTTGTGTAGTTTCCCGCTGTCTGGCATCTCTTATATAGCCATGGGGCGTGGCCATGCAAAGACATTACCCGGAGAGCACGCCCCTTGTGACTTCCTCCCCAAAGCACCCATCTCCCCCATGTTGAGGGCATGCAGCCTGGTATGGTTGGGTTGGGGGAACGCTCGCTCATCCCCACTCTTTCCTGACATGCCAGGTTGCATGCTCAGATAAGAGTCTGGTATGGATTTTGGGGGAACCCCACGCCATTTAAAAAAAAAAAATTGGGATGGGGAGGGCCTGGTATGGACCTAGGGTGGGGGCCCTATGCAGTTTTATCATGTTTTTTTGCCAGCAATTCATTTTTTTTTTTTACATTCAGCTGTCAGTGGGAACCCGGCTGACAGCGGATAACTCATTGGTTATTATGGACGCGGCGGCCGGCTTCCCGGTCCCTGCTTAACAACCAGCTATATATAGTGTGTTCAAAGACAACCCCCCACTGTAAAACCCCAAATGCACGAAAACTGCATGCAAAAATGCATACAAAATGAGGGTTTAAAAATGCAAAACATGCCTGAAAAACGCATCAAGTGCTGCTGCATAGATGTGAACCTAGACTTAAGGAAACCATGTATTGGGAAAAATACTTAAGCCTATATTGCTGTCCTTCTTTGGAAAATTCTAGCTGCCCAGCCTCAGTATAGATATAGACTTGGAACAGGCTAGGACGGAGCTTAAAGTGTAACTCTACTTTTGTTGAGAAAAAACAATCCCCCTGGGTGATCAGTGTACATTGCAGGGATTTAAATACACTTTGTTGCAGATCCCTACCTTTTTCTCCACTGAAGGAATAACTGTTTGTACTTGAATGTCTTTTGGATACTGATTCCTCACGGTATTGACTTTTTCAGTACTGATCAGCTGCTACACTTGAAAGGCTTGAATGAGGAAAGTTGCAGTGCCTGCATACATTTAGGAGTGATTAACCCTTTAGTCGCCTCTCATCAAAAATTAAATTTTTGTTGCAGTGGATACCTAAAATCTGACTTGAATCTTAGTGCAGACATCTGGGAAAATCAGTGAACCAATCACACAAGCAGGAAATTATACTTCAGAGGGCGTTACGTAAATCATCTGTGTATAGAACACCTCCAGGTTGCCATTTTGCATTGAATCTTACAGAAAATTACAGCACTGCAGATTGAAAAGGAAAGGTAATCTTTAATCATGTATGCAATATTATTATTTTTTTATTCTCTATATTTTTTTCTCACAAAAGTGAAGTTAACCTTTAAGCTGTCCTAATGTAATACTGGTTCCAGTTTGGTAATTTAGACTTATATAATGAAATACTTAAAATAGAAATATGGGCTTGTAAAAAAACTAAACATCCATACTCGCCCGATGCTGCAGCTGCCCCATGTCAGCTCTAAGGCTGGCCATACATTATACATTTTTTTTGGACACTTTCCTTTAGATTTACCAAAATCATATAATTTGAGGTCAAACCTAAACACTTTCAATTTGTATGCAATCAGGCAGGCCCTTGTACTATATAGTTGAAGTTAAATCTAAAGGAAATTGAACAAGAAAACTGTATAATGTATGGCCAGCTTAACTCAGAGACCTGAGCGATCACAGGACTACTGATTTCTCAGTTTCACAATTTCACAGGACTGCTTAGTTCTTGGACTGCCCAGAAGTCACAGGGGCACCAGCAGGGGGGCAGAGGCAGCTGGCTCTGCCTCCCAGTTGCAATTAGGCAGCTGGGTGGACCCTTTCAATATAGTTGGGAATTGTTCTAGAGCCTGGAGTGTCTCTACAACCTCAGGTGATAGTGGCCAATATCTTTGTATCAGCTGACTCTGGGTCACAGGAGAGCAAACTCAAGGCTCCTATAAACCTCAAGAGATGTATGGTTAAAAAAAAGCTATGGGCCAATCTTCTTATTTATATATCATTTTATTTTTTATTTATTTTTTTACATATGAATTCATCTTCTGTTTTATACATAAAACCACTGCATTGTCAAGCAAGAATACCGGCGAATCACTATTGTCCTCATTTGACTTGCTTTAATGAATATGAATGGTGGTTTTGTTTACCTATAAACCCCTTTGTTAAATATGAATGGGTTTCTAGGTAATAGATCCTATTCATATCAATCGCAGCTTGTTGTCTTGCCTGTTTTGATAAAAAAAAAAATTGTGTGTGTTTATGTATGTGTGTATGTGTGCGTGTTTCTCACAAAACTGAGTACACCCCTCAAATTTTTGTAAATATTTTATTATATCCTTTCATGTGATAACACTGAAGAAATTACACTTTGCTACAATGTAAAGTAGTGAGTGTACAGCTTGTATAACAGTGTAAATTTGTTGTCCCCTCAAAATAACTGAACATACAACCATTAATGTCTAAACCTCTGTCAAAAAAAGTGAGTACACCCCTAAGTGAAAATTTCCAAATTGGCCCCAAAGTGTCAATATTTTGTGTGGCCAACCATTATTTTCCAGCACTGCCTTAACCCTCTTGGGCATGGAGTTCACCAGAGCTTCACAGGTTGCCACATGTGTCACATGAAAAGATATGATAAAATATTTACAAAAATGTGAGGGGTGTACTCACTTTTGTGAGATACTGTATATAAAAAAGTTGGAGAGAATAACACAAGCACGTGCCCAATGTTAAATGTGCAAACGTTGCTATTTTCAATTAAATTTTTTCCTTTATCTTTAAAAATGAAAACAAAAGATAAAGATAATTGATTTTTTTCTTTTGGGGGGGGGGGGGGGTGTTGTCTGTTTGTTTTTTGGTTTATAATCATGTCATGTATGATGTGGTTAATAAAATCTAAATATAGAAATGAATGCCCCCAACCATAAATACAGGCATATTCTTTTATTTGAGGTATTTTAAACCATCAAAGAAAAAAGAGAATAGAGCAGCGTTTGCACTTTTAATGCGGGGCTCATGCTTCTGTTTCTCTACATAGTCCAAACTGCTGCATGAAAAATGTAAAAATTGTGTGCGCAATGTTTTTTTCCAATGATTATTTTTGGTATATTTTATTATTATATTTTTAAAACACATCCTCATTTTATAGGTTGCTGTTTTTTTTTCTGTGTAAAAAAACTCACATCAAAAATGAATCAAAAACATTTCTTTATTTATAAAACATTTACAAATAATACACTTATAGTTAGCAACTAAAGCAAAGACCTATTGATCATGCAGCTGTTGTTTTCTTCTTAAATGCACAGTACTTTTGCGTTCTCTATTGACGATAATGCATTTCACTGTTATAACAAAATTTTGGTTGATCAATTTTGCTCATACCCTACTGTTAAGACGCCAAGCAGCTATTCATACTATCATTTATTCATGCTATATTGTCATAGAGGGTGCATAAAGCTGCTATAGGTGCTAAAAACATGGGGAGAAAGTGCATGAACGATTGTTTTTGCCCATAAGAGAAAGGACGGATAGCTCTTTGGGGAGGGATGTACTAAAACTGAGTGTGCAAAATCTAGAGCTGCTCTGTATAGAAACCTAGGCTTCCAGATTTTACTGTCAAATCCTTATTGAACAAGCTGAAGGTAGAAGCTGATTGACTACCATACACAGCTGCACTAAATTCTGAATGCTCCAGTTTTAGTAAATTGTCCCATTTGTTCACTACATCCATCATTTGTTTGCTGTATTTAAGTGAAATAACTAATTTAATATGCATTCTTTTGAGTGGTATTGTTTTACAGCAGCCCAGAAATTTGTGAAGATGTGGAAAGTGAACACGATACTGTGTCATTTTAACATGTTGCAAGTATAATGGCTGACACACGATTGAAATAATGAATGGAGTTTAGCTAATGTGGGTAGTTTCTGACAAGAGCTAAAAGTAATCCCTTGCTGGAGATCCCTTTATATGGTGACACAGAACAACCCTTACCCTACCTCTTAATACCCCCAAAAAAATCAAAAAAAACAGTGGAATACATTTTTAGACTTTGCAGCCAGCAGGGTGACCCAAACACACAAATATTATTATGTCTATATGTTCATAAATGCTAATACAGTTGTGCTCAAAAGTTTGCATACCCCGGCAGAAATTGTGACATTTTGGCATTACTATTGAAAATAGGACTGATCACACCAAAAAACTGTATATTATTTAGGGATAGCAATCGCATGAAGCTGTTTATTATCGCATAGTTTTTTGGATCCCTTTTAAATCATAATGATAACAGAAATCACCCAAATGGCCCTGATAAAATGTTTACGCCTGGAATGTTTGGGCTTGGTACAGACACAGAAAGTGGCACACGCAGGTTAAAATGGCAATTAAAAGGTTAATTTCCCACATTTGTGGCTTTTTAAATCAAAATTAGTGTCTGTGTTTTTGTTAGCTCTCACATGGATGCACTAAGCAGGCTAGTGCATGGCATCATGAGGAGGTAGAAAAGAACAGTCAAAAGACCTGCGAACAAGGTAATGAAACTTTATAAAGATGGAAAAGGATATAAAAAGATATTCAAAGCCTTGAATATGCCAGTCAGTACTGTTTAATCACTTAAGTGGAAAATTAGGGGATCTCTTGATACCAAGCCAAGGTTAGGTAGATCATGAAAGATTTCAGCCACATCTACCACAGAAACTGTTCGAGATACAAAGAAAAACCCACGGGTAACCTCAGGCAAAATACAGGCTGCTCTCTAAAAAGATGGCGTGGTTATTTTTAAGAAGCACAATTCAACGATACTTGAACAAAAAAGAGCTGCATGGTTGAGGTGCCAGAAGGAAGCCTTTACTGTGCCAATGCCACAAAAAAACATTGAGGCATGTCAAGGAGTTGTTGGGCATATTGTAACCAGGCTTTTTTGTGGAACTTGTACAGTAAAGGCTTCTTTCTGTCAACTTGACCATCCAGCTCTTTTTTGTTCAAGTATCATCATATTGTGCTCCTTAAACAGAACCAGGCCATCTTTTTCCAGAGTAGCCTGTATTTCTCCTGAGGTTACCCGTGGGGTTTTCTTTGTATACCAAACAGTTCCTGTGGCAGTTGTTGCTGAAATCTTTCTGACCTTGGTTTGTTATCAATAGATCCCCTAATTTTGCACTTCTTATTCAGTGATTTAACAGTACTGACTAGCACATTCAAGGCTTTGGATATGTTTTTATATACTTTTCCATTTTTCATTACCTTGTTACGCTGGTCTTTTCACTGTCTTCCTCATGGCTCAGTGTCTAGCCTGCTTAGGGCATCCAAGTGAGAGCTAACAAACTCATTGACTATTTATACACAGACACTAATTGTGATTTAAAAAGCCACAAATGTGAGCAATTCCCCTTTAATTGCCATTTAAACCTGTGTGTGCTCCACCTTCTGTGTCTGTAACATGGCCAAACATTCTAGGGTATGTAAACTTTTTATCTGGGCCATTTCGGTGATTTCTGTTATCATTATGATTTAAAAACGATCCAAAAAACGATATGATAATGAATGATTTCATGTGATTGTTATCCTTAAATAAAAGACATTTTTTGGCATGATCAGTCATATTTTCAATATTAATGCCAACATTTCACAATTTCTGCCAGAGTATGCAAACCTTTGAGCAAAACTGTATATCTGAAACATTACATTTGAACTTTGGGTGAAAGATGTGGGTACTGCTGTTGCTGCTAGATTAATGAATGAGTATCCTATACAGGAGCAACTGATTAAAAATAGTGAACCCCTTTTTTGTAGTTTTTGATTGTTTATGTGTATGCGTGGGGATCTGTCAGATTTTTATTGCAATGTTTGGCCTTATTAAAGAGATTTCACCTCAGCTCCAGTCCTTTTGATAACGTGGCGACCTAGCAAGAAGTGAGGGAAGCAGTTGTCATCGAGACAGGAAGAAGCCATCGGTAACAATAAGTTGTAAAAGGTTTTCAACCCTATCCCTATTTTACTGAGAAATATAAGTGTTTTGTTTTAGTCTGTGTCACTATTGGAGAGAGTTCTTATCACTTCCTGTATGGACAAGAAATGATGGAAAATCTCTCCAATGTGATTAAAGACAAGTCTATCTGTACCCACTTTTTACAAAACTAAAAACCAAAAAGTTTTGGCCTCCATTTTACGACAACATGTTGTGTGCAACAACATTTGCTTCTTCTATATGTATAGTCAACACACATAAAAATCCCCCAGAAATCCAGTATTTGCATGTTATGATTTTCATGGGGAGCTACAATAAGAAATTGAATTACTTGAGCTATATACTGTACAGTACATCTTGGTAACTGTGATGCTTTATATTATATGTGCACAGGGAAGATATGCCATCAAATGATTTCTGCTTGTGTCCTATACTGTGAAAGATGAACCACCATCACTTGGGAATATCTCACTTGTCCTTCTTGATGTGTACATATCAGAGAAAAACCTGGAGCTCCGTGTTCTAGACAGGGGAGACTTATAAAAAAAGCACACGTTTTGCACTACTTTCACAAAATAATTTCGGAATTTTACACCAATAAAGGCATAAATGACAGGATTCAGACAACAGTGAAAAAAGGCTAGCAATCTTGTGCTTTGGAATGCATACTCGAATAATATAGAACATGTCTTATCTATCTGGAACAAATTAATAGCTTTTATCAAATGTGCCACATTGTATGGGACCTGGCAGACTAGAAACACAATCATTACAGTCACAATTACTTGGATAGCCTTGTATCTTTGGGAATTTTTTGCTTGCAGCAATGTTTTAATGATACATGCATAGCAAAATAGCATAACAATAAAAGGGATAAAAAAGCCTGTACCAATTTCCAAAGCTATGACAGCAAATTTCCAATCGGATGCTGAGAAATGATCTGGGTAACGTGCGTCACAAACTGTGGACTGATAGTTTCCCAATTTGTAAGCCCCACTGAATATACATGTTATGATGGAGAGGCAAGCCGCTACAATCCAAACTGCCAAGCAGATCACTCCTTTATGACTCAGTGCAATGTTTCTGATTCGAAACGACTTTGTAACCTGCACAATGGCCACATATCGGTCAACACCCACACAAGCTAATAACAGCATGCTGCAGTTGAAATTAATTGTGTAGATGCTTTTAGTTAATTTGCACATAACATCCCCAAAAATCCAGTCGTTTTTTTCCAAATACACAGCCCAGAATGGAAGAGTGAAAATAAACAGTAAGTCTGCTATTGCCATGTTTAAAAGAAAGATGTCTGTCATAGTCTTACTTTTCTTGTAGCAGCTGAAGGTCACAACAACCAGTATGTTACCCACCAGCCCAAAAATAAATATGAGGGACAAGGCAATAGGTCCAAAGATTTTCAATGACTTTCTGACGCTCTCCTTTTGGCAAAATGTGCTATCTTGATCTTCTTCATCAACATCAAAGTAAGCAAAATATGTTGTTGTAATAAAGTCTGTCATATTTTTCAGGGTACGTATACTGCACCTATGGAAAAAAAAAAAAAGACAATGTAATCAAAATTTTGACATTTATTTTAGCTCTACGAAAACATGTATTGTTTCATCATCAAAGTAGCACCCACGTTGCATGTTTTAGAAAAATACTAGTATGCCGGCACACCTCAATGTAGAAGAACATGAACAGCAGGGCGCTGAGGTCAGTATCAAATAAAAAACACTTTATGAAAATAAGCAGCACACTTAGACCCCTTTCACACTGAGGCACTTTTGCGCTAAAAAAAAAGCACCTGAAAAGCTCATGAAAACCTATTTCCATTAAAATCAATAAATGCTTTCACACTGGGGCCGTGCGCTGGTGGGGCGGTGAAAAAACTCCTGCAAGCAGCGTCTTTGGAGCACTAAAAAGGATCTCAAAAGCACCCTTCTTCATTGAATTGGATAGGAAGTGCTTTAAAAGCACCTCAAAATGGTTCTTTTGAGTCACGTGACCTTAAAAAAAAAAAAAAAAAACGCCATTTTATGGGCAGTTTTCAAGCTCCTCAGTGTGAAAGGGACCTTACATTGAAGTTAGCTTGAAACAGCATGGATAGGGAACACCTGAGATCAAGCAGCTGCAATTAGTGTGTAGGCATTACTGAGCAAACAGAGACCGAGTATGACAGGAAGCCAGCCAGCCAGCTCAACGTATGGATATTTGCGGCAGCGTTCCAGGCTGCACACAAGGATGACACACGAGGGTGACGGTTGTCAAAATGCATGGTAGAGAGGGGGTGTGCATGACACATTTCCAGGAACTTTGCCCTCTTTTTCAAATAAGATTTATTGTACAGATAATAAATCACCCAAAATGGAGAAACAATAAATCACCCAAAAAGGAAAACAGCAATTTTTGTATTTTGGGGCACATTATTCAGTTTACATTACAATAATGTGGTATTGTATGGGTGGTTCTGCGCTATATGGACAGAGATTAGTGTCAGTGTGTATGAAACTGTTGTCAATTTTATTTTTTTACTATTTGTTTTCAATGTTTTTCACCCCTAAGTGAAAATGTCCGAAATGGGCTTAAAGTAATATTTGTGTGGTCACCATTATTTTCCAGCACTGCCTTAACCATTTGACGACCTCCTCACGCCGGTATACGTCGGCAGAATGGCATGGGCAGGCAGAGTAATGTACCTGTACGTTACTGCCCTCCCACAGGCAGGGGGCGCGATCCCCCCTCCTGGTACCCAAGGCGGTCGGCATCATTCCAGGAGCAACCCGTCCTGAGGGGGAAGCCACTGATTGAATGAGAAGCTTCCTCTGCTTCTAAAACTGTAAACAGAAGCAAAGGAAGTGATGTCATCTCTCCTCGTGAAGCCTTTTCGTTCACACAAATCACCCCTCAATCACCCCCCCTGCACCACCTATCACCCCCTGTCACAGTGACACCAACAGCAGTTTGTTATAAGTGTTAGGGCTGTTAGTGGTAGGCCCTTTTAGGTCTAGGGTACCCCCTTAACCCCCTTAATAAAGGTTTACCCCTTAATCGCCCCCAGTTAACCCTTTCACCCCCTGTCACCAGTGTCACTAAGCAATCTTTTTTCTGATCGCCGTATTAGTGTCGCAGGTGACGCTAGTTAGCCTGTTAGTTATTTAGGGTCACCGTCAGGTTTTTATAGTGCCCTGATTGCTGCCTAGTTAACCCTTTCACCCCCTGTCACCAGTGATCACCGTATAAGTGTTACAGGTGACGCTGGTTAGTTAGGTTGTTTTTTATAGCATCAGGGCACCCGCCGTTTATAACCCAATAAAGGGTTAACCCCCTGATCGCCCAGTGGATAATATCATTTAGGTTTTAGGGTCAGTTAGGGTCAGTTAGGGTCTGTGTCGCCCCAGGCAGCATCAGATTAGTGCCAGTAGCGCTAACACCCAAACACGCAGAATACACCTCCCTTAGTGGTATAGTGTCTGAACGGATCAATATCTAGCATCCCCAGCAGTTTAGGGTTTCCAAAAACACAGTGTTAGCGGGATCAGCCTAGATACCTGCTTGCACCTGCGTTTTGCTCCTCCGCCTAGCCCAGCCCACCCAAGTGCAGTATCGATTGATCACTGTCACTTACAAACCACTAAACACATAACTGTAGAGTTCGCAGAGTCAGGCCTGATCCCTGCGATCGCTAACAATTTTTTTGGTAGCGTTTGATACAGTTGCTGACAGCCTAGGAGCTTTTTTTCCTGTGAATCCCACTGGTGTACCAGTAAATTTGGAGCCCAAAATGGCTAATCGAAGGTACACCAGTGAAGCCTACACATTTCTGAGCATGACAGATAGTGAAGAGGAAGTCACTCATCTGTCAGATTCAGGCTTAGAATACGATCCTGTAGACCACAGCGGCTCCATGACAGATAGCTCTGATGACAGAGTTGTGGTCCCTGTCAAGGTCAGGTTTACCAGACCCTGATCTTTTTCTGCTGTTGTTGAAGTGCAAGAACCGCAGGGCTCTCCTATGGAGCAGAGAAGTACTAGTGCCACTTATCCTTCTGGTGAACTGGCAAGCAGCAGCAGCCTAGTACACCCTGGTCGTACATCCAACACTGCAGTATCATATGGTGACATGGCGAGTCCCATAAGTACAGTTCAAGCTGGCAAGGTGGCAAGCACAAGTAGTGTCCCGCTGCCACCAAGAAGACAAAGACAGGCCCATCGTGCTCATAGTGTCCTTCCTGCAGAATTTGCCAATCCTAATTGGGAGCCCACCTCTTCTGCAGCATCCGTACTTCCCCCATTCACTGGCCAACCCAGAATTCAGGTGGAAACAGTTGATTTTACATCACTTGATTTTTATTCGCTGCTTTTCCCCCGAAGACCTCTATAGCTCTATTGTGGACCAAAGCAATTTATATACTAGTCAATTCATCACCGCTAATCCCCAGCTGACCCTTGCCAGAGATTGGAGACCAATTACGGTCTCCAAATTTAAGACCTTTATGGGACTATCCCTCCTCATGGGCGTAACTAAAAAGAGTGAGTTGAGGTCATATTGGTCCACTGACCCAATTCACCATTCACCAGAGCTTCAGGATGGGCTGGATCCTTCCTTAAATTCCAGGAAGAGATCGTCAGAGCCCTTCTGTTTCCAGTTGCTGCTTCACCTCACCATTCCAATCCAAATGCAGTAAGCCGGCTGCATGAGAGGCATTCTCTGTATGTCCTCCCTAGTACCCCTACCCAACGAGCCCCCCAAAGAAGATATCATGTCTGTAGCAAGCGCAGATATAGCCGTGGCACCCACTATTATTGTCCCTCCTGTCCTGACAATCCTGGTATTTGCATTGGTGAATGTTTTGAACGCTACCATACACTAGTGGAGTTTTAGCGTAGGGTACAGCACTGCACAGAATAGGACACACTTTCACAGGGTCTCCCAAGATGCCATCGCATTTTGAGAGACCTGAACCTGGAACCGAACCATTACAGTTACAAATAAAAGTGTAAAAAAAGAAAAAAAAAACACAAAAAAAAAAATATATATATATATATATATATATATATATATATATATATAAAAAAATAGTTGTAAAATAAAATAAAAAATAAAAATAAATGATAAAAAAAAGCACCCCTGAGCCCCCCTGCTTATGCGTAAAGGCGAACGCAAGCGTCGGTCTGGCATCATATGTAAACAGCAATTGCACCATGCATGTGAGGTATCACCGCGGAGGTCAGACCTCCTCTGTAAATTTAAACTGGTAACCTATAAAGGCTTTTAAAAATGTATGTAGTTTGTCACCGATGCACGTTTGTGCGCAATTTTAAGGCATGACGTGTTTGGTATCCATGTACTCGGCCTAAGAGCATCTTTTTTATTTCATCAAACATTTGGGCAATATAGTGTGTTTTAATGCATTACATTTAAAAAAGTGTGTTTTTTCCAAAAAAAATGCATTAAAAAAATTGCTCCACAAATACCATGTGAAAAAAATGCAACACCCACCATTTTAATCTGTAGGGCCTTTGCTTTAACCAAAATATATAATGTTTGGGGGTTCAAAGTAATTTTCTTGCAAAAAATATATATTTTTTCATGTAAACAAAAAGTGTCAGAAAGGGCTTTGTCTTCAAGAGGTTAGAAGAGTGGGTGACGTGAGACATAAGCTTCTAAATATTGTACAAAAAATGCCAGGACAGTTCAAACCCCACCCCAAATGACCCCATTTTGGAAAGTAGTCACCCCAAGCTATTTGTTGAGAGGCATGTCAAGTCCATGGAATATTTTATATTTTGAGACAAGTTGCGGTAAAAAGAAAAAAATTTTTTTGCACAAAGTTGTCACTAAATAATATATTGCTCAAACATGCCACGGGCATATGTGGAATTACACCCCAAAATACATTCTGCTGCTTCTCCTGACAACAGGGATACCACGTGTGAGACTTTGTGGGAGCCTAGCCATGTACAGGACCCTAAAAACCAATCACCGCCTTCAGGCTTTCTAAGGGCGTAAAATGGTGATTTTACTTCCTCACTACCTATCACAGTTACGGAGGTCATGAAATGTCAAGATAGCACAAACCCCCCCCCCCCAATTACCCCATTTTGGAAAAAAGACACTTCGAACTATTTGCTGAGAGGCATGTTGAGTCCATGGAATATTTTATATTTTGCCACAGATTTCTGGAAAAAAATAATTTTTTCTTTCTTTTTTTTTACAGAAAGTTGTCACTAAATGATATATTGCTCAAACCTGACATGGGCATATGTAAAATTACACCCCAAAATACATTCTGTTGCTTCTCCTGAGTACGGGGATACCACATGTGTGAGTTTTTTTGGGAGCCTAGCCACGTAAGGACCACGAAAACCAATCACCACCTTCAGGATGTGCTTCAGCGGAGTGTACTCGGCTCACAGTCACGCCCAGTCCCTGTGTTATGTCCATCATTGGGCGTAACTGTGAGCCAAGCCGACTACACTCAGCTACTCTTGGCTCCGCTCGGGACTGCCAGAGGACCCGAGAGCCCCCGAGATACATAGGACTCTGTATCTCAGTAGCGCCATTTTTAAACTTCAAGACTGCAATGACAAGGCTGCAAATGACAATGCTACACTGACAAGGCTGCAAATGACACTGGGGCAAGGCTGCAAATGACAAGGCTACACTGACAAGGCTGCAAATGACACTGACAAGGCTACAATGACACTGGACAAGGCTGCAGATAGATGGGCAAGGCTGCAGATGGACACTGATAAGGCTGCATTGATGAGCATTTAAAACTTTGTAAGTTTTTTCCTTAAACTTCCCTCCTAAAAGTTTTTTTCTTTAAAATTCCCTCCTAAACTTGGGGTGCGTGTTATACGCCGGCATGTATAGAAGGGAAGGTAGGGCCCGAAAGTGACTCAAGGCCAGGGGCCCCCACCACCCTAAGTCCTGCCCTGATCACTACCTATCGCAGTTTTGTCACTGGAGTCCTCTTCCACTCCTCCATGAAGACATCATGAAGCTGGTGGATGTTTTAAATATATATATATATATAAATATATATATATATATATATATATATATATATATATATATATATATATATATACAGTTGTGCTCATACGTTTACAAAATGGCCCTGATCAAAAGTTTACATACCCTGGTGATCAGGGCTTTTTTTCTCAGAGAATAGGTGCAGGAACTCAACTATGTAGTAAAAAGTGCACTAAAGTGCTGATATGAACTAATAAATAAATAAATACGTTACAAATACTAGAAGATGACCAAATAATATAGCTGCAATTATTGTGTATGTGAACTGATATTACACAAAAAGTGTTATTTATATTTAGAATTTATAATGTCCTAATATTAACCTCCCAATCCCCTTGGAAAAGGGGTTTGGGAGGTTAATATTTTATATATATATATATATATATATATATATATATATATATATATATATATATATATTAATATTATATAAAGCACTGCTGTGATGAAACCGGGAGGAGCCAGTGACGAGCATTGCTGTGTGTGCACTGTTGGTGTGTGAGGAGAACACAACTGTTAGCTGTATGCAACTGACCTTACCCTATGCAATTAATTTTGCTGGAAAGTGTGAGTGAAGTTTACCCTTAGTTTATAGGGAATATTCAATATACTATCTGTGCAATGGTCTTTTTCTTTTGTTGTTTCATACTGCGGAAGTTGTTTGAAAGCCAGAAGCCAGTCCATGCTAAAGAGCATCCAAACTTATGATTTCTTCAGTGTTCATGCTAAAGAGCAGCTGAATATATGAGCAAGGCATTTCTATTATTGGGGTTACTCATTGAAACCTGCCTAAACTCATCAATCAATGCTGTCCTATTGAGATATTTGTGCACTGTGGTTCATCACATTATTATATCTCATTTTCTTTCTTTTTTATTGTGTTTAATAATTTATCATCACGTTTATATTTAGTTTTAGGACTTTGTTGTTGTGAAGGATGTTATGTTATTTATAACAGGCTCCATTTGCTTATTTTTCACATGATTCACTGATTAACCATTGTTAACCATTACACCATGTAATATTGGGAGTAGGGATGAGCTGAACACCCGCACCAGAACCTGCGAACGGACCGAAAATGTGCGCAAACTTTAGAATCCCATTAAAGTCTATGGGACTAGAACGTTCAAAATCAAAAGTGATACTTTTAAAGGCTAATATGCAAGTTATTGTCCCAAAAGGGGTTTGGGGACAGAAAAAGTGAAATATTCCTTTAAATATCATGCCTGGGGGGTGTCTATAGTATGCCTGTGAAGTGGCACATGTTTCCCGTGTTTAGGACAGTCCCTGCACAAAATTACATTTCTAACGGAAAAAAAGTCATTTAAAACTGCTTGCGGTTTTAATGTAATGTCTGGTTCCAGCAATACGGATGAAAATCATTGAGAAAAATGGCATGGGCAGCCCCCTGCCCATTACCAGCCCCTTTGGGTCTTGTACGGATATTAAGGGGAGCCCTGTACCCAAATTAAAAAGGCGTGGGGCCCCCAGGCCCTATATACTCAAAACAGCAGGGTTATAGGCGGTGCAAACAAGACAGGGACTGTCTAGGTTTGTTGTGTTAAGTAGAATCTGTTTGTAATTTTTTCCCGTTAGAAATTTTTAAAGTGTAGCTCCAGTCAAAAAATCTATTTTTAAGCTTTTTGGAAAACATAGGGATTTGTACTTTCCTGACTTGTTAGTGTTTCAAGAAATGAGATACACCTGATGTACTGAAGGCCTGATCAGATGTGATCAATTTTCAGTGATTGGCACCATAGTTTGTAGACTCTATAACTTTCACAAAGACCAAATAATATATACTAATGTGGGTTATTTTTACCAAAGATATGTAGCAGTATACATTTTGGCCAAAATTTATGAAGAAAAATTACTAATTAGCTAAATTTTATGACAGAAACAAAGAATTTTTTTTCACAAAATGTTAGTTTTTTTTATTTATAGCGCAAAAAATAACAACCCACAAGTGATTAAATACCACTAAAAGAAAGCTCTATTTGTGTGGAAAAAAGGACACAAGTTTCATATGGGTACAGTGTTGCATGACTGAGTAATTATCATTCAAACAGTGAGAGCGCTGAAAGCTGAAAATTGGTCTGGTCAGGAAGGGGGTGTAAGTGCACTGTATTGAGGTGGTTAAATAATTTAGTTCATTTTATAATTTTTGTTTGCATATGATTATTTGCATGAGTCGATGCACCATTTGTTTTATAATCCCTTGTCTATTAACATAGAAAATGCCCTGAACTGATTTTTAAAGTGTTTGTTATCCCAAAAATTCATATTCCTGATTTGAGCTATATGTACCATGTACGTCTATGAGAAAGTATCCTTTTCGCTTTGTATTGCTTCCTTTATGTGAAATCTCTAGTGTTCCTTCCAGTTCCCTTGCTTTCCTATTAAAAACTGACCACACTAAGCAGAACATACCAAGGTCAATTTTCCAGCTGTAGCCAGTGACGACACCAAAAATAACTTGTGCACCTCCACCACATAAAATGCGTGCTTATCAGAGGCAAGCTAAAATGGGCTTGCGGCTGTTAACCTCACCAAGGCCTTGATCCAGGGGAAATGGAAAGGCGACTCCCAAATACTTGATACGATGGTGCAGGAACACACAGCAAACAGCCAGGGAGACTTGATTATTCGATCATTCAATGGTCACGATGAGAACCAGGAGATAACCCAGAAAAGAGGAACTCACCATAGTGTAAATTGTATAAAGAATATTTATTAAAGTTTAAAAATTGCACTTACACGCAGTAAGAAATAAAGTAGCAAAGATTGGGGAAGCCGGCCAGCAAGCGAACACCCGTCCACTAAGGTACACATTGTGATGACGTGAGCATGCCAATCCTCCCAAAGTGCGTTTCATCACACTCTGATTTTGTTCAGGGGCATGGGCAATGCACTGACTCATCGCACTATATACTATACAAACGGAAACCACGCCTCAATCTGAGACTTAAGTGGTGAAACCTAAACTGCCATATTGGAAACTGGAAAGGATGTCCACTGCCAATAAGGAGAATGTCTCTATTAAAAATAGAGTATAGAAAATAAAAATAAAATTAAAAATTTGCATAGTGATCCAGAAGAAGAGAACAAGGAAAATAGTAACCAAAAACAACTTTAAATGTGTGAGCAGACTTAGTCAAGTCTGTCGATCTCCTAGGGAAGGGATGTGGTTAGTGACAGCTGACGTCTCTTCTCTTTACACTGTTATACCACATGATTGGGGCTTTTTGCTGTCAAATATTTTTTGAGGTGTGACTCTGGTCTACATCATGAACAAATCTCTTTAATTTTGTAATTGCTAGGGTTCGTGGCCTCATACAACTATTTGATGTTTGAAGGTCAATTGTTTCGCCAGGATAGAGGGGTCGCAATGGGGGCTAAATATGCCCCCAGTTTAGCTAATATTTTTATGGCACTATGGGAGGAGGATGTCATCTATGCCCAACAGAAACCGCAGTTGATACTGTGGGCAAGATATATAGACGACATCCTCCTCCTTTGGGATGGTAGCCGACTCGATCTTGATCTATTCATGGAACACCTGAACAACGACACTAGGGGTATCCAATACAATTTTGAGACTAGCCAGTCTGAAATAAACTTTCTAGACCTCAGGATCAGAGTAGAGGAAGACCACTTTACTACTTCGCATTTTTTTCAAAACTACCATCTGTAACTCATATATTCCTGTCGATAGTTGTCATCATGAGTTGGGGCTTTAATCTATCCCAAAAAGACAATTTATGCAGTTAAAACGCAATTGTACGAACAACGAAGATTTTTTAGTACAGGCACATACTCTAACAAAGAGATTTGTGGAGAAAGGCTATTCGAGTGAGTCTCTAAAAACGACTCTTGATGAAATCAGGAGGACAGAACACCCACTGTTCCATTCATCACTACATACTCTGTGCAACACATGAGTATAAAAAGGTTGATCAACAAACATTGGCATATTTTGGGTCGTGATCAGGTTCTAGGTACAGTGTTACCTGGAAAACCTCAGGTTATCTACAAAGGAGCTTCTTCTCTAAAAGATAGGGTAGCACCTAACATTCTTAATCCCCCATCCATTAAAAAGGCGTTTTTAATGGACTTTTTTTTATCCTGACAGGATATTAGCAGTGTAGGAGGTGCCGTATGTGCTCCTTAAATGGCTGCACACAGAGGAGAACCCAAAAATTCACCTCATCTAGCACCTCCATGGAATATGAAATTAGACCCTTCATTACATGCTCCACCAAGGGGGTCGTTTACCTGCTCCAGTGTCCTTGTGGGCTTGAATATGTGGGCAGGACTAAATGATCCCTCTCGGTGAGGTTAAATGAACATATTAAAAACATAATAAATGGTTTCCCTAAACATTCAGTTTCCAAACATTACTTAGTGGCCCACAATAGAGACCCTTCAAAAACAATATTTTTAGGTATAGACAAATATTGCCCCAATGGAGAGGAAGCTCTATGGTTAGAGGCATATCCAGGCTTGAGATGTCTTGGATACATAAGATTAAAAGTTATGTTATATTTGGATTAAATGTTGGCGTTGATGTGAACGCATTTATTGACCAATCATAGACGTGGGTTTGTGTATAATGATGTATCCCTGATTATGCTGTGATTATGTGAACTCGATATGAGACTTCCGTGGCATCACCTTTGGGATAGTTACAGGCAAATACTTCTGCTATGGTTCGAGTGGGTTCATTTTATTTTATTTTTTAATTTATATATATTTTTATTGATTTTTTAGTTGGTATATTCAATTCTTACCACTGGGGGCGCTGATGTGGGTTTGCTCCCTGTCCCCGTAACCCCCTTTTAAACTGTGTCTGGTAGTTTGTGTATAGAACATGTTTTAAATCTTTCCACTGGAATTCCACCAGACCCAGTCCCTAGTGGGAAACCCATTCCTCTGTATGCTGGTCCGATGGACCAAATACAACGCAAGGGCAGCTACAGCACCTGCCTGCGAGAATGTTTCCAGCACCATCCTATTGCGCTGGTTCTCGGCTGCAGGGTACTGTACATCTCGCTCTCGCTGCAATAGGAGAACGGGAGAAGATCCGGAGACTGGGAGAGAAGGCTGGAGAGCAAGAGAAGAGGCTGGAGAGAGCGGAGGAGTCGGAAGAGACCCCCCAAAGACAGAAGAGACCGGAGCTGCCTAATAAACTACTTTAAAAACCTGTCCAGTGTGTTTTTTTTATTGACTTTCTTTCCCCCAGGGGAATGGGTAGGGGTACGATGTACCCCATACTTATTCACATAGGGTGGGGGTGGCCGGGATCTGGGGGCCCTCTTATTAAAGGGGGCTCCCAGATTCCGATAAGCCCCCTGCCCGCAGACCCCGACAACCAACGGCCAGGGTTGTCGGGAAGAGGCCCTTGTCCTCATCAACATGGGGACAAGGTGATTTGGGGTAGGGGTCCCGCAGAGCGCCCCCCTTCCCCAAAGAAATCCCCCCCATGTTGAGGGCATGCAGCCTGGTAGGGTTCGGGGGGCGCTCGCTTGTTCCCACCCCCTTTCCTGACCGGCCTGGCTGCATGCTCGGACAGGGCTCGCAAGGTGTCAATCTCGCAGATAAAAGCGGTGAGATTGACTTCCTTTTCCAGTCTCGTCATAACTCAATAAATAAACAGACTTTAGTCCGTGTGTGGGCAAGTCCATTCATTTAGAAGTCCGTTGTTACTCCATTGAAAGTCCGTCGGGAAGACCGGCGTACCTAGTCTGCCGGGAAGTCCAGTCATGTGTGGGCAAGTCCGTTCGTTCGGAGAGTCCATCGGCACTCCGTCGGAAGTCCGCCTGGAAGTCTATCAGACCTAGTCTGCTGGAAAGTCCGGTCATGTACGTGGCATAAGTCTGCTCACACACTTACTTAAGTCTGCTCACACACTTGCTGCATACACACGGTGGGACTTTCCGACGTAAAATGTGCGATCAGAGCTTGTTGACGGAAATTCCGACCATGTGTAGGCTCCATCAGACAGTTTCCATCAGAATTTCCATCACACAAAATTTGAGATCTGGTTCTCAAATTTTCAGACAACAAAATCTGTTTGCGTAAATTCCAATTGTGTGTTCACAATTCGGATGCACAAAGTGCCCCGCATGATCAGAATAAATTACGAGACGGAAGTGCTCGGTCTGGTAAAACTAGCGTTCGTAATGGACATAGCGAATTTGTCACGCTGCAAATTTTGAAATCTTTTAATGCAGCGCATTCTCTTCTTTAGAATGCTAGAAGAATGAAGTTGTTTTGCTGCTCATATTCACACAGAGTTCTCACAAACGTCTTTCTTCATAATTTCTCCTGGTCACGTGAATAATATATTTTTTTTTTTCGTCAGATCTCCATAATACTTTCTTTTTTTTTTATTTGTTCTTTTTATCAAGATCTGCATTTTTTTTCTAGTGCTCTCCATGATATTATTTCTTGTTTTGTGTGTCAAGTTACCACAACACCATTATTATCTCGTATTTTTTTTACCTCAAGGAGGTTGGTTGGTGTCCCTTGTAAATTTGACCTTGTATTTTAGAAATGTATCTGCCTACTCACAAAAAACTGTCCTTTTTGATGTAAAACACATAGGCAAAAATAAATATCCATTTATTCTGGGTCATAACAAAATAAAGAGGAAGGCAATGCTGGAGAAACTGGTGAGATTTGCAAAGCCTTTCTAACCCAGGGCACACATCTATTATTTTACAGTCAAAATTGGTGGTCTGAGGAGTCCATATAATAGTGAGCACAATTCGGTCCAGGACTTCAAGAGATCAGGAACAGCAGCAGATGACATATCTGGCCCCAGGCTGTGGTCATACCACAGCCTGCATCTTTTGTCAGACCAGACTGAACCCAGGCCATCACTCTCTGGTCTTCCTTACACGCTTCCTTCCAGGGTGTGGCTCTGGTGTTTGAGGTGTGGCAGGAGGTGGAGGAGGAGGACCTGGAGGAGGACGGCCATGGTTTAACTCACAAATGTGGCTTTGGCTTGTGAGTTTGCCCCTCAACCCCTTATTTAGGGCTTGCAAGATCACTTCCTCACATAAGAGGCATTGGCCCTCCTCCATTTCCAGCATTTTGCAGGTTGTCATGTAGGCATAGTCCTCTTGAACACTGGGGGGGGGGGGTTTCTGAAGGCTGCAGTAGCCTTCAGAAATAGGCCAATTGCTGCTTCTTTCAGGTTACTCCTCTTCCTGCGCACTTTTTTGTGGAAGGCCGAGGGGAGTGACCTGCGATTCAGGCAGGCTACTGGGCCCGGCCACCTCCTGGCTGCCACTTTCCACGGCCTCCTCCTGGCTGAGGCTTTCATGTGTATGAAAAAGGGACATAGTTTTAGTTTTTTGTTCATCAATCACACACAATTTTCTGCTCATGACTGTTGCAAATTGAATTTAATAAATAGAAAAGACTATCATTCTGACGCTAGCATTTTTAATTCTTGTCACAATCATTTGTGGCCACTACTGTCTATTGATATGTAAAACACTTTGGGAAATCAGAAATTAGTTATCAAAACTAACATATATTTAACACCATTAATTTGACAACCAGAAATATTTTGAAGAATGCTATACCTGACTCAAGCTGGGTTCCTCCACATGTGGCTGCCTGGAAGGCCCAGGTTGGTCATCAGAAGCCTCAGCTGGGGGGGAAGGAAGCCTTGAAGGAAGACTGGAGAGTGCTGGCCTGGGTTCAGTCTGGCCTGCCAGAAAATGTAGTCTGGCATAGTTCCACAGCATGAGTACATAAATGTCATCTGCTGCAGCTCCTGATCTCAGGGAATCCTGGACCTTCTTGAGCTCCCTAATATAAGTGTTCCTCGTGCCACCAATTAGGGCCTTCTTATAGGGGATGTCTGCCGTGGGGATCACCGGCTTCACAAATTCCATTAATTGATCCAGTGCTGCCTTCCTCTTTTGTTTATTGTTATAAAAGGGGTGGTTTGCCTGCCACATACAGTTCAGCTCCCTGTATGTATCAATGAATATGGGGATAAAGTCCTCATCGTTGAATAGATCAGTTTTCTCTGCAAGACACAACACAAGAGAAACTATCACGCACCTAGTGGTGAACCCAGAATGCAGAAGGAGACCTCTCTTGCGTCCCCGACTCATGGTGGTGACAGGAGGCACGGGAGCCAAAGGTAGCAGGAGTGCCTGGCAGGATCAACAGCCGGAGGATGGATCAGGCTGACTTCAGGAACTGTAGCTGGACAAGCAGGCCTAGTGGCAGTGGAGAGGAATCAGTAAACAGCAGGAGACCAAAAGGAACAGGTAGATCGCTCTGGAGCAGGCACACAGCAGAGTCGGGCAAACCGGGTCAACCAGACAGTAAGTACAGGAACAGATGCAGCAGGCAGAGGCAAGAACGTGGAACAGGCCGGGTCGGTAACAGATGAGCATGGATGGACCAGAGGATAAGACAGGTGCAGAGTCGTAGACAAGCCGGAGGTCAGAGGCAGGCAGAAGGCAGGGAAGGTCACAGGTCAGACCGGGTCAATACACGAACAGGTCAGATTCAGGCAATAGACTCAGGAACGCTGTAGATCAAGCAGCAAGATCTGAATGGAGAACTGGGTTTGAAATAGCCCTCCTGGTGCTGGTAACCGTGCGCGCTTGCACACGAACACGTGCACCCACGCGCACGTGCCCAGGCACCCGCAGGCGCGCACAGACAGGCGACGGACCACTGTCCCCAGCCAGCCTTTCCTGACATTGCCCCCTCCCAAGGAGCAGCCTCTGGATGCCCAACCAGGCCATTTTCTCAGGATGGGATCTCTTGAAGGCTTGTATCAGATGCTTGGCATGTATGTTGCTTTCAGGCTCCCATGAGTTTTCCTCGGAACTGTACCCCTTCCATTTAATGAGAAATTGGACACAGTTATTTCTCTTCCTGCAATCCATTATTGCCTCCACTTCGAACTCCTCTTCACCATTGACCATTATAGGAGCAGGAGGATCCGTGGCTCGTCCTGGGAAAGGATTAGAGATGGCAGGTTTCAGGAGAGAAACATGAAAAATGGGGTGTACCCAGAGTGATTCTGGCAGTTTCAGTTCATAGGCCACCTCATTGATTCTCCTCTTGACGGTGAAAGGACCCAGAAACTTAGGGCCCAATTTCTTTGAAGGGCAAGCCAGTTGAAGATTAACTGTAGACAGCCAAACCTGGTTGCCAGGTTTCAGAATCAGTTCCCTCCGTCTGTTTTTATCAAAAGTCTCTTTGTTTAGTGCTTGTGCTCTGGTCATGGTTTCCTGCAACAGTTTATTGTTGGTACTGAAAAAATCCACAGTCTTGAGAATGGCTGGCACAGAACATTCAGAAACAGAGTTAGGTAGAAATGATGGGTGGTAACCATAATTGGCAAAAAACGGGGTCTGCTTGATGGTAGAATGGGTAGAATTATTATATGCAAACTCGGCCAGGGGCAACAGAGAGAACCAATCGTCCTGAGAAAAGGAGGAAAAACAGCGAAGATACTGCTCGAGAGTCTGGTTAGTTCTCTCTGTCTGCCCATTTGTCTTAGGATGGTGTGCAGAGGAAAAAGATAGCTCGATGCCAAGGGAACTACATAGTGCTTTCCAGAACCGAGAGGTAAACTGCACTCCCCTATCTGATATGATGTTGGCTGGAACTCCATGAAGTCTGATGACTTCCCTGATAAAAACTTGTGCAGTTTCCAGTGCCGACGGTGTTCTTTTCAAGGGGATGAAGTGTTCCATCTTGGACAGCCGATCCACTACCACAAATATGGCAGTATGGCCTTCTGAAGGGGGGAGTTCAACAATAAAGTCCATGGAGATTAATTTCCAGGGTCTCTCTGGAGCAGGTAAAGGTTTGAGCAAGCCCCAAGCCCTGGCCTTATTACCCTTGTTGCGAGTACAGATGGTACAAGACTCCACGTATCTTTTGCAGTCCTTTGCAACTTGCGGCCACCGGAACGCGCATTGCACTAGGTCAGACGTCTTGGAGACACCAAAGTGGCCGGCTAGTACATGGTCGTGGCAGAGCTCAAGTATGGTGGCCCGAAGATTTTCTGGAATGAAGATTTTGTCCTTGAGCCAGAACAGGAGGGGGGTCATCACTCGAAGCTTGCTTAATCTGACTTAAAAGATCTTCTTGAAGAAGAAGAACGTTTTCTGCCGACAGAATAGTGTCCGGAGAGGTAGGTACTTTGGGATCATTGAACATGCGGGACAATGCGTCCAGTTTGGTATTTTTAGAACCCGGTCTGTAGGTGACATGGAAGGCAAACCTGGAAAAGAACAGAGCCCACCTGGCTTGACGCGGCTTCAACCTTCTTGCAGATTTCAGGTACTCCAGGTTTTTGTGATCCGTATAGATCAGGATCGGGTGAGCTGCTCCTTCCAGAAGGGACCACCACTCCTCCAAAGCCTTTTATTGCTAATAGTTCTCTGTCTCCCACATCATAGTTTCTTTTCTGGAGCAGACAGCTTGCGTGAAAAAAGAAGCCTATAGGGAACAGAAGAGCCTTGGGACCTTGTCGTTGCGAGAGTACTGCCCCAACGGCGACTTCGAATGCATCAACCTCCAGAACAAAAGGGTGAGCCGGGTAGGAATGTTTCAGTACAGAAGCAGAGGTAAAAAGTCTCTTGAGGGTGTCAAAAGCAGTTTGGGCTTTGGGAGTCCAATGAAATCGAACTCCCTGCTTGATCAGCTGGGTAATAGGCGAGATGATGGCTGAGAATCCTTTAATAAATTTCAGATAAAAGTTTGAAAAGCCCACAAACCGCTAAACCCCCTTTTTATCCACAGGAGCAGGCCACTCAAGGATAGCGGAAATTTTTTGAAGGCCCATTTTAATGCCCTCAACAGAAATGATTAGTCCCTGAAACGATATGCTCTGTTGTTCGAATTCACATTTCTTAGGCTTTGCATAAAGGCCATGCTGTCAGAGTCGCTCTAACACACACTTGACATGTTGACGATGGCTACTGATGGAGGCAGAAAAGATCAAAATGTCATCTAGGTAGATTATGACGAATAAGTCCAGGAAGTCTCTGAAGACGTCATTTATAAAATGCTGGAAGGTGGCAGGGGTGTTGCAGAGCCCAAAAGGCATCACAAGGTATTCTAAATGTCCGAATCGAGTGCGAAAAGCTGTTTTCCATTCGTCACCCTCTCTTATGCGAACCAGATTATAGGCCCCCCGTAGGTCTAATTTAGTAAAAATTATTGCTGCCCCCAGTCTCTGGAGTTCTGGCACCAAAGGGAGAGGATAGCGGTTTTTAATGGTCACCTTGTTTATCGACACATGGCCGAAGGGTATGGTGCTTTTTTTCCACAAAGAAAATGCCAGCTCCTGCAGGGGATGTGGAAGAGCGGATAAATCCTTTCTTAAGATTTTCGTCAATATAGTCTTTAAGTGCTGCCAGTTCCAGTTCAGTTAAAGGAAAAACTCTTCCAAAAGGTACTTCGGCCCCAGGAAGGAGCTCGATAGGACAGTCATAGACCCGGTGAGGGGGAAGAGTCTCTGCACTTTTCTTACTGAAGACATCCATGAAGTCGTGGTATGCCTCTGGGACTAATTGGCGAGCTTTAGTGTCCAGGCACATCAGAGCTGTGGGCTGGTTGGAGGTCTTTGGTAGACAGTGTTGGAAGCAATAAGGTGAAGGAAAGGTAACATCTTTGGTAGTCCAGTCAATGGGGTTGTGGACCTGAAGCCAGGGCATTCCCAGGATAACTGGAAACAAGGGTGAAGAGATTATGTTAAGACATAAAAGTTCATGGTGAAGATTGGATATGCTGGCAGAGATGGGGATGGTTTCCTGGGTGACTGGACCAGACCGGATGGCAGATCCATCGGCAAGATGTATAAGTAGTCCTTGGGTCTTGGAACGTAATGGAATGTGATGTTTTGCTGCAGAATCCATAAAGCAGCTGCATGCTCCCGAATCTACGTTAGCAGGAACCTGGATGTTCTTTCCAGGGAGCTGCAACAAAACGGAAAGAGCAAGATGAAGGGAAGCATTGGTGATTGCAAGGACTTGATCAGCAGAAGGAGGAAGCCACTTACGGATCTTGGCGGGGCAGGATCTCACATAGTGCCCAGGCTCCCCACAATACATGCACAGATCATTCATGCGGCGACGCTGACGTTCTTCAGGTGTGAGCATTGGTCGTAGCAAAACCAGCTGTATAGGCTCCGGTACATCTGTAGTAGGAGTAGACTGAGCTGGTGGCATAGTACTGGAGTAACTGGGCACTCTTGGCAACATCCAGGTGGGACGTGATGGACCTGTGGCTCTCTCTGACCTGCATTCATGTAGGCGTCTATCAATCTGTATGGCTAGATTGATAAGTTCATCCAGAGTCTGAGGAACCCCTACACGGGCAAGTTCATCTTTAAGGGGGTCAGACAGACCCAACGGGAACTGGTAGCAGAGAGCAGCATCGTTCCAATTTGTGTCTGCACTCCAACGCCTGAGCTCTGCAACGTAGTCCTCTGCGGCTCTGCGGCCCTGCTGTAATGCATGGCTTCAGGTGATGCTGAGAGCTGAAGGTCCTCATAAATTCGGGCCATAGCGTCAAAAAAGGTGGTCAGGTTGGAAGGTTTGTCAGCCTTTTGTTCAAGAAGGCGATGTGCCCAGATCTGGGGTTCGTTCTGAAGCAAGGAGATTGCAAAGCCCACTTTGGTGGCTTTCAAAGAAAATGTCCAATGCCGAAGAGCAAAGTATAGCTTCACAGTAGTTGCAAAAGGCCCTGAATTTGCTGTGTTCACCAGAAAATCTCTCAAGCGTGGGCATTCAAGGTTCAGGGGGTAACATCACCACTGCTGGTGGAGCAGGCATGCTGGCAGAGGCAGATGGTGACCCCTGGGTAGTAGCAGGTGGAGAGAGGGCTTGAACACGTTCCTCCAGATGGGAATAGCGTTGGGAGAGCACATGGCGGAGAGACAACAGCTGCATGCAGAGGAGACCAGCAAAGACAAAAGGTCGGAGCCCCGAACCGCCCGATCCCAGAGGAGATTGAAGGCCTTAATTATGGCCTTTATAGAGATGGTGGAGACGGTTGACATCTTCAAGAGGGCCAACTGTGATGGGAAGTATGGACCTTAACCACACCCAAATGTTAGAAAGGCCAAGATCATGCCTAAAGTTGTGAAGAGTCTTCACAAGAATTTTGGGGTACGGCGATCCAAAGATCACCTGAGGAAATGATGATCAGACATCAAATTGAGGGAGCAGGATCAGTACAGCAGAATCAAGAGAGTGCTGCAAAAAATTAAGTATTTTGTCGTGTGTTCCTATTCTTCTTCTTAATGTTCGTGCTGCTCCATGTGCTTTTCTTTACTGTTGTACATTTCAAAATGGCAACTTTCATGTTCATGGGCACAGTAATCGGTCATAGGAAACATCATTCGTTCGCCCACTTATAAGATGTTTTAGGCAGATACAGGTTAACTACATTTGTTCATGCCTATTTGTATTAAAATACGTTTGTTGTCTAGATGAGTTTGTAACTAGAATGAAATGCAAACTTGATTCAGTGTAAGGAGAGGACACTCAGCAGTTTACACATCTGGACACAGGAGCACTAGTGTGGGAAACCAGAATCAAAATTTTTAGGGTGTCCCACACAGGTGCTCCAGTGGGTACTAGGGGTATTTCCCTGTGTAAAACTTGTACAAAAAAGGGAAGTATTCCAGCTTTGGAAATTAAATAAAAATATCTTCATCTTGGAACTCTGCCAAAACAGACAATTATACGACCAAGTAATGTTTCATATTTCTATTTCTGCCCTCCAATATCTGTGTGCTAAGTATACCTTTTTTTTATTCACACAGGGGAGAAAAAACTCGCTACGTCTGAAGACACCAGGGACCCCCCACCTCCGAAAGAAGGGGAAGTCACCAAAACACAAGCAGAAGATGCAGAAGACGTTTTGAAAGTGTGCAAAATTGTCACCACAACAGGTGAGCGTCTGAGACCACAGCTTTAGGTAAGATATCTGTTCCTGCATATTTATAATACATGGTGTGTCTTTTAGTTTTTTTTTAGGTGATGTGAATGTTGTGAAAGAAGAATCTAATTTCACCAGTCAAAGTGCTCAGATCCTCATTGGGGAGAGAATGGGGTGCAATCGCGATTTAGAAAATCTAAAGCAAAACATCAATGATGTTCAACAAAAAATGAAGAACGTCATTGATGTTTTAAGGAGAATCTAAATCACACAAAAATGTAACCCTTTTTTTCATGTATTTTTTTGTTTTGGTTGGTTATTATTTTTTCATCCGAATTTCAGGTATTTTCGTTATCGTTTTAACAAACGATAACGAAAGTGCAGAATTTGAAAAAGGATCCGACATAAACAAATGCTTTATTTTCATTTTTGTTGTGACAACAGTTCGATATAGATAGGAGATTCGACATGACGCTGACAATAACAATCTGTGTCTATCAAACCTGTGGTCGAATGTGCCTAACCTTAACTTTATTAGTCCAGGATTATTCGACATAGAAAAGATTTGCCATAGAGAGTAAAGATCGCTGCTGGAATTGGGTGGGGGAAGTAAAATAAAAATAATGATGATGATGAATGTTATTGGCTGATTGTAACCAAAGAGTAGGAGCAGTAAAACAGCTAGAACTAAGTACACACGTACAGCCAGCTTACTTTCACTTACGTCTGCTAGCAGAGAGAGACACACACACACGCACACACTGAATCATTTCAGAAGACAGTCAATCTTAGCTGGTCCGTTTGTCAGAGAACCTGAATTATTTAGCAATTAAGCATAAGCAGAGCAGCAGAATAGTGAAGCAAGCTACAGTTCAGCTTAACTTTTTCATAATAATCTGCTGCTATTGTGTTAGTGTTGTGAACTTGATAGTGATACTAGTGTTGCTAGTGTGGTGATAGCCTCAGAGGCTGCCAGTGTTGTGGGGGGGATTTATTATTATAGATTCTATATTATAGCTTGAGATTCTATATAGATTCTATATACCCTAGCTTGTTACCTGTCTGATCAGTGATCATTATCGCCAGTCCATTTTCTGTTTGAACTATATCCATTCAACATGAACGACAAAGATTCGACAAAGCAGCGAAAAACATACAAATGTTGAATCTTTAGCTTATGGTGTCTGTGTAATCTTCTTTGAACATTCGACAGACACCATAAGCCTTCAATGACAGATTTGACCTTAATTAATTTGGATTTTCGGATGAATGCAATTTTTAATGAAAAACTAAATAAATAAAAACAAATTTTTGGGAGTAACTAAATAAATTTATTTTACGGATGAAACGAAATTTTGAAATTACATTTTTCATGTCTATTAGGCATGGGATCAGGAGGGAAATCCCCATTTTTAATTGCAATTTGTGTGTACCTTCAAAATTTGGCTTTTACAGGGGTGACATCACCCCATCTGATGAAGGCAATATCAACACTCATGTTTGATATTGCCTTCACTTTGTCAAAATTTAACTTTGTAAGTTCCTGAGTTCTGTATGTTATGTTTTAAAAAATGCCTGTTTAACCAAAAAAGGCTATTTCTAATTAATGTTTCAAAAAATAATGTTATACACCAAAGATGTTGGTTTGTTCAAAAACACTTTTCTAAACGCACATGTGAATGTGCTTTGAGTTAAATGCAATGTGTGGCTTCTTCTTCGAATTATCAAAAGCAGTTTTTGGAGTAAAAGTTGGAGTTTACAGTGGCAATGGGGATTATTTACTAAAGTGCAAAGTGGAATTTCCTTTAGTAAATAACACCCACAGTTCTTTCTAATTTGCCTCAATCATGCCATTTTCATGACTACAAAAATCATTCATGGTGCTGAAAATGATGAAAATTTTTGTCAGTAATGCATTATATACATTAACAACAAAAACATGGTGTGTGTAGCAGACTCACAACATAATAATATTTTGCTGAAGAAGAGATTGTCACCTCATGTATCAAATAAATTACATTTGTACTATTGAAGAAAATGTTCAAAAAGAAAAGCCTATTGGAGAACCTAGGAGACAGCTAAAAGATACCCAGGCAGTAAATCAAAGGAAATATTCTTTTAGTTTAAGTTTAACAATTTCAGATAAAATGTTTCTTAATCAGTTTCTGGCATATCAATGGCTCCCCCTCACCCGCAAAGTACTCAACACACTTCTGTCTTACTTTGCGGGCGCTTTGGGGGGGCAAGCCAGGGCAGCCAGCTTCAAGCTCCGTCAGAGTTTCTTTTTTAAGTCCAGCTTCAGGCCCAACTGAGGCAATATAGTTCATTGAATTTCTCCTTAAAGAGTTGTGTAGAATGCAGCATGCAAGGATTATATGGTTAGGTTTATATTCCGCCATGTTGATTGGCGTAAGGAATAGGCAGAACCGGCTGGCCATTATCCCAAAAGCATTCTCCACCACTCTTCTGGCTCTGGCCAGACGGTAGTTATAAACCCTCTGGTCCGGGGTGAGGGTCCTCATGGCTTCAAAACGATCAGCTGAACAGAAAGCACTAAAAAACAGAAAGGTCGGAGTTTAAAATCAGATACGAGGTTGAAAAGCGCAAATCGCCTGTTACCAAACTTCTACTAACACGCGATTAGCGGAAGGAGCCCCAAAGAGTGGCACACTTGGTATTGAACTTCCTCTTTCTAGTGCCGTCGTACATGTTGTATGTCACCACGTTCTTGACGTTCGGAAATTCCAAAAACTTTGTGTGACTGTGTGTATGCAAGACAATTTTGAGCCAACATCCGTCGGAAAAAATCCATGGATTTTGTTGTCGGAATGTCCGATCAATGTCCACTCATGTGTACGGGACATTAAAGTTCTTTTTGGTTACTGTTTTCCTTGTTCTCTTCCTCGAGATCACTTTCCAAATTTATTTTTTTATACTCTATTTTTAATAGAGACAATCTCCATATTGGCGTGGTCATCCTTTCCAGTTTCCAATATGGAGGTTTTGGTTTCGCCACCCAAGTCTCAGATCGAGGCGTGGTTTACGTTTGTATAGTATATAGTGCGATGAGTCAGTGTGTCGCCCGTACCCCTGGATGACGTCAGATTGTGACGAAATGCGCGTCGGGAGAATTGGAGTGCTGACGTCATCGCGCTGTGTACATTAGTGGATGGGTGTTCGCTTGCCAGGCCGGCTTCCACAATCTTTGCTACTTTATTTCTTACTGCATGTAAGTGCAATTTTTAAACTCTAATAAATGTTGTTTATACGATTTACACTATGGTGAGTTCCTCTTTTCTGGGTAATCGCCTGGTCCTCATTGTGACCACTGAATAATCAAATAATCAAGTCTCCCTGACTGTTTGCTGTGTGTTCCTGCACCATCATATCAAGTATTTGGGAGCCACCTTTCCACTTCCCCTGGATCAAGGCCTTGGCGAGGTTAACAGCCGCAAGCCCATTTTAGCTTGCCTCTGGTAAGCACACATGTTATGTGGTGGAGGTGCACGAGTTCTTTTTGGTGTCGTCACTGGTTATACCAAGATTTTACACATGGGATTATGACATATGGACTAATTCACATTATCATCTTTGTGGTGTTGAATGCTATTCTAAGAGTTATGCAATTTATTTGACATTTTTAAGGTTATAAACCTATGGTTTTAACACAACACATTTTTTTCGACCACTGTTAGTGCAGCTCCTTTTTATTATCTCAATTCTCTAGCTGTGCTGGGAACTCAGCCTGCTCTCCTCCAATGATCAGACTTGTCCTGTCATGCCCCTGCTGCCCCAGCTCTTATGCAGCTGAGAACAGATGGAATGTGATCACCTATAAAAAAGGGAAAAGGGTATTTATAATTTTTTTTTGTAGCTATGCAAACACGTTTTGCCTTTCATTTCTATTTTACCCCAATAAGTTGTTTTCCACACCCAAAGTTCTCAAATGTTCATTGAACCTGCCTCACGCTGAACCCAGATACATTTGGCTTGGCCCTAGTAACTAACTATCACTAGATCAGGGCTCAAGTCCTGCGGGAACTCACGGGAACGGAGTTCCTGTACTTTTTCCACAACAGGAACTCAGTTCCCGTTAGCAGCCATGTCCTGCAAGACTTTGAAGTATGTGAGCTGTATGGCAGGTGCTACACCAGCAGCCGCCGGCACAGCTCGCAATAGTAAGTGCCGCACACCTAACCATTCAGGCATTGCCAGTAGGGGGCCCCATGACAGCTTCCTCTTCGATCAACCTGTCAATCACAGTTAGCTGATGGGTAGATCAGGTCTAGGTCTAGCTGACGGGTAGATCAGCTATTCTGCTCACAGGACATGCAGGGAGAGAGGTGAGCTGAGGGAGGAACATCAGTTTGGGGTGGTAAGCTGGGCACAATACCTGGCAAAGTTTAATGCCAGGAGGGAAGTTTATGTGGAAATATGTGAAGGGTTAGAATAGCAGCGAGTGTGTGTTGGAGCCCCTGCAGAGTTTGCAGCCCCCCAAGCTAACATACATCTCCTAAGCAGGAACACATGACTATCTCCCCAAGCATTCTGTCCAGATAATGTGCACTTCATTTATGACCTTTCCATTTAACCCTGTGTTATCCAAACTCTGTTCAATGAAAAAAGTGTAAACTCACCACATAAACACTCTATATACAAAATAACATTCCCCAATAAAGATCAGAACATGATGTTCACATTTGCATGGAAGCACAATGAATGAATGCTGATTATTCAGAGAATTACCGGATTTATGTTTATTGAGGATTGTTTTTTTTATGTACTAACAGTTAAGCTTCATACACACAATACGAAAATTGGATGAAAAATACCACTTTTGAAGCGTTTGTGCATATGAGCGTATCATTTTTTTTTTTTTTTGGTGGGGGAGTGGATCTTGGGTGGGAGTTCCCATACTTTTTCCCCCAGGACTTGACCCCTGCACTAGATATACTATGACCTGGATAAATGATGGCCTTAATAGGCAGAAAAACAAAGGGCCAGTTATTAACATGAATGAGGAGAGGCTCAATAATGTATGCTTTTTCTTTGAAGGAAATATTCTCAGTTATAACTATTTTTCAAGTAAGTTAAAACTACTGAGATAAGACTAATGTAACACGTTTATTATTTCTACAATGGGTTACTCAACGTTAACCTCCCTTACCATAGACAAAAGCAGCCAGTTCACTTGTGAGTCAAAGAAAGAATCCTGTTTGCAATATGACAAGTATTGAAGTTGCAATCACAGTATGATGACACTACCAGGCTACCGTCTATCCCACAATGTCATTCTAAAACGATTTGGGGGATTTACATGTTGACCTGTGAGTGGAGGGACTTCCAATTGTCCTTGATGGCCTGGGAGTCAAAGAAAGCCATCCCACACACAGGCTCTGTACTGTACTGTATACTTGGTGAAGCCACATAATTGTGCAGGATTGTGGAATTTGTTAGACAGGTCCCTATCCAGCCTTGTGGGAACATGAATAGCTGCCCCATTCGAACTCCACTAGTTTCAGTAATGAGTAAGGCAATGGTTGTGAAACACTTACTTGGGATTTGGAAACTGTAAACCACTGTAAAGTTCTAAAGCAGCGATAATCTATAAAGTAAACAAAAAAGAAAAATTAGTTTCTGACTTTTTATTACTGTTAGAGTAGAAGAAAGTAGATAACATGGTCACGTAGTTTGTAAACTTACGTTTTGAAGATCCCCACACATTTACTTCCATGAATTCTGTGACCAATCATTAACCACTGTAAGACCCAGCCTTTTCTCACAATTTTTGTTTACAATTAAAAATCTGTATTTTTTGTTACAAAATTACCTGGAATGCCAAAAAAATTAATTATATTGGTTTTTAGCATTGACCCTAGAGAATGAAATGGTTGTTGTTGCCATTTTTTTATGTCACACGGTATTTGCACAGCGATTTTTCAAACGCAATTTATTTGGAAAAAATACACTTTAATGATTTTCAATGCAAAAAAACCCCACAATATATAACCCAATTTTTGGTAACATAAACAAAATGGTACATCGAGTAAATAGATAGATATCATGTCATGTTTTAAAATTGAGCATGCTTGTGGAACGACAACAATATCTCCATAGGTGACGCTTTAACATATTTTACAGGTTACCAGTTTAGAGGAGGTCTAGTACTAAAATTATTGCTTTCACTATAATGTTCACGGTTATACCTCACATGTGTGGTGCAAACACTATTTACATATATGTGTGAGACCTACATATGCATTGGCTTCTGCGTGGAAGCGTGGAGGGATAGGATATTATTATTTTTTATTATTTATATATATATATATATATATATATATATATATATATAAAATGTATATATATATAAAATGTATTTTTATTTTTTTACACTGTCCCTTTGTTTTGTTTTTGGATCCCTATCACAAGAAATGTAAACATCTCTTGTGATAGAAATAATGGATGACAGGCCCTCTTTAGAGACATCTGCAGATCTTGAAAACAAGCCTGAACTTCTAACTCTTGACCAGTTTACTATAAAAGTACTCTTTATTAGTGGTGGTGACCACACAGGAAGTGTGTGAAGAAGGAAGAATAAGAACACCTGCCAGATGTTCAAATCCTTCTCCCTTCTATTCAAAAGCAATACTAGCTTAGTTACTGTACTTAAAGAGGAGGGCCAGCTTTAAAAAATTTTTTTTAAAAGTCAGCAGCTGCAAACACTGTAGCTGCTGACTTTTAATAAGCACACTTACCTGTCCAGGGCACCCGCGATGTCGGCCACCCGAGGCTGACCCGTCCCTCGGCTCTCGGGTCCCGGCGCCGCCATTCTATCTAAGGGAAACAGGCAGTGGAGCCTTGCGGCTTCACTGCCCGTTTTCTACTGCGCATGCGCGAGTCGCGCAGCGCTTTGTGAATGGGGCATGCTGTGTTCTGGGACACACAGTTCCCAGAACACAGCGCGACCCATTACCCAGAAGACACCGCATGGAGGAGAGAAGGCAGAACATCACCGCGGAGGAGGAAGAGGCAGATTAGAATGATATGCCTAGCAACAGGCATTTCTGGTAAGTTTAAAAAAAAAAAATTCATTTTTTTTCTGATTTTTTGCTAATTTTTTATGTACTTTTGTTTTTCAGGGTGGCCCTCCACTTTAATGTATAAGGCTAGGTTCACACATATGCGAATTGGATGCATTTTGAACCGCATCCAATTCGCATGACATGTGGAAGAACATTGCTTTGTATTGTGCCTGTTCACATATATCTGGTGCAGGCGGAGTCCGGATTCAGTGAAAAAGAGTCATATCAGTTTTCTGACAGTGCGGTCCGGCTCAGGTGCAAAGTCAGGCCCATTGACTTCTATGGGAATGCTTCTGAATCGCACATGTCATTCAGTTATGAACAGGATAAGTTATGTAACTTGACCTGATCCTGATCTAAAACCGACCTGAAACACTGAACAACTACTCAATTTGTTGTGAAAACAGAGCTTTAATTCGCACCGCACATGTGTGAACCCAGCCTTACAAAATTATCAGGATACTCATTTTGAATGATAACTATCTTCAGTGTCCAAACACAGATTACAAACGGATTAGATTTACTACAGTTGTGTTCAAAATAATAGCAGTTATTAAAGCTCAAAATCCTTATAATAGCTTTTATTTCCATACACGCAAATGGATTGGGAACACTGCACAGTCTATTCCAAATCATAACAAAAATGTTTCAAATTTGTTATTACTTTACAGAAAGTAAAGAAAAAGGAATATTCAGCTTTTCCCAAAAAAATTGCATTGTCTGCATTTTTCTTTACAAACTCAAACATTTACTGTATAAACTGAAAAATGCTTGAAGATTTAGCTTTCCTGTGAATCACTGAACTAATATTTGTTGTATAACCACTGTTTCTGACAATTGCTTTACATCTGTGTCAGGGGCGGATCCAGAGTTTACTCTCGGGAGGGGCACTGCCAGAAAATACCTGTACGCCAATTCGTGCAATAACCAGTGAAGGCACGCACACTGATTGGCCAGAGGGGGAGCCAATCAGTGGGTCTGACAGAGGCAATGTCCTCTGGCCACCTACGATCGCTCCCTGCATTCTGTCAGAGATGAACAAAGTGATCTTGTATTCCTGCTAACCAGGAACACAAATTACTGTGTTCACCTAGTGAATCCACCGCCCCCCCCCCCCCACACAGTTAGCAAGCACCCCCTAGGAACACATTTAACCATTTGATCGCCCCGATGTTAACCCTTTCCCAGTCAGTGTCACTGGTACAGTAACAGTGCATATTTTTTAGCACTGATCACTGTATTAGTGTCACTGGTCCCCAAAAGAGTGTCAATAGTGTCAGTTAGGTGTCTGATCTGTCTGCTGCAATATTGCAGTCCTACTAAAAATCGCTGATCGCTGCCATTACTAGTTGCATAGTTACATAGAAGGTGAGGCTGAAAAAATTCTATCAAGTCCAACCTATGTGTATGTGATTATATATCAGTATTGTATTGTATATCCTTGTATGTTGCGGTCATTCAGGTGCTTTATCTAATAGTTTTTGAAACTATTGATGCCCGCCCCCCCCCCCCCCCCCCCCGCTGATACCACCATCTGTGGAAGGGAGTTCCAAATCCTTGCCACTCTTACAGTAAAGAACCTTCTACGTAGTTTAAGGTTAAACCTCTTTTCTTCTAATTTTAATGAGTGGCCACATGTTTTGTTAAACTCTCTTCCGCAAACAAGTTTTATCCCTATGGGGTCACCAGTACAGTATTTATACATTTAAATCATATCCCCTCTCAAGCGTCTCTTCTCCGGAGAGAATAAGTTCAGTGTTTGCAACCTTTCCTCATAACTAATATCCTCCAGACACTTTATTAGCTTAGTTTCCCTTCTTTGTACTGGCTCAATTTCCAGTACATCCTTCCTGAGGACTGGTGCCCAGGCCTGGACAGCATACTCTAGGTGCGGCCGAACCAGAGTCTTTTGGAGCAGAAGAATTATTGTTTTATCTCTGGAGTTGATCCCCTTTTTTTAATGCATGCCAATATTCTGTTTGCTTTGCTAGCAGCAGCTTGGCATTGCATATCATTGGTGAGCCTATCATCTACTAGGACCCCCAGGTCATTTTCCATCCTAGATTCCCCCAGAGGTTCTCCCCCCAGTGTATAGATTGCATTCATATTTTTTCTACCCAAATGCATTATTTTACATTTTTCTACCTCAATTGCCATGTTGCCTACACCATTAATTTGTTCAGATCTTTTTGCAAGGTTTCCACATCCTGTGGAGAAGTTATTTCCCTGCTTAGCTTAGTATCGTCCGCAAATACAGAGATTGAACTGTTTACCCAATCCTCCAGGTCATTTATGAACAAAATAAATAGGATTGGTCCCAGCACAGAACCCGGGGGGACCCCAGTACCCACCTCTGACCATTCCGATTACTCCTCATTTATCACCACCCTCTGAAATCGCCCTTGTAGCCAGTTTTCAATCCATGTAATCACACTATGGTCCATTCCAATGGACCTTATTTTGTAAAGTAAACGTTTATGGGGAACTGTGTCAAATGTTTTTGCAAAATCCATATACACCATGTCTTCCTTTATCTAGATGGCAACTCACCTCCTCATAGAAGGTTAATAGATTGGTTTGGCAAGAATGATTCTTCATGAATCCATGCTGATCACTGCTAATGATACTGTACTCATTACTAAAATCTTGTATATGAGGAAAAACATCCCAATAATTGCAGAAAATAATAAGGTTATCAGTCACCACATCCTAGGTTAATTGTACAGAAAAAGAGAGAATAATCCCCCAGGTAAAGCGGGACTTTATAAGTGACTGAAAACACTGATATCTAGTATTAATACAATATTTTATTAAGTACAAAAGTTTCTTTGAATATACATATAAAGCATTTGAAAAAATATATGATAGCAACCAGCAGAATATAATACATAAAAAATGTCTCGAACAAACGTCCAACCCTAACCCTATGTCTATGTCCGGCAACAGAAGACCGGGCCACCGCCAGTAAAAGAGCTGGAAGAAGGAGTGGAGGCCTGGCAAGAAGAACCAAAGAGGTGAACAAGACCCCCGAAGTCGGAAGAAGACCCCCGGGCGGCAGCGAAGAAGAAAGCCAGACTCGTCCGCTAGTAAAAGAGCTAGCAGAAGATAGCAGAGGAGTCTGGCGAGAAGACCCCCCAAGACGGAAGAAGACCCCCGGAGCTGTGCAATAAATTATTTTTAACCCTTGTGTGTTGTGTTTTATTTACATTTTTTTCACAGGTGAATGGGTAGGGGTACATTGTACCCCATATTCATTCACATATGGTGGGGGCCGGTATCCGGGGGCCCCCTTATTAAAAGGGGCTCCCAGATTCCAATAATCCCCCCACCCACAGACCCCGACAACCAACGGCCAGGGTTGTCGGGAAGAGGCCCTTGTCCTTATCAACATGGGGACAAGGTGCTTTGGGGTGGGGGAGCCATGCAGCCTCCCTTCCCCAAAGCACCCGCCCATGTTGAGGGCACGCAACCTGCTATGGCTCAGGAGGGGGGGGGGGGGTGCTCGCTTGTCCCCACCCCCTTTCCTGGCCGGCAGGGTTATGTGCTCGGATAAGGGTCTGATATGGGCCTAGGGGGGGGACCCCCACGCCGTTTTTTTGGCATAGGGCTTCCCCTTTAAGTCCATACCAGGTGACAGGGCCAGCGAAGTGTCAATCTCGCTGCCAAAGGCGGCAAAATTGACTTCCTTCGCTAGTCCCGGCTACCTGGAGCCACGCTCAAAATGAACGGACTTTCCTCCGTGTGTGGGCAAGTCCGTTCATTTCAAAAGTATGGTATGGCGGATAGTCCGGCAGACTATGTCCGCCAGAAAAGTCCCACGTGTGGGCAGGTCCGCTCATTCGGACAGTCCGGCAGACTTTATGGCGGTTTGTCCGCCAGACTAAGTCCGCTGGATAGTCTGATCGTGTGTACGCGGCATTAGACAAATGCGTGGTTCCCTCTGCCTAGTCTATGTCTATGTCTGGATAATTAAAATCCCCCATTATGATAACACTTCCCATCCTTGATGCTAATCTAACTTGTGATAGGAGATCCATTCCCCCCCCCTCCCTCAGGTTAGGGGGCCTATACCATATTCCCTTAGCTTCATCCCTTTGGAGCTCTACATATAAGGATTCCACCTCCTCCCTAGCTCTCTTAGTGATGTCATCTCTCACATTCACTTGTACATTATTATTGGTATTATTATTATATAGGCATACCCCTCTCCCTTTTTTCCCCTCTCTATTCCTGCGCTAGCTGTGAGTGGGAGGGTAGATGATGCAGGGTGTGTGCTAATGAGACCAGCTGGTCAACTCCTTCCTGTGTCATAACCTACAGTCTGTAAGGACGTAAGACAGAAGCAATAGATACATTTGGAATCATAGATGAAGGACAATAAGGTACGTGTCTGTAGATTTTATGGAAAGCTTTGATATTTTTGAAAAAAAAGTACATTAATGCTATAGGGGGGCTGGAATTTAGAAAAAAAATTGGAACTTAGCCTTTAAGATCCGGGTATTGGGCTGGCAACTGTCAGGGCTGGCTTAACCCTTCCTTCTCCAGGCTGTCTGCTCAGCTGTTGGCTAATTGCCAGCTCTCATCTCTCTCCACAGTTACCAGCTGTTCCTGATCATGCTCGTCTGACCTGCCTACTTAAAGCTGTCCAGCTCACTTCACCTCTGCCTTTGCCTTGGTCACATCACAAGAAATTTTCTCCTGTGGTTCTGTTTAAAGACTGGCTTGCTGACATCCCTTCTGGCTCCTTATCCTGCTTGCTGTTGCCCTACTTGGATCCCTGACTTCTGGCTTGGCTGATTACCCAATGTGGTTATTGAACTCTGGCCTGGCTGACTACTCGATCCGGTTAATGGACTCTGGCTATGCTTTGACTACACTTTTTTTATTTACCTCTTTATTTTTATTTAATAAACAAGTGTGATTTAACTGTACTTCTGTCTCGGTCTGATTCATGGTTTCTGACAGCAACTCCACAACCTTGATCTTTTTGGTCTGGAACCAAGATACTGCTTGCTTACTGGTGTGTTTGGGGTCGTTGTCTTGTTGAAACACCCATTTCAACTTCATTTTCTCTTTTGCATAAGGCAACATGACCCTTCAAGTATTTTGATGTTTTCAAACTGATCCATGATGCTTTCGCCACCATGCTTCACTGTCTTCATAGTGAAGGCCCCTTGAACCTTAGGGAAAGGGAGCCTTGACTGCTGGAAGCATGGCATCACTGTGGGTGTGAACCTAAAAGAGAAGTTAAGTAGCTCCCTTAGGATTGGCTACAAAGACTTAAGGTGACTGGGTGGAGCTCTGGAGCTCTTACCCTGAACTCTAGGGTAAGGCTACGCTGGGGCACATCCAACTGCTCTGAGGAGATTCAGCTGTCACAAGAATTGTTAGGTGAGTACCCCACCTCTGTTCCCAGGCCCCGCACTACCCCCTCACTACCAAAATCTCACAGGTGCTCTGATCCACCATACGGACTGATCCCCAGCCCCTGCAGGGTCCCAAGTACTTCATTCAGACATTGGATTAGTACTGGAGCCACTGGCAATTAATTTTCTAGCTCCACTCCTACAATCCCCCCTCTGCCCTACAGGATCATTTACATAGCCCTGACCTCTCCTGTAATTCATGGACCCCTCTTGCCACCCACACCAGAGTGTGTCCCTCAGCCATCATATCCCCTGAAAACTGCTGTTCTGATCAGAAGGTGTCTCTCCTCTACACCCAGCAGCCTTCACCTATGCTCATTTCTTAATGGGATGGGGCTCCTTCACCACACCTACTGTCTCCTCTCCTAGTTTCAATACTCACTCCTCTGCCCACAACCTGTGAAGACTTCTAATACAGCATCTGCCTCTGTTAATGGACACAGCCTTCCCCATCCTAGGATTCCCAGAGCATTGCCATCATGTGTGAATGGACCTCAGACCTTGGATACTTGCAGCATCTCACGCCCTAGATTCTGTCAGAGAGACTGAGTTCCCTGTGCCTTACAGGGCAGGAACCGATGCATACTGTCAGCTCTCATCCCCTTCAGCATTTCACTCAGCTACTCTCACTGCATGTGTGAGAAATCAGGTTTCCATACAGCAGGAGGCACTGATTATTAACTCTTTGCACCCCTGCCTCAGCCTGCATGCAAGCCAGCTCTCCTCCTCTTCAGCAACATGTGGTTTTAGTGTTACAGACAGCCTCCCCAAGTGACATGCCTCAGATTCGCTGACAGGGCTTCTGTGCTACTTGAAGCAGGAGGCTCCTGCTTATTAACTCTGCATGTCCTGGCACAGTCTCCAGACTCTCCTCAGGACTCAGACCTCCACTGGGTAAGTATAGTTATGGGGTGGTCTGAAGTCAAGTGTAGCTGTTTTTTGGGGCCACTGAGGCATTTTGCAGCAGTCCAATAAATTTTTATTGGGTCTGGTTCTCACCTGGGTTTCCCTCTATTAGCAATTTTTCTCCAGCAATTTGCACTTAGCACAGGGCATCAAATAAATACATTATAAAAATTGTACCATGAGTTTATTGATGTGCTGATGCTTTTTTTTTTTGATACACAGGCAGTTGAAAAAAAAAAAAAAAACATATCGATGTTAATACTTGGGGTGAAAAATAAAAGCAGCTTCCTTATATTTTAGGAACTGGCTGTGGGATTTCTGTACCTATCCATTGCTCGTCAACTCTTTCTGAATGGTGAATAAGGATGAGCCGAACACCCCCCTGTTCGGTTCGCATCCAGAACATGTGAACAGGCAAAAAATTTGTTTGAACATGTGAACACTGTTAAAGTCTATGGGACACAAACATGAATAATCAAAAGTGCTAATTTTAAAGTCCTGCATCAATGGTCCTGTATTAATGCAAAAAAAAAAAAGTTTTAAAAACAGCCGTTTTTCGGGAGCAGTGATTTTAATAATGCTTAAAGTGAAACAATAAAAGTGTAATATTCCTTAAAATTTCGAACACGGAAGTAAGACCAACAGCGACCGCTCTTGGCATCTTGGCCTCGGTGAGTACATTTATATGATACCAGAAGACCAACTCTGAACTGGATTCATGACATCCTCCTCCCATTTGGTCATAAAAAGATTGGCCATACTGGGGGCAAATTTAGTCTCCATGGCCACACCCCTAGGAACCACCATACCAAAAATAGTTATGCTCCATAGCATAGTCCAACAAGCTTAGGATACAGGATCTTTGTTTATCATGCAGAGAATCATTCTTCAAGAAACATTCAACTGCTTCTCTGCCATGTTGGTATGAAATAACCGTATATAATGAAGAGACATCAGCAGTGGCATTCCACAAGCTTAAGTGCATTAATAACCTGTGTGGAATCCCTTAGATAAGATGGAGTATTAATCACCAAGGGTTTCAGAAAATTATCTATGTATTTGTCCACCCTGTAAGTCACCGAATCGATCCCACTAACGATCGGCCTCCCAGGGGGGGCAAACCGGATTTTTATACACTTTGATTAGGTAATAAATTACCGGAACCCTAGTTGCAACTGGAACTACGATAGCTTTCTCCTTTTTGGAAATAATCCTCTGCTGAGATCCCTCTTCCACCAAACCCACTAATTATTTTTTATAATAGGAGGAGGTAGAGTTTCCTTTCAAGGGAACATAGGTTTTTCGATCAGAGAGAAGCCTCAGCATTTTATTGTTGTAAGCCTCCCTATCTAAAATAACAAGCTTCCCCTTATGGGCGAGACACACAATAATATCTTTGCGTTCTGTGCTCCAATCCATTTTTAAAGGTATACTCCCTCCTATTCTTCTTAACCTGCAACAGCTATAGATCATTATTAACCAAATCTCTAAAAACAGAGATTGAGGAAGCCAAATGGCCAGGGGGGTTAAATAATGGCACATTGGATAGGTTAGAATTCCTCATATCAGCAGATTCTGCAATATTAGGGCGAAAGGGGTTTGAAATCATGTAGCGCTGAATATTGACCTTACAAATACATTTTTGAATGTCAATAAATGTTTCAAATTTATTTAAAGCTCTGGAAGGAGCAAATGTCTTTTTTCGCAAATTGTAACCTCTTCAGCACATGTTGCTTTTTCAACAATCTGACTTTACGGTGGCTTCTTGCCGGTATCTTGGCTTCACATAGGCATCTTCTAATTGTTACAGTACTCACAGGTAACTTTACACCTTATTTGATCACCCTGGAGCTGATCATTGTCGTGAGTCTTTGCCATTTTGGTTATTCTTCGATTAATTTGAATTGTAGTTTTCCATTTTCTTCCACGTCTTTCTGGTTTTGGTTGCCATTTTAAAGCATTTGAGATAATTTTACCTGAGCGGCCTATCAGTTTTTTCACTTCTTTATATGTTTTTCCCTTTCCAATCAACATTTCAATCAAAGTACACTGTTCTTCTAAACAATATCTTGAACAACCCATTTTACTCAGATTTTCAGGGAGAAATGCCCTATACCCAGCATGTACAACATTTGCTGCCTTCGTCCTTAAATAAGGGCCAGCTGTTCAACACCTGTTTTTTCACAGACTGAATAACCTCACTAATTTAAATCCACACTGCTATTATTTTGAACACGCCCTTTTCAATTAATGATTCAATTACACAGAATCAGCAGCATGCATGTCATAACTGTTGGGTCTGTTGGTTTTCTATTACTCTACTACACTTGCTAGTAAATTATTTGCCATGTGGAAATATAATTTATATCAAAAACTGTGATTGATCTGGTTAATGGTGTTGGACTGCTACTATTTCGAACACAACTGTACGTGTGCTTTGATCAGATTCTTGAGGTGAGCTAGATTGGACAGAGATATGCTGCGTACACACGATCGCACATTCCGACAACAAAATCCGTGAGATTTTTTCTGACAGATGTTGGCTCAAACTTTTCTTGCACACGGTCACACAATGTTGTCGGAAATTCCGAAAGACAGGGACGCGGTGACGAAAGACGAGCTGGGAAAATTTAAATTCAATAGCCAGTGTGGCTCTTTTGCATGATTCCGAGCATGCGCATCGGAATTGTGTACACACAATCGGAATTTCCGACAACAGATTTTGTTGTTGGAAAATTTGAGATCCAGATCTCAAATTTTGTGTGTCAGAAATTCCGATGGAAATGTCCAATGGAGCCTACACATGGTTGGAGTTTCTGACAAATAGCTCCCATCGAACATTTTCCGTCGGAAAATCCGACCGTGTGTACGCAGCATTAGATGACTAGTAAATGTAACATGTAGGCAGATGTGACATTCTTATAAAACTCACATGCATTTTAGCATACTAAAGGTATACCTGCTGCTTATGAAATATACTATACATATTATTATTATTATTAAACAGAATTTTACAAATGTAAAGATCCTCAATAGAGATGGGTGAACAGTTTGAGCCGAGCAAAATTTTGGGACAAACTTCGCCTGTTCGCCATTTCGGCGAACATTGGAATTTGAGGGTAGTTCAGCCCGCCGAGTTCCCTACAATGCACTCCACGCTTCACAGCACATTCTAGGGCCCTAATTAGATAAAGTGGTCAGGTGCAAAGCTTCACCAATTAGCACTGTCAAAGCGCCGATTGGACAAAGTGATGATTACTTTCTCCAATCATGGCTCAGTGCTCATAGTCCCACCCCACACTATAAAAGCTTCCCATAGAAATCTCTTGTAGTGTGTTGGAGTTGAGATAGATACTGTAGAGCAGGGCACAGTTTGCTACTAGTAGCTAGTATGTTCACTTGTGAGTGTAAGTTTAGTGTTACTATAGTGTGAGAGTATAGTGTGTCAGTGTAGTGTATTAGTGTAGTGCAGTATTTAACACAACATTACATAACATTTAGTACTGCATACTGTGCTGTATATTTTTTTTGGTTGCTACATGTTTTTGTCTTTTTTTGTCCCATCTGCCTTCTTGTTTAAATTGTCAGACACAGTTTTTCTGAATACGACAGCTTATTTTGCCTACTTGTCCACAGCTACTCCTCCCATAGCCCTAGCATCATGCATGGAGGGGTCAGCTAAATTGTCTGAACACAGCATCAACCACTTGCTTCTTGAGGATGCACAGGCATTACTTGATTCTAATGTTGGTCCTGAGGAGTGGAAGGGAGTAACATGAGCCTACAGAGAGGAAGAACACTGATAAACAACAAATTGGCAGTCTTGTTCCCCCAACCGCAGCACATTACCAAGTTGACTCCAGTGATGATGGGGATGGAGGGGATACTGAATTTGATGATGATGTCATTGATGCGACTTGAGGGGGAGAAACAACCCCAACGTGGTAGGAAGACCTCATGAGGCAAGCATCATAGAGTATAGAGCAGCCACCCTATTCCATCAGATTGTGGAGCTCTTATCTCCCAGCCCACTTTCCACAGCTCAGCTGTGCACATGCGCAGTCGGTCGCGCTATTGCAATTAGCCGCAAGCCAATCAAGAGTGGCAAAAACACCAGCCATTTGGGTACCACATGCTTGACAAGGCATTTAACTTCCCACCACTTACCACAGCACCTGAAAGCCACACACAAGGGACACAATTCTTTTCCTCCTCACTCCTCAGCTCTCATGTCTAACCCCACTATATCTCTTGACCTCTCAGCAGCCTCCACTGACAGGCATGATGGTATAGCAAAGGCTGTCACAGATCCTTGCAACATGTCTGTCAGCAGCAAACCATTAACTTTTTGAGTATAGCAGGCAAATTTCTCTGTTCCAGCTGTTGCAGTGAAAATAAAATACACTCCCTGCCATCCACACGCCCAGCATCTAAATTCCAGCTTGTCCATATTGCTGACTTTACAATTTCTGCCTTACTGTCTGATGGATTTTGCTCCCTTCTGTGAATTTGTAGAATGTGCTGTACCACAACGGTGGTTCCAAGTTTCTTTTTTTTTCACGTAAGGCCATTCCAGCTTTTTACCATCACTCGGAAGGGAATGTTTTGGCATTGTTGGGCAAGGCAGTTAGCCACAATATCCACCTTACCTGCTGACTCGTAGTCCAGCAAGCATGGTCAGGGACAATATATTGTGTTCATAGCACACTGGGTAACTCTGCTTGCAACTAGGAAGGATGCAGGGCAGGGCTCAGTGCTGAAGCTTGTTTTATCGCCATGTCTCCATACAGCTGGTGGTGATGATGCAAGATCTGTCAGCTGCACCCCTCCTCCTCCTCCTCCATGCTCTCCTCTGCTGGATAGTCCTATGAACCACCAGTACCCCCTAAGCATTCAAGGGGCCATTCAACGAGTCAGGCTAAAAGATGCCATGCAGTGCTTCAGCTGGTCTGTCTAGGGGACAAGAGCCACACCAGAGCACCAATTCTTTCAGCTCTGCAGGGGCAGGCCCAGAAGTGGTTAATGCCATGGAAGCTTGAGCCAGGAATGGTGGTGTGCGACAAAAGCACTAGCCTTCTGTCCGCCCTTTGACAGGGAAAGTTGGCACATGTGTCATGTCTGGTACCTAAGTAGGTACCCAGGTTTACAAGATCTTCTAAAGCAGGGCATAACAAACTGTAGCCATTTCAGGTGGTCATACACAGCCAGTGTTCGGTAGGCTGAAATTTAGCAAGAATTCCCCCTGCCTGTAAACCGACTGATTTGTGAACTCAACTTTGGCAATGCTACAGTGACTGCACATGCAGCAGAGGGCTGTCCACGAGTACTTGTGTGAGTATGGCACAAAAACCGGCTCAGGTCACCTCAGCTTTTTTTCCCCACGCCAATGGCTGCAGATAAAGGATACATGCACTGTACTGTCACCTTTTGAGAAGGGAATAAGGAAGGTGAGCCGTGACAATGCATGTATCAGTGACACAATCCCTCTTGTGTTCCTGCTGGAGCATACTCTGTTTGGCATCTGCGTGGCATCTTCAATGGCATCTTCAAAGCCACAGAACACGCAAGAGGACAGGGAGGAGGAGGATTCGGGCAGTTTTGGAGGCATTGATGCAGAGGAAGACATACGTAAAACCTTAAGCAATGGTTTTCAGTTCCCAGAAACCTTGGGAGTAGTACATGGCTGGAAGGTGGTAGTTCCAGATACTGAAATCTTCAGTGACCCTGAGGACTCCGCTTCTCATGCCTCCACAAACTTGCAGTGCATGGGCTTCATTATTCTTCAAAGCCTGTGAAAGGACCCAATAATAAGTGTCATCAAGGATAAGGATCATTATTGGTTGGCAACCCTCCTTGATCACTGTTATAAGGGAAAAGTCTCGGAACTCATCCTGCCCTTACAAAGGAAGCAGAGGATGAAATATATAGAGGACACCTTAACCACTTAAGCCCCGGACCATTTTGTTGGCCAAAGACCAGACCACTTTTTGCTATTCGGCACTGCGTCGCTTTAATTGACAATTGCGCGGTCATGCGACGTGGCTCTCAAACAAAATTGACGTCCTTTTTTTCCCACAAATTGAGCTTTCTTTTGGTGGTATTTGATCACCCCTGCAGTTTTTGTTTTTTGCGCTATAAACAAAAAAGAGCGAAAATTTTGAAAAAAAAACGCATTTGTTTTTACTTTTTGATATAATAAATATCCCCCAAAAATGTATAAAAAAACATTTTTTTTCCCTCAGTTTAGGCCAATACGTATTCTTCTACATATTTTTGTTAAAAAAATCGCAATAAGCAATTATTGATTGGTTTGCGCAAAAGTTATAGCATTTACAAAATAGGGGATAGTTTTATGGCATTTCTATTAATATTTTTTTTTTTTACTAGTAATGGCGGTGATCAGTGATTTTTATTGTGACTGCAACATTATGGCGGACACATCGTACATTTTTGACACATTTTTGGGACCATTGTCATTAATACAGAAATCACTGCTATACAAATGCACTGATTCCTGTGTAAATGACACTGGCAAGTGTGTCCTAGCAGCGTGCTGCTAACTGTGGGGGGCATGGCTGTGTTTTACAGATCACTGATCTCTGCTCCAATCACACGGAGCAGAGATCAGTGACACTGTTGCTAGGCAGAACGGGGAGATGCTTGTTTACTTTAGCATCTCCCTGTTCTTCCTCCCCGTACGATGAGTGCAGGTATCCTCACAGCGATCGAGTCCGCGAGACCCGCGATCGGACTCATGGAGGTCCCTCCGGCGCACGCACGCGATGGCATGATGGCACATTTAAAGGGATGTACCTGTATGCCCATTTGCCTGTCCGTGCCATTCTGCCGACATACATTGGCGCGCGCCATTCGTGAAGTGGTTAAAAAGGAGTTTGTGTAACGCCTGGTAGGTTACAGTCTCATGGAAAAGGTCATTTTGAGGCTTCTGTTGATCAAAGGAGGAGCGGTGGAGAAGGGTGCCACTTCAATGATGCATTTCAAACATGTTTCAGTCCTCGTGCCCAGGGCTCTCAGCTTCAACATCCCATTGGCAGCGACTGCATCAAATGATGGAAGATTATATAGGGGCAAAAACAGACATGAGAACTTTCCAGTAGACGATCCACTGGGCTTCTGGGTCATGAGATAGACCACTGGCCAGAACCTGCCTAGTATGCATTTGGGCTGCCCTGCATCCAGCGTGCTTTCCGGATGGGCATTTAGCACTGCCGGAAGTTTTGTGACAGACAAAAGAGAGCATCTGCCCGCCGACACCGTTAACCAACTGACATTTATAAAAATGAATCAGTTCTGGATTAACAGCATGCTGATGTCACTGATTTAGTGTTATTGGGATCTTGAATCTCTGCAAGACTATCGGCTGCCTAGCTTTGTGGGTGTTGATTTTATCTTGAAGTCATTTTTTGGTATAGGTTTCATGGGCAAAATTAACACCCAAGGAGCAATTTTTCCACACCTGTTTGACAGTTGCTTCGAATTTCAATTTTTTACTGCAGGGACAAATCCTGCTTGCATCAAGAGTACCTCTAAGCACTTGTACACACGGTCGGACATTCCGACAACAAAATCCATCGGATTTTGTCCTACGGATTTTGTCCGAAACTGGTGTTGCATACAGATAATCCGATCGTTCGTAACGTGATGACGTAATTTAGTTACGACGGGACTATGTTCAGGCTAGTAGCCAATAGCTTTGGTCTAGGAATTTGATCTGAGCATGCGTGGCACTTTGTCCGATCGTAATTCTCTACAAACGATCGGACAAAGTCCTATCGGATCATGTTGTCGGACAATTTTATAGCCCAGCTCTAAAACGTTGTCGGTCGGATATTCAGACGGAAACAGTCCGATGGAGCCCACACACGGTCGGATTATCTGACAACACGGTCCAATTGGACATTTTGCATCGGAATGTCCGACCGTGTGTACAAGGGCTAAAAAGTTATGGGGTGAAGGCACCAACCACACTCATAGACCAATTTTTTCACACCTGTTTGACAGGGGCATCAAATTTTTCTTTTTGACAGCAAGGCCAAATTCTTGCTATCATCAAGAGTACCTCTAGATGGTTATAGAGTGAAGGCACCAACAACACCCAAAGACCATTTTTTCTGTAACTGTGTGACAGAGACATCAAATTTCAAATTTTTACAGCAAGGCCAATTCTTGATTCATCAAGAGTTATGATTATGCGGTGAAGGCACCTGCTACACCCAAAGACCAATTTTTCCGCAACTGTTTGACAGGGGCTTCAAATTTAAATTTTTTACAGCAAGACCAAATCTGGATTTTTATCAAGAGTACCTCTGTAGGGTTACAGTGTGAAGGCACCACCAACACCTGAAGACCATTTTTTCTGCAACTGTGTGAGAGAGACATCAAATTAATTTTTTTTTACAGCAAGGCCAATTCTTGCTTTGATCAACAGTACCTCTATAGGGTTACGATGTGAAGGCAACATCAACACCCAAAGCCCAATTTTTCCACATCTTTTATTTTTTCCAAAGTCTGCTAAAGAGACACCAGACTATCTAATAAAAAATGTTTAATTTTGGCCTGAACATACTATAATTTGGCCTCTTCACATAAGCAATTACTGTGGTGCAAAACTTGGTTATTTCTGTCTGCCAAAGAGACACCAGAATTTATCCAAAAAATCTCTAATTTTGTTCTGAGTGCACCAGACTGGCTCCCCAAGCCATTGTTTCCAAAATAGAGAAAGCTTGCGGGGAAAATCTATTTAAATGTCAGTTTTATTCTTTATACATGTCAGTTTTGCTGCAGCAGGTTCTATAAATGGTACAGATGCACCACTTTACAGGCAGACTAAGGGGGCCCCCAGGCACTGTATTTAAAGAAATTTTCTCATTTTTATTTTTTTACTTTAAGCATCATTAAAATCCCTGCTCCTTTAACCACTTCACATCCCAGCTATTGTCAAATGACGTCTGCAGGAGGGATCCCCCATCCCGGGCAGACATCATATGATGTCCTGGGCTTGCCGGACGTATAGGGGGCACACGCACTGCCACATCACTTGGGAGCCGGTGCGTGTGTCCGGTGACCACGATGTCCACCCGGCACCCGCAATTGCTGGTAACAGAGCCAGGATGGGGATCTGTGTGTGTAAACAGACCCATGTCCTGTCAGGGGAGAGGAGACAGATCATGTGTTCCCAGTACAGAGGAATACTGATCGATCCCCTCCCCTTGTGAGTCCCCTCCCCCTACAGTTATGGCGCGTACACACGACCAGACTTTCCATCGGAATGAACATTGACAGACTTTTTGACGGAGTTCCAACGGAGTTCCAATGGCGTTCTGCTGAAACAGACTTGCCTACACACAATCACACCAAAGTCCAATCGTTTAACGCAATGACATATGACGGGACTAGAAAAGGGAAGTTCAATAGCCAGTAGCCAATAGCTGCCCTTGCTTCGTTGTTGGTACATCAGACCTGCATACAGACAAGTGGTTTTCTCGATGGGAACTGGTTCCAACAGAGTTCTGGCTGAAAGATTTGAAACACATTCTATTTCTAAAGTGCATCAGATTTTTTTGACAGAAAAGGTCAGATGAAACCCACTCACAATTGAATTGTCCAACAGATTCGTTCCATCGGAACTTTGCTGTTGAAAAGTCCAGTCGTGTGTACAGGGCATTAGAATAACTCCCTAGGTAACACATTTAACCCCTTGATCACCCCCTAGTTTTAACCCCTTCCCTGTCAGTGACATTTATACAGTAATCAGTGCATTTTTATAGCACTGACTGCTGTGTAAGTGTGAATGGTTCCAAAATAGTGTCAAAAGTGTCCATCGCAATGTCACAGTTATGATAAATATCACAGAACGCCGACATTACTAGTAAAAAAATATATAATAATAAAAATGCCATAAATCTATACCTTTTTTTTTTACCAAAAATATGTAAAAGAATACATATTGACCAAAACTGAGGAAAAACATTATTTTTGTTTTTTTTAAATTGGAATATTTATTATAGCAAAAAGTTAAAAATATTGTGTTTTTTTTCAAACCTGACACTCTTCTTTTGTTTATAGCGCAAGAAATAAAAAATGCAGCGGTGATCAAATAACAACAAAAGAAAGCTCTATTTATGTGAAAAAAATGATTGAAGTGGTTAAAAACAAGCTTTTTAAAAAAAAATATATATATATTGCATTGGTACATGTTCCCCAGGCAGTACCTGGGCCCCATACCATGTTTATGGTCAATAACTTGAATATAAGCCTTCAAAATGGAGACCTTTGATTTTTCCTGTCCGGGTCTTTAATGGGTGTGTCGCTCAGGTCCGAACTTCTGTGAAGTTCGAGAGTTCTAGTGCAAACCGAACCAAGGAGGTGTTCGGCCCATCTCTAATCCTCAAATGGAAATCCTGAAGGTACATCAATCACAAATGATATTTTGGACAAATTAATTAAATAATAGTCAATATTAGCAGCTCTATCATGTAACGTCGGTATGAATACAACAATATATCTTGGACACAAAATTAAGCTGTGTGTATACAAATAACAAAAATAAAATAAAAAATCCATTAGTATATGTGTGGCCTAAGCTATTTCATAGACAACAGTAACTGGTATAATCAAAACTGGTGGGAATGGACATTAGCAGGCTTGAGTGAGCTTAACAGAGATCCAAGTCTATTTACTATTTTTATATAGACTAATTTTTGCTTCTTTAAAGTGGAACTTCACTATCTCATTCAACATTGACTATTTTGGGGGGCCCTTTCATACTGATGGGCTTTTGCCACGCTAGAAAGCACCTTTCCAGCATGACAAAAGCATCAGAATTATTTCCCTTTAAATTCTATAAGACTTTTGAGTCTATGAGTCAATTGCCAGACCATTGTTCCTAATTTTTACTGACAGTCTACTGACTGGAATGGTACCAGGTGATTGGAGAAAAGCCAATGTAGCACCAATATTTTAAAAGGGCCCAAAATACATCCCTGGGAATTACAGACCAGTTAGCCTAACATCAATAGTATGTAAACTCTTGCAGGGGATGATAAAGGACTATATGCAAAATTTTAGTAATGAGAACAGTATCATTAGCAGTAATCAGCATGGATTCATGAAGAATTGTTCTTGCCAAACCAATCTACTAACCTTCTATGAGGAGGTCAGTTGGCAGCTAGCTAAAGGAAGTCCTGTGGTGTATCTGGATTTTGCAAAAGCATTTGATACAGTTCCCCATAAACGTTTACTGTACAAAATAAGGTCCGCTGGCATGGATCATAGGGTGAGTACATGGATTGAAAACTGGCTACAAGGGCGAGTTCAGAGGGTTGTGATAAATGGGGAGTACTCGGAATGGTCAGAGGTGGGTAGTGGGGTCCCCATTAAATGGGACCAATCCTATTTAATTTGTTCATAAACGACCTGGAGGATGAGGTAAACAGTTCAATCTCTGTATTTGCGGATGATACTAAGCTAAGCAGGGCAATAACTTCTCTGCAGGATGTGGAACCTTGCAAAACGACCTGAGCAAATTAATAGGGTGGGCAACTACATGACAAATGAGGTTCAATGTAGAAAAATGTAAAATAATGCATTTGGGTGGCAAAAATATGAATGCAATCTGTACACTGGGGGGAAATCTTCTGGGGGAATCTAGGATGGAAAAGGACCTGGGGGTCCTAGTACAGGCTCAGCAATGGCATGCAATGCCAAGCTGCTGCTAACAAGACAAACAGAATATTGGCATGCATTAAAATCGGGATCAACTCCAGAGATAAAACGCTAATTCTCCCGTTCTACAATACTCTGGTCCGGCCACACCTAGAGTGTGCTGTCCAGTTCTGAGCACCAGTCCTCAGGAAGGATGTACTGGAAATGGCGCAAGTACAAAGAAGGGCAACAAAGCTAATAAAGTGTCTGGAGGATATTAGTTATGAGGAAAGGTTGCGAGCACTGAACTTATTCTCTCTGGAGAAAAGACGCTTGAGAGGGGATATATGATTTCAATATACAAATACCATACTGGTGACCCCACAATAGGGATACAACTTTTTCGCAGAAGGGAGTTTAACAAGACTTGTGGCCATTCATAAAAATTATAAGAAAGGAGGTTTAACCTTAAGCTGCGTAGAGGGTTCTTTACTGTAAGAGCGGCAAGGATGTGGAATTTCCTTCCACAGGCGGTGGTCTCAGCTGGGGGCATTGATAGTTTCAAGAGACTATTAGATAAGCACCTGAACAACCACAACATGCAGGGATATACAATGTAAAACTGACATATAACATAGATTGGACTTGATGGACTTGTGTATTTTTTCAACCTCACCTACTACGTATTTATGTAACTTTTCACATCACTGCACTGTATTCTGAAAAGTCCTGCAAGTGGCATCTTTGGTGAACTTCCCAAAAGCACACCAAAGCTGCACCTTCCATTGAAATCAATGGAAACCGCATCAAAAATGCAGCAAAATCCCAGGTTGTGATTTATGGTGTGTTTTTTGGGGTCACATGACATGTTTTAAAATGAAAAGGATGCTATAGTTATATAGCTACACATATGCACCCTTACCTCAGTGGTCTGCCCTCTCTTCTCTCCGGTTTTTAGTTCAAGGTTTGGTCTGTCCCTCTCTCCTCCCCACACATTCAGAGTGGTTCACAGTTCCTTTCTGTCCCGCCCAGTTTTCCTGCCCCCCTCTCCCTCTGCAGTGTCCTGTGTAATGACAGGGCAAAATATTGTGGGCTCTACTCTGTCCTTGCACTGCCGGCTGGACCACGTGAGCAGAGAGGAGCTTTGTGACCACAAGTGAGGTACAGGGGAGCACTGTATGTGTAGGTATCTGCTTGTTCAGGATACCCGTGGGCTCTGGACCCTTAACCACTTACAGACCGGACCATTTTGCTGGTCAAAGACCAGACCACTTTTTGTGATTCGGCACTACGTCGCTTTAACTGACAATTGCGCGGTCGCGCGACGTGGCTCCCAAGCAAAATTGACGTCCTTTTTTTTCCCACAAATAGAGCTTTCTTTTGGTGGTATTTGATCCCTCCTGCGGTTATTATTTTTTGCACTATAAACAAAAATAGAGCGACAATTTTGAAAAAAACGCATTATTTTTTACTTTTTGTTATAATAAATATCCCCCAAAAATATATAAAAAAATGTTTTTTTCCCTCAGTTTAGGCCGATACGTATTCTTCTACATATTCTTGATAAAAAAAAGCTCAATAAGCGATTATTGATTGGTTTGAGCAAAAGTTATAGCGTTTGCAAAATAGGGATAGTTGTATGGCATTTTTATTAATAATTTTTTATTTTATTTTTTTACTAGTAATGGCGGCGATCAGCAATTTTTATTGTGACTGCGACATTGCGGCGGACACATCGGACATTTTTGTCACATTTTTGGGACCATTGTCATTTATACAGTAATCACTGCTATATAAATGCAGTGATTCCTGTGTAAATGACACTGGCAGTGAAGGGGTTAACCAGCGGGGGGGCAGTGTAGGGGTTAAGTGTTCCTAGGGGTGTGTTACTAACTGTGGGGGGTTGGGCTTTCATTTAGTGAACACTGATCTCTGCTCCAATCACATGGAGCAGAGATCAGCGTCACTAGTTGCTAGGCAGAATGGGGAAATGCTGTTTACACGACATTTCCTCCATTCAGCCGTCCCGTGAGACGATCGCGGGTATGCCCGTGGCGATCGAGTCCGCGGGACCCGCGACTGGACTCACGGGGGTGCCGACCAGCACGCGATCGCGCCGCCGCTGTCCGATAGACAGTTTTTCCATCCGAACAAATTGAGAACATGCCCTCCAATTTTTGCTGCTGGGAATTTGGCCAGCTAAATTCCAATGGAGCATACACATGGTCACATTTTCCTATGAAAAGCTCTCATCTGCCTTTTGCTGCCTGAAATTCCGATCGCATGTATGTGGCATGAGGCCCTAAATGGCTTCAAAAAAGGGTTAGCTCAGGGCGCAGAGCACTGCACCCTGAGCCCACCCAGTTGTGTGACATTAGTAAATTAATATTCGCTAATGTCTTCCTGCTTCTCCTCCCGGCTAATCAGGAAGCGAGTCCTAAAACCCCATTGGTCAGGAGTCCAAAGACCCCATTGGCCGGGAGGAGAAGCAGCGACCGCTGGGACACAGAGGGGATGGAGAGGGGAAGCCGCAGCCGTGACCTGGATGGGGTAAGTGATGATTGATTGGCGAGCGAGCCAGCGACCGGGGGGCTCGTGGTGGACTGGCGGGCTGGAGCAACCGAGCAGTAGATGTCTCAGGTTTGTTTGCTGCCCCCCCCCCCCCGGACCGATGGAGCACCAGTCGCCACTGGCAGTGGAAAGAGCCTAAGGGCAACTTATAATAAAGGTTAAGTAAGACCTTTATTATAGCATGAGTAAGTATATGGCAAAATATATCATGCTTATATGTTTCAAACTTTTCTTTAACATTTCTTCAGTCACTTCCTGGTTTCCAGGCCTAGGCAAATGATCTCATACTTCCCAGTAATCTTCAGGTGGAAAGATGGGGTTTTCTCAGTAAAGCTCACCCTCTTGCCTGCATACCTGAGCTAAGGGCAGATGGATTCCAGAAAGTAAATGCTACATGAATCATCTGCCCCTTACTCAAGATGGCCACAGCCAGAAATGTTAGGGGGGTGTTTTTCAAAGTGTTTTCTCGGCAAAATAAAACATGAAGACATGGATGGATGGGTAAGGGTGCTTTGAAAATTAAAAATGAAGTAAATAGTGTTTTAGGTTTGTATTCCTCAGATGCGGTGTAGTTCCGCTTTAAGACAGCAATAGATGTTTGCTGCATGTGAAGAAGATACAGCATTAGTGTGTGTATTTATGTGACAATGATTTTCACTAGATCACCCAATGATCTGCTGTATATCAATTTAAAGTAAGTACAGCTTCCTTAACCACTTTCAGACCGGACCAATTTGCTGGTCAAAGACCAGACCACTTTTTGCGATTCGGCACTTCGTCGCTTTAACTGACAATTGCGCGGTCGTGCGACGTGGCTCCCAAACAAAATTGACGTCCTTTTTTTCCCACAAATAGAGCTTTCTTTTGGTGGTATTTGATCACCCCTGCGGTTTTTATTTTTTGCGCTATAAACAAAAATAGAGCGACAATTTTGAAAAAAAACGCATTCTTTTTTACTTTTTGTTATAATAAATATCCCCCAAAAATATATAAAAAAAAAAATTTTTTCCCTCAGTTTAGGCCGATACGTATTCTTCTACATATTTTTGGTAAAAAAATTGCAATAAGCGATTATTGATTGGTTTGCGCAAAAGTTATAGCGTTTACAAAATAGGGATAGTTTTATAGCATTTTTATTATTAATTTTTTATTATTTTTTTTTACTAGTAATGGCGGCGATCAGCTTAGCTTAGCTATATAAATGCAGTGATTCCTGTGTAAATGACACTGGCAGTGAAGGGGTTAACCAGTGGGTGGCAGTGTAGGGGTTAAGTGTTCCTAGGGGCGTGTTACTAACTGTGGGGGGGTTGGGCTTTCATTTAGTGAACACTGATCTCTGCTCCAATCACATGGAGCAGAGATCAGCGTCACTAGTTGCTAGGCAGAATGGAGAAATGTTGTTTACAACGGCACTTCTCCATTCGGGCGCTCCGTGAGACGATCGCGGGGATGCCCGCGGCGATCGAGTCCGTGGGTCCCGCGACCGGACTCACGGGGGTCCCGACCAGCGCGCTCCCGATGGCAGGGCGGCAAATTTAAAGGGACGTACATGTACGCCCATTTGCCTGCCCGTGCCATTCTGTCAACGTACATCGTCGTGCGCTGGTCGGCAAGTGGTTAAATACTGTTCACAAATTGAAAAAGTAGAGGAGGACAGAGCGGGACTATTACGGTGCTAATCACTTAATTTAAAAGAGAAACCACCTGATAGGAGGTGCAACGACACAGATAATGTATAGTTATTAAAAATAGAAAAACTTTTTATTTGCTAATTGTACACAATCATTTAAAATACAGAACGAATATACAAGGTTACAAGTGAACCAATATGATGATTAAGGGTAAAATATCCACATTTAGTCTTTACAGACACTGGGGTATGCATAAAGGCAAAAAATGTCCCAGTGTTTGTATTGCCCCCTCAACCCCCTTCATACTTATCTCAGTCCTATCTAACCAGTGCTGTGCCCGTCTGCAGCAGCACTTGGCCCCTGCTGCTGTCAATCAAAATTCTGCGAGCAGAGAAAGGGGAACAGGGCTGAGCCACACTGTGTGTGTCAATAGACACACACAGCCCGGCTCAGGATTAAGCCTGTAGGTGTGCCCCCATAGCAAGCGGCTTGCTATGGGGCACACAAGAGGAGGAGCCAAGAGCATTGGCAGGGGACATAAGAAAAGGAGGTTTGCGGCTGCTCTGTGCAAAAACATTACACAGAGCAGGTAAAACATATTTGTTATTTTAATTGTAAAGGAGAATTGGCAGGAGTCAACACATATTGATGCTTAAACATTATTTATATTGTAGAATTGGAATGATGACAGAAATATTGTAGTTTACAGTAATAGCACTAAAAATGTTGTAGGTTATACACTTCTTCAGGCAGAAAGTTAATGTTTGTCAACAAGACACTTTTTCAATAGAGATATAACATGAACTTTCAGACCACAGAATGCCTGAGGAGCACTTTCCTTGGGGGTGGTATCAGATTACTGGGTAACCTTTTAATCCCAAAAGTCCTTGCATTTGACCAGCTGCTGGTGGGATACAGTTCCAAGAAGCTGGGAGAAAAGCCCTGTAAAGCAAAACCTACTTTTTCCCTCCTTGTCCGGTTCCTCTCCCTAACACTGCTTCTACTATCTCCTTAACCAGTGGGGCTCTTGGCTCGCCCTTTTCCCACAGTGTGGGCATTTTAATTGATGCAGTCCCTGCTATTTAAGCACTTCTTTATCAATAGGGCTGCCCAGGATGTTCATCTGGAGCCCATAATAGGGGAAAAATTTGCCTGCAATGACCATCTGCCAGTCTGAAGAAATGACACATAGCCACTTTCAGGTTGGTGGCTAAACTGCAGCCCAACTCCTACCTGCAAACAGAGTATCAGATATTCACAAGGGTTCTTAGCCCTTGTACACACGGTCGGAGAATCTGTCGGAATGAGTCTTATCGGACTGTGTCGTCAGATAATCCGACTGTGTGTGGTATGCATCGGACTGATTCCATCCGAATCTCCGTCCGACCCAATTTTCCAACATGTTGGAAATATTTCCCGACCAACTGGGCCGGACGGACCTAATCCGATCATGTGTAGAGCATTTTGATCGGACCAAGTGCCACGCATGCTCAGATCAAATTCCTACATCAAAGCTATTGGCTACTAGCCTAAATGTAGTCCCATCTTAACGAAAGTACGTCATCACGTTCTGAAAGATCGGATTTTTCGCCAACTTGGCCCAACCGTGTGTATGCAACAGTTTCGGACACAATCCGTCGGACTAAATCCGACGGGCAAAATCCGACGGATTTGGTTGGCAAAATCTCCAACCGTGTGTACGTAGGCTAACACATTATCAGTCTAGCCAAAACCAAGAAAACATTGGCTTTGCATGCACTTTAAAATGTTACCCAGGGTCAAGGGAATTTTTAGAAAAAAAAAAATTCTGACAGTATAGGAAAAATGTATATACCCAAATATCTAAATGTTTAGACCCCTTTCACACTGGGGCGTTTTTCAGGCGCCCTTTCATACCAGGGCCTTTTGCAGGCGCTATAGCGTTAGACATAGTGCCTGCAATCCGCCCTAAAAAAGCTGCACCATTGTCTGTAGTGTGAAAGCCCAGAGGGCTTTCACACTACAGTGGTGCGCTGGCAGGACGTCAGGGAAAAGTCCTGCCAGCAGCTTCTTTGGAGCGTTGAAGGGGCGGTGTGTTTACCGCTCCTCCACCACTGCTCCCTATTGAAATCAATGGGGCAGCGCTGTAATACCGCCGGCAAAACGACACTATTGCAGCGTATTGCCAGCGGTTTTAACCCTTTCTCGGCCACTAGCGAGGGGTAAAAGCACCCCGCTAGCGGCCGAAGTGCGCCGCAAATCCGGCGGTAAAACGCCGCTAAAAACGCTATGGGCGGTGTGGTGTGAAAGGGGTCTTAGCATTAAAAAAAGCGCCTGTGAAGCGCTTGAAAGAAACCTCATCTGCAATCCCAATGTGAAAGCCCAAGTGCTTTAAGAGCCCTTTCACAGTGTCAGCGCCCGAAAAACACTCATAAAGCGCTGCTTAAACTAGCAGTGCTTTACCAGCGTTTTTCGAGCGCTATTGGGGCACGTTTAACCCCTGCTAGTGGCCAGGTAAAGGGTTAGAAGCGCCCACAAAACGCTGCTGCCAAAAGCGATTTTCAGGGGCTTTACAGGCGCTTCCCATTGATTTCAATGAGAAGGGGCGCTTTAGGAGTGGTGTATTCACCGCTCCAAAAGCGCTGCAAAGAAGCTGCTTGCAGGACTTTTTTTGACGCCCTGCCTGCACAGCGCCTCAGTGTGAAAGCATTCGGCCTTTTACATTGGGATTGCAGTTGCGGCTTCGTTCAGGTGCTTTACAGGTGCTTTTTTTAAAGCTAAAGCGCTTGAAAAATGCCCCAGTGTGAAAGGGATCTCAGTGTGAAAGCACTCAGGCTTTTACATTGGGATTGCAGTTGCAGCTTCTTTCAAGCGCTTAATGCCGCGTACACACAACCAGACTTTTCGAGGGACTAGGTCCGACAGACTTTCGACGGAGTTCTGACGGAGTTCTGACGGACTTTCTGAATGAACGGACTTGGCCACACACAATCACACCAAAGTCTGACGGATTTGAACGTGATGACGTACGACCGGACTAGAATAAGGAAGTTCATAGCCAGTAGCCAATAGCTGACCTCGCATCGGTTTTTGTCCGTCAGACTAGCATACACACGAGCGTATTTCTCGGTAGGAACTGGGTACGGCGGAGTTCCGGCGGAAAATTTTTAAACAAATCTAAAGTCCGCTGCAGCACACACACGATCGAGTGGTCTGCCGGAATTGTTCCGTCGGACCTATGATGTCGAAAAGTCCTCTCGTGTGTACGGGGCATTACAGGCGCTTTTTTAATGCTAAAGCTCCTGAAAAATGCCTAAAAAATGCCCCAGTGTGAAAGGGGTCTTACTCTTCACTGCATCCTTCCTCAAAGGACCCCCAATGGTATAAACACAGATTTTCACCCTCCCTGATAATTAACAAGCTGAAGAAATGCTAAAGTAGAAAAAAAAACCTTATGTAGCTGTTGAATAGTTTTCAAGTTTCAACTAAGAATAACAATGCATCATTGGAATAGAGGGCTATCTTTTCAATGAAAGACATTCTTGATCCCGTCACCTCCTCTAAGCTTCTTTTAAAAGCTGCAAACAACTGCACATTGCATTAGTGACAAAATTGCATTCTCTAATACCTTATAACAATCAGTCTACGTAGCCCTACATTACCTTTGCCTACCACTTCCCTTCCTGCATGTTTGCATGACTAATATTTTCTCTTCCACAGTAATGTTTTATGGATGAAAAGCTAGTGAGGTATTGCTCATTTTTGTTCACTCAAAGAATACTGTGTTACATATATGTTACAATTGTTAAGGGTTCATCCAAAAACTCAGATTTCAGTTGAAGCTGTAGCTTTCCTTTATTTTGTTGAGAAAAAAAAAATTGCTGGGTTCATCTCTTCCTCCTAAGCGATGACCTAGTTATATACAGTATTCCCAGGTGTCCTGGACATTCTAGCACTTCCATAAATTATAAAGATAATGTACCAAAAAAGATTACTTGTCAAATGTAATACCTTACATTTCAGAGAACAGATTCCGATAAGCAGCAGCTTTATATGCAAAAATCAATATAAGTAAGTAATTAAAATTGTTATAATATTGTGCCAATATATTAGCATGATATATAAGTAAAATTTGTCACTGCACCTGTCACCAATGTCTCCTGTTGTGTCGCCTGTCAATTGTGATTTGTATAAAATAGGGCAGGAAACCACTTTATAATGTATAACTTCCTTAGAGTGAAAATGCAAGAAGACTGTGTCATGCAAAAATATAACCTTTTAAGGCAGTGATCTTTAATTACTAGTTTTTTTACATTTTATAAGTTTACATGCATCATATGAAAAAATGCATGTCAAAACAGTATAATGAATAATATAGTTACAGACATAAAAGAGAAATTACATATTTCTGATCTAATGGGCATACTCCTACAGTATATTTTAAAAAGTGTGGGGACCAAGGAGCGATTGGCAGCTGGAGGCTTCAGTGTTTTTCTTTAATTATTTTTAGCCAATGGAAAGCTAGTTATTAGGGGGTAAATGTACAATATGTGTGGTTTTGTGTGTGTTTTTTCTTTTTTTGCAAGTGTTCATGTATTTTCTTTTTCAGGTTTGAACTGGGATATTTGAAAACCATGGGATTTTGGATGTTGAGTGTTTTCAGAGCTTTGAGCTACAAATTGCTTGGATGTCAATGAGGGCGTAGGGAGCTGTACTAGCACAGAAAAAAGGGAAAGCATTAACATTAGTATAACTGGAGGCCAACAAGGGATCTAAGGAGATGAAGAGGGTCAAGTGGCGGAATAGTAGTCAGCCAAGAGCAGGTATTAGGCGTGTATTAATAATACAAAATGAGAAGATACAACTATCACAAATAGAGATTTAGGCTGGGTTCCCACTTTTGTTTCCCCCGCATCTATTTCGCATGACAGGAGAGTGTAACTGGCTCTCAATTGGCGCAGTTCTCACATCTCCAGGGCGGCCATGGTCCACATTAGGAAAGGGGCCTGTGCATCTTTGGCTCTGTTTCAGGTCCAAATTCAGGCAAAAATTTGTACCTGATATGTACCTGAAATGGAGAACAGAGATGTACTGGACCCCCTGCTGTGAGCCACGGACACAGCTAGTGTGAATCCAGCCTTAGTGTCAACAGGTGGCAACATTTTCCATGAGGTGGCAAACCTAAAATGCTTGACCAGTGCTGCTGGTAGTGGGGTTGGAGATGTGCAGCTAACATTCCAAGGCTGTGACCCTGGAAACACAACTGAGATACAGTAACTGACTTTAAAACAGGACATGCAAAGGTGCTTGCAATATTACATAGTAAATCTAAGCAAAGACAGAAGAGAAAAGCAAACATGGTTAAAAAAGGAAACAAAACAAAACAAGGTACAGCAAAGCAGAAGTGAGTAGACAGAAAATCCAAAGAGTAAACACAGAGCTAACAAGTGAAGAGGGCCACCAGATAACAGGAGTTAGGTCAGAAAGTGACCACCATACTGAGGCAAAACCAACAACTTGAAATAGAATAGAAGGGTTTTTGAAGGAATAGGGACTTTTAGGAAACCATGACCATCCCTAGGGACTTTAAATGATAACATGATCTGGTAAGATCATGAATATCCATCCCATATACCTCAAGCAGGGAAGTGTATTTAACACTAAAGGGGGTGGGACTTTATATGAAACACCGGCCAGCAAAAGAGTATTAGGATGAAACAAGGAATTTTATTAAAAAAATGGATTGAAAAGCATACACATTCCTGGTAAGAATAATACATGATAATATATATATATATATAGTATTTAGACCATTAAATACAGTCATCATACACATGTCATAATAACAGTAATATACATTAAGCGAGAATTAACAATAAAGTTAAAAATAGTTTCTCATAATATATACACATAAAATTCCCAGATTCATCTCACGGAAATAGATATAAACCAATATTAAAATAATATAGCCTCACTGGACCTGAAGGAGTAAATTTGCATAATCACTTAGAGAATCATGATATAATTGATAAAGACGTGGCAACCGGTAGCTCTACGCGTTTCGTGGTTTTTAATACCACTCATCAGTAGCAAGCACGTGTAAAATATTGAGGTTTGATATGTTGCTATGGTGTGGTGGCAGGGCCCTGTAAGCTGTCTGGGAGAAGGCTCCAAACCGGGAGCTGAGGTGGAGACCTCATGGGCTTGAAAGGGAGCGATACCCGGGCCAGGCATGGCAGACGAGGATGTTCTATGAAAAGAAACAGCGAGGTGTAACTAGGAAGGAATAGAAGTAAAGGGAAGGAAAAGAGGAATAAGGAAAGGAAAGAAAGAGGGAAGAGAGAAAAAAAGTAGAGGGGAAAGGAAGTGGAAAAGGGGAAAAGGAGAGGGAGATGGGAAGGAAAATGAAAGAGAAGGGAAGAAATGGGGAATAGAGTGAAGCAGTGAGGGGAGAAAAAGAAAGGAAAGAAAAACAGGGAAGAAAAAGGAAAGCGAAAAGGAGATGACGGCTTACAGGGCCCTGCCACCACACCAGCAACAAATCAAACCTCAATATTTTACACGTCCTTGCTCCTGATGAGTGGCATTAAAAACCAGGGGGGCTGCTGAAGGAATCCCCCCTCCCTCTTTCCTCATAGCAAGACACTTTCACATCCCATAATATTTGAGTCAGACAGCCACAGTAGAACAATAGAATACAGTCACACCCCAAATGAATCACAGCAAAGAGTTCACAACAAAATGAGACAATATACAATATATACATATATACAAGATTGAGTCCAATTAGTACAGATCAGACTGGATTTCTCATTCACCTCGCAAAGAGTATTGTTCCCTTAAAATCCAAGGCCCATAATCAGAAATCAAGAGGCTAGCATTCAATCCTCTCCAAAAGCCTCTGTCCCAGCTAGGTCTGTCACACGTCTCCCTTTCGGCAGGAGATTAACGCAGGAGGAGACCCCAGATGGGTTGACTCCGAAGTTAGTCAGTAGTTTCAGTCCCCCAATGCCGGTATCCACACAGTACCCCAAATATATTGTCACAAACATAGCATTACTTACCCAGCCAACCTCTGCCTCTTTCAGAGAACATGCCGGCTACTGGGGAGAGGCATGGACTGGCCCTTCTCCCTGGAGTCCTTTCAGCCACCGGAGAGAATACAGGGTGACTGGGCTCACTCCGTCATGCTGTTGGGGATCTGGGCCGACTGCCCAGCATCCATGGAGTATACAAGTAGGGACTGAAGTCCTATCCACTTGTGGTAGGTGAAAATCCCTCAGTGCTTGCAAAGCAAGGTTGACATCCTCCTGTCTCAGTGTCGCACGATTTTCTGGGGTTGTGTTAGTGGAGACCGAAATCCCATCCACTTTCACAGGAACTCCCTCTTCTGTTAGGTGAGGGCAGAGGCCAGCAGCACTCGGCCTGGTTGCCAGCCTTTCTGCTGGGTTGCTGTGAGTGGAGACTACAGTCCCATCCCCCGATATCAGCTCAAGCTGCAGTTGTGTGTAGGGGCCAGTAGCCTTCTGCCCTGTTAGCACTTCAGCTAAGGACCCCACATCATCCACTCCAGCTAACTGTTGGGGAGCGACCGTCACCTTCTCACCATGGGCCCCTAGAACTACTGCAGGTGTGGGGCAGAGGTCTTGGACTCTCTGTCTGGAGGCCAGCGCTTCAGCTGGAGGAGTCCACAGTTGCTGGTTCTGGGCAGAGGTTGGTAGCACTCTGCCATGTTGCCACCACTTCTACTGTGGTCTCTACATCCTCCGCTCCGGTTAACCATTGTGGCAGGAGGCTGGCATCCTCCACTCCCAAATGGTGTAGCTGCCATTGGGGATGTGAGCCGGCTGCTTCCTTTTCCATCATCTGGCTGCTGGGATGACATTTCTCTGTCACTGTCATCCAGGTGCATGAATCCTTGGGGAGTGACCACCTCCTTCTCACCATGGAACCCCGGAACCACTGCAGGTGTAGCCCAGAGGTCTTGGACCCTCTGTCCAGTTGTCAGCGCTTCAACTGCAGAAGTTTCTGGTGACGCCACAGATGCTGCTGGCAGAAAATCCCATGTCTCTGTCAGTATTGTGGGAGAAAGGCCAACTGCCTCTTCTCTCCGAGAGGCTGAAGCTGCTGCTAGCAGAGCTCTGCCCTGTTGTCAGCACTTCCGCTTTGGAGACGACAATCTCCGGAGTTTCCACTGCTGATTCTCTGAACGCATTCTAGCAGTTTCATGTATGCCCTTTCCAGATGCTGTTCCTTCCTTAGCAGATAGTCTAGATCGAATTTAAGCTCTGAGACCCTGCAATACTTAGCATTGCCTGTCTCCCCTTCATTGCCATACACTCAACAATCTGAAAGGCGCTCCCACAGCAATCCAAAGTCATATCCCTCCGGAGAGCATTCTGTTGTCTCCCCTAAATATTCCTCCTCTGTGTGCCATTGCAGAGACTGATACCGATTGTCCAGTTCTATTTCCTGCTGGACCAGCCTGTCCAACTCAGTCATCCATTGCTCAAGGGGCTGCCCTCCCAGGAATGGTATCCCTAACTCCCGTTGTTCACTGGCCTGCTGCTCTGGGGTTGGAAAGTACTTGCCCTGTTGCATAGCAGCAACCTGGATGGCTTTAATCCAATGTCTTACACAAATCTGCTGCCTGACCTTCAGATATTCATCCACAGACACAGCCCTGGTGTATGCTGAAAGGATCCGCAGCAGCCCCGGAAACTCTAATGCCAGATCCATATCTCCACTGGGGTGACTGAAGTCTCCTATCCCGATCTTGGATCCAGGTGGAGGTTTGGACATCTTCACAGCCAGGAAACACGATCCTGCTGCTGCCAAATAGACATGTGCGATTCGTTCCGTACGAATCTCAAATTCGTACGAATTTCCCTGAATTTGTATGTTCGGGAGGATCCAAAATACGAATTGCCATGCGTCCGAATTTTGTACGCAATACGAACTTTTGTTTACGAATTTCGGATCAGTTGTCGTCGCATCGACGACTCAGTCATTATGCTTATTATGAGGGGCTCCCACCATCCTTGTGCTTTGCTGACTTCCTCCTGGGGCTGTACCTCTGCTGTGCTCATTATGAGGGGTTTCCACCATTCCTGTGCTGACATACTGAGCACAGCAGGGGTACAGCCCCAGGAGGAAGTCAGCACAGGGATGGTGGGAGCCCCTCATAATGAGCACATGACTGCCATGCACAGCTGCTCCAGTTTTGATCCCCCGCACTGTACGGGGTCACCGGGGATGTGCGGGGTCACTGGAAATTGTTTGGTGTTACCAAGCATGTGCTCTCCGCACATCCCCGGTGACCCCAAACGCACATTGGGGCACATCAGGGCATATTGGAGCACATTGGGACACATTGGGGAACATCAGGGCACATTGGGGCACATCAGGGCACATCGGGGCATATCAGGGCATATTGGAGCACATTGGGACACATTGGGGAACATCAGGGCACATTGGGGAACATCAGGGCACAGCGTTTACCAGCCAGCATGCAGAGTAGCGCAGGAAGCGTGTATAATAAGTTCTCTCTCCGCTCCTCCCTGGTGGCACCTCCTCTCTTCTCGTCCATCCCAGATGATGTCACAAGCAAATAGGGGTAGATGAGAAGCGAGGGGAGGGATTGTGTGGAGGGACAGGGACCAACTACTAAGACCAAATGGCCATCTCTGCTGCAGACAGTCAGTTCAAGGAATGTTCAGAGTGAGGGAGGGGTACCCCAGCTTTGGCAAATTGATTTTCAAAAATGCTAACTGCTCCATTAGCTGGGGGGACAACTGGGATCTTTGGGGTGACAGGATGTTTCCTGTCACAGAAAACACCCGCTCACTCTGGACACTTGTCGGAGGGCAGGACAGTAGCTCAATGACAATATCTGCGAGGGCAGGCCACTCCTCGCTCTTCCCCTGCCAAAAAAACATTGGATTTGTGCTGGGGTGCACCGGTGGGGCTGACAAATAGGACATGACAACCTCCTTCGCTGATATGGGTTTCTTGGGGTGCACTATGCTGGAGGTTCCCATTAGGGTGTCAAGTGCCTTAGCCAAGACAGAAGATGCTCCGCTGGCAGGAGCTCTGCTCATTTCACTAGATGTAGATGATGCATGGGAGAGGGGGTCTTCAATATCTTCTTCCTCCTCTTCCTCTTCTCCCAGACTTACCATCTGCCTCTCCCTCTGACGCACCCTGTCGATTAGTCTGTCCCGCCATGTTGTCAGAGTACTACACTGCACAGCCATTTTGCCCTTGATGCGAGGGTCACACATGGCAGCCAGCATCAGTTCTGGGCAAGAGGCGTCAACTCCTGCGTGCGCCTGCCCAACTCCATCAGAAATGTGTTTAGCAGAGCCAACACATCAGGTTGAGGGCCACCACCAGGCAAAGGTTCCTCAGCCGACTTGAACCGCTCCAATTTGCTCTGAAGGTGGTTGAAGATTGGGAGCACATCACCAATGTTGGCATCCTCACGGCTTAGGTGTTCTGTGACAGAGAGGAAAGGTTTGAGGACTGCCACAATCTGCCCGATTGTGGCCCAGTCCTCCCTGCCTAAAGGTCTCTCTATGCCAATGTTATGATCACAGGCCATGGCATGGAGAGCCTTCTGCTGCTCAAGGATGCGTTCCAGCATTGCTAGGGTTGAATTCCACCTAGTCCCCACATCCTGTTTTAGGCAGTGTTCAGGAAGGTCTGCCTTCCTCTGTTCCACCCTGAGGAGGTGGCTGTCCCTCACACTCCGATGGAAGTGGCCAGCCATCTTCCGACAAGAGTCCACCACTTTGGACAGCCTTCCATCGCCGCCAGAAATGGTCTCCACCAACCGAAAACTGTCAGTTACCACCTGGTGGAGAAGGTGGGCTGAGCAGCGCACACCAACAAAGCTGCTATCCCTTACAGCCTTGACCATGTTGCTGCCTCCATCAGTGACAACATAGCCAATCCAGTAGTTGCTGTCTGCCTGTCCAAACCACTGCAACAACATTTTCTGCAGGGCTTGCAGGATGTTTCGCGCTGTGTGCTTTTCATCAAGCACCTCAGCGTGCAGGAGGAAGGAACGGTGCCTATGTTTGTCAACTGCTGACGAGGATCCAGATGTTTGAACTACATCATGGGACACCTTGGCCTGCCACCAATGTGCTGTCAGGGACAGGAAGGCATGCTGGGCACTACACGCACTTCACAGGTCAGTGGTCAGGTGCACTGCCTGTCCACCTGCCCTTCCAATCTCCTCCTTGAGCACCCCGACACAAGAAAAAACCGAGCTCCCCTGACCCTGTCCTGGTGCCGTAGTCACACAGGTACTTATTGATGGCCCTCTGCTGCGTGTGCAGCCGCTGCAGCATGGCCAACGTTGAGTTCCACCTGGTGGGCATGTCAGGCAGGCAGATAGGTACCGAATCAGCAGGCAGAAGAATCGTCAGACAAGCCAGGGTCGTGGGCAGGCAGCAAACAAGTGGTCGTCAGGGTAAGCCGGGTCACAGGAGTTACAAGTATCAAGCAGGTGCAAAGTAATCACGACAGGAACGCTGTAGACCAGACAGAAAGGAGGCAAGGCAACAGGTCCCTTTAAGTAACCCCTTTGGCGCCAAGAGCCGTCACGGCGCGCTCCCGCGCACGCCCACGCAAGCGCGCGCACGCGCTCAACAACACCAGCGCGCATCTGCGTCAACGTGCACCCGCGTGCGCCCATCTGCGTTAACGCGCACCCGCGTGCGCCCATCAGGACATCTGCGCACCCGCGCGCGCCCACCTACGTTTGCGCGCGCCCGCGCGCGCCCACCTGCGTCAGCGCGCACCCGCTTGCGCCCACCTGCGTTAGCGCACACCCGCGTGCGCCGACAGACACTCTCAACAGGGGCTTTGCGGCCCGAACCTTCAGGAGCAGTCGGATGGCTGGGCTGACCTTGACACATTGATATAGGAAAGGCTGAAGAGGAAAGGGAAGTAGTGATTCTGTCAAGTTGTATAAGGCTGGCACCACAGTTTGGCTGAAGGTCTTACGTGATGGCACACGGTACTGTGGTGCAACAGCCTGCATCAATTGCTTGAAGGGCTCACCTTCCACCATGTTGAAAGGTGCTCCTCCAACTGCAATGAGCTGGCCAATCAGGCGTGTTATTTTATGCACCTGCACCCGAGACATACCCTTACTCTGAAAGCCACCAAAATCTTCCAGGGTGGCCTGGCTGGTATGGATTAGATGCGGGATGGTAACAGCATTCTTTTCTGCCTTATACTGGCTGGTGGTGCTGGCACTCATGGTGGCTGTGGCGGTGCCACTATTGGTTCCCCTTTTGGTGTTTGGAGGAGTGGCCATAATACTTTTCTCCCCTAACAGCACTGCATGGTGGTGCACACACATGTGCTGGTTCATGCCACTATTACTGAGATTCCCTATGTCTCGGCCCCGGGTTGACCTCCCTGCCACAGTGATTGCATTTGGCCTCCTGACTGACACCAATTCTTTTAAAATGCTGCCAAATGCTGGAACGGCAGCCACCACCTCGGACACTGCCTGATGGAATCCCTTCCACTGCAGTGGTCACACTCTCTTTCTGAGGTTCGGCAGGAGCGGGAGGAAGAGACCTGAACATCCCAGGTATTTTGGGTTCTGTGATGGATTGAGGTCTAATAGTTGCATTGGCCCATTCTGATGCTGGAGGCTTAGGAAGCACTTGGGCAGGGGTCTTTTCAGGAGAAAAAAGTAGTGGGGACTGAGGGGAGATACTTTCTGGGCTGTCGTGGTGCCAACATGGGTAGAGAGCTGGAAATTAAATTTGTCTACAACAATGTCAGGAAAGCCTGCTTCCACCTCTTTCACATTGCCAAGGGAACAGTGATCATTAGAAGCAGTAAACTCTGTCTCCTTGCTGACCACTACCAAGCTCCCTGTAGTGCTGATGGTGATGGCACTGGCAGCAATGGTGGTGGTGACATCATCATGAGCCTCGGCCTCCTGACATGTTTCCTGCTGCATGGCCAGGATCTCCAGCTTTGGCTGCACAAATGTATGTGCACTGGGAACCCCTTTGCCCTGCCCTCTTCCATAAAAGGTACCAATGGGCAGCATGTTAGCAGCAGCAGTGGCAGAGGTGGTAGCGCCACTTTTGCTATGAATTGTGCTGCTGGTTCTAGGAGGTAAATCCTGGAACAGCTGGCGACATGCAAATGTCTGCTGTTTGCCATGCTCTTTACCACCAGCGTTCTTCACTCCCATTCGCCACAGCTTTATGGAAGGTGAGCTGAGCTCAGAGGGCGCAGAGACAGAACATCCCACCTGCTGCTCATGTACACAGCTCATAGCTCTGACTCTCCCAGCAGCACTCTTACTGCTTTTTTGGCCTTGTTTGCTGCTCATTTTTCCTTTAAAAGTTAGAAAAATGTAGACAAAAAAAATATGATTTTGATTGCAGCAAACTAACACCAAAATCACCAAATGTACAAAAAAAATATTATACAAACAGAAAATAACAAAATATGAACTAAATGAAACAAGAAATGAAAAAAAAAAATGATCTCTCAAAACCAACCAAAAAACGAATAAAACCAGAAACTAAACACTAAAGCCGCGTACACACGGGCGGACTGTCTGGCCAACTTAGTCCGTCAGACAATCCGACGGACAGTCCGTCATACTTTCGAATGAACGGACTTGACCACACACACCACTTTTTGAGCGGACTAATACGGCGTACTAAGTCCGCCATACTATCCGCCCTACTTTTGAAATGAACGGACTCGCCCTCATTTCGAGCGCGTCTCCAGGTAGGCGGGGCCCGCAAAGGAGACGTCGCTGGCCCCGCCGCCTAGTATGGACTTAAAGGGGAACCCCAACGCCAAAAAAAATCGGCGTGGGGGTCCCCCCCAAGTCCACAACAGACCCTTGTCCGAGCACGCTACCCGGCCGCGTGCCCTCAATATGGGGGGGTGCCTTGGGGAAGGGGGGGCCGCGCGGCCCCCCCACCCCAAAGCACCTTGTCCCCATGTTGATGAGGACAAGGGCCTCTCCCCGACAACCCTGGCCGTTGGTTGTCGGGGTCTGCGGGCGGGGGGCTTATCGGAATCCGGGAGCCCCCTTTAATAAGGGGGCCCCCGGATACCGGCCCCCCACCCTATGTGAATGAGTATGGGGTACAATGTACCCCTACCCATTCACCTGTAAAATAAAAGTACCAAAAAAAACACAACACACGAGATAAAATACTTTATTGCACAGCTCCGGGGGTCTTCCGTCTTCGGGGGTCTTCTCGCCGGACTCCTCTGCTATCTTCTTGTAGCTCTTTTGCTAGCGGAGGAGTCCGGCTTTCTTCCTCGCCGCCAGCCCCTTCTCCCGACTTCGGGGGTCTTGTCCCCCTCTTCGGTTCTTCTGCCGGGCCACCGCGCCTTCTTATAGCTCTTTTACAGGCGGTGGCCCGGTCTTCTGACTGTGTGTACGCGACATTAAAATGACAATTGTGGTCATACAACACTCTACGCATATGACATTTTTATAATTTTTTTCACACAAACAGAGCTTTCCTTTGGTGGTATTTAATCACCACTGGGTTTTTTATTTTTTGCTAAACAAACAAAATAAGACCGAAAATTCTGAAAAAAAACAACCGTTTTCATAGTTTGTTATAACATTTTGCAAACAGGTAATTTTTCTCCTTTATTGATGTGCACTGATGAGGCTGCACTGATGGGCACTTACAGACTGTTCTGATAGACACCGATAAGGCGGCACTGATAGGTGGCACTGATGATTGGCAGCACTGATGGGCACTGATAGATGGCACTTGTGGGCACTGATAGATGGCACTGGTGGGCACTGGCAGGTGGCACTGGATAGCAGTACTGATGGGCACTGGCAGGTGGCACTGGTGGGCACTGGTAGGTGGCACTGGTTAGCAGCAATGGCTGTCACTGTGTGGGACCGATGTCTCAATTACACCATCGTCTTATTTTTTTCTCCTCACGCTGTCAGCATGAGGGAAGAAAAGTTGATTATGGACTTCTGTTTACATCATGTGATCAACTGTCATTGGCTGACAGCTGATCATGTGGTAGAGGCCAGTGATCACAGAGCATGGCAGTAGGCAGCGTAAGCACAGGAGGATATATCCAAGTACGCCTTTCCGGCAATCTGAGCCTGCGCTGTAGGCATCTTTTGGGCTATAGCACGGGCATCAAGTGGTTAATAATATGGTACCGGCAAAGCCACACTCCCCCTGTGATTGAACACAGCTGGAGCCAGTCAGCAGGTCCACCGGCCGCATTGGCCGCCGGCCACCCGCAGTCATTCGTTGGAGAGGCATGATGGCAGTCTGCCAATGCAAACAAGGCAGATCGTCGGTCTGTCAGAGAGGAAGAGAGAGATCCTGTTTTCCTGTAAATCAAGAACACAGATCTCTCTCTTCCTCCAGTCAGTCCACCCCCCACACAGTAATAAAGCACACCCAGGTAGCACACTTAACCTTTTTGATCGCCCCTGATGTTAACCCCTTCCGTGCCAATGTCAGTTATAGAGTATAAATGTATTATAATGAATTATTTTTAGCACGGATCACTGTATTGGTTTTACTGGTCCCCAAAAAGTGTCACTTTGTGCCAGATTTTTCATCTGCAATTTCACAGTTCCACCAAAAATCGCTGATCGCCGCCATTACTACTAAAAACAATAGAAAAGTCCATAAATCTATCCCATAGCTTGTAGACGCTATAACTGTAATAAAAACAATCAATCTATGCTTTTTGGGATATAAACATGTAACAAAATACAAATTGGCCTAAACTGATGAAGAAATTTGATTTTTTATATATTTTTTTTGGATATGTTTTATAGAAGAAAGTAAAAAACACTGTTTTTTTTTTCTCCACATTTTCGGCCTTTTTTTGTTTATAGCTCAAAAAATAAAAAACGCAGAGGTGATCAAATACCACTAAAAGAAAGCTCTATTTGTGGGGAAAAAAAGGACATGCATTTTATTTGGGTACAGCATGACCGTGCAATTGTCAGTTAAAGCAATGCAGTGCCGTATCGCATAAAATGGCCAGGTCAAGAAGGGGGGTAAACTTTTCGGGGCTGAAGTGGCTAATAAGCAATTGACTCTTTAAACTGCCACCACCAATTACGTTCATAGAAAAGTAGTAAACTTTCACAAGATTAGCAATAGCAACTTATGATTTTAGAATAAACATCTGACACACATTGGCACCGCAGACAGGTTTATTCAAATATTGACACTACAGTAGCGCTCTTCAGACAGAGCTTGCATTAGCGCATTATAGACAGTTTTAACACTTTTCAAAATATAGTTTAATAAGGAAAAGGTCAAAATAGTGCAAATAATAATATTTAAAAAAATATATATTACAAAGAGACAAAGAGTCAATAATGCAACAGAGAATGGAAAAAGGGGACACAATATGGGTCCACTTTCTTGAGATCATGGACTCCCCCTTTACAGGTCAGGGTAGCTATAGCATTAGGTGTATTAATGGGGATGTGGCCCCTCTAAGCATAGGATTTAGGAAGAGCCAATCAGGTTATAGGGAATTTTCTGGAAGGTATGTGTGAGGCTATATAAGGATAGCAGGAAAGGGGTTTTTCCTCTTTGCCCTGGAATCAGCAAGAAGATTGGAGTGCCCTCCCTCCCGCCCCAGTCGCAAGCACCTGGTATGTGGTAGGGTCACCCCGGATTCTGGGGGGGACTGTTATTTATATTTAAAAATTGTGCTACTGCTCGAGTTCTAAAAACTGAGCAGACAGAATTCTGTGTGGTTGAATTTATGTTTACGTGATTTATTAAAAAAGTGATGTTAAATACGTTGTTTAAAAAACCAATAAAGGCCAATTTTTTGCCAAAAGGTGGTTTCGTTGTTTTAATTAAGTTATGGTATTTGGGGTTTATCGAGTTTTAAGGGTGTGTCCTACAATCTCAATAAAGAGTTGAATGTGAGAATACTTAACAATGTCCTGGTTCAGCAGAATCCAATCAGTGAAACAAGATGGTACATTGGCTCTCTTATGACTTGGTCTGATGTTATATGAGAGCTGACCACTGTGGTTGCAGTTCCCTTTTTCTGGATCTCAAAGGGGTGGTGACAGAAATAGCTTGATCAATCATCTGGTCTAAAGTGTGGCTGCAGGGTTGTCACTGTGTTTATGACAATGTCCCAGATACAGTTTTCTATAGGTATTAAAATCTTTGAATACCCACAGGTTACAGTCTGCTAACAAGCATATTTTCCAGCATTGAATTTCCTTTGGAATGAATGTAGATATGACAGGTTTCGGATACTCAGATACTCAAAACGCTACAGATTAACTGAGGGAGGTAAATATGTAATTTTCTTTAATAGTGTGATGTGGGGTTTATTTTTTCTTAATTTTTGCAATTTTGTTTTTCCAATCATTGAATGTATATATTGATACTTAATTATTTTGTATTGTTAGAGAATACCCCTTTAAGGCACTGTAGAGCATGGAGTGGCTGGAGGGGTGGAGACCGCACAGTGGAGGTGACATGGCGCTGGAGCTGGACACTTACTGTATGATGGGGGGGGGGGGTGGATTGCTACCCTTCCTTTGGGTGGGGTCTTCCTTCCCGCCTGTGTGGGGAACAGGACACCGCTTCATTGGGAGTTGTTTTGTGGGCATGGTTTTACATGTCCACCACCAGCGCCCAGCAGTCATCGCTGTGATCTCCGGTTCCTGGAATGTGCCTCTGTGAAGCCCTTGGATGCCGCAGGCATTGGCCGCTCTGAGGTTTTTAAGGTCACCTTGGTTGATGGCCCATTCACCGGATGTTTTTACCTGAAGCTTGTTGTTCAAAAAAGGTTCATCACCTTCTTTTGGGCGACATGCTTGATGTGATGTGGTTTGCCGCGATTGCAGCACGATTTATCACATGACAATCATGGCAGAACTGCACTGCGTTTTTAGGTGGCATTCAAATGAATGGCATCTGAAGTGTGAGTTGAGCGATTTGTTATTCACACCTAGGCATTTTGAAATCACGGACAGAATCATGGCGATTCGCCACAATTCAAAACGCCCATGTGTGAATGCAGCCTAAGTATTTGAACCCTGGGATTGCTGGAATTTGAGCATACATTAGTTTAGACTTTTCTGGTACACTTACTAAAGCAAATGGATGCTCAAATCCCAGCAGTACCAATCCAGAAGTGAGTGTCTGACTCACAAATAAATGATACCATTCTTATTGTGCCACAGAATATATATATATATTAAACTTTTATTCTGTCAAAAATTAATCAAAATGTATCTAGTAAGGGGTCTGACATTTCTAAGCTGAAATTGTACCTGTCATTCCTTCCATTGTAATGCCTACCTCTCTTCCCCAATCGTGCCCCCAACCAAATCATTGCTGTCAATTCTCAATGTGCACAGTAACTTCAGGAAGTCATTCACATAATTAACAGCTTCCACCTACCTATGAGCCATCCTTCCTCCTTATTCCACTATGCCTGATTCCTGCACATGAATACATGTAAATTGTAAGATTTCCAACCAGTGATGAATGGACTATGTTTTTATTACTGAAACACAAACCAATCAGTTTCTACACAAAACGAAAGGCATTTTCTTAGCACAGCACAAACCCTAGGACCAATGGCGGCCCATCCATAGGGGATGCCTGGGGGCGCCACCCCCGTTCCAGGCAGTCACAAAAATAAATAAATAGATAAATAAAATAAAAAAATATATATATTTTCTAAAAAACTGTCCCTTTAAAAAAAATAAAATAAAAGAAAAAAAGGTCCTTACGTGTACTGTGTTTGGACGCCGGACAAAGTGTACTATGGGAAGCGCCACGTCTATGCAATCATGAGATTGCAAATGCGGCACTTCATTTGCGGGCTCTTGTCCCGCCTTTTGTCCCTTTCTGAAGCACCGAGCAGCTTCCGCCCAGTGCTCATAGTATCTAATACTATGGCTGGGCAGTTTGATTGACTTCCGAATTGTCACTTCCTGTTTTCTCTCTCCCATTATGCCCGAGAGAGAAAACTGGAAGTATAAGGAGTGGACCCCGCTGCCAGTGCCCACACAGCAGGAGAGGACACCAAACAGAAATGTAAGTGCCACTGTTCTGGTCCGGACCTCCCACAGAGAAGGGGGAGGGTGGAGGGGGGTTTGATGTGACACAGGCTGCATTTGATGTGACACAGGCTGCATTTGATGTGACACAGGCTGCATTTGATGTGACACAGGCTGTATTTTATGTCACAGGCTACATTTAATGGAACACAGCCTACATGTAAGGAGGGACTTTGCTGGGGCACCTGATGTAAGGAGGGACTCCGCTGGGGGCACCTGATGTAAGGACAGACTCCGCTGGGGACACCTGATGGCATCTGGTGGCAGGAGACACACAGGGCTCTTGTCAGACTTACGTACCTGACAGGTGAGCCCGAGATAGCAGGGGAAGGTCTCCCTTATGGGTCTGGTTCGTGGCCCCTGGTAGAATGGACAGGAAGCACGGGAGCGCAGACGGGTATGAGAGCCTGGCGGGTTGGATGTAGGAGAAGAGGTCCAATGGCCTGGTGAAGATAGGTAGGTAGTCCCCAGACAGCTGGATGCAGGCAGCAGATGCAGAGCAGGAGTTGATAAGGCAGGTCCGGTCACAGGCACGGATGGCAGCTGGCGGGTGGTGCAGTACAAAGGATGAGGCAAGTTCAAAGTCCAGGTCACAAGCAGGGTTGGCAACAGGCGGGCAGCGTAGTACCTCTGTACCTCTTTAGTACCTCTGAGCAGGCAGATTCTGGGTCACAGACAGGCCAAGGTCAAGGGCAGGCAGCAGACAGAACAATCCAAGGGGCAAGCCGGGTAAACAGGAGGTCAGGAATTCCAAGCGAAGTCACAGGTACTAAGGCACTGGGAGCTGCAGATCGGACAGCACCGAGCACACTGCGGGGGACACCTAAGTAGGCCGTTTGGCGCCAAGCATCATGCGCGCTCGCCCGCACACCAGCGAGCACAATTGACTTTATTCCCTCAGAAGAGTGATATATGATGAATGGCTGGTGATGTACAATTTAGTACTGGTACTAGAAAAAGGATCTGCTATCACAAATGCATCAGACTTTGATGTAGAAGAAAAAAAATATTCCGCCAATGTAATAAGCCTATCTAAAGCTAAAGCAACAGTTTTTTAACTTACAGAAGGCAATTGCATATCTGACCACAAAATTACAGATTATGCATACATGTGTAGACATCTGCTGCCCTCTACTGTTAGCTACTAATATCAAAGAGTTATGTATAATTATGTATGTACTTGCTGTCTCTTGCAGGGGATTTGAAAACCCCAGAAGGAGAAAATGAGAACAGAGCCACATTCCATTATACACATAGGGGCTGCTACTGGTGCTGTATTTTCACCCAGAGCGAAAAGTTTGATCATTTAACTGCAGCTGTTCATAACTTTATATTTCTGAATCGTAATTGACTTATTTCTGTCCTATGGATAGTATTTGACATGCACAATGCCAGATAGTTAGGTCTGTGTATGTGTGTAGCAGTAACCTGCCATTATATTGGTAGGGGAATTTGGAAAAGGGGACCAATCCCCTATTGGTCACCAAAAATCTAAAGGGCAATGGACTATCTTGGACAGTATATACAGACACATTTATAAAAAAAAATATTTTATTATACAAATCAGGATAAAAATAGGATATCCCAATACACCATATCAAATTCAACAAAGTCAAAAACATTATCTCCAAACATTGGTAAAATACAGAACAGGAAGCATGTGTGTCACTTATACCGCATTAGGGAAAACAGTGGGTCCTCACAAATCATGTATTCCTCAACATGTTTCACGGAACTCTACCGCTTCATCAGCAGAATAATAAAAAGAGTTGATAGGATATGCATAATCATCAAGGTCAAACATGTAAAAAGTAATACACAGAAATTATTGCAGGTACATAGGGGAAAGGAGTGAGCACTGCCACCTACCAAGAGACCCACACATAACTGAGGTCAAAGTACTGCCAAAATTCCCCTATATTAGTAGGTGAACCTGTTTATTGCAATATAGTTTATATACAGATCCTGTTATTCAACTTAAAGTAAAACTATGTAGAAAACCCTTTCTTTCATTTTGCATAGAGTAAGGGAGAGTTATAACTAGAGTTGACCAGACACCTGGATGTTCGGGTTCGGCCGAACTTCGGAAAAAAGTGTGAATAATAAAAAAGCATAATAAAAAGAGTTGATAGGATATGCATAATCATCAAGGTCAAACATGTAAAAAGTAATATACCGAAATTATTGCAGGTACATAGGGGAAAGGAGTGAGCACTGCCACCTACCAAGAGACCCACACATAGCTGAGGTCAAAGTACTGCCAAAATTCCCCTATATTAGTAGGTGAACCTGTTTATTGCAATATAGTTTATATACAGATCCTGTTATTCAACTTAAAGTAAAACTATGTAGAAAACCCTTTCTTTCATTTTGCATATAGTAAGGGAGAGTTATAACTAGAGTTGAGCAGACACCTGGATGTTCGGGTTCGGCCGCACTTTGGAAAAAAGTGTGGGTTCGGGACCGAACTTGACCCGAATTTGACCCCGAACGCCATTGAAGTCAATGGGGACCCGAACTTTTGTGGACTAAAATGGCTCTAAAAAAGTAATGGAAAGGGCTAGAGGGCTGCAAATGGCAACAAAATTATGTTAAGAGCATGGCAAGTGCTCTGGAAACAAATGTGGATAGGGAAATAACTTAAAATAACATATATATATATATATATATATATATATATATATATATATATATATGCTGGAGGCCCCCTTCTCAGAAGAAGAGGTACAGGAAGTGATTAAGAACCTCAGAAACTCAACGGCACGAAGCCACACATATGGTGGGAATCCCCCAGAATACGCCCTTTCTGGAAAATTATTCAATTTAATGGATAAGCTAGTGGGAAAATAAAATACTTTGAAATAAAAAAAATAAAAAATTATAATCTTGACCTAGGAGGACGAGGTCCATATAGAGTAGGATATTGAGGTGGTGGTAGATGTTGCGGTGTAGGTGGAAGCAGCGGTGGAGGAGTCCGAGGTAGCCAACACTGGTTCAAAAATACAACAATGGCTGGGTAAGGCCGGTGATGTGTTGAATTCTGTCCCCGTCGGATAGTGTCCTCCCTGTACTGCGTTTGCTCAGTATGTAGGACAAGGGGATTTTGAAAATCTCCGAAGATGAACGGCGCTGCGTGGTGAGTCCAGGTTCAAGCCACACCATCCGAGGTTCAAGCCGAGCGAAGCGAGGCCGTGCCTGAAGCGTGGCAAATGAAGTGTGGTGAGCGAAGCGAGCCTGTGAGGGGCCCTGTTACTGTGCTACCGTATGTCCACTTGGTTGGTGGGGCTTGAACCTGCACTCACAGGGCAGGCGCCGTTCATCTTCCGAGATTTTCGGAATCTCCTTGTCCTCCCGCCGCACACTATCCGAAGGCCAGACAGTTTTTGTCAGAACACCGGTATACATGTCTATTCTGCACATGGTACGGACAAGTCCTGTGGGATCCATGCCTGGTTCATTTTCATGACAAGAGCTTGTCCACATTGGCTCTGGACAAGCGGCTGTGCTTGTCTGTGATAACGCCCCCTGCTGTGCTAAATACACGTTCAGATAATACACTGGCTGCAGGGCAGGCCAGCACCTCCAAGGCATAAAAGGCCAATTTGGAGACCCAAAAGTTGAAGGGGGCAAACCCGTCATTCAGTACGTGTAAGCATGTGCACACATACTGCTCCACCATGTTGGTGAAATGCTGCCTCCTGCTAAGACGTTCCATCTCAGCTGGTGGTGCTGGTTCTTGTAGCATGCTGACAAAGCTTTTCCACATTTCGGCCATGCTAACCCTGCCTTCTGAGGTGCTGGCGGTGCGCCGGCTGCGTTGGCAACCTCTTCCTCCTCCTCTGCCTTCGCCTTTTGCTTCCACCATACCCCCGCTGTCAGGTGGGAATGCCACCAGCAGCGCATCTACCAGCGTGCGATTGTACTCACGCATCTTACGATCACGCTAAAGTGAGGGAATTAAGGACGGTACATTGTCCTTGTAACGGGGATCCAGCAGCAGTGGCGTAACTAGAACCTTCAGGGCCCCGATGCAAGAAACCTTCCCTCCGAGTCCGGCGGTGGAACTCCAGGGCGTAGTCACAGGTATGACCTTTGTGAGCCCTGTAGTTCCACCACTGGTATCAGTAGTTTTTTTTTTATTTTTGTTTTTAGGTGCCCCATTGGGGGACTGTCCCTAGGCAGGATGGGGTCCCCGTCCCCAGAAGAGATGAGGTCCTTTTCTCCAGGGCAGATGAAGTTACTGCCCCAGGTGAGAAGGGGTCCCTGTCCCCAGGGGAGGTGGGGGTCCCTGTTCCCACGTGAGAAGGGGTCCCTGTCCCAAGGGGGAGATGGAGGGGGTATGTAATGGTGTGTGGGGTCCTCTCACTCACCATGGCCAAGCTGTAGGCTGCACACTCATCCATGTTGGCCTGGGCTCCATCCAGTGTGCTGGACGGGCGATCAGCATATCTCCCAGAAAGACCTTTCATCATCTGTGTATGACGGGGGAGGAAGGGGGCTGGCAGACAAGCCTGCAGTGTCCTCCGGGGAGCCGGCTCTCACTGCATCTGTGTGCTTAAAGTTTGTTTACCTGGGAGAAGTATGCAGTGCAGTGTGGGCCGGACTCAGGGGGGGCGGGACTCTGGCTGGGGAGAACAGACATCGGACTGAGCGGCAATGCATGGAGCAGGAGAGGGGTACTCTGAGGAGGCGGCCGAGGACACAGGTCATGTGGGGAATGCACAACTAAAGAGCAGCCAGTGCGATAGTCGAGCATTGAGCTCTGCTAGTCACCCTCCACCTCCAGCCACCCGTGTGCATGGTACACTGGTACCCCTAGCTACCTATGCTGCTGCCGGCCATATGTAGAGGGGACTGCATGGGCCCCCTGCATCACAGGGCCCAGTTGCGGTCGCGACTGCTGCACCCCCTATAGTTACGCCCCTGTCCAGCAGGGTGGCCACCCAGTAATCAGCACCAGTTAGAATGTGGGCAACTCGACGGTCGTTGCGGAGACACTGCAGCATGTAATCGCTCATGTGTGCCAGGCTGCCGAGAGGCAACAAAAAGCTGTCCTCTGTGGGAGGTATATCTTCTGTGTCCTCTGTATACCCCCAGCCACGCACTAGTGATGGCCATGAGCTGGTCTGGGTGCCACCCTACTGTGAACATGGATCCTCCTCCTCCATCTCCTCCTCCTCATCCTCCTCCTCCTCCTCATCCTCCACCTCGTCATCCTCCAGAACTGTGCCCTTGCTGCCGGACAATTGTGTACCTGGCAATTGTTGGTGCAGGAACCCACCCTCTTGTGAATGACTGCCTTGAAAGCCTTGCAAATGATCCCTCTTCCTCCTCCTCCTCCTGTGCCACATCCTCTTCCATCATCGCCTGAGGGCACGTCACATATGAGGCGATGAGCAGGAAGGCCGAAGTTACGCTGCAGCGATGACAGGCGAGCAGCAGCAGGGGGAGAATGCCGAAAGTGCGCACAGACGGCCCGCACTTTCTGCAGCAGCTCTGGCATATGGGGGTAATTTTTAAGGAACCTTTGGACCGCCAAGTTCAGAACATGTGCCAGGCAAGGGATGTGCGTCAAACCGGATAGGCCCAGAGCTGCTATGAGATTTCGCCCCTTATTTTCGCACACCACCAGGCCGGGCTTGAGGCTCACTGCCACCAACCACTCATCGGTCTGTTGTTTCATGTCCCTCCACAACTCCTGCATGGTGTGTGGTTTTTCCCCTAAACAGGAAAGTTTTAAAACTGCCTGCTGTTGTTTACCCCTGGCTGTGCTGAAGTTGGTGGTAAAGGTGTTATGCTGACTGGATGAGGAGGCGGTAGAGGATGAGGAAGCGGAGTAGGAGGAGTTAGCAACAGGAGGAAAACTGAAGCGTCCTACAATCCTCGATGATGGAACGGCATGCACCAAACTGCTATCCGCCTCAGGCCCAGCCACCACTGCATTTACCCAGTGTGCTGTTAGGGAGATATAACGTCCCTGACCGTGCTTACTGGTCCATGCATCCGTAGTTAGGTGGACCTTGCCACAGTGCACACCTGATTTTGTTTGAGAGAGGGACTGTCCAACCTGGGTGCTCATCCAGCTGCGAATAGCTATTCTCTGGATGCAGTCAAAGTAAGCTTAAAAGTAAGCTCAATGTAAGCTCAAAGTTCCTTAACGTTTATAGACTTTGACATTGAGAGTACCTGAACTCCTTTCCAACTCCTTGGACCTTGGTGTGCTCGGTCCCTTGCTGTGTTGGGCAGTAGCAGGTGTACTGTCTAGGGGAAGGACGCTCCGCTTTTGCACCCTGCTCCCTCTTCTGCTGTGCTGGTGGCTCTGTGCGACCACCGCCTCTTCCTCTGAACTACACAGGTCACCTGCATGACGTTGATTCCATGTGGGGTCCAGGACCTCATCGTCCTCCACATCATCTTCCACTCAGTTTTCACCCCTGTCCTCCTTGTTGGTCTGTACAATTGCGAAAGCAGCAGCAGTTGGCACCTGTGTTTTGTCATCATCTGAGACGTGCTGCGATGGTCCTCCCATGTACTCATCTTCAAACATGAGTGGTTGGGCATCAGTGCACTCAATCTCTTCCACTTTTGGATCAGGGCTAGGTGGATGCCCCTGGGAAACCCTGCTAACAGAGTCATCAAAAAGCAGAAGAGACTGCTGCATGATTTGGGGCTCAGACTGCTTGGCTGATTTGCAAGGGGGTGATGTGAAAGACTGATGGACATCGGCTGCAGGTGCCAACTCTGATCTTTCATCAGGAGACTGGGTGGAAGACAATGTCAAGGAACCGGAGGCACTGTCAGCAACCCAATCTACTATCGCCTGTACTTGTCCTGGCCTCAACATTCATTCATACAGCCGCATTAGGCCCGACCAAATACCGCTGCAGGCTCTGTCGTCTACTCGCACCTGAGGAAGGTGTTTCACTTGTGCGGGTAGCTGGCACAGATCGACCAAATCCTCTCCCTGCAACAGGAGCTCCACCAGCAGCACCACAACCGGAGCCAAGTCCCTGTTGCAATAGCAGAATACACCCAGAATATGTAAACGTGTATCTTAGAGCTGCAGAAATGGCGAAAATGCTATTCCAAAAAAATGTTTTTGCCCTAAAAAGATTTTTTTGAATAGCACAATGGAAGAAAAATATATACATTGTGTAACACACACCTCCACATATGGCGAAAACACTGGAAAGTTTAATTTTTTTGCACTAAATGGGTGTTTTTGCAATAGCAGAATACACCCAGAGTATGTAAACGTGTATCTGAGAGCTACAGAAATGGCGCAAATGCTATTCAAAAAAATAGTTTTTGCCCTAAAAAAATTTTTTTGAATAGCACAATAGAAGAAAAATATATAAATTGTGTAACATACACCTCCACATATGCAGAAAACACTGCAAATTTGTTTGTTTTTTTGCACTAAATGGCTGTTTTTGCAATAGCAGAATACACTCAGAGTATGTAAACATGTATCTTAGAGCTGCAGAAATGGCAAAAATGCTATGCAAAAAAAATGTTTTTGCCCTAAAAATTTTTTTTAGAATTACACAATAGAAGAAAAATATATAAATTGTGCAACACATACCTCCACATATGCAGAAAACACTGCAAAGTTTTTTTTTTTTTGCACTAAATGGGTGTTTTTGCAGAATACACCCAGAGTATGTAAACGTGTATCTTAGCCCTTGTACACACGGTCGGATATTCTGATGGACGATGTCCGATAGGACCGTGTTGTCGGATAATCTGACCGTGTGTGGACTCCATCGGACTGTTTATCCGACGGACCAAGTTTTACAGCTTGGCTATAAAATTTTCCGACAACATGATCCGATCGCGTCAGTTCCGATCGTGTGTAGCCTAGTCCGACGGACAAGGTGCCACGCATGCTCACAATAAAATTCGGAGACGGAAGTGCTTGCTCAGGTAAAACTACCACTCGTAATCGATATAGCACATTCGTCACGCTGCAATGTTAAAAATTCTTTAATGCAGCACATTCTCTTTTTCTTTACAATGCTACAAGAATGAAGTTGTTTTGCTGCTCATATTCACACACACTTCTCCCAAATGTATTTCTTTATTCTTTTTACTCATTTCAGCAATACAATATTTTAATTCGTCAACATCTACTCAATCTTTTTTTTTTTTTTTTTTTTTTGTGGTTGTTTTTTTTTAATCAACATCTCCTTTTTGACAGTTTTCTCATCTTTGCATTTTTTTTGCTGTGTTTTGTGTGTCAACTTACCACAACACCATTATTATCTTTTTAATTTATTTTTTTATTTTTTAATCTACAGGAGGTTGTTTGGTGTTAGTGCCCCTTGTTATTCGTTTGACTTTGTATTTTTGAAATGTACCTGCCTACTCACAAATAAACTGTCCTTTTTGAAGTAAAACACATAGGCAAGTATTTCTTCAACCAAAAAAAAACTTTATTTAGTTGTCAGTAACAAATAAAGAGGGAGGCAGCACTGAAGAAAATGGGGAAATTAGCGAAGCCTTTGGCCCCCAGGGCACACATCAACTATTTAAATGCAAAAATTGGTGGCCTGAGGAGTACATGTCTGAGGGAGAGAAGTCTGGTGCTGAAGTCCAAGAAACCCAGAACAGTAGCAGATGACATCTATGTTCCCAGGCTGTGGTCTTACAAGAGGCTGCATCTTCTGTCAGACCAGACTGTTGTGGCTGTGGTGCTGGAGGTGTGGCAGAAGGTGGAGGAGGAGGAGGGGCATGGGCCAAATCACACAAGTGTGTTGCTTGTGTGATTTGGCCCAACAGCCTCTTGTTGAGGGTGTGGATAATTAGCTCCTCACACAAGATCTGTTGCCCCTCCTCCATTTGCTGGAGTTTGCCGGCAGCCAAGGCGGCAAAGGCCTCTTGATAGGTGGAGATGGCTTTGAGGGCCGCTGAAGCCTCCCCGATCAGCTTCAGAGCCGACTCCTCCACACCCCCCCCCCCCTTTCTGGCCCTTTTGCGTGGAAGGTGAAGGGGAGGGACCTGTGATTGAGTCAGGCTCCTCCGCCCGCCCACCGCTTCGCTGCCACTTACCCCTGCCTCCTCCTGGCTGCCACTTTCCACAGCCACCTCCTGGCTGCTGCATTCCACACCCTCCTCCTGGCTGATGTCTTCCTGTGTATGAAAAAGGGACATAGTTTTAGTTTTTGGTTCATCAAACATGCACACAATTTTCAGCTCAAGACTGTTGCAAATTGTTAACAAATAGAAAAGACTATCATTCTGAGCCCAGCATTTTTCATTCTTGGCCCAAAGGTTTTGGCCACTACTGTCTATTGATATGTGAAACACTCTCTAAAATCAGCAATTAGAGAGCAAAAATCAAGTTAACATCATTCATTTTTACTCCCAAAATATGTACAACACTACTATACCTGGCTCAAGCTGGGCTCCCCCAGTTCTTCCTGAGTGGAAGGCCCAGGTTGGGCATCGGAAGACTCAGCAGGTGTGGAATGTAGCATAGAAGGACGCGTAGAAGGAAGGGTAGAGAGTGATTCCCTGACATCAGCCTGGTCTGACAGAAATTGCATCCTGTCATAATACCACAGCCTGGGGACATAAACGTCATCTGCTGTAGCTCCAGTTTGCATGGACTCTAGCACCTTCCTCTGCTCCCTCAGATATGTACTCCTGAGGCCACCAATTTTCACTTTTAAATAGCTGATGTCTGCCCTGGGGACCACCGGCTTCACAAACTCAACCAGTTTCTCCATCGCTGCCTGCCTCTTTAGTGTGTTACTGTAATGTGGTTGCATAGTTTGCCACAGGCAGGGCAGCTCCCTTTACTTATCAATGAACAGAGGGAGGAAACTGTGGTCATTAAACCCATCCATAATCTCTGCAAGACACAACACAAGACAAACCCTAATGTCAGGCTAAACTCGACTAAATCTTGTCCCAATGCAGGCCTCAATCTAGAAGCAGTATAGGCTACTGATGTACCAAGTTAAAAATTGTACCTTCGTTTTGCACGATCGACGCATCAGCTTCTCCCTCTGTTCACAGTTTGTACGTACGACACACGCGCGTTGCGTTTTATATACAGTGCGCATGCGTTAAACTCCGCCCGCCCCTGACGTTTTTTCTAGACTATTTCCCGCCCCCTTCTCTTTCGGCGCAGTGGGGAAAGCACATGGCGGAGACAACGCAGGTGCGCAATCATAGTTCCACTAACAAGGAGGAGGACGAGGAAAGCCCGGAGCCTGAAACGTCCCAAACCCGGGGGAGAAGATTTAAGGCCTCAAATATGTCTTTTGGAGAGATGCTGGAGATGGTGGACATATTGAAGAGGACCGACTATGATGGGAAGTATGGACCTTACCCAAACCCAAATATCAGAAAGGCCAAGATCATGACTAAAGTTGTGAAGAGTCTTCAGAAGAATTTTGGGGTACGACGATCCAAGGGTCAACTGAAAAAAACGCTGGTCAGACCTGAAACTGAGGGAGCACAGTACAGAAGGATCAAGCGAGTTCTTCAAAAAAGTAAGTAGTTGTCGTGTGTTCATATTATTATTATTGCTTGCATACTGCTCCATGTGCTTTGATTTAATGTTGTACAGTTTAAAATAGCCATTTTCAAGTTCATGGGTTCAATCGTTCCTTTTTTTTTTTTTTTTTTTATTCTTTATTTAAATTTTTCACTTATATTGAATACAAAACATAACCAAGTATTAAAAGAAAACCATAGGACCACAATACATTCATGCCCTTCAATTTTCACATTATCCTAGTTTTCTTTCTTTACTTCTCAAATTCTTCTAAAATATCTCCCACTCCCCACCCCTACCGACCCATTACCTCGCTAAAGATCATAGATTGTCTAAAGATTTTCCAGTATTTCCATTTCACATGGAATCTCTTTCTTTCCCTCTCTTCCTCCATTCCCAGCCCTTCAATACTATATATTTCCTCTACTTTTCCTAACCACTCCCTTACTTTGGGTGCTTCTATTTCTTTCCATTTTCTCGGTATAAGACTCTTTGCCGCATTTATTAATGAGCTTGTAAGGGAATTCCTATACTCCTTAATTGGGGTGTCTACTGCATGGAATAGGCATAACCATGGGTTTTCTGGTAACTGTATTTTAGTTATTACTTCTATATATCTTATTATTTCTCTCCAAAATTCTTTAATCTTGGGACAATCCCACCATATATGGGCCAAACTTCCCGTTTGTCCACAATTTCTCCGACATTTCCCAGATTGTCCCTCCTGATACTTTACCATTATATCTGGGGTCCTATACCATCTTACTAAAATTTTATAATTTGTTTCTATCATCATACTGTTTTCTGTGGATCTGTGGACCATCTTCAATATTTTTTCTATATTTTGGTTTTCACCCCGTGCTCCTAACTCTTCTTCCCATTTTTTAATGAAAGTTGGTACCTCCTCCTCACATTCCCATCTCAAGACCTTATAAAACTGGGCTATACCTGCCCTTGGGGTTTTTCCCTCGCATATCCGCTCCAAAGCAGTCAGATTTTCTCCATCTCTAAGCGGTTGTGGTAGTCTTGAGACGAAATGTCTAAGCTGCAGGTATCGCCACTCATTCAAATCCATCCCATCATTTTCTTTCTGTAATATTGCTAGTGTTTTCAATTTCCCCTCTTTAATTATGTGTCGTAGTTGCATATTATCTTGTTTTATCCAATTCCCTCCTATTGTACTTTTACCAGGTGAAAATAAATCATTTTCTTTTAAATATATTAAAGGGGAATTATATTTCCACTTGTTATGTTTGTGTATTCCCTCCCATACTCTAAACACATTTTTTGTGAACAAAAGTGTTGTCTCCCCGAGTGTTCTATATTTTAAAGGTGTCCAAATTTCTCTACCTAAATTTGTGCCTGATAGACTATGTTCTATTTTTCCCCATCTTTTTTGACTTTCTAATTTTGCCCATTCCGCCACCCGTGTTAATACTGCTGCTTCGTAATATTTTTTAAAGTCTGGGACATTCAGACCTCCCTCATCTTTTCCCTTTTGCAAAGTCTTCAGTGGGGTTCTAGGTTTCTTGTTATTCCAGATAAATTTAGAAATTAAAGAATTTTTAATTTTAAAATATAAAGGGGGGATATATATTGGTAATAGCTGAAATTTATATAGAATTTTAGGTTGAATAATCATTTTTAAGGCATTAATTCTTCCCAACCATGACAGGGGTTTTGTTCTCATTCTCCTTATTTCTTCTCTCTGTTCTTCTAAAAGGGGGATATAGTTTATTTGATATATTTTTTCTATTGATGCGGTCAGTTTAATCTCTAAATATTTAATTTCTTTCTGCCATAGAAATGGGAATTCTCTCTTAATGTCTAATTCTTCTCTCGAATTTATATTTACGTTTAAGATTTCTGACTTGCTTGGGTTCATTTTAAAGTTAGATAATTCCCCGTACTCCTGTAAGGCTTTTAAAAAGTTTGGCATGGAAATTCGTGGGCTAGATACATAAAACAGAATATCATCCGCGAATGCGGCTGTCTTATGTATTTCCCCCTCTATCTCAACCCCCTTTATATCTGGGTTTCCCCTTATCATCTCCAGGAGTGGCTCCAGTGCCAGAACGAACAATAGGGGAGACAGCGGACACCCCTGTCTAGTCCCATTGTTCATTCTGAAGGCTGTTGATAGTACCCCATTAACTCTTACCACTGCCTTGGGGCTGTTATATAGTGCCTTTATCCACTTCAAAATTTTAGGTCCAAACCCCATTCCCCTCAGGGTACCCATCATTAATCCCCAGTCTACTCGATCAAAAGCTTTCTCAGCGTCTATTGATAGGAGTAGACTGGGGATTCTACTCTCCTTCATCCTCTGAAGCAACAATAATGACCTTACTCCATTATCTTTTCCTTCTCGCCCCTCAATAAATCCCACCTGATCTGCATGGACTAAACTAGGCATCAACTTCTTTATTCTAGCGGCCAATATTTTTGCGAACAATTTAACGTCCGTATTGAGTAATGAGATTGGTCTATAATTTGAGCATATTGTATTCTCTTTTCCCTCTTTCAATATTGTGGAGATTGTCGCAGTGGAGGCCTCCTCGCTCAGTCCATATTTTGTACCTAGTCCATTATAATATGCACATAGAATTGGAGCTAATATGTCTCCAAACTTTTTTAGATATTCTATTATATAGCCATCAGGCCCTGGACTCTTTCCTCCTTTGGTCTCTTTTATTCCCTGTATTATTTCTTGGACTGAGATTGGATTCTCCAATTCCTGCGCCAATTCCCCCGGTATTTTAGGGATATTTGCTTGAAGTATATAATCTTAAATTTTTCCCCTTCTCTTCATCTCTTGTTTTCCTGTCTCTTTATTTCTCACTGAATATAACTGCCCATAATATTCTCTAAAAACTTCTGCTATTGACGGGGGCGGGGAGCTCAGTCGTGGAGCCAGGTAAACACTCCATGCTTTTTCATTACAGAAAGATTTGGGATCTGGCATCCACTAAACTGAATGTTGCATCACCAAATGACTATACCCCACTTTGGCATAACAAACAATTGCCGGAACTTCAAAAGATCCAGAGTGTTCAGATATGGGTATCGAAGGGAATATACTACCTGCATCACCTGATTCACCATGGTACTATTAAAACGTTTCAGGCGCTGCAGGAGGCATATGGTATTCCAAACACTATGCTATTTCAGTACCTACAGGTGCAACATGCACTTAGAACACAATTCCCGCAGTCATTGCCTCGGCCTGCTCCCAATCCTATTGTCGCCATAGTAAAGGACACTGATCCCAAAAAGCTTATCTCGTGCTTTTATGGTATGCTTACGGCCCCCGTCTCGGCGAGACTAGCGTATGCTCTGAAGTCCCGCTGGGAGGGTGATGTGGGTGAACTGACAGACGAGGAATGGGAGGAGGCTCTGGAGACGTGCAAGTTGTTGTCCTCTAGGCTCCAGGACAGGCTTTCTCAGATTTACATAGTACATAAAGCATACCTCACCCCACTCAGGACCGCCAAATATAATACGAACCAATCTGTGCTTTGCCCGATGTGTAATCTTGAGACTGGGACGTTCTTCCATCTTATCTGGTCTTGCCCCAAACTGCAGGAACTTTGGAAACAAGTTGTATCATTTCTACATGATGTTATGGGCTCGCCCTTGGCTCTAGACCCCAAACCTTGTCTACTAGGGATATTTCCTGACGTATTAGATAAAACTACTGGCACTTTCCTGCAGGAAACCTTGTTTTCTGTTAGAAAAGTGATAGCTAGACAATGGATGAGGCCCCTTCCACCCCGGGTTGAGGACTGGAAACGGGAAGTTAATCTTACGCTCCCATACAAAAAATTCTTATATAAAAATAGGGGTTGCCCAGCTAAATATCATAGAATATGGGATAAATGGCTGCAGGAGGTTGCCACATGTGATGAGGGAATTTGATGTACTATTACAGTAAATAACATGTCAATGTTAGGATTTTCCTTGACTGTGATACATAATCGCTACTGTAATGGAAAAATATCTTTTATCTACTGTTATGGTTATGACGCAACGCCTTTTGAATGTTCGGTGTATGCCACTGTGATTGTAATCTCTGCAATAATGTTCAATAAACTTTACCTGTTTAAACGTAAAAAAAAAAAACTTCTGCTATTTCCTTAGTTTTGTAGACCGGCTCTCCCTCTTTATTTAATATTTTGTCTATATAATTCTTCGATCTTTTTTCCTCAATATCTTTGCTAAGATCTTACTATTTTTAATGCCACTATAATATCTCTCTTTAGTAATCCTATTATATATCGTCCTCATTTCCTGTTCCATTAGTTCCCCAAGTTCCTCTCTTTTAATAGCCAGTTTATGTAATAGGTCCACTACCTGTCCACTTTCCCTGTCATTTGTCTTTTTATGGTCTTGCTCTAATCTATGGATTTCCTCCCTCCCTACTCTTTTTAATACCTTCTCTCTTCCTATTTGTACCTAATGAAATATATATCCCTCTTATATAAGCTTTATGTGTCTCCTAAACAATATTTTCCATATTCTCTCCATTTAAATTAGTGGCGAAAAAAATCTAATTCCTTTCTAATTATTTCCTCTCCCTTCTCATCCAACAGTTCCCTATTCAATTTCTGAAATCCTGGGATTTTGATCTTCAGGCGTATTGGAGAATGATCAGACAATGTTCTAATTCCTATATCTGTGGATATCACCTCATCCAAAACCCTATGTTCCAGGTATAGGTCCCGTGTACAGGGGAGTAGAACGAGTAGTCTTGTATCCTTGAATGCATAGTTCTCCACACATTCATAAGCTGATACTGATACAGCCTATGTTTTATTATTCTCCTCTGCTCCTTCCCAATCTCCTGTACACGGGACGAACTATCCATTTGCGGATTCATACAGAAGTTCATATCTCCAGCTATGAATACTCTTCCTCTCTTAAAATCCCATAATTTCTCTAATATTCCTTTCAGAAAAACCGTTGGACTTCTATTTGGGCAGTATATATTAGTGAGGGTATAGTCTACTCCCCATAGTTTCCCCTTCAGAAAAAGGAATCTACCCTCCGGGTCCACTAATCTTTCTTCTATTTTATGGTATACCTCCCGTCCTATACCGATAGCTACCCCTTTTGAGTTCTTTGAATAAGAATCTCCATAAAACCACACCGGGAGCCTTGGAGAATATATTCTAATCTTGCTTTCATAAGATAGATGTGTTTCCTGCAAGAACACTATACCCGCTTCATATTGTTCTATTTCTTTTAAGATTTTAAACCTATTTACTGATTCATTTAGCCCCTTAACGTTATATGACAAACAATTAACTATGGACATAGATTTTAGTCAGGCTGATTTTCTCACTTTTCTCACTTAGCGAGGTTCTCTGCTGTCGGGTCTTCTTTCTCCCTCCACCCTTTCCGCCCCCCCCCCAACCTCCTCCCAACCCTCCCAGACCCCTCTTTGGTCCTTGTATCTATATCCAGAATATCTCCCCATCCTGGAATATGTACCTCACCCCTTGGGGTGAAGCTCCAAGCCCGGCATTCTGTGTCTATCCTCCCCCCCCCGGCCTTTAAGGCCAGGTAGACATGGGGGGGGAGAGGAAGGAGCAGACAGTCCGGGGAGGCTCTCCCCGTTTCCACCCGTACCCACATTAACTTTTCTTTACTTTACATCTCCAATCTCGTGTCTTTTGTACTAAATTACAAAATTACACCAGCCCCCCCCTCCCCCCCCCATCCCCCCTCTACATTAAGTTCTATGCCATATTCCCTCTTCAATTAGTCTTTCTTCTCTTTCCGGTCACTCGGGTATGCTAATGGCTGGGATCTGTAACTTTGTGCAAAAGTCCTGTACTTCTTCCAGAAATTTCAATCTAACCGTCTTTCCATCCCTATGCACTATCAATGCTGCAGGGAAACCCCAACTTTATTTAATATTAGCTTGTCTTAAATGTTCTGGTAATGGTTTTAATTGTCTTCTTCTGGTTAATGTTTTGCTTGACAAGTCCGCAAATACTTGCAGAGTTGTTTGCTCGTATTGCAACGGGTGTCTCTCTCTGAAGTTCCTCCATATTTTCTCCTTGTCTGTGTACCGATGGAATTTAACAATGACATCTCATGGGGCTTCCTCCTTCATTCCTAGAGGCTTTCTGATTCTATGTACTCTATCGATCTTTAACTCCTCGTCCTCTTCTCGTCCTATTAGGGGGTTAAATATTTTTCCTTATTTTTTCTTCCAGTTTCTCTCCATTTTGCTCTGGAAGGGCTCTTATCCTTAGATTTTGGCGTCTATTTTGATTTTCCTGTGCTTCCATTTTATAGAAGCTATTCCTCTGATTTATTTGCAGTGCTTTCACTTGCGATTTTAATTCTGCGATTTCTTGTGTTTGTTTCTCAGTTCTCTCCTCAGCCTCTTCTACTCTCCGCAGCAGATGGCCCAAATCCATCCGGACATTTGTAATCTCACTTTTAATTAAACTTTCCATCCTTTCAAACATTGCCATCATCTCGATCTTTGTAGGCATTTGAGCTATACTTCGCTGTTCTTCCCCTTCCCCCTCGTTAGTTTCTATCTCTTTCTCTGTTTCTGTATCTTCTCTTGTTTTATCTCTTTGGGCCCCTTTTAACTTAGCCATTTCCTTTTTTGCGTTTTTGGTTGGCAGGGATGTTTTTTTTTTCCACATCTGGGCTTTTTTGGTTCCCCTCATTAGTTGTCAGATATTTTTGTATTGAACTAGCAGTTACACTAGTATTTAAGCTCTCCCTCTGGGTTTTAGGTTCTGTTGTTTTATGTGTTCTTCCCCTCATCATGTATCTTGTTCATTTATCTTATTTGACAAATTACTTGTCCTATGTAGGGGGGGGGGGGGGTACCTCTCGGTTCCAATCTTTACTTTTATTGATTTGAAAGGAGGGGGAGGGGGAGAGGAGAGTATCCTGCCGTTTCACCTCTCAGATGGGATACTTCTCTTCTCTTTTGCTTTTAAGAATTGAAATTTCTGCGACTTGGTGGATTTTTTTTTTTTTTTTACTTATTTTACTGGGGCACCTATGAAGATCCTGTGAAGAACCTACAATAAACGTACCACTCGTCCCTTTTTCCCGATCTCTGTATAGCGTATAAGAGGGACGGGAGGGCACAAAGAAAAAGAAAACCGCAGAGGGGGGAAAGAAAAAAAAAGGAATGTCCTTATACTTTTGCAGCTCTATTTCAGCTTGACACAATTATCTAATCAGCTGCTATCCACCACAGGAAGGAAAGTTACTCTCCAGTAGATATCGCTCCGAGCTTATCGCATAGTTAATCGCAGATTTCATCACTTAATTCACAGCTTAGTTCGTAACATAGTTCATAGCCTTTTAAGACAGTACTCAGCTGTATCAATACATAGTCCTTAAGTGAACTTAAAACTCAGTACTAGCTTCAGATATCAGTTTAGTAATTCCAGTAATTCCAGCATTTAATCAATTGAGCCACTCCTAGGGTTATTAGGCAGTCATTGACATTAAAATAGATCCTCTCATTGATACAGTTCATGCAAACAATTGAATTCCGTAGATCTCATAGATTCATAGGTTTCCAAAGGGATCATTGCTCCATCAAGACCTCTCTTATGTCTCCAGTCATTTAACTTTTAGCCCGCCCCAACTGCTGCATCTCTCCTTCAGTCACTAAATCTCTTTAGCTTCCACAGCAAGCACAATTCACAATGCAGCAGCGCTGAATAACCTCGGGGCTCTGGAGGGTAGTATACAGAGCACACAGTGGCAGAGATAAGAGGGGGGGTGAGGAGGGGACAGAGGGGAGGCCAGCGCAAACAGACACTCGTGGAGTCCCAGGATCAGGTGTTTTCTCTTGCAGCAGTTATTTTGATTGAACCAGGGATATCTCTCACTTACCCCTGTTCGGTTTCCTGCATCCTTTACTGCTGTCCACCCCCGTCTATCAGTCGCTCCTCCTTGGTCTCCTGATCCAATATCACGGGGAATAGGCGTCCGCGGGGGTCACCATGTGAGGTCCTTTAACACGGTGCTCTATCCCTCCTCATCAGCATCTGCATCGGACTCGTCGCCATGGATCTCCTGCCTCCCCTTCCGTCCTCACAGACACCGCCTCGCGCTCCTCCCCCAGCCTTCCCACGTCACGTCATGCTCCTCCGAGTTCAATCGTTCCTAATAAACATCCTTCGTTAGCCCACTCTCAAAACGATGTTTTGCCAAATTACTCTTCACTACATTTGTTCACACTGCAGGTAAGTATTCCTGCTTTAGAAAGTGCCCAAGATAATGTTCTCACCTTTGAACTCTGCCAAAAAAAACACAAATGTACGACACTTCCAAGCAATGTTTCATATTCCTATTTCTGCCCTCTGTGTGCTAAGTATTCCTTTTTTACATTCTCATAGGGGACAGAAGACTCTGGACATCTGAGGACACCAGGGATCCCACACCTCCCAAAGAAGGGGAAATTCCAACACCAGAAGCAGAGGAGGAGGATGAAGGAGAGATTGTTGAAGTTGGACAAATTGTCACCACAACAGGTGAGTGTCGGAGACCACAGCTTCCGGTAAGCTAATCAATGTATTTCTGCATATTTATAATACATGGTGTGTTTATTTTTGTTTTTTAGGTGATGTGGAAGAAGAATCACATTTTACCAGTGAAAGTGCCCAGATCCTCGTTGGGGAGATAATGGGGTGCAATAGCGATTTAGAAAATATACAGAAAAACATCAATGATGTTCAACAGAAAATGAAGAACATCATTGATGTTTTGAGGAGAGTCTGAAACACTCCAAACTGGCTAGCATAGTTTTTTTTTTTCAAAAAACTTTTATATTTTTCCAAAAGCCAAATTTGGAAGATGCACACAGTGTGTCAACATGTGCTATCTCCCATCATGGGGATCAATGTACGTGTTTTGTGGCAAGTGGCTGAGATGAAGGGGTTGCACCCCTAAAACATGTACATTGATACCCCATGATGGGAGATAGCACATGTTGACATTAGGCATGGGATCAGGAGGAAAATGGCCACTTTCAGTGTGTGCATCTTCAAAATTTGGCTTTTCCAGGGGTGACACCCCATCCGATGAAGGCAATAGCACAGTTTGTACATACTCATGTCTGATATTGTCTTCACTTTTCAAAGTTGAACTTTGTAAAGTCCTGTGTACTGTATGTTATGCTTTGATACCCGTTTACACAAAAACGCCAAGTTATAAAAATGTTACCCAAAATAATGTTTTCTATCCACCAAATATGTTGGTTTGTTGTAAAACCCTTTTCTAAATGCACATGTGAATGTGCTTTGAGTAAAAAGTGAAATTATCATCAATGTGTGGCTTCCTTTTTCAATGTTTCAAAAGCAGGATTTGGACTATATTGTTGGTTTCTGTGGCAATGGGTGTTATTTACTAAAGGCAAATCCACTTTGCACTCCAAGTGCAGTTTCAGGTGCACTTTTGCAGTGCACTTGTAGTGCATAGTGGATGTGCCTTTAGTAAATAACACCCACAGTGATGTTTACATTTCCCCAATCACACCATTTTCATGACCCCCCATATTTCTGCCATGGTGCTGAAAATGAGCAATATTTTTGTCAGTAATGCACTACATACATTAGCAACAAAAACAAGGTGTGTGTGTAGCAGACCCACAACAAAATAAGATTATCTGAAGAAGAGACTGTCACCTCATCTGGTTCAGAACTTGGGTTTTCCCTGTTGTAGAAAAAGGCCCAAAAAAAACCCAAAAATACCTAGGAGACACCTAAAACAAAGCCAAGCAGTAAATGAAAACAAAGATTATTGGAGTTTCAAAGAAAAATGTATTAAAAAAATGCCTCTCAGACATTGTCTGGCATATCAATGGCCCCCCTACCCACAAAGTACTCCATGTATTGGGTTCTGACCTCGCAGGCGCTTTGTGGGGGCAAGCCAGGACGAGCAGCTTCAAGGGCCGTGAGATTGTCCTTTTCAGTCTGCATCTGGGCCAACTGAGACCACATAGTTAGCTGAATGTTTTTCAAAAAATTGTGCAGAACGCAGCAGGCAAGCACAATGTGATTTAGCTTATATTCCGCCAAGTGGATTGGCGTCAAAAATAGGCGGAACCGGCTGGCCAGTATTCCAAAAGTGTTCTCCACGACTCTTCTGGCTCTGGCCAGCCGGAAATTAAAGATCCTCTGATCCGGGGTGAGGGTCCTCATCGGGAAAGGCCGCATCAGGTGGTTTGCCAGGGCAAACGCCTCATCCGCATCAAAAACGAACAGGGGTTCTTTTACATTCTCCTCTGGGGGTGGCAAGCCCAGACTGCCACTCTGGAGACCCCAGTACAATTCCGTCCATGCGAACACTACACCATCCGACATCCGGCCATTTTGCCCCACGTCCACATAAAGGAAGTCATAGGTCGCTGACACCACTGCCAACATCATGATACTATTAAACCCCTTGTAATTATAATAGTACGACCCGGAGTTGGGGAGTGGGACGATGCAGACGTGTTTCCCATCAATTGCACCTCCACAATTGGGAAAGTCCCAACGGCTGGCAAAGTGGGAGGCCACAGTCTGCCATTCCTGTGGCTTTGAAGGAAACTGTAGAGTGAAAAAAATAAAAATTGTAATTTTGCACATCAACATTGCAAGCAGATTAGACACAAACATTTTTGGCCAAGATCAGTATAACATTTTGGGAAATGATTATTTAAAGCCTAAAGTATAAAGTCCCCTTATCAGAGTCATCACCCCCCCCCCATCCCCCCATCTGATGGGCCCTTGCAAAAAATTAGGGGGGGGATGTTTTGGACAGGTAACCCTCTCCACTTCATTGAGAGCTGAATACAGAAATAATGTGTGATACTTTGGCCAGCCCCTCCTTACTTACACTATTGGCAGCCCACCGGACAGGTAAGAAGTGTCATAATACCAAAAAAAAAAGAAAACATGGAAGCACATTTTGACATTCTGCTATTACCTATCAAGATAATAATATGAGAAAAAAAAACTTGAAACTGTAGCATTTGAAAGTATTGAGGCACGCCCTTGTACTACATGCTTTGGTGAATTCGTCCATAAATCTGACCAGGTAGGTAGAGTGGGTATTGGGTTTGGCAAAGTCAGCAGAAAGAGGATTGCTATCAGCTGACCTAGCAGTTGGGGGGAGGGGGGTTCCTTAATGAGTTTGGCCCAACCAAAAAAAAAAAAAATGGCACTCTGCATGAATTTAAGCACACACATAACATTTGTACACATTTTAGGGGGTGTTTAGGGGAAAGCAATACTATGGAGCTGACAAAATACATTGCTAAGTGACTAGACTATAGGTTTACGGGCCCAGAAGAGCATGCTGGGTAAGTTAGTGAAGGCAAATATGCATGAAGGACAAAAAAGGAACTTGAAAGGCTTCCAGCATGCATGAGGACAAAGGGGCACAGCATATCAATTAGAGCATATTTCAATCATGGTAATTAGGGAATGAGGAAAGAAATCCAATACATTAGCAATCATTAAATACATAGAATGTGATGTTAAAGGAGAAAACTTACCTTCATATAGTCCTTCTGCAGGACCTGAATGATGGCAGAACAGGTCTCTGCAATAATGATCCCCAGAGCCTGGGGGGAGATGCCTGTGGAGAACTTCAGGTCCTGAAGGCTTCTCCCTGTCGCCAAGTAGCGCAACGTGGCAATGAGCCTCTGCTCCGGAGTGATGGCTTGCCGCATGCAGGTATTCTGCCTGGTGATATAAGGGGACAGCAAAGCCAGCAGATGGTGAAAAACGGGGTCCGTCATCTGGAGATAATTCCTGAAATCATCAGGATTATTCTCCCGGATCTCACGGAGCAAAGGCATGTGCGAGAACTGGTCGCGCTGGCGCAACCAATTCTTGGTCCACAAACTCCTCCTCGGCCTGTTCATGGACCAGGCTTGTGTCAAAGCTAAAAGCCCAACAACAAGCCCCTGCACAGCACAAACTCTACGACGAGTACGTACACGAAACATGGCTTAAAACGGTCGGCTGGTCAGAACGGACAACAGGAAGCACCGATAAACAGCAATGCCTGAAAGAACGACCTGAAAAGCAGAAACGAGCAGACTATAAGCAATGCAAATGAAAGCGTACTATACCAAGATATAGTCCACGATGAGCAACAAATGCATACTGACTACACACACTGATAAGCAGGTACGCGCCGACAAGCACAAACTGAAGAGCAGTAACGATCTGAAGCACAAATCTGAAAAGCGCGAATCGTCTCTCACCAAACTTCTACTAACACGCGATAAACACAAGATCAGCAGAAGGAGCCCAAAGGGTGCCGGACGTGGTGCTGAACTTCCCTTTTCTAGTCCCGTCGTACGCGGCTTACGTCACCGCGTTCTTGGCAACCGGAACTTCCGACAACTTAGTCTGACCGTGTGTATGCAACACCACTTCCGGTCTAAATCCGTCTGAATTTATCCAACGGATTTGGTTGTCGGAATGTCAGACCGTGTGTACAAGGGCTTAGAGCTGCAGAAATAGCGAAAATGCTATGCAAAAAAAAGCTTTTGCTTTAAAAAAAAATTTGAATAGCACAATAGAAGAAAAATATATAAATTATGTAACACACACCTCCACATATGCAGAAAACACTGCAAAGTTTTTTTTTTTTGTTGCACTAAATGGGTGTTTTTGCAATAGCAGAATACACCCAGAGTATGTACAGGGTGTATGTCACAGTAACATATGCAGTGCTGGTGCACTGAGCTTGCAGATAAAAGTTAGATTTTCTCTGGCACTGGGCTCATGGCAGTGTAAAAAGACTGTGCACTGCAACCCAACCATGTAAATCTGTGTAGATCGCTGAGTTATTAGAATAGATTTCTGAATCTGGACGCCTAGGTAATTCTCTCTCCCTCAAAGCACCTACAGAAACCTTGCCCTACACTGTCTAGCTTTTCTCTCAGTGCAGTGTAAAATCACTGACTAATTAGAATAGATTTCAGGATCAGGACTCCTATGTTATTCTCTCCCTAACAGCAGACAGGAACCTTTCCCTACACTGCCTAAAGCAGAGTGACGTGTTGTGCTGTGTGCCTCTAGCTTAAATAGAGGCTGGGTCACATGCTGCACTGGCCAATCACAGCCATTAGTAGGCATGGCTGTGATGGCTTCTAAGGGCACACCAGTTAAACTAATGTTGATTGGCTGCTGCAGAGCTTTTTAAAATGCGCCATTACGTTGCCGAACACCTGACCCCAACCCGAACATACAGTCAATTGTTCGGGTTCGGGACCAAAAAAGCCAAAAGTTCAGTACGAACCCGAACTTTACAGTTTGGGTTCGCTTAACACTACACCTTACTGCTGACACGTGGTCCAGCAAGCATGGGCAGGGACAATTTATTCCATTCACAGCATACTGGGTAATGCTGCTTGCAACTTGAAAGGATGCAGGACAGGTCTCGGTGATGCAGCTTGTTGTGTCAACAAGTCTCCTTACAGCTGGTGGTGATGATGCCAGACCTGTGAGCTCTACCTCCTCCTCCTCTTCCTCCTCCTCCGCCACCTCTACGCCCTCCTCTACAAAATTGTTCTATGAACATCCGGTACCCCCTTAAGGGCAGAGAGAACCTGCTCTCAATCCGTTGGAGCACACACATGGTTGGACTTTCCGACCAAAAGCTCACATCGGACTTTTGCTGCCGGAATTTCGGATGTGAGTACGGGACAAAAGACCAATTTTTATGCACCCGTTACTTCTATCCAAAGTCAAAGTGACACCAGAATGTATCCAAAAAATGTCTAATCTTGTTCCCAGTGCACTACATTGTGGCATCATCATTCACACTGACTCCCCAGCTGTTGCTGAGCAAAATAAAGACAGCTTGCAATTTTATTTACTTTGACTTTATAAATGCAATTATTGCTGCAGCAGATTCTAGACATGGTACAGATCTGCCACTTTACAGGTAGACTAAGGGGAACCCCCGGTCACTATATTGAAAGGAGTTTTTTACTTTTATGCTTTCACTTTAAAAATCAATAAATCACTGCTCATTTAAAAATGACATTTTTTACAAACTTTTTTTTTCATTATTACATGTCCCCCAGGGTAGGACCTGGACCCCTATAACCATTGTATGCCAAATTACTTGCATATAAGCCTTCAAAATGGGTATTTTTGATTTTTGACATTCGGATCCCATTGACTTTAATGGGGTTCGTTATTCGGGTCTGAACTTTCGCGGTGTTCAGATGTTCTGGTGCGAATTGAACAGGGGTCTGTTCGGCCCATCCCTACTTCTCACACCAGTCTATGGAAGTTAACACCTTGCTATATATTAAACTCACTACTGTAGTGAAGGGCATCCTGCTTCCCTCCATTTAGTTGCCCATTTTCATTCTCACACTGGAACTTCAACTCCTCAGGTTACATTTTCTTGGAAGTATAATGTCATATGGTGATGTATCAATGAGTTAATGTAAAATATAAATATACAATTTGTATCACCCAAAGCTAACAATCCAGATTGCTGCCCAGTTGAAATTAGGTTCAGTTTAGGATTGGTAGTTGAAATTTACATCCCGACATGTTTCAGAAAATGGCATTGAAACGTATCTTTCCTTCTTCAGGGAACGTTTTACAGTTGCGTAAATAATTCCCTTGTCTGTAACACAACTACATATATATATATATATATATATATATATATATATATATATATAGTGTAATGTTAACATAATAACATAGCAAAGACATCAAAGCATAGTCTATAACTTATTATGCCTTTATACAGAGTAACAGGGTATAGAGTACTTACATATTATGACTCATAGTCGCATGTAATAGCAAATTCTCTGCTGTGGGCTTGCGATACAACTGGCTTGAAAGGCTACCATCCGGTTGTTTTTTCACAAGCACATCCAGAAACGTAATTTCTGTGGTGCTATGTGACATCGCAAAACTAAGGTTGAACTCGTTGTTATTGATAGCAGCTAGGAACTCACATAGGAGCTCAACTGAGCCATCTCATGTGAGGAACACATCATCTATATATCGTCACCATGTAAGTACATGGCAAATAGGGATGAGCTTCGTGTTTGTGTCAAACCCATGTTCGACTCGAACATCGGCTGTTCGCCCGTTCAGCGAATTCCGAACATTATCTGCCATTCGCTCCAAATTCGAGTGGCGCATCACGGCCCATAATTCACTGCAGCATCGCAGTGCATTGCTGGCATACACTATGACCCGCATGCTTGGCCAATCACAGCGCTGTCTGTACAGTGAGCTGTAATTGGCCAAAGCCAGGGTGGCTTTGACCAACTATGGGTCAGGGGGTTTAGTACACGCCCCACACTATATAAGGCCACCTGCACGTCGGCCTTGCGTAGTGTGTTGCATCGGCGGAGAGAGAGATAGATGGAGAGACAGTGTCTTTTGAATTTCATTTGAAGCTGTTGCAATTACAGTCGGTGTATTGTGCCAACTGCACAGTGTACACCTAAAGCTACCCCAATTGCTGGTGTTCTTCTGATCCTATACCACAGGCAGCTGCAGCAGCAATTACAGTCGGTGTATACTGCCACCTGCACAGTGTACACTTAAAGCTACCCCAATTGCTGTTGTTCAGCTGGTCCTATACCACAGGCAGCTGCTACAGCAATTACAGTCGGTGTATTTTGCCACCTGCACAGCGTACACCTAAAGATACCCCAATTGCTGGTGTTCTGCTGGTCCTATACCACAGGCAGCTGTAGCAATTACAGTCAGTGTATTGTGCCACCTGCACAGTGTACACCTAAAGCTACCCCAGTTGCTGGTGTTCCGCTGGTCCTATACCACAGGCAGCTGTAGCAACTACAGTCAGTGTATTGTGCCACCTGCACAGTGTACAGCTAAAGCTACCCCAATTGCTGATGTTCTGCTTATCCTATACAGCAGGCAGCTCCAGTAATTACAGTTGGTATACTGTGTCATCTGCGCAGTGTGTACTTAAAGCTACCCCAATTGCTGGTGTTCTGCTGATCCTATACCACAGGCAGCTGCAGTAATTAAAGTCGGTGTATTGTGTCATCTGAACAGTGTGTACCTAAAGCTACCACAATTGCTGGTGTTCTTCAGATCCTATACCACAGGCAGGCAGCTGCAGTAATTACAGCTGGTGTATTGTGTCATTTGAACAGTGTGCACCTAAAGCTACCCCAATTGCTGATGTTCTTCAGATCCTATACCCCCTGCAGACAGCTGCAGTAAATACATTCAGTGTATTGTGTCATCTGCACAGTGTACGCCTAAAGCTACCCCAATTGCTGGTGTCCTGCTGATCCTATCCGCAGGCAGCTGTAGCAATTACAGTCGGTGTACTGTGTCATCTGCACAGTTTGCACCTAAAGCTACCCCAGTTGCTGGTGTTTGATCCTATACCACAGGCAGGCAGCTGTAGTAATTACAGTAGGGGTATTGTGTCATCTGCACAGTGTGCACTTAAAGCTACCCCAATTGCTAGTGTTCTCATGGTAATACTACAGGCAGGCAGTTGATTCTGCTAGCTGTAATATAATCAGTATATAAGTCCCAGCTTTGTGCAGCTACATTTCCCTGCAGGCCATTAGTATGTCTGGAAGGCCAACAAGGAGAGACAGACAGTCGCGAGCCAATAAAAAAGGGCAAGCAGGCTCTGATGATAGAGGTAACAGTGCTGGTCGTGGACACGGTGCATCCTCATCAGCACGTGGCCATGGGACACGCTTGTCCTTATTTTCGGCAGCTGGACCTGTTGAGCCACAACATGCCGAACACTTGGTAGAGTGAGCAAGCTGTCCTCATCCTCCTCATCCTCTCTCACCCAGGCTCAGGGTACTGGCAAAGCATCTGCCAACGCGGCCTCTTCCCTCGTCAATGGCATCAGTCACTCCTTTCCTAGCCCCACCATGTCCTCCTGAGGAGTCTCCCAAACTGTTTGAGCATTGTGTGGGGTACATGCTCCATGAGGATGCCCAGGGTTTTGAAGGCTCTGATGATGATACCCAGCTAGATGAAGGCAGTAACGTGAGCCCAGAGAGAGGGGATGCCCAAGAAAGCCAGCAATCTGGCAGTCATGTTCCCCCAGCTGCAGCATACTGCCAGGTTTGCTCTAGTGATGAGGAGGGAGGGGATAATGAGGTCACTGACTTCACATGAGTGCCTGATAGGAGAGAGGAGGAGAAGGAGGAGGCACATCTCCAACGAGGCAGGATTCCCTCCAGGGACCAGCTTAAGGGCAGCACACTGACTGCATCACAGAGCAAAGCTCTCCATGTGCAGGGCACTGCCTCTGTGCTTTATTCCAAAAGTTCTTTGGTATGGGCCTTTTTTGAGTCGAGTGCATCAGATGGCACTGCTGCTGTTTGCAACATATGTCTCAAGCGTATCTCGCATGGCCAAAACATCAGCGGCTTGGGCACCACATGCTTGACCAGACATATGTCGACCTGCCATGCAGTTTGTTGGCAAGCATACCTAAAAGACCCACACCAAAGAACAAAGCGGACCTCTCCTTGCTCCTCATCAGCTGGGAACTCCAACCCCACTATACCTTCAGTCCTCTCTGAAACCTGCACTGAGAGGAATGAAGGTGTATAATTAGGTGTGTCGCAGCCAAGCACTTGCGGGCAATCTGGTACACCGATGTCCGATTGTACCAGGCAAATTTCCCTGCCCCAGCTGCTGCACCATCAAAAGAAGTTCACTCCCAGCCATCCACATGCACAGCAGTTGAATGCTAGCTTGGCTAAACTGGTAGCACATCAGCTGGTGCCTTTTTAGTTGGTAGACTCGGCCCCCTTCCGTGAGTTTGTGCAATGTGCGGTTCCTCAGTGGCAGGTCCCCAAACACCACTATTTCTCACGGAAGGCGATTCTGGCTCTCTACCGGCATCTGGAAGGCAATGTCCATGCCTCGCTGGACAGGGCGGTCTGCGGTAAGGTGCATATTACCACTGAATCATAGTCCAGCAGGCATGGATAGCGATGTTACCTATCTTTCACGGCGCATTGGGTGACTCTGGCAGCTGGGAAGGATGCAGGACAAGGTGCAGCAGTGTTGGAGGTTGTTCCGCCACCACACCTCCAAAATGCTACTACTGTTGATTTTGACACACCTCTCTCCTCCACCCCCTCCTTTTCTTCTTCCTCCATGGCCTCTTCCTGTGCCTTGTCCTCGGAACCAGCGGTGCTCCGTAGGCATTCAAGGGGCTATGCAAGTATGCAGGCAAAAAGATGCCATGCCATGCTTGTGCTGGTGTGCTTGGGGGACAGGAGCTACATTGGGGCAGAGATTCTGTCAGCTCTGCAGGGGCAGGCTGAGAGGTGGTTGACGCCACGCCAGCTTAAGCCAGGAATGGTGGTTTGTGACAATGGTACCAACCTCCTCTCCGCCCTCCGACAGGGACAACTGAGGCAGGCCAGGAAAGTCTGTGTGCATTTCTGCCGGTCATATAATGCCAGTGCTCGGCTGGCTGACCTCTAAAAGGAATTGAACCTGCCCAAGAACCGCCTAATCTGTGACATGCCCAGCAGGTGGTACTCAACGTTGGCCATGCTGCAGCGACTGCACATGCAGCAGAGGGTGGCACAGTGGCGTAGTGGTTAGCACTCTCGCCTAGCAGTAAGAAGGTTCACTGGTTTGAATCCCAACCACGACACTACCTGCTTGGAGTTTGCATGTTCTCCCTGTGCCTGCGTGAGTTTCCTCTGGGTACTCCTGTTTCCTCCCACCATCCAAAGACATGCAGGTAGTTTAATTGGCTTCTGTCCAAAATTGGCCCTAGTATATTACCCTGGATTGTGGGCTCCTTGAGGGTGCAATGTACAGGGATAATTGTAGACACTCACTCAGGTTGAACTGGATGGACTGGTGTCTTTATTCAACCTTACTAACTATGAAACTTTGAAATGAGTACCTGTGTGACTTCGGCACCAGGACAGGGTCAGGAGAGCTTGTATTTTTCCCCCACGCCAGTGGGCAATGATCAGGGATGCATGCACTGTCCTGTCACCATTTGAGGAGGCCATGAGGATGGTGACAGGATGGTGCACCGACCGTGCATGCATCAGTGACACTGTACATTTTTTCCACCTGTTGGAGCACACACTGCGTGGAATAATGGACAGGGCACTTGAGGCCTCTCAGAGGAGGACCTCCTTGTTTGTACCGCCTGTATACTGTTATCCTGAGTATATAGTGCCTGGGGGCCCCACACTTTTCTTTTTTTTAATTTGGGTACGGGGTTCCCCTTAATGTCCATACAAGACCCAAAGGGGCTGGTAATGGGCGGGGGCTACCCATGCCATTTTACTCAATGATTTTCATCCATATTGCCAAGACCAGACATTACTTTAAAACCACAAGCAGTTTTAAATTACTTTTTTCCGTTAGAAATGTCATTTTGTGCAGGGATTGTTCTAAACATGGGAAACACATGCCACTTCACAGGCATACTATAGACACCCTCAGGCACGATATTTAAAGGAATATTTCACTTTTTTTTCACTTTAAGTGTCATTAAAATCAGTGCTCCCGAAAAAACGGCCGTTTTTAAAACTTTTTTTTGCAATGATACATGTTCCTTGGGGCAGGAGCTGGGTCCCCAAACCCTTTTTAGGACAATAATTTGCATATTAGAATTTAAAATGAGCACTTTTGATTTTGAACATTCGAGTCCCATAGATTTTAATGGGGTTCCAAAGTTTGCGCAAATTTTCAGTCCGTTCACAGGTTCTGGTGCGAACCGAACCGGGGGGGTGTTCGGCTCATTCCTAATGGCAAATATAGATGGATAGCAAATCATTAGTAAGTAGTGAATGTTCCCACTCCCCCAGGTACAGGTTTGCGTACGATGAGGCAACATGTTCCCATTGCAACGCCCTGTACCTGGAGTAAGGATGAGCTGAACACCCCTCGGTTTGGTTCGCATCAGAACCTGCCAACAGACCTAAACTTTGTGTGAACTTTAGAACCCTATTAAAGTCTATGGGATTCGAATGTTCAAAATCTAAAGTGCTCATTTTAAAGGCTAATATGCAAGTTATTGTCCTAAAAAGTGTTTGGGGACCTGGGTCCTGCCCCAAGGGACATGTATCAATGCAAAAAAAGTTTTAAAAATGGCAGTTTTTTCGAGAGCACTGATTTTAATAATGCTTAAAGTGAAACAATAAAAGTGTAATATTCCTTTAAATTTTGTACCTGGGGGGTGTGTATAGTATGCCTGTAAAGGGGCGCATGTTTCCTGTGCTTAGAACGGTCCCTGCACAAAGTGTAATTTCTGCAGGAAAAAAAGTTATTTAAAATCACTCGCTGCTATAATGAATTGTCGGCACCCTATAATACAGAGAAGTCATTGAAAGTCATTGATAAAAAAAAAGCGTGGGGTTCCCCAAATTCAATTACCAGGCCCTTCAGGTCTGGTATGGATATTAAGGGGAACCCCGCGTCAATTAAAAAAAAAAAATGACGTGGGGTTCCCCCTAAATATCCATACCAGACCCTTCAGGTCTGGTATGGATTTTAAGGGCAACTCCACGCCAAAAAAAAAAAAAAATGGAGCGGAGTTCCCCCTAAAAATCCATACCAGACCCTTTATCCGAGCACGCAACCTGGCAGGCCGCAGGAAAAGAGGGGGGGATGAGAGAGCGCCCCCCCCTCCTTAACCATTACATCAGAGGGGGCGGGGTCACCCACACGTCATTGGGGAAGCCAGGCTTTCCCCCTGCGTCAGGGGGGGCGGGGTCAGCTGACGGGTGGCTCCGCCCCCTCATATAAGAAATGTCAGGCTGCCAGGATCCCTGCAGTGTCTCCGCCAGTGGAGACAGAGGATGAATGGACTGCGCTGGACTGGAGGGAGAGATCACCTGTCGCTGGATCAGATCAACCATCGCTGGACCCCGGAGAGATGATCATCTGTCGCTGTATAACAGGAGTGGATTACCACCGCTGCAATCTTTTTTTAAAATTTTTTTTTTAATAAAGGACTTTTTCAAAAGTGTTAAGTGCAGACCCCCACAACCAACGGCCAGGGTTGTGGGGATGAGGCCCTTGTCCTCATCAACATGGGGACAAGGTGCTTTGAGGGGTCACAGACCCCCAAAGCATCCTCCCAATGTTGAGGGCATGTGGCCTGGTCCCCCCTGCGTCAGAGGGGGGCGGGGTCAGGTGACGGTGGCCCCGCCCTCCTCATATAAGGAATGTCAGGCTGCCAAGATCCCCGCGTTGTCTCCGCCAGTGGAGACAGAGGATGGATGGACTGCGCTGCACTGGACTGGAGGGACAGATCACCCGTCACTGGATCAGTTCAGCCATCCCTGCACCCCGGAGAGATGATCATCCGTCGCTGGATAGCAAGAGTGGATTGCAACCACTGGAATCTTTTTTTAATTTTTCATAGAGGACTTTTTCAAAAGTGTGTTTGTCTTTTTTAACATTCTTTTACACTTTCTTTGTGAAATGGTAGGGGTACTTTTGTACCCCCCTACCATTTCAAACAGGGGGGCCAGGATCTGGGGGTCCCCTTGTTAAAGGGGGCTTCTAGATTCTGATAACCCCTCCCACCTGCAGACCCCCACAACCACCGGCCAGGGTTGTGGGGATGAAGCCCTTGTTCTCATCAACATGGGGACAAGGTGCTTTGAGGGGTCATAGACCCCCAAAGCATCCTCCCAATGTTGAGGGCATGTGGCCTAGTATGGTTGAGGAGGGCGGGCGCTCTCTCGTCCCCCCCTCTTTTCCTGTGTCCTGCCAGGTTGCATGCTCGGATAAAGAGTCTGGTATGGATTTTTAGGGGGGACTCCACGCCATTTTTTTAAAATTTGGCGTGGAGTTCCCCTTAAAATCCACACCAGACCTGAAGGGTCTGGTATGGATATTTAGGGGGAACCCCACATGATTTTTTAAAAGAAAATTGACGCAGGGTTCCCCTTAATATCCATACCAGACCTGATGGGCCTGGTAATTGAATTTGGGGAACCCCACATTTTTTTTTTTATCAATGACTTTCAATGACTGTTCTCTGTATTACGGGGAGCCGACAATTCATTATAGCCGCAAGTGATTTTAAATGACTTTTTTTCCTGCACAAATGACACTTTGTGCAGGGACAGTTCTAAGCATACATGCGCCCCTTTACATGCATACTATAGACACCCCCCAGGTACGAAATTTAATTACACTTATATTGTTTCACTTTAAGCATTATTATAATCACTGCTCCCAAAAAAAACTGCAGTTTTTAAAACTTTTTTTTGCATTGATACATATCCCCTGGGGCAGGACCCACTTTTCCAAACACCTTTTAGGACAATAACTTGCATATTAGCCTTTAAAATTAACACTTTAGATTTCTCCCATAGACTTGTACAGGGTGTTCCGTGGCTTTTCGAACACCCCAAACACCCCAAATTGTTCACTGTTCGCCGAACAGGCAATGTTCAAGTCGAACATGAGTTTGACTCGAACTCGAAGCTCTTCCCTAACCTGAAGGTAGTGGGAACCATCAAAGCAAAAAACGTTGTGATACAGTATGAATTCCAAAGAATTAAAAATAAATTCTGTATATTCAGGCTTACATTCTCTGAGTTGCGACAGTACATGACGCCCTGTCGTGTGGGGTATGCTGCAATATAGGGATTCAACGTCTATGGTGACTAGTAAGACACCATCCAAAATGTGCAGATCCCAAAGGGTCTGCAGAAACTATATGGTGTCATGTACATAGGATGACAGGCATTCAACAAGAGCTTTTAGATGATTATCTACCACTTAGCTGAAGTTTTCAGTGAGATTGCCACAGCCAGATGATAGGGACTTTGACTTCCGCAATCAGCTTCATTTCATGCAGCTCTACCGGCGGAATGGACTGCTCTATTGGCTCTTGTCAAGTTAGATCAGGTATTTAAATGTTCACACCTGCATGGCCTGTGTCAGTTCACTGGCCACCATGGGGATGTCAGCGGCATATGCAGCTTTACAACTTAAGGTAAATACTATGGATATGACAGGCCATATATAGTCATGGCTTTGTGTCGTATTCCTCTTCACTCTTCTTACCTTTCTTTTAAAATAAGAAGAAGCTTGTCCCCTAGGCTTTTGTCAAACTGGATCAGGTATTTAAATGTCCATACCCGGACGACTTGTGTCAGTTTATTGGCCGTCACCAGGATTTTAGCAATATGTGCTGCTTTACAATTTGCGGCTAATACTATGGATATGACAGGCCATGTATAGACATGGCTCTGTGTCTCTATGTCTGGTGCATTTGTTTCTACTTTCCTTACCTTTTTTTTAAAAGGAAGTTAGATTTAATCGTCCTCTTGTTACATTTATCCCCACAGTGGCTATAACTTGATCGCTGTTGGAAAAATCAGGCGTCTTTTGTGAACGCGTTCCAGCAGATTGGCCTATGGACACACGGGCAATTCTCTGTCGTGTGTGTGGACCTATGTAGCCAGCATGTGTTTCCCTGTTTGTTTTTATCTATTAAACCCCCAATGAGTCATAATATGTAAGTACACCATACCCTGTTACTCTGTATAAGGGCATAATAAGTTATTGACTATGCTTTGATGTCTTTGCTATGTTATTATGTCAACATTAATATATATATATATATATATATATATATATATATATATATATATATATATATATGTATATATATATATATGTGTGTATTTGTGTTACAGACAAGAGGATTATTTACTCCCCAACTGTAAAACTTCCCCTGAAGAAAGAGGAAAGATACATTTCAATGCGATTTTCCGAAACATGTCGGGATGTAAATTTCAGCTACCAATCCTAAACTGAACCTAATTTCAACTGGGCAGCAATCTGGATTGTTAGCTTTGGGTATACAAATTGTATATTTATATTTTACATTAACTCATTGATATATTGTCCTAAGAGTGAACTGTGTCTACTTTTAAAAGTCAATTTTTGTACATTAACCCCCCTGGCGGTATTCCTGAGTCTGGCTCGGGGTGGAAGTTTTATACCAAAAGCGGTTACCCCAAGCCAGACTCGGGACCACATCGCTGTATGCAGGAGGAGGTTACTTACCTCCCCCCTTGGATCCAGCGATGTCCCCCCGCTGTATGAGCAGCTCGTCCTCCGCTCGATTCATCACGGAGGTGATCTCCGTTCCCTGCGAGCGTTGCGACGCATGGAGACGGAGATCGGCGCCAAATTCAAAAAGTAAAACACACACTATGCATACAGTATAATGTAATGTTACAGATTACATTGCTGTATGTAATAATTTCACATCCGCTTTGTCCCTAGTGGTCTGCCCAGTGTCCTGCATGCAGTTTCATATTATAAAAACTGTTCTTTATGCCTGGAAACTGGAGATTGTCCATAGCAACCAAAACTGTCACTATATATATATATATATATATATATATATATATATATATATATAACCCACATTAGTATATATTATTTGGTCTTTGTGAAAGTTATAGAGTCTACAAACTATGGTGCCAATCACTGAAAATTGATCACTTCTGATCAGGCCTTCAGTACATCAGGTGTACCTCATTTCTTGAGACACTAACAAGTCAGGAAAGTACAAATACCCCCCAAATGACCCCTTTTTACAAAGTAGACATCCCAAGGTATTAAGTAAGTAGCATGGTGAGTTTTTTTAAGTTGTCATTTTTTCCCACAATTCTTTGCAAAATAAAGATTTTTTTTTGATTTTTTTACTAAATTGTCATATTATCAGGTTATTTCTCACACACAGCATATGCATACAACAAATTACACCCCAAAATACATTCTGCTACTCTTCCCGAGTACAGCGATACCACATGTGTGAGACTTTTACACAGCCTGGCCACATACAGAGCACCAACATTGATGTAGTACCTTCAGACGTTCTACGAGCAAAAATGACGCATCTCATTTCTTAACCACCTATTACACTTTTGAAGTCCCTGGAGTACCAGGACAATGGAATTTCCCATAAAATGACCCCATTTTGGAAAGCAAACACCCCAACGTCCAGAAGTTTTTGGAATATGTGGAAAAAAATTTAAATGCATTTTTTTTTACACAAAATTGTCAATTTATAAGATATTTCTAACACATAGCATGTATATATCAAAAATTACACCCCAAAATACATTCTGCTACTCCTCCCGAGTATGGGGATACCACATGTGTAGGACTTTTACACAGCCTGGCCACATAAAGAGGCCGAACATTGAAGTAGTACGTTCAGGCGTTCTAGGAGCATAAATGACACATCTCATTTCATTCCTACCCATCACACTTTTGAAGGTCCTGGACCACAGGACAGTGAAATTACCCATAAAATGACCCCATTTTGGAAAGCAAACACCCCAACGTATATTCTATGAGACATGGGCTGCAAATAGGTACTCGGGTACTCTGATGGGCTGGAGATAGGTACTCGGTTACTCTGATGGCCTGGTGACAGGTACTCGGGTACTCTGATGGCCTGGTGATAGGTACTCGGGTACTCTGATGGCCTGGTGACAGGTACTCGGGTACTCTGATGACCTGGTGACAGGTACTCGAGTACTCTGATGGCCTGGTGACAGGTACTCGTGTACTCTGATGGCCTGGTGACAGGTACTCGGGTACTCTGATGGCCTGGTGACAGGTATTCGGGTACTCTGATGGCCTGGTGACAGGTACTCTGATGGTTTGGTGACTGGTATTTGGGTACTCTGAAGGGCGGTGACAGGTACTCATATGGACTGTGACAGGTACTCGGGTACTCAGATGAACTGTGACAGGTACTCGGGTACTCAGATGGACTGTGACAGGTACTCTGGTACACAGATGGACTGGAACAGGTACTCGGGTACTCAGATGGGCTGTGACAGGTACTCGGGTACCCTGATGGACTGTGACAGGTACACGGTACTCTAATGGACTGTGACAGGTACTCGGTACTCTAATGGACTGTGACAGGTACTCGGTACTCTAATGGACTGTGACAGGTACTCGGGTACACTGATGGACTGTGACAGATACTCGGGTACCCTGATGGACTGTGACAGGTACTCGGTACTCTACTGGACTGTGACAGGTACTCGGTACTCTAATGGACTGTGACAGGTACTCGGGTGCCCTGATGGGCCGTGACAGGTACTCGGGTACCCTGATGGGCCGTGACAGGTACTCGGGTACCCTGGTGGGCCGTGGCAGGTACTTGGGTACCCTGATGGGCCGTGACAGGTAGTCGGGTACCCTGATGGGCCGTGGCAGGTACTCGGGTACCCTGATGGGCCGTGACAGGTACTCGGGTACTCTGATGTGCCGTGACAGGTACTCGGGTACCCTGATGGGCCGTGACAGGTACTCGGGTACTCTGATGTGCCGTGACAGGTACTCGGGTACTCTGATGTGCCGTGACAGGTACTCGGGTACCCTGATGAGCCGTGACAGGTACTCGGGTACCCTGATGGGCCGTGACAGGTACTCGGGTACTCTGATGTGCCGTGACAGGTACTCGGGTACTCTGATGTGCCGTGACAGGTACTCGGGTACTCTGATGGGCCGTGACAGGTACTCGGGTACTCTGATGGGCCAGGACAGGTACTCGGGTACTCTGATGGGCTGGGACAGGTACTCGGGTATTCTGATGGGCTGGGACAGGTACTCGGGTACTCTGATGGGCTGGGACAGGTACTCGGGTACTCTGATGGGCTGTGACAGGTACTCAAATACTCTGATGGACTGTGACAGGTACTCTGATGGACTGTGATTGACAGGTACTATGAGGGGTGGTGACAGGTCCTCTTTATTGGGGGGGGGGCAATCAGTATGATTGGTGTACACTGTATGCGGTAACGAGATGTTACCGCAATCTCCTCCTCACACACGATCGGTGTGTGAGGAGGAGAACCCGGTAACATCCCGTTACCGCGGTTTGTTTACATTTTAGTGATCGGCTGTGAAAGGATCACAGCCGATCACGTGGGTAAACAGCCGGCCAATGGCTGTTTACCAGCGTCGGTGACGAGCAGTGTTCCCGGGGAACACGCCGCCACCGACGTGCACGCACAGCGCGCTCGCGATCGCGCGCGTGCGCCGTGCACATTCGGGGTGTGACCGTCTGTGATCGGCTGTGACTTCATCACAGCCGATCAGGTGGTAAACAGCCATAACGAATGGCTGTTCACCCCCTTCGGTGGCGAGCGGTGTCTCCGTGACACGCCGCCACCGAAGAAACAGGGATGCGCGCGCACGATCGCGCGCATTCCCTGTTTAAACCGCCACAATAGGTACGCCGCCTGGCCGTCATTTGACAGCCGGCGGTCGGCATCTAGTTAATACATTAAAATGTTTGTTCACCAATGCCAGAAGTCTGCCAAGCAAAATAGGCGAGTTGGAAGCTCTGGTGCATCAGGAGAGCTATGATGTAATTGGTATTGCTGAAACTTGGCTTCATTCCTCACATGACTGGGCTATTAATATTCCTGGCAATGCACTCTTTCAGAAAGACAGAGTAAAAAGGAAAGGTGGAGGGGTCTTTCTGTATGTGAGAAGTGATCTCAAAGCGAGTGAGAAAGAGGACCTGGTGGACGGAGAGTGTGATCAGTCTGAGGCATTATGGGTGGAACTGCATACAGATGTGTGTAGTTCAAAGTTAATCATTGGAGTTTGTGATAGACCACCCAATGTTAATGAGGAGGTGGAGACTCAGCTTCTTGCACAGATAGAAAGGGCTGCAAGGGCTGGGACAGTGATAATAATGGGGGATTTTAACTACCCAGAAAATGACTGTGGTAATGGCACTGCTGGGACAGTTAAAGGGCAAAAATTTGTAAACCTATTACAGGACAATTCTATGGTCCAGCTTATTGAGGCCCCAACTAGGAATGATGCTCTGTTGGACCTGGTAATCTCAAACCACGCAGAACATATTACTAATGTTCAGATAAAGGAACACCTGGGTACCAGTGACCATAACATGATTTCATTTGATGTTAGCTGTAAGCAAAAATCACATACGGGAAAGATAAAAACACTTAATTTCAAGAGAGCAAATTTTCCAAGGATGAGAGCTGCTCTCCAGGACTTAGACTGGGAGAGAATATTGGCACCAATGGGCACAGAACAGAAATGGGAATTCTTCAAAAAGACTGTTTGTGATCTCACGGCAAAGTATATTCCCATGGGCAATAAGTTTAAAAGGTTAAAAATAAAACCGATGTGGCTCACGGCCAAAGTTAAAAAAGCTATAAACTATAAAAAAAGAGCTTTTAAAAAATATAAAAATGAAGGAACGCTGTGTCATTTAAATGTTACAAGGAATATAACAGAATATGTAAAAAGGAAATCAAGGATGCAAAAATTCAAAATGAAAGACAGATTGCAAAAGATAGTAGGACAAACCCCCAAAAATTCTTCAAATGTATTAATAGTAAAAAGGTTAAGTCTGAGCATGTAGGCCCTTTGCAAAATATCTGGAGTGGGTGACTGGGGATAAAGAGAAGGCTAACTTATTAAATACTTTCTTCAGCTCTGTGTATACAAAGGAGCATGGGGGAGCTCATGTCCATAATGGGGGTGGTACTGACACAGCCCCAAATCCACAATGGCTCAAAGTGATATGGTCCAGAAATATTTGGACAGAATAAAGGTGGATAAAGCACCTGGACCTGATGGCATCCACCCACGGATCCTAAAAGAATGGAGCTCTGTAATTTCAAAGCCATTGTATCTAATTTTTAAGGACTCATTAATGACAGGAATAGTACCACTGGATTGGCGCAGGGCCAATGTGGTGCCTATATTTAAAAAGGGAACAAAGTCTTTACCAAGTAATTATAGACCCGTTAGTTTAACTTCTATAGTTGGGAAGATACTGGAGGGATTAATAAAAGACCACATAGACGAGTTCTTGCAGGAAAAAAATATTTTGAGCAACACACAGCATGGATTCATGAAAGACAGAAGTTGTCAGACAAACCTGATTTCTTTTTATGAGGTGGTAAGTAAAACCTTGGACAGAGGTGTGGCGGTGGACGTAATATATTTGGATTTTGCAAAAGCGTTCGATACAGTTCCGCAAACACGGCTCATGTGTAAGGTAAAGTCTACAGGTTTAGAAATATCAGTTTGTAAATTGATAGAAAACTGGCTAAAAGACAGAATTCAGGGAGTAGTGGTTAATGATTCTTACTCTGAATGGTCTAAGGTTATCAGTGGTGTACCCCACGGTTCAGTGTTGGGACCTTTACTTTTTAATATCTTTATAAATGATATTGGGTCTGGGATCAAAAGTAACATTTACGTGTTTGCAGATGACACCAAGCTATGCAGTGGAATAACGTCCTTAAAGGATGTTTCCAATTTACAAGCCGACCTCAATGCTCTGTCTAATTGGGCGACTATGTGGCAGATGAGGTTTAATGTTGAGAAATGTAAAGTTATGCACTTGGGGGCTAAGAATATGCATGCATCATACATGCTAGGGGGAGTACAAATGAGGGAATCCTTAGTGGAGAAGGATCTGGGGGTTTTGGTAGATCATAAGCTCAATAATAGCATACAATGCCAAGCTGCTGTTTCCAAAGCGAGCAAAGTCCTTTCCTGTATTAACCACTTCAATACAGGGCACTTTCGCCCCCTTCCTTCCCAGCCCAATTTTCAGCTTTCATTGCTCTAGAGCTTTCAGTGACAATTGCGCGGTCATGCTACACTGTACCCAAATGAAATATCTATCATTTTGTTAGCACAAATAGAGCTTTATTTTGGTGGTATTTATTCACGACTCCATTTTTTATTTTTTGCGATATAAGCGCAAAAAAGCGGAAATTTGGAAAAAAAACAATATTTTCTTTTTTCTATTTTAAAAGAAATCCAACAAAATCAAATTTTGTCATAAATTTAAGCCAAAATGTATTCTGCTACATGTTTTTGGTAAAAAAAATTCCGTTAAGTGTATAATAATTGGTTTGTGTGATCACGGACATATGTACGCAAATGATCATGTACATATGTGTGCAGGTGATCACGTACATATGTGTGCAGATAATCATTGGGACATGTGATTTTAGTGGGACATATGTGGGGGACATGTTTTTATTATTAGGGACATGTGTATTTATTATTTGGGGACATGTATGTTTTGGGGACATGTGTGGGGACATTGTGTTTATACTGTGTGGTGTGTTTACACTGTGTGGTGATTTGTGTTTACAGTAGACTGGTGATCAGTGAGTAAAAAGCTGTAAAAAACAGCTCATACTCACTGATCATCAGCCGGCTGCAGCGATCTGCTCTCCTCTCCTCAGCGATGACTTATGTGTGAGGAGAGGAGGAGCCGATTGCCTAGCAACCGGCTGTTTGTTTACATCACATGACGGCCGTGATTGGACATGGCCGTCATGTGATCAGGAGGGCCAATCACAGAGCCCTCCTGCCGATCTGAGATGCGCCGTGTCTGGGTGACACGGGCGCATCGGGATCGCGCCGCTGCGCGGGCACGCGCGCGCGCGATCCCGCTCCTTCTGATGGACGTTCCTGAACGTCCTATCAGAAGTAGACGGCTCCCACCCGGCCGTATATGTGCATTGGCCGGGTGGGAAGTGGTTAAGAGAGGTATGTACTCCAGAGAGAGAGATATCATTTTGCCCCTGTTCAAATCATTAGTAAGACCTCATCTGGAATATGCAGTTCAGTTTTGGGCACCAGTTCTCAAAAAGGATATCGGTGAACTGGAGAAAGTGCAGAGAAGGGCAACCAAACTGATAAGAGGCATGGAGGAGCTCAGCTATGAGGAAAGATTGGAGGAACTGAATTTATTCACTCTTGATAAGAGGAGATTAAGGGGGGATATGATCAACATGTACAAATATATAAGGGGTCCATATAGGGAACTTGGTGTCGAGTTATTCACTTTACAGTCAACAAAGAGGACAAGGGGGCACTCTTTACGTCTAGAGGAAAAGAGATTTCATCTCCAAATACGGAAAGGTTTCTTCACAGTGAGAGCTGTGAAAATGTGGAATAGACTCCCTGCAGAGATGGTCATGGCCAGCTCAGTGGATTGCTTTAAGAAAGGCCTGGATTATTTCCTAAGTGTACATAATATAACTGGGTACTAACATTTATAGGTAAAGTTGATCCGGGGAAAATCCGATTGCCTCTCGGGGGATCAGGAAGGAATTTTTTCCCCTGCTTTAGCAAATTGGATCATGATCTGCTGGGGTTTTTTGCCTTCCTCTGGATCAACTGTGGGTATAGAATTGGGTATATGGGCTGGTATGATATTTATTATATGTATGTATATGTGTATATATATATATATATATATATATATATATATATATATATGTGTGTATATATGTGTATATATATGTGTATATATGTGTATAATTTTTTTATTTGTGGTTGAACTGGATGGACTTGTGTCTTTTTTTCAACCTGACTAACTATGTAACTATGTAACTATGTAACATCAAAAATGGTTTTAGACCAGCTAGAAAACAGCGATAATAAATTGTAATCACTCGCAGAATTGAGCAATAGCGATTTGTGGGGAGATCCGTCATCAAATATTGAAAAGTAATGACCGTGACAATTCTGCAACTGAGCAAATTTCAGTGTTTTTGATTTGATTACATTATTGAATAATTTTTATTATTGTTATATTATTATTTGGTATAATTATTTATAGTTATTTATTATATTTCAAACTTTATCATACCCGGGATGTCTGCTAGACTCTGGTTTGGACAGATTTAAGTGAGTTAGTCCTAAGAATTACAGGACTACAATATAAAACGCCAAATTTTCATGCAAAATAATTGTACGGCTTTTAGCACCTAAAATCCGAAATAATCTTACCGCCAGGGAGTTTAATAAAATTGGCACTTTTGTGCCTTTTACTTATATTTACTCTCTATTACTCTTCTTCTGCCCTATAAAGTCCAAGGGGGAATCCCCTTAATGCACTCTGTTGCATTTTTTTCTACAATATTATTTAGGATGTTGGCAGGCCAGCACACTATCTAATTCTCATACCCCTCTCTTTAATGTCATATGGTGAATTGCTGTAAATCCTTCTCACCAGAAGGTCTCCTATCCATTTAGCAACAGTTTATGATATATAATTCTAAAGCTAAATGTCATTAAGTTGTAGTATAAGTACAAAAAAATAGAAAAATAAGTATACTATTTTTATATATATCCATCCTAAAAAAATAACTATTCCTTTCCCATATAAATCCCAAGATCCCAAAAATGATGTTGAATGATCTGGATGGCATTTGTGTTTACTGCACAAGCATAATAATACTCATGTAAGTGAATGCAATGAGGCTGGTTTACTAAAACTGGAGAATGCAAAATCTGGTATAGCTTTGCATAGAAACCAATCAGCCTCCATTTTTTTTTTTTGTCAAAGCTTAATTGAACAAGCTGAAGTTAGAAACTGATTGGCTACTATGCACAGCTGCATAGCATACTAGCTCATTATGAATTACTTACCTGAGATAGAAGCCCCCGCAGCATTCCTCGGTCACCTCCTCCGCCGCCGCCATGATACCCGGAGTGACTTTCGTGTATAGCGGCTACAGCGCTCTGACTAGCCGGAAACCGCAAAGACGTCACTCCCACACATGCGCGCGGGAGCCGTCAGTGACGGCACGATCCCATTCATAAAACGGCACGCTCAGTGTGCCTGCGCCATTGTCTACGGTGTGCATGCGACGTAGACATCGGTGCTGTCTTTCTTGCAAATATCTCCTTAACCGTGTAGGTTAAGGAGATATTTTTTGCACCTACAGGTAAGCCTTAATCTAGGCTTACCTGTAGGTCAAAGTGGTCTGTAAGGGTTTACAACCACTTTAAAGTGTACTTTACATATACCCAGTGAAGTGACTGACATCACTGGATACACAGTGATGAAACAAATCCTCCTACACAGTCTTCTATACAGCCCTTCGAAGTCCAGAATATATATAGCTTGCCTGAGCTTCCAGAAAGCAGGGGGCGGGGCTGAAGTTACACTCTGCAAAGCTCAGTGTGGAGAGCTGAAAGCTGATTGAAGGGAATGGAACCCCCCTTCCCACTGCACACAGGACCACGGCTGAGGCTGTCAATCCTCCTTCCTTCTTCCTCAACACACACTCACACCTTCCTGTCCCAGCTCTGATGCACACTGTTGCCCTCAATTCACACTCTCCCTGACACACCTCAGGTCTTACTCATCCTAATTCCACTGCATACTGTTGCCATCTCTGCACCCCCAGTCCACTATCTTGGCCCCCATTCACTCACCAACCCTCCTTGTCCCGCCACCTGTTGACTTTTTGTACTCTTTTCTCACCTAACCCATGCATTTTCATAGTTCTTCCTGTATCTGACTCCTAACTTTCTCTTTAATCCAATGTGAGAACAACCTAATGGAATGTACTAAAGGATTTGGCAGCAGCCCTCAGGCCATCCAATGACCACCCATTAACACTATAATTACAGCCAGGGTTACCTTCAGCCCCAGAGCTCATCTGCCTTCCCTCAGTAGCTGTCATGACCTGGTCACCTTGTGTATTTTTAGCATCTCAGACAGAAAACTTCCTTTCTAAGGTCTATAAAACCCCTAAGCAGGACTTTTTCAGGTAGAACATGGAGGTATGGAGTTCCGCCACCTCTGATGCCAGCCCTGTACTTGCTGCTCACTGCTGTCACTTGTAGACACGGAAGCCTGATTCCTACGCCAAGTGACAGGGCTGCTCTCCCGACTGAGCACACAGAATCTTTCATGTTCTGCATATCCCCAAAACAGCAAAGGAGAGGGCAGGTTGGGGTATAGGGGAGGGGATGGTACTTCAATCCAGGAGGTGCCTGCATGGCGAGAATTTCTTTTGACCACCTAGTGTCAGCAAGTGAGGTCTGCAAATGATAAGCTTCAGCAGGCAGGAGTAGGAGGGGAGGAGTGATCTGACATCAACCTCATGCTGCTCAAGTTCAGCCCACCAACGGGCAGAAGGTGGGAACAGGCTCCTTCCTCTCTTCTCCTCCCCTTGTGACATCAGGATTAAAAGGCTGGCTTTTCAACGCAGTAGAAGAGCAGGGAGCAAGATACAGCCTTATGTACAGTAAGACTTTGCAGGGTAACCTAGTGTATGTGGCTCAGCTGTTTCTTCTAGAAGAAATAGCTCGCTGTAAAACTCTATTTTACAAAAAGCTGGGAGGGAATTCTTTCTACAGAGGGAGTGGACTAGGAGATTCAGACAGGACGATTATATCTGTGCTCCATGCAGGGCAATGTTTTACCAGCGCAAGTGAAAGGGCTGGCCCCATGCAACACGCAAAATCATGCGCAAATCGCTTCACAAGAATGAGGGTTCCTGCTGCTCAATGATGTGAACGGGGCCTGGTCTGAGGTAGAAGTGAAGCTCTCGCCATGAAGGGACCAACCACTTTTACCAGGGAACACAGTGAGTAACTGAAGTAAGTACTGGAATCATATTCTCACCGAAAGGGCATGGTGAAGAATCAGGTAACTTCAGGCAGTGATCAAGTCAGAGATCCAACCAGCAGAGGAGACACTTTCAGAGCAGCTTTGCTCTCAAGCCAGGGACTGAGCCAGTTATCAGGGCTGAAGCTTGAGAAGTATCTGGAGTGCCAAGCTAGGGACCCAGCAGACAAGCAGGGGTGACTGTCACAGTTTCTTCCATGCCATGCAAACAGCCAGGCATGGCCATCCCCCAGGTTGCTCAAGGAGGTATTGAACCCATGACTTTTTGTGTACTGGCCACACCTCAGCTCATTATTCAGCCTGGTTTCCAACTATGCCTTGTTCTGCATGTAGCACTGATGACTATACTCTGGATCTTGCCTTGCAATTAGCACCTGTCACTCATGGTTCAGCTGAGGCAGTTTATCAAATCAGCTGTGTATAAACACTGCCTCACCCTGAGGGCTGGGTCAATTCATTGTCTCTTGTATTGCCAAAAGTTCCTGTTTTCCTGTGTTCTTGCTTTCAAGTTTCAGTGTTCCAAGACTGACCCTGGCTTCTGACCCTGGCTCTGTTCCTCGTTAACTCTGACTTCTGGAATCCCCTGACTATGGCTTCACCTCGACAATCCTTTAGTAAATTCTCTGTCAAGCCCCCATGCTCAGATTCCCAGCCCAGGTAGCCTTTTACCTAGTTACCGCGGGCTGTGTGTATTTGCAAGGGTGAGCATAAATCTCTGCACTTCGGACCCCAACCAAGGTAAGCCCTTATAGTGATGCTTGAGGAGACACTCCCACAAACCTTGTAGGAGCTCAAAGTCAGTGAATCACTGGGTGAAAATAGAGACTGGGAGCTCAGTATTGAAGAACTACAAGGAGCAGTTGTAGTGAAGGTGAAAGAACGGTTTCAGTTAGGACTGGTACTATAGGAGACGGCATTCTTGCAAGTGCAGATGTGGCTTCTTGCTTGGGCCTTTTCCTGCATGGCTGCCCTTCTATTGAAGTCTCAGAGTCTGCAAATTGAATCTATAACAACTTAAAGAGGGAGTCCACCCAATTTTTTTTAATTAAAAGCCAGCAGCTACAAATTCTACAGCTGCTGACTTTTAATAAATGGACATTTACCTTTCCTGGGGTCCAGCGATGTCGGCAGCCAAGTGTAATCAAAGTTGTCATTACCCAAAACTGTGGAGTAAAGGACACTCTGCTGAAGTTAATCCAGTCCCTTTGTGTCCAGTTCTTGAGAAAGGGAAATAACCTTCAGTGTCAAATGTGTGGGGCTACGGCTGTAAAAGAGATCTTGATAGCATAACTACCCGTAAGCCAGATCCCAGATATTACTGGTGAAGTCTTGTCAAAGTGACACTTTGTGGATTACAAATGTGGATTGTGTGATGTCAAGGACACTCTGCTGACAGGTACCTTGCACACCCATTTAAAATGTTATTAATGGGAATATCCCAGAAAGCTGCAATGCCAGGAATGTGCTGGACTGAATGCTGCCAGCAGTTACAGAAAGCGATCATTTGAGCCACGTTGGCTAAAGATGACATTTGTTGGGGTGTTTCACCCTAAAGAACGACCTGTGAACTTCAAAAGGTTGTTGATTGCAAAAGAATGAAGAATGTTTCTGTCTTTGGCTGCCATGTGGACAGGCTGACGATACTCTTGCAAAGGGGCCTGTGTCCCGGAGTGTGGTCCCTTGCAATCTGGCCTGACTGCTTGTTCCTTGAAATGCAGTCATGCCCTGTGCACGGAATTCCTTTTTTTAAAGAAGAAAGGGAATTACTGGGAAACGTAGTTCATTCGCAGTGAAGCCAAAATGGACAGTAACCGGTCATAGGCATTGAGCCTGTGGTTAGTTAGAATAGGCTGTAATAGAGAAATGATTGCCTCAAGACTGGATCAGAGTATCACTGAGGTTTATAATTTTATGATTATGAAAGGTGGTGTCACTCTTGAAGAGAATGAGGCCTGCTTTCAAAAAATGTAAATAATGTAGACATGCATAAGATGTTCTCATGTTTCATGCTGCCCTTGGCTGTGGAGCAGTTCAAATCACTGTGTACATATTGCACTGTTTATAGGGTTCATAGGGTAGGATGTATTTAACATTGTTCTGATTTCTTTCTTTCAGGTGTTGCTGTGTCGGTGCATCTTCCTTGGCTAAGGAGAGAGGGGGATCTAGCCGGATGACAACACTAACCCTCTAAATATTGCTACGACTGTATATAGTGCCTTGCAAAAGTATTCACCCCCCTTGGCTTTTTACCTATTTTGTTACATTACAGCCTTTAATTCAATGTTTTTTTAATCTGAATTATATGTAATGGATCAGAGCACAATAGTCTAAGTTGATGTTAGAAACAGTGGCGGCTGGTGAAGTTTTAGGATGGGGGGGCGCAAGACCCCGTCCCTCCATGTTTGGCCCCTCCCACTTCTCATAAGCCACACCTCTTATAGAATCCACCCACTCCGTCCCCTGTATTCCACTTTCTTCCACTCATAGTGTCAGGAGTATACACCCACTGTGCCCATAATGAGAGGTTCCCACCATCCCTGTGATGAGTTTGTAGATGGCTTTTATACTGGCAATAGACTTCACAGAACAAGTGTACAGGGTACATTATGTAGATTCAACCTGATCACCACATTTTTCAAGCTGCTCTAGATGCATGTTTATTCAATATCGCCATGTGCAAAACACAGCCAGAAATTTTCAGTTTTTCTTGGAAAAACAATAGCTATCAGTTGTTATTTTGGGGTATTTCCCTTTAGATTGCACACTTGAAAGGAAGTATAGACTAGGGGTCTCTAAACTATGGCATGAGAACCACATCCGACCCACTACAAGATTTTACCCGGTCTGCATCATATACCAGGCTGCACATTATACGCAGGGCTCTGCACATCATATACCAGGCTGCACATTATACACGGGGCTCTGCACATCATATACCAGGCTGCACATTATACGCAGGGCTCTGCACATCATATACCAGGCTGCACATCATATACCAGGCTGCACATTATACACGGGGCTCTGCACATCATATACCAGGCTGCACATTATGCACAGTGCTCTACTAAAGCAGATGAATCATGCCTATCTTGTGTATAACCACACCAAGCACCTTTTCTGCAACCTGTAAATTGCACATATGTGCATTATGCAACCTGTAAATCGCACATATCTGCATTCTGCAACCTGTAAATCACACATATCTGTATTCTGTAAATTGCACATATCTGCATTCTGCAACCTGTAAATTGCACATATCTGACCACAACATTCAATTTTCGATTTAAATAGGAATAGGGACAATATGCCTCAGCAATATGCATGAGCACAGAAGGTGATCATTTCGTTTGGGAAAGCATGTGACAAAGATTTAAAAGCAGGAGATAAATTCAACAACATATGGGACTATCCTGGTTTTATTAAATAAGGTTTAAGGCATAGTTAATTTAAATATAAAAAAACGCCCATGCACATTACATTTCAAGCAATGAATACCAACTAGACAGACTACAGTCCCCAACAAACATAGAGGTAAATCATTGCAAGCTTATCACAAGGATTCCATTGTGGGGCTGTAATTTCTCTGGGGACTATAGGTGAAAGTTGCTATTCATTGCTTGTATTTTAATGTGCATGAGCTTTTCTTTTATAATTACATGATGGTACTTTCCCTAGAATGCGGTTTTCTACCATGAAGCAGATGTTAGGCATATATGAGGAGAATGTTTCAGCCCCACTAAATCCAATTGGATCCTCCTGTAATAGCCTTCCTAGCTGCCATTATTTTTACTAAGTTTGCAGTGCATCCATGCATGGATGAAATTACTTGGATGCCACTGAAAATGAGAAATCAAATTGAGCAGGCGAGGGGGGGGGGGGGTGTGTTGGTGAGGGGGGTGCCGCCGCCGACCACCGAAAATGAGAGACATTAAGGTTGTCTGCCGACCAGCAAACTTGAACAAACCTGTTGTTAACCCAGGGGGGGGGGGGGGAGGGGGAGGGGGTGCTGCTGCCGACCACCGGAAATGAGAGACATCAAGGTTGTTCAGCAGAGGGGGGGGGGGGTCCCGCCGTGCCCCCGACCACCTAACATGTAAAACGCTGTTGAAAAGCAATGGCTTACCTGATCCTTAGCACTGCAGCAGAGTGCCAACGTCACTTCCTTGAGTGACGTTGAAGCTCCGCCCATATTAACTCTAAGTGCAAGTCTATGCACTTGCCTGGGCAGTCCATCGCGCCGGAAGCTGTGGCGCGATCGAATGCGCCACAGATCGCTTTTTTTTTGGGGCAAAATGAAAAAAAAAATGAAGCGCCTCGTCTGCAATCTCGTGATTGCACAGACGTGGTGCTTACCATATTGCACTGTGCCCGGAACCCGGCGCCAGGACACAGTGCACATAAAGACATTACATTTTTTTTTTTTAAAGGGACATGTTTAACCACTTGCTTACTGGGCACTTAAACCCCCCTCATGCCCAGACCAATTTTCAGCTTTCAGCGCTGATGCACTTTGAATGACAATTGCGCGGGCATACAACACTGTACCCAAATGAAATTTTTATCATTTTTTTCCCACAAATAGAGCTTTCTTTTGGTGGTATTTAATTACAGCTGGGAGTTTTATTTTTTGCTAAACAAACAAAAAAAGATGCAAAAAAAAAATCATGTTTAATAGTTTGTTATAAAATTTTGCAAACAGGTCATTTTTCTCCTTCATTGAAGTGCGCTGATGAGGCGGCACTGATAGGCTGCACTGGTGGGCACTGATAGGCTGCATTGGTGGGCACTGATAGGCTGCACTGGTGGGCACTGATAGGCATAGTTAAGGCGGCACTAATAGGCACAGATAAGGCGGCACCGATGGGCACAGATAAGGCGGCACTGATGGGCAAAGATGGGCACAGATAAGATGGCACGGATGGGTGGCACAGATGGGTGGCACGGATGGGTGGCACTAAGGGGCACTGATAGGTACCACTGATAGATAGGACTGATGGGCACTGATAGGTGGAACTGCTAGGTGGCTCTGATAGGTGGCACTGCTGGGCACTGATGGGCGGCACTGCTGGGCACTGATGGGGACTGGTAGATGACACTGATGGGCACAGATATGTGGCACTGGGGTGCAGCACCTTAGTTGAGGAAGATTGTGGGCACTGCTGGGTGGCACTGTGGGCACTGCTGGGTGGCACTGCTGGGTGGCACTGTGGGCAATGCTGGGTGGCACTGTGGGCACTGCTGGGTGGCACTATGGGCACTGCTGGGTGGCACTGACGGGGGACACATTTTTTATTGATGTGGGAAAGCAGGGGGCATGTGGGCACTGGCAGGGGGCAGGTGGGCACTGGCAGGGCTGGCCGTGATCGGGACTGATGTCCCGATCACGGCCGCCGGTGATCGGCTCTTTTTTTTCTCCTCGCGCTGTCAGCGCGAGGAGGAATAATAGCCGATTACCGGCTCCGTTGTATCACATGATCAGCTGTCATTGACTGACAGCTGATCACGTGATAAGGGGTCGGGATCAACCCCTTGCTCGGATCGGTGATCAGGCGAGTCTCATAGACTCGCCGATCACAGAGCTCAGGGGGCGCGCAGGCCGCTCGTGCACGGAAAGACATCAATAGACGTAGTCCCGGCAAAGGAGATCCGCGCTGTAGCCGTCATTCGGCTATAGTGCGGGTCTTACGTGGTTAAATAAAAAATTATTTAACTTTTTTTTTTTTTTTACTTTTTTTTTTTTTTTGACTGCATGGGGGGGGGGGGGGGGGGGGCGGCGCCCGGGCGCCCCCTATGGACGGGCCGCCACTGGTTAGAAACATATATACATAAAACTATTTTTCATAAATAAAAAAAATTATAATTGGCATGTGCGTATGTATTCACCCCCTTTGTTATGAAGACCATTAAAAGCTCTGGTGCAATTACCTTCAGAAGTCACATAATTAGTGAAATGATGTCCACCTGTGTCACGTGCTCTGTCATTACAAATACACACCTTTTTGAAAGGCCCCAGAGGCTGCAACACCTAAGCAGGACGCACCACTAACCAAACACTGTCATGAAGACCAGGGAACTCTCCAAACAAGTATGGGACGATGCTGTTGAGAAGTACAAGTCAGGCCGCGTACACACGCGGGGACTGTTCGCTCAACTTTGTCCGCTGAACAGGGCTTCGGCGGACAGTCCGCTCGTGTGTGGGCTTTCAGCGGACAGTTTCAGCGGACAGTCTGCTGAACAAAGTTTTTTGGAAATTCCGAAAAACTGTCCGCTGAAACTCTGTTTCAGCGAACAGTCCCCTCGTGTGTAGGCTTGTTCGTCAAACTAAGTTCCGCGCATGCTCAGAAAGGATTTACACGCCGAAGTTTGCATTGCAGTGTATAGGACGTCGTATTTTTCGTCCCGTCGTACGTGCCGTTCACGTCATCGCGCACGGTTTCAGCGGACTGTTCGTTCGTCGTGTGTGGGCAAGTCCGTCCATGCTAATTTTGAGCGGACTGTCCGCTGAAACTGTTTGATGGACAAAGTTGAGCGAACAGTCCCCGCGTGTGTACGCGGCCTCAGGGTTAGGTTATAATTTTTTTTTTTACATTTTTGATGATGCCTAGGAGTATCATCAAATCTATCATCACCAAATGGAAAGAACATAGCACAACAGCAAACCTGCCAAGAGACAGCCTCACACCAAAACTCACAGTTTTGGACTTTATGACAGAGTGGTCAGAAGAAAGCCATTACTTTCAGCAAAAAACAAAATAGCACATTTTGAGTTTGTGAAAAGGCACGTGAAAGACTCACATAATGTATGGAGGAAGGTTCTCTGGTCTGATGAGACAAAAATTGAACTTTTTGGCCATCAAAGAAAACGCTATGTCTGGCACAAACCCAATACGACACATCACCCAGAGAACACCACCAGTTTCCCAGTTCCGACTGCTGAAAAACATCTCCACAACATGATGCTGCCACCACCATGTTTCACTGTGGGCATGTTTTTCATCAGTCAGAACTGAGAAACTGGTTAGAGTTGTGGGAAAGATGGATGGTGCTAAATACAGGGATATTCTTGAGCAAAACCTGTACCATTCTGTGTGTGATTTGAGGCTAGGACAGAGGTTCACCTTCCAGCAGGACAATGACCCCAAACACACTGCTAAACCAGCACTTGAGTGATTTAAGGGGAAACATATAAATGTGTTGGAATGGGATTAATCATTATGTAAGACCTTCTGCTAGTCTTCAGTTGTATGCTCGCAGTGGTTCTCAAACTCTTTTTCTTAGGCTGGCCATAGATGGCTCGAATCACGGGCGTTTCAGCAGGAACCTGGTGAGATTCAAAACATGTATGGGCAGGCTGAATGTACCAAGCTGATCAATTGATTAACTTGGGTACAACCAGCCTGCTGAATTTACTTGTGAGCAGCTAGTTGCTGCTGTAGCCACTAGCAATATTCACTGTCTTCTCCCAGTAGGGATGACCCCCCTCCCACCAGGAGAATACAGTGTATTGGCAGGAGGGATTCCACTGTCAGCAATGTCTGTGTTGATGGGAGAATCGAGTAAATTTCTTTCCTGCAACTCATGGTGACCTGTCTTATTTTGCCATTTTGACTATGGCTTTTAACAGCCTATGTGTAAAATGCCTATCGCACTAGCTGTTCATTCTCAGAAATATGTCTTCTGATTCTGTTGTGGCTTTGCGTCTGCGAGATGTTTTCCTGTTATTGTTTCCTCCAGGTTCTAAGTGCTTTTTGATTGAGTCTGAAACCTGACACTGCTTTCTTTTCAGTGTCTGTAAGGCCTTTTCACACCAGCAAGCTGCGATGATGTGCATTGGTGGGATGTGGTGTAATTCATTCTAACTGGCACCCCAGTGCCCTTTGCCAACAGGTGTGAGTTGTGGCACATCACAATGCATTATAATGTACAAAAACGCAATTTAATTGCTGCAATACAACAAAATACCACACCTTTTTTAGTGTGTTAGGCAAATAAGAAGGGCAGTATGGTGGCCGGAATTTATGGGAGGAGCCCGGAGGGGTATTTAATCAGCCTGTTCGGCTGCGTTCCTTGTCGGTTCCTGTGTGCGATATCTGTTAAGTCAGTGATCTAGGGCCGACTATTCGAGACTATACATTGTGAGTTCTGTGTTCGTGAGTTCCCGTATTCGTTAGTCCCGTCTCCATGAGTCCGTGTTACGAGTCTGTCTTCATGTTCGTGAGTTGAGCGTTCATGTGTTGTCGTTGTCCGAGTGTCGCAATACTCGAATCGCCATTGTCGTACAACGCATCTGGTCCGGCTGTCGCAGATAGGGCTTCAGCTCCCATTTCTCATTTCATGCTTTTACTATGTCACTAAACCACGATATCCTGAACTCACGAACCACTTACAAACATTTTACTAACGTGTCCCAATCATGTCACACGCATTCGTTACCTAAACATCGGTTGCTCCTTAGCTTCTCGAAGGAGTCGTTGTCACTCGTTCGTGACACATCGGTCATGCCCCATCAGACATTCATTTCGCAAAAATTTCATTCATTCGGACAAGTTCCTAGTCGTTTCTAAACATTTCGAATCATTTCTAAAATTGCAGGTTGTTGCTTATCATGTCAGAACGTTCTAATCAGTCCGGATCATTTCAAATCATTTCTAAATCATTTCATTCATTTCTGTCACATACCACGCTCCGATTCGAATCTAGTCGCATCTCAGATGCACCGATGCGGTTTGGTGTGCCATAGTTTTCGGCCTCATTTCAGTACATGCTCCAGAGACAGAGTCACTCGCAGGTTCAGGTGCAGTCTCTGATTCTCGGCTTTGCCATGGCATATCATTTCTTGTTACGTATTACGCTCCGATACGAATCCAGTAGCATTTCAGGAATGCACCGATTTGCCCCGGTGTGCCCAGTTGTTTGGCCTCATTTCTGTACATGCTCCAGAGACAGAGTCACTCGCAGGTTCAGGTGCAGTCTCTGATTCTCGGCTTTGCCATGGCATATCATTTCTTGTTACGTATTACGCTCCGATACGAATCCAGTAGCATTTCAGGAATGCACCGATTTGCCCCGGTGTGCCCAGTTGTTTGGCCTCATTTCTGTACATGCTCCAGAGACGGAGTCTTTGTCAAAACATCGGTCCAGTTGCTGATTCTTGTCTCTGTCATGGCTTATCATTTCTGGTCACTTATTACGCTCCGATTAGAATCCTGTCGCATTTTCAGATGCACCGATTCATTCCGGTGTGCCCAGTTGTTTGGCCTCTTTTCGGTACATGCTCCAGAGACAGGATTCATTTGTCAATCATGGGCTTACCCTCTGATTCTTGTCTTTGTCATGGGTATCATTTCGTTTCACCTATCACGCTCCAATATGAATAGTCACACCTGTGCACTAAATTCGCTTCGGCGTGCCCCAGGACAAGCCTCATTTCAGTACATGCTCCAGAGTCCGTTTCGTGCTCAGTCGCAAGAGTACGGCATGGCGATCCGGGCCTCTGTCATGGTGGACTCACTCATTTCACTGTCACGTACTGCACCCCGGTTCGAATCCAGTTGTTCTACAATGTTCCGATTCCTTCCAGGGGCCTTGCTCATTGGCCTCATTTCACTAATTGCCTCATTTCAGTACATGCTCCAGAGTCCGGTTCGCTGTCAGTTGCATCTGCGACGCGACCGAGTTGCGCCTCTGTCATGGCAGACGTTTCATTTAAAGGCAACATTTCTTTTTTTGTTTGTTTGTCTCATTTCATTTCATTTCAAAACTTACCACCCCATTGAAGTCACTATTTCAGCTAGTTGTCTGTAACAGTTATGGAACTCTCAACAAGTTTTGCCTTCATATTCATAGGCCAGTCGAGTTTCAGTAGGTCCACCCTGCACCTGTTCGGACCTGTTTCTCCTTAGGTAAGAGAAAAAAAATAAAAAATAAAAAAATAAAAAAGGGGCACGTAAGCAGGAGTGCCCACTTCGTATGTAGGTATGTATACCGTTAGAGATCACTAGCGAGTCTTGTAATCCATGTCAGCCTAATTAGGTTCCGCTCAGAGAGAATCCAACCCCGAGGACAAGTTGGCTCGCTCAGGCTTGGACTATACCACCATGTCCCTAGCCGGCAGTGAGGATCAGTGCCACATATAAGTGCCATCTGTCATCAGTGCCACGTATTAGTGCCATCTGTCATCAGTGTCAGGTGTCATCAGTGCCACATACAGTGGTGTGAAAAAGTGTTTGCCCCCTTCCTCATTTCCTGTTCCTTTGCATGTTTGTCACACTTAAGTGTTTCGGAACATCAAACCAATTTAAACAATAGTCAAGGACAACACAAGTAAACACAAAATGCAATATGTAAATGAAGGTGCTTATTATTAAAGGTGAAAAAAAATCCAAACCATCATGGCCCTGTGTGAAAAAGTGATTGCCCCCTAAACCTAATAACTGGTTGGGCCACCCTTAGCAGCAACAACTGCAACCAAGCGTTTGCGATAACGTGCAATGAGGCTTTTACAGCGTCCTGGAGGAATTTTGGCCCACTCATCTTTGCAGAATTGTCCTAATTCAGTTACATTAGAGGGTTTTCGAGCATGAACGGCCTTTTTAAGGTCATACCACAACATCTCAATAGGATTCAGGTCAGGACTTTGGCTAGGCAACTCCAAAGTCTTCATTTTGTTTTTCTTCAGCCATTCGCTGGTGGACTTGCTGGTGTGTTTAGGATCATTGTCCTGCTGCAGAACCCAAGTTCGTTTCAGCTTGAGTACACGAACAGATGGTCGGACATTCTCCTTCAGGATCTCTTGGTAGACAGCAGAATTCATAGTTCCTTTTATCATGGCAAGTCTTCCAGGTCCTGAAGCAGCAAAACAGCCCCAGACCATCACACTACCACCACCATATTTTACTGTTGGTATAATGTTCTTTTTATGAAATGCAGTGTTCCTTCTACTCCAGATATACTTGGACACACACCTTCCAAAGAGTTCCACTTTTGTCTCATCGGTCCACAGAATGTTGTCCCAAAAGTCTTGGGGATCATCAAGATGTGTTGTGGAGAAATTGAGATGAGCTTTGATGTTCTTTTTGCTCAGCAGTGGTTTTCTCCTTGGAACTCTGCCATGCAGGCCATTTTTGCCCAGTCTTTTCCTGATGGGGGAGGCATGAACGCTGACCTTAACTGAGGCAAGTGAGGCCTGCAGTTCCTTGGACGTTGTTGTGGGGTCTTTTGTGACCTCTTGGATGAGTCGTCGCTGCACTCTTGGGGTAATTTTGGGCAGCCGGCCACTCCTGGGAAGGTTCACCACTGTTCCATGTCTTCGCCATTTGTGGATAATGGCTCTCACTGTGGTTCGCTGGATTCCCAAAGCTTTGGAAATGGCTTTATAACCCTTTCCAGACTGATAGATCTCAATTACTTTCTTTCTCAATTGTTCCTGAATTTCTTTGGGTCTCGGCATGATGTGTAGCTTTTAAGGATCTTCTGGTGGACCTTACTGTGTCAAGCAGCTCCTATTTAAGTGATGCCTTGATTGTGAACAGGTGTGGCAATAATCAGGCCTGGGTGTGGCTAGAGAAATTGAACTCAGGTGTGGACAACCACAGTTATAGTATGTTTTAACAAGGGGGGCAATCACTTTTTCACACAGGGCCATGATGGTTTTGATTTTTTTTCACCTTTAATAATAAACACCTTCATTTACAAATTGCATTTTGTGTTTACTTGTGTTGTCCTTGACTATTGTTTAAATTGGTTTGATGTTCCGAAACACTTAAGTGTGACAAACATGCAAAAGAACAGGAAATGAGGAAGGGGGCAAACACTTTTTCACACCACTGTATTAGTGCCATCTGTCATCAGTGCCACATCAGTTTCACGTATCAGTGCCACATCGGTGTCACGTGTCATTGTCCTGTTGCTCCAGGGCCTTCAAAAGTGTAATAGGTAGTCAACAAGTTAGATGTGTAATTTATGCTCCTAGAACACATGACGGTGCTCCCTGCATGTTGGGCCTCTCTATGTGGTCAGGCTGGGGAAAAGTCCCACATATGTGGTATCGTAATACTCAGGAGTAGCAGAATTTATTTTAGGGAATTATTTGTGGTATACACATGCCATGTGAGAGAAATAACCTATTACAATGACAATTTTGTGGAAAAAAAATTAAATAAAATAAAAAATCTTCATTTTGCAAAGAATTGTGGGAAAAAATTACAACATCAAAAAGCTCACCGTGCCTCTTACTAAATACCTTGGAATGACTACTTTGAAAAAAGGGGTCATTTGGGGGGTATTTGTACTTTCCTGGCTTGTTCGGGTCGCAAGAAATGAGATCGGCCACCAGTACATCAGATGTGATCAATTTTGTATGATTCGCACCACAGCTTGTAGACTCTCTAACTTTCACAAAGTAAAATAATAAATAAATAATATACACTAATTTGGCTTATTTTTACCAAAGATATGTAGCTGTATAAATTGTGCCCAAAATTTATGAAGAAAAATTAATAATTTGCCAAATTTTATCACAGAAACGTGTGTTTTTTTTCAAAATTTTCGGTCTTTTTTCATTTATAGTGCAAAAAATAAAAAACCCAGAGGTGATCAAATACCACCAAAAGAAAGCTCTATTTGTGGGGAAAAAAGGGACAAAAAATTCATTTGGGTACAGTGTTGCATGACTCAGTAATTGTCATTCAAAATGTGAGAGCACCGAAAGCTGAAAATTGGTCTGGGCAGGAGGGGGGTTTAAGTGCCCAGTTGTCAAGTGATTAAAGGAATAGAAAGGGCTGAAAGGTTTGGAAACTGGAGGATCCTAATACATTTTCCTTTCTCCCTTTTTAGTCTTTCTTAATACCCATATGTTGCCCGATGGTATATCCATTAGCAACATCTTGCCCACATCATAAATTACTGAATTATAGGCAGAGGAAGAAAGAGGAATGAGGTTCTTGGAAAACCCTATGTTATCTCTTTCTGCCCCTCCCTTTGTATATATATATATATATTTCATAAGCAAATCAATAGGATATTTATTTTAAATAAGTGACCTGCAACACACAAAACATGGTTCACTACTAAATTTGTTGAAAGGGCAGCTAACCATAAGGCTTTAAAGAGAATAGGTAACAAACATTTTTAACCCAGGGTAATCAGTAGTGATGGACAAACTTCCGGCGGGACGTTTCGCGAACGCGGCCAAAAGTTTGCGAACCGCAAGGACCCCATTGACTTTAATGGAGGGCGAACCTTAAAAACCTTCAGGTCATATTTTCAGCCACAAAATACTTACTAGCTGTGCACACATAGTCCCACAACATGGACACTGACATAACAAAAGTATTAAGTGAATCTGGGATCGACAGCGACAAGCATTCTTTTTTTATCTGTGAAATTTTGACAATTCAGGAGCGCATGAAGGCCATGGAGGAGAGGCAAGGTCAGGGCAGGCTATGAAGGGGGTGCAGGAGATGATCAGTGCCACAGTCAGGGCAGCGCAGTCCTGTGCCAGTGTCCCAGTGTGCCAACCTGTGCTTGAGCCCCTCCCTCTGCCCTTACCCCCACCTATGCAGGGCTCCACTGTGGTGGTCCAGAGGTGCCAGTCCAGTGCTGATCCACAGCCATGGTGCTGGCACTGCCTGCTGATTGGCTTCTCCGCTGCTATCTCCCCCACAGTCTAAAACCTAGAGACTGAGCACTGACAACAGCACCGTTATAGAGAGCACTGACACCAGCACTGTGATAGAGAGCACTGACACCACACCAGCACCGTGATAGAGAGCACTAACACCACACCAGCACCGAGATAGAGAGCACTGACACCAGCACTGATACCAGCAACTCGCTGCGGGACCCAAAAATATGACACCGCTCAAACCTCTTCAAACAGGAGGGTAGGGGCATATAGTACGGTGTGCTTTTTTTGTACAAGGAAGTGAGCCAAAGGTAGAAAAAGGTCTGTGTGCTCGATTAAATAAATCGTTTATAGAGTTATGCATATACATGGTCTACTGGTCACACTTGTTGAATTCCTCAGAGATCCATGCCTCATTCATTCTTATAAATGTGAGGTAGTCAACACTGTCGTGAGCTAGGCGAGTGCACTTATCGGTCACGATCCCCCCTGCTGCGCTGAACATCCTTTCAGACAGGACACTGGACGAGGGGCAAGCCAACAGTTCCATTGCAAATTGGGCAAGCTCTGGCCAGAGGTCAAGCCTGCCCACCCAGTAGTCCAGGGGTTCATCACTTCTCAGAGCGTCCCCATCGCCGTTAACCCGATGTAGTCAGACACCTGTCGGTCTAGGCATTCCCTGATGCTGGATCCAGATGAGACCTGTCGATGGGTCGGCTGAAAGAATGATCTCACATCAGAAGTCGCCAACACATCTTCAAACCGCCCTCTTCTTGCAGGCACTGTTGGATTGGTACCCGCAACTCTTTCTCTGGGAGTGGGAATTCCTCCTCTGCCAGCGCACGCAAAAGCAGAATGCAGCATTTCTCGAAGCAAGGCCTATAAGTGCTCCATTCTGACAGCCCTCTGTGATGGTGGTAACATTTCCGCCATTTTGTGTTTGTACTGGGGGTCTAAGTACGTTGCCACCCAGTACTGGTCCTTGACCTTTATGCTTTTTATATGTGGGTCCCTGTTAAAACACTGGAGCATGAAGGCCCCCATTTGCACTAAACTGGAAGCGGTGTGGTGGCCTGGCTCCTGCTCATCATCCAGGATAATGTCGTCCTCCCCGTTCTCCTCTCCCCATCCACGGACAACAACAGGGATCCCAGAAAGGTTTAAAGCATGCTCTTCTTGCTCCTCCTCATCCGCCCCGGCCCCATCCTCCTCTGACTCCTCTTCAGACTCCTGTTGTTGACTTGTCTCAGATAGAGTCGCCCCTCTGGGAATTCATCCAGCATTGCGACTTCCTCATCTTCCTGCTCCTGCTCCTCCACGGCTTGATCAATGACACAACGCAATGCAGGCTCCATAAAGAAGGCTTAAGGTAAGATGTCACTGATGGCGCCATGGCTGTGACTGACCAGTTTGGTGATCTCATCAAATGGCCACAGAAGTCTGCATGCGTCGCGCATGAGCAGCCACTGGCGCGGTGAAAAAAACCAAGCTCCCCAGAACCTGTTCTGCTGCAGAGTTCATACAGGTAGTCGTTAACTGCGCGCTTCTGCTGGAGCAGCCTATCAAGCATGTAGAAGGTTGAGTTCCATCGCGTCGGGCAATCACAAATAAGACGTCTGACCGGCAGATTGTGTTGCCGCTGAATGTCAGCAAGGCGAGCCATGGCCATGTAAGATCTTCTGAAATGGGCCGTGATTTTCCTTGCCTGCCGCTCAATGTCCTGGACCCCAGGGTATTTGACAACAAATCGCTGCACGACCAAGTTTAAGACGTGTGCCATGTATGGCACGTGTGTAATTTTGCCCTGTTTCAATGCGCTAAGCAGATTAGCACCATTGTCACACACCACTTTACCAACTGTCAAATTGAGTGGTGTTAGCCACTGATCTTCCTATGAACGCAAAGCTGAAAGGATTGCAGGGCCAGTGTGGCTCTTGGCTTCCAGGCACAACATGGCAACGTCTCACCTGGCATGTCGAATAGGTTCTGGGGATCTTGCGCGGCGCAGCGGACGAGACGCTAGCAGCGGAAAAGGAGGAGTCATCCAAGGAGGAGAGGGAGGATGGAGTAGGAGGAGGAGAAGAAGAGCCAGGCCTGCATGCAATCCGTGGCGGTAAAACCAAATCTACACGGGTGCCACAGGTTACATGCTTGACGGCCGTCAGAAGGTTCACCCAGTGGGCAGTAAAACTTATATACCTTCCCTGCCCGTGTTTGCTAGACCACGTGTCTGTGGTCAGATGTATCTTGGCACCGACACTGTGTGCCAGAGATACATTCACTTGCCGCTGAACATGGCCATATAGCTCTGGGATGCCCTTCTGTGAGAAATACTTCCTTCCTGGGACCTTCCAATGTGGTGTTCCAAAGGCCACACATTTTTGAAAGGCCTTCGAGTCTACCAGTTTATATGGCAGTAGTTGGCGGGCTATCAGTTCTGACAAGTCAGCGGTCAACCGTTGGGCAAGAGGGTTATCCAGCGACATCATTTTTTTACGCTCGAACATTTGGCCCACGGAAGCCTGCCTTTTTACAGAAAAACGTGAGGACAGCATGATGGAAGGTGGAGTGGAGGACAATTGTGAGGAGAGAGGAGAAAGAAAGGTAGAAGACGAGGCTGGACGGTGAGAGCCTGGAGTGTGGCTTTGTGGGTTCCGTTGCTCCCACTGGGCTCGGTGATGGCAGCTCATGTGCCTTCTTAAGCGGTCGACCCTAGGTGAGTGTTGGGCTTATGCGTTGACTGCAAAGGCTGCAGATGGCAACACTATTGTCAGCAGCGGACACGTTAAAAAAAGCCCACACTACAGAGCCATGTACCGGCATCCTGGGAGCGCCAGATGTGACCGTACATGACTGATGCCTTGCTCCTGATACATTAGCAGTCTGCTTTGTCCCCCCTGTGCAATCTAAGTTCCGCTTCTCCTCCCTATATGCTGGTCCATATCTCCCTCTGAACTCCCCTCCTCTTCCTCTCTTGTGGGCACCCACATGACATCACTAGACACATCATCATCGATGTCACCTTCCCCACTGCTATAATTAGAGATCTCGGAGTAGGCAGCAACACTGGGGACCAACCTCCTCCTTGGGCTGATCTGGGTACTGTCGTCAGACTGCTGAGTGGTGGTTGTTGCTTCCTTCTCTTCCTGATCCAATGCCAATAGTGGCTGTGCATCCGCAATGTCTTGTGATGGATCGGAAAATAATTCCTGTGACTCAAGTGGAGGGTATATGGTCTTTGGGGGGGCACACAGCAGAGAGTGAAGAAGAGGGTGCAGATCGAGAGGATGAGGAGGGTGTAGAAGAGTAAGCCCCTGTACACACGGTCTGAGATTCTGCCAACCAAATCCGTCAGATTTTGTCCGTCAGATTTAGTCTGACGGATTGTGTCCGAAACTGTTGCATACACACGGTCGGACTAAGTTGTCGAAAAATCCAATCTTTCAGAACGTGATGACGTAATTTCGTTACGATGGGACTACATTCAGGCCAGTAGCCAATAGCTTTGATGTAGGAATTTGATCTGAGCATGCGTGGCACTTGGTCCGATCAAAATTCTCTACACGTGACTGGATTACGTCCGACAGGCCCAGTTGGTCGGGAAATATTTCCAACATGTTGGAAAATTGGGTCCGACGGAGATTCAGACGGAATCAGTCCGATGCATACCACACACAGTCAGATTATCTGACGACACGGTCCGATAAGACACATTCCGACGGATTCTCCGACCGTGTGTACGCGGCATAAGGCAGAGTGAGCCACTCAACCAAGTCTGGTGCGTCCTTTGACGTAATCGAATGCCACTTTGGCTTAAGCCTGTTGCTCCTGCCCTACCCCTACCACCCCTGCGGAAGTGCCTGCCTCTTCCTCTGCCTGTCATTTTTTAAATGACCCTGTGACAAAAGTCTCTAGAGAAGTGCAGTATATGTGGAAGAAGGTATATAACACCCCGCTTCAATCTGTCGTTTTGGGGGGCCACTGGTCTATCACACCAGTTATAATACTTTTTTGTAATTGCATATGTCACTCTTTGTAGTATCGCTGCAGAACCGCTCAGCAGTAACAATGCTGCACAGTGGAAATGCACTATACTATGCTTTCTATATTTGGAAGTATTTTATACGTGTATTACACTCCTATATACTGCACACCAAATAGTACACCTATACCAGTCCTTAAAAGGACCTTTGTGGACCTAATAGTAGGTAGCTAGTAGCTAGTGAATTGCAGCCTGTCCCTGCTCCAAAAACCAAACTGTCCCTCCCTACACTGAGAAATGACAGCTGCAGAATCGGTCAGCAGCACTGCATGCAGTGCACTATAATATGCTTTCTATATTTGAAAGAAAGTATATTATAAGTGTATTACAACCCTATATACTGTACACCTATACCAGTCCTTAAAAGGACCTTTGTAGAACTAGTAGTAGCTAGCTAGTAGCTAGTGAATTGCAGACTATCCCTGCTCCAAAAACCAAACTGTCCCTCCCTACACTGAGAAACGACAGCTGCAGTATCGGTCAGCACAGCAGTGAAGTATAATATTCTTTCTATATTTGAAAGAAAGTATATTATACGTGTACAACCCTATATACTGTACACCTATACCAGTCCTTAAAAGGACCTTTGTGGACCTAGTAGCTAGTGATTTGCAGACTTCCCTGCTCCAAACACCAAACTGTCCCTCAGCACCTACACTGATAAAAGACAGCTGCAGTATCGGTCAGCACTCAGCAGCACAGCAGTGAAGTATAATATGCTTTCTATATTTGAAAGAAAGTATATTATATGTGTACAACCCTACATACTGTACACCTATACCAGTCCTTAAAAGGACTTTTGTGGACCTAATAGTGATAGCTAGTGATTAAACTGACTGACCTGCTCCACACAGCGTCCTTTCCCTACACTGACAAAAGACAGAATGTAAAATGGCCGCCAGATCCGGTCTATTTAGAAGGTAGGGGGTATGTCCAATTGTCCATGTGCTGAAATGTCTCAATTGGCTGTCCTGTACCCCATGATGTATGTGTCATGGGCCAAAGTTCTTCACAATGTAAACACATATGTCCGCTGCGCAAACAGCGCCAGAAGTCCGCTGGTTTGGCGAATTGCGAACGAGCAAAATTCGGGCGAACCCACCGCCGGCGAACTGCAAGGCCATCTCTAGTAATCAGCAGTTCCAACAGTGTAGTTTTCTTCCTAAAAAAGATCAGTATATTACAACAGTAATGTAGGGCTTACATCATGATTTCTCAACCAGGGTTTCTTAGAGCCCTAGGGTTCCTTCAGAGGTTCCTAAGGGTTCACTGACACCATTGATCTTTTTAGCCATCTGTAAAGGGGGGAGGGGGGGGGGTACTCTTCTCAATTACCCAAAGTATAAGGAGCATTCTTCCCACTGATCATCACACTAATGTATCATGAGTTGTAGATGTAGTAGTTTTTTAGCAGGTATTTCCAGAGACCTGAACATTATTTCAAGGGTTTGTCTATGTTGAAAAGTTTAAGAAAGGCTGGCTTACATTAAGGGGGTGCTTGACATATGCTTGCTTGGATGTGAGGCATCTTGGAGAGAACCTCCCCAGAGGGATGCTTTCTTAACAGAGTGGTTTGTAGAAATGTGCCAGACCCTTTATCTGGAAACCTGGTAAGCTTACTTTGCCTGGACACCCTTGGAGCAGTGGCTACAGAGTGACTGTTCCACTTGCTGTGTAGTGTGTCCTGCTGTGAGCCTGGCCCTCCTCCCCTGCAGAGCTTCATGGAGGGGGAGGGGGGTTGCTGAGTGTTGTGGTGTGTGTGTGGCAGTGACTGGCACCTTTCCTGCATCCTAAAACGCCCCCCCACCTCTCTACCCTAAAGGTCATCCCTACCTCTCCACCCTAAAACGCCTCCCCTCCTCTCCACCCTAAAACGGCCCACCCTGCTTCTCCAACCTAAAACGGTCCCCCATGCCTCTCCACCCTAAAATGGCCCATCCTGCTTCTCCACCCTACACAATCTATATACCGTATCTGTAATGTTGACTCCTATATACTGTATCTGTGGTGCTAATCTATATACTGTATCTGTGGTGCTGATCTGTATACTGTATCTGCAGTGCTGATCTATATACCGTATCTGTGGTGCTAATCTGTATACTGTATCTGTGGTGCTGATCTATATACCGTATCTGTGGTTCTGATCTGTATACCATATCTGTGGTGCTGATCTGTATACCGTATCTGTGATGCTGATCTTTATACCCTATCTGTGGTGCTGATCTATATACAGTATCTGTGGTGCTGATCTATATATATCATATCTGTGGTGCTGATATATATACCGTATCTGTGGTGCTGATCTATATACCGTATCTGTGTTGGTGACTGGTGAGCTATATACCGTATCTGTAATGCTGACTCTTATATACCATATCTGTAATGCTGAGCTATATACCGTATCTGTGATTTGTATACTCTGTTCTGTGATGCTGAGCTGTATACTCCTGACACTATGGGTGGAAGCAAGTGGAATACAGGGGACAGAGTGTGTGGGGCTTATATAAGGGTGTGGTTTATGGGAAGAGGGAGTGGTCCAAAAGGAAGGGTGGGGTCTGGTGCCCCCTCATCCTAATACTTCACCAGCCGCCACTGCCTAAACTGTCCCTGCTCATCGGGAACCTACCCCTAATGCTAACCTTTGTGGTGGCACCAAAATAAGACAAAGGGGGCTGTATATAACCCCTTTGTTTCCAAGATGGCTGCCCAGATTTCAAGGGAATGGTGTGTCCAGTCAGACAGAGGCTTTCCCAAGATGGTGCCCAGAATCCATTGGAAAGGATACACTGGATAAAGACACTATGTAAAATGATTCCAATTAAAGATGAACTGCAATCTGCTCACGTAATTTCTAATAAAAACATATTTGCCATTCTGAGGCTTCCCTCCAACCACTTTTCATATTATTTTATATATACTGTGATTCTGTACTTGCCAAATATGCTGCAGAAATTTCCCTCCACTGAGTCTGGCTGCAAACCATTTTAACTGTGAGCAGCTGAAACTGCTGCCTGTTCACTTCCTGGATTTACACAGACACACTGAGGTACACCTCCAGCTCTGCAGCTCTCATTGGCCCTCTTATGACTCACCCCCGCTCCCTTCCTGGCAAACTCTCAGGAGAGTGAGAGCGAGAGATGTGCATGATGTCATAATCCTAGACAAGAAACAGGAAGTGGGCTGTATAAGGTATCTTACACGGAGCTGGGAAGGAGGTACAGGACTAAGTGAACTGAATCATCTGATCTGAAGGCGCCTTTTTCGAACGGACCTGCTGTGTGGGACCAGGCGGGACGCACGAGGAGGGGTGAGATTAAGTGATCCAGTACCGTATCTAATAAGTCCGCTGTGACCACCAATGCCCCGACGTATTCAGAATGCTGTTGTGGAGTGGATTTGTGAAGCAAGTTTCTTTATCCTTTTGAAGTGATTTTACCCTTTTAAGTTCATGTGAGTGCATAAAGAGTGCGATTTTTTACATTAAAGAGTGATTGCAGTATTACACTATTGGGGTCTCCCTCTGTGATTTTTCTTTGAGGTATTCATATTTACACATTGAAGTACGCAATTGGAGAAGATAAAATCGGATGTGCTGATATCCAAATTACATCTTGAGAGATCTGTTGCAAGCCCTTTTGCCTCACACGAGAGTGTAAGGCTTAGCATTTGGTGAGTTTTTTCACGAAGGGGGGTCATTAAGCACGGATGGTGTGGTGAAGGAGTCACGTGTATAAGGAGACTTAAACACTGGAGATTTGCTCACGCTTTTATAAAAAGACTCTCTATTATTTGGATATTATATATAATTTTTTTTTGGTTTATTTTTATAGATAATATATTTTTCTATACATTTTAGATTTTTTTTTTTTTTGGTATTTGGCGGATGGACTATATTCACGTTTGTTCATTTATGTCACTGTACACTTAATCTAAATGTAAATTTGGGTATTTACCTAAGTGTTTATTATTTATCACATTTTGTATGATGTGGGATATGATTTTCTAGAAGATTAGGGAGTGTTGACTGAAAGGCACACAGGTAACAGCGCCACGTGCAACTAATTAGTTAATTATATTTTTAGCACTAGTTTTGTATGCACCTTTATATATTTTGACAGTTTGTAACAAGTGGCAGCTAAGGTGTAGAATTTGTGTCATTTAAGCGCTGTGGTGATACACTAGGTAAAGGGTTCGGTGTGTGTGTATCTTTAATAATGTATAAGGTATCTACTGGCAGAAAAAAATATGTTTTACTATCCAAAGTTAAAACAACAAGGGCAGATTTAATAGATGGAAAGTTGAAAAAATTACTGAAGTGCCACTTTAACCACTAGAGACCTGCGCTATAGCCAAATGACGGCTACAGCGTGGACCTCCTTTGCCGGGACGACGTCTATTGACGTCGTCCCATGCCCGAGCGGCCTGCACGCCCCCCGAGGGGCGCGCGCAGCGCGCTCTGTGATCGGCGAGTCTATGAGACTCGCCTGATCACGGATCCAAGCAAGGGGTCGATCCCGACCCCTTACCACGTGATCAGCTGTCAGCCAATGACAGCTGATTATGTGATACAACAGAGCCGGTAATCGGTTATTTTTCCTCCTCGCGCTGACAGCGCGAGGAGAAAAAATCGCCGGCGGCCGTGATCGGGACATCAGTCCAGATCACGGCCAGCTTACCAGTGCCCACCTGCCCCCTGCCAGTGCCACCTCATGAATAAATAAGTGCCCCCCGTCAGTGCCACCCATCAATGCCCATAGTGCCACCCAGCAGTGCCCATAGTGCCACACATCAGTGCCCATAGTGCCACACATCAGTGCCCACAGTGCCACACATCAGTGCCCACAGTGCCACCCATCAGTGCCCACAATCTGCCTCAACAACGGTGCTGCACCCCAGTGCCACATATCCGTGCCCATCAGTGTCATCTACCAGTGCCCATCAGTGCCCATCAGTGCCGCCCATCAGTGCCCAGCAGTGCCACCTATCAGAGCCACCTATCAGTGCCACCTATCAGTGCCTATCAGTCCCATCTATCAGTGGTACCTATCAGTGCCCCTTAGTGCTACCCATCCGTGCCACCAGGGCTGGACAGGGACAGAAATTTGGCCCTGGACTTCATCCAGACTGGCCCACTTACATTTTGAGTGTCCCATCAGCACTCCCTTACATCAGAGTGTCCCATCAGCACTCCCTTACATCAGAGTGTCCCATCACCAGCCCCCTTACATCAGAGTGTCCCATCAGCACTCCCTTACATCAGAGTGTCCCATCGCCACTCCCTTACATTAGAGTGTCCCATCACCAGCCCCCTTACATCAGAGTGTCCCATCACCAGCCCCCTTACATCAGAGTGTCCCATCACCACTCCCTTACATCAGAGTGTCCCATCACCAGCCCCTTACATCAGAGTGTCCCATCAGCATCCCCTTACATCAGAGTGTCCCATCACCAGCCCCCTTACATCAGAGTGTCCCATCACCAGCCCCCTTACATCAGAGTGTCCCATCACCAGCCCCCTTACATCAGAGTGTCCCATCACCACTCCCTTACATCAGAGTGTCCCATCACCAGCCCCCCTTACATCAGAGTGTCCCATCACCACCCCCTTACATCAGAGTGTCCCATCACCACCCCCTTACATCAGAGTGTCCCATCACCAGCCCCCTTACATCAGAGTGTCCCATGACCAGCCCCCTTACATCAGAATGTCCCATGACCAGCCCCCTTACATCAGAGTGTCCCATCAGTACCCCCTTACATCAGAGTGTCCCATCACCAGCCCCCTTACATCAGAGTGTCCCATCACCAGCCCCCTTACATCAGAGTGTCCCATCACCAGCCCCCTTACATCAGAGTGTCCCATCAATACCCCCTTACATCAGAGTGTCCCATCACCAGCCCCCTTACATCAGAGTGTCCCATCACCAGCCCCCTTACATCAGAGTGGCCCACTGAGCCATTGGCCCACCGGGAAACTCCTGGTAGCCCCGATGGCCAGTACATGCCTGCGTGCCACCCATCCGTGCCACCCATCCGTGCCATCTTATCTATGCCCATCTTTGCCCATCAGTGCCGCCTTATCTGTGCCCATCAGTACTGCCTTATCTGTGCCTATCGGTGCCACCTTATCTGTGCCTATTAGTGCCGCCTTAACTATGCCTATCAGTGCCCACCAGTGCAGCCTATCAGTGCCGCCTCATCAGCACACTTCAATGAAGGAGAAAAACATGATTTTTTTTTTGCATCTTTTTTTGTTTGTTTAGCAAAAAATAAAACTCCCAGCTGTAATTAAATACCACCAAAAGAAAGCCCTATTTGTTGGAAAAATATTATAAAAATTTCATTTGGGTACAGTGTTGTATGCCCGCGCAATTGTCATTCAAAGTGCATCAGCGCTGAAAGCTGAAAATTGGTCTGGGCAGGAGAGGGGTTTAAGTGCCCAGTAAGCAAGTGGTTAAGGAACTAGAGACAGGTGGGGGCATCTAGTGGTGAAAAATTAAAAAACACAGGCCGAACACCCTTTTAAACTTTTACCCCCTGTGGAATGCAGTCCTCGATGTTAGAGCACATACTGTAGCAAAAGAAAGTGGACAAAAAAAAAAAAAACAGAGCAATTTAACCAAATAAACAGAAATATTTTAAATACCTTCAAATCACATAAAATCAAAACACAACACATAAGAATCGCATATTCAAAATATTTAGTTGGAAGTTTATGGAAAATCAACTGGGGAATTCGAACATCACTGGCCAGTATTTGGTGAGTTATTCTGATGAAAGGTTTCAAAGTTTCACCAACAGAAGTCTATGTTCACATCTGAGTCGGGTACTCTTTTTGAGGCAATTCTTCTACTAAAGGGTCAGCTGCCTTTGGTGAAGGCTGCAAGTTGTCTATAAGAGGAATCAAAAGGGCACAGAAGGCATCCAGCTTTCTTTCTTGGAATAACAGTACATTTAGCTTGCAGTTTACTGGGCACAGTTCCTTCTTTTTAGCCACGCTGCCACAGCATAAAAAGTGGGCTATTCCTTTTAGGCAAAACTAATGTAGCTGTGCAAGCTCTGCCCCCAGACAAATGTTGGCTAAATCTGGAAGATTTGCAAAAGGTACTTGACACAAATAAAGGGAGCTTTTCAAACGCTTTGCCCATTCTATAAGTTATGTTTATACCCTCAAACTTGGAATTATTTGCCAGGGCATTCTCCTTGATTCCATAATTTCTTGACTGCTGAGGCTTAATGGGCCTAGGTACGGCTGTGACATAAGGGGATAAACCTTTTCCCCACCCTTGCCTGCTCACCCCATTCAAGAAACATGCTTACAACCATTAGGTTTTTTTTAAATATATTGGGCTTTATTCAAGAGCACCAGATATATAAATGATGTACAATATAAGTAAATACTCTTCAAAAACCATTGCAACTAGGTAGTAATTGAAATGGGCCCAAAGAATTCCCAATTGAACATTGTTATACTTTTTTTTTATATATATTTTTTATTGGGTATTCATGAAAGTACAGAGAAAAGGGTACAGCCTATAACAATACAACAAATAGAATTTAGCGAACAACCTTGTAGTCTGGATACAGAGAAGGTAAATTGTAAGTAAATATTAACTAAGTAAGACTGCTTATCACTCTATGTGTAACTCAACTAGAGACAGGAATGCCCAGGACATCATCCTGCCCACAACAGCACCCCAAATGGGCCCTTGCGGCTACAGCTTTATTTAAATTCCAACACATAACATGTGAACACTTTTAAACTAGTGCCAGTCACAGTACTGTGAGCATGCAATTCCAAAAGGGGCCTGTCCTTACTATAAGTGCTGGAAATTCAGCCTTCTTCCAATTTTCCATAAAGGGCAAAGCCCATTACAGCAACTTTAATGCAGGCAAGGTCAAGAAACCACAGTAAGCTGTGACATACCAAAAGCAAAAGGGGCGGGAGGGTGGGCAGCTCTTGCAGCCACGTTCTTCTAAAAGGCCCAGAATTCCCTGGGGCAATGCTTTTTCTGAGCTCAGGTCCAGTCCATCCCCCATGGTTCGACCAATCCATGGCGACCATTCACCCACATTGCCCAGCACCTGGCCATGCCCCCATCATTCAAGGCTCTCTTTCCCTATAGGGGCTCAAAAGGCCTTCATGACTGCTAAGGCACAATGGGCCTAGGTACAAATCCACTTCAACATAATGGGATAAACCCCACCTCACACCCTTGCCCCCTCACTCCATTCAAGAAACACGCTTACAACCATTAGGTTAGAAAGGGCAAGGTCACAGCTTTATTTAAATTCCAACACATAACATGTGAACACTTTTAAACCAGTGCCAGTCACAGTTGTACTGTGAGCACACAATTCTAAAAGGGGCCTGTCCTTGTCATTAGTGCTGGACAGACAGCCTACTTCCAATTTTCCATTAAGGGCATAGCCCAATACAGCAACTTTAATGCTGGCAAGGTGAAGAAACTGCCACCTGCACGTCAGTAGGTAACTCAAGGGTGCCCCACCACAGCCAGCACCTGTTCCACACCACGCTGAAGGCCAAGGTTGAAAACGTCCAAGTTGATATCATTAAGGTGAACGCCATGTGATCTCAGAAGATCAGCATTAGCACCCTATAAATCCTTCTGCTGGATTACAAACCCTCCGATCTGTCGAACAAACTTGGCGACCTGGGCGTTAACCTTTCGACGGAATTGTTCCAAGCAAAGGCCAGGGATTTCCCGGGCCCACAACAAGTGAGGCATAGATTCAGACCAGATGAGAACCAAGTTTGTATAGACCACATAACAATGAGTGATGTCTCACTTGATAGAGGAGATAAGGTCCACAGAACGCGCATAACCCCCGTCATTCCCTCCAGCGTGAAGAATCAAGATAATGGGGCCAGAAACATGAGAACAAAGGCATAAACACTCTGGGAGGACCTGAGGCCATCGTAAGCCATGAAGCCCAAGCCAATGGATCCTGGCGATATCATAGGTGAAACACAAATTCATCCTGTAGCTCTGAACTTCCGACCGACAAGCGGCCCAGTAAATGAAGGAATCTCCAACAATCCAGATTAGAGCTGAGTAAAAAACAGAAAATCAAAACAGTGGGTGGACATACAAAAAAAACGAGATGATTCCCAAATAGCCAGATGCTGGAGCTCCATATCGGAGAAACCCATACCAGAAGCAGCATTAGCAGCACTGATGCGAAAAGAGTGGGTCGCAAAATCAAGCGAAGGGAGGCCTAGTTGTTCAAGACAACCATGGAAAACCCACAGAAATTGGAACCTGCTCAGGGAGGAAGAATCAGCATGGACAAAGAAGGTGGGGGATGGGGGGCATGTGGACATGAATGGCGGGGTCAACGAAACATGGAAAAAGGGGCCCCCACAAGGGTACAAAACAACCCATTTCCCTTTACCAAAGCTGTAATTTTTTAATGTACGCAACAAAACCATCACGCAGCGCTGAGAGAAGGTTACATCCTCCGTAAGAACGCCACCCGCCAAGTACGTGGATTTTGAAACCAATTTGCCAATGCGAAAAGCACCAAAGAACACCCAAGAGAAGGCCACCTGAAAAAGAAGGGTCTCAAAAGTAGAGGAGCACATGGACAGCAACTGGAAAAGGATATCAGAGAGTATATAGAGGGAAACCGTGTTACGGGAATCATGGAATGAGTAACGCGTCTCCAACCCCGCAGGACCCGTCGAACATGAAACTCTTTTGTGATGTCTTCCCACCCAAGGAGCTGGAACCAAAAGAACAAGGCAGACATGCATGACAAAACCGTGGAGCCCAAAGAACCTTTCTGTAGTAAATACAGGAGATAAGAAAACAAAGCCATGCGTATGTCATATTGAGATGAGATTAAAAACTCACTGCCTCACACTTGGACCCATTCATCTCACACCTGACAATACGATACCCACTTCCATGGGGGCAGTGATGCCTGAAGGAGGTCTAGAAAATATTGGAGGTTCCACAAGTAGGCCGGACAGGAAAATAAATGTGGTAGTAACTGTAAGCGCAATACAAAAGATGCATACAATAATTGGACAATTATAGCTGACTGAGTATTAAGTCCATGGTACTCAAACTGGCAGTCCAATGGTTAAAATGTTATCTGGCAGTTCAGGGGTTTAAAACAAAGTACAATGGCTCATCAGAAAGGCGGCTGCTGTCCTCAGAGCACTGGCTCTGTAGTAAGCAACGTACATTTTAATACTGCACTCAGGTGGAGCTTCCCTTTTTACCCTTCTCAGGCCAGACAGGGAAGGCCATCCAGGGAAGCCGACGGACACGGAACGAAAGCAATCGAGATGTATATGAAAGAGAACGTCAGCGATATCGTTAGCAGTCCCAGGAAGGTGCCTAGCTCTACAACATATGTTAAACTGCAAGCATCTGAGAACCAGAAAACTATTAACGTTACGACCGGAGCGGATCTAGCACACTGTTGGTTGACCATCTGAACCACGCTCATGTTATCGGACCAGAAAACCACCTGGTGATTGTGCAACCTCTCGCCCCACAGCTCAATGGCGACAATAATCGCAAAGAGCTCCAGCAGGGTGAGGTTGCACAACAATTCCATGCGGGCCCATGAAGTCAGCCAACACTCGGCAGACCATTCCCCTTGGAAAAAGGCACCGAAACCACAGGAGCCTGCCGCAATGGTTTATAGCGCCAGCTGTGAATTCGGTACCTCCTCCAGCAGCCAACAAGACTGCCCATTGTAGGACTGGAGAAAAGATAGCCATATCCCCAAGTTGTCCTGCATGGGCTTGGTGATAAGGACATAATGGTGGGGGGCAGCCAGCCCCTTCATGGCCCATGCCAAGGTTCTACAGAACGCCCTCCCCATGCACATAACTCTACAGACAAAGACCAGGTGACCCAGCAAGGACTGAAGCTGTTTCAACTGCCATTTTATCACTGGGCACCCGAAAAACCATTGTCACTGATTTCTATGCCCAAAAATGCACAGGGCCCTTGTCAGCTGACAGCATAATGGCAAACTGCTTGCAGGTGTCCTGAAAAACAGAAAGGAGCCACTGACACTGACCATTGTCAACTGGGCCTATGAAGAGGAAGTCATACAAGTAATGCAATAGGGAATGCAAACCAGCTGACTGGACAACTACCTATTCAAGGAACCTACTGAAGAGCTCAAAGAAATAACATGAAACGGCACAGCCCATGGGAAAGCACATGTCAAAAAAGTAGCTTCCTTGAAAGTAGCAGCCCAGCAGATGGAAGCATTCCAGGTTGACCGGAAGGATGCGGAAGGCAGACTCAATGTCCGCCTTAGCCAGCAAAGCCGACTGACCAACAACCCTGATCAATTGAAGCGCCTTGTCAAAATAGGCGTAGTAGACCTGAGGAGCCAGAAGGATAGTATAGATTGTTGATAAAAAAGAATTTGCCCTCCGCCTTTTTTGGGACCACACCGAGGTGGGAAACCCTCAGGTTGTGGAAAGGGGGAGATCAAAAGGGCCTGCCATACGCCGCAAATCCAGCTCCCTCCGAAGCTTCTCGGACACTCAAATTGAACAGTGGATTTCAAATTGGATGCCACGGTAGGCTCATCGGAAAGAGTGAAGGGGACCCAAAAACCACAGTCCCAACTTCAAGATCAAGGCCCCCCAATAAAGGAGGTACCGGTCTAGCCAGGGAAGCATCTCTAAGACGTTTACTGGCGTCCTCCAGTTTGGAAAGGTCAGGCTTGGCCCCCCAGCCTGGAAAGTGGTTGTTTGCCCTTCTGGAAACACCAGCTGGATGGGTGAGCCCCCCTGCAAAGTGAGCATTCCTGCTTAAAACGACACACGGTGTACCACTTGCAGTGGCTCTCATTGAACAGCCAGCATAGACCTTTGATGTCCTGTGACAGGTGCATGTGCAAAACCGCCCACAAATCGCCACCCACAATGGAGCCCGAACTAACCGCTGGACCCGACACACCCATGCGGGACAGGACCAATTTTACAACCGTAAATATGCCTTTGTCTAGCGGGCCCATTACGGCAGCATCACTGGACCTACCCCAAATGAAATCACAATCATACTCACTAATGTGCAGAGGCGGAGCTGTAGAAGGGCGACCAGCAGTAAATCCAAGAGGGACGCTCAGTACATGATCGTCTGTGGGAAGGGCTGGCAGAGGCCCGTGACATCCATCTCCTCGAGGAATGGTGGTGCCTGGTGAGGCAGGAGTAGGGATGAGCTTCGTGTTCGAGCCGAACATACGTTCGACTCGAACATTGGCTGTTCGCCCGTTCGGCGAATTCCGAACCTTATGGGCCGTTCGTGCCAAATTCGTGTGGCGCTCATGGCCCACAATGCACTGCGTCATTGCAGTGCATTGCTGGCTCATGATTGGCCAAGCATGCACTGTGACCCCGCATGCTTGGCCAATCACAGCGCCAGCAGCGAGGAGAGCCATGATTGGCCACAGGCAGGATGCCTGTGGCCAATCATAGCTCAGGCTGTGTAGTACATGCCCCACACTATATAAGGCCGCCAGCGCGGCGGCCTAGTGTAGTGTGTTGGCGTCTGAAGCAGTTAGTGGGTGTTCTGTGTACCTTCAACACAGTACACACCGATCGTTTTCGGACGATTTTTGATCTTGCTGTTGTGTAATGGTTGTTGTCTGTGTGCCCTGACCGCAGTATACACCGCTATATTCACCTCACCTATATAGCTAGTGATCTATCTTTTATAATAGAGCTTGCAGTCAGTAGTGTTAGGAGCTTGTGCGTGCTGTCTGCGTGCCCTGAACGCAGTACACACCTGGAGAGGCTTTCCAAGAGAGCAGACGTGCGTGGAGGAGCTCTGTGGAGAACCACGGCTGTCCTGGACATCTGGCCTCATGGCATCGGCCAGCCCAGGCCCGGGGCCTCTTTCCCGGCCTGGGTCTCAGACAACCCCCCCTGGGGTGAGAGACCTCTCCAGGGAGGAGAAGTTGTTCCTGGTCACACAGTCTGAGCTAATGGACTGGACCTGGGCCCAGCCGGGAGAGGGCCCAAGCAAGCTCCAGAAGAGGAGAGAAAGGGTAAAAACCCTAATACAGAAGGCCGCGGCAGCTTATGTACAGCGATCGGAGCGACTGGCCGACCTACGAAATCGCAGGGACCGCTCAGCCAGCAGCAAACGTGGCGAATATAGGGAGACCATAGATGGCCTGAAGCATGAATGCAGGGACCTCTGGCGGCTGCTGGGCGGTCTCTGCGAACGTGGAAAGGGTGAGAGAAGGTTTTTGACAGAGGTAAAGAAAGAACTTCTAAAGGCCAGCCAGGAAGGAACCCAGGCGGTGAGACGAGGAAATACCCCCCTGAAGTCCCCCCTGAAACTCTCACCTGATGCAACAGTGCCACAGACCCCAGTGGAAGCAGCGTTTTCCGGTGACAACCAATCCATGGCCTGTCAGGAAAGTATGACCCCCGGAGCTGTCAGTGCGGAGGGTCCCCGGATTCCTGTGTTAACACCTGCTATGCCTATGGCCGCAGTCCAGGAGAATCCGGGTAGGGTACCCGATGAAGCATGTAAAAGCTCCGGTGGAGATGCAAGTCACAGTCAGCGGAACAGGAAACTGTTGGTGGTCCTCACCAGAGAGCCGTCGGAGGGGCCAGTGAAGGCCAATAGTCAGAGGTCCCCAGCGGAGAGTGCAGTCCGACCCCCCTCCGGGGCCCCCCCGGTGACCCCGACGACTCCTGCCAGACCCATAGCGGTGCGGGGAAAACCGGCCATAATGGCGGCCCCCACCGCGGCCGCATGGAGAGAGGGGGAGGTGCTGATGGGAACGGACACATGTGCAGTTTTGGATAGACATTGTGGACAAGCATCCTCTGCTGACACTGGGAGGAGTGGTGGGATGGGGGCGGGTGCATCACTTCCTGTTCCGGGTGACGAGACAGGAAGTGACCTCATCGACTTCCGGGAACCGGAAGTGATGTCAGTGGTGACCCCGGAAGTCCCAGGAGGGCCTAAAACAGAAGTGGGGACACCGGGAATTCAGCTAGGGGGGCCGTTGGTGTCGCTCGTTGGGGGAGAGGAGGCGTTGGTATCGGAGACCTCCCTGGAAAAAACAGCTTTAGCGTCCTCTGGGGATTTTCTTCCAGCAGGACAAGTATGCTGGGGTGAGTCCCCGATGGGGGATTTGAGGAGCGAGTGCTCGGCCCTGGATTTCATAAGGGGTTTGGAGGGGTCACAGGAGCGGGGTCCTGAAGAAATGGAGGTGGCTCCCCCCCAGGATCATATGTGTGTAGGGGGTACTGCTCCTTCCCCCGTGGTAAGGAGTGAGATGCCGGTTGGTGGGGATGCGGTGGGTAGAGGTACTGAGCCAGGGAGTCCGGTCCGTCAGGGGTCTGGCCCTTCCCCCACAGACCCAGTTTTCATCTTGGGCACACAGGAGGAGGCAAACCTCTTAGGTGCCCTGAAGGCTGGGCGCTCGTTTGCACAGGTGGCAGGTTCCTCTGTCCCCCTGGGTCCCCTGTACGGCCAGTTTGGCGCCCAGAATTTCCGGGCTCCCCCTGGGGATCAGCCCCAGGGTGCGCAGGCCTGGACGAGGGGTACGGGGGGCCCTGAGAGGCGCAGACGGAATGTGGTGCAGCTCAGGTGGGAAGGGACGTCTGCATGTCCCAGCAGGGGTCAGGTCATCGACTATCTGCTGGGGCTGCGCTTTAAAGTTTCTGACTTATTTGCAGTCATACACCCCACAAACTCGAAGGAGTTTGATGTGAGTTTCGTCTCCTTGGTCTCCATGGAGCTTTTCCTGACACTGTACGAGCTCGTCAGGAAGTCAGATCCGTGGAAACGTTTCCGGGTGATACCTCTTTCGAGGCAGGAGGAGATAAAGAATGTGACTGTACTGGTCAGGAACGAGTCCCTCCCACCTGAGGACATCGCGACCTGGCTGACGCGGTACGGGCAGCTCCAGACAGGGCTGAGGAAAAGTTTGGATGAGCGCGGGGTCTGGACAGGTGCGTGGTTGGTCAGGATCCGGCTCAAGCGCCACAATAATACCGTGGCGCATGTACCTGGCAGCGCCTTTATAGGTAGAGACCGGATCCTGGTCTTCTACCCTGGACAGCCCCGTCGCTGTTTCAAATGCGGCAGTCCCGCGCACCTCAGTGCGGACTGCACAATGCCCCGCTGTGTGAGGTGCAATGGTTTCGGCCATTCACCTGAGGGTTGCAGGCTTATTGTCTGCAACCTCTGTGGGGAAATGGGACACCCCTTTAGTCGGTGCCCCAAGGCGTTCAGGGGGTGCCAGGCTGAGGGGGGTGCCCCAGGCCCGGAGGGTGAGGGGGTCCCTAGACGAAGTGGGGATCCCAACCCCTCAGGGTCACAGAGGGAGGGTTCCCCCCTCCCTCAAAGGGTCAGACCCCCCAGGCGCGGATCAAGGACAGGAACTGGCGTAGTGAGGGAGCCGGCGAGTTCTCCGGCCCCGTCTGACCCTGTGTCAGATGGGGCAACGGCAACAAAAACACCTGGGAAGCCGGCCAAGGCGAAAAAGCCCTCGCCAAAAAATCACCCTCCCCCCCTCCCCCTGTTTCCCCCCCGTCCTCCTCCCTTTCCCCTGCTCCCCCCCCTTCCCCTCTCGCCCCCCTGGTCTCCCCCCTCCCAGCTTCCCCTTCTTCTCCTTTGCCCCCTCCCCCCCCCTCCCTTCAGTAATTAAATCTGCGGGTAAACCGCATCCACCCCTGGATCAGGCGGCTATACTAATGCCCCCTCCGGCCTCTTCGGTGGTCGTGAGTGGTCGGCAGGCTAGTGCAGGAGGGGTGACCCCAATGGACATCTCAGGGGCTGGTAAGGGGGTTAATAAGAGGGTTAAGGAGATCTCCAGTGGGAGGTCCGATGAAGAGAGTGGGAGGGAACCTCCCAAAGTGGAATGGGAGAAGAAAACTAAAAAGAAGAGGAAGAGGAAGGTTTCGGGGAAGGAGGGTGGTGAGGACCCCCAGCCCAGTACGAGTTCAGGGGCAGGGGGGGGCTCCTCACTGGCCCTATGGAACAGATACGGGATCCTTTCCTCCTCGGACTCCGAGGAGGATTGATTTTTTTTTAGAAATGTAAAATAGAGAGGAACGTAAAATTCAATCACTAAGGATGGCGGTACCCGCTCCAATACGCCTTGCGACCATTAATGTCGCAAGTGTGCGTTCTGCGGCGGCTAGATTTTCAGCCTTTGATTTTCTCGGCCGGGTTGAAGCCGACATTTTGTTTTTTGCAAGAGACCTGGCTGGCATCTGTGGCAGAGATGCACCTAGCGAAGAGGGAGTGGAGACATGGGCCCTCCCTCTGGTCTCTTGCGGCTGAGCCCTGCAGTGGTGTTGCGGTCCTTTTTAAGACTGGTTCGGTGGCTTGTCGACGAGTGATTGAATTGGAAATCGGTAGGTGTTTGATTGTGGACGCAGTCGTGAGAGGGGAATCCCTCCGCCTTATCAATTTTTATGGACCTCAGTCCCAGAGGGGGAGGAAGGACCTTCTCACGCTGCTGAAACCATACCTGTTTACATCCCAGCAGGTGGTCTTTGGTGGTGACTTTAACATGGTCACCAGGTCAAAGGACCGGGCAGGCACCTCAGGCCCTCTGGGATATGATAGTATCTTTTTGAATAGAATAGTGAGGGAAGCTGGGTTGGTGGATGTGCACGTTCGCCACTTCCCCAACCTCACTGGTTTCACATATTCCAGAGGTAGTTGTAGGAGTAGGTTAGATAGGTTTTTTTTGAAGGGGGACTCGTCCTTTGCAGCTCCTGCGCTGCATGCGGTTGAGTTCTCTGATCACCGTATGGTGTCGGTCACTCTGAATGTGGCGGACACCCCTCAGAAAGGGAGGGGCCTGTGGCGACTAAACGGGTCGCTACTTGAGGACCCTGAAATCAGATCGGCCTATGAGGACTTCTTTTTAGAACAAGCCTCGCTCCTTGAGAGCGGCTGCTCCCGCCAGGAATGGTGGGAAGTGGTGAAGAAGAGGTCGGAGGGCTTCTTCCGGGAAGTCTCAGGCCGTCGGGCAGCATCCCGGTATCAGGCCTACCAGAAGTTACGCAGGCAGCTAGATCGCTTGGTTTCTGATGGTGGCCCTCAGGACCAGATCTCGGATCTGAAGCTCCAGATGAAGGAGTGTCAGTATGACCGTCTCGCCTCCCTGGTGCTGGAGAGGGATTACGGGAAGTTCACCAACCCGGATCCCTACAAAAGCTGTGGGGACGCGGTGAGTGGGAAGGTCATACATGGACTGAGAGATCCCTCCGGTTCCCTGGTAAGGTCCAAGCCAGGCATCCTGGGGATCATCAGAGCCCATTTTTCAGACATCCTTCGGAAGAAGCCGTTGGATCTGAGGAGAGCCAAGGAATTTCTTGATGGGACTCCACTTGAGGTGGGGTCTGACCCCCTAGACTCCTTGGTGGAAGAGATCTCAGTGGCCGAAATTGAGCAGGCTATTGACTCGTTGTCTCTAAAGAAGTCGCCGGGGCCTGATGGGTTCACGGCAGAATTTTATAAAGCCTTTAAGAGCCTTTTGGCTCCTCCTCTGAGGGAGGTGTTCAGTGAGTGTTTGGCATCTGGCCTGCTCCCTCCCTCGATGAGAAGGTCGGCCTTGATCCTTCTGTCCAAGGGGAAGGATTCGTCCGTGGTTGAGAATTGGCGTCCTATCGCCCTTCTCTCCACGGATAGAAAGATTCTGGCAAAGATTTTGTTTACGCGTATGTCTGCTGTTGCGGGCAAGCTGCTGTCTGCCTCCCAGCACTGCACAGTTCCCGGCCGTAGCACCTTTAGTGCAGTCCTTAACGTCCGGGAGGCTGTGGAGAGGTGCAGGGCAACGGGTGATGGGCGGTATCTGCTGGCATTAGATCAGGCGAAAGCTTTTGATCGGGTAGACCACGAGTACCTCTGGCTTCTCCTGGGTAGATACGGCCTGCCTGATCGATTTATTGATTGGCTCAGGACTTTGTACAGAGGGGCCGAGAGCTTCCCTCTGGTCAATGGTTGGGTGGGTCCTACCTTTCCGGTGGACTCTGGTGTTAGGCAGGGCTGTCCGCTGAGTCCCCTGCTCTATGTCTTTGCAGTCGACCCCTTCGTAAGAAGGCTAGACTGTGGGCAGCTGAGGGGGGTCCTGATGGAGCCCGGCAGTGGCCCGGATAAGGCGGTGAAGGTGGTGGCCTACGCGGACGACGTCTCGGTGGTGGTGGCTAGCCGAGAGGAGGCCCATTTTGTGGAAACACAGATTGGAGGCTACTCCGAGGCGTCTGGTTCGTTGGTCAACTGGGACAAGAGTGAAGCTCTCTGGTTGGGAAGGGAGGGTGAGCAGTTTGCCCTCCCGGACGTTTTTCCCCCGCCCCGACCAGAAGTTAAGATCTTAGGCATTTATTTCGGCCAGGGTGATTATCCCAAGCTAAATTGGGAGCGCAGGTTGGTAAGTGCCACCCAGAAAGTCAACGCCTGGAAAGGCTGGAAGCTGTCATTGAGGGAAAGGGTGAGCCTGGTTAAAACCTATTTGCTTCCCGAGTTCCTCTATGTCAGCTATGCATGTCTGTTGCCAGAGTCACTCTATGCGCGGGTCTGCGGTCTGTTTTTTCTGCTTTTGTGGGGAAACAGACTGAACCTGATAAAAAGGGAGGTCACGTATCGACGGAGAGGGGAGGGCGGTTTGGACATGATCAACCCCACGGTTTTCTTTACTGTGGTGTTCCTGAAGTTCAATCTGCAATCCATTTTTGTGGACGAGCCCTCTCTATGGGAACGTTCATGTAAGAATTGGTTCCTGGTGTTCCTGAGCAGGTGGGAGGGGGGCGGCCGCCCGGGTGACCTTCGGAGGTCCCATGGGTACCTCCCCGCCTATGTCCCAATCGCCCTGAAGGTACTAAGGCGGTGGAGGATAACGGCCTTAGAGGTAGGCTCCCTGGGCCGGCGAGAGCTGTACCAGGGGGTCATGGCCTCGGACGTTTTGAGACCACTGGCCTTAAGGGACTGTCCAGACAGGGTTCTCAGGGAGGGACTAGCCCTCCTGAATTCTAAGAGAATTCCTGCCAAGTTCTGGGATCTCGCATGGAGGGCGTTCCATGGACGACTCTATGTGAGATCGAACTTGAAGTACCGGAGCCCAGAGGACAGAGGCTGTCCTCGCCCTGAGTGTGGTGGGGTACTAGAGACCATGGACCACTTTTTGGTCGAGTGCCCTTTCAACTTGGGGGTTCTGGGGGAGGTTGGAGATGCCATTGGCTATCCCCGTCTCCGGGCCCTTGCCTATTCTGAGAGGGTGTACGGTGACTTCAGAGCCCGGAGGGGTTTTGTGTTATCATCACTGTTTTTAGTTAGTGTCATATGCCTTTACTACACTTGGCACGCTCGGTGTTTAGTGTCCACTAGGGGCAAATTCCTGCCCATGCATGAGGTGGCGGGTGATATCATTCGGGAATTGGGTAAGGTGAGGTTTCTTGAGGGGGAAAGAATGGGTAGGGAAAGGTGTGCTAGGTTGTGGAGAGGGTTCTCTTTCCGGCCACCTTGATGATCTCCCTCTTCTTTTCCTTAGGTGGGGGTGCGTCTGTCCTTTCACCCCCTTTTTTTTTTAGCTTTTGGGCAACTTAATTTTAAAAACATGGTATGCACCGTCAGTTTCGTTACGTTCCTGCCTATAGGGGGTATGTAATATAAATGTATATAGTTTGAATAATGATTAGGAATTTTTTTTTTTTTTTTTTTTTTTTTCTTCCCAGATGATCATGGGATTAAGGATCGTCTGATATGGGCAGTTTGAATAGATCCGGTCTGTCCAAAAGCATTTATGCAAGTTGTTCTTTAGTTCTTTTTTTGCTCAAGTATGAGTTTTTCTTAAGTTCTTGATTATGTAAATCAGTAGCAGTTTTATTTTAATAAAAATTTCCACCTACATAGCTCTTCTCTATTTGAGCCCACTTGCCATCTGCAGGAGTTATTGGAAGTTGTGTGTGCCTCCAGCACAGCACAGTATACATCTGTATATACCCCTTTATCTCTGGGGTTCTATAAAAAAGGCATCTGCAGGAGTTAGTGGGTTTTTTGTGCCTCCAGCACAATATACACCTGTATCTACCCTTTATTGCTGTTCTCTAATAGAGGCATCTGCAGGGCTTAGTGGGTGTTGTGTGACTCAATTACAGTATACCCCTTTATCTCTGGTGTTCTATAATAAAGGCATCTGCAGGAGTTAGTGGGTGTTGTGTGACTCCAGCACAATATACACCTGTATCTACCGTTTATTGCTGTTCTCTAATAGAGCCATCTGCAGGGCTTAGTAGGTGTTGTGTGACTCCATTACACTTCTGTTTTACCCAACTCCCTTCAGGCCATTACCATGTCTGGAAGGCCAGCAAGGAGAGGCAGACAGGCGCGAGCCGATAAAAGAGGGCAAGCAGGCTCTGTGTCTAGAGACAACAGTGCTGGTCGTGGACGCGGTGCATTGTCATCAGCACGTGGCCATGGGACACGCTTGTCCTTCTTTTCGGCAGCTGGACATGTTGAACCGCAACATGCCAACGACTTGGTAGAGTGGATGACCAAGCCCTCTTCATCCTCCTCATCCTCTCTCACCCAGTCTCAGGGTACTAGCAAAGCAGCTGCCAACGCATCGTCTTCCCTCCTCTCAATGTCATCATCAGTGACTCCTTCCCTAGACCCGCCACATCCTCCTGAGGAGTCTCCTGAACTCTTTGAGCACAGTGTTGGGTGCATGCTCCAGGAGGATGCCCAGTGTTTTGTGGGCTCTGATGATGACACTCAGCTAGAGGAAGGCAGTAGCGTGAGCGCAGAGAGAGGGGATGCTCAAGAAGGACAGCAATCTGGCAGTCATGTTCCACAAGCTGCAGCATACTGCCAGGTTTGCTACAGCGATGAAGAGGGAGGGGATGATGAGGGCACTGACTCCACGTGGGTGCCTGGTAGGAGAGAGGAGGAGGAGGAGGAGGCACATGTCCAACGAGGCAGGATGCCCTCCGGGGGCCAGCTTAGGGGCAGCACACCGACTGAATCACACCGCAGAGCTCCGCCTGTGCAGGGCGCTGCCTCTGCGCGTTATTCTAAAAGTTCTTTGGTGTGGGCCTTTTTTGAGACGAGTGCATCAGATCGCACTGCTGCTATTTGCAATATATGTCTCAAGCGTATCTCGCGGGGCCAAAACATCAGCCGCTTGGGCACCACATGCTTGACCAGACATATGTTGACCTGCCATGCAGCTCGTTGGCAAGCGTACCTCAAAGACCCACACCAAAGAACAAAGCGGACCTCTCCGTGCTCCTCATCAGCTAGCATCTCCAACCCCACTAGACCTTCAGTCCTCTCTGAAACCTGCTCTGAGAGGAATGAAGGTGTAGAATTAGGTGTGTCACAGCCAAGTGCTTCCGGGAACTCTGCTAGCGGTACATCCATGTCCGATTATAGCAGGCAAATGTCCCTGCCCCAGCTGCGAAAGAAGTTCACTCCCAGCCATCCACATGCCCAGCGGTTGAATGCTAGCTTGGCTAAATTGCTAGCACTTCAACTGCTGCCTTTTCAGTTGGTAGACTCGGCCCCCTTCCGTGAGTTTGTACAATGTGCGGTTTCTCAGTGGCAGGTCCCCAAACGCCACTTTTTCTCACGGAAGGCGATTCCGGCTCTCTACCGGCATGTGGAAGGCAATGTCCTTGCCTCGCTGGACAGGGCGGTCAGCGGTAAGGTGCATATTACCGCTGACTCATGGTCCAGCAGGCATGGACAGGGACGTTACCTGTCTTTCACGGCCCATTGGGTCACTCTTCTGGCAGCTGGGAAGGATGCAGGACAAGGTGCAGTAGTGTTGGAGGTTGTTCCGCCACCATGCCTCCAAAATGCTACTATTGGTTGTGACACACCTCTCTCCTCCACCCCCTCCTCTTCTTCTTCCTCCATGGCCTCTTCCAGTGCTCTGTCCTCAGAACCAGCGGTGCTCCGTAGGCGTTCCAGGGGCTACGCAAGTATGCAGGCAAAACGATGCCATGCCGTGCTTGCGCTGGTTTGTTTGGGGGACAGGAGCCACACTGGGGCGGATGTTTTGTCAGCTCTGCAGGGGCAGGCCGAGAGGTGGTTGACGCCCCGCCAGCTTAAGCCAGGAATGGTGGTTTGTGACAATGGCACCAACCTCCTCTCCGCCCTCCGACAGGGACAACTAACCCATGTGCCCTGTGTAGCTCACGTCCTTAACCTGGTGGTGCAGCGGTTCTTGGGCAGGTACCCCGGCTTACAGGATGTACTGAAGCAGGCCAGGAAAGTCTGTGTGCATTTCCGCCGATCATTTAATGCCTGTGCTCGGCTGGCTGAGCTCCAAAAGGAGTTGAACCTGCCCAAGAACCGCCTTATATGTGACATGCCCACCAGGTGGAAATCAACGTTGGCCATGCTGCAGCGGCTGTACACGCAGCAGAGGGCCATCAATGAGTACCTGTGCGACTACGGCACCAGGACAGGGTCAGGGGAGCTCGGTTTTTTCTCACCACGCCAGTGGGGCATGATCAGGGATGCATGCACTGTCCTGTCACCGTTTGAGGAGGCCACAAGGATGGTGAGCAGTGACAGTGCATGCATCAGTGACACTGTACCTCTTGTCCACCTCTTGGAGCATACGCTGCGTGGAATAATGGACAGGGCACTTGAGGCAGAACAGAGGCAGGAAGAGGAGGACTTCCTTGCCTCTCAAGGCCCCCTTTATCCAGACAGTATTCCTGCTGTGCCACCCATCACACAGGAAGAGGATGAGGAGGAGGAAGAGGAGGAGGAGGATGATTGTGTCAGCATGGAGGTGGAGGCTGGCACTCAGCATCAGCAGCAGCAGCAGTCTTGTAGGGATGATTTACAGTCCCAAGAAACACGTGGACTTGTACGTGGCTGGGAGGAGGTAGCTGCGGATCATGTTGCCCTTAGTGACCCAGAGGATTCCGGACCGAATGCCTCAGCTAACCTACGCTGCATGGCCTCCCTGATCCTGCAAAGCCTGTGGAAGGATCCTCGTATTCTTCAGATCAAGGAGAGGGACCATTACTGGCTGGCCACTCTCCTTGATCCACGGTACAAGGGTAAGGTTGCCGACCTTATCTTGCCATCGCAGAGGGAGCAGAGGATGAGACATCTCCGGGAGGCCTTGCAGAAAGGTTTGTGCAACGCGTTCCCAGAGACTGGGAGGTTACAAACTCCTGGTCCTGGACAACGTGTTGCTGAGGCATCGGTCAGAAGGAGCGGTGGAGAAGGTGGCCGTCTGACTGATGCATTCAGACAATTTTTTAGTCCGCAGCCCCAAGGTATGATCGGTTCCAGCAACCATCGCCAGCGTCTGATTTACATGGTGCAGGAATACCTAGGGGCAAGGTCAGACTTGGACACCTTTCCCACCGACTTACTGGGTCTTGAGGATGGATCACTGGCCAGAGCTTGCACAGTATGCAATTGAGCTACTGGCCTGTCCTGCATCCAGCGTTCTTTCGGAATGCACCTTCAGTGCTGCTGGTGGCTTTGTTCCCGATCACAGGGTGCGCCTGTCCACCGAATCAGTTGATCGACTGACCTTCATCAAGATGAATCAGTCTTGGATTACCCACAGCTACCAAGCACCTGAAACTGATGTAACCAAATAATTTTTTTTGAAATATCACATCCCTTCAAGACTGCCTATGCTGATGCTGAGTGACTGTCCTGTTATGTTGATTGTCTATCCTCTTCCTCCTCCGCTGATATGTTGGAAGAACATTTCTGGTTCTGGGTGATGCCATTAGCCCAATTTTTCTGCCCTTGTTTAACAGGGGCGTTTAAGTACAATTTTTGATGCAATGCTTTGCAGCAGGGCTAATTCCTGCAATAAAACTAGAGTATATGGGAGAGGTTGCAGTGTCGTGGCACCAGCACCAGTGCCTAAGGCCCAATTTTTCTGCCCCTGTTTAACAGGGCGTTTAAGTACAATTTTTGATGCAATGCTTTGCAGCAGGGCTAATTCCTGCAATAAAACTAGAGTATATGGGAGAGGTTGCAGTGTGGTGGCACCAGCACCAGTGCCTAAGGCCCAATTTTTCTGCCCCAGTTTAACAGGGGCGTTTAATTACAATTTTTGATGCAATGCTTTGCAGCAGGGCTAATTCCTGCAATAAAACTAGAGTATATGGGAGAGGTTGCAGTGTCGTGGCACCAGCACCACAACCACCAAAGGTCAATTTTTCTACCACTGTTCAACAATGGCATGTAATTACAATTCTTGATATAATCGTTCACAGCAGGGCGCTCCAGCGCCCAGCAAGAGTCACTTTGAGGGCTTACAATGTTGTGGCAAAACCAACACCTTGTTCCGCCATTTCTGCAGAGCATATAGGGCAGGCCCCTACTTTCAAACATCCAACTTACAAACATCTCCTACTTGCTAACGGAAGGAGACAACAGCAAGTGAGACGAAAAAAGATGGACGACAAAACAAATTATACAGGGGTGATAACCCTTCCCTATGTTTTCCAAAAAGCTTAAAAATAGTTTTTTTGACTGGAGCTACATTTTAAAAATGTACCAGTTGAAAATTACAAACAGATTCAACTTAACACAACAAACCTACACAGTCCCTGTCTTGTTTGCACCGCCTGTATACTGCTGTTCTGAGTATATAGGGCCTGGGTGCCACACGCATTTCCTTTTTTTAATATGGGTACAGGGTTCCCCTTGATATGCGTACAAGACCCAAAGGGGCTGGTAATGGGCAGGGAGGGCTACCCATGCCATTTTTCTCAATGGTTTTCAACCATATTGCAGGAATCAGATATAACATTAAAACCGCAAGCAGTTTTCAATGATGTTATTTCTGTTTAATGTCATTTTGTGCAGGGACTGTTCTAAACACAGGAAACACGTGGCACTTCACAGGCATACTACAGACACCCCCCAGGCACCATATTTAAAGGAATATTTCACTTTTTTTTTCACTTTAACCATCATTAAAATCAGTGCTCCTGCCAAAACGGCCATTTTTAAAAACATTTTAGGCATTGACCCATGTCCCCTGGGGCAAGAGCCAGGTCCCCAAACCCTTTTTAGGACAGTATCTTGCATATTAGCCGTTAAAATTAGCACTTTTAATTTCGAACGTTCGAGTCCCATAGACGTCAATGGGGTTCTAAAGTTCGTTCGAATTTGGGGTCCGTTCGAAAGTTCTGGTGCAAACCGAACCGGGGGGGGGTTCGGCTCATCCCTAGGCAGGAGGAAGATAACAGAAGGAGAGATTCAGGGTTGGAGGTTCGGCCTAATGGCCGAGGACAGCAGCCGTGCAACCTCGAGAGCAACTGAAGAATCCAGATGGAGGACCCATAGCAGTTGCAGTCAACATCCTGGGAGTGAAGTGGGAATCTCCCACCCTGCTGGGCACAGGGAGAGGAGGCTGCGCAGCAGACCGTGGCAGTGCTGTGGTGGCAGGCAGCAGGTGTGAATCTCCCGCCCAGCTGGGCGCAGGGAGATGCGGGTAGGCAGGAGTCAGATGCAAGGGGTGAGCAGCAGGTGAGGCTTGGCAATCTCCCACCCAGCCAGGCGCAGGGAGATGCGGATAAGCAGATGTCACAGGTAAACCAGAATGCACTGGTGGCACATTCAAATCCCCCGCCCGGATGGGCACAGGGAGATAGAGAGCTGCCGGAAATTACATGGCAGGTTGAGCCGGATGGCTCTAGAATTTCGGGAGCGAGCAGGGCGTGAGGATGCCCAGACCTCTACATCCACGGGCGGGCAAAAGATGTACTCTAGGAGTGGGAGAGCCGACACCTCTCACATCAGTGGTTCCAGGGGGACCGGGGAGAACAGGCCACAGTGTAAGTAGCACTGGAAAGACTAGGGCTTAAATGCGATGATGGATGGGCACGCCTCTGGGCCTTGGATGCAGAGGGCCCACTACAGAGTCTGCAGGTGGCAGGGGAACAGGGAAGAAGCCATCTCAGGGGAGAGGAGGGCAAACAACCAGTCAGCCTGACCTTGGAGTGCCAGCTGGTGGACCATGGCCAGCAGTAGATCAGTGTCTATGGTAGCGAGGGGTCTTCTAGCTCTTCCAGCCATGTTCTTCTAAAAGGCCCAGAATTCCCTGGGGCAATACATTGTCTGAGCTCAGGCCCCTCCCATCCCCCATGATTCGACCAATCCAATGCGACCATTCACCTACATTGCCCAGCACCTGGCCATGCCCCTATCAGTTAAGTTTCTCTTTACCTATACGGGTCCAAGAGGCCTTCGTGTCCAGATGCACCCACTAAAGAATGTGGTTTTCCTGCTATCCTGCCAACTATACCAAACTCTGGGTGGGACTAACCATGAGGCAGAGCTTCAAAGAGAACAGACAACACAACTCCCTCTTTAAGAATATTTATGCAGAGTAATCACCAGTTACAACAATGTAGTATTCTTCTTCCAAAGTTTGGTACAACAAGTTGAGTGCCCATGCTCAGCGTCATATCCAGAGGTTGTGTTTGGGAAATAGATGTATGAATGTTGCCAGAGCCTGTCAGTGCTCAGACCATACGTCGCATACTGCATCAAATTGGTCTGCATGACTGTCGTCCAAGAAGGAAGCCTCTTCTACAGATGGTCCACAAGAAAGCCAGCAAACAGTTTGCTGAAGACAAGCAGACTAAGGACATTACTGGAACCATGTCCTGTGGTCTGATGAGACCAAGATAAACTTATTTGGTTTAGATGGTGTCAAGCATGTGTGGCGGCAACCGGGTGAAGAGTACAAAGACAAGTGTGCCTTGCCTACAGTCAAGAATGGTAGTGGGAGTGTCATGGTCTGGGGCTGTATGAGTGCTGCCGCCACTGGGGAGCTACAGTTCATTGAAGGAATCATAAATGCCAACATGTACTTGTGACATACTGAAGCAGAACATGATCCCCTCTCTTCAAGGACTGGGCTACAGGGCAGTATTCAACATGACAACAACCCTAAACACACCTCCAAGACGACCACTGCCTTGCTAAAGAAGCTGAGGGTAAAGGTGATGGACTGGCCAAGCATGTCTCCAGACCTCAACCCTATTGAGCATCTGCAGGGCATCCTCAAACGAAAGCTGGAGAAGCGCAAGGTCTCTAACATCCTCCAGATCCGTGATGTCGTCATGGAGGAGTGAAAGAGGACTCCAGTGGCTCAAGTATCATGACATTCCACCATTGTCCATGTTTATTATCACAGTCTCCTGTTTTTTAATTCTCTTTTTTTGTCCATTCCTCAGAGCTTGGGCAGTCCTTACCACTGCACTGAATAGCTTTCACATAATAATGTTTGAGTACCATTCGGTGCAGTAAGCTTGCATAATTATGCTGCCCCAGGGGGAGGATCCATGACAGCCTGGGCTCAGAAGCAGAGAACAAAGTGTCATTCAACTAAAAAGACTTGCAATATATAGTGAAAGGAAAAAAAAATTGGTGGGTGTGAGCAGCTCTGGAGTAAAAGTACTACTATTACTTGACTTTTAATGTTTTTAATTGGAGTTCAGTGTTAAAAGCTGTCATATAATATTTAAAGCCCGGCTTTAGATATGTTGGGTTGAACAGGGGGAGGAGAACATTGGTCAAATTTCAACTTGGTAACATGAAATGAAATAGAGATGCTGGACTTGCTGCTCAGCATTCTTCAGAGGCTTGTAGGTTTTGGTTCTTGTCACAACAGTGGGGCACACCCAGCTTGAGAAGTTAATGTGAAGAGAAGAAACTAAGCTCCAAATCATCAGCTCATACGTCCATATAAGTTTTATTTTTGACATTGAAGTCACAACCAGTAAAGAACCAATAGCCAACGTTAAGCAAGTAAAGAAACAATACATAAGAATGTACAGTATGCATGTAATGATGACAGAATGAGAAGTGAGAAAAAAATGCCCCAAGTAGGACACAGACAGCAATAATTACAAATCTTCTAATAGACTTGGAAAGACTTACAAGAGGAAGATGAGTTTTCGAGAGAATAATACAGCATCTAAAATCTGACAGACTAAAATATTAACTGGAATGGTGATTTCATTTATTTTTGAAGTTTTTCAAGCAAATAATCAAAAACCTTGTGGGAGAAATGACAATCATTCATTTTGCCCTCTAGAGGGCATCAAAAGGCCTCCAGTAGTGTGACATCAACAGCATTCCTCTTTCTAGTTGGTAATACTGCTGATGTTTACAATGGACCCGAATGATTTGTTGATAACTTTTCTTGTGCATATCTTGCAGGTGACTCATTTTCTGCATACATATTTTATGTTCTTCTGGGTTTAAATGTGTAAAAATAGTATGGAGTCTATTTATCAATGCTTTCAGGCAAGGTTCACAGAGCTTTCACCCAAGATTCACATATTGAATTTAATTGGAAAAATATGATTTATGATTGTTAAAATAAAACAGTAATTTATATTATATATATATGTTATAAAAGTTCTTGTGGGTGAGACCTTCTCACTTTTTGTTGCATTCATTCTAAAGCTTATGGTTATGGTGTACTTTATTATTTCCCCATACTGAAATGTGGGGGCAGTGGCTGTGTCAGTAGAGCAGTAGATGGTGTCAGTCAGTAGAGCAGTGGACAGTGTCAGTAGCGCAGAGGATGGTGGCAGTCGTTTTTTATTTTTATTATTTCCTTTTTTAATTATTTTTAAAATTTTCTAAAATTATTTTAAAATATTCTTATAATTATAATTTTTTTTTTTTTACTATTTTTTAGGAGTCCTGTTGGGAGGTCTAAACAGGGGTCCGCAGTCCATTTCTCTGCAGCCTCAGCTGTCTTGAACAGTGGATGAATGGGAAGTGCTCTGTTCTAAGCGGCTTCTTGTTCATTTACAAACTGAAGCATAGTAAACTGTGTTTACTATGCTTCAATTATATACAAACAGCGAGTGATCGCAATTCATTCAGAAAAGGAAGGGGCCTTCCCCACTCTTCATGCTGAAACATCCCTCTGTGTGCCTGCAACATCCAATCTGTATATGACCTCTTCATCTCTCATGGCTTTAACATACTCGCCATAACCGAAACCTGGCTTCAAAACTTTGACTGCTTCCCTCTCCCATGGTGGCCTCCATTGGACTCACTCCCCCATACCCAGCAGACAGAAAGGAGGTGGAGATGGATTCCTTCTATCCCCACAAAGCCCCTTCCAAGTCCTTCCTATCCTTCCCTCTCTATCATGCTCTTCTTTGGAGATGCACTCTATTCGTCTGTTTTCTCCCATTTCTCTGAGGATTGCAGCAATTTATCACTCCCCTGGACCAGTATCACACTTTCTTGATGACTTTGCTGCCTGGCTACCCTACTTTCTCTCCTCTGAAATACCCACTGTCATTCTTGGTGACTTCAACATCTCCGTCAATGTTAACATCCCAACTACAGCTAAACTTCTCGACTTAACCTCATCTTTTGACCTAACCCAATGGACACATAATTCCACTCACTAAAATGGTAATACCCTTGATCTTGTATTCTCCCATCTCTGCAACCCTGGCAACCTCACCAACACCCCCTTTCCTCTCTCTGATCACAACTTCATTAGTTTCACTGTATCCTTGCCGCCAACCACCCATCCCTCTGAGCAGCAAATTATTATTTGTAGAAACCTTTGCCACCTTAACGATTCTTTTCTCTATTCTGCAACTGGCTACCTATATGACATAATCTCTCCCCTGTCCTGTCCTGACCTGGCCACCTCTGTCTATAACAGTTCACTCTCATCATCGCTCAATGTACTTGCTCCTCTAACCACACTTAGAATCAGGCCCCGACCGTTACAACCCTGGCAAACTGACAACACTAGAAATCTCAAGAGACATTGCCGTGCTCTTGAATGACTGTGGCATAAAACCAAATGTCTGCAAGACTTCATCCTATATAAATCCGCCCTTCTAAAATACAATTCCTGCCTCCATGCTGCCAAACAAGCCTACTTTGTCTCTCTTATTAATACCTTGTCATCCAGTCCCCATTGGCTCATCTCAGCCTTTAACTCTTTGCTTCGTCCCCCATCCCCTCTACCCACTAACTCACTCACTGCCCAAGAGATTGCCAATCACTTCAAAGACAAGATTGATGCAATTTGTGAGGACACCTCCACTGTGGGTTCATCTTCCCCACCCAACATACCTTGCCTAACAGCACATTCAACACTTTCCTCTTTTGAATTGGCTACTACTGAAGAGGTTACAAAACGTTTCTCAGATGCCCACCTAACCAATTGTCCCCTGGATCCTGTTCCCTCAAAACTACTACAGTCACCTTCTTCTTCTATTCTATGCTCCCTCACTTACATCTTAAATGTCTCTCTCTCTAGTGGCACCTTCCCCTCCCCTCTAAAACATGCACTGATCAATCCCATACTTAAAAAGCCCTCACTGGATCCCACCAACCTGAATAACTTAAGACCCATTTCATTGCTCCCATTCACCTCTAAACTTCTAGAATGCTTATAACAAAGAACAGAGACGAAGCGATCAAAGGGTTTTTTCAAAATAGTACCACATCCCAATATTGTATAAAACAAGAATGAAAAAGGAGAGGAGAAAATGGGGCTGGAGAATAACCAACCTCAGCGACTTTAAATGGTACCAAAATAGAGTGAATCAAGAAATACCCATATCAAATTAATGTTTTTTTTATTATTAACAAAGAATGAAAAATAAAAAATAAACAAAGAGTAGACATCAAATGAAAATATTAATACACTGATACATTAAGTTTTGCTACAGGAGTGGCATGAATCATGAATACATGAAGTGTTACCAGTCCTGCAAATAAGATAATACTGCTATTTTTTCTACATGTTTCGCTCCCACAAGCTTCTTCAAGATGATGCAGCTTACACAAAAAACTAGGGGAAATACAAAATAAGAAAATGTATTTATATAATAAATATGGATACGTACATATGAGTATTCTACATACAAAAAAGTTAAATTACAAGGACGTTGAAACAAAATCTTTAAATTACATAGTGTAAGGGTATTAGCAGGCAGAAAATATCTCACCAAATGAATATGAGCTCCAAAATCTCTATTCCTGGAATCACAGATCTGAAAGATCAGACCAGTAGAGACGCACACAAGATAAACAAGGTCAATTAATATAAAAAGATGATGGCCGCTATCATCAGCATAGTGGGAGGAAACCAGAGTATCTGGAGGAAACCCACACAGACACAGGGAGAAGATGCAAACTCCAGGTAGGTAGTGTCGTGGTTGGGATTTGAAGTAGAGACCTTCTTACTGCTAGGTGAGAGTACTAACCACTACACCACTGTGCTGCCCATCATCACATTAAATCAATTTCAATCAATTTGAAAAAGATACACTTCTTTCTTGAAACAATCAAAGGTTTATTTTGTCAGCCAAAATTAGTCAAGCTTATTAGTTATTACTGTGTATCATTATATTTTTTATCCTTGGGTTTAGATGCACTTTAAGTATAGAAACCATATTTTATTTAATGCATTCTATTCATTCATGCAGTCCTGACAATTCTCCTTCTGCAAAACAGTACAGAGATCATCAAATCATCTACAGCAGGCCATGTCTAATGTCCTCACCACAAGTAATTTATATGATACACATTAGGGCCAATATGGGTTGAAGCTAGCTATTTATCATAATGGTTTTGTATTGTGGAGGAATCTAGGGAACCAGGAGAAAATCCATGAAAACTTGTAAAAAACTCAAACCCATGCAGATTGTATTTAAGAAAACAGCCAATGACAACAGTGCTGAAAGGCAAGATTGCTGGCCACTAAAGATCTTCAGACTGATTATTGTTTAAAATGATCTGTACTTTGCCCCTGCAGGACAAAGTAACAGGTTCACTTTAATGCAACCCCCTCAAATATTTATTTTTGCCTTCCATATGTATTACCCCCAAGTACTGGATATTTTACTATGCTTCCCTGGACCACTGGATTGGTGGAGGAGTGAGGGGAAAGTAAGGTTGTTTTGGGCCCAGCCTCACTATTTAAAATTGTCTTGCTGCTGGCCAATTTTGCACTGTTGTGCCATTTGTGATCTCCTAATTTGAGTAGTAAGGGCCGGTTCACCCTAGTGCATAGAGCTGTGTAGTACAGCCCATATCAAAAAATACATAAAATAAATAAACGCAGGGCTGCATGAATAGGTGCACAGGGGAGCCGGGCTAGTGGGGGTTCATTTTTATGGGGAAACTAGAGGCTATGGGGGATTGGTTAAACGTTTTGTTTGTTCTGTTTGTTTTTCTCTTACAAGGTGTGTGGTTGGGTCTTTGGAGGCATTTTTTAATAACCAGATGTAATTAATGATTGGGACGCATCAAAGGTATGGGTTCCCGGTCGAAGGCCAGTTATGGTGGATTAACTGGGAGTTACAATGGTGTATATGCAGAGTGTGGTTCGTCTCCGAGTCGGTGCAGTGCAGCAGGGATCTTGGAAATAGTTTATGCAGATACAAGGAAATTTTGATATTTAGTACTTCCAAGGATTGGCAACCAAAAAGGTTATGTTTTCTTTTTGTTTGTAATATTGTTTACATAATTGTTAATTTTAATAAAGGGGCCATAAATGGCCAGTTTACTCCCAACCTTTATGTCAGTATATATTTTTGGTAATTATAGTGGGGCAATGGTATAGGGATAAAGTAATTCGGAGACAAAGAGTCAGGATATATCTGGATTGCCTTTTCATGTTCTATAGAAGAAAACTGCTCTGTGCAAGGGCATGTAGATGTGTACAAAACTTCTGTGTACCCTATTTTGCAGTTCCACACTGCGGGGCAAAATACAATATATCTGCATTTATCCACGCCGTTCTGCAGCCATCTGTGTGACCCTGCGTTCATGACTTTGTGACATTCCATTAAAGTTTAGAACAAAAAGGCAAGGCATTGGAAAAATTAAAGGCATCATCATTTAGCTGTGATCACTACCCTGAGAGAAAAACTGAATGTTTCTCTGTGTTGGTAGCGTGAACCCGCCCTTAAACACCTACCTGATTTTTGATTGGCTCCCCTTCTGGGGCGCCCCCCGGATGTCTATTGCACAAAATGACATACAGGTACAGGTGTGACAGTGCTGAAAATCTGAAAAATGTGGTGAAACAATCCAGATTTTAAGTGATTAAATGTGTGCCAAAAATGGCTCTTGCAGAGACAGAGTTAAAGGATTCATGTATTATTAACCACTTCAATACCAGACACTTAAACAACTTCCTGCCCAGACGAATTTTGAGCTTTCATCACTGTTGCACTTTGAATGACAATTGCGCTACATGCTACACTGTACCCAAATTAATTTTTTATAATTTTTTTTCCCCACAAATAGAGATTTCTTTTGGTGGTATTTGATCACCTCTACGGTTTTTATTTTTTGCTAAACAAATAAAAAAAGACCGAACATTTTGAAAAAAAATGTTTTTTTTTGTTTCAGTTTCAAAACTTTGTAAATAAGTAAGTTTTCTCCTTCACTGATGGGCACTGATGGGGCTGCACTGACGGGCACTGATAAGGCGGCACTGATGGGCACCGATGAGGTGGCACCAATGAAGTGGCACTGATGAGGTGGCATTGATGGGCACTGATATGTGGCACTGATAGGCGGCACTGATGGTCACTGATAGGTGGCACTGATGGGCACTGATAGGTGGCACTGATGGGTGACATTGATGGTCACTGATAGGTGGCACTGATGGGCACTGATAGGTGGCACTGATGGGTGACATGGATGGGCACTGATAGGTGGCACAAATTGGCACTGATAGCTGACATGGAGTGGCATGGATAGGCAGCATGGATAGGCGGCACAGATGGGCATGGATAGGCATGGATAGGTGGCACAGATGAGCATGGATGGGCACTGATAGGTGGCATGGATGGGCACTGATAGGCAGCATGGATGGGCACTGATAGGTGGCATTGTATTGTATTATATTGTACTGATGGATGCCAATCAGTGCCAAACAATAATGCATGCCAATCAGTGATGCTCATTGTGGGCACTGATTGCCATCCATTGTGGGCACTGATTGGCATCCATTGTGGGGACTGATTGGCATCCATTGTGGTCTAGGGTGGAAAACCTGGTGTTGGGCATCCCTGGTGGTCTGGGGCTGCGTTGATGATCAGCACGGACCCCCCTGTCAGAGGAGCAGCCGTCTGACTGACGCGAGTGAGGAAAAGCCGATCACCGTCTTTTCCTATTTACACTGTGATCAGCCGTGATTGGACACGGCTGATCACGTGGTAAAGAGTCTCCGTCTGAGACTCTTTACCAAGATTGTAGTTGCGGTGTGACAGACTGACAACCTGCAACAACGATCGCCGTAATACGTGCCCCCGTGGGGCACGCAGTGGCTCAAAATCCTATGGATGTCATATGACGCCCGGTCCGGATTTTGCAACCACTTTGCCACCGTCATTTTGCTATAGGACGGGTGGCAAGTGGTTAATGTTGTACTCGAAGCTGACAGAAAATACTATCTGCCCGCAGGTTTTTATACATTTTTCTAGCATTTTTAAATTAAAGGTCATCTTTTGGAACATGCTACACACAGTGCCTTGCGAAAGTATTTGGCCCCCTTGAACTTTTCAACCTTTTGCCACATTTCAGGCTTCAAACATAAAGATATAAAATTTTTATTTTTTGTGAAGAATCACCAACAAGTGGGACACAATTGTGAAGTGGAACGAAAGCTATTGGATTTTTGAAACTTTTTTAACTATTAAAAAAATGAAAAGTCGGACATGCAAAATTATTCGGCCCCCTTGTGTTAATACTTTGTAGAGCCACCTTTTGCTGCGATTACAGCTGCAAGTCGCTTGGGGTATGTCTCTATCAGTTTTGCACATCGAGAGACTGAAATTCTTGCCCATTCTTCCTTGCAAAACAGCTGGAGCTCAGTGAGGTTGGATGGAGAGCGTTTGTGAACAGCAGTTTTCAGCTCTTTCCACAGATTCTCGATTGGATTCAGGTCTGGACTTTGACTTGGCCATTCTAACACCTGGATATGTTTATTTGTGAACCATTCCTTTGTAGATTTTGTTGTATGTTTGGGATCATTGTCTTGTTGGAAGATAAATCTCCGTCCCAGTTTCAGGTCTTTTGCAGACTCCAACAGGTTTCCATCCAGAATGGTCCTGTATTTGGCTGCATCCATCTTCCCCTCAATTTTAAACATCTTCCCTGTCCCTGCTGAAGAAAAGCAGGCCCAACCCATGATGCTGCCACCACCATGTTTGACAGTGGGGATGGTGTGTTGAGGGTGATGAGCTGTGTTGCTTTTACGCCAAACATATTGTTTTGCATTGTGGGCAAAAAGTTCGATTTTGGTTTCATCTGACCAGAGCACCTTCTTCCACATGTTTGGTGTGTCTCCCAGGTGGCTTGTGGCAAACTTTAGACGAGCCTTTTTATGGATATCGTTGAGAAATGGCTTTCTTCTTGCCACTCTTCCATAAAGGCCAGATTTGTGCAGTGTACGACTGATTGTTGTCCTATGGACAGACTCTCCCACCTCAGCTGTAGTTCTCTGCAGTTCATCCAGAGTGATCATGGGCCTCTTGGCTGCATCTCTGATCAGTCTTCTCCTTGTCTGAGCTGAAAGTTTAGAGGGACGGCCAGGTCTTGGTAGATTTGCAGTGGTCTGATACTCCTTCCATTTCAAAATAATCACTTGCACAGTGCTCCTTGGGATGTTTAAAGCTTGGGAAATCTTTTTGTATCCAAATCCAGCTTTAAACTTCTCCACAACAGTATTACGGACCTGCCTGGTGTGTTCCTTGGTCTTCATGATGCTCTCTGCGCTTTCAACAGAACCCTGAGACTATCACAGAGCAGGTGCATTTATACAGAGACTTGATTACACACAGGTGGATTCTATTTATCACCATCAGTCATTTAGGACAAGATTGGATCATTCAGAGATCCTCGCTGAACTGAGTTTGCTGCACTGAAAGTAAAGGGGCCGAATAATTTTGCAAGCACCACTTTTCAGTTTTTTATTTGCTAAAAAAGTTTAAATTATTAAATAGATTTTGTTCCACTTCACAATTGTGTCCCACTTGTTGGTGATTCTTCACAAAAAATTAAAATTTTATATCTTTATGTTTGAAGCCTGAAATGTGGCAAAAGGTTGAAAAGTTCAAGGGGGCCGAATACTTTAGCAAGGCACTGTATGCCACCCATATTTAGGGTTTTAACATGTAACATGTTCCAGCTCCTGCTGACAGTTCCCCCTCACCCTCCTCGGTGGGTGTGCCAGCAGTTGGGGGATCTTTTCCAGGCACCCGGAATTACAATTTAAAACAGAGTGGCACCGTGGTTGTCAGCTTGTAGTTCTTAAATAATTGTGAGGAAACCGATGAGCACTCTCATACAGTTGCGGCTCGTGCATTAGTCCCGCCCCCTCTCTCCTGCCTCTCTCCTGCCACCCCCTCTAGCACCAATAGATAGATTCATGCATAGCATGAATCTATCTATGATCGCTGCTGCCACCCCCTATTCAGTCGTCCGGCGCCTTTTTGGGCACAAGGTGCCTGAATTACAGCCGTGGGGGGTGGTTTTGAAGAACCTGATTAGAGCCAAAGGCTCTAATAGGTGTCAAAAAAGGTGACCTGCGAGCGCCATGCTGAGCACTCGCAGGTCACTCAGCTGTGTTAGAAAAGCAAATGAATATTCACTTTCCTAACACTAAACTGCCTCTCCACCAATCAGGTGCTCGGATCTGTTACCCATCACCTGATTGGCTGAAATGACAGGTTCTGTGATTGGACACCAGGCGTCCAATCATAGCAGAGGAGGGGAGGAGAGGACGGGAGAAGACATTGAGGAGCTGTTCCACTGAGACAGGTAAGTGCAGACGGCAGGCCAGTGGGGGGCACACTGGCAGCATTTGATATGGCACAGTGGCTGCATTTGATAGGGCACAGTGGGAGCAATTGATGGGCACAGGGGCAGCAATTGATGGGCGTAGTGGTGGCAATTGATGGGCACAGTGGCTGTATTTTATGGGGCACAGTGGCTGCATTTGATGACACAGTGGCTGCATTTGATAACACAGTGGCTGCATTTGATGGCACAGTGGCAGCAATTGATGGGCACAGTGGCTGTGTTTGATGGCACAGTGGCTGCATTTTATGGCACAGTGGCGGCAATTGATGGGCACAGTAGCTGCATTTGATGGCACAATGGGGCAATTGATGGGCAAAGTGGCTGCGATTGATGGCACAGTGACTGCGATTAATAGAATAGTGAGGCTGCAATTGATGGGGTTTTTTCAGAATTTTTCAGCTTGTTTGCGCCCTCCCAAACATTTTGAGTATGCCGCCACTGCTCTCATATTTCATTCATAAGCCCTGCAGATTTCAAAAGACAGCCCCTATGAAGGTACAGGCAGAAAGCTGCAGGGCTTGTCTGTAGAATCTTGATCATTGTACCCCTGATCAACTGATCGTGGGTGCAATGCTTTCCAGGCTCCTGCAGGAAAAAAAATAATAAATACACATTTTTTTCTGCAAAATCATATGCATTTATTTATTTATTTTTTTAAAGGTGGAATTATCCTTTAATTTCCATAATAGTCCTAAAAATGTAAGTTTGTGTCTGCCCAATTTTGAACAAGATTTGCAGATCAACCGTGGGCAAATTTACCCATAGTAAGGCGAAATGCTCAAGAGCCAATTTGTCTTCGGAGAAAACAAGTGATTGATTTGGAAAATTCACCCCTTGCAGGGTTGGCCAGGCAATATTGGGGAAGGCTTGGAGAGATATGATCGGTCCCTGACCATAAATGGCCAGATCGAGCAGACATTCTCTTTAATCTTTGAGTGATTGTGTTTACAGCATTATCAGTGTTGCTGTCCTTCTGAAGAGTAGCAGAGTGTTTGAATAACCCCAACCCCTGCAGGCACAATATCAGTTTGTCAAAGCCCTCCTGCTGCTGTTCTAATCTTGAGTTCCTAGACTTTCTTGCAAAGCTAGAATTTGAATACGTCTCTTATCCATCTATAACCCCACTTGTATTATAGCAGATTGGTGGGAAAACACAGCAGGAAGCGGGGATTGTACAGGAAGGGTATTAGCAGCAGGAAGACAAGGTTATAGATGCCAGTGGTGGCTGGTGCTCAAAATTTTTTTGGGGGCACAAATAAACTGAAAAAAAACCCCCATAAATTGTAGCCTCACTGTACCATCAAACGCAGCCACTGTGCCCATCAATTGCTGCCACTGTGCCCATCAAACGCAGCCACTGCGCCATGAAATGCCACCACTGTGCCCATCAAATGCTGCCACTGTGCCCATCAATTGCCGCCACTGTGCCATCAAATGCCACCACTGTGCCCATCAAATGCCTCCACTGTGCCCATCAATGCAGCCCCTGTGTCCATCAAATGCTGCCACTGTGCCATCAAATGCTCCCACTGTGCCATCAAATGCTCCCACTGTGCCCATTGAATGCTGCCACTGTGCCCCCCGCCCGCTGTCTTCCCGATGCTTACCCTGTCTTGGTGGGGCAGCGGGTGATGGCGGCGAGCGGTTTTCTCCATGTCCTCAATGTCTTCTCCTGTCTGCTCCTCCCATCCTCTCCTATGATTGGACGCCTGATAGGCATCCAATCCCAGCTGCAATTAACCAGATTTTGTTGCTGCTGCTGTATTTAGCTAAGCAAGTTTTCAAAGAAAAAAATTGAACTCCAGACAAATGAGCTAATTGTTCTTATTTGCCATAAAGCACCTGTGTGTCATCAAAGTTTTGAAAGTTTTTATTGTGGTGTTTAGTATTTAGTTTTTACATTGAAGTGTTCTAGTGAAAAAAATATTTTTTGAAAAATGTACATCAGATTAAATTTGTTGTTTGTTTGTTGTTGCTCTTGTGGCCTAAAAAACATGGGCCTCCATGTGTGAAAACCCATCTACTTCAAATGCTTCCATTTTTACATCAAGTATGCTTGATAATCAAATATAATTCACTCAGAATTTAATCTAGATCATGGGTGGAACAGACAAGCGAAACTCCTCAGAATTGTAGTTCTCAATGGGCAACAAGTGTGCTGGTAGTCCATTAACCACTTCAGATCCGCGCTATTGCCAAATGACGGCATTAGCGCGGACCTACATTTCCGGGACTACGTCTATTGACGTCGTCCCGGTTACGAGCGGCCTGCGCGCCCCCTGAGGGGCGCGCGCGGCGCGCTCTGTGATCGGCGAGTCCGTGAGACTCGCCTGATCACTGATCCGTGTAAGGGGTCGATCCCGACCCCTTATCACGTGATCAGCTGTCAGCCAATGACAGCTGATCATGTGAAAAAACGGAGCCGGTAATCGGCTAGTATTCCTCCTCGCGCTGTCAGCCGATCGCCGGCGGCCGTGTTCGGGACATCAGTCCCGATCACGGCCAGCAATTCAAGCGGACACCTGCCCCCTGCCAGTGCCCACCTGCCACCCGCAGTGCCATCCTGAAATAAAGTAAGTGCCCCCCTGTCAGTGCCACCCAGCAGTGCCCATAGTGCCCACAGTGCCACCCAGCAGTGCCCACAGTGCCACCCAGCAGTGCCCACAGTGCCACCCACAGTGCCACCCAGCAGTGCCACCCACAGTGCCACCCAAAATCTGCCTCAAAGGTGCTGCACCCCAGTGCCGCCCATCAGTGCCCAGCAGTGCCGCCCATCAGTGCCCAGCAGTGCCGCCCATCAGTGCCCAGCAGTGCCACCTATCAGAGACACCTATCAGTGCCACCTATCAGTGCCCATCAGTCCCATCTATCTGTGGTACCTATCAGTGCCCATCCGTGCCACCCATCCGTGCCACTTATCCGTGCCACCCATCCGTGCCATCTTATCTGTGCCCATCTTTGCCCATCAGTGCCGCCTTATCTGTGCCCATCGGTGCCGCCTTATCTGTGCCTATTAGTGCCGCCTTAACTATGCCTATCAGTGCCCACCAGTGCAGCCTATCAGTGCCCACCAATGCAGCCCATCAGTGCCCACCAATGCAGCCCATCAGTGCCCACCAATGCAGCCTATCAGTGCCGCCTAATCAGCGCACTTCAATGAAGGAGAAAAATGACCCGTTTGCAAAATTTTATAACAAACTATTAAAACATGATTTTTTTTTTTGCATCTTTTTTTGTTTGTTTAGCAAAAAATAAAACTCCGAGCTGTAACTAAATACCACCAAAAGAAAGCTCTATTTGTGGGAAAAAAATGATAAAAATTTCATTTGGGTACAGTGTTGTATGACCGCGTAATTGTCACTCAAAGTGCATCAGCGCTGAAAGCTGAAAATTGGTCTGGGACTGAGGGGGGTTTAAGTGCCCAGTAAGCAAGTGGTTAATATATCCTCCAGCATTCTAAATGAAAGCAAAGAATATATATATATATATATATATATATATATATATATATATATATATATATATATATGTACCAATAGTAGTGATTTTTCACATATGATTGCTTAGGTGCTCGAAGCCTGATGCTCCAAAAGCCACGTGAGCTATTTTTGAGGCAGATACAGGCTTTTTTTTGCCCCACAGACTATGCCTTAAAATGCTTGCACCAAGCTTTTTCATCATTTTTTAGCCACTTTTTGAGCCTGTAAGACTTGGTCTCTTCCTCTTAGTGTATTTTATTTACTAAAGTAAAAATGCCTGAAGCTTGAATACACCACCTATAAAAATCTTTAAATATGCTTCTAAAATGCTCATAAATGCATGCACAAACGTTCAAAAGCACTCAAATAATGACAAAAAAATCACTCCGCTCAATTGTGAATGGATGGCCTTATAATTACATAGCTACATAGTTAGTAAGGTTGAATAAAGACACCAGTCCATCCAGTTCAACCTGAGTGAGTGTCTACAATTGTCCCTATCCCTGTACATTGCACACTCACATCGGTCCCTACCCTCAAGGAGCCCACAATCCAAGGTCCCCATTCATATACTAGGGTCAATTTTTGGACAGAAGCCAATTAGCCTACCTGCATGTCTTTGGAGTGATTCGGTTCTAATAAAAAAAATATTTTTATCTCATCTTGGCCAATACAATTATCTTTGGATGTTGTACTAAAACATCTAAAAATAAATAAGCGAACTAAAACAATCAATTTGGCGATACCTCCCAACTTTTTCAGATGGGAATGAGGAATATCTATTAATAAAAGTATAAGAGAATAAGGGTGTAAAGTGGCGCTGCTAGGTGATAGTAATATAATGTGAAAAATAATTGAATAATAAATCGTGTGATATTACATTAAATGGAAAAAAAAACACACTAATGTGTAAGTGTGTGAAATGTACAGGCACAACTTTGCTGTCTATTGGCATCAGTTACTGACTGTAAACAAATAAAGTGCTCAAGAGCTAATAGTGCAAAGCAATAAACAAATTAATGTAAATTAATTGAAAGAGTGTTCAATATATAAACAAACAAACAAATGTATCAACAAAAAGTTCCAGTTCATAATTCCACATAGGTGATCATCTTCAAAAAAGTGACTGTTGGTAAAAGGAATACTGTGATATATAAAACTCAGTGAATCTTCCCACGTGCTTCACCCTCAGGTTCGCACTCACCGAAAAGATGTACCCCTGCAGGGATGAAAAGCCTCACAATGGAGTCAGCTCTCTGTCCTGTATTCCCTCCTTGTTGTCCACAATCTTTGTGTGCAATCACATATGAATGGGTAAAGAAAGAGGACATCCCATTGTTTATTTAATTAAAAGTTTACTTTCAATAGTGCTGGGAGATAGTATACAGCTATATAATAGTTTATCTGAGATGCCTTACGTTCCACAGACCAGAAACTCAAAACCAGAAGTGACATAGTGATGCTGTAAGCTCGATCCTACGTGTTTCGTCATGCAGATGTCATCAGGAGTGGTGAGATCTTTGTGCACCTCACGTCGTTTATATCATGTGGTTGCTCAGCAACAGTACCTGTACATGTGTATCAGGCTTCCGACAGCGATATTACTGTTTATTAAGTTAAATAATAGCATACACCTAACTGAGGCCATGGTTCTCAGCAATATCTGTATTAAAGCCCCCTACCGGTCAGATGAAACTAGGCACAAAGTCCCAAATTTTGTCTGGCAGACCACACGTTGTAAAGGGTTAAATCTACCCAGATATTAAAATGTAAAACTTCAAAATAAACATATAAAAGTGTAAATGCTGGTTGGACAAGGGTGCATGGACATAACCTAGGCATCTTAAAAGATATTAATAAACCAAGAGACTATACGTATATTAGGAATATTTGGAAGATATATAAAAAATATTTTTGGAGTATATAAAAAAAAATATAAAAAGTGTAAAGGTAAAAAATTGCATAAGCCCCTGCATTAAGCATGTGTAACGAATATGCAAGACTTCCTAAAACTATTGTTTTGAACAGAAGATATATGTATATAATTTTAACCATACACTGTATACATATGAAATGCAATGAACTAAAATAAAAATAAAAACCTCTTGGGTTGAGTTTATCAGCATAATGTATATATATATATATATTATACTATAAGGAGTGAGATCTTGTAAGTTGAAGGAATGGTTCAATAGGGAGGACTAAATTTTGGAAATAAACCAGTTCAATTGAGGAGGACTAAAAATTGGAAATAAAACAATTCAAGTCAATATCAATATTAAGGCCCCCAGGATATAGGGACCCCAGTGAATATATCCACTTGGTTTTGTTTTGTGACAATTTGATCCTCTTATTATCTCCCCTCCAGTGTCCCTTAATTTGATCTTTACCATAAAAAATTAGTCCTGTAGGTTCACGGTGGTGTACCTCTTTAAAGTGTCTAGTGAGGCTATGTTTAGGGAACCCTTTTCTAATATTGTTAATGTGTTTCCGAATCCTGATAAAGGGGGGTCTGGTGATTCTACCCACGATAGTGCCTTCTGGGCACTATCGACATCAACTCACTATACACAAATATAGTGCAGAAAGATGGTATAGATTGGGTAGAAAACATCTGAAGAACAGATGAAGTATATTCTTGAAGGCCTAAAGATGACGATAGAGAATAATTACTTTTGGTACAAAAACAACTACTACATACAAACTAAGGGAGATCGATGGGAGCATGATATGCTTTGAGCATTGCCAATCTGTTCATGAACATGTAGAAGGAAGAACTATCAGAGGAAGAATTTTGAAAAAGTAAAAACTGAAGTGAAAAATCTGAACAGAAAAGATCTATTGGTGCAGAAAGATAAAACTAAAAATACACACATACAAGGCCGGATTATGAGCATCATGGGCCTGGCGCTGAGGATTTTGAAGGGCCATTTTTATGGTTAATAAATAAAATGAAACACTAACTTTTTTTATTATAATAAATTATGTATTTTAAACAGACTGCTCATTCACACTGTATATGCAAGAGAACCCGTTTGAAAAAAAAAATGTATAAATGTAAAACTTGGGCTCATTCAATTATTTGTTGCAATCTTTTATTGTTTACATTGTTATTTTTGTTTTTTTATTTTATTTTTTTACAATTGAACTTTTTTTTCCACAATGCTTTGGGGGGGGGGAGGGGGGGGGGGCAGTGGAGGGTGCCAGTAGAGCAGTGGACAGCATTTTTAAAAATATTTAAATTTCATTTTTTTAAATAATTTTTTACAATTTCATTTTTTTTTAAATGCATTTGGGGCTGAGTTTGGCAGTGGGCGGCATCAGTAGGGCAATGGCAGTGCCCAAATGGTCAGTGCAACCCTGCTGGGCCTATATTAAAGTAGGGGCCTGGAGCTGCAGCTCCAATAGCCCCTACGTTAATCTGGCCCTGCACACATAAATATGGCCTTCATCACTGATTAATAGGCAAACAGAATGTAGAGCATATAGAAAGAAAGTACTGGCCAATTCTGAAGTTGGACAAAATCTAAAATCCTCCCCAAAAAACTAAATTAATTTACAGGAGGGCCTCTACCCTTATGCCGCGTACACACGGGCGGACTGTATGGCCTACTTAGTCCGCCGAAACACATTTTATAGTCCGCCGAAACACTAAGTATTTCGGAATGTTCGAAATACTGTCCGTCGTACTCGCATTTCGTCAGACAATCCGCCCGTGTGTATGCCAGTCCGCCGTACTTTTGAAATGAGCGGACTTTTCCCGCCCGGAGAAAAGTCCGCTCATTTCGAGCGGGTATCCAGGTAGGCGGGGCTCGCGAAGGAGACGTTGCTGACCCCGCCGCCTGGTATGGACTTAAAGGGGAACCCCAACGCCGGAAAAAATCGGCGTGGGGGTCCCCCCCAAGTCCACAACAGACCCTTGTCCGAACACGCTACCCGGCCGGCCAGGAAAGGGGGGCGAGCGAGCGCCCCCCCTCCTAAACCGTACCAGGCCGCGTGCCCTCAACATGGGGGGGTGCCTTGGGGAAGGGGGCCCCCCCACCCCAAAGCACCTTGTCCCCATGTTGATGAGGACAAGGGCCTCTTCCCGACAACCCTGGCCGTTGGTTGTCGGGGTCTGCGGGCGGGGGGCTTATCGGAATCCGGGAGCCCCCTTTAATAAGGGGGCCCCCGGATACCGGCCCCCCACCCTATGTGAATGAGTATGGGGTACAATGTACCCCTACCCATTCACCTGTAAAATAAAAGTACCAAAAAAAACACAACACACGAGATAAAATACTTTATTGAACAGCTCCGGGGGTCTTCCGTCTTCGGGGGCCCGCATGGGCGTCCGCAGGTAGGGGCAAGGGGGGGCAAGTGCCCCCCCCCTGGAATCAGGGATCGGACCCTCATCACCCCTTTCTGTCACCCCCCTCTCTCTCTCACCCCTATGTCTTTTTCACCCCCCTCTGTCACCCCGTCTCTCTCTGTCACCCCCTCTGTCTCTTTCTGTCACCCCCCTCTCTCTCTCTATCACCCCCATATGTATGCAGTTTCTGACAGTCTCTTGTGCCATGTCCGCAGTCTCTTGAGCCATGTATGCAGTTTCTGACAGTCTCTTGGGCTATATATGCAGTCTCTGGTCATCTCTTGTGCCATATCTGCAGTCTCTTACAGTCTCTTGAGCCATGTATGCAGTCACTGACAGTCTCTTGGGCCATGTATGTCATCTCTGACAGTCTCTTGGGCCATGTTCGCAGTCTGACAGTCTCTTGGGCCATGTCTGCAGTCTCTAACAATCCCTTGGGCCATGTCCGCAGTCTCTGACAGTCTCTTGGGCCATGTCCACAGTCTCTGACAGTCTCTTGGGCCATGTCTGCAGTCTCTGACCATCACCTGTACTACAGCTGCAGTCTATGACCGTGATAATGACATTGTCGAAAAGGGTCAGAGCATGGGTGACCTTAAAATGATGCCCCTCCCTGAAAAAAGTTCTGCGGACGCCCATGTCTGCCCGACAAAATTGCGGACTTTGTGTCTAGTTTAATTTGACCAGTAGTGGGGCCTTAATACAGATATTGCTGAGAACCATGGCCTCAGTCAGGTGTATGCTATTAGTTAACTCAATCAACAGTGATACCACTGTCAGAAGTCTTGATTCTATCCAAATATGGCCTCTGTTCGGTACCATTGCTGGGCAGCCTCACGGTATAGGCGATGTGAGGTGCATGAAGATGGCGCCGCTCCTGATGACATATGCATTACGCAATGTGTAGGGCGGAGCTTACATCGTCACTACTTCACATCAGGTTTTGAGTTTCTGGTCTGTGGAACCCCAAACTGTTATACAGCTGTATACTATCTCCCAGCACTATTGAAAGTGCTTTTTACATAATGGGATGTCCTCTTTCTTTACCCATTCATATGTGATTGCAGAAAAAGATTGTGGATGTTGAGGAGGGAATACAGGACAGAGAGCTGACTCCATTGTCAGGCTTTTTCACCCCTGCAGAGGTACATCTTTTCAGCGAGTGCAAACCTGAGGGTTGACATGTGAAGATTCACTGAGTTTTATATATCACAGTATTCATTCAAGAACCAGTCACTTTTTTAAACATGATCACCTATGTGAAATTATGAACTTGAACTTTTTGTTGATACATTTGTTTCATTTATATATTGAACACTCTTTCAATGACTGGACATTAATTTGTTTACTGCTTTGCACTATTAGCACTTGAGCACTTTATTTGTTTACAGTCAGTAACTGATGCCACCAGACAGCAGAGTTGTGCCTGTACATTTCGCACACTTTCACATTAATGTGTTTTTTCCATTTAAAGTGATATCACACAATTTATTATTCAATTATTTTTCACATTATTTCACCCCCTTAGGCTCGGTTCACACAGGGGGCGATGCGAGGCGACACGAATTGCCTCGCCGCGACCTGCCGCGACCTCAGCGGCGACTTGCAAATTACTTCTGTATAGAAGTCAATGCAAGTCGCCCCGAGGTCGCCCAAAAGTAGTACAGGAACCTTTTTTCTGAGTCGGAGCGACTCGAGTCGCTCCTCTTAGAACGGTTCCATTGTACAGAATGGGGGCGACTTGTCAGGTCGCGGCACGCCAAGTCGTGTCGCCTCGTGTCGCCCCCTGTGTGAACCGGCCCTTATTCTCTTATAACTTTCCTCTAATCCCACACCCGTGGTTTTAGCTGGGGTGGGCAGCAGCTACTATACCTTCATAGCGCGGAACATCATTTATTTTAATTAACATAGTATGTAAGCATAGGACACACCCCCTGCCACGCTCCCCTAAAGGAGAATTATAAAAAAAAAGATGATTGGTTAAACCCACTACTTTCTTTTGCTTTTTTACCACAATGTTTCCTTTATACTGACTTCTGACATTTACACTGCATCAATTTAGAAATTGGATGAAAGGTTTAACACTGGGAAACACTTTTGAAAGATAAAAGGTGCATTTTATAAATAACTATATAGATGACACCAAAATGAGGGATAAATGAGGAGGAAAGAGGGACATTGTTCCAAATAAGGGACAGTTGGGAGCTATGCTCCTTACAAATGCATAGTTTTCTAAACACTATTTTCATCAGCATACATTTGTAACCATATATTCAGGTCAGAAGAGTGGGGAATGACCAACTTTACGCAAAGATTTATTGCTGTATCCCATCTCATAAATTCATATAAAAGTCTATAACATAATAGCTGTTATTATAGCTGTTTTTTTTACCATGGAAGAAAATTGGGTGTCAGACAGGTCCTCGATTCTTCTAGTGATGCTTGTATTCTTTACAAACATCAGATTCAGCTTTTTGGTTGCAGTGCAATTCAAACAGTTTTTTAAAATCTAAAAGTACCAGGGATAAGAGTATTTGCAATGTTCTTTATCTAGGTAGGTTAGAATACCTGCCTGGTTTTGTATGTTTCCCTTATGAGATTAGCAGCATCTGATCCCATCACATATCTTTGCACCTCTCCCCTTACTACTAATATAACAGGAATGTTTTACTGAGCAGATAATTGTAAATTATGAAGCCACTAAATATTTTTGTGTCTGAAGACAGATTGGATAATTTATGCATGTCTGCCTGTCCTAGTAAGTGTATGGAAAATGCCTGCTTGGAAACTTTTAACAGAATTCTGTTTCCCTTTTTTCCTCAGTGTAAAAAATCTGATACATTTTAAGATGGTTGATCTTGGTTCTTGGATCTTGGAGTCTGAATTCTAAACAGATGGTTTGCTGCTGTTGGAAGAAGGAAGCCCCATCACTTATCACTACTCCACAATGGAGTTTTTTTTTTTTAACTTTGACTAAAAATAGGTTTCTCTAGATTTTACACAAACAAAATGAACTTCATCAATAAATTGATATCACTATCATGAAAATAGGAATAGCTACATCTAAATTCTTAGATTTTTGTTTTTTGTTTTAATCGTTTTTTATTATTTTTGGAAAACAAGTAAAAAAAGATAATTTAATGGAGCAGCGAACAATCCTTGTCTGCTCCAAGCATGTAACGGGGATACATACAAATACAAGGCTTGGTAGAAATGTATCTAAGTAAGACATCAACTTAATTTAGACTACTAAAAGAGTGTTTGAATAACATAAACGCAAAAGGGTTACCATCCGGTTAACCACCCGATGAAGCATATATATATATATATATATATATATATATATAGAAAGGCCAGTATGGTGGCCTGAAATTATGGGAGGAGCCCGGTGGAGTATATAACCAGCCCGTTCGCCTGTCTTCCTCGTTGGTTCCGGTGCGCGATATCTGATACGTCAGACATCAAGGGCCGACTATCCAGACCAGATGCAGTGAGCCTGTTCGTGAGTTCCCGCGTTATTCGTTCCGTCTTGACAACTCGTCTTCCCGTACATCAGCGTCCGTGGGTTTCGCCGTCGGAGTGTCGTCGTACCCATCGAATTTGTCGTTTCACGTTGGGCCGGCTGTCGCAGGTTTGGCTTCGGCACCCCCTTTTCAATTATGTATTTCGATGTACCATCAACATTCCCTGTACTCTCGACCCGCTCGCTTCTTTTAAATCGCATGTTTTACTGTGGCCCTCGTACGCATGTCACTATTTTCTATTTTCGATGTAGTCGTTATCACTTTTCGACACGTTCGATTACGCCACGTCAGGCGATTCATTCGCAGGTACGGCATTCGAAACCATTCGTCTGCACGAGCATTTCTATTAGTATCGGTCGAATCGTTCGACTCACAGCCGACTGCTTGTTACGACAAGGCAAGCAGTCCACACGTTTTGCTTTGTCTGCTCCAGTTCGAATATATGTCTCTTCATTCATGCAGTTATGTTATGTATCTTATTTTATCTCATGTCAAATCATTTCACTCCCAGTCATTTCTACCGTTTCAAATCATTTCTGTCACTAGTCGCGCTCCGGCGCGAATCTTGTCGCCCCTTTGGTGCACCGATTCGCTTTGAAGTGCCCCAGGGTTCGGCCTCATTTCTGTACATGCTCCAGAGACTGAATCACTCGCAGGTTCACGCACTGATTCTCGTCTCTGTCATGGCATACCATTTCTGTCACTTATTACGCTCCAAATTCGAATCCTGTCGCATTCCTCTATGCACCGATTCGTCCTGGTGTGCCCAGCGGCTACGCCTCATTTCGGTACATGCTCCAGAGACGGATTCTTTGTAACCTACAGTCCAGTCGTTGAATCCTGTCTCTGTCATGGGACATCATTTCTGTCACTTATTACACTCCAATTCAAATCCTGTCGCATTTTTTATGCACCGATTCGTTCTGGTGTGCCCAGCTGCTACGCCTCATTTCAGTACATGCTCCAGAGACGGGTTCTTTATTGCTACCATCAGTCCAGTCGTTGAATCTTGTCTCTGTCATGGGATATCATTTCTGTCACTTATTACGCTCCGATTCGAATCCTGTTGCGTTTATTTATGCTCCGATTCGTCCCGGTGTGCCCAGCTGCTACGCCTCATTTCAGTACATGCTCCAGAGACGGATTCTTTGTTGTAACCATCAGTCCAGTCGTTGAATCTTGTCTCTGTCATGGCATATCATTTCTGTCACTTATTACGCGCCAATTCGAATCCTGTCGCATTCCTTATGCACCGATTCGTTCTGGTGTGCCCAGCTGCTACGCCTCATTTCAGTACATGCTCCAAAGACAGGATTCATCTGTTTGGTTCAAAGGCTCGTCCTCTGATTCTTGTCTTTGTCATGGGTTTTTCATTTCATTTCACCTATCACGTTCCGGTACGAATAGTCACATCGGTGTACCAAATTCGTCTCGGCGTGCCCCAGGAATGGCCTCATTTCAGTACATGCTCCAGAATCCGTTTCGTGCTCGGTCGCAAGTTGTGGCATGGCGATCCGGATCTCTGTCATGGCAGGTTCTCTCATTTCACTGTCACATACCGCTTCCCGGCTTGGGTCCAGTTGATTCTTCAATGTTTGGATGCCTGCCGGGGGGCCTTGCTCCTCGGCCTCATTTCATTATAGATTGCCTTCAAAAGGGAAACACAGCTTCGTTTAGGCGTGTCTCGCTGTTTTCTCCACATACAAGCGCAGACTTCGTGCAATCGTTGCAAACACACATCCAAGCGTAGACTTCTTGCAATCGTTGCAAGCACGCATCCAGACATAGACTTCTCGCAATCGTTACAAGCACGCATTCGTGCATAGATCTCTCGCACTTATTACTAGCACGCATTCGAGCATAGACCTCTTGCAATCGTTGCAAGCACGCATTCGGGCATAGACCTCTTGCAATCGCTGCAAGCACGCATTCGAGCATAGACCTCTCGCGGTCATTACAAGCACGCATTCGAGCATAGACCTCTTGCTATCGTTGCAAGCACGCAGTCGAGCATAGACCTTTTGCATTCATTACAAGCACGCACTCGGGCATAGACCTCTTGCAATCGCTGCAAGCACGCATTCGAGCATAGACCTCTCGCGGTCATTACAAGCACGCATTCGAGCATAGACCTCTTGCAATCGTTGCAAGCACGCATTCGAGCACAGACCTTTTTGCATTCATTACAAGCACGCATTCGGGCATAGACCTCTTGCAATCGCTGCAAGCACGCATTCGAGCATAGACCTCTCGCGGTCATTACAATTACGCATTCGAGCTTAGACCTCTTACACTCATTACAAGCATGCATTCTAGCATAGACCTCTTGCAATCGTTGCATGCAGGCATTCGAGCATAGACCTCTGGCGATCATTGCAAGCACGCATTCGAGCATAGACCTCTTGCACTCATTACAAGCACGCATTCGAGCATAGTTCTCTTGCAATCATGGCAAGCACGCATTTGAGCATAGACCTCTTGCAATCGTTGCAAGCAGGTGTCCAGGCACAACTTGTTGCAATCATTGCTGGCAGGCACTTCTGGCTTGCTCAATAGATTGCTTTAGGGAAGACCTGGATACCTTCCTAAATGTACGTTGTATTACGGGGTACTTATATTTATAGGTGTAGTTGATCCAGGGAAAAATCCGATTGCCTCTCGAGGGGTCAGGAAGGAATTTTCCCCGGCTGTAGCAAATTGGCCTATGCTCTGTTGGGGGTTTTTTGCCTTCCTCTGGATCAGCTGCGGGCGTAGAATTGGGTGTCGGGTTGTGTGATACCTTATTTATTTTGATTTGGTTGGACCGGATGGACTTCTGTCTTTTCCGGCCTGGCTACCCATGAAGCCTACCATAATTCCTTGCAGTCGTTGCAGGCACAAGTCCTGGCACAACTCCTTGCATTAGTTGCAGGCACGCATCCTAGCATAACATCTTGCAGTCATGGCAAGCACGCATCCTGGGTAACATCTTGCAATCATCGCAAGCACGCATCCAAACATGCGTTCACGCACAACTCCTGTAGTCTTCGCAGTGCACATGCGGTAACACGAATGGCTCACAGTCACTACGTATACATCTCCAGTGACAAACTCCCAGGCAATTGTCGCAAGCACATGTTTAAACACAACTTAGTCACGCCAAGGCTCATGACTTAGCATAACTTCTTGCAATCATTCATTGGCAAGCACGTTCTCAGTGGCACACAAACTGGCTACACGTCATTTTCAGCAGCACTTAATTGGCCTCTCGTCTCCCGTGGCTTTCTTACAAACCATTCACTGTTGTCTGTCTATCCGTCTCTTCCTTAGGATAGTTGAGTTCAGCTTCCGTCCCGCACCAGGATCATGTTGTCACACGCAACTGGCTTCTTCCTGTAGCACGCCCAGGCTATTTCTAGCCAGCGTTCAACATTTCTTATCCTTACAGTGCACGGAGAGCCATCTGTCGTTACGGCCCATACAGCAAGATCCCCACCTCGGGGCATCCAGAGGCATCAGCCCATAGCCAACGGCAAACGCTCGCCATCACAACTACCATCTTTAGGGGCATATTATATCCTCGCATGTTCTCCAGTCTAGTCGTCCAAAGACACCTACAGTCCCTACACGGCATGTTGAGTTCGCTATGCGCATCATCCCTCAGGGTCGCGCCTTGTGTCACACTTATTGGTTTTACTGTCCCTCTCACAGGATCCAGAGCAAGTCCTCAGCCTGGATCCCGCGGCAATAGCAGTCCTTGCTATGCGGGAGGAATTCCTATCGTCTGGGAATGGCGTCTCCCTGTTCATTCCCTCCGTGTCTTCCCTTTCGCCCCAGGTGATGACCGACGCAGCGGCCTCCACGGGCTTGCGGCTGTTTTTTGGCCACCTCTGGCTCGCAGCTCCCTGGCCTCCCCAGTTACTGGCAATTCCTGGCTGCGCCAAGGCGCCCTCTCTGTTGGTTATGTCCTTCCTACGTCGACTGGTCCAGCTCTTGTTGTTGTTTCAGTTCAACATCCATTCTTCCTTTATCCCCGGTAAAGTCAATCAGGCAGCGGACGCCCTCTCCCGCTTTTAACCTTGTCTCGTTTTCGTTCAGGTACCCGGAGCCGGACTAACATCAGCAGCTATCCCGGACTGGTCTCAACTGACCCTGGATTAGCCCCTCACCTCCTAGCGGCTACCCAACTCATTTGATCACTCCCTTTCCCGCAATACCCTCAAAGCCTATCAATCAGCCTGGAGGGCCTTTAACCAACTTCATCACGTATCACAGTACAGAGACGTCCCGTGTCAAGCAAGTCATAGCCTTCATTGCCTACTGCCACTCGCAGTTGGCGTTATCCTTTAATACGATCCGGCTATACCTGACCGGTGTACAACATTTCACGTCCCTCCAGGACCCTACCGTACCCTTCCTATTTTACCACGCCGTTCGGGCTGTTATGCGCGGTATCCAGAAAGCGCCAGCCGATGGCCGGCACCAAAACGACTGCCTGTCACAGGAGACGTTTAGAAATATGTCAGATTTCCTGGCCACTTCACCTTTTCGGTCTCCACATTAGTGTCATTTACAAGCAGCCATACACCTGGCCTTCTACGGCTTCTTACGGCCAAGCGAGTTTTATTTGTTGTAGCCTCACAGCACGCATGCTGTGCGAGCACCACCTGGTCCGATACGAAGACCATTTCGTCTTACACTTAGCAGTCTCCAAGACGCAGCAGCTTGGCTCGGGTTCGGACATACACCTCTATAAGTCCAACAACCGCTGGTACCCGGTCGCCATTCTCACGCGCCTGTCGGCCCCTTTTTGGCTGATCAACCAGGAGTTAGTCCTCTTCTGCCATTTCTCACTAAACCTCTGAACGCTGCCCGGTGGAACGTGTCAGGATACTCCCGGGTATCCTTCACCTCTGTCCTACTCACATTATCAAGAAGTTGGGCAGATGGAGGTCCACCTGTTTCGCCCGCTACATACCCAATCCGCAAGCGGAGATGACCCAGGCCTTTGTCGAGCTCACCCAGTAACAAACTTGGATCAATAAAATGCAACCCCTACCTGAATGTTTTTGCCCCCTTATTTTGGTATACCGTACGTCAGACCAGGGCACACTTTCAGGTCCATTTCAAGTAAGCGAGTTTATGTTAACCTTGTTTGTCATCCTTAACCGTATCGGTCAGAGGGCTCCACACCATAAATAGAAAGGCCAGTATGGTGGCCTGAAATTATGGGAGGAGCCCGGTGGAGTATATAACCAGCCCGTTCGCCTGTCTTCCTCGTCGGTTCCGGTGCGCGATACCCACCCACCCATCCCCTTTTTCAGGGCATTTCTCAAGCATCATACTCCTCATGAGAGTACTCATTTCACTCCATTCATATTCATTTCATTTATCACCCACTTTCTATCTAAGGTATGCCCCCTTATTTTGGTATACCGTACGTCAGACCAGGGCACACTTTCAGGTCCATTTCAAGTAAGCGAGTTTATGTTAACCTTGTTTGTCATCCTTAACCGTATCGGTCAGAGGGCTCCACACCATAAATATATGTGGAAAGGCCAGTATGGTGGCCTGTATTTATGGGAGGAGCCCGGAGGAGTAATTGATCAGCCCGTTCAGCTGTGTTCCTTATCAGCCAGCACGGTGGCCGGAATTTGGGAGGAGCCCGGAGGGGTATTTAATCAGCTCATTCTGCTGTGTTCCTTGTCGGTTCCTGTGTGCAATAGATCTAGGGCCGACTATTCGAGACCGTTCGATAGAAGGAGTGCAGTGTTCGTGAGTTCCGTCTTCATTGAAGTCCTGTCTTCATCCTCGTGTTACAGTCGGTTTTGCTGTCGTGAGCGTTCGTGTATTGTCTGAGGCGCAACACTCGAAAACTTGCCGGTATCGTGCAACGCATCTGGTTCGGCGGTCACGGGTAGGGCTTCGGCTCCCATTTCTCATTTCATGTTATTTCATGTCACTAAACTGTGATCTGTTGAACTCACGAACCACTCACTGAAATATCACCTTCGTATTTTTCCGATATCGTTCACGCGTCCGTTACCTCTAAACATTTGTGCTCCTTGCTTCTCGAAAGAAGTCGTGGTCATTCGTTCGTGACACCACATCGAGCATTTCATTTCACAAACCTGCTATACCGACCAAATCACTGGTCTCTACTGAAACGTCCGAATCGTTCGGTTCATTTCGAAATTCCCAATCAGATGTTCTAAATTCTAATTAACCGGCTCATTTTAATCATTTTAATCATGGCATTTCATTTCATTCTTCTCGAAAGAAGTCGTGGTCACTCGTTCATGACACCACATCGAGCGTTTCATTTTTCAAACCTTCCGCATACCGACCAAATCACGGGTCCCTACGTCCGAATCGTTCGGATCATTTCGGAAATTCCCAATCAGACGTCCTAAATTCTAACTAACCGGACAGTTTCAATCATTTCAATCGTTTCAATCATTTCAATCGTTTCAATCGTTTCAATCATTTCAATTGTTTCAATCATTTCAATCATTTCAATCGTTTCAATCATTTCAGTCGTTTCGATCATTTCTATCATTTCGATCATTTCTATCATTTCGATCATTTCTATCATTTCAATCATTTTCGATCATTTCAATCATTTCATTTCATTTCAGTCACGAGTCGCGCTCCGATTCGAATCTAGTCGCATCTCCGATGTGCCGATTCGCTCCGGTGTGCCCCAGTTGTCGGCCTCATTTCAATACATGCTCCAGGGACAGAATCATTCGCAGGTTCAGCCACGGTTTTCGATTCTTGTCTTTGTCATGGCATATCATTTCATTTCACCTATCACGCTCCGACACGAATTGTCACACCTGTGCACTAATTCGTCTCGGCGTGCCCCAGGACTGGCCTCATTTCAGTACATGCTCCAGAGACAGGGTTCACCGTTGATTCTTGAGCGCAGTCGTTGATCCCTGTCTTTGTCATGGGTATCATTTCGTTTCACCTATCACGCTCCGACACGAATAGTCACACCTGTGCACTAATTCGTCTCGGCGTACCCCAGGACTGGCCTCATTTCAGTACATGCTCCAGAGACAGGGTTCACCGTTGATTCTTGAGCGCAGTCGTTGATCCCTGTCTTTGTCATGGGTATCATTTCATTTCACCTATCACGCTCCGACACGAATAGTCACACCTATGTTCTAATTCGTCTCGGCGTGCCCCAGGACTGGCCTCATTTCAGTACATGCTCCAGAGTCCGTTTCGTGCTCAGTCGCAAAGTTACGGCATGGCGATTTAGGCCTCTGTCATGGCGGATTCACTCATTTCACTCATTTCACTGTCACCTCCTGCACCTCGGTTCAAACCCAGTTGTTTTACAAATTCGGGTTCTGGACGGGGGGCCATGCTCATTTGGCCTCATTTCACTAATTGCCTCATTTCAGTACATGCTCCAGAGTCCGGCTCGCTGTCAGTGGCGCCTGTGACACGACCGAGCTGCGCTTCTGCCATGGCAGGTTCTCATCAAAGGCAACATTTCATTTATGTTTGTTCATCTCATTTCATTTCATTTCATTTCAAAAAAGGAAAAAAAAAAAAAGGGGGGGGGGGGAAGGGAAGAAATAATAATGATGGAAAAAAAGAGGGAAAAAATATAAAAAAAAAAAAATATATATATCTAAAAAAAAAAAAAAAAAAAACATTTCATTGTGTTTGTTTGTCTCATTTCGTTTTTATGTCATTTCATTTCATTTCAAAGCTCACCACTCCCATTAGGAGTCACCATTTGGCCAGTTGTCTACGACAGGTATGGAATCCTCAACTGGTTTTGCCTTGTGTTTACAGGTCAGTCAAGTCCAGCAGCACCCTCCATGCACTGATTCATCTAGGCATACCCCAGGTGTCTTGACCTCATTTCGTTCTGCGCTCCGCAGTTCCAACTCATAAAGTTGGAACATACTAATTCTTGTCTATATCATGTTAAACATTTCATTTATTTCATTCCACATATTCATTGCTTACCAACTCAAATCACTCAAACCAGCAACGCATTAATCCGCACCCGTCTTTTCAGCCTTATGGGTATAACTCAACAATTCATATCGGATTCATTGTCATCTACTCCACGATCGTTGGGTCGGATTTATCACATAACCAAATTCATAGGATTAATTTCACACCTACATCCGGTTCATATCGGATTCATTTCGCACGCATCCAAGTACAACTCTGTACAAGCTTGTTGCTAGCACGCATCCAATCACAAACATCCTGCAGTCACCACAAGCACACCCAGGCATAACTCCCTGCAATCATGGCAGACTCACATCCAAGCTTAAACTTCTTGCAATCGTTGCAAACACGCATCCAAGCATAGACTTCTTGCAATAGTTGCTAGCACACATCCTAGCATAAACTTTGCAGTTGTCGCTAGCAAGCCCCAGGCACGAACCTAGTACTATCCTTGCTGGCAGGTAGTTCTGGCTGGCTCAGTGCGTTGCTGGGTAAGGCCTGGATATCTTCCTAACGTACGTAGTTTAACGGGGTGCTATATTGTAGGTAGGTTGATCCAGGGAGAAATCTGATCGCCGCTTGAGGGGTCAGGAAGGAATTTTTTCCCCTGCTGTAGCTAATTAGAGCATGCTCTGCGGGGGTTTTTTGCCTTCCTCTGGATCAGCTGTGGGGATAGCATTGGGTGTGTCGGGTTGTGCAATGTTGTTCGTCTAAATTGTTGATTTTGTCGTGGGCTGGGTGGACTTTGTCTTTTCAACCTAGCTAACTACGCATCCTAGCATAACTTCTTGCATTCGTAGCAAGCACGCATCTTGGCATAACTTATTCAGCCTTTTCAGGTCATACTGCTCATAGCCCTGTGTCCGGACGTCTGCGACACCACCGAGTCCAGCCACCACAAACACATCTCCAGTGACGTAAAAACTCCCTTGCTATCATTGTGAGCACACATTTAAGCGCAACACTTGCTATCACGACTAGGCGTGCAACTTAGCGTAACTTGTGATCGTTGCAAGCATTTTGTTGGCACTCAGCCACACATCATTTTCAGCGGTACTCATTTGGCCACTTAGCCCCGATGACTACGCCACTCGCCATCCCTGACGCTCATTTCTCCCGTTGGGCAGTTGAGTTCAGCTTCCGTCCTACACCAGAGGTCGAGTTGCCACACGCAGCTGGCTTCTTCTCGTAACATGGTCAGGCTGTATCTAGCCAGCACCCGACATTTCTATCCTTACAGGACCCCGGTGAGCCGTCTGTGATGGCCCATACAGTAAGATCCCCTCTAACGGGTATCCAGAAACATCTGCCCGTAGCCAACGCTAGACGCTTGCTCATCACAACTGCCATCTTTAGGGACATGTAGAACATCCTCGCACGCCAGTTTCCCCCTTGACAAGCTGTCCCTATCAGGTCAGTTTTTCAAACACTTCACCCACACACAGGGGTATACCTAGAAGCAGCTTCAGTCTGTTTCGGGTATGCTCAGTTCTGTAATATGGTCATTCCCCAGGGTTGGTCTTTATGTCATGCATCCTCGTCTTCCCCTCCCAGATTCAGGGCCCCTGTCGGACCCTCTATCTGGATGCCACGGATCTTTCAATATCAGAGGTTCCGTACTACGTAGATCGGTATATCATGTCTATATCGTCTATCTCGCCCCTATCACCCCAGCTAGTGACAGATGTAGCGACCATCACAGGCTTCGCTGCAATTTTTGGCCACCATCAGGCAACCAGCAGTGATTATTGTAAGATAGGTCTAAATCCCTAGCAGTCATGTCCTGCCTGGGCAGGCTGGTACAGCTGTCATTATAATTCAGGTTAAAGTTGACTATACGTTGTTCCTGGCCTAGAGCAATCTCGTAGCAGATGCGCTGTCGTATTTGACTGGAACCAATCCAGTGTCAGCCATTGTCCTTGGTCGGTCTCACCTAAACCCCGGTTTAGTACAATATCTACAAACAGCGACCAGACTCGTAAACGTCTCACTTTCTCGCAACATGCTCAAACTACCAGACAGCCTGGAGGGCCTTCAGAAATTCCGGACACACCACTCCTATGAAACCTCCAACATCAGGCGGTTACTGGGCTTTCGTCATATGGTCATACCTAGCTGCCTATCCCATAACACTGTTCGGCGATACCTAGCCGGCAGGCAACATTTCTTGTCCTTACCGGACCCCGCAAACCTTCTTTATTCATGTCCCACGCTGGTTGAACCATGCTTCGTGAAGTCCAGGAAATCCAACCGATGGTCGGTGACAAATGCTTACCCGAACGGGTGACATCCTTAAGGGTATTCCGACCATCCTGACTATCCCCTCGTTTGTTCTCTCCCCTAGTATGGTCCTACAAGCAGCCAGGTGTTGGCCTAATACAGATACCTGTGACCTGGAAAGTTCACCTGCGGTAATCCAGCAGGCCGAGAGCTATGTAGACGCTACTTAGCCTGATACAAAGATCACTTCGTACTTCCCCTAGCGGTTTCAAAGAGCAGCAAGTAAGCTCCAGCGTAGACATCCACTTTTACATAATCGGTAACAGCGGGTCCCCAGACATGTCATTGAATAGCTAGGCAGGTAGGAGTCTGCCTGCTTCACCCAGTACAGCCACAATCCTCAGGTGGTAATAGCTCAGGCATCTGTTAACTCACTCAGTGATCTAACTCAATCGATAAAGAACAATTCCCTACCAGTATGTTTTTGCCCCCTTATTTTGGTATACCGTACGGTAGACCAGGGCACACCTTCAGGTCTATGTCAAGTAGTGAGTTATGTTAACCCTGTTTGTCATCGTTATACGTATCGGTCATAGGGCTCTGAACCATAAGTGGAAAGGCCAGTATGGTGGCCTGTATTTATGGGAGGAGCCCGGAGGAGTAATTGATCAGCCCGTTCAGCTGTGTTCCTTATCAGCCAGCACGGTGGCCGGAATTTGGGAGGAGCCCGGAGGGGTATTTAATCAGCTCATTCTGCTGTGTTCCTTGTCGGTTCCTGTGTGCAATACCCACCCTCCCATCCCCTTTTTAGGGCATTTCTCAAGGCATCATACTCCTCACAGAGTACTCATTTCACTTCATTTCATGTTCATTTCATTTAATCCTCATTTCTTATCTAGGGTATGCCCCCTTATTTTGGTATACCGTACGGTAGACCAGGGCACACCTTCAGGTCTATGTCAAGTAGTGAGTTATGTTAACCCTGTTTGTCATCGTTATACGTATCGGTCATAGGGCTCTGAACCATAAATATATATATATATATATATATATATATACAAAAGATCATAGACTTGGATGCATATCGGTATTATAACCTAATCACAATGAAATAGTAATGATGTCAATATTGCAAAATAACAATCTAATCAGATAGTGACTATTTGGCCGTCAAACGTTCCTTCTCACTTTTAAGTTGACTTTTTAAGTTGACTTTTGTCGAGATGACTGGTACTTACAGAAAGCCACCTACTGCTCAAATTTCATCCTATTCAGCAGGAATCTACCAAATTTTGAGTTACCTATGGCCAGACTAGGGAAAGAAAGTATCCATTAGTATATAAAGTTTTCCACAGGAAAAGGGGGTCTGCAAACTACCCAATAAATTATAGTGCATGTTGTTTCCTAAACATAGCCTGAATGTGCCATCAAAGAATTTTGAGGAGGAGGAAAGCAGCAGGTTGCCTGAAGAACACCTACTGGGTCCTAATTGGTATCCACTGTTCTTAATGGTTTCCTGTGGCTAACTGTTTACCTTCATTTGTTCCAGGCTTTGTTTCTCAGCTACTGACAAGTCTATTTGTTTTTTGCTAGTGCGGCATCATAGAACATTTGATTCCCAACCCAATACTCCCAGTAATAGCTAATGTTAACAAAGAACCAGTTAATCTTCATAAAAGAACAACAAATAATATTTTGTAAACTAAATTTGGACTAACCGTTTATAAGGCAATTCTTTAAATTTGCAATATGAAAGGTTTAGTGTCACATGATACCACTATTTCCTACTTGACCATGCCATAAATAGTATAGGCTCATGAAAGATAGATTGTGCTAACCATAATGATTTTTTTTTTTTTGAAGAAATAAATCTGCATGTTGTCAAAGCTATTGGCGTAATATATCTTTATTTATTAAACACATTTACCACTGCCCAATATAACAGCCTTATAGAGAGGTTGGGAATGTAGGGATAATGTACTTTTATAGGCAAGGAACTGGTTAAAGTATAAAGGTAATTAAAAACAAAGCTTACTAAAATAAAGCTATGCTTATAACTGGGGTATAGCTAGGTTTCATATTGAGATTTTTAGTCTTTTTATTATTATAAATTTAATAAACTCAGTAGGATAGTGACATTTGCAAAAGAATATCAATAAAATTGAAATAAGGACAGTTAACTGGCAAGTGGGATTCAACATTTGTGCATCTACCCTGTGGTAATAGCATTGCCCTTTATATTAACCACCTCAATACAGAGCACTTTCACCCCCTTCCTGCCCAGGCCAATCTTCTGCTCTCAGAACTGTCACATTTTGAATGACAATTGCTCAGTCATTCAAAACTCTACCCGTATGAAACCTAGATCATTTTTTTTCACACAACTAGAGCTTTCTTTTGGTGGTATTTAATCACCACTGACTTTTTTATTTTTTGCTGAATAAACAAAAAAGCCCAAAAATCTTGAAAGAAAATGCATTTTTCTTTGTTTCTGTTATAAAGCTTTCTTCATAAATTCAGACCAAAATGTATTCCGCTACATTTCTTTGGTGAAAATAACCCAAGGCCCAGTGTTTACTATTTAGTCTGTAGGAAAGTTATAGAATCCACAAACTATAGTATATATATATATATATATATATATATATATATGAAAATTAATCAGTCCTGATGTACTGACAGCCTATCTTATTTCTTGAGGCCAAAAATGCCAGTACAAATATCCCCCAAATTACACCTTTTTGGACAGTCTAAGGTATTTAGTAAGAGGCATGGCAAGTTTTCTTAATGCATTCCCATGGACAGAATAAATTAATGCTCAAATGGTTGATGTACCTGAATGTGCTTCAACGCGTCTAAACGCGTGTGCAATACGCAGCTTTAGGTGCATTTTTAAGCAGCTTTTGTCTTGCCAGGAGTTCTGTCATTCAGGGGGGCTAAAACGATGCCCTGTGTGCATGAGGCCTTACAATGGCTATGCTGTATGTTGTTATTGGTCAAGTAACTATGTAATAAATATGCTGTCTGTTTGAGGGCTGAAAAACACTTTTGGTAATGTGCACATCGATGCACTAAGGTAACTCAGATCCGACACACTGCATTTTTGGTCCTTCTGTGATTTACATAGCATTATACAAAAATATTTTTACGTGACAATTCAGACATTTTTTTTATAATAGTTGAAGTAAATTCCAGTTATCAGTTTCAGTATCCAGGTAACTTATTCCCAAGCAATCACTGTGAGTCTTTCACAACCCTATGAAATGTGCAGAAACATATTTCAACCTGTCATTTTTTCAGACTTTCCTAGGTAACTATGTATGCGTTTGGTAAACTGACTAGAGTGTAACATTCTTTCCATGACTATTACTTGAACAATTTTACATTTCTAACATTTTTTATAGAATTAAAAGAGGAAAATAAATGTCCAACTATATACAAAATGATTATTGGATGAAACTTTAACCAAGTTTTATTTTTTATTTTACAAAATGTGTCTTGAACCTTGCAAAGTAAAAGTAATTTATGCTGATTAAAATAAAAGCTATGAAAGAAGATGAATGAGACGGTGAATAAGGCAAACTTAAGGCGAAAAAATATTAAATCCCCAATAACTGTAAAAGAAGGCAGAAAATATTCAGTAAATTCACACCAAGGAACATTACTCCTTTCATAATTTCTTATCACCCAAAATTCACTGGGAAATCAACACTTCTGAGAGCATCGCTCATCTAGGTTCCCTGCAACTCTCACTGCTTCCTACCTCCGATCTCATGTAACTACTGTCAGGGAAAGGAACCACTGAGAACTGTAGGGGCAGTTGTAGACTTCAGGGCATTAGAGTTTGTGAATAGAGCAGTGTTTGGTGGTGTGGGTACCAGGAAAGATGTTTTTATGGCCTTATTTTTCAAGTGTGTGTGTGTGTGTGTGTGGGGGGGGGGGGGGTATTAATAGTTCTTCACAACATGGTCACTATAAGAGATAGAAGGTGTGATAATTACTGAGCTAAACCCAAAATGTGAAAAAGCAGCTACACAAAAATGTGACAAACATAAACAAAGAAATGGGTGAATAGTGTAGCGCTAACTGATCAGCACAAATATATGAATATATGTGAAAATGAATACAATACAGTGATATTGACATGAAAAGTCAAAAGTCCATCTGCAAAGTAAAACAGTGTCACTATGATGCAAACAACAGACTGACCAGCAATGGAACATAAATGCAATGGTGAGTAAATAATAAAATCCAAAGTAGTGTCCAATATATAAAAAATATATATAAAATAGTGTCCAAATACCAAGTAATGAGAAAAAAACATAAATGCAATGGTGAGTAAATAATAAAATCCAAAGTAGTGTCCAATATATAAAAAATATATATAAAATAGTGTCCAAATACCAAGTAATGAGAAAAAAACATAAATGCAATGGTGAGTAAATAATAAAATCCAAAGTAGTGTCCAATATATAAAAAATATATATAAAATAGTGTCCAAATACCAAGTAATGAGAAAGTAATGATTAAGATGGAACACTGTTCAGTGAAGAGTTATCGAAGATGGTCCATCTGGAGAGAGGAGAGAGCCTGGACAGAGCTCTGTATATGTAAACAATGCAGAGCTCCATCCCGACAGCAAGGATGTGATGTATTTTTTTCCTGCAAAGCAGGGAAAGAAAATCCACCACATCCCTTAGTGAAAGTAGCACACAAAAACACTAGTTAGGCACACATTTAACCCTTTGATCACCTTGATGTGTAATCCCTTCCCAGCCAGTGCCCTCTTTACAGTGACAGTGCAAAATTTTAGCACTAAGCACTGTATTTGGGTCACTGGTTGTGACAAAGTGTCAGTTAGTGTCCGTTATATCGCTGTCCTGCTATAAGTCACCGATCGCCTCCATTACTAGTATGAAAAAAAAAAATTCCAGTATATGCACCATAGTTTGTAGATGCTATAACTTATGCGCAAATCAATCAATATACACTTATTGGAATTTTTTACCAAAAATGTAGCAGAATACCTATTGGACTAAATTTATGAAGAAATTCATTTATTTTTTATTTTTTATTGGACATGTTTTATAGCAGAAAGTAAAACATTTTTTTTTCTTTAAAATTGTAGGCCATTTTTTGTTTATAGCGCAAAAAACACAAAAACCCAGTGGTGATCGCATAAAGCTCTATTTGTGGGGGAAAAAATTACATAAATTTAATTTGGGTACAGCATTGCATGCCCACGCAATTGTGAATTAAAATAACGCAGTGTGAACAAGAGGGGATAGGTATGGTATCTGCTCTTAACCTCCCTGGCAGTATTCCGGAGTCTGGCTCCGGGTGGAATTTCAGAACCAAAAGCGGTAACCCCGAGCCAGACTCGGGATCGATGTCACCCCGCAGTGTGAGCGCCTCTTCTCCACTCGATACATCACGGAGCCGGGCTCCGTTCCCAGTGAACGTTGTGACGCATGAGGACAGAGAACCGCGCCAACTTCAAAAAGTGAAACACACACTATACATACAGTACACTCTTACAGATTACATTACTGTATGAAATTATTTCACATTCCTTTTGTCCCTATTGGTTTGTCCCGTGCCCTGCATGCAGTTTTATATTATAAAAACTGTTCTTTCTGCTTGGAAACTGGAGATTGTCCATAGCAACCAAAACCACCCTTTACATCAAAAGTGTTTTTTAAACCAGCTACAAAACAGAGATAATAAATTAGAATCACTCGCAGAATTGAGTGATAGTGATTTCTGGGGAGATCCGTCATCAAATACTGAAAAGTAATGACAGCGACAATTCTGCAACTGAGCAAATTTCAGTGTTTTTGATTTGATTACATTATTGAATAATTTTTATTATTGTTATATTATTATTTGGTATAATTATTTATTATATTATAATTAATGATTTTGTTTTTCAAACTTTATCATACCCGGGATGTCTACTAGACTCTGGTTTGAACAGAGTTATTCCTAAGAATTACAGGCCTACAATATAAAACGCCAAATGTCCATGCAAAATAATGGTACTGCTTTCAGCACCAAATGAAATGATCATACCACCAGGGAGGTTAAGAGGTGACCTACAACCTCTAAATAGTTGAGGGGTGTGTGTAATGGGTGCATTTAGTGCAAATAGGTGACTAAAAGTGCAGAAAATAAATATTTGTATATTCACAAAAATCCACAAAAAATCCTACGTGTAAACGTCCTAACTGCTTATATATAATGCATATACAACACAATCCTGTGCAAAACCTGCAATTCAAAGTGACATTTCTGTGCAAAAATATCCAACATATATGACTGGTGTATATTGTTGCTGTGAAATTGGGTTCAGAAATATGCATATACCGTCCTTAAATCCTGGTGTATAAAAAAAAGTACAATAAAGTGACAATGTGCTCCTTCAAATTGTTCTGTGCTTCTTGGAAAACAGTGCCCCATAAGAAACGCACTCACTGCTATTATTCACCCCACATGGAGGTATTTCACCCTCACAGTATGAGCCACTGTGCAGCCTGTGCAGTGGGAGGAAACTTCCTGTCCTGTGTTCTCCAAGTGTCTCCAATGTCTCCGTCTTCTCTGGGCCAAAGCTCATTTACAAGAGAAGTATGGGATTTAGAAAAGAAAAACATTTATAGCGACCTAGGTGGTCCCCTGCCAGGTCTAAGACTGAGAACTGACTGATCAAAGACTGCTGATCGCTCAGTTCTCAGCGTTCTGTGACTGTCAGGCCTGGCTTTCTGCTCTCCCCTCCATTGCTCACTTCTCCCCTCCATCGCTCACTGGAGTGCTGGGCTCTAGAGGTGGCTGGAGAGGCTTAGGGTCTCAGTGGATCAATGAGATGCTGAGCCAGGTGCCCGTCCAGACTTCTGGGTGGATCCCGTCCATATGGTCAGGATCTTTTCATAGCCTGGACTGGCTCTGTTATGTCAGCTGACAACAGATCACAGAAGTGCAGAACTAACTGCACTCCTGTGATCCATAGGAGAAGTATAGCCAAATAGCTTTAACTATACTTCACCTTTAAAATGGTCTGTTGCAAAGTGGAAAACTGTTCTGTGGTCAGACGAATCAAAATTTGACATTCTTTTTGGAAACCATGGGCGTCATGTCTTCCAGAAAAAGGAGGAGAGAAATCTTCTTGCTTGTTGTCAGCACTCAGTTCAAAAGCTTGCATCTCTCATAAAATGGGGTACATTAGTAAGTATTAGTAAGTTAAGTAAGTAAGCTAGTAAGTAAGTAGAAAGGCATCATCAATGCGTAAAGGTGTATCCAGATTTTAGAGCAGCATTCGCTCCCATCCAGACAATGTCTTTTTCAGGGAAAGCTTTGCATATTTCAGCAGGTTAAAGTTAAACCACATACTGCATCTATGACAACAACATGGCTTTACAGTAGAAGAATCTGGGTGCTTAACTGGCCTGCGTGCAGTCCAGACCTTTCACCAACTGAAAATATTTGGCACATCTTAAAACAAAAAATACGTCAAAAAAGACACAGGACTCTTGAGCAGTTAGATTCCTATATCAGGCAAGAATGGGACAACATTCCTCTCACAAAACTCTAGCAGCTAGTCTACCCCGTTACCAGACGTTTACAGAATGTTGTTAAAAGAAGAGGGGATGCTACACTGTGGTAAACATGTCCCCATTTTTTGAGGTATGTTGGTACCATGAATTTCAAAATGACCCTATTTTTTTTAAATAGCACATTTTCTCAGTTTGAACATTTGATATGTTATCTATTTTATATTGTGAATAAAATATAGGTTTAGGAGATTTGTAAACCATTGCATTATGTTTTTACTTAGATTTTACACAGCCTCCCAACTTTTTTGGAGTTAGGGTTGTAAAACTGAAATGTAATTTGCTGTGTCAATGATTTTCGGACACCTTCATCTTTGACATTCATATTATACACTACTCTTTTGCAATTCAGCACTATAGTTTTATAAGCTCAGACCTTAATATCAAAATCAATAAAGTATGCTCCCACAAGTCACCCTAATGTTTTCACCTCTCTATGTGTAAAAAACTTTGTGGTCATTGACTTTGCATCACTAGCCATTTGTAGAGTCTATAGCAGGGGTAGGGAACCTCGGCTCTCCAGCTGTTTTGAAACTACAAATCCCATCATGCCTCTGCCTCTAGGAGTCATATCTGTGATTGTTAGGGTCTTGCAATGTCTCATGGGACTTGTAGTTTCAAAACAGCTGGAGAGCCAAGGTTCCCTACCCCTGGTCTATGGGGTTGATTCACTAAAGGCAAATAGCCTGTAGACTTTACCTTACACATTAGCCGTGTGTGGGGAAATGTTTCGAACGCTTTTGCAAAATCGAAGTATACTACGTACACAGACACCCCTCTGTCCAAGGTTTCACTTATCTTTTCATAAAAAGAAATCAGGTTTGTTTCACAACTTCTGTCTTTCATGAATCCATGCTGTCTGTTGCTTTAAATATTTTTTTCCAGCAAGAAGTCATCTATGTTGTCTATTAATAAACTCTCCTGTATCTTCCCGACTATAGAAGTTAAACTAACAGGTCTATATTTACTTGGTAAAGACTTTGTTCTCTTTTTAAATATAGGCACCACATTGGCCCTATGCCAATCCAGTGGTACTATTTCCGTCATTAATGAGTCTGTAAAAATTAGATACAATGGCTATGAAATGACAGAGCTCAATTCTTTTAGGATCTGTGGGTGGATGCCATCAGGTCCAGGTGCTTTATCCACCTTTATTCTGTCTAAATATTTCTGGACCATATCTCTTTTGAGCCATTGTGGATCATTTGGGGATACAATTTGCTTGTCTATGCATGATCAATGTTCCTGATGAAATGCCAAAGAGGCATGAAATTGTTCAGTTGTATCAATCAACTCTCTTTTTATAAAGGTAAACATTTGCTTTTAAGGTTGTTTTACTAAAATAAAATTAGGCTGCACACATTGGAAGGGACTCTAAACTTTGTATATGAATGTCCCCTTAGCTTAGAGAATGTGATGGAAATTCACTATGCAAAGTATACCCAATCACGTGCAAATAAAAATAAAATATATTTTTTTCCATGTGCACGATTGGCTGCTGGAAGTCAGCAGAGCTTCACCTCAGTCATCAAGCTAATGGAAAATTCCCTTGCAATGTGAACTAAAGTGCCTTTAGTAAATCAGCCCCTTTGTGTGTATTATTTTAGAATAATGCTATTTAATATTGCCCCCTACCGCATTGTCTTTTGGCCCATCTACCCTGTCATTCTCTGTGGTCTGTATAATAGATTGATCAAACATGGTTTCTGCACCTGGACAAAAATCTGATAAATATTACATACCTCTAAAATTATAAAATTCTTGCAAATGACACACATTTTAGTTATTGCCATTTGTAGAAATGAAATCAACTCCTATCTCTATTGGCTCTGTACAAGGCCATTTATGTTCCAAATAACTCATTTGATGTTTAAAAGTATTCTTGGTTTTTAGTTACTAGTATGCAGGTTATACTAGCATCCTGAATTATTGAAAAAGAAAATACAAAATAGTATAATAGTTATTCTAATATGTTCGTATAATGTAATGTATGCCCACCACAGGCTATACTCACCACAAATAGGTACTTGATATATATATTATGTGTTTGGAACCATAGTGTCTGGTGAAAGGATGGATGCTGGGGTCATGATTTATAGCTATAGCTTTTGGAGCAAAAAAAAAAAAAAATCAATTAATTCTGTTGATTCTGTACTGGACTTTTCAGATGACTTTACTTATTGGTTTTGAAACTGGGAGGATTAGTGGACATAGCAGCAAACTGCGAGGAGACCTTTTCTGCCCTTTCATCTATCCCACACATGCACATAGACCACATAAGCTCATGTTTGCTTTGCCTGGTCAATGACAAATACTGTATTCCTTAACTTCATCCTTGGTAATGTTGGTCTGACTAAGTCAAAATATATTGTTCACAGATACTTGACAAAACAATCAAATGAATAAGCACTCCTTTCAACTAGTTGAAAACACTCTTGACTTAATTCATAAAAAAACATTTTAAGGTGTTAAGCTATGAAAAGAATATGCTTAAACCTATGATAACATAAAACAAGTTTTCCATTTAAGAAAGAAGGGGCTGTATCCAAACTGATAGCACCGTTGAAGGCTTCTGGGCTAGCCACCTGATGGATCCTTTTTTTTTTCCTTGGGTTCTTTAGTTGTGATATCTTACTGCTACAGTTTTGTGCTTATTTCTTATTCTTGCAGTTTTGGGTGTTCCCACTCCTCCTATTTTGGTTTCCACGATAAAGCAAAAATCCAACATGGAACAAATACCCACTATTGGGTAACAAATGTACTGTTATGAATAATTAATAAATGGCAAAACAGAAGACTAAAGCCCCGTACACACGATCGGACTTTCCGACGGGAAATGTTCAATGACAGGCTGTTGTCGGTAAATCTGACCGTGTGTATGCTCCATCGGACAATTGTTTTGTCGGACTTTCAATCCATCAAATGTTGGCTAGCAGATTTTCAAATTTTCCATGGACAATTGGGTGTTGTTGGATTTTCCGAGCGTGTGTACACAAGTCCGTCAGACAAAAATCCAAAGTGCAAACACGCATGCTCGGAAACAAGAACGAGCTAGAAACGGTTGGTCTTGTAAACTAGCGTGCGTAATGGAGAATTATCATTCGTGACGTGGCAAATTATGAAATCTCCAAATGCAGCGCACAATTCTCTTCTTTTTAATGAGATAATAATGAAGCTGCTTTGCTGGTGATACTGATGGAGTTATTGTAAACAAATTTTCAAAGGCTTTTTTTCTAGTGATATCAAGAATATTATTATGCTTTTTTTTTATTTTTTATTAAGTTACCACAACACCATTATCCCAAAGTTTTTAAGATCAAAATTACAACTATTTTGGTGTCCCTTGTCAATTTTACATTGTATTTTTTAAAATGTAGCTGCCTACTCCCAAACTGTCTTTTGAACCAAAACACATAGCCAAGTATTATTCTCCACAATTTAGTTTTTTATAAAAAAATAAATAAATAAATAAAACTAGACATGCTATCTGCCAATAGAACTTAACCAAAAAGTGCATTCTATGCATCCAAGAATATAGAAACCAACTCATAATTCAACCAAAAAAATAATGTCAAAGCAATAACTTCAAGGCCAATAATAAATAACACGTTATCTCCTCCGATTCCGCAACATGTCTGGTTGACAAACGGCCGTTCAGAAACTAACTGAAAAGTGCAAAATGAAAAGTACGAAATGAAAGGTGCGAATCAACACTCACCAAACTTCTACTAACACGAAATTAGCAGAAGGAGCCAAAAGGATGGCGCAAAAGAGCTTAAAAACCACATAGCACATCTAGTATGTCACTACATTCGTAATTGTTGGCCAACAATTGAGTGACCATGTGTATGCAAGACAAGTTTGGACCAACACCTTTCGGACAAAATTGCACAGTTTTGTTGGCCAACAATCCGATCATGTGTACGAGGCATTACTTTACATCTACAATAACTATATATAAAGATCTCTGTTAGAACCAATCTCTGTTGGCTCCAACTTGTCTTGCATACCCACGGTCACATAAATGTTGGCCAACAATTACATAGTGACGTAAAAGACGTACGACGAGCCGAGAAAAAGGAAGTTCAATAGCCAGCGCGGCTCCTTCTGCTTGATTCGGAGCATGCGTGGACTTTTGTGTGTCAGACTTGTGTACACAAGATCAGAAATTCTGACAACAAAGTTTTGTTGGTGGAAAATTTGAGAACCTGCTAGCCAACATTTGTTGGCGGAAAGTTCGACAACAAATGTTCGATGGAGCATACACACAGTTGGACTTTCAGCCAACAAGCTCACATCCAACATTGTTTGCCGGAAAATCACGTGTATGGGGCATTACTGTTCTTGTTTGCACCTCAAAATTAAAAAAGACTTAACCAAGGAGCATGGAACTCATTTGTAATGGCCCTAGCATATGTTCAGGTTTGGGAACCATAATGTAGAGATTTTATCACCAGTATCCTTGAGACAGAGTATCTCAATTTGGGTTCTGTGGGTTCTGTCACTGTCAACCATTGCAGCAGATTCCTCTCCATCCTATTCAGTGATAGCTTTAGTATCCCCACTGCACACTTCTGCTGCAGTAGATTCATACCTGGTGAATGGTGCATGGGATTACAGTAGATGAGTACTGCTCAGTGGGTTGATATCAGACTGAAGGTACTGTTTTGATTTCATCAACATTGTGAGCCAGCAGTATGGGACAAGAGGTGCAGCAGAGGTGCAACAAACATCACTCAAAACCAAGTGACAACTGTAAAAGACAAAAAGCAAAATCATGAGATTTCTATACAGCATGGTAAAAACATGTAATACTGATTTACATTATATTGCCAAAAGTATTGGGACACCTGCCTTTACACGCACATGAACTTTAATGGCATCCCAGTCTTAGTCCGTAGGGTTCAATATTGAGTTGGCCCACCCTTTGCAGCTATAACAGCTTCAATTCTTCTGGGAAGGCTTTCCACAAGGTTTAGATGTGTGTCTATTGGACTGTTTGACCATTTTTCCAGAAGAGTATTTGTGATGTCAGGCATTGATGTGGATGAGAAGCCCTGGTTCACAGTCTCCGTACTAATTCATCCCAAATGTGTTCTATCGGGTTGAGGTCAGGAATCTGTGCAGGCCAGTCAAGTTCCTCAACCCCAAACTTGCTCATCCATGTCTTTATGGACCTTGCTTTGTGCATTGATGCACAGTCATGCTGGAACAGGAAAGGGCCATCCCCAAAAAGTTGGGAGCATGAAATTGTCCAAAATGTCTTGGTATGCTGATGTCTTAACAGTTCCCTTCACTGGAACTAAGGGGCCAATCCCAACCCCTGAAAAACAACACCACACCATAATCCCCCACCACTAAATGATTTGGGCCAACTTAATATTGAACCATATGGACTAAGCCCTTGTACACATGGTCGGAGATTCCGACAACCAAATCCGTCGGATTTTGTCCGACGGATCTTGTTCGAAACTATTGCATACACACGGTCGGACAAAGTTGTCGACAACTCCGATCTTTTAGAATGTGATGACGTAATTTCGTTACGATGGGACTACGTTCAGGCTAGTAGCCAATAGCTTTGGTGTAGGAATTTGATCTGAGCATGCGTGGCACTTTGTCCGATTGAAATTCTCTACACATGATCGGAGTATGTCCGATCGGAGCAGTTTGTTGGAAAATATTTCCAGCAAGTTGGAAAATTTGGTCCGACAGATATTCCGACGGAAACAGTCCGATGCATACCACACACAGTCGGAATATCCGACAAACCGCTCCGATCGGACACATTCCGATGGAATTTCCGACCGTGTGTACAAGGGCTAAGACTGGGATGCCACTAAAGTTCATGTGCGTGTAAATGCAAGTGTCCCAATGCATTTGGCAATATAGTATATTTCTTCGGGGTATTTTTTCTAGATAAATCCCTTATGAGCCCACTTCTAGAATATATATATATATATATATATATATATATATATATATATATATATATACATTGTAAAAAGGGCCAGATCTCAGTGCTCAAGGAACCCCTATGGTCACCATATGCATTACAATCTGACTGCACAATCTTTGTACAATCAGATTTAGATTTATCAAATCTATGTAATATACTGTAAGGACCTAGTTAAACCATTCAAACAACTCCAGCCAGGCAGGCCATCACAACTGAGTGAGAACTGATTCTATTATCATCACTGTTTTTACAGGATGTTTTCACCATGGGATAGTTGTACAGTACCACTTTTTAAAGAGTCTTTCCATCTGAAATAGATCATGGTGTTACAGAGCACACTTACCCTACGTTCACACCTATGCGCTTTTTAGTGCGTTTTTCAGTTTGCAGAAATACACCAAAGTTCATTTAACATGGTTTCCTATAGTACTACTAAATATCTATGCGTTTTGGGGCCGGTGCATTTTTGGAAAGGATCGAGGACTTTTTTCCCGCGATTTGCGGCTAACCGACTTCAGTGGAGCTGCACCAGAAATGCAAGTGGTGCATTTTTGATGTGTATTGTGGTTCTTATTTTATCACTGTAGATAGCTGGTTGCTAAGCAGGGGGCGGAGAAGCTGGCAGCTGCATCCTTAGCAACTGATGAGTCATCAGCTGTCAGCGAGGGTCCCCACTGAAAGCTGGAAAAAAAATTGGCTGCAAAAAGATTTGTGAAAAAATAAAGGCGTAGAGTTACCCCCCACCCCTCCAGGTCCGTAGTATGGATTCGGAGGGGACCCCCAAGCCAAAAAAAATAAAAATTGAATGAGGCCCCCCAAAATCCATACCAGACCCTTATCCGAGCATGCTGCCTGGCAGGTAAGGAAAGGAAGGGGACGAGCAAGCGGGCACATCTTACCCCTATCCATTCACCAAAAAAAGCCTACAAGCCATTTTTTGCAATACTGCACTGCGTTGCTTTAACTGACAATTGCGTGGTCATGCGACACTGTACCCAGAATAATTGATGTCCTTTTCTTCCTAAAAATAGAGTTTTCTTTTGGTGGTATTTGATCACCTGTACGGTTTTTATTTTTTGTGCCATAAACAAAATAAGACCAACAATTCTGCAAAAAATATATATTTTTTACTTTCTGCTTTAAAACACATCCAAAAAAATAATGAAAAAAATGTAATTTCTTCATCAATTTAGGCCAATATGTATTCTGCTACATGTATGTTGATTGGTTTGCGCACAAGTTATAGCATCTACAAACTTTGGGATATATTTATGGACTTTTTATTTTTTTATTGTTTTTAATAGTAATGGCAGTGATCATCAATTTTTAGCGGGACTACAACATTGCGGAGGACAAATCTGACACAAGTGACACTTTTTGGGAACCAGTGACACCAATACACTGATCAGTGATAAAAAAAATGCACTATCACTGTACTAATGACACAGGCAGGGAAGGGGCTAACATCAGGGGCGATCAAAGAGTTAACTGTGTTCCCTGGGATTGGGGGATGGCTTAAATGAAGAAAGACAGAGATCCTCTATCCTGCTTAGCAGAAACACAATATCTTGGTCTTTCTTACTAGCAGAATGGAGATCTGCCTTGTTTACATAGGCAGACTGCCTTTCTGCCTCTCTCCTAACAATCGCGGGTTTCCGGCAGACATCGGGTCCACTGGACCCACTGATTGGCTTCCGCTGTGGCCAATCACAGCGGCAGCAAGCGCGCGCGTCCCAGAGTCAAAGAAAGGAATCACATACAGGTACGTGATTTTGTACTTAAGGTCTGCCCTGCCACAGTATATGTATTGGGGGAGCGGTAAAACGGAAATTGTACCTGGTATAGTGCGAGAATTTTTGTTTGCGTTTGCCCCTTTTGGATAATTTTGGATGAACTGGCATGATCGGCTCTCGAAACTTGTGTACTAACAATCAGGTTATCATACGATCACATCAGAAGCGTTATTTTTCATCTGATTTACTACACTTTACATCTACAGGTCCTCCAAGAGTTGAGGTCTGTTATTTCTAAGCCATTGCTTCTAATTTTAGAGACTCTATAATGACTGGCATGGTAGCACTGGATTGGCATAAGGCCAATGCGGTGCCTAACTCTATAAAGGGATTAAAGTGTTTACCAAGTAACTACAGACCTGTTATGCCCCATACACATGATCAGAACCTGCTCTCTCAGAAATTCCGCCAGCAAAAGTCAGATGAAGCATACACACGGTCGGTATTTTTCATGCATTAGTTTAACTTATATTGTTAGGAAGATACTTAAAAAGTTTATACAGAAAGGTTTTTGCTAGAAAATATTATTTTAAGAACTAGTTTTGGCCAGCTCAGTAGATTGTTTTAAAAAAGAGCTGGATGCATTCCAAAATGCACAAAATATAACGGATAATAACATTTATAGGTAATAACACCAGAGATTGTTGACTGAGGGAAAAATTGCCTGTGTGCGCTTAAAGCGGTAGTAAACCCAGTTTCATAAAACACTTACATTCCTGGCATGCCGGAAATGCTAACTTTCACATTGGTTGTGCTCTCAACCAAACTTTCAAACCATCCAATGGCTGGTGTCATAACTGATCACATGTGCAGCGTTATGGCAGTTGAAGAATCATTAGAGGCCAAGATAGCAGCTTCCTTGACTCAAAACGATAGGAGGGTTTACTTCCACTTTAAGAGTTGCTTGAATAAAACATAAACATAACAGTAATACAATTTATGCTAACTCAGAATACATTTCAGCATAAGGTTAAAAAATGAAAAGACAATAAAATGAGTTTATAGGGAAAGCTGGTCCTTGAAAAAAATTGCTAAAAGGCAGGTGCTCCTAAGGGTTTATTGTGACCCACCTTCTAATATCTGCTTTCTTTGAGCTCTCAGCATTCAGTCACATGACATCTCAATGCTGCAAAGAAAGTTGGTACTGAAAGGCTTTCCCCTGCCAGAAGCTGTAATCACAGGTCTGAATAGTAAGCACATATCCATATAAAGCAGGCCATACATGGATCAAAATTTGGTTCAGCAGGGAGGGACTGGCTGAATTTCGATCCATGTACGGTCAAGCTGGTTGTGCACAAGTCAATCTATTGCAAGAGAAAATACATTCGATCACGTGCGCTCAATCAGCTGAATAAAGAGAGAGTGGGTAATTAGAACTCTCTTTCACATCAAGTTCACTTGGAAGGGTACATTTGTGGCACAATGACAGTTGAAGTGCTCTTAGATAAACCGACTGTGGATGGTTGCCATCTCGTGACAGGTTAGAAGTAACTCCGTGGAAGGTAAAGACAGAAGGAGAGCAGCTCCATCTAAGTGCAGCATTATTAAGACATTTTATTCCATAAAAGACAATTGGTAACTCCAGCATCCAACCTGCCCTCACATCGCTGCTTACATCCTGTCAGGTTGGATGCTGGATTGTGTCCTCACATCGCTGCTTACATCTATAAGTTGCAACTTGTTTGGTAGCACTACATCATTGCCTATAAATGAGCAGCATTCATTTTTTTATCAAAAGGGTCATGCCTCTTTTCGACTTCAGCATGTTGGATGATTACCCCCTCCCGGGTTGATCCGACCACTTTCCAACAAGCACATCCACATTTAGAAAAAGCCCCGACGGGCAGATTCAGGACACAACTCTGTTCAATTTCCCTGTTGTTTTTAATATTCTCGAAATGTTCATGCATATGACAGTTTCAGAAATGTATACATAAGGTTGGCTCTTTTACGTACCCCCGATAAAAGAGATTTTGGAAACTCTGTAATGCGTAAGGTGAACTACAAAGCAATACTGTCAATCACTATGGTGACTGTCAGAACATATATGCATTTTTACTAACATTCCGCTTTTTTATTCTGTATCTTACGCAGTAATTTTGTTATTAATACAATTTATACTTTTCTACTTATTTTGGAATCCTAGTGCCTTTAAAGTCCAGTTAGGGGATTATTCCTTTGTTGAGTTAGATATTTGGATGTGGCACCTTTCAGAGACTTTTTCAGATAATTAAATTTGTCTTTGTTGGATATGGGGGATGTCTCTTTGCTGGATATGGGGAGGTCTCTTTTCTGGATATGTGGGATGTCTCTTTGTTGGAAATGTTGGATGTCTCTTTGCTGGATATGGGGGTTGTCTCTTTGTTGGATATGGGGAATGTCTCTTTGCTGGATATGGGTGATGTCTCTTTGTTGGATATGGGGGATATACTGTTGCAGGATATGGGATGTCTCTTTGTTGGATATGCAAAATGTCTCTTTCTTGGATATGGGAATGTCTCTTTGCTGGATATGGGGGATGTCCCTTTGGAGGAAATGGGATGTCTCTTTGCTGGATATGGGGGATGTCTCTTTGCTGGATATAGGGATGTCTCTTTGCCGAATATTGAAGATGTCTTTGATGGGGGAAGCAAGACAAGAAGCAGAGAGGATACATATGACAAGAATACTCTCTAGCCCTAAGCCCACTCCTTCATGTGTCCTCACATATCACTAATTTACTGACATACATATCAGCTTGGATATCACAACACTGCCTCACACTCAATCTATCCAAAACAGAGCTTATAATATTTCCTCCTTCACGTTCCCCTTTGCTTTCCCCCGACCTCTGTGTCAAGTTTGATGCCACAACTATCAACCCATCCCCGCATTCCAAGGTTCTAGGTTTTAATCCTGGACTCTGACCTATCATTTCAGCCCTACATTCACTGTCAAAATCTTGCTGCCTCAACCTATGCAACATCTCCAAAATACGCCCTTACTAACCAATGACACCACACCACAAAGCTCGTAGTTTACTCTCTGGTCATCTCTTGCCTCAACTAGTACAACTTCCTCCTCGCTAAATTACCTTTACATAGGCTACCCCCCCCCCCTTAAGTCCATCATGAATGCTGCTGCCAGGCTCATCCGCCTTACCAACCGTTCAGTGTCTTCTACTCCTTTTTGTCAATCTCTCCACTGGCTTCCGCTCACCCAATGAATTCAATTCAAAATACTAAAAGCAACTTACAAAGCCATCTACAACTCAGCCTCCAGCTACGTTACATCACTAACCTAGTCTCAAAATACCAGCTTAATCGTTCTCTTTGTTCTTTCCAAAACCTCCGGCTCTCTAGCTGCCTTGTCACCTCCTCCTATGCTCGCCTCCTGGACTTTACCTAAAACTCTCCCATTTTATGGAACTCCCTACCCCAATCTATCCAACTATCTCCTACTCTGTCGACTTTTAGTCACTTGCTGATCGCCCTATAGCAGATTTATTGCTACAGGGCGGCTGTTTTGTACAGAATCATGTATATAGTAAGTATTCTGTGATTAGTCACAGCAGAAGCCAATCAGTGGGTGCCAGCCAATGGATGTCTGCCAGAACCCGCTGATCGTCGAGGAGAGAGGCTGGACGGAGCTCTGCATATGTAAACAATGCATAGAGCTCCCTCCTGACATTGGGGATGTTATGGATTTTCTTTTCCTACAAAGCAGGGAAAGACAATCCATCACATTCCTTAGTGAAAGCAGCACACATAGTACACAAAAACACTGGTTAGACACACATTTAACCCTTTGATTCCCCTAGATGTTTAACCTCTTCCCAGCCAATGCATTAGTACAGTAACAGTGCATATTTTTTAGCACTGATCACTGTATTAGTGCCAATGGTTCCCACAAAGTGGCAATTAGTGTCAGATTGTCCGCTGCAATATCGCAGTCCCACTATAAGTCGCTGATTGCTGTCATTACTAGTATAAAAATAATAAATAAATAAAAATTCCAGTATATATACCATAGTTTGTAGATGCTATAACTTTTGAGCAAACCCATATGCTTATTAGAATTTTCTGTTACCAAAAATATGTAGCAGAATACATATTGAAGAAATTTTCATGCACAGCCATCTCTAGGGTTTACAGAGAATGGTCCAAAAAAGAGAAAATATCCAGTAAGCAGTAGTTGTGTGGACGAAAATGCCTTGTTGATGTCAGAGGTCAGAGGAGAATGGGCAGATTGGTTTGAGATGATAGAAAGGCAACAGAAACTTTAATAATATAATAATAATATATAATAATATAATATATATATATATATATATATATATATATATATATATATATACAGTATCTCACAAAAGTGAGTACACCCCACACATGAATATTTTGTATGGCCACCATTATTTTCCAGCACTGCCTTAACCTTCTTGGCATGGAGTTCACCAGAGCTTCACAGGTTGCCACTGGAGTCCTCTTCCACTCCTCCATGACGGAATCATGGAGCTGGTGGATGTTAGAGATCTTGCGCTCCTCCACCTTCCGTTAGAGGATGGAGACATGCTTGGCCAGTCCATCACCTTTACCCTCAGCTTCTTTAGCAAGGCAGTGGTCGTCTTGGAGGTGTGTTTGGGGCCATTATCATGTTGGAATACTGCCTTGTGGCCCAGTCTCCGAAGGGAGGGGATAATGCTCTGCTTCAGTATATCACAGTACATGATGGCATTTATGATTCCCTCAATGTACTGTAGTTCCCCAGCACTTATGCAGCCCCAGACCATGACACTCCCACCACCATGCTTGACTGTAAGCAAGACACACTTTTCTTTGTACCTCTCAACTGGTTGCCGCCACACACGCTTGACACCATCTGAACCAAATAACTTTATCTGGATCTCATCAGACCACAGGACTTGATTTCACTAATCCATGGCCTTAGTCTGCTTGTCTTCAGCAAACTGTTTGCAGGCTTTCTTGTGCATCATCATCTTTAGAAGAGGCTTCCTTCTGGGATGGCAGCCACGCAGACCAATTTGATGCAGTGTGCAGCATATGGTCTGATCACTGACAGTCTGACTCCCCACCCCATCAACCTCTGCAGCAATGCTGGCAGCACTCAAACATCTATTTCTCAAAACAACCTCTGCATATGATGCTGAGAATGTGCATTCAACTTCTTTGGTCAACCATGGTGAGGCCTATTCTGAGTGGAACCTGTCCTGTTAAACTGCTGTATGATCTTGTTAAATCAGGTTAGGGAGTCTCCAAACAAGACCATTCAGATGAGACAGTAAGCCCAAATCAATAAAAAGGGAAAAGGTACTTTTTCTTCCATACACTGCAGTGGAGAGACACAATACACACAGATATCCAGCTCTGCTGGACTGAAAGAAGACAGAAGTGTCTCTGACTTATAAACATTGAGTTAAAAAAAAAAAACTTATAAATATGCATAAAATATGAGAAAATTGTTGCTTCTTACAAACAAGCACGTGCATTACACATTCTTAAAGTGATAGTCTCTCTCTCTCTCTCTTTCTCTCTCTATTTCTCTCTTGCTCTCTCTCTCTCTCTCTCTCTCTCTCTCTCTCTCTCTCTCTCTCTCTCTATATATATATATATATATATGTAAAACTCAACAATATCAGACCCCTATAATTCTACTCAGTCTTGGCCACCATGCTGCAGCTCAGTTTCAGGGTCTTGGCAATCTTCCTATAACCTAGGCCATCTTTATGTAGAGCAACAATTTTTTTTTTCAGATCCTCAGAGAGTTCATTGCCATGAGGTGACATGTTGAACTTCCAGTGACCAGTATCAGAAAATGAGAGCGATAACACCAAATTTAACACACCTGTATCCCATTCACACCTGAGACCTTGTAACACTAATGAGTCACATGACACCGGGGAGGGAAAATGGCTTATTGGGTCCAATTAGCCATTTTCCCTTAGGGAAATTTTTGTTGCCAGCAGTTTAGACATTAATGGCTGTGTTGAGTTATTTTGAGGGGACAGCAAATTTACACTGTTATGCAAGCTGTACACTCACTACTTTACATTGTAGCAAAGTGTCATTTCTCCGGTGTTGTCAAAAGAAAAGATATGATAAAATAATTACAAAAAATGTGAGGGGTGTACTTATTTTTTTAGGGGATACTGTATATATAATATATATATGTTAGAAGGCAAGTATGGTGGCCTGAATTTATGGGAGGAGCCCGGAGAGGTATTTAATCAACCCATTCAGCTGTGTTCCTTGTCGGGTCCTGTGCGCGATATCTGCTACGTCAGAGGTCTAGGGCCGACCATTCGAGACCATACGTTGTGAGTTCAGTGTTTGTGAGTTCCCGTGTTCGTTAGTCCCGACCGTGAGTCCGGGTTACCAGTCCGTCTTGTCTTCGTGTGTTGTCATTGTCCGAGTGTCGCAATACTCAAAATAGTCGTTGTCGTACAACGCATTTGGTTCGGCTGTCGCAGGTAGGGCTTCGGCTCCCATTTCTAATTTTTATGCTTTCACTATGTCACTAAAAACACTATATCCTGAAATCACGAACCACTAACAAAGCATTTCACTAACGTATTTCCGATCGTGTCGCACGCATTTGTTACCTCAAAACATCGCTGCTCCTTAGCTTCTCGAAAGAAGTCGTTGTCACTCGTTCGTGACAGATCTAAAATATGACACGTCAGGCATTAATTTCGCAGACATTTCATTCATTCGGACTACTCCCAAGTCGTTTAAAAAAAAAAAAAAAAGAAAAACATTTTTCGAATCATTCAAATCATTTCTAAAGTTACAGGCGGTCGCTCATCATGTCAGAAAGTTCTAATCAGTCCGGATCATTTCAAATCATTTCGAATCATTTCAAATCATTTCGAATCATTTCATTCATTTCTGTCACGTACCGTGCTCTGATTCGAATCTAGTCGCATCTCCGATGCACCGATTCGCTTCTGTGTGCCCCAGTTTTTCAGCCTCATTTCAGTACATGCTCCAGAGACAGAGTCACTCGCAGGTTCAGGCGCAGTCACTGATTCTCATATTTGTCATGGCATATCATTTCTTGTCACATATTACGCTCCGTTACGAATCCAGTCGCATTTCAGGAATGCCCTGGTGCGACCAGTTGTTTGGCCTCATTTCTGTACATGCTCCAGAGACGGATTTTTTGTCAAATCATCGGTCCAGTCGTAGATTCTTGTCTCTGTCATGGCGTGTCACTTATTACGCTCCGATTGGAATCCTGTCTCATTTTTCAGATGCACCGATTCGTTCCGGTGTGCCCAGCTGTTTGGCCTCATTTCGGTACATGCTCCAGAGACAGGATTAATTTGTCAATCATGGGCTCACCCTCTGATTTTTGTCTTTGTCATGGGTATCATTTCGTTTCACCTATCACGCTCCGAGATGAATAGTCACACCTGTGCACTAAATTCGTCTCGGCGTGCCCCAGGACAGGCCTCATTTCAGTACATGCTCCAGAGTCCGTTTCGTGCTCAGTCGCAAGATTACGGCATGGCGATCCGGGCCTCTGTCATGGCGGACCCATTTCACTGTCACGTACTGCTCCCCGGTTCAGGATCCAGTTGTTCTGTTCCGATCCCTGCCGGGGGCCTTGCTCATTGACCTCATTTCACTAATTGCCTCATTTCAGTACATGCTCCAGAGTCCGGTTCGCTGTCAGTTGCGTCTGCGGCACGACCGAGTCGCGCCTCTGTCATGGCAGATGTTTCATTTTAAGGCAACATTTCATTGTGTTTGTTTGTCCCATTTCATTTCATTTCGTTTCATTTCATTTCATTTCAAACTCACTGTGCTCCACAGTCTAAACTCATCATTAATCACAACATACCTATTCTTGCCTATATCACGGCAAACATTTCATTTATTTCATTTCACATACTCATCACTTATCAAGTCGAATCCGCTCAAACCAGCAACGCATTGATCCGCACCCGTCATTTCAGCCTTACGGGTATAACTCGACACTTCATATCGGATTCATTTCATACACTCCACGATCGTTTGTGTCAGATTTATCGCATACAACCAATTCATAGGATTCATTCCATACCACATCCGATTCATATTGGATTCATTTCGGACACATCCAACTTTGTGCAGTTGTTGCTAGCATGCATCCAATCACAAACGTCCTGCAATCACTGCAAGCACACCCAGGCATAACTCCCTGCAATCATGGCAGACTCACATCCAAGCATAAACTTCTTGCAATCGTTGCAAGCACACATCCAAGCATAGACTTCTTGCAATGATTGCTAGCACACATCCTAGCATAAACTTTGTCGCTAAGCAAACCCCAGGCACAAACTTATTCCTATCCTTGCTGGCAAGCAGTTCTGGCTGGCTCAGTACATTGCTCTGGGTAAGGCCTGGATACTTTCCTAACGTACGTAAGATAACGGGGTGTTATATTGTAGGTAGGTTGATCCAAGGAGAAATCTGATTGCCTCTTGAGGGATCAGGAAGGAATTTTTTCCCCTGCTGTAGCTAATTAGAGCATACTCTGCGGGGTTTTTTTTTGCCTTCCTCTGGATCAGCTGTGGGTGTGTCGGATTATGCAATGTTGTTTGTCTAAATTGTTGTTTTTGTCGTGGGCTGGGTGGACTTTTGTCTTTTCAACCTAGCTGACTATGCATCCTAGCATAGCTCCTTGCAATCGTAGCAAGCATGCATCCTGGCATAACTTCTTCAGTCTTCGCAAGCACATGCAATCATACTGCTCACAGCCACTACAAACACATCTCCAGTGACGTTAACTCCCTTGCTATCGTTGTAAGCACACATTTAAGCGCAACACTTGCTATCACGGCTAGGCGCGCAACTTAGCATAACTTGTAATCGTTGCGAGCACTTTTGATTGCACTCAGCCACACATATTTTTCAGCGGTACTCATTTGGCCACTTGGCCCCAGTGACATTTTCATACAAGCCACTCGCCGTTCCTGACGGTCATTTCTCCCTTTGGGCAGTTGAGTTCAGCTTCCGTTCTACACCAGATGTCAAGTTGCCATACGCAGCTGGCTTCTTCTCATAACACTATCAGGCTATATCTAGCCAGCATCCAACATTTCTATCCTTACAGGACCCCGGTGAGCCATCTCTGTTTACGGCCCATACAGTAAGATCCCCTCTAACTGGTATCCAGAAGCATCAGCCCGTAGCTAACGCTAAACGCTTGCCCATCACAAACTGCCATCTTTAGGGACATATAGAATATCCTCGCACGCCAGTTTCCCCCTTGACAAGCTGACCCTATCAGCTCAGTTTTTCAAACACTTCACCCACACACAGGGGTATACCTAGAAGCAGCTTCAGTCTGTTTCGAGAATGCTCAGTTCTGCAATATGGTCGTTCCCCAGGGTTGATCTTTATGTCATGCATCCTCATCTTCCCCTCCCAGATTCAGGGCCCCTGTCAGACCCTTAATCTGGACGCCGTGGATCTTTCAATGTCAGAGGTTCCGTACTACGTAGATCGGTATATCAATGTTTATACCGTCTATCTCGCCCCCATCACCGCAGGTAGTGTCAGATGTAGCGACCATCACAGGCTTCGCTGCAATTTTTGGCCACCATTGGTATACAGGACTATGGCCTCCAGAAATATTCTTAAACCCCAGGATGAGCAGAGATTATTGCAAAGATAGGTCTAAGTCCTTAGCAGTCATGTCCTTCCTGTGTAGGCTGGTATAGCTGTCATTATAAATTCAGTTTAAAGTTGACCGTACATTGTTCCTGGGCTAGAGCAATCTCGCAGCAGATGCGCTGTCGTGTTTAACTGGAGCCGATCCAGTATCAGCCATTATTCTTGATCGGTCTCAGCTAAACCCCTGTTTAGCACAACATCTACAAACAGCGACCAAGCTCGTCAACGTCTCACTTTCTCGCAACATGCTCCACCTACCAGACGGCCTGGAGGGCCTTCAAAAATTCCTGACACACCACTCCTGTGAAACTTCTAACATCAGGCAGATACTGGCCTTTATCTCTTACTGTCATACCCAGCTAGCCCATAACACTATTCGGCTATACCTAGCCGGCATGCAACATTTCTTGTCCTTGCGGGACCCCGCAAACCTTCTTTATCCATGTCCCACGCTATTTGAACCATGCTACGTGAAGTCCAGGAACTCCAACCGGTGGTCGGTGCCAAATGCTTACCCGAACGGGTGACTACCTCTTCGTTTGGTCTCTCCCCTAGCATGGTCCTACAGGCAGCCAGGTGTTGGCCTACTACAGGTCCCTGAGACCTGGAAAGTTCACCTGCGGCAATCCAGCAGGCCAAGAGCTACGTAGACGCTACTTAGCCTGCTACAAAGATCACTTCGTACTTCACCTAGCGGTTTCTAAAGAGCAGCAAGTAGGCTCCAGGGTAGACATCCACTTTACAGAATCGATAATAGCGGGTGTCCAGTTGTCACACTCAACCAACTGTCGACACTACTCCCCCAACAGTCGGACTCCAGTCCCCTTCTTCCTTTCTCGTCAAGGCCTTGAGTACTGGTCAGTTTATGAAACACATGAGGGTACTTCTACGCAACTTTCACCTGAGTCCTATCCGGTACTCCCGTCACTCCTTCCGCATTGGGGCAGCCTCAGCAGCATCCCGTCATGGGGTCCCAGACCATGTCATTGAAAGGCTAGGCAGGTAGGAGTCTGCCTGCTTCGCCCAGTACAGCCACAACCCTCACGTGGAAATGGCTCAGGCATTTATTAAACTCACTCAATGATCAAACTCAATTAATAAAGAACTATCCCCTACCAGAATGTTTTTGCCCCCTTATTTTGGTATACTGTACATTAGACCAAGGCACACTTTCAGGTCCATTTCAAGTGGTGAGTTTATGTTAACCCTGTTTGTCATCCTTATCCGTACCGGACATAGGGCTCTGAACCATAAGTTAGAAGGCCAGTATGGTGGCCTGAATTTATGGGAGGAGCCCGGAGAGGTATTTAATCAGCCCATTCGGCTGTGTTCCTTGTCGGGTCCTGTGCGCGATACTCACCCTCCCATCCCCTTTTTAGGGCATTTCTCAAGGCATCATACTCCTCACGGAAGTACTCATTTCACTTCATTTCATTTAATCCTCATTTCTTATCTAGGGTATGCCCCCTTATTTTGGTATACCGTAAGTTAGACCAAGGCACACTTTCAGGTCCATTTCAAGTGGTGAGTTTATGTTAACCCTGTTTGTCATCGTAAAAATTGAAAGGTCATGCTAATAACAATAATGCCCTGTACACGCGGTCGGACTTTCCAACGGAAAATGTACAATCGGATCTTGTTGTCGTGTGTGGGCTCCATCTGACTTTTTCCGTCGGAATTTCCGACACACAAAGTTTGAGAGCAGGATCTAAAATTTTCCGACAACAACAAAGGTTGGGGGAGGTGACCGGATGTGTGTGAGGAGTGGTGAGGGGCGTGGTTGTGAGCAGGAGGATGTGGTTAGGCTGAGGCGAGTGAGACACCGCTGCGCTGTCTCCTCCTCGCCCCGTCCCCGAGAGCCGAACGCCGGAAGGACCCGAAGAACAGCGAGGGGGGCAGCGTGGCTTATAGACCAGGAGATCGGGAGCACCGGCGCAAGTCGAAGCCGGCCGAAAGCTCCCGAAGATTTCTATACGCACAACGAGCCTGGCCGAGGACTTCCGGGCTATCGCAGGAACGAAGGCACGGCTACATGTGCCGGCAGCTAACAGCCGAAGTCGCAAGAGAGAGCAGTACAGGCAACACTCAGACGCCGGCACCTCCCAGTATATGGTATTCGTGAGTACCCCCTGTGGGGGAAAATAGCTAAGGATTAGTCCCCTCTCGTCCCCTCTTGATGAGGAGTCAAACTTACTGCATTTACCGCGGCTGGGTTGTGCTATACAGATCATGATACCTGTCTTTTCCGTTTTTTTTTTATCCCTTTGGTATATAGAAGTCAAGTCAGCAGGGTGCAATTTACATTCTTTTTGCTTCTCATGTTTTGCTATGTATTCTTTGCTGACAGGACTGAAAGCACTTACAGTTTATAATGTCAATTGTTGAACAGCTACCAGATTTGTCTTTGTGGGGATGACAAGGATATTATTTTTTTTTTTTCTCTTTTTTTTTTTCTCCTGAAAGTCTTCGCACTGATATTTTAAAAAAAAACTGCAACAGGGCACGCTTTCTGTTATTTAAATGAATCCCGGATACAACAATTGGTGGACAATAAGTCTGCAGTAAGGTGCTGGGGGGCTAATCGGGAGGTTTTGGTATTGGGTCCCCATTTTCTCTATTCGGCTCTGGGGCAACAGCCTACATAATTTATAATGTCGAGGAGACGCGGGGAGGAACAGCATGAGGGGCCGGGAACACAACATCTCCGCTCCTCTAAAGAAAAAGAAAAAAGTACTCAGGCAGCAAATTCAGCCGCAGCAAAATTAGAACGGTTTGTGCATACTCCAACACATACTCCAGATCAAACACCAATAAAAGGGGTACAAATGGCACAAATCAAATCTCATACTGGGGGCCCTGCTGACAGAAAAAGTCAAGGTCAAGTAGCCTCATTGACCACGCTAGCTCCTGAGGGTAAGAGCAAAAAGATCATGGGGGACACCCAAGGAGACTTGGTCTCGGCTAGGCCTGGTAGGTCGCAAGAGGAGGAGGTCCCAACATTGAAGGATGTACTACAGGCGGTTAACGCATGTCAACAGTCCCTGGGAGACCTGGCAGTTCAGTTATCCGGAATGAAGGAGGATATAATGTTAGTGCGTCAAGACATCCAGAAAGTAGCAGAAAGAACAGAGGAGTTGGAAGGGAGAATAAGCCAGCTCGAGGACGATTTAAATCCAATACAGCACACGGTTAAGGATATGCAAAAAAGCCTGGACAGCTACGCTACTAAAATGGATGAGTTAGAAAATAGAGCACGCCGGGTTAATATTAGGCTGCTGGGGTTACCCGAGAAAACCGAAGGGCCTGACGCTATAAAATTCCTGGAATCATGGTTATTAGATAAGTTCGGAAAGGAAGGCTTTTCACCTTTCTTCTCGATAGAACGAGCCCACCGGTACCCTTTTAGAACCCCATCGCCCGGGGGGCGTCCCAGACCCCTGATGCTGAAGTTTTTTAACTATAGGGATAAGGTCACTTTATTGCGTAAGGCAAGGGAGATGGGGGACATTTCCTTTAATGGTTCAAGGATTTCATTCTACCCAGATTACTCTCCCGAGTTGCAGAGACGCAGAGCAGAATTTCGGACAATTAAAGCCACTTTTCAGTCATATAATCTAACATATGCTCTTTTATATCCAGCAAGACTGCGAGTGGTAACCCCGGATGGGGTACAGATCTTTGAATCGGCAGCTGGAGCATTGCAATGGCAGACAGTGAAGGAGGGCGACTGTGAGTGGTTTTGATAAAATCCTTGGTTAGATATAGTAGCTAAGATTTGTAGGATGGGGGGGGGGGGGAATCACTGCGGCGGTGTCTGTAAGACAGGGCGTGAGGTGGGATATGGATGGTCTGGTCACGTTAAACTCCCAAGGGGAGCACCTTGTTAGGTGGGGGGGGAGGAAGGGAGGGTTTGGTATTAAATAGTTGGGAAGGAGGGTTGGGGGAGGATGGAGGGTTTGGGGGGGGGTGGGGTGGGGGGGAGAATAGGGAGGGGGGGGGTTGGAAGGGGGGGAGAACAGGGTTGGGTGGGGTAGTAGGGGGGGGTGAAAATAGTTGGAAAAAATAAACACGCTAAGGTAAAATTTGAAAACAGCACGATAACTACACAAAAGAGTAAACACGAGGAGGGAAAATATGATAGATGCAGGATAATTGCACAAGAGAGAAAGTATATAAACACAAAGCACTATGATAAGATAATATCTGGGGTTAAATCTAATCCTGAGCTATTAATGTACAAATTAGACGCTCTTTGATTGCTGTTTTTTTTTTTTTTTAGATCCGATGGTAAATTTGATGCAGGGTAAACCTATTAACATCGGGTCTTGGAACGTGAGGGGCCTGGGTACCCCGGTAAAAAAAGCGATAGTTTTTGCTATGCTGGAGAGATTTGATATTGGACTGGCTTGTTTGCAGGAGACCCACCTTACCAATATATCCAAATTACTGTTAAAAAACAGGAAATATCGACAACAATACCACTCAGTATACTCCTCCTATTCAAGGGGGGTAAGTGTGATAATAAAGGAAGGGGTGAGTTTCTCCTGCAACCAGGTCAGCATAGACGAGCTGGGTCGATATATTTTTTTGTACGGTAAACTTGAGGGCAGTAGCTGTATATTGGCAAATATATATATACCCCCGCCGTTTAAAATGGAAGTTATGTACAGACTGTTGGAATTTATTGGGGATAAAGAGGATATCCCAGTTATTGCGATGGGAGACTTCAATTAAGTTCTTGATGTAAATTATGATAGGTTTCCCCCTAAGGTGCGATCCAGGGACTTAGGTGAAACCAGGCTGAGCTGCTTTCTGAATGAAATAGGCTTGAAGGACCTCTGGAGAGAGAGGCATCCGAGAATTAAACAATACTCTTGCTTTTCAGGTTCATACGGCACCCTTTCTAGGATAGACATGGCTATAGGAAATGTGGCATTGGCACAAAACATAAGTGAGATAGAATATATGCCTAGGGGGATCTCAGACCACTCCTTGGTGAGGGTCGTGCTTAATACGGGGATCAAAAAAATTCAAGGCTGTTGGAAGATTAGCCCGTTCTGGCTTGAACTTATGAAGGACGAAGCGGAAGTTAAACTAAGCTTAAAAGAGTTTATAAGTCTTAATGCCGGCTCGGCCCCAATGAGTGTGATCTGGGATACCCTAAAAGCGTTTATTAGGGGCGTTTTGATCCAACAGGTAGCAAGAATGAAGAGAAAATCTAGATTATGGGAGGAGAATATTAGGAAGGAACTCCTAGAAGTTGAGAATGCCTATGTCATGGACCCAACCCCAGAAAACCAAAAAATCTGGTTAAATAAACAACAAGATTATAAAATAGCAATTGTAAAAAAAGAAGAGAGTAAACGAATATTTGTGAAACAGCGCTACTTTGGAGAAGGGGAGGGGGTGGGAAGACTGCTTGCACAGCTGGTTAAGACAAACACCTCCCCCTCACTCATTTCTAGCATTAGAAATTCAAATGGGGTGATAACATGCAAGAGCGAGGAGATAGTAGAAATTTTTGGAAACTACTACAGAGAGCTGTATCAGTCACAAGGCTTAGGGGAGCAAGGGGTAATGGATAGTTTCCTGTAAAACTTAGAAATGGTGACCCTTACTCAGGAGGAACGGGAAATCTTAGATGCCCCGATAACCATTAATGAGCTACAACAGGCACTGGCTGGGATGCCAAATAATAAGGCTCCCGGCCCGGATGGGCTCCCGGTAGAAATATATAAATATTATGGAGAACTGCTACTTCCCGAGTTGCATAAAACTTTAATAGATTCAGCGGAAGGGAGACACCTTCCGGCTTCAATGACCGAGGCAACGATCATAGTAATCCCCAAAACGGACAAGGACCCGCTGGAAGTAGCCTCATACAGGCCAATATCATTACTGAATGCGGATGAAAAAATCTTAGCTAAAGTACTTTCAAATAGGCTGAATCAGTTCATGACAAAGTTAGTGCACCCAGATCAAACTGGGTTTATCATGGGAAGATCTACAAGTATGAACATCAGAAGAACCTTCCTAAATATGCAGATCCCAGCAGAGAATGTAGGGGCGAGGGCCATAATGTCCCTGGATGTAACAAAAGCTTTCGACAGTTTAGAATGGAACTTCCTATGGCGGGTGTTGGAGAAAGTAGGAATGGGCCCCACCTTTATTGGCTGGGTCAAAAAGATGTATAATGCCCCTAGCGCCAGGGTAAGGGCCAATGGTAGGTACTCAGAAAAAATTGAAATGAGCAGGGGGACAAGGCAAGGTTGTCCCCTGTCCCCTCTGCTCTTTGCATTGGCCATAGAGCCATTAGCCATAGCTATTAGGGCCAATCCCGGGATTAGGGGATTTCAAAGAAGCGGAGAGAGACAGGAAAAGATTGCCCTATACGCAGATGATGTGTTATTGTTTTTGGGAGATACCGGACCATCTCTGACGCAGGCAGTTACTTTAGTAGAAGGTTTCGGAAACTTCTCAGGGCTGGCTATTAATTGGGAGAAATCTGAACTGCTCCGAGTCGACCCCCTGGATGTTGCAGTCCCGCATCCGGGGATAAGGGTAAGAGAGGTGGATGCGCTGAAGTACCTCGGCATATACTTGACATTGAACCCCGATCAATATATCAATAAAAATTTAATCCCTCTTCTGCATAAATTTAAGTGCAAATGCGACGTCTGGAGTAAACTTCCGCTTTCAGTAATGGGCCGTTGCAGCTTGATCAAGATGATTTGGCTGCCACAGCTGCTGTATGTTTTGCATAATGCGCCCGTATGGATATGCAAAAAATGGTTTAAGAAAGTAGAGACCCTTTTTCGGGAACTTATTTGGAAAAAGGGTACGGCCCGGATACGACTCCAGACGTTGCAGATGCCAATAGATAGAGGAGGCCTGGCTGTTCCACAACCTAGGAACTATTACCTGGCGGCGCAGATGCAGCATCTGGCGGGTTACGACTCGGAGCAAGGAAGAAAGCTAAAAGAAGGGATTAGAATGATAGGAGCCCCATATGAGTTCATAGCTGAGGTCCTGGAGGCTGACTCTTTTCAGTATAGTAATTCGATAACTAAAATGGTAGGTAAGGTTTGGAAAGCGGTGAAATTAAAAATGGGTTTCTCAGGGCTGTTAGAAACCACACCCCTCTGGGACAACAAAAACTTACCTGAAATATTTAGTATCGGTAAGATTAAATCTTGGGAAAGGAAGGGTATAACTAGACTGATCCACCTTTATGATGGAGGGGTCTTAAGGACATTCTCGGACTTAAAAAAAGTATACGATATACCACAACATTCATTCTTTAGCTACGTGCAGATGAGACATGCTTTAGCAGCACAGTTTGGGGGAAATATGCCACCGTGGGATAAAATACCTCCACTTCAGAAGTTGCTTACCTCAGATAGCGTAAAGGGGTCCATTTCAGGTATTTACAATCATTTAGGTATGAATTCTAATCACGAAATAGACTACCCGAACTTGAAGAGGAAATGGGAAGAGGATATAGGAGAAATTTTAGATACGCAGTGGAGGAGAATAATGGAATTAGGGCCAGTGACCTCGCTCTCCCCTTCTCAAAAGATCTCACAATTGATGCTGGTGCACAGGGCTTATTATACCCCTAAAAGACTACGTCAGTTTGGTAGGAGAATAGATGACAGATGTCCTAGATGTCGGGGACAGGGAGATCTCTTACACATGCTGTGGCGATGCCCGAAGCTCTTTCGTTATTGGAGAGAAGTGACGGCGAGTATCAATAGGATCTTTAAGTTAGAAATGGGAATGGACCCGATCTTGTGCGTACTGGGATATAGGCAAGAGCCGAGAGAAGGGAAATATGTCACGGTGGCAGTGGTAAGATGCCTGTTTCAGGCACGCAGATTGATCACGCAAAGATGGCAAGCTGAAAGAGCCCCTACAGTAGGAGAATGGACCCAAAGTATTAATGAACTAGTTTGGAAAGAGAAGACACTGTATGTAAGGAGAGGAAACTATAGAGAATGGAAGGGAATATGGTCCCCATGGATAACCGAGATGGGATATCCTATAGATTAGAATGAATAGGAGACATAGTGGTAGCATATTGATGTTTATGTGCAAGTGGGCGCAAGGGAGGGATGTGGAGGGGGGCGGTGGGGGGGGGGGATTAGGATGGGTAGGGCGGGTAAGGGATAAAATATAGGTAGATTGTTGTTGTCTAGATAGGCCTCAGGAAGGCGGGTAACTTTTGTTGGATACTGTAATAATAAAAAAAAAAACAAAAAAACATTGAAAATAAGAATTATAATCCACGATGATGAGATATGATGCTGAGATAAAAATGAGAGGCAATATGAATGAGTCTCAAGCACAGGACCTCTGACGTGGCAAAAAAGAAAAAAAAAAAAAAAAAAAAAAAAAACATTTCCGACAACAAAATCTGATCGTTTAAATTCCAATCGTGTGTAGACAATTCAGAATAAATTAGGAGATGAAAGCTATTGGCCACTGGCCCATTTATAGCCCCGTCATACGTGTTTGACGTCACGGCGTTCAGAACGATCGGATTTTCCATCAACTTTGTGCGACCGTGTGTATGCTAGACAAGTTTGGGCCAAAATCCATCTGAAAAAATCAGACAGATTTTGTCGTCAGAAAGTCCGACCGTGTGTACAGTGTTTTCCTTTAAATCATTTCGGTGACCTAACAAAAATGGCAGCTCTCAAATATGCATGTTCATATATATGTTATCTTCTGAACATCACACAGTAAATAAAAAAAAAAACTATATTTATTTTTGCATTGATAGAATAAAAGCGTAATGTTAGTTCAAACTAAAAATGAGGTGACAATATTTATTATATTTTAACTCACTGCATTTATATATTTATAACTCAAAAAATTTGAAAATACACAAAATTAAGAGTTTAATTAAAACAAAGAAAAATCATGTAATTAATTTTCCAAATTTGTGTTTGGCTTATTCTGTAAGGCAGGGAGATGTACCTCTGCAAATAGATGGTTATTAGCACATTAAATGTTTTTTCTTGTGTGTGGATGTGTGCTTGGAATAAGTCAATTCATGTGCATATGATCTTGAGCTGCAAGGCAAATGCATATCTGGCACACAAGTTGATCGTGTTCATTTTCAGTAAAGTACGGTGTCCCTGTAATGTCTGCTGAGATTGATAGCCCAGACAATGAGTTTATAACCTTAATAAATCATGCCTTAAAAAAATTCTCAATATGGCTGCGTGTCATATTGTGGATTGTGTGTGATATTATTACTATGCATCCACACACTAAGGCGGACTATACACTATACAATCAAAATGTACACTCTCCTTTAGATCTACCATCACCTACTATAAGTAGTGTAAGAGCCTGTGTGATTGGATATACATGGATTGGATTGTTTAGGTTTTTTCCCTATTACATAGTTTTGGTAAATTTAAATTAGATTGTACAGGGATTGTATGATCAGAATGTAGTGTGTAAGGCAACCCAAGCATAAAAAAACATGATGCCTTAGCAAATTCCTTAAAGCATAACTCCAATGAAAAGTAAAAAAAAAAAAAAATTTGAATATCCCATTAAAAAATAAAATATAAAACAGCTGTAATACTCACCATTAATTAGGAGCTGTCCCCTGTAGTACTTTTTTTCTACCACTAGATGTCTGTCAGGTTGAATAATAGCAGCATCATTCGACCCACTTCCTCTTTGCCTAGGTTGTTATGGTCCCACCTCAAACCTAACCTGTGACCTGACAATGCTGGAGGAACAGCATAATAAGTTCTGATTGGCTCCTTGTGCTGCTTCTTTGTGCTGCAGATTCTTAGCCCCTTCCAGCCGAGTGTACGCAGATATGCGGCCTCAGCTTTCGGAGGTTATACCAGGATGATGCCCGCAACTTCATTCATCATCCTGATCGGCTTTCCAGGTATAACAACTGATGTGGCTAAAAGCCGCTCGGCTGTTATCCAGGAGGAGCGGGAGGGGACATCCCCCCCTCCCACCGCCTCCCGCCGGTCTGACCGGGCCTCCCCTCCCACCGGTATATCTGATCTGCGATCCAGCAGTTCCGGTGCCTAGTGACAGACTGGAACGAAGCCAGGAACAGCTTTGTTCCAGTCTCCTGAATATAAACACGGAAGCAACGTCACTTCCTGTTTACTCGGCCGCCAATGGTGCTGGATTAAAAAAAAATCATACAGCATTCAGGCGATCTGAATACTTTGAAGTGCAAAGGAGGGATTTGGGGTCTTTTTGACCCCCCATCCCTCCATAAAGAGTACCTGTCACCACCTATTACTGTCACAAGGGATGTTTACATTCCTTGTGACAGCAATAAAAGTGATAAAAACATTTTTTTAAAGCACAATTTAATAATGTAAAAATAAATAAAATAAATAAGATTTTTTTTTAAGTGCAACAAAGAAGCGAGTTCACGCAGCAAAGAAAACGCATATGGAAGTCGCGCCCGCATATGTAAATGGTGTTCAAATTACACATGTGAGGAATCGCCATGATCGTCAGAGTGAGAGCAATAATTATAGCACTAGACTTCTTCTGTAACTCTAACTTGGTAACCGTAAAAGAAATTAAAGCGTTGACCATGGCGATTTTTAGGTACCGTAGTTTGTTGCCATTTCACAAGTGCGTGCAATTATAAAGCATGACATGTTTGGTATCTATTTACTTGGCGTAACATCATCTTTCACATTATACAAAAAAATTGGGCTAACTTTACTTTTTCGTTTGTTTTTTTTAATTCGTAAAAGTGTCTTTTTTCCTAAAAAGTCGCGTTTATAACACCGCTGCACAAATACCGTGTGACATAAAATATTGCAACAATCGCCATTTCATTCTCTAGATTCTCTATATTAATCACTGTCTTTATGTGCTTTTGATAATCATGTGAGGCACAATATGTGCTTAGGTAAAATGTTCTGTTCTGGGGCCCTCTGGTTCCACTTGGGTCCAGAGTATGAGAGGAACTGAAGATGTTTTGCTTCAGGTCACTTCTGGATCCAATCTGGAATTGGCTCTTTAATGTTTTGTTGAATACTGCTGCAATTTTGGGTTCGAGAAAGATGTTAAATTGAATATATATGTCTAGTAATGAAAACCGGCTATGAAACATCTTTATTTCCATATGCTTATAGACTTATGTTTGAATTTTAAATAGCAAGAATAATATTGTTAACACCTCTGAATGGGGGGGGGGGGGGGGGGGCGAGACTTGAAAAGGGCTTTATCTAGTAGTTTGATTCTGTAGTTATTCATGTTGACTGGCGAGTATCTGTCCCCCTATTTACGCCTCTATCCGCATGTTTTACTTAAAGAGATTGACAGATCCTTGCATGGAGATCCTTGTTGTTTTTAAAGGCACAGGAGGTCCTGGAATGATTCCAATCAGGAATGCCAAGCCATCAATTCGGTATGACCCTTCTCTATGCTTGGAAAGGCTGAAGGTTGTAAGAGACTCCTGTGAAAGTTCCTGGGATGCCTGGGGGAGGATGATGCCAACCCGAGGCCTGAAAGTTCCAGTGGACAAGAGAGAGATCTGAGGTGCCAGCCTGAAAACCCAAGTGACCTAACCTGAAGGATGACTTCTTTGTTTCTTTGCAATATTAGTTCCAGTTTGTCTGTGGAAGTTCTGTCCTTACCAAGAGGCAAGCTCTTATGGGGTGGTAGATTTCTCCTGGCTATATGGGAATATACAGAATCCTCAAAGGTGTTTAAACATTTAGGAAATTAACTAGAGGACTGAAATAACGTGGATTTTGTACAACCTGGACATTTGCAAGGTTCAATGCAAGAGAGACTTTTCAGTTTTTTTCTGTATTGCTGAAGATTACTTTATAAACTTAAGGACTGTCACGTTCTCCTTATTTCTCATGAACATTTGCTATACAGTTGAGATAACAGTTGAAATTACCTTATATATGTATCATTATCTTGTCATATGCAATTAAATGTGTTTTATATATGATTTCAAAGCTAAAATCTAGAAGATTTGAAAGGGATAAAGAGGATTATGAGGACTATATGTTAGTCCTAGTATATTAGTGATCTTATTGGAGGATCAAAGGGGAGGATTGTAAGGGTCTTGTAAAGAACCCCCCTTAATTATGTACTTACTTTGTGCTTGATTGTGACTTAACTTAGAGTGAGTCTTTAACATTTTTTTTTAGTTGACCAGTATCATATGTGGCAACATTGTTATTATATGGAACGTGAGAGTTAGGAAATGCTTGTAGACAGCTTGGCGATACACCCAGACTTTGTTTATAAATATAATCACAAATATTGATAAATATGTCTGGAACATAATGGGAACTAACTTTAACATTGTACAATAATACACACACACATATATTCTTTAAGAATACTGTATGTGTATTAAATCACTAACAGGTGTTATTAACCACTTGCTTACTGGGCACTTAAACCCCCCTCAGTCCCAGACCAATTTTCAGCTTTCAGCGCTGATGCACTTTGAATGACAATTGCGCGGTCATACAACACTGTACCCAAATGAAATTTTTATCATTTTTTTCCCACAAATAGAGCTTTCTTTTGGTGGTATTTAGTTACAGCTCGGAGTTTTATTTTTTGCTAAACAAACAAAAAAAGATGCAAAAAAATAAAAATAAAAAATCATGTTTTAATAGTTTGTTATAAAATTTTGCAAACGGGTCATTTTTCTCCTTCATTGAAGTGCGCTGATTAGGCGGCACTGATGGCTGCATTGGTGGGCACTGATGGGCTGCATTGGTGGGCACTGATGGGCTGCATTGGTGGGCACTGATAGGCTGCATTGGTGGGCACTGATAGGCTGCACTGGTGGGCACTGATAGGCATAGTTAAGGCGGCACTAATAGGCACAGATAAGGCGGCACCGATCGGCACAGATAAGGCGGCACTGATGGGCAAAGATGGGCACAGATAAGATGGCATGGATGGGTGGCACGGATAAGTGGCACGGATGGGCACTGATAGGTACCACTGATAGATGGGACTGATGGGCACTGATAGGTGGCACTGATAGGTGGCTCTGATAGGTGGCACTGCTGGGCACTGATGGGCGGCACTGCTGGGCACTGATGGGCGGCACTGCTGGGCACTGATGGGCGGCACTGGGGTGCAGCACCTTTGCGGCAGATTGTGGGCACTGTGGGTGGCACTGTTGGTGGCACTGCTGGATGGCACTGTGGGTGGCATTGTGGGTGGCACTGTGGGTGGCGCTGGGGGCACTATGGGCACTGCTGGGTGGCACTGATGGGGGGCACTTACTTTCATTCAGGATGGCACTGCGGTGGGCAGGTGGGCACTGGCAGGGGGCAGGTGGTCAGCTGTATTGCTGGCCGTGATCGGGACTGATGTCCCGATCACGGCCGCCGGTGATCGGCTTTTTTTTTCTCTCCTCGCGCTGTCAGCGCGAGGAGGAATAATAGCCGATTACCGGCTCCGTTCTGTCACATGATCAGCTGTCATTGGCTGACAGCTGATCACGTGATAAGGGGTCGGGATCGACCCCTTACACGGATCGGTGATCAGGCGAGTCTCATGGACTCGCCGATCACAGAGCGCGCCGCGCGCGCCCCTCAGGGGGCGCGCAGGCCGCTCGTAACCAGGACGACGTCAATAGACGTAGTCCTGGAAATGTAGGTCCGCGCTAATGCCGTCATTTGGCAATAGCGCGGATCTCAAGTGGTTAAGGGTGACAAACATATGTGTATTAACAACTCTTTGAAAGTCAGTTTAACTTAACCACTTTAGCCCCCCACCCTGGAAGGATTTGTTCCCTAAGGGTCCTTTCACACTGACGTCCCGTTCAGGCCCGCCTGTCAGTTTTTCAGGCGGACCTGAACGGGTGCTCCATAGAGCTCTATGGAGCGTCGGATGTCAGCGGTGACATGTCCGCTGACATCCGACCCGCTCCGATCCGAAAAAGTGTAACGGAGGAAAAAGCAATTTTTCCATCCATCTGTGGATCGGATCGGATGACGACGGGCACTGCGGTCCGTCGTCATCCGATCTCCCATAGGGGAGAGCGGCGCTGTGACAGGTCCGTCCCTGCGCAGTGTGCAGAGACGGAGCTGTCATCTCCCTGCTCAGCGGGGATCGGCGGAGTGATCCCCGCTGAGCAAACGGATATCCACGGGGCGGATCAGAACTGATCCGCCCCGTGTGAAAGGACCCTTAATGACCAGAGCATTTTTTACAATTTGGCACTGCACTGCTTTAACTGGTAATTGTGCAGTCATGCAATGTTGTACCAAAACAAAATTTGCGTCCTTTTTTCCCCACAAATTGAGCTTTAATTTGGTAGTATTTGATCACTTCTAGGATTTTTATTTTTTGTGAAATAAACAGAAAAAACGAAAATTTTGAAAAAAATGATATATTCTACTTTTTTTTATAAAAAAAAACAATAAACTCAATTTTAGCCATATATTTAGGCCAAAATGTATTCAGTCACATGTTTTGTTTAAAAAAAAAAAATTTTAATTAGCATAAAATTCAATTGTTTGCGCAAAAGTTATAGCATCTATAAACTAGGGTAACTTTTCTGCAATTTACACAGGTTTTAGTTTGTGACTGACTATCTCTTCCCTTCCTTTTCTTTCTTCATTTTCAAAAACAAATAAGAGCTGCAAAATACTCACCATGCCTCTTAGCAAATACCCTGGCGTGTCTGCTTTCCAAAATGGGGTCAATGGGGGGGGGGGGGGGGGGTGACATTTTAGGGCCTCCGAAACTGTGATAGGTAGTGAGGAGTAAAATCACAATTTTACGCTCTTAGAAAGCCTGAAGGCGATGGTTGGTTTTCGGGGTCCTGCATGTGGCTAGGCTCCCAAAAAGTCTCAAATATGTGGTATCCCTGTATGCAGGATAAGCAGTAAAATGTAATTTGGGGTGTAATTTCACACATACCAATGCCATGTTTGAGCAATATATCATTTAGTGACAACTTTGTGTAAAAACATTTTTGTAATTTTCCCGAAACTTTTGGAAAAATATAAAATATTCCATGGACTCAACATGCCTCTGAGCAAATAGCTTGAAGTGTCTACTTTCCAAAATGGGGTAATTTATGGGGGTTTTGTGCTATCTTGACATTTCGGAGCCTCTGAAAACTGTGATAGGTAGTGAGAAAGTAAAATCACCTTATTACGCCCTTAGACATCCTGAAAATGGTGATTGGTAGGGATGAGCTTCGTGTTTGAGTCGAACGTACGTTCGACTCGAACATTGGCTGTTCGTCCGTTCGGCGAAATCCGAACACTTGGTCCGTTCGCGTCAAAATTCGTGTGGCGCGCACGGCCCACAATGCACTGCGATGGCGCAGTGCATTGCTGGCTCATGATTGGCCAAGCATGCACTGTGACCCCGCATGCTTGGCCAATCGCAGCGCCAGCAGCGATGAGAGCCATGATTGGCCACAGGCATCCTGCCTGTGGCCAATCATAGCTCAGGCTGTGTAGTGCACGCCCCACACTATATAAGGCCGCCATTGAGGCGGCCTCGTGTAGTGTGTTGGCATCTGAAGCAGTAGGTGTTCTGTGTACCTTCAACACAGTACACACCGATCGTTTTTGGCTGATTTCCTATCTTGCTGTTGTGTAGTGGTTATTGTCTGTGCCCTGACCGCAGTATACACCACTATATTCACCTCACCTATATAGCTAGTGATCTATCTTTAATAATAGAGCTTGCAGTCAGTAGTGTTAGGAGAGTGCGTGCTGTCTGCGTGCTCTGTACCCAGTACATACCGCTATAATCCACCTACATAGCTGTTCTCTATTTGAGCCCAATTGCCATCTGCAGGAGTTATTGGAAGTTGTGTGTGCCTCCAGCACAGCACAGTATACATCTGTATATACCCCTTTATCTCTGCTGTTTTCTGGTTATTGTCTGCGTGCCCTGACCGCAGTATACACCGCGATATTCACCTCACCTATATAGCTAGTGATCCAGCTTTAATAATAGAGCTTGCAGTCAGTAGTGTTAGGAGATAGTGCGTGCTGTCTGCGTGCTCTTTACCCAGTACATACCGCTATAATCCACCTACATAGCTGTTCTCTATTTGAGCCCAATTGCCATCTGCAGGAGTTATTGGAAGTTGTGTGTGCCTCCAGCACAGCACAGTATACATCTGTATATACCCCTTTATCTCTGCTGTTCTATAAAAAAGGCATCTGCAGGAGTTAGTGGGTGTTGTGTGCCTCCAGCACAATATAAACTACCCAACTACTGTTTTACCCAACTCCCTTCAGGCCATTACCATGTCTGGAAGGCCAGCAAGGAGAGGCAGACAGGCGCGAGCCGATAAAAGAGGGAAAGCAGGCTCTGTGTCTAGAGACAACAGTGCTGGTTGTGGACGCGGTGCATTGTCATCAGCACGTGGCCATGGGACATGCTTGTCCTTCTTTTCTGCAGCTGGATATGTTGAACCGCAACATGCCAACGACTTGGTAGAGTGGATGACAAAGCCCTCTTCATCCTCCTCATCCTCTCTCACCCAGTCTCAGGGTAGTAGCAAAGCAGCTGCCAATGCATCGTCTTCCCTCCTCTCAATGTCATCATCAGTGACTCCTTCCCTAGACCCACCACGTCCTCCTGAGGAGTCTCCTGAACTCTTTGAGCACAGTGTTGGGTACATGCTCCAGGAGGATGCCCAGTGTTTGTTGGGCTCTGATGATGACACTCAGCTAGAGGAAGGCAGTAGCGTGAGCGCAGAGAGAGGGGATGCTCAAGAAGGACAGCAATCTGGCAGTCATGTTCCACAAGCTGCAGCATACTGCCAGGTTTGCTACAGCGATGAAGAGGGAGGGGATGATGAGGGCACTGACTCCACGTGGGTGCATGGAAGGAGGGAGGAGGAGGAGGAGGAGGAGGAGGCACATGTCCAACGAGGCAGGATGCCATCCGGGGGCCAGCTTAGGGGCAGCACACCGACTGAATCACACCGCAGAGCTCCGCCTGTGCAGAGCGCTGCCTCTGCGCGTTATTCTAAAAGTTCTTTGGTGTGGGCCTTTTTTGAGACGAGTGCATCAGATCGCACCGCTGCTATTTGCAACATATGTCTCAAGCGTATCTCACGTGGCCAAAACATCAGCCGCTTGGGCACCACATGCTTGACCAGACATATGATGACCTGCCATGCAGCTCGTTGGCAAGCGTACCTCAAAGACCCACACCAAAGAACAAAGCGGACCTCTCCTTGCTCCTCATCAGCTGGCATCTCCAACCCCACTAGACCTTCAGTCCTCTCTGAAACCTGCTCTGAGAGGAATGAAGGTGTAGAATTAGGTGTGTCACAGCCAAGTGCTTCTGGGAACTCTGCTAATGGTACACCCACGTCCGATTATAGCAGGCAAATGTCCCTGCCCCAGCTGCTGAAGTTTACTCCCAGCTATCCACATGCCCAGCGGTTGAATGCTAGCTTGGCTAAATTGCTAGCACTTCAACTGCTGCCTTTTCAGTTGGTAGACTCGGCCCCCTTCCGTGAGTTTGTACAATGTGCGGTTCCTCAGTGGCAGGTCCCCAAATGCCACTTTTTCTCACGGAAGGCGATTCCGGCTCTCTACCGGCATGTGGAAGGCAATGTCCTTGCCTCGCTGGACAGGGCGGTCAGCGGTAAGGTGCATATTACCGCTGACTCATGGTCCAGCAGGCATGGACAGGGACGTTACCTGTCTTTCACGGCCCATTGGGTCACTGTTCTGGCTGCTGGGAAGGATGCAGGACAAGGTGCAGTAGTGTTGGAGGTTGTTCCGCCACCACGCCTCCAAAATGCTACTATTGGTTGTGACACACCTCTCTCCTCCACCCCCTCCTCTTCTTCTTCCTCCATGGCCTCTTCCAGTGCTCTGTCCTCAGAACCAGCGGTGCTCCGTAGGCGTTCCAGGGGCTACGCAAGTACGCAGGCAAAACGATGCCATGCCGTGCTTGCGCTGGTTTGTTTGGGGGACAGGAGCCAAACTGGGGCGGATGTTTTGTCAGCTCTGCAGGGGCAGGCCGAGAGGTGGTTGACGCCACGCCAGCTTAAGCCAGGAATGGTGGTTTGCGACAATGGCACCAATCTCCTCTCCGCCCTCCGACAGGGACAACTGACCCATGTGCCCTGTGTAGCTCACGTCCTTAACCTGGTGGTGCAGCGGTTCTTGGGCAGGTACCCCGGCTTACATGATGTCCTGAAGCAGGCCAGGAAAGTCTGTGTGCATTTCCGCCGATCATTTAATGCCTGTGCTCGGCTGGCTGAGCTCCAAAAGGAGTTAAACCTGCCCAAGAACTGCCTTATATGTGACATGCCCACCAGATGGAACTCAACATTGGCCATGCTGCAGCGGCTGCACACGCAGCAGAGGGCCATCAATGAGTACCTGTGCGACTACGGCACCAGGACAGGGTCAGGGGAGCTTGGTTTTTTCTCACCACGCCAGTGGGGCATGATCAGGGATGCATGCACTGTCCTGTCACCGTTTGAGGAGGCCACAAGGATGGTGAGCAGTGACAGTGCATGCATCAGTGACACTGTACCTCTTGTCCACCTCTTGGAGCATACGCTGCGTGGAATAATGGACAGGGCACTTGAGGCAGAACAGAGGCAGGAAGAGGAGGACTTCCTTGCCTCTCAAGGCCCCCTTTATCCAGACAGTGTTCCTGCTGTGCCACCCATCACACTGGAAGAGGATGAGGAGGAGGAAGAGGAGGAGGAGGATGATTGTGTCAGCATGGAGGTGGAGGCTGGCACTCAGCATCAGCATCAGCAGCAGCAGCAGCAGTCTTATAGGGATGATTTACAGTCCCAAGAAACATGTGGACTTGTACGTGGCTGGGAGGAGGTAGCTGCGGATCATGTTGTCCTTAGTGACCCAGAGGACTCCGGACCGAATGCCTCAGCTAACCTACGCTGCATGGCCTCCCTGATCCTGCAAAGCCTGCGGAAGGATCCTCGTATTCTTCGGATCAAGGAGAGGGACCATTACTGGCTGGCCACTCTCCTTGATCCACGGTACAAGGGTAAGGTTGCCGACCTTATCTTGCCATCGCAGAGGGAGCAGAGGATGAGACATCTCCGGGAGGCCTTGCAAAAAGCTCTGTGCAACGCGTTCCCAGAGACTGGGAGGTTACAAACTCCTGGTCCTGGACAACGTGTTGCTCAGGCATCGGTCAGAAGAAGCGGTGGAGAAGGTGGCCGTCTGACTGATGCTTTCAGACAATTTTCTAGTCCGCAGCCCCAAGGTATGATTGGTTCCAGCACCCATCGCCAGCGTCTAATTTACATGGTGCAGGAATACCTAGGGGCAAGGTCAGACTTGGACACCTTTCCCACCGAAAATCCTCTGGCTTACTGGGTCTTGAGGATGGATCACTGGCCAGAGCTTGCACAGTATGCAATTGAGCTACTGGCCTGTCCTGCATCCAGCGTTCTTTCGGAACGCACCTTCAGTGCTGCTGGTGGCTTTGTTACCGATCACAGGGTGCGCCTGTCCACCGAATCAGTTGATCGACTGACCTTCATCAAGATGAATCAGTCTTAGATCACCCACAGCTACCAAGCACCTGAAGCTGATGTAACCGAATAATTTTTTTTGAAATACCACATCCCTTCAAGACTGCCTATGCTGATGCTGAGTGACTGTCCTGTTATGTTGATTGTCTATCCTCTTCCTCCTCCGCTGATATGTTGGAAGAACATTTTTGGTTCTGGGTGATGCCTAAGGCCCAATTTTTCTGCCCCTGTTTAACAGGGGCATTTAAGTACAATTTTTGATGCAATGCTTTGCAGCAGGGCTAATTCCAGCAAAAAAAATAGAGTATATGGAAGAGGTTGCAGTGTGGTGGCACCAGCAGCAGTGCCTAAGGCCCAATTTTTCTGCCCCTGTTTAACAGGGACATGTAATTACAATTCTTGATATAATATTTCACAGGAGGGCCCCTTCCTGTGCCCACCCAGAGTAACGGTGAGGACTTATAGTGTTGTGGCACCAGCACCACAACCACCAAATGTCAATTTTTCTACCACTGTTCAACAATGGCATGTAATTACAATTCTTGATATAATCGTTCACAGCAGGGCGCTCCAGCGCCCACCAAGAGTCACTTTGAGGGCTTACAATGTTGTGGCAAAACCAACACCTTGTTCCGCCATTTCTGCAGAGCATATAGGGCAGGCCCCTACTTTCAAACATCCAACTTACAAACATCCCCTACTTGCAAACGCAAGGAGACAGCAGCAAGTGAGATGAAAAAAGATGGACGACAAAACAAATTATACAGGGGTGATAACCCTTCCCTATGTTTTCCAAAAAGCTTAGAAATAGTTTTTTTGACTGGAGCTACACTTTAAAAATGTACCAGTTGAAAATTACAAACAGATTCAACTTAACACAACAAACCTACACAGTCCCTGTCTTGTTTGCACCGCCTGTATACTGCTGTTCTGAGTATATAGGGCCTGGGGGCCACACGCATTTCCTTTTTTTAATATGGGTACAGGGTTCCCCTTAATATGCGTACAAGACCCAAATAGGCTGGTAATGGGCAGGGAGGGCTACCCATGCCATTTTTCTGAATGATTTTCAACCATATTGCAGGAACCAGATATAACATTAAAACCGCAAGCAGTTTTAAATGGTGTTATTTCCGTTTAATGTCATTTTGTGCAGGGACTGTTCTAAACACGGGAAACACGTGGCACTTCACAGGCATACTACAGACACCCCCCAGGCACCATATTTAAAGGAATATTTCACTTTTTTTTTCACTTTAATCGTCATTAAAATCAGTGCTCCCGCCAAAACGGCCGTTTTTAAAACTTTTTTTTGCATTGACCCATGTCCCCTGAGGCAGGAGTCAGGTCCCCAAACCCTTTTTAGGACAGTATCTTGCATATTAGCCGTTAAAATTAGCACTTTCCATTTCGAACGTTCGAGTCCCATAGACTTCAATGGGGTTCTAACGTTCGTAACGAACGTGGGGTCCGTTCGAAAGTTCTGGTGCGAACCGAACCGGGGGGTGTTCGGCTCATTCCTAGTGATTGGTTTTCAGGGTCCTGTATGTGTGTAGGCTCCCAAAAAGTCTCACACAAAGTGATATCCCCATACTCAGGAGAAGCATCAGAATGTGATCTGAGCCCTCAAACATTATATATTTTTTTAAAGCAAAGGCTCTACAGAGTAAAATGATGGGTGTTGCAAAAATTATTTTCACACCATATTTGCGCAGTGATATTTCAAACGCAATTTTTGGTGAAAAAACACTTTTTTTAAATGTTAATGCACTAAAACACACGATATTGCCAAAATGTTTGGTAAAATATAAAAGATGATCTTATGCCGAGTACATAGGTACCAAACACGCCACATGCTTTAAAATTGTGCCAACCATGCAATGTCAACATACATTTTTAAAAGCAGTTAAAAGCCTTTACAGGTTACCACTTTAGATTTACAGAGGAGGTCTACTACTAGAATTACTTCCCTCGATATGATGTTCGTTGTGATACCTCACATGCATGGTGCAATTGCTGTTTACATATGACATGAGACTGACACTTGTGTTAGCCTTTGCGAGCAAGCACAGTGCACAGGGGTGCTTTTTTTATTTTATTTTTTTATATATATAAATATATATATATATTTATTTTTCCTTTTTTATTTTATTTTTACACTGTTCCTTTCATTTTTTTTTCATATATCATTTTTATTGTTATCACAGGGAATGTAAATATCCCCTATGACAACAATAGGTAGTCACAGGTACTCTTTTTTGAAAAAAAATGGGGTCTATTAGACTCTAGATCCTCTGTCCTCAAAGCATCTGACCACACCAAGGTAGATGTGATAAATTGCTGCATTCTCAGGTTCCCCAGTGGGACAGGAGAGCCCGAGAAAACAATGGAAGATGGCAGGAAGGAGGGTAGTTCCCTCCCACTGCTTGTAAAAGCAGTCTAATGGCTAATTAGCCACTAGGATTGCTTTTACATGAAGGCCAAACGCTGGCTGAAAAGAACGATACCAAGGTGATACCTAAACTTGAAGGCATCATTCTGGTACATTGCTGGTCCTTGTTGGGCATATATTGTTCTTTTTTTTCATGCAGCCTGTGGGCTGAACGAAAAAAGTGATTGATTGGTGGGTATGCCCACCTTTAGAATACCGCCCTGCATCCACCTACTTCATACATGCACCGTTGAAAGGGGCATTAAGGCTGGCTGGCATTTCTTAAATCGTGAACAGTCTCTGGCCTCTTTTCAATGCAGGTACCTCATAGAACTTTTGGAATTTGCAACTAAACAGCTATTTTTGGTTTAATCAACGCTATTACCTCCAACAGCGGGGTGTAGCAATGGGAGCCAAGTTTGCTCCAAGCCTTGCAAAGTTGTTTATGGCCAAGTGGGAGGAGGATGTCGTCTGTGCCCAACAAACTCCATCACTTATTTTGTGGGCTAGGTACATGGACAACATCCTCCTCCTATGGAGCGGTACCTTGGACTCTTTAAAACAATTTTTTGACACAGACACCAGACACTGGCACATAACACAGGCATGTGTCCTTAAACAAAGGTTCCTGAATAAAGGATATGATAATAAGACCATTGACTTAGAACTCCAGAGAGTCACTAATGTTGATAGGGGGTCATTAATCGTGGTTAAACCTAAACGAGAACCAGGTGAAAATTTCAAATGGGCTATGTTGACCTCATTTTCAACACGACACAAACAATCATGAAAAGACATTGGGATGTCCTTAAAAATGACAACATTCTTAGTATTACATTACCTGAACAAGCCAAAGTCATCTTTAGGAGAGCACCATCTTTACAAAGTCATACAGCACCAAATATTATTACTCCGCCAGTTGGTTCTTCCTTTTTTCATGACTTTATTGTTTTATATTGTGTAAAAAAATGTGCTGTGTGTCAACATAATACATTGGGAAGACGGGAGACAGTGGAATTTACATCCACTGTCACCAAGAAGAAGTATACTATCAAACACTTCTGCACATGTGGTACAAAACATGTGGTATATTTGATTACTTGCCCTTGCAGAAAGCAATACGTTAGCCGTACAATCAGGATGTTTTCCACGAGAGTGGGCGAACATATTGCTTTACTCAAAAGTAGAGACTCCAAGCATAGTGTCCCTAGACACTACAAGGAATTTCACAATAGTGACTCCAAGGGATCACAATTTATTGCCATAGATAAGTACATTCCACCCTGGAGAGGGGGCGCCATGACCAGAGGTGTCTCCTGTCTAGAGACCTTCTGGATTTATGAGCTACAGTCCCACTCTCCGGTCAGAATGAACGTTGAGTGGGACATTTAATGCTTTTATTAATGAATCCTAGTTGGGTCTCGTGTTAATACATCTCTTTCAGATTTATATACAGTCAAAATATCTATATTTTGGGCTGTGGCTAATATAAACAATAACATAATATATTTTTATTTTGTTTGTTCACGAGTGTTATCATTGATGTAAGGCCCCTTTAAGAGAATCCATCTCAGGTGTGTGTCCTACAACTTCTCTTATTTTTTCTTTTTGCAATTGGAGTCATCTCTGGATATTGGAGATGTTTTATTCATTATAAATATCATCCAATTGACTACAGAGGAATTTTCAGTTTTGATTAACGCTAAGATTTTCCTCTTTCTCATTACCATTTTTAGTTAGTAGGTTTTATGGGTAAGGTTTTATGGGTATTTTGGCACTTTTATATATAGTATAGAAGAAATTATTTTAATTACATGATTATTTTTTATATTTTTTTGGTCATTTTGACCATCAGTCATATTTTGAATACACTCAAGCAATTTGGGTCGAGGCTTGATAAGCAACATAGTTTTCACTTTTATATGATTGCAGTGTGAAGCCTGACATACGTTTTATGTTTATTCCGGTTATCCTCCGCCCAGTTTTTAGCTTTAAAGAATGAGATGGGCAATGATGAGGTGACAAGCCTACATATTTGTCACTTCACCTATTGGATATGATGCTCGCACGCTGTACTTCAGAAGTGTCATGCTTATCTATCACGTATTTTTCGGAACAACTCTTGGAACACACGTCTCGACATGATGTAGAGACGTGGAACGCACGTCGGTCTGCCATTTTGGGTGAACCGGAAGTACGTGTTAAAATCTAATGGTGACACGGCGAGCTGGATTCTCGTCATTGGGTTCATATTTCCTTTAAAAGTGAGTTGGGCTGCAGTGGAGGGATACCCCAGACAAAGTTTAATGAGATGAAATGCACCGGGAGGACTCCACTGCCACCATTGTTTTTATATAAGCGCTTGAAATCACTTCCTAAATGTAAGTGTTTTACTTTTAATAAAATTTTAACAGTCATATGGAATTATGCTATGTGGTCCTGTTTCTCTATTTCTCCTATCATATTGATTGAAATCTGGTACCATCTTGTGCACAACCACCTTTGCATGGAGACAGATTTTCCATAAGTTTTGGGACACGGGTCTAATGCGGTCGGACTTTCCAATGGAAAATGCGCGATCGGATCTTGTTATCAGATCATGTGTGGGCTCCATCTGACTTTTTCCATCGAAGTTTGAGAGCTTGCTTGAAAGTTTTCCGACAACAAAATCCGATCGTTTAAATTCCGATCGTGTGTAGACAATTCCAACAGATAAAGTACCACACATACTCAGAATAAATTACGAGATGAAAGCTATTGGCTACTGGCCTCTTTATAGTCCCGTTGTACATGGTTTACGTCACCTCATTCTGAACAATCGGATTTTCTGACAACTTTGTGCAACCGTGTGTATGCAAGACAAGTTTGGGCCAAAATCCGTCGGAAAAAATTTGACGGATTTTGTTTTCGGAATGTCTGACCATGTGTATAGGGCATTTGTCAGTGAGGATTCCAAAGATTCCATCTTGGTTGTCAGTTGACAATAAAAAGCCTGGTTGACTCATAGAACGTACATTCTTTTGAGTTCAAACTATCTGGTAAGCCTACCTCTACTTCAGTGGTGGTGCTGCTACACTGGCGTCTTCAATTTTCATCTTTGGTGTTTGATGGCAACGCGGTGGTTTTAAGATCTTCAAGTCTCTTAATATATTATTATTATTATTATTATTCAGGATTTATATAGCGCCAACAGTTTGCGCAGTGCTTTACAATATGAGGGCAGACAGTACACTTACAATACAAATCAATACAGGAGGGATCAGAGGGCCCTGCTCGTTAGAGCTTACAATCTAAAAGGGAGGGTCAAGTTGAAACAAAAGGTATTAACTGTGGGGGGATGAGCTGATGGAGAAAATGAAAATACAGTTAGGTGTGGGTGGGGTAGGCTTCTCTGAAGAGAAGTGTTTTCAGGGATCGTCTAAAAGCTAATAAAGTAGGAGATAGGCGGACAGATTGGGGTAGGGCATTCCATAGAATTGGGGAGGCTTTGGAAAAGTCCTGGAGGCGAGTATGGGAGGAGGTGATGAGGGAGCTAGAGAGCAGGAGGTCTTGAGAGGAACGAAGAGGACGAGTAGGTTGGTATTTAGAGACTAAGCTAGTGATGTAGCTGGGGGCAGAGTTGTGGACGGCTTTGTATGTAATTGTTAGTATTTTGAATTTAATTATTTCGCTGAGCGGAAGCCAGTGGAGGGATTGACAGAGAGGAGTAGCAGACACCGAGCGATTGGTAAGGTGGATGAGTCTGGCAGCGGCATTCATGATGAATTGAAGAGGTGATAGACTATGTAGAGGTAAGCCAATGAGAAGGGAGTTGCAGTAGTCGAGGCGAGAGATGACCAGCGAGTGAATTAAGAGCTTTGTTGTCTCATTGTCAATATATACTGTGGACTTTAAAAAAAATTTACGGACATAAATATTTAAGCCTTGCACTTAATTTGTTTTATTATTTAGTTATTCACATGGCACTTTTCACATGTGAAATTTGGTGTGATATATCATTTTTGTTATCATTTATTAGTAACTACGGTTTATAGATTTAAGGCATGTCAATTATGTTATTCACATTTTAATGGCATCAGTTTGGTTATGCCAATAACGCAAACACTTTAGCGCTACACTTAACTTATGCACTTTCCTGAATACAAAATTATCTGTTTGTTGTGTTAGCTGCTATCATTTGTTCAGGCAGTGCGGGGTTACTTTTTTACACCACTGCTGTCTACTGGTTCGTATTCTGAGCCTGAATCTGACAGATGGGTGACTTCCTCTTCACTCTCATCTGTCATACTCAGAAATGTTTAGGCCTCTTCGCTAGTGTGCCTCCGATTTTCCGATTAGACATTGTGGTCTCTAAATTTATAGGTACAACTAGTGTGACTCACAGGCAAAAAAAGCACCTGATTGTCAGAGCCTTGTAAAATCACTACCAAAAAAACTGTTAGCGTTTGCAGGGATCAGGCCTGACTCTGCGAATGCTGCAGTTTTGTATGCTGTGTTTTCTAAGTGACAGTGATCATTTGATACTGCACTTGGGTGGGCTGGGCTGGGTGGAGGGGCTAAATGCAGGTGCTAGCAGGAATCTGGGCTGATCCCGCTAACGCTGAATTTTGGGAACACTAAAGTATTGGGGATGCTAGTATAGATCTGATCTAAGATATTGATTCGTTCAGACACTATACTAGTAAGGGAGGTGTACGGTACGTGCGTGGGTGTTAGCACTACTGGCACTAATTTGATGCGGCCTGGGACTGACGCTGACCCTAACTGACACTAATACCTGTACTGGGGGAAATCAGGGGGTTAAACCTTTATTCTGTAATATATGGCTGGTACTCTGATGCTATAAAAACCTGACAGTAGGGATGAGCCGAACACCCCCCTGTTCGGTTCGCACCAGAACCTGCGAACAGACCTAAACTTCGTGTGAACTTTAGAACCCTATTAAAGTCTATGGGACTCGAACGTTCACAATCTAAAGTGCTCATTTTAAAGGTTAATATGCAAGTTACTGTCCTAAAAAGTGTTTGGGGACCCGGGTCCTGCCCCAGGGGACATGGATCAATGCAAAAAAAAGTTTTAAAAACGGCCGTTTTTTCAGGAGCAATAATTTTAATAATGATTAAAGTGAAACAATAAAAGTGTAATATTCCTTTAAATTTCGTAGCTGGGGGGTATCTATAGTATGCCTGTGAAGTGGCGCATGTTTCTGCTGCTTAGAACTGTCCCTGCACAAAGTGTCATTTGTGCAGGAAAAAAAGTCTTTTAAAATCACTTGCGGCAGTATATTGTCGGGTCCCGTAATACAGAGAACACTCAATGAGTGTTCTCTGTATTAGCCGACAATTCATTCATTCATTGATAATAATAATAATTGATACGTCAATTTTTTTTTTAATTTGACACGGGGTTCCCCTTAATATCCATTTCAGACCTGAAGGGCCTGGTAATTGAATTTAGGGGAACCCCCACGCTTTTTTTTTTTTTTTTTATCAATGAATGAATGAATTGTCGGCTAATACAGAGAACACTCATTGAGTGTTCTCTGTATTACGGGACCCGACAATATACTGCCGCAAGTGATTTTAAAAGACTTTTTTTGCTGCACAAATGACACTTTGTGCAGGGACAGTTTTAAGCACCAGAAACATGCGCCCCTTCACAGGCATACTATAGATACCCCCCAGCTACGAAATTTAAAGGAATATTACACTTTTATTGTTTCACTTTAATCATTATTAAAATCACTGATCCTGAAAAAACTGCAGTTTTTAAAACTTTTTTTTGCATTGATCCATGTCCTCTGGGGCAGGACCCGGGTCCCCAAACACTTTTTAGGACAGTAACCTGCATATTACTCTTTAAAATTAGCACTTTAGATTTCTCCCATAGACTTGTATAGGGCGTTCCGGCTTTTCGAATTTGCTACGAACAGCCCAAATTGTTCACTGTTCGCTGAACAGGCTAACAGGCAATGTTCGAGTCGAACATGAGTTCGACTCGAACTCGAAGCTCATCCCTACCTGACAGTGACAGCAACTAGCTAACTGGCTAACTAGTGTCACCTGTGACACTAAATACGGTGATCAGAAAAGAGATCTGTACACTATATTAGTGACACTGGTGACAGGGGGTTAAAGGGTTAACTGGGGAGTGACCAGTAGATTAAACCTTTATTACGGGGGTTTAGGGGGGTAACTTAAACCTATCTAGGACTACTACTAACTGCCCTAGCGCTGATTAGTATCACAAATGACACCAGTACAGTAATTAGTGAAAAAATTGAAAACTACACTTGGTGACACAGTGACAGTGAGTGAAGGGGTTAACTGGGGGGGGGGGGAGTGTGCCTATATGTACTGTGTCAGTGTAGCGTTGATGCAACTCACGTTTGGATGCCCTCTCTCCTCTCTCTGGAAAAGAATTTCAGGAGGGGAGGTGACATCACTTCCTCTGCTTGTGTTTACACTTACAGGCAGAGGACAGTCTCTCATTCGCCAGAACCAATCACCAGGTACAGAAATCATCGGCCTGGGCCTGGAGACTGATCGGTTCTAAAGCGAATCTGATCGCCGCGTGCGCCTGTGCGTGTGCACGCTCCCCCTAGGCGGCCATGTGCCTGACATACCATGGCGCAGTTTTGCGCAGGAGAGCCGACACTGTGTCTGTGTGTTGACTTTGGTCTGCATTGCTCCCCGCAGAGCTCTGTGTGTGTGTCTGAGAGTGTCGAACAGAGAGTGCCGCCACAGGTTAGTATATGAGTAAAATATAGGGAGGACATCCTTAATGAGAGAGCTGTACTATTAACTTGTAAGTCAGGTTGGAGTATGCTTTCACAGCCTATGCTGTAATTTTCTAAATGGGTGGTACTTTACATGTGTACCGACTTCTCCATAGATATTAATGGAGAAACTGTCTAGTTGTCTGAGTGGTCCATTGGTTGGAGGAGGACAGGAATGCCAACCATCCTGGCACATAGATTGTGGCTCTTGGTCCACTTCACTCACTGATCTGAGGGTCTGCAGCTGGAATTACAAGTTGTATGGGTAGGGGAAGAGGGTTTGTTAGGATTTAGTTATAGGTATTATTATCCTTTAAGTTTAGCAATGACAGAAACTGAGCTTCATGAATTAGCTTGTGCTTCTGTTAGCACGAGCATTTCTCAACTCTGTGGCAGAATGAACACTTAAGTGTGAAAAGACATTTAAAATGCATGACATAAAATTTTTTTGGGTGTCCTCTTACCAAACAGCAATAAACATCAGTATTATACAACATTGCATATCTCCAGTGTACTTTGATTTCTATAGTTCAGAATAGATGCTTTGTCAGGAGAAAATGGAAAATTGTGATGTGGACAGAAAGATGAGTGAGCAGAAATCCGAAAAGACCTCTGTTTGGTGGGATTGTAAAGGCAACAATACAGAAAAAAAGGAAATTATTAAATATATAAATTTATTTAACATAATCAAAATAGTACATGACAAAGAAGAAAAAAAGAAAAAGGACAAACAATGCGTATTCTAAATTAAATCTAAAAACAATTGTAAGTGAGAGAATGATACTATCCACTTATAGGTTCCAGGACCTCCAGAGGCTGGTGGTAACTGAATAAGCGGGTCATCCAGCGCTTTTTGATATTTCAAACAATATAATCTCTTTCAGGGATGAAATATTGTAACATTTTCTATAATAGATTAAACAAAATCCATCACATATATATCAAAACATTCCTAATCAGGTCCATAGTTTGTCTTAAAAAAATACACAAAATACAATAAACTTACTATACACCATTGATTCACTGAGACATATGCATGCCCCCTGTGGCTGTAGAGGAGAGGAAATCTCCGCCTTATTCAAACAGGTCCACTCATGGCCCCTCTGACATCTCAAACAGGGAGACTGAACATCACTATCCTCAAATGGAGTTTGAAAAAGAAATATATGGGACTACACAGGAGATACTACAGGGAAAAGAAAAAGGATGATAAGAAACTGGAGTGACCCCCACATTTTAAAAAGGCTAACCAAGCCCCCTTTAAACAAACAATATCATCTTACCCTGTCGCAAGGAAGTACAGGCTAAATGATGGGGCTCCAGTTCCAGCTGTCCTACTCTGTAGTGTCCTGTGGCCTCTCCATTGGAAAAAATGGGAATGACACCATTTGTCTCCCTTGGCGTCCTTTTTATATGTTGGTGTAGGTGCATAGAGCGTGCGTGGTGATGCGGCGCATATTGATGCACTACGACATTCCTCACATCGCGCAAATCTATGCAAGGATAGTGATGTTCAGTCTCCCTGCATATGACAGAGGGGCCATGGGTGGACCTGCTTGAATAAGGCGGAGATTTCCTCTCCTCTTCAGCCGCAGGGGGAATGCATATGTCTCAGTGAATCAATGGTGTATAGTAAGTTTATTGTATTTTGTGTATTTTTTGAAGACAAACTATGGACGTGATTAGGAATGTTTTGATATATATGTAATGGTTTTTGTTTAATCCATTATAGAGAATGTTACAATATTTCATCCCTGAAGAAGATTATATTGTTTGAAATATGGATGACCCGCTTATTCCTTTACCACCAGCCTCTGGAGGTCCTGGAACCTATAAGCGGATAGTATCATTCTCTCACCTACAATATTTTTTAGATGTAATTTAGAATACACATTGTTTGTCCTTTTTCTTTTTTTCTTCTTTGTCATGTACTATTTTGATTATGTTAAATACATTTATATATTTTATAATTTCCTTTTTTTCTGTATTGTTGCCTTTACAATCCCACCAAACAGAGGTCTTTTCAAATTTGTACTCATTAGAAGGGATGATGGCAACTACATACCACTGGTTATGAGCTAGAATTTTTTCGAAAGATGAGTGAAAATTATAAAGAAGACTTCTACCACTGAAGATGGTAGACACACAGTCTATGGTACCCAATACAATTCTTCTGCGCCTGGGATCTTCATTTATATGGAACATTTAATTCCTTTATTGGTTCTAACCTCGACTTTAATATTGACAAATGTTAAATAGTTAATCTGGTTGAAAAAAGTGTCTCTCTGTGGCACCATCCCGTTTCAAATGCCATATAATGTTAATTCCCCGGGGAAGGGACTTTAAACGTGCCAAGTAAGTGAGAAACCAAATAATATATACAAAAAACCCTCATGTCATAAAAACATCAGTTTTATTGTATCTTGCTAAAAGATGCCATCTAGATTAAAATCTAGATTAAAATCAACAGTACAAAACAATCAGACAAATGTACATAGCAAGCATGTGATATCCAACACATTTCACTACATATGCTTCTTCAGGGTAAACACTCTAAAGATGGCAGCTACAAAAGTAATAAGAAAAAATCTTAACAAATGAAAAAAAAAACACATCAAAAATAAATAGGAAGAAACATACCACATATGTAATGATACATAAACTATATTAACCAGGGGGAACCTCAAAAAAAGGGGGAGGGAAGGAGAAAGAAAGCAGAGGAGCATAGGAGAGGGAGAAAGGGGGGTATAGGAAGGTAAAAAAAAGAAAGGGGAGGATAAAACAGAAAACAGGGGCAGAGAAATATTCAAGGGGGGACATTGGATAAATAAGGGGTCAACAAACATGTACCCCAGGGAGTATTGCGACAGAAGCATACCTCACACTTACCCAAGTGAAGTTTCTTAAACAATTAAAAAGAGAAAATCCTATGCATAACCCTCCATCCCAGGGTAGGAACCTGTAATTAAAGTTGCCCATAAGCCCTAAACTTACAGACCAAGAAGGTGGGATTACTTATCTGAAAAATAAAGATACTAAACCTCAAAAAAATGTAAATAAATTAAAATAAACAAATGCTACCTCCACAGTGTTTTCTCCCCCTTCCTCTTCCTATACCTCCCCTTTCTCCCTCACCTATCCTCCTCCTCTTTCTTTCTCCTTCCCTCACCCTTTTTTTCTGAGGTCCCCCTGGCTAATATAGTTTATGTATCATCTAGTTTAAGTATCATTACATATGTGTTATGTTTCTTCATATTTAGTTAAGTATTTTTTTTTGTGTTTTTGTTTTTTTAAATGCTGTTAAGATTTTTTCTTATTACTTTTGTAGAATAAATCTTTGGAAAATCTGATCCCCAATCAGAGCTCTCAAAGAAAAATAGAGGGCGAGCAAGGGGACTATCACGGTGCACGTCACAACATATAGGAACAATAGAAACCCAAGTATAAAAAAATTAACTTAATTATTAAATATAAAAACATTCACAATAGAAAATGAACTGAGGCTAATGTAAGCGGTGAGGTATTTTGACTAGTTTCGCTTTACAGCTTCTTCAGGAACTACATCTATCTAGAAAAAATACATATATATCACAATTAAATACACAATACAGTAAAATATTAACAATAATTGTGTTGTGTATTGAATTGTGATACATATGTATTTTTCCTAGATATATGTATTTCCTGAAGAAGCTGTAAAGCGAGAACTAGTCGAAATACCTCACCGCTTACATTAGCTTACATTAGCTTACACCGCTTACATTAGCTTACATTAGCCTCTGTTCATTTTCTATTGTGAATCTTTTTATATTTAATAATTCATTTCCAAAGATTTATTCTACATTTAATTGGGATGATGGCGCATGATGTAATGGTTTATCTGTAATTATATTCTTTCATGTTGTGAGGCCACTGAGTATTATTACTTTTGTAGCTGCCATCTTTAGACCGTCAACCTGAAGAAGCCTATGTAGTAAAATGCATCGGTTGTCACACACTTGCTATACCTATGTACATTTGTCTGATTGTTTTGTACCTTTGATTTTAATCTTTTAGCAAGATACTATAAAACTGATGTTATTATGACAAGAGTTTTTTTATATATATATTATTTGGTTTCTCACTTGCTTGGCACATTGAAAGTCCCTTCCCCGGTGGAGGAATAGCCTATTATTATTATTAATCTATTACTACTGATGATGGATGTGTGGCCTGTAAATACATATTACATATTACACTGCATATTACACCGCTTGTTAATTTGTTCTGTTATTCAACATAACACACTATTGTTGCATTGCTTTCTTTGTAAACACACTTCTTTTTATTAAATAATTCCCTGAATAAGAATTATAATGTGGAAATTAATCATAAAGCCCTCCCAGGATCAGGTTGGTTTCAAAATATCCAAACTAGATTTCCTGGCCCTACCTCACATGAGCAAACAATGGGTTAACCTCATCCTTTGGAACCCACAAGACCACCTCTTCCTAGCTAAATAAAAGAAAGCCCCTCCTCAACTAAAGTGTGCTTTTTAGTCATGCCCAAGGCCACCTGTTAATTGTAGTTGGTAAGTACTTTTTTTGCTGAAAGTATATCCACCCTACTCCTCCAGGTTCAGCCTCACCTGGAGTCCCGTGATCCCCTGTGGTGAGAGATCAAGACGCCGCTTTACTGGTCCAGGGATTTGAAATCCCAGCGGCTTTCTCTCCTCTTCTCCAGCATTGATAGGATGGGCTAGGTTCTGATTGGTCAGCGCCGTCCATATGATGGTGTCGACCAAATAGAATGCCTCCTATACTGGATATACCGTTATTATGTACGTTTAAGAGATTAAGGTGCAGGGAATTCAAATCCCCAGACTGGTGAAGTGGCAACCAAATGTGTCAAAGCAGGGTATCGAGGTACTCAGATACAGTGAGACTGGGGGGGGGGGGGATTTGTGGGAAAGGGGGTCCAGTGTAAGTTCACCTTACAGATTTTCTGTAAAGGGGAACTTACCCTTTAAACAGCATGAATATTCTACAGGTATGGTATTACTAAGCTTTGTAATATCACCAGTTTTTCCTGTCTTGTATAGGCAGCACACCGTGACAGTCTCCTGGCTTTGTTTTAGTCTGAGAACAGCGGTGGATGATGTCACAGAAAGCGGGGGAGATGGGGCAGCACTGGATAGTGACCGCCAGTCACTAACAGGGCTGGTGCAAGGATTTTTGACACCCTAGGCGAAACCTCATTTTGCCGCCCCCTGGCTCGACCTCCAACCCCACCCCTTTGCCCTGCAGTGGCTATGGCTGGTGGCTGCAGATGGCTGTTCTGTGGGTAAGTACGATTGGTGAGTATCCCTGGTGGTTGCGGAGGAGGAGGAAGAGAGGGGGCAGAGGGGAGGAGAAGTGGGGGAAGACAGGGGGAGAGGGGGGAGGAGGAGAGGGGATAGGAGGAGAAGGGGAGGAAGGGGAAGAGAAGGGAAGGGGAGGAGGAGGAGAGGGGGAGGATTGGGAGGGAGGAGGAGAGGGATGAGGAGTGTGGGGGAGGAGAGGTGCTAGGAGAGGAAGGGGAGAGGGGGAGGAGGAGGAGGGGGGGATTGGGAGGGAGGAGGAGAGGGATGAGAAGTGTGGGGGAGGAGAGGTGTTAGGAGAGGGAGGAGGAGTGAGGGGGAGGGGTATTAGGAGAGGAGGAGGGGAGAGAAGAGGAGGAGGAGGAAGAGAGGGATGAGGGGTGTGGGGAGGAGGAGGGGGGAGGTGTAAGGAGAGGAGGGGGTTAGGAAAGGAGGAGGGGGGAGAGGAGGAGGAGAGGGATGAGGAGTGTGAGGGGGGGGGAGGTGTGTGGAGAGGGGGGAAAGGATGAGGAGAGGAGGGTGAGAAGGGGTGTTAGGAGAGGAGGAGGAGGAGAGGGATGAGGAGTGTGAGGGAGGAGGAGAGGAGGGAGGTTTGTGGAGAGGGGGGAAAGGATGAGGAGAGGAGGGGGAGAAGGGGTGTTAGGAGAGGAGGAGAGGAATGAGGAGTGTGAGGGAGGAGGAGAGGGGGGAGGTGTGTGGAGAGGGGGGAAAGGATGAGGAGAGGAGGGGTGTTAGGAGAGGAGGAGGAGGAGAGGGATGAGGAGTGCGAGGGAGGAGGAGAGGGGGGGATGTTTGTGGAGAGGGGAGAAAGGATGAGGAGAGGAGGGGGAGAAGGGGTGTTAGGAGAGGAGGAGAGGGATGAGGAGTGTCAGGGAGGAGGAAAGGGGGGGAGGTGTGTGGAGAGGGGGGGAAAGGATGAGGAGAGGAGGTGGAGAAGGGGTGTTAGGAGAGGAGAAGAAGGAGAGGGATGAGGAGTGTGGGGGAGAGGAGAGAGGCTCTTACATTTAGGCCATGTGCTGGGACAATCATGACATCACACATGTTAGGAGTCTGAGTAAAGATCCATACATACACACTATACAGTAATACAGTGTAGTTGAAGTTCACTCACTGGGGTTCTGCTCTGCAGACTGCATCCGATGACTCTGTCCAGTACAAACCTCGCCTCCATGCCTCCAGATACCACCACTGACCAGGCACTGTCTACTCCGATCGGCTGTAGTATGTCTGCACGTGAGTGACACCTTCCGCTGTACAGGAGAGGTGATAGAACACCGGGAGAGCTGGCCTCTGCAAGTGACATAGGGGGCAGGGTCAGGGGTCACATGATTAGACTCAGATACAAATCTCAGTCACTGAAATTCAGTGACTGAATCATGTATGGGCAGAGCTGGCACTACTGAAAGAGACCAGAGACACAGGTCACTGGTATAATCATAGTGGCGCGCAGCAGCAGGGGATGTGTTTGTTTTCATTCTGTCGGCAGACTCAGGACATGTCCCCCAGTGCTGTCGGATTTTGCGGTTGCCACGAACGTGGTGACGTAAGCCCTGTACAGCAGGACTAGAAAAGGGAAGTTCAGCACCACGTCCGGCACCCTTTGGGCTCCTTCTGCTGATCTCGTGTTAGTAGAAGTTTGGGGAGAGACGATTCACGCTTTTCACATTAGTGATTCAGATCACTACTGCTCTTCGGTTTCTGCTTATATTTGCGTATCTGATAATCAGTGCCTGCAGTCATTAAGTATTTGTTTCTCATTGTGGACTATATCTTGGTATAGTACGCTTTGAAAGGCATTTTTTAAGGTCTGCTTGCTTCTGCTATTCAGGTCGTTCTTTCAGGCCTTGCTGTTTATCGGTGCTTTCTGGTGTCCGTTCTGACGAGCCGACCGTTTTCAAACCATGTTTTGTCTACGTACTCGTCGTAGAGTTTGTACTGTCCAAGGGCTTCGTGTTGGGGTTCTTACTTTGACACAAGCCCCGTCCATGAACAGGGAGGGGAGGCTTTTGTGGACCAAGAATTGTCCTCCAGTTCTCGCACATGCCTTTGCTCCGGGAGATCGGCGAGAATAATCCTGATCATTTCAGGAATTATCTCCGGATGACGGACCCCATTTTTCACCGTCTGCTGGCTTTGCTGACCCCTTATACCTGCATGTGGCAAGCCATCACTCCGGAGGCTCATCGCCACGTTGCGCTACTTGGCGACAGGGAGAAGTCTTCAGGACCTCAAGTTCTCTACAGGCATCTCCCCCCAGGCTCTGGGGATCATTATTCCAGAGACCTGTTCTGCCATCATTCAGGTCCTGCAGAAGGACTATATTATGCTAAGTTTTATCCTTAAACATCACATTCTATGTATTTCATGATTGCTAATGTCTTGCATTTCTTTCCTCATTCCCTAATTACCATCATTGCAATATGCTCTAATTCATATGCTCTGCCCCTTTGTCCTCATTCATATTTGCCTCACTAACTTCCCCACCATGCTCTTCTTGGCCCATAAAACTATAGTCTAGTCACTTAACAATGTTTTTTGTCAGCTCCATAGTATTGCTTTCCCCTAAACACCCCCTAAAATGTCTACAAATGTGATGTGTGCTTCAATTCATGCAAAGTGACCTTTTTTTAATTTTTGGGGTTGTGCCAAACTCATTAGGATCCCCCCTCCCCCCAACTGCTAGGTCAGCTGATAGCAATCCTCTATCTGATGACTTGACCAAACCCAATACACACTCTACTTACCTTTTTCATGATCACATTTATGGACGAATTCACCAAAGCATGTAGTGTAAGGGCCTGCCTCAATACTTTCAAATGCATTTTTTTTAACACATTAATTTTCTTGCTATGTAATAGCAGAATGTCAAAATGTGCTTCCATTTTGTTTTCATTTTGTTATTATGACACTTCTTACCTGTCCCGTGGGCTGACAATAGTGTAAGTAAGGAGGGGCTTCCCAAAGTATCACACATTATTTAGGCATTCAGCTCTCAATCAAGAGGAGAGGGTTACCTTTCCTAAACATCCCCCCTCATTTTTAAGCAAGGGCCCATCATATGGGGGGGGGGGGGGTGATGACTCTCATAAGGGGACCTTATACTTTAGGATTTAAATACTCAGTTCCCAAAATGTTATACTAATCTAGACCAAAAATGTGGGTGTCTAATCTGCTTGCAATGTTGATTTGTCAAATTACTAATTTTTGTTCTTGTTTCACTACACAGTGTCCTTCAACGCCACAGGAATGGCAGACTGTGGCCTCCCACTTTGCCATTTTTTTTTAAGTTGTGCCTTTTTCACCAACAGTGCAAACCCAAGTTCAGAGCGAGATGAGGGGTCAGTCTCTTCTTCAGACAATGTTATTATGTTGTGGGTCTGCTAAACACACACCTTGTTTTTGTAACTAATGTATGTAGTGCATTACTGACCAAAATCGTGTTCATTTTCAGCACCATGGCAGTAAAATGGCATGATTGTCCAAATTGACACCTCACTGTGGGTGTTTTTTACTAAAGGCACATCAGCTATGCACTACAAGTACACTGCAAAAGTACACCCGAAACTGCACTTGGAGTGCAAAGTGGAGTTGCCTTTAGTAAATCACACTCCTTCTCAGCACAAACTAAAATTTGACTACAAATACATTTTATGCACAATGAAAAAGGAAGCCACACATTGTTGATAATTAAACTTTTTAATACAAGCACATTCACATGTGCATTTCGAAAAGGTTTTTACAACAAACCAAGAGATTGTGTGTATCCAAAACAGAGTTTAATCAGAATTTTGTTTCCTTGTTGTTTTTGTGTAAACAGGCATGTATTAAACCGTAAAATACTGAACACAGGAACTTAGAAAGTTCAACTTTGAAAAGGGAAGACAATATCAGACCTGAGTATGTACAAACTGGGCTGATATTGCCTTCATCACATGGGGTGTGACCCCTGATAAATCCAAATTTGGAAGATGCACACAGTGTGTCAACATGTGCTATCTCCCATCATGGGGGATCAATGAACATGCTTTGGGGCTGCAACCCCTTCATCTTAGATACTTTCCACAAAACATGTACATTGATCCCCCATGATGGGAGATAGTGCATGTTTACACACTCTGTGCATCTTCCAAACTTGGGATTTCGATAAATACAACATTTTGTTTTTAAAATAGCAAAAATAAAACCCTACCTAGTTTTTGTTGTTTCACACTCTCCCCAAAACATCAATGATGTTCTTCATTTTATTTTTTACATCATTGATGTTTTGTTGGATAATTTCCAAATCACGATTGCACCCCATTATCTCCCTGATCAAGATCTGGGCACTTTCACTGGTAAAACGGGAATCTTCTTCCACATCACCTACAAAACAAAGCAAAAAAACACACCATGTAATAAAAATATGGTGACATACATTGATGAGCTTACCGGACACTGTGTTCTCTGACACTCAACTGTTGTGGTGACAATTTGCCCAACCTCCACGATCTCTCCTTCCTCCTCCTCCTCCTGCTCCTGCTCCTCTGTTTCTGCTTTTGGAAGTTGGCCTTCTTTGGGAGGGGTGTGGTCCCTGGTGTCCTCATACTTGCCGAGTCTTCTCTCCCCTATGAGAATGTAAACAAAGAATAATTAGCACACAGAGGGCAGAAATAGGAATCTGAAACATTGCTTGGAAGTGTTGTACAATTGTGTTTTTGGGCCGAGTTACAAGATGAGAACATTATTGGGTACACTTTGTTAAGCTGGAATACTTCCCTGCAGAACGATGTTTCTTACGAACGAATGAAACCATGAACTTGAAAGTGGCCATTTTAAAATGCACAACATGAAATCAAAGCACATGGAGCAGTATGCAAGCAAGAATAATCATATGAACACACGACAACGACTTACTTTTTTAAGAACACGCTTGATCCTTAGGTACTGCTCGTGCTCCCTCAGTTTTAGGTCTGACCAGCGTTTTCTCAGTTGATCCTTGGATCGGCGTACCCCAAAATTCTTATGAAGACTCTTCACAACTTTAGTCATGATCTTGGCCTTTCTGATATTTGGGTTTGGGTAAGGTCCATACTTCCCATCATAGTCGGTCCTGTTCAATATGTCGACCATCTCCAACATCTCTCCAAAAGACATATTTGAGGCCTTAAATCTTGCCTTCCTGGATCGGGACGTTTCAGGCTCCGGGCTTTCCTCGCCCTCCTCCTTGTTAGTGGAACTGTGATTGCGCACCTGTGTTCTCTCCGCCATGTGCTCTCCCCACTGCGCCGGAAGCGAAGGGGCGGGGAATAGTCTAGAAAGAAGTCAGGGGCGGGCGGAGTTTCACGCATGCGCACTGTATATAAAACGCAACACGCGTGTATTGTCCGTACGATCTGGGAAGAGTGAGGCACGGACGTGACGAACGTGCAAACGAAGGTAACATTTTTAACTTGGTGCTTCACTAGACTAGACTGCTTCTATATAGGCTGATATTGGAACAAGATTAGGAGGGTTTTTAATGGCATTATTAGTATTTGAGGGTTTGTCTTGTGTTGTGTCTTTCAGACAATATGGATCCATTCCAAAATGAAAATTTTATGGGGCTATTCCTAGAATTCTACAAGGAGATGCCCTGCCTGTGGCAGTTCCACAACAAGTTTTATGCCGACATAACAAAGAGGAACGCAGCGCTGGAGAAACTGCTTTCTTTGGTGCTGATCATAGTCCCCACGGCAGACATGGCCTATCTGAATAGGAAAATTGAGGCCATGAGGATTACATATTTCAGGGAGAGAAAGAAGCACCTGGAGTCCTTGAGAGCAGGAGATACAGGTGCCGTTTATTACCCCAGGATGGTTCACTTTGACAGGCTGCATTTTCTGGTAGACCAGGGGGTACCCAGGCCCCCACTCAGGCCACCACTCTCCAGTCTTCCTTCAAGGCATCCTTCACCCCCAGCTGAGGCTTCTGATGTCCAACCTGGGCCTTCCAGGCAGCAACATGCGGTGGGGCCCAGCTTGAGACAGGTATTGCATTGTTGAACATATTTCTTGTGTTACATTTATTGATGTTAACTAGATGTTCTTATTGATCAGTAAGTTGTGATTTATCAAAGTGGTTTACATCTCAAGAGACAGTAGTGACCAAAAATGATTGGGACGGGAAAGAAAAATGCTGGGCTCAGAATGATAGTCTGTTATATTTGGTAACATTCAATTTGCAAAAGGTAGGAGCACAAAATGGTGTGATTGATGATCAAAAAACTAAAACTATGTCCCCTTTTCATACACAGGAAGACCTCAGTCGGGGGGAGGCTGTGGCAAGTGGCAGCCAGGAGGTCGACCAATGCCCTCCTCCTCGTGCCCCAACTACAGGAGCCCAGCCACAGCCTCGAAGGATGCCTGGAGGGAACTGCCCAAGGAAGACGAGTGAGTGATGGCCTGTGTTCAGTCTGGTCTGCCAGAAGATGCAGCCTCTTGAAGATCCACATCCTGGGGACATAAATGGCATCTGAATTTCCTGTTCTCTAGGACTTTGGGACCAGACTTCTCTCACTGAGATATGTACTCCTCAGGCCACCAATTTTTTATATTCTAATTTGTTCATGTCTGCACTAGGGGCCAAAGGCTGCACCAAATTAACAAGTTTCTCCAGTGCTGCATTCCTCTTTTTAGTTTATTGCGACCAAAATAAAGTTTTTTTTGATTTATGAAATACTTGTGTGTACCGTATATACTCGAGTATAGGCCGACCCGAATATAAGCCGAGGCCCCCAATTTACCCCCAAAAAAACTGGCAAACTTATTGACTCGTGTATAAGCCGAGGGTGAGACATGCCTGTCCATCCCTGTGTGTGTGTCCGTCCATCCCTGTGTGTCCGTCCATCCCTGTGTGTCCGTCCATCCCTGTGTGTCCGTCCATCCATCCCTGTGTGTGTGTGTGTCCATCCATCCATCCATCCCTGTGTGTGTGTGTCTCCATCCATCCATCCCTGTGTGTGTGTGTCTCCATCCATCCATCCATCCCTGTGTGTGTGTGTATCCATCCATCCCTGTGTGTGTGTGTGTCTCCATCCGTGTGTGTGTGTGTGTGTGTGTGTGTGTGTGTGTGTGTGTGTGTGTGTGTGTCCAGCCTACCTGTGTCCCGAGCCTTTGTCCCGAGCCTCCGTCCCGTGCCTTGCCTCCTTGCCTCCGTCCCGTGCCGTGCCTTGCCTCCGTCCCGTGTCGTGCCTTGCCTTGCCTCCGTCCCGTCCCGTCCCGTGCCGTGCCTTGCCTCCGTCCCGTGCCCTCTTCGTCGGCGCCTCGGCGGCCATTGTAAAATTCAAAAGCCGCGCCTCCGCCTTCGCCTGTGATAGGCGGAACACTGAATTTCCCAGCAGCCTATGTTCCGCCTATCACGGACATCGTATCATCCTCGTCCGTAGTACGAGGATGATACGATGTCCGTGATAGGCGGAACACAGGCTGCTGGGAAATTCAGTGTTCCGCCTATCACAGGCGAAGGCGGAGCCGGAGGCGCGGCTTTTGAATTATAGAATGGCCGCTGTCTGTCTGCTCGACACGCTGATCGAGCGGGCAGACAGCGATGACTCGAGTATAAGCCGAGGGGGGCACTTTCAGCCTCAAAAAAGAGGCTGAAAATCTCGGCTTATACTCGAGTATATACGGTATGTTTTCCTTCCAAAAGGCCAGTTTATTTGTGAGCAGGCAGGTACATTTCCCAAAAAATAAGTGAAATGAATAACAAGGGGTACCAACATTAAAAAACATCCTGTAGATTAAAAAATAAAAACAAAATCTCAAAAATACAACAATGTTGTGGTAAGTTTACACACAAAAAACACCCCCAAAAAAGGATAAATGAGCAAACTGTCTTTAAAGGAGATTTTTAGGGAATCCAAAAAAAAAAAGTATCCAAAAAAGAATAAACAAAATCTAGAATTGTGTAGATGTGACGCAAACTAAAATTGTATTGCTGAAATGGTAAAAAAAAAAAAAGAGTAATGAAATTCGTTCGGGAGAAGTGTGTGTGACTATGAGCATCAAAAGAAGTTCGTTCTTGCAGCATTGTAAAGAACAAGAGAATGCGCTTGATGAAAGAATTTTTAACATTGCAGCGTGACGAATGTGCTATATCGCTTACGAGCAGTAGTTTTACCTGAACGAGAGCTTCCGTGTCGGAATTTGAATGTGGGCATGCGTGGCACCTTGTCCGTCGGAGTAGGCTACACATGATCGGAGTATATCAGATCGGACCAGTTTGTCGGAAAATATTTCCAGCAAGTTGGAAAACTTGGCCTGACGGATATTCCGACGGAATCAGTCCGATGCATACCACACACAGTCGGATTATCCGACAACACGGTCCGATAGGACACATTCCGACGGATTCTCCGACCGTGTGTACAAGGGCTTAGAAGCCAGCAGAAGGACTGGCTTTCTCTTTCTGTCTGTAGTCCGGACAGTTATTTTCTTGTGAGGTAAGACTTGTTGCTGTTGCTCCCTTCCTGTGCTGTGTGCTCCTGGAGGTTTGACAGTCTGACAGGTTTTGTCTCAGATTCTGTGTCTCTTGTCTGCCTCTGAAAGGGCTGTCTGACTACTGATTCTAAAGTAAGTGGATCAAAGCAGTTGGGTCTTATACCTGTACCTGGGAGAGTATACCTGTTTTTCTTGGTGAGAGAATTATGACTTTCTCCATATTTTTTGTGCAGATATGAGCTAATCACACCTGTCGGTGGCACAGAAGACTAGGAAAAAAGAGTGCTCAAGGAATGCAAAGTATGGTGTTTTGCATTATGTTAGGAGCAGAAGCCCTAAATGCAAACACTCCAGAAAACCTTAGACTGGCTATCTCCTGGCCAGGAGAATATGCATTTCTCAGTTTCCTGCACAGGGCGGCTTTCGTGCTCTTTAAGCAGCTCACATGTGTTTATATCAGCGTAATAGGAAATGCCAAGCCCAGGGTCTATGTTGGACCTGCATGCAGTGGGAAATGGGAAATTCATTTGCATGGATTACCTCAAGTGACAATGAATCAGGAAGAGGACGCACACATTTTAAAGGCTAGATTTAGGAGGCTGTAGCAGAAGTATAAATATCCATGCCACAGGCAAGAAAGAATAAAATCCATGCCACGTGCAAGAAAGAATAAAATCCATGCCACGTGCAAGAAAAAAAAAAAAAAGAGAGAGCATACTTTTGATTTCAATCTCATTGGTCCCTTTAGTACCCAGGCCCAACCATTACATAAAGCATGCAGATATTTCCAAATGTAAAAAAGGGAGTATCTTCTTTTTCCATAAAGACAGAGAGTTAAAAGCTCATTGATGAAGAATGGGAGAGATCTAACAAGAAGATCAATTTACAGTAAAAGTTCTGGGCATCCCATAATTTTCCTTACCCTATCCAAGTTCAAAATCCCTCAATAAAATACAAAACAAACATACGGACTGTTCATTGTCTCAAGAGTGACTGGGAAGTGAATACCGGGTTGGGGCAGGGCAACAGATGGACCACAATATCCAGCAGCCCTTAAGGGGGTACCACTACATGGATTGTTTCTGAAAGCGCTAGTACAGGCACACGTTGCTCCAATAGCTTTATTTCCATTGCGGTTCTTAGTGGTAAAGGTAGTTCCTCTGACAGCAGTTGCTTCAGACAGAAGGATGTTGGAGATTGCAGCACTTTCCTGTAAAAGATCCCTTTTGTGTCTTTTTACCAGAAATGTCCATCTTCAAAGCTAAATTCTAAAGTGGTATCCAGTTTCCAGGAAAACTGGGGGCAGTGACCATCCCTCTGAGTATTTGCATGAGAGTACACAGCAGGAAGACTTCAGTTCCTTACACATGAATAAGTTATTAACAGTGTACATGGACATGTCATAAGACATGGAAAAAGTGGACAATCTTTTCATTTTGCCATCAAGTTGTCAAGAGTCATCTTTTATTGATTTACCAATGAGATTGAATTAGATTAGATTGGCATGCTGGAAGTAGGCTTTTCTGCTCAGGAACAGGTGCAAGCTCCCTGATCTGAGGGATGGGAAAAATGATCATTGCTTCCTTGATCACAGAAGGGGGATGCTACAGATTGAAGTGTGCTGCAGTGAACTACCTAGATGCAATAGTTAGTCAGGTTGAAAAGAAAAAGACACAAGTCCATCTAGTTCAACCACAAAAAAAAAAAAACATATCATACAATCCCATATACCCAATTCTATACCCAGCAGAGCATGATCCAATTTGCTAAAGCAGGGGAAAAATTCCTTCCTGATCCCCGAGAGGCAATCAGATTTTCCCCGGTTGGCAAGAACGCGGTGACGTAAGTTGCGTACGACAGGACTAGAAAAAGAAAGTTCAGCACCACGTCCGGAACCCTTTGGGCTCCTTCTGCTGGTCTCGTGTTTATCGCGTGTTAGTAGAAGTTTGGTTAGAGACGATTTGCTCTTTTCAGATTTGTGCTTCAGAACGTTACTGCTCTTCAGTTTGTGCTTATCAGTGCGTGTAGTCAGTTAGTATTTGTTGCTCATTGTGGACTATATCTTGGCATAGTATGATGAATCTGATAAAGGGACCTTATACTTTAGGCTTTAAATACTCATTTCCCAAAATGTTATACTGATCTTGTCCAAAAATGTTTGTGTCTAATCTGCTTGCAATGGTGATGTGCAAAATTACAAATTTTTTTTCTTGTTTCACTCCACAGTTTCCTTCAACGTCACAGGAATGGCAGACCATGGCCTCCCACTTTGCCAGCCATTGGGACTTTCCCAATTGTGGAGGTGCAATTGATGGGAAACACGTCCGTATCGTCCCACCCCCCAACTCGGGGTCCTACTATTATAATTACAAGGGGTTTAATAGTATCGTGATGTTGGCGGTGGTGTCAGCGACCTATGACTTCATGTATGTGGACGTGGGGCAAAATGGCCGGATGTCGGATGGTGGAGTGTTCGCACGGACAGAATTCTACTGGCGTCTCCAGAGTGGCAGTCTGGGCTTGCCACCTCCAGAGGAGAATCTCGAAGGACTCCCATTCATTTTCGCGCGGATGAGGCGTTTGCTCTGGCAAACCACCTGATTGGGGCCTTCACCCCGCATCAGAGGATCTTTAATTTCTGGCTGGCCAGAGCCAGAAGAGTCGTGGAGAACACTTTCAGGATAATGGCCAGCCAGTTCCGCCTATTTTTGATGCCAATCCACATGGTGGAATATAAACTAAATCACATTGTGCTTGCCTGCTGCGCTCTGCACAATTTTTTGAAAAAACATTAATCAAACTATGTGGCCTCAGTTGGCCCTGATGCAGACTTGCCGGAAAATGTGAACCTCATGGCCCTTGAAGCTGCTCGTCCTGGCTTGCCCCCCCAAAGCGCCCGCAAGGTCAGAAACCAATACATAGAGTACTTTGTGGGTAGGGGGGCCATTGATATGCCAGACAATGTCTGAGAGGCATTTTTTTAATACAATTTTCTTTGAAACTCCAATAATCCTTGTTTTCATTTACTGCTTGGCTTTGTTTTAGGTGTCTCCTAGGTATTTTTGCTATTTTTTTGGGCCTTTTTCTACAACAGTGCAAACCCACGTTCTGAACAAGATGAGGTGACAGTCTCTTCTTCAGATAATATTATTATGTTGTGGGTCTGCTACACACAAACCTTGTTTTTGTTGATAATGTATGTAGTTCATTACTGACAAAAATATTGCTAATTTTCAGCATCATGGCAGAAATATGTGGGGTCATGCAAATGGCGTGATTGGGGAAATTTAAACATCACTGTGGGTGTTATTTACTAAAGGCAAATCCACTATGCACTACAAGTGCACTGCAAAAGTGCACCTGAAACTGCACTTGGAGTGCAAAGTGGATTTGCCTTTAGTAAATAACACCCATTGCTAGGGATGGCCAAACTGTTCACCCGGCGATCATTTCACTGCGAATTTTGCGTGTTCGTGATTCGCCCGATCGGCGGACTATTGCCGCTGTTCACCCGGCGGACTATTGCCGCTGTTCACCCGGCGGACATATGTGTTTACAGTGTGAAAGAACTTTTACCCATGATGACACATCCATCATGGGGTACAGGACAGCCAATTGAGACATTTCAGCACATATAGACCTGATCTGGCGGCCATTTTACATTCTGTCTTATTTCAGTGTAGAGACAGGACATTGTGTGGAGCAGGGAGAGACTGTAGTGACACAAATGCTAGCTATTAGGTCCACAAAAGCCCTTTTAAGGACTGGTATGGTATAGGTGTAGTACAGTATATAGTGTTGAGTGCAATGCTGTGCTAGTGATTGCAGCAGCCTGTCTTTTGTCAGTGCAGGGAGGGACAGGATGCTGTGTACAGCAGGGATAGTCAGTTTAATCACTAGCTATTACTATTAGGTCCACAAAGGTCCTTTTAAGGACTGGTATGGGTGTACAATATATAGGGTTCAGTGCACTGCTGTGTTGGTGATTGCAGCAGCCTGTCTTTTGTCAGTGCAGGGAGGGACAGGACGCTGTGTGCAGCAGGGACAGTCAGTTTAATCACTAGCTAGCTATTACTATTAGGTCCACAAAGGTCCTTTTAAGTACTGGTATAGGTGTACAGTATATAGGGTTGTACACGTATAATATACTTTCTTCAAAATATAGAAAGAATATTATACTTGACTGCTGCCCTATTCTGCAGGTACAGTCTGCAAATCACTAGCTACCTAGTCCACAAAGGTCCTTGTAAGGACTGGTATAGGTGTACAATATATAGGGTTGTGGTGCACAGCTGCATATTGCTGCCCTATTCTGTAGAAGTCCTTTATCAGTGTAGGGACTGAGGTACAGTCTGCAAATCACTAGCTACTTGGTCCACAAAGGTCCTTGTAAGGGCTGGTATAGGTGTACAATATATATGGTTGTGGTGTACTGCTGAAGATTTCTGCCCTATTCTGCAGCAGTCCTTTATCAGTGTAGGGACTGAGGTACAGTCTGCAAATCACTAGCTACCTGGTCCACAAAGGTCCTTGTAAGGACTGGTATAGGTGTACTATTTGGAGGGTTGTGGTGCACTGCTGCAGATTGCTGCCCTATTCTGCAGCAGTCCTTTATCAGTGTAGGGACTGAGGTACAGTCTGCAAATCACTAGCTACTTGGTCCACAAAGGTCCTTGTAAGGACTGGTATAGGTGTACAATATATAGGGTTGTGGTGCACTGCTGCAGATTACTGCCCTATTCTTCAGCAGTTCTTTATCAGTGTAGGGAATGAGGTACAGTCTGCAAATTACTAGCTACTTGGTCCACAAAGGTCCTTGTAAGGACTGGTATAGGTGTACAATATATAGGGTTGTGGTGCACTGCTGCAGATTGCTGCCCTATTCTGCAGCAGTTCTTTATCAGTGTAGGGAATGAGGTACAGTCTGCAAATCACTAGCTACTTGGTCCACAAAGGTCCTTGTAAGGACTGGTATAGGTGTACAATATATAGGGTTGTGGTGTACTGCTGAAGATTTCTGCCCTATTCTGCAGAAGTCCTTTATCAGTGTAGGGACTGAGGTACAGTCTGCAAATCACTAGCTACTTGGTCCACAAAGGTCTTTGTAAGGACTGGTATAGGTGTACTATTTGGAGGGTTGTGGTGCACTGCTGCAGATTTCTGCCCTATTCTGCAGCAGTCCTTTATCAGCGTAGGGACTGAGGTACAGTCTGCAAATCACTAGCTACTTGATCCACAAAGGTCCTTGTAAGGACTGGTATAGGTGTACAATATATAGGGCTGTGGTGCACTGCTGCAGATTGCTGCCCTATTCTGCAGCAGTCCTTTATCAGTGTAGGGACTGAGGTACAGTCTGCAAATTGCTAGCTACTAGGTCCACAAAGGTCCTTGTAAGGACTGGTAAAGGTGTACAATATATAGGGTTGTGGTGCACGGTGCTGGTGTCAGTGCTCTACATCACGGTGCTGGTGTCAGTGCTCTATATCACGGTGCTGGTGTCAGTGCACTCTATCACAGTGCTGGTGTCAGTGCTCTATATCACGGTGCTGGTGATCATCTCCTGCACCCTCGTCGTAGCCTACCCTGACCTTTCCTCTCCTCCATTGCCTTCATGCACTCCTGAGTCCTGAATTGTCAAAATTTCACATGTAAAAAAAGAATGCTTGTAGTTGTCGATCCCAGATTCACTTCATACATGTGTTATGTCAGTGGCCATGTGGTGGGACTATGTGTGTACAGAACTAATAATAATTTGTGGCTGGAAATATGACCTGTAGGTTTTGCGGTTTGCGAACTTTCGGCCGCGTTCGCGGTTCGCAAAATGTCCCATCGGAAGTTCATCCATCTCTACCCATTGCCACAGAAAACAACAACTTTACTCCAAATACTGCTTTTGCGCATTGAAAAAGGAAGTCACACATTGTTGATAATTTAACTTTTTACTCAAAGCACATTCATATGTGCGTTTAGAAAATGGTTTTACAACAAACCAACATATTTGGTGTATAGAAAACATTATTTTGGGTAACATTTTTAGAACTTGGGGTTTTGGTGTAAACAGGCATGTATCAAAGCATAACATACAGAACACAGGAACTTACAAAGTTCAACTTTGAAAAGTGAAGACAATATCAGACGTGAGTATGTACAAACTGCGCTGATATTGCCTTCATCGGATGGGGTTGTCACCCCTGGAAAAGCCAAATTTGCAAGATGCACACAAATGGAGAATCAAAAAGTGGCCAGTTTTCCACTGATCCCATGCCTAATGTCAACATGTGCCCCATCATGGGGTATCAATGTACGTGTTTTGGGGGTGCAACCCCTTCATCTCAGCCACTTTAGTAGCAAGGAAGAGGTTGCACCCACAAAACACGTACATTGATCCCCCATGATGGGAGATAGCACATGTTGACACACTGTGTGCATCTTCCAAATTTGGCTTTTTTTTAAATATAAAAGTGTTTTTGAAAATTTAAAAACTATGCTAGCTAGTTTGGGGTGTTTCAGACTCTCCCCAAAACATCAATGATGTTCTTCATTTTTTGTGGAATATCATTGATGTTTTTCTGTATATTCTCTAAATCGCGATTGCACCTCATTATCTCCCCAATGAGGATCTGGGCACTTTCACTGGTAAAATGCGATTCTTCTTCCACAACATCCACATCACCTAAAAAGAAACAAAAAAAAACCCACACCATGTATTATAAATATGCAGGCATACATTGATTAGCTTACCTGAAGCTGTGGTCTCCGACACTCACTTGTTGTGGTGACAATTTCGCCAATTTCAACAATCTCTCCTTCCTCCTCTGCTTCTGGTGTTGGTATTTCCCCTTCTTTGGGAGGTGTGGGGTCCCTGGTGTCCTCAGACGTCCCGAGTTTTCTCTCCCCTATGAGAATGTAAAAAAGGAATACTTAGTACACAGATATTTGAGGGCAGAAATAGAAATATGAAACATTGCTTGGAAGTGTCGTACAATTGTGTTTTTTGACAGAGTTCAAAGGTGAAAACATTATTTTTGACACTTTATAAAGCTGGAATACTTACCTGTTGTGTGATCAAATGTAGTCAAGTGCAAGTTGGCAAAACATCGTTTTTGGAGTGGGCTAACGAACAAATTTTATTACGAACAATTGAACCCATGAACATGAAAGTGCCCATTTTAAACTGTACAACAATAAATCAAAGCACATGGAGCAGTATGCAAGCAATAATAATAATATGAACACACGAAAACTACTTAAAGAACACGCTTGATCCTTCTGTACTGATCGTGCTCCCTCAGTTTCAGGTCTGACCAGCGTTTTCTCAGTTGATCCTTGGGTCGTCGTACCCCAAAATTCTTCTGAAGACTCTTCACAACTTTAGTCATGATCTTGGCCTTTTTGGTTTGGGTAAGGTCCATACTTCCCATCATAGTCGTTCCTCTTCAATATGTCCACCATCTCCAACACCTCTCCAAAAGACATATTTGAGGCCTTAAATCTTCTCCCCCCGGAATCGGGACGTTTCTGGCTCCGAGCTTTCCTCGTCCGCCTCCTCGTTAGTGGAATTAGCATGCCCCTGCTGTGTCTCCGCCATGTGCTCTCCCCACTGCGCCGAAAGAGAAGGGGTGGGGAATAGTCTAGAAAAAAATCAGGGGCGGGCGGACTTTCACGCATGCGCACTGTATATAAAACGCAACGAGCGTGTGTCGTATGTACGATCTGTGAACAGAGGGAGAAGCTGACGCGCTGATCGTGCAAACGAAGGTACAATTTTTAACTTTGTACATCACTAGCCTATACTTCTTCTAGATTGAGGCCTGCATAGGGACAAGATTTAGTCGAGTTTAGCCTGACATTAGGGTTTGTCTTGTGTTGTGTCTTGCAGAGAATATGGATGGGTTTAACGACCATAGTTTCCTCCCTCTGTTCATCGATAAGTACAGGGAGCTACGCATCCACACTACAGTAACGAATTAAAGAAGCAGGCATCGATGGAGAAACTGGTTGAGTTTGTGAAGCCGGTGGTCCCCAGGGCAGACACCACCTATTTAAAAACGAAAATTTGTGGCCTCAGGAGTACATATCTGAGGGAGCGCAAGAAGGTGCTGAAGTCCATGCAAACTGGAGCTGCAGCAGATGACGTTTATGTCCCCAGGCTGTGGTATTATGACATGCTGCATTTTCTGTCAGACCAGGCTGATGTCAGGGAATCCCTCTCTACCCTTCCTTCCACGTGTCCTTCTATGCTACATTCCACCCCTGCTGAGTCTTCTGACGCCCAACCTGGGCCTTCCACTCAGGAAGAACTGGAGGAGCCCAGCTTGATCCAGGTATAGTATTGTTCTACATATTTTGGGAGTTAAAATTATTGATGTTAACTTGATTTTTGCTCACTAATTGCTGATTTTAGAAAGTGTTTCACATATCAATAGACAGTAGTGGCCAAAACCTTTGGGCCAAGAATGAAAAATGCTGGGCTCAGAATGATAGTTTTTGATGAACCAAAAACTAAAACTATGTCCCTTTTTCATACACAGGAAGACATCAGCCAGGAGGAGGGTGTGGAATCCAGAAGCCAGGAGGTGGCTGTGGAAAGTGGCAGCCAGGAGGAGGTAGGGGTAAGCGGCAGCCAAGCGGTGGGCGGGCGGAGGAGCCTGACTGAATGCCAGGTCCTTCCCCTCCGCCTTCCACACAAAAGGGCCAAAAAGGGGAGGAATGTGGAGCAGTCATCTCTGAAGCTCATCAAGGAGGCTTCAGCGGCTCTCAAAGCCACCCCCACATATCAAGAGGCCTTTGCCGCCTTGGCTACCTGCAATCTCCAGCAAATGGAGGAGATCTCCAGCAGATCTTGTGTGAGGAGCTAATTATTCACACCCTCAACAAGGGGCTGTTGGGCCAAATCACACAAGCAACACACTTGTGTGATTTGGACCATGCCCCTCCTCCTTCTGCCACACCTCCAGCACCACAGCCACAGCCTAGAAGGAAGCGTGGAAGGTAGACCAGAGTGTGATAACCTGGGTTCAGTCTGGTCTGACAGAAGATGCAGCCTCTTGTAGTACAACAGCCTGGGAACATAGATGTCATCTGCTGCTGTTCCGGGTCTCTTGTACTTCAGGGCTAGACTGCTCTCCCTCAAATATGTACTCATCAGGCCACCAATTTTTGCATTTAAATAGTTGATGTGTGCCCTGGGGGCCAAAGGCTTCACTAATCTCCCCAGTTTCTCCAGCGCTGCCTCCCTCTTTATTTGTTACTGACACCTAAATAAAGTTTTTTTTTGGTTGAAGAAATACTTGTGTTTTACTTCAAAAACGACAGTTTATTTGTGAGTAGGCAGGTACATTTCAAAAATACAAAGTCAAATGAATAACAAGGGGCACCAACACCAAACAACCTCCTCTAGATTAAAAAAGAAAACAATAAAATAAAAAAGATAATAATGGTGTTGTGGTAAGTTGACACACAAAACACACAAAAAAAACTGCGAAGATGAGCAAACTGTCAAAAAAGGAGATGTTGATTAAAAAAACCAACCACTAAATTTAAAAACAAAAAACAAAAAAATGATTGGGGAGATATAGAATAAAGAAATAAGTTTTGGAGAAGTGTGTGTGAATATGAGCAGCAAAACAACTTCATTCTTGTAGCATTGTAAAGAAAAAGAGAATGCGCTGCATTAAAGAATTTTTAACATTGCAACGTGATGAATGTGCTATATCGATTACGAGCAGTATTTTTACCTGACCGAGCGCTTCCGTCTCAGAATTCTATTGTGAGCATGCGTGGCACCTTGTCCGTCGGACTAGGCTACACACGGAACTGACGCGATCGGATCATGTTGCCGGAAAAAGCTAAGCTCTTAAACTTGGTCCGTCGGATATTCCGATGGAAACAGTCCAATGGAGCTCACACACTGTCGGATTATCCGACAACACAGTCCGATCGTGTGTACAAGGGCTAACAGTACACAAAGTATTCCCTCAAACATACCCCCCCCCCCCCCCCATTGTGCAATGTTCCAAGTATTAAAGGCATTTATACATAGTTACTTGCCCTTCTGGGATACTCAGAGTAGTTTAACAAATATGAACTCAGATAAGGTCAAAGGCAATGACTACAATTGCCTGGTTACTATTAACCCTGTCAGGCCTCTTCGATTAGTGCATGTTTCCTTCATACAACAATTAGTCCTTCAAATATACAGTAGCTCATACAGTATCATCTGAGGAGAGACAACATTGCCATATCTTTTCAAACTTTTGGGGGCACCCTCTTCTTAAATAAATAGCTTTATATAAAGGTAATACTTTATTCACTATGCCCTTCCAGAAAGCTAACGATGGGGCCTTTTTTCCTACACAAAAAGATGGCTTTGCGTGCATAAAACAAGGTGAGGGAGAGCAGAGTTCTTTGTGCCCTGGAAGGGGCTACCTCCTCTACCAGGCCCAGCAAACAGACTGATATGGCCATGGGGACAGGTAGTAAGATCAGGCCCTGTAATGTTTTAGTAACCTCTGTCCAAAATTCTTGTATCAATTGACATTGCCAGAATACATGATCGAAATTCACCCTTGTCGCGGTACTACACCAGCAAGTTGCATCATCCAAGCCATAAATGCTGGCTAGTCTTGCTGGGGTGTAATATACTCTGTGGAGTATTTTAAATTGGATATATTGATCATGAGCCGATACTAGGACCCGAAATGGGTGATCCCACATATCGTCCCAATCATCCCCATGAAAATTGGGGACAAGTGAGCTCCACTTTTCTCTACATTTATGGAGTGCCGGGGGTCTTTCAGCAAACAGCTCTTTATATGTTTCTGACAGTGTCTTTTGCATGGTTTCATCACAGAGCAACCGCTCCAGGGGTGAAAACTGAAGTGCCGCCGTGCCTGTGCCGAATTGCGTTGACAAATGCGTGCCGCAGCTGCTGATAACGGAAAAAGTACCAGTTTGGGAGGTCATATCTAGCTTTTAATTGATCAAAGGTGAGTAGTTCCCCCCCCCCACTATGTTCTTTAGTTGTTTAATGCCAACTCTGACCCATATTATTGGGTCTGGAATTTAAAATGAAAATGGGGTAGTCTGGGATTGAACCACAGTGGTGTGTCTGGTGACCATACCTCTGGATCAATGTGCATAAGCACGCTTGTCCTGTCCCACGCACGAATAGTGGCGCGCATTGGAACCGGTCAAGGGCACCGCTACCTGTGGCCCTCTATACACCAAGAGGCAAAGACCTTCATAAGAGCCCATTAAAGCAGACTCTAATACTGTTGCTGAATCACTATCATCTCTCCTTAGCCAACACCTAGCAAACACCATCTGCCCTACAATAAAATATTTAAACAAATCAGGTAAAGCCAATCCTCCCTGTCCATAGGGTTCTTGTAATGTGCGAAGGCCTACTCTAGGGTGTCCTGAGCCCCATAAAAATGAGCTGAACAGGCTGTTTACACACCAAAAGAAAGAGCAGGACATCCAGATGGGAGTGTTGCGCAGATGATATAGAATCACAGGTAAGATCTTCATTTTAACCACTTCGCATCCAGGCCAATTCTGACACTTCGCTCCTACATGTAAAAATCATCATTTTTTTGCTTTAAAATTACATAGAACCCCCAAACATTATATATATATGTTTTTTTATCAGACACCCTAGAGAATGCGATGGTGGTCATTGCAACTTTTTATCTTGTACGGTATTTGCGCAGTCATTTTTCAAATGCATTTAAAAAAAACAAAAAAACAGTAAAGTTAGCCCAATTTTTTTGCATAATGTGAAAGATGAAGTTACGCCGAGTAAATAGATACCTCACATGTCACGCTTCAAAATTGCACACGCTCGTGGAATGGCGCCAAACTTTGGTACTTAAAAATCCCCATAGGCGATGTTTACAAATTTTTACTGGTTACGTGTGTTGGGTTACAGAGAAGGTCTAGGGCTAGCATTATTGCTCTCACTCTACCGATCGCAGTGACACCTCACATGTGTGCTTTGAATACAGTTTTCATATGTGGGCGGGACTTACGTATGCGTTCGCTTCTGCGTGCAAGCACACGGGGACAGGGGTGCTTTACAAAAATTTTTTGTTAATTTTACATAATTATTTTTATTTTTACATATAAAAAAAAAATGTGATCACTTTTATTTCTATTACAAGGAATGTAAACATCCCTTGTAATAGGAATATGACATGACCTCTTTACAGTGAGATGTGGGGTCAATAAGACCCGACATCTCACCACTAGGCTGGGAAGCCTCAAAAAAAAATCACTGCTTCCCAGCTGAGGTGGCATTGTTTTTTTGAACGCAGAGGCCGGGCGTGAGGTCATAACATTGTGCCTGGCCTCCCACGATCATAGAGACTCTGACGACCATCTGGTCCACCGTAAATCTCTATGATTAACATCCGGGGCTGGCGGATCCTCTGTCTGACTCACCGATCGCTGCGGTGAGTCGGTAGAAGCACCAGAGGGCGGCGGGAGTCCCCTTTTGCCGCCCGTAAGAACGATCAAGTGGCGGAACAGCCGCTATGATCATTCTTATGGTGTAGAGAATCGCAGACTGAAAATGCTGATATCTGAATGATGTCTGTAGCCTCAGCCATCATTCAGATATAACCCCACAAAGCCGACGACGTCATATGAGGCCATGCAGATACCAAGTGGTTAAGGAGGTTTACCCTACCGATCGAGGAGAGTGGTAAATGTTTCCATGCCTCTAATTGTATTTTAACCTTTGTGAGCAGGGGTATTAGATTAAGCGTTAAGAAATCTGTAGTTTTAGGGGATACTCGTATACCCAAATATTTAATTTCGGAGACCCAATTAATAGGAAGCAAGGGTGATGCCTGGGCCTGAGCACCGCTATCAATAGCCATGATATGGGACTTTTCCCAGTTTACTCGCAGACCTGAGAAGTTTGCAAATGTGCCTAAAATTTCAAATACAGCTTCTAGTGATGGTCCCTGATCCTCTAAGAAGAGGAGCATATCATCCGCATATAAGGCCTTGCATTCACGAATGCTGCCCACCTGAAGGGCCTTTACTGCTGTGGACGTTCGCAGCGCAATAGCTATGGGTTCTATGGCCAAGGCAAATCAGGCCGGTGAAAGTGGGCATCCCTGCTGTGTTCCTCTCCCCACCACAAACTGCGTGGAAACTGAGGTGCCTATCTTGATTGTTGCTTTGGGTGAGCTATAAAGCAGCGATATCCAGGTGAGAAACATCTCTCCAAACCCCATATGCCGCAGTACCGTAGACATGTAGTGCCAATCCACTGAATCAAAGGCTTTGGCCATGTCTAGGGATACAATCACCCTGGCCCGGGATTGGAATGATTGATCTGTAGGTGTGCGAACAATCTACGGAGATTTGTATCAGTGGATTTCTGGGGAATAAAGCCAGTTTGATCTATATCCACCAGTGTGGTTATTACCTTCGATAGTCGTGTAGCAAGTATTTTTGTAAGAATCTTAAGATCCTGGTTGAGGAGTAGGGATGAGCTTCGTGTTCGAGTCGAACATATGTTCGACTCGAACATCGGCTGTTCGCCCGTTCGGCGAATTCTGAACGTTATGGGCCTTTCGCGCCAAATTCGTGTGGCGCTCACGGCCCACAATGCACTGCGATGTCGCAGTGCATTGCTGGCTCATGATTGGCCAAGCATGCACTGTGACCCCGCATGCTTGGCCAATCACAGCACCGGCAGAGAGGAGAGCCATGATTGGCCACAGGCAGGATGCCTGTGGCCAATCATAGCTCAGGCTGTGTAGTACACGCCCCTCACTATATAAGGCCGCCAGCACGGCGGCCTTGTGTAGTGTGTTGGCGTCTGAAGCAGTTAGTGGGTGTTCTGTGTACCTTCAACACAGTATACACCGATCGTTATCGGCTGATTTTTCATTCTTGCTCTTCTGTAGTGGTTGTTGTATGCGTGCCCTGACCGCAGTATACACCGCTATATTCACCTATATAGCTAGCGATATATCTATCTTTTATAATAGAGCTTGCAGTCAGTGTTAGGAGCTTGTGCGTGCTGTCTGCGTGCTCTGAACCCAGTACACTCCGCTATATCCACCTATATAGCAAACTATCTTGCTCGTTTTAAATAGAGCTTGCAGTCAGCGGTAGGAGCTTGTGCGTGCTGTCTGCGTGCTCTGAACCCAGTATACACCGCTATATCCACCTATATAGCAAACTATCTTGCTCATTTTAAATAGAGCTTGCAGTCAGCGGTAGGAGCTTGTGCGTGCTGTCTGCATGCTCTGAATCCAGTACACACCGCTATATCCACCTATATAGCAAACTATCTTGCTCGTTTTAAATAGAGCTTGCAGTCAGCGGTAGGAGCTTGTGCGTGCTGTCTGCGTGCTCTGAACCCAGTATACACCGCTATATCCACCTATATAGCAAACTATCTTGCTCGTTTTAAATAGCGCTTGCAGTCAGCGGTAGGAGCTTGTGCGTGCTGTCTGCGTGCTCTGAACCCAGTACACACCACTATACCCACCTATATAGCAAACTATCTTGCTCGTTTTAAATAGAGCTTGCAGTCAGCGGTAGGAGCTTGTGCGTGCTGTCTGCGTGCACTGAACCCAGTATACACTGCTATATCCACCTACATAGCTCTTCTCTATTTGAGCCATCTGCCATCTGCAGGAGTTATTGGAAGTTGTGTGTGCCTCCAGCACAATATACACTACCCAATTGCTGTTTTTCCCAACTCCCTGCAGGCCATTACCATGTCTGGAAGGCCAGAAAGGAGAGGCAGACAGGCGCGAGCCGATAAAAGAGGGCAAGCAGGCTCTGTGTCTAGAGACAACAGTGCTGGTCGTGGACGCGGTGCATCGTCATCATCAGCACGTGGCCATGGGACACGCTTGTCCTTCTTTTCGGCAGCTGGACATGTTGAGCCGCAACATGCCAATGACTTGGTAGAGTGGATGACCAAGCCCTCTTCATCCTCCTCATCCTCTCTCACCTAGTCTCAGGGTACTAGCAAAGCAGCTGCCAACGAATCGTCTTCCCTCCTCTCAATGTCATCATCAGTGACTCCTTCCCTAGACTCACCACGTCCTCCTGAGGAGTCTCCTGAACTCTTTGAGCACAGTGTTGTGTACATGCTCCAGGAGGATGCCCAGTGTTTTGTAAGCTCTGGTGATTATACTCAGCTAGAGGAAGGCAATAGCGTGAATGCAGAGAGAGGGGATGCTCAAGAAGGACAGCAATCTGGCAGTCATGTTCCACAAGCTGCAGCATACTGCCAGGTTTGCTCCAGCGATTAAGAGGGAGGGGATGATGAGGGCACTGACTCCACGTGGGTGCCTGGTAGGAGAGAGGAGGAGGAGGAGGCACATGTCCAACGAGGCAGGATGCCCTCCGGGGGCCAGCTTAGGGGCAGCACACCGACTGAATCACACCGCAGAGCTCCGCCTGTGCAGGGCGCTGCCTCTGCGCGTTATTCTAAAAGTTCTTTGGTATGGGCCTTTTTTGAGACGAGTGCATCAGATCGCACCGCTGCTATTTGCAACATATGTCTCAAGCGTATCTCGCGTGGCCAAAACATCAGCCGCTTGGGCACCACATGCTTGACCAGACATATGTTGACCTGCCATGCAGCTCGTTGGCAAGCGTACCTCAAAGACCCACACCAAAGAACAAAGCGGACCTCTCCTTGCTCCTCATCAGCTGGGATCTCCAACCCCACTAGACCTTCAGTCCTCTCTGAAACCTGCTCTGAGAGGAATGAAGGTGTAGAATTAGGTGTGTCACAGCCAAGTGCTTCCAGGCACTCTGCTAGCAATACACCCACGTCCGATTATAGCAGGCAAATGTCCCTGCCCCAGCTGCCGGACCGGCGAAAGAAGTTCACTCCCAGCCATCCACATGCCCAGCGGTTGAATGCTAGCTTGGCTAAATTGCTAGCACTTCAACTTCTGCCTTTTCAGTTGGTAGACTCGGCCCCCTTCCTTGAGTTTGTACAATGTGCGGTTCCTCAATGGCAGGTCCCTGAACGCCACTTTTTCTCACGGAAGGCGATTCCGGCTCTCTACCGGCATGTGGAAGGCAATGTCCTTGCCTCGCTGGACAGGGCGGTCAGCGGTAAGGTGCATATTACTGCTGACTCATGGTCCAGCAGGCACGGACAAGGACGTTACCTGTCTTTCACGGCCCATTGGGTCACTCTTCTGGCAGCTGGGAAGGATGCAGGACAAGGTGCAGTAGTGTTGGAGGTTGTTCCGCCACCACGCCTCCAAAATGCTACTATTGGTTGTGACACACCTCTCTCCTCCACCCCCTCCTCTTCTTCTTCCTCCATGGCCTCTTCCAGTGCTCTGTCCTCAGAACCAGCGGTGCTCCGTAGGCGTTCCAGGGGCAAGCAAAATGATGCCATGCCGTGCCTGCGCTGGTTTGTTTGGGGGACAGGAGCCACACTGGGGCGGATGTTTTGTCAGCTCTGCAGGGGCAGGCCGAGAGGTGGTTGACGCCACGCCAGCTTAAGCCAGGAATGGTGGTTTGCGACAATGGCACCAACCTCCTCTCCACCCTCCGACAGGGACAACTGACCCATGTGCCCTGTGTAGCTCACGTCCTTAACCTGGTGGTGCAGCGGTTCTCGGTCAGGTATCCGGGCTTACAGGATGTCCTGAAGCAGGCCAGGAAAGTCTGTGTGCATTTCCGCCGATCATTTAATGCCTGTGCTCGGCTGGCTGAGCTCCAAAACGAGTTGAACCTGCCCAAGAACCGCCTTACATGTGACATGCCCACCAGGTGGAACTCAACGTTGGCCATGCTGCAGCGGCTGCACACGCAGCAGAGGGCCATCAATGAGTACCTATGCGACAACGGCACCAGGACAGGGTCAGGGGAGCTTGTTTTTTTTTCACCACGCCAGTGGGGCATGATCAGGGATGCATGCACTGTCCTGTCACCATTTGAGGTGGCCACAAGGATGGTGAGCAGTGACAGTGCATGCATCAGTGACACTGTACCTCTTGTCCACCTCTTGGAGCATACGCCGCGTGGAATAATGGACAGGGCACTTGAGGCAGAACAGAGGCAGGAAGAGGAGGACTTCCTTGCCTCTCAAGGCCCCCTTTATCCAGACAGTGTTCCTGCTGTGCCACCCATCACACAGGAAGAGGATGAGGAGGAGGAAGAGGAGGAGGAGGATGATTGTGTCAGCATGGAGGTGGAGGCTGGCACTCAGCATCAGCAGCAGCAGCAGTCTTGTAGGGATGATTTACAGTCCCAAGAAACCCGTGGACTTGTACGTGGCTGGGAGGAGGTTGCTGCGGATCATGTTGTCCTTAGTGACCCAGAGGACTCCGGACCGAATGCCTCAGCTAACCTACGCTGCATGGCCTCCCTGATCCTGCAAAGCCTGCGGAAGGATCCTCGTATTCTTCGGATCAAGGAGAGGGACCATTACTGGCTGGCCACTCTCCTTGATCCACGGTACAAGGGTAAGGTCGCCGACCTTATCTTGCCATCGCAGAGGGAGCAGAGGATGAGACATCTCCGGGAGGCCTTGAAGAAAGCTCTGTGCAACGCGTTCCCAGAGACTGGGAGGTTACAAACTCCTGGTCCTGGACAACGTGTTGCTGAGGCATCGGCCAGAAGGAGCGGTGGAGAAGGTGGCCGTCTGACTGATGCTTTCAGACAATTTTTTAGTCCGCAGCCCCAAGGTATGATCGGTTCCAGCAACCATCGCCAGTGTCTGATTTACATGGTGCAGGAATACCTAGGGGCAAGGTCAGACTTGGACACCTTTCCCACCGAAAATCCTCTGGCTTACTGGGTCTTGAGGATGGATCACTGGCCAGAGCTTGCACAGTATGCAATTGAGCTACTGGCCTGTCCTGCATCCAGCGTTCTTTCGGAACGCACCTTCAGTGCTGCTGGTGGGTTTGTTACTGATCACAGGGTGCGCCTGTCCACCGAATAAGTTGATCGACTGACCTTCATCAAGATGAATCAGTCTTGGATCACCCACAGCTACCAAGCATCTGAAGCTGATGTAACCAAATAATTTTTTTTTTAAATATCACATCCCTTCAAGACTGCCTATGCTGATGCTGAGTGACTGTCCTGGTATGTTGATTGTCTATCCTCTTCCTCCTCCGCTGATATGTTGGAAGAACATTTCTGGTTCTGGGTGATGCCATCAGCCCAATTTTTCTGCCCCTGTTTAACAGGGGCGTTTAATTACAATTTTTGATGCAATGCTTTGCAGCAGGGCTAATTCCTGCACTAAAACTAGAGTATATGGGAGAGGTTGCAGTGTGGTGGCACCAGCACCAGTGCCTAAGGCCCAATTTTTCTGCCCCTGTTTAACAGGGGCGTTTAATTACAATTTTTGATGCAATGCTTTACAGCAGGGCTAATTCCTGCACTAAAAGTAGAGTATATGGGAGAGGTTGCAGTGTCGTGGCACCAGCACCAGTGCCTAAGGCCCCATTTTTCTGCCCCTGTTTAACAGGGACATGTAATTACAATTCTTGATATAATATTTTACAGGAGGGCCCATTCCTGTGCCCACCCAGAGTAACTGTGAGGACTTATAGTGTTGTGGCACCAGCACCACAACCATCAAAGGTCAATTTTTCTACCACTGTTCAACAATGGCATGTAATTACAATTCTTGATATAATCGTTCACAGCAGGGCGCTCCAGCACCCACCAAGAGTCACTTTGAGGGCTTACAATGTTGTGGCAAAACCAACACCTTGTTCCGCGATTTCTGCAGAGCATATAGGGCAGGCCCCTACTTTCAAACATCCAACTTACAAACATATCCTACTTGCAAACGGAAGGAGACAACAGCAAGTGAGATGAAAAAAGATGGACGACAAAACAAATTATACAGGGGTGATAACCCTTCCCTATGTTTTCCAAAAAGCTTAAAAATAGTTTTTTTGACTGGAGCTACACTTTAAAAATGTACCAGTTGAAAATTACAAACAGATTCAACTTAACACAACAAACCTACACAGTCCCTGTCTTGTTTGCACCGCCTGTATACTGCTGTTCTGAGTATATAGGGCCTGGGGGCCACACGCCTTTCCTTTTTCTAATATGGGTACGGGGTTCCCCTTAATATGCGTACAAGACCCAAAGGGGCTGGTAATGGGCAGGGAGGGCTACCCATGCCATTTTTCTCAATGATTTTCAACCATATTGCAGGAACCAGATAAAACATTAAAACCGCAAGCAGTTTTAAATGATGTTATTTCCGTTAAATGTCATTTTGTGCAGGGACTGTTCTAAACACGGGAAACACGTGGCACTTCCCAGGCATACTACAGACACCCCCCAGGCACGATATTTTAAGGAATATTTCACTATTTTTTCACTTTAATCGTCAGTAGCCTCCCTGGCGGTATGATTCAGTCCGGTTTTAGGTGCTGAAAGCGGTACAATTATTTTGCATGGGAATTTGGCGTTTTATTTTGTAGTCCTGTAATTCTTAGGAATAACTCTCTTAAATCTGTTCAAACCAGACTCTAGCAGACATCCCGGGTATGATAAAGTTTATTATATAAAAGAATACTAAAAATTATTCAATAATGTAATCAAATCCAAAAACACTGAAAAAGGGACACTTTTTGGTTGCTATGGGCAATCTCCAAATTCCAGGCAGAAAAAACAGTATTTATAATATAAAAGTGCATGCAGGGCACTGCACAGACCACTAGGGACAAAGGGGGTGTGCAATTTTTAATACAGCACTGTAATCTGTAAGATTACAGTGCTGTGTGTGTTTTGTGTATTTTTACTTTTTTGAATTTGCCGCCGTTCTCCGCTCCTGTGCGCCGTAACGTCGCAGGGAACGGAGCTCGGCGGCATTCGGCACTGTGAATCGAGCGGAGGATGGCTCGATCACACAGCGCGGGGGACATCGCTGGATCCAGGGGACAAGGTAAGTAACGCTCCCTGTGTCCTCCCCTGCATCCAGCAAAGCAATCCCGAGTCTGGCTCGGGTTTACCGCTTCTATCAGTAAATTCCTAACCCGAGCCAGACTCGGGATTACCGCTAGGGGGGTTAAAATCAGTGCTCCCGCCAAAACGGCCATTTTTAAAAACATTTTAGGCATTGACCCATGTCCCCTGGGGCAGGAGCCAGGTCCCCAAAGCCTTTTTAGGACAGCATCTTGCATATTAGCCGTTAAAATTAGCACTTTTAATTTCGAACGTTCGAGTCCCATAGACTTCAATGGGGTTCTAAAGTTCGTACGAATTTGGGGTCCGTTCGAAAGTTCTGGTGCGAACCGAACCGGGGGGTGTTCGGCTCATCCCTATTGAGGAGAGCTATGGGTCTCTAAGAGGAGCAACTCAAGGGGTCCTTACCCGACTTAGGCAATAGAACCACCTGAGCCTCTAGAAGGGAGTCTGTTAATGTCCTATGTTCCAAACAGAAGTGAAATAAAGACTTAAGTCTTGGTACCAGAGTCTCCAAATGGGACTTGTGCCATTCAATGCAAAAACCATCTGGCCCTAGGGATTTGTGTTGTGGGAAAGATCTAATGTCAGACTCTATTTCCTGTTCAGTAATCTCCACTTCTAGGCTATTTTGATCTGACTCCGAGAGTCGTGGTATACTTATGGAGGTAAGCAAGGATTCAAGATCCTGCTTGTTATATGTCGGGATATGCCTGTAGAGTGTGCTGTAGTATTCTACAAAAGTGTCAAGAATTTCACTGGGTTCTGATACTAACATTCCTTGTGGATTAGTAATACAGGGTATGCTGGTTTGAACTCTCTGTTCTGCAACTAACATGGCCAGAAGCTTTCCATTTTTGTCTCCCTGTACGAAGAGGGACTCAGCTCTTCTCGCCCAGGAAGTGTGTGTTAGTTCAGTAAAATGCAGCGCCAGAAGACGGTGTGCCTCGAGTAGTTCAATATATGTAACATCTGTTTGGTCAGCTGCATGGACCGCATCGCATCTTCTCTCCTTATCCTGCAGTTCCTGTGATTTGATATTAAATTGTTTCCGTGCTTGTTTAATTGCTGAAATATACTGTCCTTGCATACATGCCTTAAAGGCATCCCAAACAATTGGCAGGGGGGATGATTGCAAGGTATCTTCCCAGTAGCTAGAAATAGTTGGCCCCACCTGGGAGGAAACTGATTCTACCTCCAACCATCCTAGATTTAATCTCCATGTGCCCCCTCCAATCTGCGATGGTATACCAATATGAACCCGTAGGGGGTATGATCTGATAGACCCCCCGCAATATAATTGGCTCCCCTCACCAGCTGCAACATGGAGGCATTAGCAAACGCCAGATCAATCAACCCCGTGAGACGATTGTAGGTATCCCCGCTGCGATCGAGTCTGCGGGACCAGCGGCTGGACTCACGGGGGTCCCGACGGGCACGTGCGCACGCTGCCGGCGGTGCGCACGTGATGGCTCTGCGGCAATTTTAGATGGATGTAACTGTACACCAATTTACCTGTCCATGCCATTCTGCTGACGTACATAGTCGTGCACCGGTCGGGAAGTGGTTATACACCGCTCCTAAACTAGTTATACCGCCGGCATATCGCTGCTGCAGCGGCACTTTGCGGCCCGCTATCGGCCGAATAGTGCCACTAAAATTACGGTAAAGTGGCGCTAAAAATAGTGCTGTTTTACCACCGATGCCACTCCCGCCCCAGTGTGAAAGGGGCCTTAGCGTAGTCAAGGGGCAAGCAGAGATGGGGGAAAGAAGTAGGTGAAAAACATAAGGCCCTAGGAACACTGGTTCTTTTTTTGCTGCACCTTCCCAGCATAACAAAATGAAAAATATCCCCTTTAAATGCTATCTAACCGTTCACATCTGTGTGCTGTGTTTTTATACAGTGCACTGCATTTTTGAAAAGTCCTACTTGCTTGCATCTTTAGTACCATGTTTGAAAAATGCAACAAAACACATAATCCATTATAGTCAATGGAAATGCACCAAAAGTGCACCATGCTCTTTTTAACTGTGTTTTTCCAGGTGTCCAAGGATAAAAAAAACATACAAAACACATGTAAAACACATTATACACTGTTAAATTTTACCACAACATGCTAAAAAACCATTAAATAAAACAATGAGCATTTTCAAAAAACGCATGTCGCATTTTACAATGCACCAGTGTAAATGGCCCCTAATACAGGGACAGGCAGAGGTCAGGGCACTGAGGAAGCTGACAATCACTGTAGCATTTCAATGATGCCCAGTTTTCTAGGTCCTGTGAGTGGCTTCCCTTGTGCACATTGACCACAGGTGTTTGCCTGCTCGGCACTGCTGCCATTCATAAAGTACCTTGTAATTTCTTTAATGAATATAAGGAATTCTCTAATTGGACTAGCTGAAGATTGTGACATGATTGCCCCATCCTCTCTACTGATCAAAGAATGCTCCCCATTCACTGAAAAAAAAGGTGTTCTATAAATGGTGGCAGTGCCAAGCAAGTTGCCCCCTATGTTCTGTGTGCAGAAGGGAAGTCACTCGCACATAATTTGAGCAGGTCCTGGAGATCCATGGCCATCACTGTATTATCCTCAACTACTACAGTGATTGAAATGGGTGGGATTTATTACAGGACTAGCTACAGCTGTCAATTTTTAGACACTCTGGGATGTAATGTTAATGTTTTTTTCAGTCTTTCGAAATCTGAAGCTTTTATTTAAAATACCTGTAGATCTTGCCATGAAGGTCCATGTCTAAGCCATTCCTGTTATGGAGGCTTTGCTGAGACACATTGGAGGAGATTTACTAAACCTGGTGCACTCAAAATCTGGTGCAGATGTGCATGGTAGCCAATCAATCAGCTTCTAACTTCAGCTTGTTTATGTATCAAGGCCTAGGACCTCCAAAGGCCTAATGGTGACCTCCAGAGTCAGGGACAGCTGACATCCTTCTGTGTAGAGTGGGTTGCAAGGCATGATGGTTGTAATGCAAGATGAAATGGTGGGCGCCAGACACTTTTTGGATGCAGAGAGGATTATTGTCTCTTGAACAGAACTGTGGGAGAGAGGGTTAGGGCCAGGACACCCTTAAGTAGATGCAATAATAATTGTCCGACTCTGAGACTTCTTTTTTTTTTTTTTTACAAAGATTTTATTGGAACAATTAGGGTAGCATACATATGTTCATACAGATCATTTTGGAAATATAAACAGAAATCAACAACATGTGCAATGAAATATAGATTGTACATCACCACAGATCTGTTATAGTGTAATAAAGTAAGGTTTCACATGTATAACTAGAGGGGGATTACCTAGGGTGGAGAGGACCTACTGTAGGGGTTGCTATGGGTATGAATTGGTCTTCTGGCCTCTTGTTTAGAAAACAGAGATGTAAAGGAGAGAGACTCAAGAGCGTTGCGGAGTAGAATATATCCAATACATCTGTAGCATGAACAAGGGTGAATGAGGGATTAAGGGGGAGGAGTCAGGTTTGTTATCGTGAGGTCTCCATTCATTACAATTTCTGTTTAAAATAAATCTCTAGGTAATCCAATAGGCTGCAGCCTAGCAATCAATTAACATATCGTCAGTACATGGCGTTGATTATAGAAGTAAAGAGAAGTCTGTTTCATATTAAAATTATCATACTCTTATGCATAGATCGAAGAGGTGAGGAAGGGGGAGGGGGAATGTAAGGTGGGATGGGGTGGGTTGAGGAACTAGGGTAGGGCAAAAAGAGGAGAGGAGGGTGAGAAGAGGAGAGAGGGAAAAGGGAAGGGGACATAAAAATTTGCAACTTAACCACGATCAATGCTCAGTGAGGTTAAAACAAATCATTAACAACAGGAAAGAGCAAAATAGGGGGCTGTAATTACAAGAAATGAGTTGTTCTCGGAATGAAGAAGCAAGGGGCGATCAGGCACGTCCTAAAAGGATATCTCTACAGTCGGAAGTGGATTCGAAGTGTTTCCAGCAGGCCCATTTTTGGCTAAATTTCTGAGGGGTGTCTTTGGAAATATGTATCAGTTCCTCCATTTCAGCTATCTGTTGGACTCTCAGAATCCAGTCTTTTGTGGAAGGACTGGTTTGTGATTTCCAAAATAGTGGAACACATTGTTTTGCTGCGTTGATAAGATGAATGGTTAGTGATTTACGGTAAGATGTATTTTGGACAGTAGTATGATGTAAAAGAAATTGGGCCGGGGTGAAAGGTAGATCATAGGTAGTGATCTTTTTTATAAGTTCGTGAACAACTTTCCAATAGGGTTGAATACTGGGACATTCCCACCAAATGTGTAATAGAGTGCCTCTTGATAGGAGGCACCTCAGGCATGTATCTGGGCTGCTTGGGTTCCATTTGTGTAAAAGCACTGGTGTTCTGTGAGACTTCTATAGGAAGACAGCTATACAGGTGAAGGCCTCCAACCGGACACAACTTCTGTATAGGTAGGACCGCTGTCTCCTATGGCAATAATTGTGTAAGAGTTACTAACGGTAGTTGTATTCAAATATTGGACTTCGGATCCAATAGCCACTGGATCCCCTGCGCTCTTCCGCTCTTTACTGCTCGGTATCTTCCTCAAGTGTTACCCCCACTTCCTTGCTGGGTCCCTGGCTCGGCACTCACAGATACTCTTCAAGCATCACCCCTGCTGACCCGCTAGGTCCCTGGCTTGGCACCCAATGATGCTCCGCAAGAGTCACCTCTGCTGTCCCGCTGGGTCCCTGGCTTGGCACTCACTGAATTTTTCCCACTTCTTCCCCACTCCCAGTTGGCAAGAAGACTGCTCTGGTACTGGCTTCAGCTTACTCACAGTGGTCTCCGGTAACAAGGTGGTTGGTCCCTTAGTGGCAATAGCTTCCCCTCCTACCTCCGACCACAGCTGGTTCCCTGTCCGGCGGAACTTCTGGTTGGACTGCAAGCCAGCAGTCCCAACCCTACGCTGCTCTCCTGCTTCTGGATAGGCCTCAGACAGCCTAGCAGACAGATGTCCCCGGGATAGGCTTCCAGCTTCCAGCATTGCAGCCCGGGGCAGCATAACACCCGTCCACCCACACAGCCACCCAGGTGGCACAGAACCCAGATCACCTGACTTCACCCAAATAAGCAGGCCAAGGGAACAAAGAACATCCCTGCCCATTGGTTGAAACACCCCATCCATTCATGTCTGCGCTTGCAAAGCCCCTTCTTATCTAATGTCACTAGCATAGTGCCACACAGTGACAGAAGTGAAAGGGTGCAACAAGCCCAGATTTAGAAAGTAATCAATTGATCTCATAACAATTGGCCAAGGCAACTATCACCTGGCAACTACATTTAATAGCAACACTGCCTAAACATCAGGGTGCTACATTTAACCACTTCGGGACCGCCGTATTGCCAATGTACGTCAACACAATGGCACAGGCAGGCAGAATCACGTAAATGTACGTGATTGCCTTCTAGCGGGTGGGGGGTCCGATCGGACCCCCTCCCGCTAGATACGGCGGTCCCTTTCGGTGCCGGAGCGATCGGCGATGAGGGGATGGCCGTTGGTTTCCGCCCATCCCCTCTCGATCGCTCCTGGCCAGTGACGAACTTCCTCCCCTGTGAAAATGTAAACACAGGAGGAGGAAGTGATGTCACACTCCTCGTGGCGGTCTTTTTGAACCGGACAGCGAGGAGTGAAGACGCAAGTAAGTGCACCAACAGTCCACTGACACATAGGTACACACAGGCACACATTTCACCCCAGTCACCCCCCGATCACCCCCCCGATCGGCCCCCCGCCCCCCCCCAGTCACAGTGTCACTAATGCAGTGTTCATTTATTTATTGATCACTACATTTAGTGTCAGTTGTGACTGTAAAAAGTGTCAGGGCAGCTAGTGTTAGGCCCCTTTAGGTCCAGGGTAGCCCCCTACCCCCCCTAATAAAGGTTTAACCCTTTGATTGCCCTCCCAGTTAACCCTTTCACCCTCTTTTACCAGTGTCACTAAGCGATCGTTTTTCTGATCGCTGCAATAGTGTCACTGGTCCCGCTAGGAAGCTAGTTTTTTTTTAGGTTCAACGCCAGGTTTTTATACCGTTAGGTACCCCGATATATAACCTAATAAAGGTTTTAACCCTTTGATTGCCCCTAGAGTTAACCCTTTCACCAGCGATCGCTGCATAAGTGTCACTGGTGACGCTGGTTAGCCAGTTAGTTATTTAGTTATTTAGGTTCCCCGTCAGCTTTTTATAAAGCTTCAGGTACCCCCATATAAATACCCAATAAAGGTTTTAACCCCTGATTGCCCTTAGTTAACCCTTTCACCAGTGATCACCGTATAAGTGTTACGGGTGACGCTGGTTTGGTAGTTCGCTTTTTATAGCATCAGGGCACCCGCCATTTATTACCTAATAAAGGTTTAACCCCCTGATCACCCGGCGGGTGATATAAATTTGGTTTTAGGGTCAGAAAGGGTCTGCGTCGCCCCAGGCAGTGCTAGGTTAGTGCCAGCACCGCTAACACCCACGCGCAAAGCATACACCTCCCTTAGTGGTATAGTATCCGAACAGATCAATATCTGATCTGATCAGATCTATACTAGCGTGCCCAGCAATTTAGGGTTCTAAAAAAACGCATTGTTAGCAGGATCAGCCCAGATACCTGCTAGCACCTGCGTTTTGCCCCTCTGCCCAGCCCAGCCCAGCCCACCCAAGTGCAGTATCGATCGATCACTGTCACTTACAAAACACAACACACATAACTGCAGCGTTCGCAGAGTCAGGCCTGATCCCTGCGATCGCTAACAGTTTTTTTTGGTAGCGTTTTATACAGTCGCTGACAGGCTAGGTGCTTTTTTACCTGTGAGTCTCACTACTGTACCCCTAAATTTAGAGCCCAAAATGGCAAAGCGAAGGTACACTAGTGAAGAGGCCTACACGTTTCTGAGCATGACAGATAGTGAAGAGGAAGACACTGATCTGTCAGAATCAGGCTCAGAATACGAACCTGTAGAGGACAGCGCCTCCATGTCAGATAGCTCTGACGACGAAGAAGAGGTCCCTGCTATTGTCAGGCGTACCCGGCCCCGATTTTCTGATGTTGTTGAGGTGCAGGAACCGGAAGTCCCTCGTATGGAGTATAGAGCCAGTACTAGCGCCGCTCATCCTTTTGGTGAACTGGCAAGCACCAGCGGCCTAGTACACCCTGGGCGTACATCCAGCACTGCAGTATCACGTGGTGACGTGGCGAGTCCCATAAGTGCAGTTCAAGCTGGCGAGGTGGCAAGCACAAGTAGTGTCCCGCTGCCACCAAGAAGAAGAAGACAAAGATAGGCCCGTCGTACCCATAGTGCCCTTCCTGCAGAATTCGCCTATCCCAATTGGGTGCCCACCACTTCTGCAGAACCCGTACTTCCCCCATTCACTGCCCAACCCGGTATTCAGGTGGATACAGATGATTTTACGCCACTCGATTTTTATTCTCTGTATCTCACGGAAGATCTCTATAGATCTATTGTGGACCAAACCAATTTATATGCTGGTCAACGCATCGCCGCTAATCCCCAGTTGCCGTCTCTTGCCAGAGATTGGAAACCAGTTACGGTTTCCGAATTTAAGTCGTTTCTGGGCCTTTCCCTCAACATGGGCACACACAAATTTATGCGGATGCGGGCTTATTGGTCCACGCATCCGGCTGACCACATGCCCCTGTTCTCTAACTCCATGCCCAGGGCACGATACGAGCAGATCTTGCGGTTCTTGCACTTCAGTGACAATGAACTTTGTCGTCCACGTGGAGACCCTGAATACGATCGGCTCTACAAAATTCGGCCCCTCATAAACCACTTCAACCAACGTTTTGCAGACTTGTTTATTCCCCAAAAAGTTGTCTGCGTTGATGAGTCCCTGGTTAAGTTTACTGGTCGCTTGTCATTCAAACAGTACATTCCCAACAAGCGTACCAGGTACGGGGTCAAGCTCTATAAGTGCTGTGACAGGGCCACAGGCTATGCATGGAGCTTTATGGTTTATGAGGGTAAAGATAGTTACGTAGAGCCGGAGAACTGCCCTGATTACATAGGAAGCGCTGGCAAGATAGTGTGGAAATTGGTGTCACCCTTATTCGGAAAGGGGTACCACTTGTACGTGGACAACTATTACACCAGCGTGCCACTGTTTAGTCATTTATTTGATAATCAGATTGGAGCATGTGGCACCGTGCGACCTAATCGCCGGGGCTTTCCCCAGCGGCTTGTAGATTCCCGTCTTAGGCTGGGGGAGAGAGCCTGCTATCGGTGTAATAATTTGCTCGCTATGAAGTGGAGGCATAATAAGAATGTTTTCGTTCTTACCTCCCTTCATGCAGACACGACGGTCCAAATTTCTACGGCGACTGGTATTGTGGAGAAACCCCTCTGTGTCCACGAATATAACAAAAATATGGGAGGGGTGGACCTCAATGACCAGATGTTAGCGCCGTATCTAACTTCCCGTAAGACCAGACGCTGGTACAAAAAAGTGTCTGCTTACTTATTTCAATTGGCTTTGCTGAATGCTTTTGTGCTATACAAAGCTTCAGGCGGAACATTAACCTTTCTTTTCTTCCAAAGAGAGGTTGTCACAGAGCTTCTGTTTCCAGACGGTTCTGTACCTCACCATTCCCAACCAAATGCAGTAAGCCGGCTGTATGAGAGGCATTATTCTTATGTCCTCCCGAGTACCCCTACCCAACGAGCCCCCCAAAAAAGATGTCGTGTCTGTAGCAAGCGCGGATATAGGCGTGACACCCGTTCTTATTGTCCACGCTGTCCTGGCCAGCCTGGTCTTTGTCAGGGTGAGTGTTTTGAACGCTACCACACACTAGTGAAGTATTAGCGTAGGGTACAGCATTTCACAGGCTAGGCACACTAACACAGGGTCTCCCAAGATGCCATCGCATTTTGAGAGACCCGAACCGTTACAGTTACAGTTTACAGTTCAAAAAAAAGTGTATAAAAAAAAAAAAAAAAAAAAAAAGTAAAATAAAAAAACCAAAAAAAATATAAAATATAAAAACCAAAAATAGTTGTCGTTTTATTGTTCTCTCTCTCTCTCTCTCTCTCTCTCTCTCTCTCTCTCTCTCTCTTCTCTCAAATTTTTTATACTTTACTGTTTACTGTGTTATTGTTAACCATTTTTCATGTTTTCAGGTACGCCATTCAGCTGCAGCGTGGATTTATTTATCTTGACAGCAACAGCGTTTGCTCTCACGATACATAAAGCCGCGACTCCAGTGCTGTAGGAGGTGATTTCACCACCACAGTTAAAAAAGAGCATATATGCCGAAGCATGGGGGCATAAGGGGTGGAGGAGCGATTTTGCTCCTAATGCCGCGTACATACGGTCAAAATTCCGACGGAGGGCTTGCCCGTGGAAAAGTTTGAACGTATGTACGCAGCATAACTTTTTTGCGGGAGGATGCCCCCATGCTTCGGCATATATATATTTTAGGCACAGGTTGTGTTAAAAAATGTTTTATTTTTTACTGTTTTTTTTGGCAATTGCTTTGCAGGTATGGTATGGTAAGGTTTTACTGGGATGTTACTTTGTTTTAACGTTAACCATAATTTGCTTAGCAGGTACGCCATTCAGCTGCAGCGCGGATTTATTTATCTTGACAGCAACAGCGTTTGCTCCCACGATACATAAAGCCGTGACTCCAGTGCTGTAGGCGGTGATTTCACCACCACAGTTAAAAAAGAGCATATATGCCGAAGCATGGGGGCATAAGGGGTGGAGGAGTGATTTTGCTCCTAATGCCGCGTACATACGGTCAAAATTCCGACAGGGGGCTTGCCCATGGAAAAGTTTGAACGTATGTACGCGGCATAACTTTTTTGCGGGAGGATGCCCCCATGCTTCGGCATATATAAATGGTGCATGTATGTCCATCATTAGAAGTGGGTGGATGAAGGGAGGTATCTAATGGTGGGCATACCCACCGATCAATCTCTTTTTTTTCGTTCAGACAACATGACTCTCAGTAAATAGCTTGGGGTGTCTACTTTCCAAAATGGGGTAATTTGGGGGGATTTTGTGCTATTTTGGCATTTTATGGCCTTTGCACCCTTAGAAATCCTGAAGGTGGTGATTGGTTTTCGGGGTGCCGTACGCGACTAGACTCCCAAAAAGTCCCACACATGTGGTATCCCCATACTCGGGAGAAGTAGCCGAATATATTTTGGGGTGCAATTCCACATATAACCATAGCATGTGTGAGCAATATATCATTTAGTGACTACTTTGTGCAAAAAAAAAAAAGTTTGTAATATTCCCGCAACTTGTGGCAAAATATAAAATATTCCATGGACTCAACATGCCTCTCAGTAAATAGCTTGGGGTGTCTACTTTCCAAAATGGGGTCATTTTGGGGGGTTTTGTGCTATTTTGGCTTTTTATGGCCTTCGAAACTGTGATAGGTAGTGAGGGGTAAAATCAAAAATTTGCACCCTTAGAAATCCTGAAGGTGGTGATTGGTTTTCGGGATGCCGTGCGCGACTATACTCCCAAAAAGTCCCACACATGTGGTATCCCCGTACTCGGGAGAAGTAGCGGAATATATTTTGGGGTGCAATTCCACATATAACCATGGCATGTGTGAGCAATATATCATTTAGTGACAACTTTTTGTACATTTTTTTTTTTTTTTTTTTTTTAGTCATTATTCAATCCCTTAGGACAAAAAAAATAAATATTCAATGGGCTCAACATACCCATCAGCAGTTTCCTTGGGGTGTCTACTTTCCAAAATGGGGTCATTTGGGGGGGTTTTGTGCCATCTTGGCATTTTATGGCCGTCAAAACTGTGATAGGTAGTGATAGGTAGTGAGGAGTAAAATAAAAAAATTATGCCCTTAGAAATCCTGAAGGCGGTGCTTGGATTTCGGGGTCCCGTACGCGGCTAGGCTCCCAAAAAGTCCCACACATGTGGTATCCCTGTACTCAGGAGAAGCAGCAGAATGTATTTTGGGGTGTCATTTCACATATGCCCATAGCATGTGTGAGCAATATATCATTTAGTGACAACTTTGTGCAAAAAAAAAAAAGTTTGTAATATTCCCGCAACTTGTGGCAAAATATAAAATATTCCATGGACTCAACATGCCTCTCAGTAAATAGCTTGGGGTGTCTACTTTCCAAAATGGGGTCATTTTGGGGGGTTTTGTGCTATTTTGGCTTTTTATGGCCTTCGAAACTGTGATAGGTAGTGAGGGGTAAAATCAAAAATTTGCACCCTTAGAAATCCTGAAGGTGGTGATTGGTTTTCGGGATGCCGTGCGCGACTATACTCCCAAAAAGTCCCACACATGTGGTATCCCCGTACTCGGGAGAAGTAGCGGAATATATTTTGGGGTGCAATTCCACATATAACCATGGCATGTGTGAGCAATATATCATTTAGTGACAACTTTTTGTACATTTTTTTTTTTTTTTTTTTTTTAGTCATTATTCAATCCCTTAGGACAAAAAAAATAAATATTCAATGGGCTCAACATACCCATCAGCAGTTTCCTTGGGGTGTCTACTTTCCAAAATGGGGTCATTTGGGGGGGTTTTGTGCCATCTTGGCATTTTATGGCCGTCAAAACTGTGATAGGTAGTGATAGGTAGTGAGGAGTAAAATAAAAAAATTATGCCCTTAGAAATCCTGAAGGCGGTGCTTGGATTTCGGGGTCCCGTACGCGGCTAGGCTCCCAAAAAGTCCCACACATGTGGTATCCCTGTACTCAGGAGAAGCAGCAGAATGTATTTTGGGGTGTCATTTCACATATGCCCATAGCATGTGTGAGCAATATATCATTTAGTGACAACTTTGTGCAAAAAAAAAAAAGTTTGTAATATTCCCGCAACTTGTGGCAAAATATAAAATATTCCATGGACTCAACATGCCTCTCAGTAAATAGCTTGGGGTGTCTACTTTCCAAAATGGGGTCATTTTGGGGGGTTTTGTGCTATTTTGGCTTTTTATGGCCTTCGAAACTGTGATAGGTAGTGAGGGGTAAAATCAAAAATTTGCACCCTTAGAAATCCTGAAGGTGGTGATTGGTTTTCGGGATGCCGTGCGCGACTATACTCCCAAAAAGTCCCACACATGTGGTATCCCCGTACTCGGGAGAAGTAGCGGAATATATTTTGGGGTGCAATTCCACATATAACCATGGCATGTGTGAGCAATATATCATTTAGTGACAACTTTTTGTACTTTTTTTTTTTTTTTTTTTTTTGTCATTATTCAATCCCTTAGGACAAAAAAAATAAATATTCAATGGGCTCAACATACCCATCAGCAGTTTCCTTGGGGTGTCTACTTTCCAAAATGGGGTCATTTGGGGGGGTTTTGTGCCATCTTGGCATTTTATGGCCGTCAAAACTGTGATAGGTAGTGATAGGTAGTGAGGAGTAAAATAAAAAAATTATGCCCTTAGAAATCCTGAAGGCGGTGCTTGGATTTCGGGGTCCCGTACGCGGCTAGGCTCCCAAAAAGTCCCACACATGTGGTATCCCTGTACTCAGGAGAAGCAGCAGAATGTATTTTGGGGTGTCATTTCACATATGCCCATAGCATGTGTGAGCAATATATCATTTAGTGACAACTTTGTGCAAAAAAAAAAAAGTTTGTAATATTCCCGCAACTTGTGGCAAAATATAAAATATTCCATGGACTCAACATGCCTCTCAGTAAATAGCTTGGGGTGTCTACTTTCCAAAATGGGGTCATTTTGGGGGGTTTTGTGCTATTTTGGCTTTTTATGGCCTTCGAAACTGTGATAGGTAGTGAGGGGTAAAATCAAAAATTTGCACCCTTAGAAATCCTGAAGGTGGTGATTGGTTTTCGGGATGCCGTGCGCGACTATACTCCCAAAAAGTCCCACACATGTGGTATCCCCGTACTCGGGAGAAGTAGCGGAATATATTTTGGGGTGCAATTCCACATATAACCATGGCATGTGTGAGCAATATATCATTTAGTGACAACTTTTTGTACTTTTTTTTTTTTTTTTTGTCATTATTCAATCCCTTAGGACAAAAAAAATAAATATTCAATGGGCTCAACATACCCATCAGCAGTTTCCTTGGGGTGTCTACTTTCCAAAATGGGGTCATTTGGGGGGGGTTTGTACTGCCCTGCCATTTTAGCACCTCAAGAAATGAGATAGGCAGTCATAAATTAAAAGCTGTGTAAATTCCAGAAAATGTACTCTAGTTTGTAGACGCTATAACTTTTGCGCAAACCAAAAAATATACGCTTATTGACATTTTTTTTACTAAAGACATGTGGCTGAATAAATTTTGCCCTCAATGTATGACTAAAATTTAGTTTATTCGATTTTTCTTATAACAAAAAGAAGAAAATATCATTTTTTTTCAAAATTTTCGCTCTTTTTCCATTTATATCGCAAAAAATAAAAATCGCAGAGGCAATCAAATACCATCAAAAGAAAGCTCTATTTGTGGGAAGAAAAGGACGCAAATTTCGTTTGGGTGCAATATTGCATGACCGCGCAATTACCAGTTAAAGCAGCGCAGTGCGAAATTGCAAAAACACCTCTGGTCCTTAAGGTATTTATTGGTCCGAGGCTGAAGTGGTTAATTAAGCGCTGGCAATAAAACCTGGAAGCAGATTGGTTTCTGTGCAGACCAGATTTTGCACTCTTCAGTTTTAGTAAATCAACCCTATTGTGCAGGCATGACCCCCTGTTGTCCCTCAAAAAAAGGTTTACTATATACAGCATTTTCACATTATATAAAGAGAAACTAGTATATATATATATATAGAATTGTATAGAAACATACTTGGGGCCCCTTTTCCTGACAAGTATGTTTCTATACAATTCTATATATATATATATATACTAGTTTCTCTTTATATAATGTGAAAATGCTGTATATAGTAAACCTTTTTTAAGGGTTTTGCTTATAACAATGGATGTCATATATACCTATGTATTCATACATGTTTTGTCTTTCTTTTTTTGTCTTTTGAAGTATATAAGTAATTTTAATCACGCCCCAGAAGAAGCGTTGTCCGTAAGAACGCGAAACATGTCGGGCACTTCCTTTGGATCCTGCATCAGTTTTTCATCATAATACCTACTGACCTATCTTTGTTCTACTGTGGGTGACTAGTTCCCCTGTATAGATATGGAATTTCTGTAATATTTGTACCTCAATATGTATACTGATGCAGTCTTCCTATGTGTATAGATCCATTTCCTATGTCTAACAGTCTTTTTAACCTCTATATCTGTATGTTTTTCTATTTTTGGAATAAATTTATATAAAACCAATACCAATTGATTAGAAAGAAATTTCTTTCAAATTCATTACTGGTGCCTTTAAAATCCTAAAGTCCCCATCCAGTCCTTTCTCGTAATGGAGAATTAACCACTTCAATACCAGGCACTTAAACACCTTCCTGCCCAGACCAATTTTGAGCTTTCAGCGCTGTCGCACTTTGAATGATAATTGCGCGGTCATGTACTACACTGTACCCAAATTAAATTTTTATCATTTTTTTCCCACAAATAGAGCTTTATTTTGGTGGTATTTGATCACCTCTACGGTTTCTAAACAAATAAAAAAATACCGAAAATTTTGAAAAAAAATATGTTTTTTTTTGTTTCAGTTTCAAAACTTTGTAAATAAGTACGTTTTCTCCTTCACTGATGGGGTTACACTGATGGCAATGATGAGTCGGCACTGATGGGCACCGATGAGGTGGCACCAATTAAGAGGCACTGATGATGTCGCATTGATGGACACTGATATGTGGCACTGATAGGCGGCACTGATGGGCACTGATAGGTGGCACTGATGGGTGGCACTGATGGGCGTCAGGGATGGGCACTGATAGGTGGCACAAATTGGCACTGATAGCTGGCACGGATTGGCATGGATGGGCGGCATGGATGGGTATGGATAGGCGGCACAGATGGGCATGGATAGGCAGCACAGATGGGCATGAATGGGCACTGATAGGTGGCACGGATGGGCACTGATAGGCGGCACAGATAGGAACTGATAGGTGGCATTGTATTATATTATACTGTACTAATGGATGCCAATGCGTGACAAACAATGCATGCCAATCAGTGATGCCCATTGTGGGCACTGATTGGCATCCATTATGGGCACTGATTGGCATCCATTGTGGCACTGACTGGAATCCCTGGTGGTCTAGGGTGGCATACCTTGTCCTGGGCATCCCTGGTGGTCTGGTGGCATCCCTGGCGGTCCAGTGTGGGCATCCTCGGGGGGGGGGGCTGTGCTGATAATCGATTAGCACAGACCCCCCCTGTCAGAGGAGCAGCCGATCGGCTCTCCTGTACTCACGTCTGACAGACGCGAGTGAGGAAAAGCCGATCACCGCCTCTTCCTATTTACACTGTGATCAGCCATGATTGGACACGGCTGATAACGTGGTAAAAAGTCTCAGTCGGAGACTCTTTACTGAGATCATAGTTGCAGGGTGTCAGACTGACACCCCGCAACAACGATCGCCGCGATGCGCGCCCCCGGGGGCCCGCAGTGGCTCAAAATCCTGATCACATCATATGACGTCCGGTCAGGATTTTGAAACCACTTTGCCACCGTGTATCTGTTATAGGGCGGGCGGCAAGTGGTTAACATTCGTGGCATGGCAAATTATGAAATCTTGAAAATGCAGCACACATTCTCTTCTTCTTTATTGGGATAATAATGAAGCTGCCTTGCTGGTGATACTGATGGAGTTATTGAAAACACATTTCCAAAGGCTTTTTTTTCTAGTGATATCAAGAATACATTTTTTTTTTTTGGGCAAGTTACCACAATACCATTATCCCGTAGTTGTTAAGATCAAAGATACAACTATGTTGGTGTCCCTTGGTGTCAATTTTACATTGTATTTTTTTAAATGTAACTGCCTACTCCCAAACTGTCATTTGAAGTAAAACACATAGTCAAGTATTATTCTCCACAATTTATTTATTGTGCATTAAAAAAAGAAAACAAATAAAATTAGAAATGCGATCTGCCAATAGAACTTAACCAAAAATGCATTCTATGTATCCAAAAATATAGAAAATATAAATATAAAAAATAATGTAAAAGCAATAACTCCAAGGCCAATAATAAATAACACGTTATTTTCTCCAATTCCACAACATGTCTGGTTGACGAACGGCCATTCAGAAATGAACTGAAAAGCATAAAATGAAAAGCACAAAATGAAAAGCACAAAATGAAAAGCGCAAAATGAAAAGCACAAAATGAAAAGCGTGAAATGAAAAGCACAAATCAACACTCACCAAACTTCTACTAACATAAAATTAGCAGAAGGAGCCCGAAGGGTTGCCCCAAAGAGCTGAAAAACCATGTAGCACATCACTACGTTCGTGATTGTTGGATAACAATTGTGTGCCGTGTGTATTCAAAATAAGTATGGGCCAACGCCCTTCGAACAAAAGTGCGTGTGTACGAGGCTTTAGACACCAGAATGCATTTTTTGGTGATCCCTTTTGCTTTGCTTGAGATTCCAAATAAAAATTAGAACTGCCACTTATAATACATAAAAGTTCTTTACTTGATCACAAGCAATGACAAAGTCTGAACTCATTTAAAAATAACGGTATGATAATATGTGAAACACATTTAAATGTAATGATATTTCATGTTCATAATATTGACCTTGAAAATGTAGATAGGGTCTAAGCAAAAGGCCAAGTGCACTGCTAGTCAACCTTCAATCTGGTCAAAGAGGGTCATCATGCAGGGCCTGTCTTAAAAGACTATTGCTGCCATACAGCAGTTGTCTGGTTGCAGGAAAATGCCTAATCTATTATATTATTATTTTAATATTATTTTAACTGAAGGACAATAGGATTCTTAATATATTTTTTATTTGATTTATAATTATATTCCTACCTGAAAATTGAGCCCTTAAACATCAATACAATAAACATCACTCTAATTGAAGCATCAAAGCATGTTTTAAGAGTTGTAAAAAGGTAAACCTTTTCACTTGATGGCATGTAAAACAACACCTTGGCTAAAGAAAAAGTAATACAAGCAAGAAGCACCTTGACAAACAAAAGATAGCTCTCCTTTTGCAAGCTTTAGCTGTTTCAGGAGCTCAGCATGGGGCAGGAGAGGAGTCATTAATTGCTTTATCCTGTCCTGGTCTTTTGCCCTCTTTCCACACCTGCATACAGCTATCAGTGCAATAAGTTTATGGAGCATGAGGAGGCAGGTTTGACACCACATAACTGGCTGCAGCTAACAGCTGCAAAACAGCAGAGCTCGCAAGATAGTAAAATGTAAAATGCTACTGGAAACAGGAACCTTTTGAAGTTTTTTTTTTTTTTTGCTCTTCTTTTTGTACCATGACACTGACCATTTCCTTTTCTGCCCCCTTCCAGGTACATAGCAGCCACTGACAATGACTCATCTGATCATTGATGTAAGCCTGTTTTTTGTTCAATGTAAGCACATTATATAATGCACACAAATATATAGCAAGCTATTGCATGAAAAGTCTTTTAATATTATACGATTCAGTTTGGTTAAAGGGGTGATTCCAGTACTTAGGTTGTTATTCCAATACGTAAACAGTAATGAAAATATTGTGAGTACTTCTACTAATGCTCTATTTATCCTCTTCTATGAACTCTGATCTTTAGTTCTTTCTATAGATTTTCTATTGGGCAGTCAGGTGATTGGCTGGGCCATTCTAGCAGCTTTATTTTATTTGTTTGAAACCAATTGAGAGTCTCCTTGGCTTTGTGTTTGGGATCATTGTGTTGCTGCAATGCCCACCATCATTTCATCTTCATCATCCTAGTAGATAGCAGCAGATTTTTTATCAAGAATGTCTTGTTACATTTTTCCATTCGTCCTTTCGTCAATGACATGAAGTTTGCCAGTACCGTATACTGAAAAACAGCCCCATAGACTTACGCAGCATCCAGAAACATTACCCAATAGCCGGCAGCGAGCGCTTACCCAGCACAAATGCCACGTCTTGGGATATGTTGGCTATCCTGTTGCGGTCCCCCTTCGGCTTACTGGTCATCTGCCTAGCTTTTATGGTTTCCTGCGGCTAGGCGAGTTAACTTACAGTGGCCCTGGGGGCCAGGTTCTACACAGGTGCCACCTGGCCTGCCTCCAGGACCATTTAGTTCTTCACCTAGCAGTATCCAAGACCCAACAGTCCGGCACCAGGGTCAACATCAAGTTCTTCCAGATCCACAATGATTGGTGACCAGTAGTGGTTTTTGACCAGTTGTCACACCTTCCTAACCAGTGTAGCTCCAGCCCTTTTCCTACAAGCCCCATGAGTGCTAGCCAGTTCATTAGACATGTTTGTATCCTCCTGGCTAATGTAGGCCTCAACCCCAGCCAGTTTTCCGGGCACTCCTTTCGTACCGGACCATGTCATCAGAAGGTTGGGCAGCTGGAAGTTCGCTTGCTTTGCCCATTACATTCCTAACCCCCAGGTTGAAATGTTGCAAGCCTTTACCAAGCTTGCTCAATAAATGTCACATGTCCAATAAAAATTTTTTTTCACTATCCTGGTATTTTTGCCCGTTTTTTTGGCATACCGACCAGCTGACCAGGGCACACCTCAGGTCTGTGTTATGTCGCGAGTCTTGTGGCATCTTTATGTGGTTCCATGTCTCTCTTGGTTGGAGGGCTCTGATCATAAACAAGTAGGCCAGTATGGTGGCCTGAATTTATGGGAGGAGCCCGGGGGTATTTAAGCAGCCTACTCACCTGTATTCCTTGTCAGTTCCAGTGCGCGATACCCTCCCACCCATTCCCCTTTTCAGGGCACTTCCTTGCACATCCCTCTTCTACAATCATCCATTACTTAACTTGGGTATGCCCCCATTTTTTGGCATACCGACCAGCTGACCAGGGCTCAGCCTAGCTCTGAGGAAGGGGGTGTGCCCCCGAAATGTCATAGCTGTACCCTGTGATTTGTGCATGTTCATGCATTGTTTTTATGGCTTTTTGTCAGTTGCATTTTGTGAGTACCCACTTTTATATAAAAAAAAATGTATTATTAAATTATCTTTGGGAATTCATTGGGTGTGCGCGCCTTCCATTTCTGTTTTTCTTGTAGCTAACCAGGGCACACCTCAGGTCTGTGTTACAGTATCTCACAAAAGTGAGTACACACCTCACATTTTTGTAAATATTTTATTATATCTTTTAACTGAAGAAATTACACTTTGCTACAATGTAAAGTACTGCGTCTACAGCTTGTATAACAGTGTAAATGTGCTGTCCCCTAAAAATAACTCAACACACAGCCATTAATATCTAAACCGCTGGCAACAAAAGTGAGTGCACCCCTAAAAGAAAGTGTCCAAATTGGGCCCAATTTGCCATTTTTCCCTCCCAGTGTCATGTGACTCGTTAGTGTTACAAGGTCTCAGGTGTGACTGGGGTGCAGGTGTGTTAAATTTGGTGTTATCACTCTCACTCTCTCATACTGGTCACTGGTAGTTCAACATGGTACCTCATGTCAAAAGAACTCTCTGAGGATCTGAAAAAAAGAATTGTTGCTCTACATAAAGATGGCCTAGGCTATAAGAAGATTGCCAAGCCCCTAAAACTGACTGAGCTGCAGCACAGTGGCCAAGACCATACAGTGGTTTAACAGGACAGGTTCAACTCGGAATAGGCCTCGCCATGCTTGACCAAAGAAGTTGAGTGCACATGCTCAGCGTCATATCTTGAGGTTGTCTTCGAGAAATTGACGAATGAGTGCTGCCAGCATTGCTGCAGAAGCTGAAGGGGTTGGGAGTCAGCCTGTCAGTGCTCAGACCATATGCCGCACACTGCATCAAATTGGTCTGAGTGGCTGCCATCCCAGAAGGAAGTCTCTTCTAAAGATGAGGGCACAAGAAAGCCCGCAAACAGTTGGCTGAAGACAAACAGACTAAGGATATGGATTACTGGAACCATGTCCTGTGGTTTGATGAGACCAAGATAAACCTATTTGGTTCAGATGGTGTGAAGCGTGTGTGGCAGCAACCAGATGAGGAGTACAAAGACTAGTGTGTCTTGCCTACAGTCAAGCATGGTGGTGGGGGTGTCATGGTGTGGGCTTGCATGAGTACTGCTGGAACTGAGGAGCTACAGTTCATTGAGGAAACCATGAATGCCAACATGTCCTGTGATGTACTGAAGCAAAGCATGATCCCCTCCCTTCAAAGACTGGGCAACAGGGCAGTATTCCAACATGATAACGACCCCAAACACACCTCCAAGACAACCACTGCCTTGCTAAAGAAGCTGAGGGTAAAGGTAATGGACTGGCCAAGCATGTCTCCAGACATAAATCCTATTGAGCATCTGTGGGGCATCCTCAAACGGAAGGTGGAGGAGTGCAAGGTCTTTAACATCAACAAGCTCCCTGATGTCATCATGGAGGAGTGGACGAGGACTCCAGTGGCAACCAGTGAAGCTCTGGTGAACTCTTGTGAGATACTGTATATGAATTTAATTTGCATACAGTGTTGCATGACTGGGCAACTGGCAGTTAAACTAGCACAGTGCTGAATATAGAAAAATTGATTGGTCATAAAACCTTCCAATGGTCAAGTGGTTAAAATTATTTTGAAATAATTGCTGTATTTGCATGTTTTCCCTTATAACAATTTGATTAGAAATGCATTAAAAAAAGTTTTGAAAATGTAGCGCACAACTCCCTTGGGAGCTGCAAAGTTGTTCATTACCTTTATGTTAACAAGCCCCGTTCTTCCTTCCCATGCAAAGTTTCACAAACGGCAGACAGTCTTTATATTCTGTACAGCTTTATTCTTGAACTTGAGTAGATGTTACAATTGTGTAGAGGATACGAGTTGCCTCTATTAATTCTGGTTCCTGACTCTGATCCTGCGTACTTCCCTTTTGTGAACTGACCAGTATCACTCTGAATAATACTGTGAGTTGTAGATTCCAAAGTCCCAGGCCTCACCGCCTAATTCCTTAACTCTTGCAATCAGCCCATGTCAGTTCTGGAAAGTGTCTCTTACTAGATCCTTGGACACATAGCAAGTTTACGGATAAGCGCCACTGGGTTGCACTCCCTTTGCTTACTCCCTTCGACAGTCCATGTTTCCCACAGAAGGTCGATTCCCAGTTTCCTCCATCCTCTTTACTCCTACTTCCTCCTCCGCATGGTCCGGTGCATCCCCGACTGGGACACCGGGTTTCACCTCTGGACTACATAGCGACGTCTGTTCAGGCTATCCGGTGCTGGGGTCTCTGAACCCCCAGGCCTTCAAACCTGCTCCTACTATCCAGCACTGGGGTCTCTGAACCCCCAGGCCATCAAGTCTTCTGCTGCACTCTCTACATCTTTAGTTCTCTCCTCCTCCCTGGAAGCTTATATGCGAGTCCTGCCCCTGCCAATACAATTTAATGATTGGTCCAGAGTTCTCTACATAAGCTACCTGCCACTCCAGTCCCAAATCCTGCCTCCCTTCCAGAACATTTCCACTGAAAGGCTGAGGGGACTTCCTTGAGCCAGAGTGTAGGTGGCCACACCCCCCTCTATTCTAGCACTCCCCTCTCCCAAATAAACAACCAGGCCTAGAAAAGTACAAGGCCCTGGCTAAATTTACCTATCACTAGTCACAAAAATCCTATTAAGCACCCACCTAAATGGGATGGGTGCTACAAAAATATACATTTTACTTTTGCCTTGGTTATTAGAAAATAATTTGTTGCTCACAACTAATAGAAAACAAGTTTACATTTAAAATAATTGTGGGATCAGCAGTTGTTGAATTTTAGGGCCCATTCACAACACTCAGGCCTGTTACAGTGCCTTTAATGCACACATGTAAAGACCCAATAAGGCAGCCCATTTATTAATGGGCTGCCAACCACAACTCAACAGACCTAATGCAGATGCACTGGAGTGCTGTTTATAATGATTGTCAATTTGTCAATACAGAGGGGTTGATTTACTAAAGGCAAATGGACAGTGCACTTTGCAAAGTGCAGTTGCGCCAGAGCTTAGTAAATGAGGTAAAGCTGCACTTTGCAAAGAATACCCAATTACATGCAAGGAAAATTAAAAAACTAAATTTTTGCTTGGACATGATTGGATAATGGAAGTCAGCAAAGCTTCGGCTAATTTCATAGTCTCTGGAGCAACTGCTCTTGCAGAGTGCAAGTGCACTTTGCAAAATCTATTTGTCTTTAGTAAATCAACCCCATAGCATCAACTAATGCATGTAACCATAGTCAGGGCTGCTGTTAGAAATCATGGGGCCCCCTACAGTCTACCTGGGGGGCTCCCAGCCCCACCCCCTGGCCCCCCATACCTGCCTAAATAATCAGTCAGGGGAGATGGGGGTCCTGGTTCTTAGTGGGGAAATATTGGAGATCCTGGTGCGTAGTGGGTAGAGATGGGGGGGGGGGGGGTCCTGGTACATAGTGGGAGATATGGGGCAATCCTAGGGCTTAGTGGGGGGTATTGGGGGTCTTGGTGCTTAATGGGGTCAGATGGGGGGTCTTGATGCTTACTGGGGAGGGATTGGGGGTCTTGATGCTTAGTAGGGAGAGATGAGGGAGGGGGGTCCTGGTGCTTATTGGGGAGAGATTGGGTTCCTGGTGCTTAGGGAGGAGAGATGGGGTCTTGGAGCTTAGTAGGGAAAGATTGGAGTCTTGGTTTTGGGGGGGGGGAGGGAATGGGGGTCTTAGTGCTTAGTACGGGAAGATTAAGGGCACTGTCAGTTAGTGGGGGGGGGGGGCACTGTTGCTCAATATCTGGCTGCTTTATCCATACGGAATCCTATAGAAGAATCCCCCTCTCACTTTTCTTGTCTGCTGATTTTTCATGCCTGAAAGATGCCTGGGATACCAGTGCAGCAATAGCTCAGGCAGTCTCAGCCGTAAGCAAAAGAAAACTTCCTCTACTCACTTCTGACTGATGACTTATCTATTGCAGAGCCCAGCAGAGGAAACCATTGGTGGAAGTCTTTCTTTGCTGACACATTTTGTTTACTTAACTGAACTGTCACTGCAGCGGCTTCCCTAGCATCCCTCCAGGTTTGCCGGCCACAGGACCAGTGATACCGGTGTCGCTTCTCCTGTCGGTGATGGCTGCACCTCCTTTCCCTCAATGCGTCACCCAGGGCCCTCTGGATGAAAAGATGGCCCCCCTAGCCCATGAAACATGATGTGGAGTCACAGGGAACAATGTTATGTACTTACAGTATGTATGGAGCATGTAGTACCTGAAGCTTAAAGCTGCAGGCTGCCTTGTCCCCCTCTAAAGTGATGGGGTCCAGGCCCCTATAGGAAGCCCAGAGGTACCCCCTGACCATAGCGCAGTGGTGTGAAGTAACCCTGAATGTCTTGTCAGGTACGTAATAGAAAGGCCAAAGGGGTGCGATTATTTTGAATTGGTGTATTGCATTATAAAAAAATGTTCAGTTGCATTATTTTTTGTCAGATCTGATGTGCTGGCAACCCATTCAAATTATTGAGCGCCTTAACTGGGTGTACATTGAAGCATAAAATATCATGTTAACACAACAGGGTGGACAGGTATGAAGGGGCCTTTAGAGATCAGGCTCGGATTAAAGTGGCTTTCCACCCTCCCCCCATTTTTTAAAAAATACCCCTACTTACCTGGTGATTTCTGCACAGTTCTGTTACTCACCCAACCCAGCAGATTGAACATTGTCCAGATCTTCTTCTCTACTGACAGTGCTCAGTTATGTGCCACCATGTCTTCACATGACATGTCAAGACATGACATGTCTGACATAATCGAGAGGCTCCCAGATGTTCCATTTTCAGCCGGCGTACTTCTCAACGACCCCTGCTAGGCCCGCACCTTACATTTTTACTAAATGGAAGGCTTTGCCTCCTGGGATATGTGACGTGCATATCCCAGGAGGCAAAGGGAGACAGTTCACTTTGGTAAATGACGTGCAAAGTCGGGGCAGGGACAGACTTTTTTTTTTCAAAAAAGGTAAATAAACAAAGAAGAAACAAAAAGCGGGTGTAAAGGAGGGATCATTCTGCAGAGAGTGAAGAGTAAAGAGTAAAGTGATACTAAAGGCTGTCATTTTATTTAAAAAAAAAAACATGTTATACTTAAATGCTCTTTGCAATGGTTTTGCACAGAGAAGGCCTGATCCTCCACTTTTTGGGTCCACCCTGGCAGTCCTGGCCCCTCCCCCTTGACGAGTGGCCCCAATAGCAAGTATTTTGCTATGGGGCACTTGAGCAGGCTTGCTCCCACGCCGCACTACATTGTCAACTCACAGACAGAGAGCGTGGCTTGGTTCCTCCCCCACTCTCTCTCCTCAGGAGAAGCAAGAGACCCAGGAGAGCTGCTGCTCTCATGCACTTTGCTGTATCGAGATGGAGCTCTGGTAAGTATAAGGGAGGGCTGGGGGGGGGGGGGGGGACTGCAGCCAGCCTTAATGTACTTTAAAGTGGGTGTAAAGGGTGAAGGTTTTTTATATTCATATATTCTATGGATGAAGGTAAAAAAAACTCCTGTGTGCAGCATCCCACCAGACCGCCCCTCCCCCAATACTTCCATGAGCCACATCTCAAACCAGCGATGTTCGTGAGAGCAGCAGCTCTCCTGGTTCTCTTGCTTCTCATTGGCTGAACCACAGCAGTGAGATCCATTGACAGTGAGAAGGGAGCGGGGATGGGACGAGCATGTGCTCTGTATGTCTTATGGACATGAAGAAGCAGCTCCTGAGCGAGCAAGTGGCTTGCTATGGGGGCACTCGGCAAGCGGGAGGGGCCAGGAGTGCCAACAGGGGAACTTGGAAGAGGAGGATTAAGGCTGCTCTATGCAAAACCATTACACAGAGCAGGCAAGGATGGCATAGTTGTTATTTAAAAAAACATGAGCCTTTAATCACTTTAAGGAATTAGATGTAGGGGTTAATTTAGGTCAAGGGTAGGAAACTTAATAAGCATTATTATTTCAGTGTAAATTAATTTTTGAATGATAAATATGTGCTGCCAATATGCTGTAGAGGCATCAGTGCCACAATGGGGGTTATTTATGAAAGGTAAATCCACTTTGCACTGCAAGTGCATTTGAAAGTGCACTGAAAGTGCACTTGGAAGTGCAGTCGCTTTAAATCTAAGGGGTAGATCTGAAATGAGTGGAAGCTCTGCTGTTTTTATCATCCAATCATGTGCAAGCTAAAATGCTGTTTTTTATTTTCCTTGCATGTCCCCCCTCAGATCTACAGCAACTTTACTTCCGAGTGCACTTGCAGTTCATAGTGGATTTTCCATTAGTAAATAACCAACAATCTATGGGCATGGAAATTACCACTACCAAAAACAGCTATGCCAATTTCCAGAACCTGAAAAACTGTATTACACAAGTACTACAATAGTTTTTGTAAAATATGCTGTTATTGGGGGTAGTTTTTTAAAATATTCCTTTCTCCCTGACTAGTATTGCAAGGTTCCTGGGGTTAAGATGAGAATTCATTGGGGCATCTGAACATAAACAATCAGTCTATCAGACAGTTCTTCATTCATCTAACATTCACATTATTTAGTGCGCATTCTGAATCTATCCACTGCTGCCTAGTTGATATTTAATGCGCTTCTTGTATACATGCAGCAAAATGGGAATACATTTAATCCTTTCAGATGTGATGTAGATACCGATCTCCTGATGTTCTCTACTGTAATCATTGCTCTCTTTGCCATAAGATTTTTTATAAATACGGTACACCTGCATTCAGGTATGTTATGGGCCCAGAAAAAAGATTATGTTTAAAAACATTTATGTTTTTCCTATGTGTAAGCATATATTTTACTGATGAAAGACTGTCATACTGCTATGTACACCAATGAAAAACTTACTAAACAGACTTTTAAATTATTGTGCCTTACAGTATATGTGCATAGTAATTATAACACCTTACATCTACAGGCAAAGAGATGCAAACTAGTTGTCACCTTTAATCATAATCCAATTATCCCCTTTCGTTGTACAATTGTAAAGGCACTGTGAGCATGGCGGGAGAAATGTCATGGAATTATTTCAATTTCAATAGTTACTATGGCAGCAACCTTCCACCAAACATCATCTGCAGTACAAAGCGATTGTGAGTTCCTTAGCGCACAATGTGGGGAGCATATTCTACGAAAGGTTCTTGCATCAGCAAAACACCTGCCCACTTCCTGTCCCATGCAAATCTCAACTTGGTAAAAGTAAAACCAGCTGAAAACGTGAAACTGACACCTTTTAGGTAAAGGTTGTAGTCTTGTGTTCCCATTGGGAAAAATCAGATGGGCAGTCTGTCTTTCCTTTCATTTTCACTTGGTGTAGCAGGCACGTGGGTTAGTATCCTTCAGTTAGCAGGCTGGCGAGCCAGAAGGGCCTTTTACGAGTCCACATGCCAGTATTTAACTTGCTCTCTAGAGTGTATTTAAAACACATACTTATTTTATCTGCTCCCTTTTGGTTAAATATACTGTTGAAAGTGTGCTGTTATATCTAATCCATAGGTGTGTTCCAAAAATACACATGTTGATCTCATCAGAAATCTTGTGCTGATAATTTCCTGTGCTCTCTGCCTGAGTTACATCTTTATCAGTTATCAGTGTTTCTAGGTATCTATCTGGATTACAGGACACCTGCCTCTTATGTTATGGAGATGAGGGAAGGGTGAGATGTTCTGTAGTCCCGTTTTAGGGTGACAATGGTGCTTCCCCATAGAGTTAGTAGCAAGCGAGTTTTGTCTCCCTAGGACAGAAAGTGTGTTTTGCATGTTCACTGCTGAATGTGTATCAGATTTCCCTACTAAAGGTAAGGAGAGGAATTTTGTAACATCGGGGGGAATAGTTGAGTGGTCTATTAGACCCCATGAATAATTTGTTTGTTCACCAATTATGTATGCAAAGAAAACATGAGAAACAAAAAATATTTGATGTAAATAAAGAAATCCCTCCGTTTGTATACCAAGTTTAACAAAATCTTCAATGTACACCAGTATTTAATTTCAAAACTTTCCTCTAATTGATATATCAAATTAATAATTTAGGAAGCTATACACTGGATGCTGAGGGAAAATTCAGTAACCACTTTGGAAATTGCCAGATCCAAACACATATACTTGAAGGGTCCAAGCACATTCAAGGCAAAACAAAGGGCAGGGTCAGATCAATATAGATAGAAGGCAGGGAACCTGCTTTGGATCTTCTAGCCTGCCTGATGTGAAGGTGCAGTAAAAAATGTCAGGGGGGCAGAGGATGGGGGATCAGTAGGGCAGTGTACAGGGGGCAGAGGATAAAGTCAGCAGTTTGTAGGGAAGTGTACACTGAGTTATCAAGATGGTGTACAGGGGTTAGCAAGGCAGAGGTCAGGGGGCAGCAGGGCAACATACAGGGGGTCAGCAGGGCAGAGGATGGATGGTCAGCAGGGTAGTGTACAAGAGTCAGTAGGGCAGTTTACAGTGGGTCAGCAGGGAAGAGGTCAGGGGTCAACAGAGCAGATGGCAGGGGTCAGCAGGGAGGAGAACAGGGGTTTTCAGGGTAGAAGAAGAGATCAGTAGACAGAGGACTGGGGGTCCACAGAGCAGTGTACAGGGTTCAGCAGAGCAAAGGATAGGGGTCAGCAGGACGGGGGACAGGGGTCACAAAGGCAGAGGAAAGAGGGTAAGCAGGGCAGAGTACAGGGATCTGCAGGGAGTGTACAATGGTCAGCAGGGCAGTGTACAGGGGTTAGCAGGATGGAGGACAGGGGTCAGTATGGCAGAAAACAGGGGTTACAAAGACAGAGGACAAGAATTAGCAGGCCAGAAGACAGAGATTGGCAGAGCAGTGTACAGCAGTCAGAAAGGCAGTGAACAGGGGTCAGCAGAACAGAGGATAGGGGTCAGCAGGATGGAAGACAGGTATCAACATGGCAAAAGACAGTGGTCAACATAGAAAAGGATGGGATCACTGCTGGAAGGCCACTCATCAGATCTCTTCCTCCCCACATAGCATATAGCTGATGTGCTCCTCACTACCAGCACCCCAACTCTCCTACTTCTCCTAACTGCCAGCACTTAAACACTCCTCCTTCTCACTGCCAGCAACTCAAATTTCCTTCCTCCTCCTCCTCATTTGCAGCACCCCAACCTTCCTTTTCCTCTTCATTGCCAGTACTTCAACCCTCCCTTCTCAAGTATACGTTCTCTGCCTCCTGCTGCCTTATTATTATTATTATTCAATTTGCTTGAGTGTCAGTGCCAGTGCAGCAGCCATTGTCCCTGATCAATAGCCAAATAGTCACAGAAATACAATGTCACCATAAGGATACTGCACTGTTCTGGTCATATTTTGTAAAAAAAAAAAAAAAAAAAAAAATATATATATATATATATATATATATATATATGTATATATATACAGTATATAAAAAATAAATACAGTATATACAGTGTATATTGTGCCCACTTTTATTAAAAACAAAGTATAAGTTGACTTTAGAATTGTTTCTCTCGCAGGGGTTCTCACCATCCATGTTATAATCCATGTTATAATCACACAGTACTCAGCCTTGTGGCCTTGTATCTCTGCTTAGGCTTCCTGCCTTGGTCCTCCAGTCCATCAAACATGCAATGGAGTTTATTTACTAAAAGCAAATCCACTTTGTACTACAAGTGCACTTGGACGTGCAGTTGCTGTAGATCTGAGGGGGATGCACAGGGAAAAAAACAGCATTTTTGCTTGTACATGATTGAAAGATAAAATTAGAGGAGCACGTGTAGTGCAAGTGGATTTGCCTTTAGTAAATCAACCCCAGTGGGGGGCCGTTTCTTCACAGCACATGCACCGATGACTTCATTGGTGCAAAACACAGTAAATATCTCCTAAGTGGCATATGTTTAGGAGATATTTACAGTACCTATAGGTAAGCTTTATTCTAGGCCTACCTATAGGTACAACTTCCATAGAGAGGTTTACAACCTCTTTAATGCTTAACAGATTAATTAATAAGGGACCAACTGGTAGCCAAAGGAATTTAGTCCGCATTAATGAAAGATTGCTTTAAGAACATGATTTAACTCAAGCAAGAGCTATTACAAATTCAAACCAAAGTGAAACCTGCTATGGCTGAGGCAAAAACTCTCAGTCAGGGGAGTACTGGCACCATACAGGCTGTGAATTCAGTATCTGCCTCTCATAAGCCACATGTTCAGGCCCAAACCTATGTTCAAAAGGAGATTCATCGAAACTGCATAGCATTAGGTGTAGTATAACTAGGGTTGCCATCTGTCCGGTTTTGACCCAGACAGTATGGGTTTAGAATGCTGTGCCCGGGTTTCCCTCTGCTTGACACCCGGACACCAGTGCCGCTGACAGGGGGTACCATGGAGCTTCCTGTAGGGGCCCCAGAACACAGGGGGACCTGGACAGCAAGGGATCGGAGTGGCAGATGGGGGGGGGGGCAATTACAGAGTAGTCAAAATATAAGGAAGGGAGAGAGGCCACAGGCAACTGCTGGTTCAGTAGTTTTTAATAAATGAAATGTTTAAAAACAATCCACTCACTCTCCATGTTAAAGCTGTAGGCATGTCAGTCTGTGAAGTCTGCTGCCCCATTCTCCCAATCCATGCTGCTGTTTCACTGAATCACTGGAGGAAGCCATGGATACAGAGACGAGGTGAAACAGCAGTGAGCTGTCAGCCTGGGACACTGTGACGAATCAGAGTGTTCCAGAGGCTTAACCATGCCTCCATCATCAGAGCCTGACAGTTCACATGAGTTTCCTGTGGCTCTGTTTCCCCCAGCAATTCAGTGAAACAGCAGCATGGATCGGGAGAATGGGGCAGTGGACTTCACAGACTGGCATGCCTACAGCTTTGTGAGTGGTCTGTTTTTAAACATTTAGTCATTTAGCCAGCAGCTACCTGGCGCCTCTCTCTCCCTTATGTTTGGACTCCTCCGAGGTTCCTGCTCTCGGTGTCAGTGTTTAGTTCTCAGTTAAGCGGCGTCTCATGTCAGTAGAATTGATTGCAGTGTAACCACTCCCCCGACATGTTTCATCACTCCGACTTTCTTATGGGATCCCTAAACACTGATACAGAGAGCAGGAACCTTGGAGTGGGTGAGAGACACATTGCGAACGCATACTTCAGGTCCGCCGCGCCCGCAGTGTACCGCTGAGCCATCTTTATTTCGTTTGCTGTGGCTAATCATTTGAGGTCAATTTTTATTGTTTGAAATGTGAGTGCAAATATTGAACTGTGTGTGTGATTTTGAATAAACTGGTTGAAACTATATCACGCTATGTGGAGCACTTTTTGATTTCATTTTTGACATATGGAGATATCTTGATTCAATCACGTGGATATAGTGGATGGTCATTCTGTAACCCAGGTGTGGGTAAATTGCGCTTCAGCCGAACACAAGAGTGGGAGGCAATAGAAGTTGGTGAATCTGTTCTTCAGAGGGAGAGGTGTCATAAGCACGTTGGTGTGGTGGAAGATTTAACCACTTCCCGCTCAGCCTACAGCAGAATGACGGCCGGGCGGTGGTTTCGTTATCCTGACTGGGCATCATGTGACATCCTTCAGGATAACATGCCACTGCATGCCCGTGGGGGCGTGCATCATGGCGATCGGTGGATCGGTGTGTCAGTCTGACACACCGCTACACTGATCTCAGTAAAGAGCCTCTGGAGGAGGCTCTTTACCACGTGATCAGTCGTGTCCAATCATGGCTGATCACAATGTCAATAGGAAAAGCTGGTAATCAGCTTTTCCTCACTCGCCTCTGACAGACGCGAGTAGAAGAGAGACGATAGGCGGCTCTCCTGACAGGGGGGTCTGCACTGATCGTTTATGCCCACAGATGCCCACACTGGACCACCAGGGACTCCAGTCAGACTGGATATGGTATATATATAGGTATGTACCCCCTGGTCATCCACATGTGCAAATTTTGCCGAATCTGTGCCAGTCACTGCCCATAAATTTTGCAAACAGGTAATTTTTCTCCTTCATTGAAATGCGCTGATGAGGCGGCACTGGTGGGCACTGATAGGCTTCACTGGTGGGCACTGATAGGCTGCACTGGTGGGCACTGATAGGCACAGTTAAGGCGGCACTAATAGGCACAGATAAGGTAGCACCAATAGGCACAGATAAGGCAGTACTGATGGGCACAGATTAGGTGGCACTGATGGGCAAAGATGGGCACAGATAAGGTGGCACTGATGGGTGGCACTGATGGGTGGCACGGATGGGTGGCACTAAGGGACACTGATAGGTACCACTGATAGATGGGACTGATGGGCACTGATAGGTGGCACTGATAGGTGGCTCTGATAGGTGGCACTGCTGGGCACTGATGGGCGGCACTGATGGGCACTGATGGGCACTGGTAGATGACACTGATGGGCACGGATATGTGGCACTGGGGTGCAGCACTGTTGTTGAGGCAGATTGTGGGCACTGATAGGTGGCACTGGGGGCACTGATGGGTGGCACTGTGGGTACTGATGGGTGGCACTGTGGGCACTGATGGGTGGCCCTGATGGGGGGCACTTTTTTATTATTTGGGTGGCACTGGCAGGGGGCAGGTGGGCACTGATTAGCTGGCCGTGATTGGGACTGATGTCCCGATCATGGCCGCCGATTACCCGCTCTGTTGTGTCACATGATCAGCTGTCATTGGCTGACAGCTGATCACGTGGTAAGGGGTCAGGATCGACCTCTTGCTCCGATCCATGATCAGGCAAGTCTCATAGACTCGCTGATCACAGAGCGTGCCGCGAGCACCCCTCAGGGGGCGCACAGGCCGCTTGTGCACGGGACAACGTCAATAGACGTAGTCCCGGCAAAGCAGGTCCACGCTGTAGCCGTCATTCGGCTATAGCGCGGATCTCAAGCGTTTAATAGTATAAAATCATATTAGGTAAATCTAACCCCTCCACGGGGTCCGCCTCCTCCTTTTGGATTCCCTCTTCCTCCTCTCCCTAAAAAAGATCTTGGGGGTGTAGGGATAAGGAGACGGTGGATTATAAACTTCTCTATGGTCATACAGGGGTTCAAAACAGTTAGCAAAGGGAGAGGTGGTGGTCTCGCATACCCATTGTCAGTTTGTGGGTACTGGTTATAGTAATTATTATTATTACTCACTTCCCTCTGTGCACCCGTTTTACTCCCCTTTCCCCTATTGTGGTTTTTTGGGGTGCCCTGACCTTGTGGTTTATAGTTTGTCAGAGTATATGGCCTGGAAGGAGGTTGTCCTATGGTTTAATTCCCCCTTTTAGGTCGGATATTACCCACAGGTGCTCCACCCATCGGCTGCACCTATGTGTCCATATGATCTGTATCCGGACTACAATTCTGCCATAAGTAAGTTGTATGATTTTTAAACTCCCCAATGTCCCTATGGAACTTTTTAAATTTCTTTTTCTGTGTATCACAATCAACTTTTTCTATCACTTGGGATCTAGTTTTCATGGGGATTGTGCTTGAAATTCTGTTATCTTATCATCCAGTAATCAAATTTTTTTCTTTTTCCTCTTAAGTACAAGTTCTTGGAGTTTTAATTCCACCCCATTAAAAAATGCAAGCTTCATAAGCGACTACTGAGCAAGTTCAATGGTTTTTATTATATAATTTTATAGTTTAAGTTGGAAGACTTCCTCATAATAAGACATCCCTACAAATGTATGACTTTTTATTTTTTATTCTATGGGATGTTTACCTAATATGATTTTATAGTATTAAATACAAATTATCATCTCTTCAGTTGTGTTAAAAACTGTAGAGTTTTTTACAAGTGGGTTTCAATATATCCTTTAGCTTTAGCACACACTTTAAAGCCCCACTGGGTCTAGTTCTAGAGGGTAAACATAATGTGTGCGAATTCTGCTTAGGACATATACTTTTAATTATATTTTTCCCTTAACATTTTGTTTAATGTTTAATGAATGAATTAACTATAACGATTGGTTTCACACATATAAGATTTATATAATAATTTTTATATTTGCAATTTTACAATTAGATATATATACTTTTTATTTAGGATATTCTTTCTTCGTATATATAATTTGAGCGGTATCAATTGGATGATTTAATAGACCATCATCATTAATCTTTTACCAGGGAAACCTGGGTGAAATGAGTGACATTATAGATATCATGTATATTTATATCATCATTATCATGACATATGGGCATTACAGGATTATTTGTAGAATCCAGTAAATGTGAACAATTTTAATCTTGTATGATAAGCATGAATTGCATTTATGAATTGTACTATATAATATGTTTTAGTATTATTTATTATATTAAGTATGATTTTTGCATAAGTATGGTAAATGCACAGTGAATACACTGGGCGCTTAGGTTCACTGGCAGTGACCGACCCTCTGATTATGTGATTGTTGAACCTGGAGATGTCAGTGGTGCAGACCGCTGTACACTATCTGTTGACTCAGATTGTCTGTGGTGAGTGTCCCTGAAGATATACAGTACCTCTGAGCATTAGAAGGGGTTAAGACCTAACAGACAACAGTCTATAAAGTTGCAAGTCCGTGCCGTGTAGCCACATCTATTGATAAAGACGGAATGACGAAACGCATCTAGGCGTAGCTAAACGACTTGCTGCACTAGTCTACTGATTCGATCTCCTCCAGGGAATCACCACAGATGAATTAAACTTTACAAGTAGTGAGAGAGTATCGAGTGACAGTTTTCAGTGCTGTTTTGTTGAAATGCTTTCTTTTAACCATATTTTTGTAAGTGCATAGGGTTAAGGGGGGAGCTGTTATATAATAAAATTTTAACAGAGTTACGCTATGAGGATTGTTTTCCTTTATGCTTGAGCCTATGGAATTGATTACGGTAACATGAGTGAGAATATTGTGAATTGGAGGCACAAATCCATTGTCTCAGGAACCATTTGAGATACCGTGGAGGATAACCCTTTGACGTTGCTGTTTCGGCATAATATATCCAAAGTGTGTTTCAACATAACTCTGGTATGCGTATTTCCTACGGGAGTGGAATCGTGTGTTGTGGTGAAGGTGCATTCTCCATACACCAGACTGTCCATGAACTCAAGCACTCCAATTGGACTTGGTCTCAGTGGGTGTTTTGCATTATACTGTTACCTAATGGTGTAAATTGATCATTTCAAAGTGCTGCTTTGCCGTAAGGACTTATTTCAAAAGGAACTATATGTCTTAGCCCTTGTGCACACGGTCGGAGATTCTGACGGAATGTGTCCGATCGGACCGTTTTGTCGGATACTCCGACTGTGTGTGGTCTACATCGGACTGTTTCCGTCGGAGTATCTGACGGACCAAGTTTTCCATCTTGTTGGTAAAATTTTCAGACAAAATGCTCTGATTGGACATACTCCGATCATGTGTAGAGAATTCCGATCGGACAAAGTGCCACGCATGCTCAGATCAAATTCCTACACCAAAGCTATTGGCTACTAGCGTGAATGTAGTCCCGTCGTAACGAAATAACGTCATCACGTCGGATTTTCCGACAACTTTGTCCGACCGTGTGTATGCAACAGTTTCGGACAAAATCTGTCAGACAAAATTCGACGGACAAAATCCGACGGATTTGGTTGTCGGAATCTCCGACCGTGTGCACAAGGGCTTATAGATTATGATGTATTATATTAATATAGTGGCGGCTACATTGTTGCTAATTTGTGATAATTTTATTAAGAGTAATTAACCCTCATATACACTGAAGCGCTGGATTAGTAACCCTGTTTACTTCACTTTGCATGTCTGCCATCAATGACCAAATATGCTCAAGCAACCAGTGACACTGTGCAGCCTACACAGCATGAAGAACTCATTCATTGGCAGTAATAGCATTATTACCAATAATTACCAATAAATAAATGGCCTGGGCTCACGGATCGAACAAATTGTTCAGCTGGTCCATGAACACCAAACAAAAAGTTTGGTGAACCCTGTGTTTGGTGAAACCTAACCTCAACCCTAATAATATCTGCTATTTTCCTGCTTATCTGAATGCTTGAAACTAGCTTATTTTACCTTTTGTAAAATCAAGTTGTTATGAACACCTGCAAGTTTTTCCTATGTGATTAAAATGCATACGATGCCCCCTTTTTTATGTACTACTGCAGCTTGACCCATCATTTATCATTTTGTGTAATTTCATTTTTCATTATTTTACAAATGCACATGAATTTAATTTAAATGTAGTTATTAGTGACTGTTATATCTCTGTGGAAATGACTCTATATTGTGTTTGTGTAGACTAATAATCATTTTAGTTTTTATCCCATTTTAAATATAGTTTCCACATACCTTCATAAAAGTCTCAGGCGAGTTCTGAAAGCTAGAGCACTATATTTTAATTCTATAATTTTTCTACTTTAAGGAAATCTATGATTCAGAGGGTTATTAAGTTTACAATTACACATCAAAGATGCATGTGATACATGCAAACATTGTCTCACCCATTTAAAGTTAAAAATGTGAATTGATTCAAGGGAGCAAACAAGGTCACAAATACATTTTCTAACACATTTGTTCTGAATGTGAATTGCATCGCATGCATCACTGACCAAATCAGAAGTGTAGAAAGGATCAGGAAGCAAGCGAGTGCAATGCTCACCCTGCAGTGTCATGTTTTATGTGTATGCATGTATGTTACTTGTCATATCCACAAGGTGGCGCTTAATTGAAATTTAGAGAAAGTTTGACAAGAACAAAATGTAATTATGCAATTCTGTGAAACATGGCAAACTGGCTCAGCACTAAACTAAAAGAAAAAAAATGTTGCTATCATCAGCTCACTTTGTTGATTAGCCAACTTGAAGACATCTTCATATACAGAGTGGAGCAAACTTACTTATTTTTTTTCCCTTTGCACTCTGCCAGTCAGTACTGTGTTGATAACAGTTGTATATGCTCAGCAAGAATTTAGCTCCAGTACTATGGGCAGGCATTTGTGTAAGGGGAATACACAGTGGTACAGTCATAAATAAAATATCATTTGATAATTAACTCATGGGTTAAAGTTTGGTGCAGATTTCTGTTTCTCAACACCGTTGTCCATCATATTCAATCTGTGACAGAATCCACCAATTGTGTTAAAAAAGTAAGCAACATATTTCCATTTTCAAGGTATATGCACTTGATTTTGTTTTCATAGTTTCATAGTTAGTAAGGTTGAAAAAGACACCAGTCCATCAGGTTCAACATGAGTGAGTGTCTAGAATTGCCCCCTCACATTGGTCCCTACCCTCAAAGAGCCCACAATCCAAGGTCCCCATTCATATACTAGGGCCAATTTTGGACAGAAGCCAATTAACCTACCTGCATGTCTTTGGATTGTGGGAGGAAACCGGAGTACCCGGAGGAAGCCCACGCAGGCACAGGGAGAACATGCAAACTCCAGGCAGGTAGTGTCGTGGTTGGGATTTGAACCAGCGACCCTTCTTACTGCTAGGTGAGAGGGCTAACCACTACACCACTGTGCCACCCACAATGTTTTTATGACCATCAACCATATATGGTAATGCATTACACTGCTTTAATTAAATTTAAAAAAAATAAAATAAACACAAGGATGTCATGATAAATCAAATCAAAAATACACATATATTCAAATGAAACCACAGAAATTACTCCTTTAGTTACTCTTTCATAAATTAACTATCACCATTGAAAAAGTTTCACTCCATCCAAATAAAACAGACAACTAATATCCAAAGTGCTTCTTCATGCAACACCTCAATATCCTCAATAACCTCAATTTGTGTAATCACAAAATCCTCTGTCTCTTCACCACTCAACAGACATTCACCAGCTTAAATTGCCCTTTTTATGTTGCAAAGATCAGCTGATAAATCTTTCCTTCTTATGGGAGCACACAGGGAGGAGAAGGAGCATCTGCGGGGGACCCCAGAAAATAAGGATTGGGGCTACAAAACCATTGCACAGAACAGGTTAGTATAACATGTTTGTTATCAACCAAAACAAAGAAAATGTAAGGTTTAGAATCACTTTAATTTTCTCCTGTCTAAATTGGCCCTAGTATGTGTATGTATGAATGTGAGTTAGAAACCTTAGATTGTAAACTTCTTGAGGGCAGGGACTGATGTGAATGTATAATAAATATGTAAAGCTTTGTGTAAATTGATTGCTCTATATATAAGTACCTGGTATGAATAAGTAGTATTTCCAAAATGTAGATCTGAGCTTACCTTTTTATTAAAGAGGTGAAGTTAATTTACTAAAACTGGAGAGTGCAAAATCTGGTGCAGCTCTGCATAGAAACCAATCAGCCTCCAGGTTTTACTGTCAAAGCTTAAAGTGTTTGTTACCCTAAAAAATAAATAAAAAAAATATCTTGTTCCTTTAAAGCATGTTATACAGCACAGTGCTTGTGCTGTGTAATTTGGCCCCTTTTATCACCTGAAATACCTGGCTGACCCTGCCTGGTTCTGCCTTCCCCCCTGTAAACTGACCATGGTGTCAGGGCTGCTAAGCCCTGACACCATGGTCGGTTTACGTGCCTCCGTCATCCACAGATCTCCTGTGTCAACTCTGTCCTCCCCCCCCCCCTGCCTGTCTGATTTCTATAAAAAAAATGCTGTCTATACTTGATTTCAGAGTGCCCCTCAGCGTTCACGTGACCGGCTAGCTCTCGCCACCTCTCCTTATCTCATCCCAACTTATGTCAGTGGGGGAATCTTGGCCCCTTCCACTAGCTGTCAGATCGAGAGGAGAGAGAGGCGGCCGGCCACGTGAGCGCCGAACTGCGCTCTGAAATCAGGTATAGACAGAATTTTTTTTTTATAAAACACAGAGACAGAAGCACATAGAATAACAAGACAGTCACAGTGAGTTGACAACCACTTGAACTGAACAAGTTGAAGATGCTGATTGCCTATCATGCACAGTTGCCCCAGATTCTGATTGCTCCCGTTTAAGTACATCAACCCCTGTGTATGTTGTAGTGTATGTTTTTTTTGCATTCATTTTATTTCCTTGATGGAATGCATTAGCATTGATGTTTTTAAAAATACAGTACAGTAAAAATGTTTTTCTATGAATAGCATTTATGCTTACAGAATGTTCAGTGCAATTGATATTTTGATAATTAGATCCAAACACGTAGTTATACCTGTTATATTGCAGCACTGTACATGTTTTCCGATAAAAATTGAATGAAATATTTAAGATTACCAATAAACAGTTATTTTTTTTCTGTTTTGTTTTTGTGCATGTCTTTCTACAAGAAAATACTTTTGTTTTGCTTGTTTAACTCACTTGCTGTTTTCCTGCCCCTCTGATTTGTAAATGAGCCTGATAGACAGTATTCCTGAGGATGTAAGCCTCTTCAGCAGATCATCACAACCTCCTGGGATGAGAAGAAGGGAAAAACAAAGTTTATTTGTACTTGAGTAATTATTCTGTCTAGGAGAAGAACGAGGTGTCAAAGTATCAAAGTGAAATTCAAGAGAGTTCCAAGCAGACAGGACTTGAAGGAGAGAAATGGGAAGTAGGATTGCTTGGCCCTTTGTCATGGTAATGATGGAGTTGAGCAGCAAAGGTACAGACAATAGAGCAAGTTACTGTACTATAAACTATTTCCTGCCAGAAAGGTTCTCATGGCACCTTTAACAGAGCCGACGGCTAGAAAACTATAAAACCAGCCTAGGTTTTGCTCAGTGCATATCATACAATTAATACTGTGCTTGTACATTGGATAAATAGATAGATAGATAGATAGATAGATAGATAGATAGATAGATAGATAGATAGATAGATAGCCACAGGGATATTTCTTTTTTGTTGTTAATGATGAAAACATGAACTAGGCATACTTCATAGGCATCACATTAGTTCTGCTTATTCCAATAAAAGTTAATTAGTAGGGGGATTAATGGGAACCTGACCAGTCCCAAAAATGGATCTAACATAACAATACTATTGGGCAGTGTCTATACGTAGCTGTAGTAGTCCCCTGGATTAGCCTAGTGGATTCTAGGCCCAAGCTCTATGCAGGGCTTTGACTTCTTGTCAAAATGAATCCCTCCCCTTAAAGAGGAAGTAAACTTCCCTTGTTTGTAACTAAAGGTATGCCTATAATAAGTCTTACCTATAGGTACTGTAAATATCTCCTAAACTTGCACCATTTAGGAGATATTTACTGTATACACTGTCGATGATGTCATCAACACATACGCTTTGAAGGAACGGCCGCTCTGTGCCTTGACCAACAGTCACAGAGCCGGAGTCTGCAGAACCAGAAGGAAGACAGGCAAAGATGGATGTGGCCTCCAGCGGTGACAACGAGGCCTTCCTTTGCAGACAAGTTTTCACATAATGTGCTAGTATGCAATGCATACTAGCACAGTATGCCTTTACTTTGCAGGTAAGCAAAATGAAAAAAAAAAAAGAGGCAGGGTTTACTTCCTCTTTAACAACCCTAAGGCTCCTTTCACACTGGGGTGGTGGGTCCGCTGGTGGTAAAGCGCTGATATTTTTACCGGCACTTTGCCGTCATATTTGCAGGGGTATTCGGCTTCTAGCGGGACACTTTTAACCCCCGCTAGAGGACGAAAAAGGGTTAAAACCACCCACAAAGAGCTGCTTCATTTCAATGGGCAGGAGCGGTGGAGGAGCGGTATACACACAGCTCCCTCCCCACTCCAAAGATGCGGCTAGCAGGACTTTTTTTACTGTCCTGGCCAGCACACCGCTTCAGTGTGAAAGCCCTTTGGGCTTTCACATTGGAGACAAAGCAAAGCTGTTTCAGGGTGCTTTGTAGGTAGATCTGAAATGAGGGAAACTCTGCTGTTTTTATCATCCAATCATGTCCAAGCTAAAATGCTGTTTTTTTATTTTCCTTGCATGTCCCCCTCAGATCTACAGTGACTGCACTTGAAAGTGCACTTTCCGATTGGACACAGCGAAAGCCAATCAGCAGGTCTGGTGGACCCAATGTCCGCTGGAACAAGGCAGATCGCCGTTCTTTGGAATATGGCGATCTTGGGTTTCTGCTAAGCAGGAATGCAGATCTCTGTCTTCACCCAGTCAAAGCACTCCTCCAACAGTTAGAAAGCACTCCCAGGTAACACATCAAATACCACCAAACAAATTCTCTATTTGTGGGGAAAAAAAGGACATACATTTTATTTGGGTACAGCGTCGCACAACTAATTGTCAGTTAAATCAATGTAGTGCCGTATCACAAAAAAATGGCCTGGTCAGGAAGGGGTGAACCTTCCGGAGCTGAAGTGGTAAAGTCTCAGTTTTTTATATGAAAATAACAAACATGTTATACTCACCTACCCTGTGCAGTGGTTTTGCACAGAGCAGCCCAGATCCTCCTCTTCTTGGTTCCCTGGCTGGAGCTCCCGGCCCCTCTTTTCTGTTGAGTCCTCCCACAGCAAGCAGCTTGCTTGTCCATTCAGACACGGAGCAGTGGTTCGGCCCTGCCCTCCTCTCTCCTAAATGGCTAACTGAGTTGCTGCTGTGTCTCAGCCAATCAGAATGGAGAGTTCCAGATGGCCGAGGCATCCGTGGACATCGTTGGATTGAGAGGGGGCTCAGGTAAGTATTAGGGGGGCTGTTGCACACAGGAGGCTTTTTATCTTAATGCATAGAATGCATTAGGGTAAAAAAAAATATATTTTCTAACTTTACAACCACTTTACTATGTACAGTCTGAAGGAAAGAAGGGAAAAGGGGAGACATGATTGAAACCTTTAAATACATCATGGGGGTGAATAAGGTTCAAGAGCATAGTAAATATTTTCAATATGAAACCAAGATCAAGAACACTGTCAGAAACCATGAATCAGACTGAGACAGACGTACAATCAAATCACACTTTTTTATTAATAAAAATAAATAGGTAAATAGAAAAAGCGTAGTCAAACATAGCCAGAGTCCAGTAACCAGATCGGGTAGTCAGCCAGGCCAGAAGTCAGGGATCCAAGTAGAGCAACAGCAAGCAGGATAAGGAGCCAGAAGGGATGTCAGCAAGCCAGTCATTAAACAAACCGCAGGAGATGGTTTCTAGTGATGTGACCAAGGCGTAGGCAGAGGTTAAGTAGGCAGGTCAGACGAGCATCATCAGGAACAGCTGGTAACTGTGGAGAGAGAAGAGAGCTGGCAATTAGCTGACAGCTGAGCAGCCAGCCCAGAGAAGGAAGGGCTAAGCCAGCCCTGACAAACACGTGGACATGATCTTAAACATTTTTGATACTTTAAGTAGACTGGCGGCTCCTGAGAAAGTGGATTAATTCCTTGAAATGCATCGGGCCACACAAGACCAGCATATGTCTATACTACTACTATAAAATTATGTTTTGTCATGAAACCAGTGGCTGTATTGTATCATGGATCTATGTTATGATGTGTTGTATAGCATAATAGCAATATTATATATTACAATAAAGCAAATTATATTTTATTAAAAATCCCATCCTTTACATTGTAGCTTAAATTGACCTGAATTTTTCTTTAAATGGAATTTGTTGTAAGAGAAACCTGTCAGTGGATATTGCTGACTGTCCTGCTTTTGTTTCATTACTTCATATTTGGTCAATAAAGTCACCTGGGATACCCCCTAACTTATTTGCAATTTGAAACAAGCTAGCTGGTGGCTGGAAACTGTCTTTACCACCTCCACTAAATGAGTGACTTCTACCTGCAGTTGGAGGTTCTAGTGGGCAGAAAAACTGGTCTAATCTAGCCATTTATTTTTCCTGTTTGGTGACCTGCAAATAGCTTGGGTTCGGGTCAGGTTTACTATATGGATATTTATTATTGATTTTGGAAGTTGGGGACATTTGCTCTTAACGTCATAGAATTTCACACCGAAAATTTTCTATAAGGTTTTAGTTGTACTTGCTGCCTGGTTGATTGGTGAATGCTCACACTGCTGGTAGTTGACCCTGAATCCCTTTCACAGTGGAAATAGGATAGTCTATGCACTATTAATTAGTCTCAATGTCCCTTTTCTGTAAAGCTTCTGGCATCTGTTAGTATTTTGTATTAAGCTTTGACATACAGTATCTCACAAAAGTGAGTACACCCTCACAATTCTGTAAATATTTTATTATATCTTTTCATGTGACAACACTGAAGAAATGACAATTTGCTACAATGTAAAGTAGGGAGTGTGCAGCTTGTATAATGTCGCATACACACGATCGGAATTTTGGTTGGAAAAAGCTCTGATGGTTTTCCCGACGGAATTCCGACAGGATTTTGCTCAAGCTGTCTTACATACACATAGTCACACCAAATTCCGACCGTCAAGAACACAGTGACATACAACACGTACGACGGTGTTAGAAAAAGGAAGTTCAATACCCAGTAACCAATAGTTTCCATCTCCTAGTTGAATCTGCGCATGCATGAGTTTTTGTGTGTCGGAATTGCGTACACACGATCGGAATTTCCATTCCATTGGAAAAATTGAGAACATGCTATCAATTTTTTTCTGGCGGAAATTCGGACAGCTAAATTCCGATTGAGCATACACACTGTCGCATTTTCTGATGAAAAGGTCTCATCAGTCTTTTTCTGGCCGGAATTTCGATCGTGTGTACGTGGCATTACAGTGTAAATTTGCTGTCCCCTCAAAATAACTCAACACAGCCATTAATATCTAAACCACTGGCAACAAAAGTGAGTACACCCCTAAGTGAAAAAGTCCAAATTGAGTCCAATGAGCTATTTTTCCACCCCGGTGTCATGTGACTCGTTAGTGTTACAAGGTCTCAGGTGTGAATAGGGAGCAGGTGTGTTAAATTTGTTTTATCTCTCTCACTCTCTCATACTGGTCACGGGAAGTTAAACATGGCACCTCATGGCAAAGAACTCTCTGAGGATCTGAAAAAAAGAATTGTTGCTTTACTTAAAGATGGTCTAGGCTATAAGAAGATTGTCAAGACCCTGAAACTGAGCTGCTTTACAGTGGCCAAGACCATATAGCGGTTTAACAGGACAGATTCCACTCAGAACAGACCTCGCTATGGTCAACCACAGAAGTTGAGTGCACATTCTCAGCATCATATCCTGAAGTTGTCTTTGGGAAATAGACATATGAGTGCTACCAGCATTGCTGCAGAGGTTGAATGGGTGGGGGGCTCAGCCTGTCAGTGCTCAGACCATACGCCACACACTGCATCAGATTGGTCTGCATGGCTGTCGTCCCAGAAGGAAGCCTCTTTTAAAGATGATGCACAAGAAAGCCTGCAAACAGTTTGCTGGAGACAAGCAGACTAAGGACATGGATTACTGGAACCAAGTCCTGTGGTCTGATGAAACCAGGATAAACGTATTTGGTTCAGATGGTATCAAGCGTGTGTGGTCTAAACCAGGTGAGGAGTACAAAGACAAGTGTGTCTTGCCTACAGTCAAGCATGGTGGTGGGAGTGTCATGGTCTGGGGCTGCGTGAGTGCTGTCGGCACTGGGGAGCTACAGTTCATTGTGGGAACCATGAATGCCAACATGTACTGTGACATACTGAAGCAGAGCATGATCCCCTCCCTTCAGAGACTGGGCGGCAGGGCAGTATTCCAACATAATGACCCCAAACACACCTCCAACATGACCACTGACTTGCTAAAGAAGCTGAAGGTAAAGGTGATGGACAGGCCAAGCATATCTCCAGACCTTAACCTTATTGAGCATCTGTGAGGTATCCTCAAATGGAAGGTGGAGGAGCGCAAGGTTGCTAACATCCCCCAGCTCTGTGATGTCACCATTGCAGAGTGAAAGAGGACTCCAATGGCAACCTGTGAAGCTCTGGTGAACTCCATGCCCAAGAGGGTTAAGGCACTGCTTGAAAAGAATGGTGGCCACACAAAATATTGACACTTTGGGCCCAATTTGGACATTTTCACTTACAGGTGTACTCACTTTTGTTGCCAGCGTGTTTAGACATTAATGGTTGTGTATTGAGTTATTTCGAGGGAACAGAAAATTTACACTGTTATACAAGCTGTACACTCACTACTTTACATTGTAGCAAAGTGTAATTTCCTCAGTGTTGTCACATGAAAAGGTATGATAAAATATTTACAAAAATGTGAGGGGTGTACTCACTTCTGTGAGATATTGTAACAAAAGAACTATAGACAAAACCTTTTGGTTTCATTTTTGCCACCTGTGTCTCATTCACTTAATTTCCCATAACCAAAGTAGGAAGTCAGAGGAAATTCCACTAAAGTGAGGGAATCTCAGGTTGACCCAAGAGTCCCCAGAACTAGTGCTTCCATTGGAAAACTTTCGTGCTATTCCTGTTCTGGTGACAACCTATTATTTTGTATTTTCTTTCACTTTCACTCTCAAGGATAATGGTAAACAGGACAAATAGAGAGGGTGAATCACCCTAATGGGGGGCACAGATAGCAATGAAACCCTGACATGTGTTCTAATTCATCTCCACTCTATCTAAAACGAAAGAAAAAGTTTTGCCTTTCGTTATACCTGAAGGCTAGGTATATACAGGCACAGACAGCACATTTTTGAAATTTCAAGACAGCAGGCTTCATAGGGGAGCAACAATCAACAAGGACTACAGTATTGTCTCCTACAAATCCTACTGTCCACATTCATGTTCATATGCAAGACATTTAGGTATTTTCAATTACATGCATTTTTATAGAAAGCTGGCAGGTCTAGGTGCATTTCAGTGCATTTACAGAACATTGACAAGCTTTCATCCCTGAATAACACAAGCTTTCATCCCTGTTATTTAGTAAAGTTAGTTAGTGACTTCAGGTGTTAGTGCTGACATATGAAAATAAGTTACCATATCTATCGGCGTATAACACGCGCCGGCATATAACACGCACCCCAAGTTTAGGAGGAAATTTAAAAGAAAAATGGAAGTTTAAGGTAAAAAAACTTACATTTAAATGCCCATCAATGCAGCCTTGTCAGTGTCATTTGCAGCCTTGCATTGCAGCCTTGTCAGTCATTTGCAGCCTTGCATTGCAGCCCTGTCAGTCATTTGCAGCCTTGTCAGTGTTTTTGCCGTTTAAAAATGGCGCCGCTGAGATACGGAGCGGATGCTCTGTGTATCTCGGCAGCGCGCGGTAGCTCTTGGCCGTTCTAGGCTATTTTTGGCCGCACTTGGCCATTCTCGGCTATTTTCGGGTGCGGCCGAAAATAGCCAAGGACGGCCGAGTGCGGCTGAAAATAGACGAAAGCCACAGAGAACGGCAGGGAAGCTTAGAAACGGCTGGGGATCTGCGTATAGCACGCACCCACTATTTCCCCCTGATTTTAAAGGGAAAAAAGTGCGTGTTATATGCCGATAAATACAGTAAAATCTTAATATTTAGTATTCCAGGTTTACAGTGAACATAGATTCAGACAATGGAACTAGATTGCCTGCAGCAGGTATTTAGAGATATCATTTCAAAATGTAGACACAAAGAAGAGAGCAGCGCCATCTAAGTGCAGCGTGATAAAAACTTTTTAATATAGGACAGATGATTTTAAACTCACAAGATTGTAGAGATTACAGCACATGTGAAAGGGTATATAGGCAGTTCATCCACTCCTGGGGGAAGGCGTTCGGCTCGCAGGTGGAGAGGCGGCCGATTTTCCCAGCTGCACTGGTGGCTCTCGATGCTTTCTGGTTCCCAGATTGATTGCCTTATGAAGGAGCGCACATGCTCCAAACCCGTGCTCCTCCCCACTCTCTCACCATCAGAAGTGATGCATCCAGCTGCCCCTGAGCCGGATATGAGAACCAGCAAGCGTTGGGAGCTACCAGCACAGCCGGGAACATCAGCTGCCTCTCCACCTGCGAGCCGACCACCTTCCTCCAGGAGTGGATGACCTTCCTATACCATTTCACATGCTCTGTAATCTCTACAATTTTGTAAATTTTAAATCGTCTGTCCTAAAATGTTTTTATCACGCTGCACTTGGATGGCGCTGCTCTCTTCTTTGTTTCTACTGTCTACCGAGCCCCTTCTAGCTTGTAATGGACCAGCAGCCATCCAGAGACAGCCCACCTGTGACCATCTACACACCTCTTGCTGCATTTGAACTCTCATGCATGGACTCCCCACTATAGAGAGTAGATTAATCCCCCATTTCTCTCTATTTGAGCTGACAGAGTGCACGTGAACATATGTATACATCATTTCAAAATGGCAAATATGTAAAAGTTATATGCTTGCATAATGCATTTACCCTTTAGGGCAGTCGTCATCAACCCTGTCCTCAGGGCCCACTAACAGGCCAGGTTTTATGTATTACCTTGGGGAGATGCAGACTAGAATACGGCAATCACTGAGCAGAAAATGATATCACCTGTGATGTATTTCAATTATCTTGCAAATCTGGCCTGTTAGTGGGCCCTGAGGACAGGGTTGATGACCACTGGTTTAGGGGGCCCCTGTCACACTGCAAATATTTATACATATACAGCATCTACCTGTCCAGGAAATTTAGTGGCATTCTATTGGCATGTACATATGAGAGGCACGCTATTAAATACTACATTTTGAAGAAGAGGCTGTGTGGCTGCAAGCAGGTTAAATAGTAGAGTGATGGGTTATAGATATGTTAGTACCCTTAAAAAAAATGCTGGAGAAGGAAAGAGCTGCACTACAAATGCCTTTACCCTTCAAACATTTTCTTTTTTTTTTTAAAGACCGAGTTCACTGAATTATAATATCTAATTGGTTATTATGGGCTACTGCACTTTCCCCCACAGACCAATGTCACTTGCTAATAATGACAGATTAGGGGATTTTTTTTTTAATTTAAATCCAGACTCAAAGCAGAGCTATATGTTTATGAGAAGGTTTACAGCACTTTGGAGACTAATTCACATAACTATAATTTGCAAGTGAATAAAAATGCGATTGTTGTTTTAACACATGCTTTTCTTGCTTCGGGGCTGCCATTATTTTCTATAGCAACAATGCAATTATTTTGCATACCATCAGCAAAAGGCAGACAGGGAAATAGCAATGGCTAGTGAAGTGTGCCAGGGCCAGTGTTATGCAAATTCCCTGTTCTTAGTTACTGTAGCTCACAATTAGAACTACAGTGGAAAAAGAATCAAAATGTATTCTTTACATTTTGGCAGCTTTTTTTTTTCAAAAGGGTTTTTATGGCATGGTTCGAAGCCTGTAAAATGTCTAAAGTAAACTGGAGCTAATTGGCTTGATGTTTTATGTAGAGAGTAGTTGTCACGTGATGCCACAAAGGTAGTTTTCCATTAAAATAAACCTTCCATTTTAACAAAAGAACTAACAAGCACAAATATGCATGAGCAAACCCCATAGCTGTATTGTAGTGTTAGAGTACTTACAGTATTTCTAAACAACCTTTAAAAATACAGTGGACCAACTTATAACGTGTAAATCTCTCCAAGCAGAACAGATTTACATGTTATAAATTGGCCCACTGTATTACCAAAAGTTGTTATGTACATTTGTAGAGCCTTTCCCCTCCTTGAGAGTAAGCACAACCTATCAGAAGATAATGGATGGGGGCTCACCCCCAGTGGTTTAAATTCCTTGTTTCATGTTGAAGAGATATTTCCTGGAGTCCTTCCAAATTTTTCACAGAGCCGGAGGAAGTGGGGTATTGGAGACCCACAAAAAAATTGTGCTTTGACCATTGAGATCCCCCCTGCTATCGCTATCCAAAACTTTGGAAGTCATCTGGCTTCAATACAACAAAAGATACAAACACTGTAAAGTAGGGTGGGACGGCCAACAATATACTGTAAAACAAACAATCTTTTATTGTGGATTATAGTGTGTGTTCACAAATCAGCCATGTGTGGCTAGTATGTGTTGTAATTTTAATATTTTTGAAAAATGTGGATAAACATTAACATTTTAACAGAGGTGTATATTGTACACATACTCAGGCCCCCTTAAAGTCTCACATATGGTAGATTTGTTGTTGTTTATGGGGCAGGAAATGAATGGAAATCTCCCCAATGGGACACAGATGGAAAACAAACCTGAAAGGGGTTGTAGCCCTCCATTGGTTTATCCTTGAAGAAAGTTTGCTTTTAACATGCAAATCATGTAAATCTATCCTGCTCTTTCAAAATTTCTCATCACTGCAGTTGAAAATAAACATAATTTTGACCCATCTAACAGTTAGAAATTTCAACGACTGTTTGAAATGTTTTTTTAATGTAATTTTATTAGTGTATGGCCAGCTTTAGACAGCTGTTACCAGAGCAATTGTCTCCATTTGAAGATTCCCCCTCTCTGATGCCTGCTCTGGTAGGAACTAAAAATTTAAAAAAAATTCTAACTTTCATTCCTGGTGATGTTGGCAATCAAAATCGATCCAAATGTCCCCTCTCTGATGCCTGCTCTGGTAGGAACTCAAAATTTGAAAAAAATTCTAACTTTCATTCCTGGTGATGTTGGCAATCAAAAATCTATCCAAATTTCCCCTCTCTGATGCCTGCTCTGGTAGGAACTCAAAATGTTAAAAAAAATCTAACTTTCATTCCTGGTGATGTTGGCAATCAAAAATCTCTCCAAATGTCCCCTCTCTGATGCCTGCTCTGGTAGGAACAAAAAAAATTGAAAAAAATTCTAACTTTCATTCCTGGTGATGTTGGCAATCAAAAATCTATCCAAATTTCCCCTCTCTGATGCCTGCTCTGGTAGGAACTCAACCCCCCCCCCCAAAGTTAGTTACCCTTTTATCTGAGCAATATCTGATAGGCCCTTCAGTAGTATTCACACTCAGGTTGGTGTGAGTGTGAAAATAATATCTTCCATCTGGAGTTGAAGCCCACATAAAATATACACAATTTTACTGGGGCCTTGACATGTTTCCATGCATGCTTGTGAACAATGTTAATAGACCTTTGATATAAAGCACATTGTGATTTATGTTTAGTAATTCCAAATCTAATGAGCAACTGGTGTTGGTCCAATTTTTTGTTTCTTGAGGAACAAATCTGAAGAAAACCTGTCAGAAACTGTAGCTACATTACCATCAACAGTTATTCTATCTAGAATTAAATGTATTGCCATGTAATGCTGAACTCTAGGGTTTATTATTCATCAGATCCTGGTTTTGCTTTTTTATCCTTCATTTACATCTCAGTGTTTTTGATTTCCTTCAGCCTTTTCAGCCACTTCCCGGCTACATGTCTTCAGCATAATTTGCAAATTTGGACAGCTTTACTGATAGAGACAAGAGTGGGCCAAACCTGTGCAATTTGAGTCAGCACAGCCACGTGTTGTCTATACTATGGGGACATGGGACAGGGTGACAATACAGGAGCACAATTAAGAGGCACTTTCCCCCCATAACAAGAATTGCTTGCCTAAAGAAGGTTAGAAGGTTGGGTAGGTATTATTAATAAATGCTGTAGATTTAAAAAGATCAAAAAACAATTCTTTATAAGTTATTATTTGACTACAGTATCAGTGCCCTGTGGGATCCAGTCATTGTGCTATAGGACTAAATAGTCAAAATTGATCTACTCAGCTAGTCATATGGCATAACAATCATACTAGAATATTTGGAAAGCTTTACTGAAATTCTTCCATGATGTTGTTCCCCTTTGTAGAATGGCACATTTTGAATGGGTTCTCAGAGAAAACAAAGTGTTGTCCTAAAATGAGGGTCCAAACTTCAAGCAACAGGCTAAAACCAACCCACTACTATTTTTTATTTAGCCTGCAGCTAGGGTCAGTGGCCTCTCATACAGGTCTTCAGGTCAGCCTAGAATCTCAGTTTGTCCCTAAAATTCACAAACTTGTCATTTTCATTTGCTAGGATGGCCAGCATCCTCCCAGCCAATTATGTGCTGATGTGATGGAGACCCCAGTGTAAGGGGGAAACTTTGATGTAAGCAGGAACTTGGATGGGGCCTTGTTTTTTTTCCAAAGTTCTCTTTTTTCTGAATAGTATCATGCTGATTAAAATAGAGCTCCAAACGAAACATATTATTATTGTAATTTAAATTGTGTTCAATAATTTATCAAACCGATTGTTTTTCAGCCCCAGAATATTTGTAAAATATATGGTGTGACCCTCATACTGAAAAGTTTGGACACCCTTTCTCTAAAGTATGAATGAAACACATTTTTTATTTTATGTTAAAATAAATTACATGTACAGAATATAAGACAAATTATGTGATACCAGAAATAAAAAGTAGACATATTGAAGTACGGATGATACAAAGCAAAGAAGAATTTCAAGATATTCTCGTGGGAATGACAATAAATGGCCTTATATATTTTAGAATTTGAAAACATTCTTATAGCTGAGTTTTAAACATTTTAATCCCAAGAAAATATAAATATGTCTAAAAGAAAATATATGATTTTAAAGTTTTGACCATAACTTCTAAAGTATGTTTATAGTAAGTATTATATAGTAAGGGAAGAACATAAAAGGTATATAGGAGGGGAAGGGGAGGGAATAATTCTCCGGAGGAGGTTTTATGTATCAGCTAATGTTGTAATTCTATAAAAAATCTTAATCACCATAACAATAAAACTCGATTGTCAATATTATCTGACGTATAATATTTAATCCAGGGTTTCCATATGATATCAAACTTTGTCATCTGGTTTTTATCTATAGCGTCCATTTTAGCATGGATGAAAGATTGATTCATTCTACGTTTGGTTTCTGCAATATTCACCACATCTGTTTTCCACGCATTGGCTATAGTCTGCTTTGCGGCTATCAGGAGTGTAAGAACTAATTTGAATTGTTTCTGATTCAGAAAGGCTGGTTTTAAATTAAGGAGAGCTATAATTGGGTCTGGAAAAATTGGACGATCAAAAAATTTTGTAATTATCAGAAAGATATTTTTCCAAAATGATTGTACAATTGGGCAATGCCACCAGGTATGTATATAGGTACCTTTTTCTGGACAGCCACGAAAGCAGAGGCCAGTGTTGTCTGTTGAGAATTTGGCGATTCTCGCTGGAACCAAATACCAGCGTGTGAGAACTTTATATGATGATTCAGACGCCAATATATTTATAGAGGAAGATTTTGTGAAAGACCATATGTTGGACCAAGACCTAGAATCGATCGTACAATCCAAATCTTTTTCCCACTTGGCCACATATTTAGGTATAACAGTATTAGAATTAGATATCAGTTGTGTATACAATGATGTAATACGACCTTTAGCATGTGGTTCCTTGAGACAAAATCTTTTAAATTGAGAAATATTATGTAAGTTTACATTTAAATTGAGAAGAGGAGTATAAAAATCTTTGATTTGGAGATATCTGAATATTTCTGATTGTGGAAGCTTATATAATTCACATAGATCTGTAAAAGATTTTATTGATGTAGTTGAAGTTAAATTATATAGACAAGTGATACCAGCCTTAGACCAAGCTTTAAAGGTTTTGGGATATTTCCAGGCTGGGTAAAAAGTCGGATTCTTGTGGAAAGATAATAGCGGATTTTGTGGAGATTGCAGACCATGTGAATTTCTATACCTATCCCATATAGATAGAGAGTGCTTAGAAATGGGGTTATTTATAGACTTACGATACGCAGGTTGTAACCATAATATATTGTTTATAGGAAGAGGATCACAGTCTATAGCTTCAATGAGGACCCATAAAGGAATCTCTGTAGAAGAGTGATATTTTGTTAATTGAGATAATTGAGCTGCCTTATAATATATGTTAAAGTCTGGGAATCCCAAACCACCCAAAGCTTTGGGGAGAACAAGTGTTTTTTTGTGAAGTCTGGGTTTTATTTTCCCCCAAGTAAATTTTGTTACTTTTTGTTGAATCAGCCTAAGAAAATATGCAGGAATATGAATCGGGAGAGTTCTGAATAAATATAAAAATTTCGGAAGAACAGACATTTTTATGATATTGATTTTCCCAAACCATGATATCGGCATTGATGACCAATTAGATAACGACCTTGTAATATTTTTTAATAGAGCTGGGTAATTAGCTGCAAATAAATCGGAGGGGTTAGGAGTAAACTGCACACCCAGATATGGGATGCTATGATCTACCCACTTAAAGGGTAGTGAATTTTGTAAAGATTGTTTATCTTTTTCGACAAGTGAAATGTTTAATGCTGAAGATTTTTGAATATTGACCTTAAGGCCCGAAATAAATGAGAATTCTTGTAGTACAACCGAAACATGTGGAGAAGATAGAAAAAGGAGAATATCGTCTGCGAATAAACAGAGCTTATGATGAAAGCCATCCATTTCAATACCTGTTATAGTGGGTTCCATCCTAATTCTTTGTGCTAAAGGTTCAATGAGTAAAGCAAATAATAATGGCGAAAGTGGACATCCTTGACGAGTCCCCCTCAGTATATTAAACTCGTCCGATTTGTACCCTGCATATCTGATATAAGCTTTGGGATCTTGATACAAACTAGAGATCCATCGTAAAAAATGAGGGCCGAATCCCCATTTGGAAAGGGTATGGTTCATATATGACCAAGATACTGTGTCAAAAGCTTTCATAATATCTAAAGAAAGAAAACAAGTGGGAATACGTCTTTTTTTAGCGGCATGTGACAGGAGTGTTGCACGTCTAATATTATCTCCTGCTTGACGTAATGGAATGAAGCCCACTTGATCACGATGTATTAGATTGCCCATAATAGTATTTAATCTGTTAGCTAGAATTTTGGCTAAAATTTTTATGTCCAAATTTAATAACGAAATAGGGCGATAATTAGACCATATTGAATCGTCTGTGTGAGGTTTAGGGAGCATACAGATAATTGCAGTTAGGGTTTCTCTTCTAAAAGAATGACCTTCCAAAAGGGAATTAAAAGTGTTTGTCAAGACTGGAGAATGAAACACATTTTAAAGTCTTGTTGTATTAGTAAGTTTAGTAGGCTTACTTTAATACAATGTCATAAAAGTCTAAAACCTGCCACAACTTCCAGAAAATGCGAAAAGGAATATTATATGTTTGATATGTATACAGATAAATGCAGTCATTCTATCTACTCACAAACTGGAGATATTTCACTTAGGCCGGGGATAGTGTGCTCCAGTTATCATTTGAATAGGTGTTCCTGAACTATAAGCTTGGTTATGAAGTCTTAAGTATATGTGTTTGATAAAGTATTAAACTTTAACTGCCTGCCGACTGTGCTATAACGACTATAATGACGACTACAGCATGGCTCGATAACTCTGGGATGGCGTACAGTGATGTTCCTCCCATCACGGATCACGGTAAACGGCCGCTAATAGCGGCCGTTTACCACGCGATCACTCCGTCAAATGATGGAGCAATCATTTGTAAACAAACTGGCGTCACATCTGGTTCCTCTCTCCCCTCTCTGTACCAATCGGTACAGTGCGAGGGGAGAGAAGAGATCCTTACTCAGCATACTCATCCATCCATATATGCTCACTCATCCATACCCAGCATACTCATCCATCCATCCATGTTCAGCCATCCATACTCAGCATACTCAGCCATCCATACTCAGTATGCTCAGCATACCCATCCACACTCAGCATACTCAGCCATCCATCCATGCTCACCCATCCATACTCATCCATACTAGCATACTCATCCATCCATCCATGCTCAGCCATCCATACTCAGCATACCCATCCATGCTCAGCCACCCATCCATCCTCAGCAATACTCATCCATCCATCCATGCTCATCCATCCCATCCATAATTATCCATACCCATCCATACTCAGCCGTACCCAGCCGCACTCAGTCGTACCCAGCCATACTCAGGTCATATTCAGCCATACTCAGCCGTATCCAGCCATCCCATCCATACCCAGCCATACCCAGCCGTACTCAGCCGTACCCAGCCATACTCAGTCGTACCCAGCCATACTCAGCCATACTGAGCCATACTCAGCATACTCATCCATCCTTCCATGCTCAGCCATCCATACTCAGCATACTCATCCATACTCAGCATACTCATCCATGCTCAGCCATCCATCCATCCTCAGAAATACTCAACCATCCATCCATGTTCAGCCATCCCATTCACCCCCATCCATAATTAGCCATACCCATCCATACTCGGCCATACCCAGCAATACCCAGCAATACTCAGCCGTACCCAGCCATACTCAGTCATACCCAGCCATACTCAGTCATACCCAGCCTTACCCATCCATCCCATCCATAACCAGTCATATCCAGCGATACCCAGTCGTACTGAGCCGTACCCAGCCATACTCAGTCGTACCCAGCCCTACTCAGCCGTACCTAGCCATACTCAGCCATACTCAGCCACACCCACCCAACCTATCCGTACCCAGCCATACTCAGTCGTACCCAGCCCTACTCAGCCGTACCTAGCCATACTCAGCCATACTCAGCCACACCCACCCAACCTATCCGTACCCAGCCGTACCCAGCCATACTCAGCGGTACCCAGCCATCCCATCTATACCCAGCCATACTCAGCCGTACCCTTCCGTACTTGGCCATAGTCATTCATGCTCAGTCATCCCATCCATACTCAGCCATCACATTGGGTAATTTGCAAGATTTTATAACAGAAAAAAAAAAAGAATGCTCTATTTGTGTGGAAAAAGCACAACAATTTCATATGGGTACAGTGTTACATGACTGAGTAATTGTCATTCAAAATGTGAGAGCACTGAAAGCTGAAAATTGGTCTGGTTAGGAAGGTGGTTTAAGGGCCCAGTGGGTAAGTGGTTAAAGACAAAAAACAGTATTCATTTCACAATATTTTATCAACAATAAAAAATGATTCCTGTATTTGTCTAGTCTCTAAATCATTCCTGTATATGAAGAAGCATTGTGAAGTTGATTTACTGTGAGGTTGCACTCCAGCACTTAGTAAATGAAGCTTCACTTTGCAAAGAATACTCAATCACATAAACGCAAAATATAAATAGCATTTTTTGCTTCCACATGATGGCATGATGGAAGTCAACAGAGCTTCCCCTCATTTACTACGGTCTGGAGCAACTGCTCTTGCAAAGTGCTCAGTCTATTTGAATTTAGTAAATCAACCCCTGCATCTCACCCTGTGTGGATTTAAGTGTATCCATGTTAAAAAGTTAAAATCATTATATTTATTTTCACATTGTATTTCAGTTATGAACACCGATCGGTCTCCTCCTCTATCCAGTCCCCTCCCCTTACAGTTAGAATCACATTTAACCCCTTGATTGCCCCCTAGTGTTAACCCCTGCCCTGCCAGATATTTATACAGTAATTAGTGCATTTTTATAGCACTGATCGCTATATAATTGGCAATGGTTCCAAAATAGTGTCCAAAGTGTCCAATATGTCCGCCGCAATGTCACAGTTATGATAAAAATCTCAGATCGCCGCCATCATTAGTAAAAAAAAAATAAAAAAATGCCATAAATCTATCCCCTATTTGTAGGCACTATAATTTTTATGCAAACCAATCAATATACGTTTATTGCGATTTTTTTACCAAAACTATGTAGAAGACTACATATCGGGCTAAACAGGAAAAAAATATATATATTTTTTTAAATTTGGGATATTTATTATAGCAAAAAGTAGAAATATTGTGTTTTTTTTTCAAACTTGTCACTTTTCTTTTGTTTATAGCGCAAAAAATTAAAACCAGAGAGGGGATGAAATACCACCAAAAGAAATCTCTCTTTGTGGGGAAAAAATTATGAAAATTGCATTTGGGCACAGTGTTGCATGACTGTGGCAGTGTCATTCAAAATGTTACAGTGCTGAAAGCTGGGCAGGAAGGGGGTGAAAATGCTCTGTATTGAAGTGGTTAAAGGAGGAGTTTTAGGAAGTGGAGTCAGTACAAGAATCACTAATTGCAGACAGCAAGGGAATATGTAGTCTTTGGAAATCAAAACAAAACAGCCGAAGAGAAGCTGCAAAACATGCAATGAATCCAGGAAGTTGTGGAAAGAGATGGCCAGCAGACAGGCAGCACTGACAAGATGAAAGGGTTTTTTTCTACAAAGCTTAATTGGATGGCTTTATCCTAAACTCCTCCTGACTACACTCTGACATTTACCCAGGGGGTTAATCATAGAGATATTTTTCACCTTTTCACGGTTTCCACCTTCTGTCTTCTGAATAATTATAAGTCAATAATTCTGAGTCTTGTAAGATAACTAATGATTAAAATGTAGCTACAGGGGGGCGTGTCCTGACCATGGAGTAGTGAGGAAGTGCTTCACCTCAGCTCCGCTCCATCACTGCTTACAACGCAAGCTTCAGCGGGGAAAACTGGCTACCGGCACCGGGATCCATGTCCCAGCGTTCGCGGCAGTCTTCCCGACCACCGCAGGGCACTAAATCGCGGCAGGGACAGCTGGAACAGTACTTCCCAGGCCCCCGCGGACAAGGCCGCGACGGATCAATTATGGCACCGACCGGGAAATCACAGTGGGCTGGGAAATCCTCTCAGCCTGCCACAGCGGCGTCTCTCCAGCCGAAGGGAACGTCTTCCCTGGCCTCTCCGGTGCCCTCCCCAGGATCGGTGAGCAATTCAGCCCTCCTGCCTCCCCTTGGTCCCTGGATGGCTGTTCAGAGGTTTCTGACCTCATGGGAGATGAAGTGATCCGCCGCCATATTATGTCTCTTCCCACCAGAGAGGATCTAGAACGGTTTACTAGCAGGGTAGAGAAGGCTTTTGCTGCTGATATTGCCCAACTTAAAGCAGATACCACACACCTGGGTCACAGAGTGGAGTCCCTGGAAGAGAAACTGGAGGAGGCTCTCCCCACCATTGCTCTGCTGCAATCTAGATGCCAGACGCAGGACCATCAGATTGACATGTTGCTGGGGCAATTAGATAATGTGGAAAACCGCAGCAGGAGGGCCAATATCAGGATTAGAGGACTACCAGAGGCCACTGCATCCAGAGATATTGTCCCCACACTGACGGACATCTTCAGAGATATATTGGGCCTACCAGCCTCTGCACCCATTGAGATTGACCGAGCTCATAGAGCACTGAGACCCCCGTCTCCGGACGCTGACAACCCTAGAGACATTATCTGCAAACTTCACAAGTATACCATCAAAGACCGTATTATGCAAAAAGTGCGCGGTAAGCCCTTTTATGATTTTGATGGTGCACGACTGACTTTCTATCAGGATCTCTCAAGGCGCACCCTTATGCAGTGGAGGGCCCTCCGCCCGCTCCTTTCTGTGATCCAAGCTGCAGGATTGGCCTACCGCTGGGGCCTTCCCTTCTCTCTGCACAAAGATGGAAGGCAAGTTACCCTGCGCACTAAGGACGATCTTCCACACTTTCTCTCCTCTCTGGTGTTGGAACCCGTGGACTTCCCGGATTGGAGAGGACCCCCACGATGGTCCACAGTCGCACGCAAAAATCCGAGGAGGGACAGGCACAATTCGACCCGGGACCCCTCCGCGGCACCATCCACCACCAGAGACTGATGCTGGGCCTGAGCCGCACGGTGGAATGCTGATTGCTTAACCTGCACTTAAAGGAGTCTGGGCCCCCCTTACGAGAATTATGCCTTGATCCCGAGCCCCCCCAGATGTTCCTGGGAGCAGGATGTGCCCCATGTGGCTGCTAGATCCGGCAGCTCTGGCGGCAAGAATCACTGGTGAATCCTTCCCAGCTTCAGAGACTGTTTGGAATCTCAACCTAGGCCTACCTGATGGAGATTGTTTTCACTCCCACTATGTGAAGAAGACTTGCCACAGCACCCTTTTTCTCATCTCACTGAGCACTCGGGGGAGGGGGGGTTTATTTTTATTTTTTTCACCAACGTAGCTACCTTCTGGATCCCCACCCTCCCCGGACAGACGTTTTCTATGATCCGGGTACAGCCCTGAGGTCCCCACCTGGGGTAGGGCACAAACTTTCTGACATGGCCTGCCCAGACCCCACAATCTATCAGCTAACATTGTTTTTTTTTTATTGCTCTGATTTTTCCCCGAACTGAGGTTTTACTGTTTTCAGATTCGATGGGCGGGGAGGGGAGCTTCTGTCTCCCCCCTTGTTTTGGTACACGTTCCCCACGTAGGCCACCCATCCATGGGTTTAGTTCCCCATTGGGACATTAGGCTGTGGCTTGGGGTCTCCCCCCGGTATCGGGGTGGACCTCACCCCCCAGCATGCCGCTGCCTTGTTCAATACTGCTGTTGATGTAATGCTTTTGTGTTTTTGTAGTTTCCGTAATAACCCACTGTGTCTTTTCTCCCCCTCTCTCTTTCTCCTCTCCCTCTCCCACCCCTCTTACCCCCCTCCCTTCCTAGGAGCTTGCCCTTGCTGCGGTCCTTGCACCAGGCAAGTTGGGACACTCATCCATTCCTTTGACCCCCAAATCTCCCATGTCTACACTTCAGGTAATATCTTACAATGTACGGGGTCTCTGCTCTCCAGGGAAAAGGAATAAACTATGTTGGGAACTTAAGAAGTTGCGGGCACAAGTGGTCTTCCTACAGGAGACGCATTTTACCAGCCATTCCCTGCCCAGACTGCCCACCCACATGTTTAATCAGTGGTTTCATAGTACATCCCCTAAGTCCAAGTCCAAAGGCACTGCTATAGCGTTCCACAAGACATGTCCTTTTCAACCTGTAGATAGCAAAATAAACCCTCAGGGCCGATATATCTTTATAAAGGGCACCATTGCTGGTAGTATGTACACTTTCGCCTCACTTTACGCACCCAACTCTGACCAGCTTGCTTTCTTAGACAATACCCTTGACCTATTAACAGAATTTAAGGCAGGTTTTCTGATTCTCGCCGGGAACTTTAATGTTTGCCCAGACCTTTTGCTTGACACCTCAAGCACCCAACCCTCGCACTCCTATGCTTTTTTCAAACATTTTTGCAAATCACTTCAGGCACATCTCCTACTTGATACCTGGAGGATTTTACACCCCTCCGGATGGGACTTTAGTTACTACTCGACCATCCACGACGTGTACACCCGTATAGATCATATTTACGTCGACCGTCCCACGCTTGAGCTCCTGCAGAATGCATCCATTGGCAGCATCACTCTATCGGACCATGCTCCGGTTGGAGTGACCATCATGCCACCGTCTAGCCCCCATAGGGCCTGGACATGGAGACTAAATGAAAATTTACTAGATGATTCTGCGGTGGTTACCAAGGTGTCAGAGGCCATCTCCCACTATTTCAGGGAAAATTCCTCAGAAGACCTAAGTGTGGGAATGAGTTGGGCAGGCCACAAGGCGGTAATCAGGGGAGAATTAATATCTATGGGCTCCAAACTCAAGAAAATGCACCAAGCGGATTTTACCAGGGTTCTGACCGCCTTACAAGCAGCAGAACTCTCCCATAAGCAAGGGGGGGGGGCCCTGCGGCAAAACAGAAGCTTCTTGAGTTGCGTGATCTGTTTTCGCGCTTACTAGACCGTCATACACGTAAACAGGCCAGGCATCTTTCGCATTAATATTATGAGCATGGCAACAAATGCGGCCGTATGCTTGCTAGGGCCCTCCGCAAAAAGCATGCTCAATCCTACGTACACTTCTGGAGACATTTCGGTCCAGTCCAACAAAATTGCCTCAGGGTTTCAGGAATTTTACACCCAACTTTATAATCTATCCCCGGCCTCGTCCTCAGATGCCCAGCCTCCCAAGTCTGTTGCCATTCAGGAATATCTCATGTCGGCGGGAGTCCCTCCACTAAGCGCAGAACAATGCGTCGACCTGGAGCGGCCAATTTCCCCGGAGTAGATAGCGCTAACGGTGAAGTCCCGGCCCAAGGGCAAGAGTCCAGGACCAGATGGCTACTCTGGTACCTACTACAAAACTTTCCTGCCTCTCCTAGCACCACACATGTGTACCTACTTTAACAGCGTAGCGAAGGGGAACCCTATCCTAACCAAAGCGCTTATGGCGCACATTACGGTGCTGCCGAAAGAGGGCAAGGACCCTACCATCCCCCAAAGCTATCGCCCTATATCCCTCCTCAACGTTGATATTAAAATCCTAGCAAAAGTCCTGGCAAACAGACTTGGGAGTCTCATGCCCCATGTTATCCACCCAGACCAAACAGGGTTTATTCGAGGGAGGGAAGCGAGAGACAACTCCATCAGAGCTATCCAACTTATACATTGGGCTTGCAGCAGCCCCAATCCTAAACCTTGCATCGTTCTTTCTACCGATGCCGAAAAGGCGTTTGATTGTGTCGACTGGACATATTTACGGGTGGTATTGGAAACTCAAGGGCTCGGGACACGTATGTTGTCCTTGCTCGTGGCCTTGTACTCTACTTCGTGTGCAAAGGTAAAAGTGAATGGGGTGCTTTCCTCCCGGTTCCTGATTCGAAATGGCACAAGACAGGGGTGTCCCCTCTCTCCTCTCCTTTTCGCCCTGGTTCTAGAGCCGTGGCTCTGCACCGTGAGGGCGAATGCAGACATTAAGGGCCTGAGGGTAGGGAGGATGGAGCACAAACTGTCGGCATATGCAGACGATGTGCTCTTTTATCTTTCTGAACCCCTGATCTCACTGCCAGTTCTGTTGAAGGAACTGAAGAACTTCGGAGAGTTATCCAATTTTAAGATAAACTTTTCCAAGTCGGAGATATTACCTATTCACCTGACCCCGTCCCGAGCGACAAATTTACAATCGGCTTTCCCCTTCACCTGGGCCAAGTCTTCCATTAAATACCTGGGCATTCAGTTGACGAACCGCTTTGATACCTTATATGCTACCAATTTCCCCCCCTTACTTAACACAGTGAAAGCAGATCTATTGCAGTGGACCAAAACCGCTTTTACGTGGTTAGGTCGCATTAATATTGTCAAAATGAATATCCTGCCCCTGGTACTCTTTTTTTTACAAATAATACCCATTTCCCTCCCCAAACTGTTTTTTACCCAACTGAATAGCATACTATCGGCATTTGTGTGGAACACAAAGAAGCCGAGAATAGCCATGACATTGCTGAGGCACTCAAAGCTGACGGGGGGCCTGGGGGTTCCAGACATCCAGAAGTACCACAGGGCTGTTATCCTACAGAGGATACTTAACTGGAAGTTTCATACTCAGTCTAAAATGTGGGTCTCCTTAGAAAAATGGCTAGCTGGGAGAGACTTGGCTTACCACCCTGGTTATCCTGGGAACATAGGGGACTGTCGGAGGATGCCTCCCCACTAACTGTACAGGCTCTCTCAATATGGGATAAAATGAACCAGACCTTGCGTCTATCCCCTCCTGTGTCACCGCTTGCCCCACTGGTGGGGTTCCTGTGGTTCCCACCAGGGGAACAAAGGGCTTTTTTTCGGCCCCTGGGTAGACGGCGGGAATGACAGCTGTGGAAAGTTGTTGAGCGGAGGCAAGATGGTCAGCTACGAATCCCTGCAGGCCAGGCACGCGAACACTGCCATGAATTTTTCCGGGTGTGGGAGAGAGACCTACAGCTTGACTTTTCCACGACTCAACTGTCCCACCTTTACAAACTCACTCCCACAAGCTCCATGGAATCCAAAACCCAAGAAACTAATTATAAAGTCCTGTCCCGCTGATACAGAGTGCCAGCAGACCTAGCACGCATTTACCCTTCGATATCGGACCGGTGTTGGAGGAACTGTGGCCAACAGGGCACCCTCCTCCATATTTGGTGGGATTGCCCACGAATAAAGCCATACTGGGCAGACATTCGATCCCACATAAAAGCAATTTTGAACTTAGATGTACCACTGTCTCCAACCAATTATCTTTTGCACATCCCTCCGGTCCCGATAAGTAGATACAAAAAGAGCCCCCTGCCACATCTTCTGAACGCGGCTAGATGTCTTATACCAATCTACTGGAAGCAGACCAGAATCCCCACACGGGAAGACTGGGTCAAAAAAGTCAACGACATTAGAGAGGCTGAACATTGGGTAGCAACATGTAGAGGTACAAGGGCTAAGTTTGATATCACATGGCAGTCTTGGACAGCCTACATGTCCGAAACTATCTACGCATCCTCCAGCCTGGACTTGGCTCTTCTGGAGCTAGCAGAACCGTCTCTGAGATCCCGCACAGGAAATGCCACTATTGACTAGTAACTATTTTTCACCTCCTTGCCCCCTGGCTGGAGAGGCAAACCCACTGCTAAGACTCGCCTGGCGCTGGACTGTTGCACTTCCTCAAGATGACAGGTAAGCTCCTTCTCCCTTCCCCACCCCCCCTCCCAGCCCCCCCTATATCCCTATTCCCCTCCCTTCCACCCCCCTTAATGTTCTTTTCTGTGCTTCTTCTCTCTATTCCACATTTCAGTAAGATGTTGCTCTCTAATGATCTCTGTGGCATTGAGATGTGGTCGAGGGTTAGGTTTTCTGCAGGCTAGCTGGTCCTGCGGCCGCCCTGCCTAGCTGGCGAAGGGGAATCCTTCTGTCCGGAGGGGCCCTTACAGACCCGCCCCTCCTGGGCGGTGGGAATGTTGTGGGCCCGCTTTACCCCCGGGGGAGGCCCGGGAGAGGTAGATGGAGGCAATTTGGCCCCCCTCTCCTGGGTAGCCATCGGGGGGCGGCCTCATGCCTCCCCGACCCCATGCATATCGGGGGGAAAGGGGATTGGGCATCGGCCTGTCCCCTCCCTTGAAATTAGAGGCACTCTGGGGCAGGGCCCTGGCTCAGGGAAACCAGATTAGATATGGGTATGCAAGAGACACTGCAGGTGTTAGTTAGAAGTTGAGCACCAGACTTATGTGTCCGACTTAGACCACCAACTCTCTGCCACCCGGGAAAGGATCAACAAGTCTAATTGTTTCATACAGTTTATTTGACTTGTAATTGGTCCTGACACACCTGTCTTATGTGTACTCAAGTGTATTCTTCTGTTAAAATGTTTCAAAATAAAGATTTTACAAAAAAAAAGAAAATGTAGCTAGTTTATGCAATATTTTTTTGTTTGCTCAATAGATTTGTGACAACTAAACCTACAAGAAAATGTGCTTATATTCAGAAATATGCAGAAAAACATTCCAATACCTCAGTAAAACTGTGTATATTATGTGTACTTCAATGTGGAGATATTTGTTATGCGGTCTATTTATGCATACTCGGAAATCATCCATTCTCAACCAGAATCGCATAGAACCCAAGGGTTCCGAGGTTGCTTGCAGTTCCCTGAGCTGTGGCTGATTGATCTCCCATTTGATGGTGCCTTTATAATTCCAGGTCCAGTGCCAGTTGGCAGAGTCAACTGTATGACACTAATATTTTTTTTTGGCTGTCTGTAAGGGTGGCATTCTGACAACCACCACTGTAAGTGGGATATCCTACCAACTGGCCAACAATGTAATGGGCATTCTCCCCACTGATCCCAATAAATTAAAGGGATACTAAAGTCTCAGGTTTTTTTGCTTAAAAATAACAAACATGTTATATTTACCTGCTCTGTGTAGTGGTTTTGCAACGAGCAGCCCAGATCCTCCTCTTTTTGGGTCTCTTGCCGACACTTCTACCCCCACAGTGCCCCCATAGAAAGCAGCTTGCTATGGGGGCACCTGAGCCAAGCCTCTGCTCTGTGTGTCCAATGTCCATTCAGGCACGGAGCCATGGCCCAGCCCCCCCCCCTCTTTCCTCATTGGCTCACTGACTTTGATTGACAGCAGCGGGAGCCAATGGCACCCGCTTTTGTATTAGCGAATGAGGAGGAAGAGTCCTGGACAACCGAACCTCTTGTGCAACATCGCTGGATCGAGATGGGGCTCAGGTAAGTAGTGGGGGGCTGAGGGGGGCTGCTGCACACAGAAGGTTTTTTATCTTAATGCATAGAATGTATTATTATAAAAATAATCCTTCTGCCTTTAGAACCACTTTAATTTTAACATGGTTTCCTAAAGATCTAAACATTATTTCAAGAGTTATATTGTGTAAGTTTAAGTTTTTTTTAAGCATATTATAAATTTTAGCTTTAAAAGTACTTTGCATCATCAAATGGCAACTACTTTATACACCTGTTTAATTTGTTTCCTACATTGTTTCCTAACCCAATTTTTGAAAGCAACAATAGAAACTGTTATCATGCTTTTGAAAATCAGATATCATAATAGGCTTAAAAAAAAAAAAAAACACTGCTTCAGGAAGACAACTAAGAACAGAAGTGGTTATCAGTAAACCTTGCACGCTTGTGGGGTGTAAGGGGGAGCTTTTTCATACCACAAGCTGATGTTATCTTCATAAACATAATGACATGATTACCATTATTGTCCTAATTGTGGTTGGCTTTTCCTACTTATTATACTGTATGATCTGAGCAGTCACATCTTTGCACCAATTAATTATGAGGTTTTACTGATGGGACTGGAAATATACAGTATTTTATGCTTTGCTATGGCAGAAACATATTTGAAATAATACAGTTATTTGACAAACAATCATGATAAAGCAACAAACAATATAGCATGTTGTCTGTATTAAGTATTGCATTAAATGTAAGGTAATGATATCATTAGACAAATAAAGATACATATACACTTTATATATGTGACCAAGATATTTTCCAGCGTAATTTATTATTTAATACAGTTATTTATATAGCACCAACAATTTATAAGCAGCTTACGTGCTTACAATCTGCGGTTCCTATCTTATATGCATACAGACACACTAGGGCTAATTTGGAGAGGAGCCAACAAACCTACAAACATATACAGTCTTTGGAGCGTAGGAGGAACCTACACAAGCAAAATGAGAACATGACAACTCTGTGAGATCACTGTGGTCCCACAGGCTACTGTGATGTTTAAAGTAATATTACTTTGTAACAATAAAGTATAACTCTGTGGGGGCAAAGGACAAAAATATGATCTAAGCAATAAAGGAACAGATAAGGAACTGGAGGTGCTAAGGTAGCAATTATTGAGACAATTGATTGGATGGGTTGGATAGATTAAGCATTAGGCCTCATGCACACGAGACGCAGTTAAACGCGCGTTCAGATGCAGTTGGACAGTTTTTTCAACTGCCCCTGAACTCATTCAATGTTATCCTATGTGTCCATGCACACAGTCTAGTTTTTTTCCGTTTTTATGCAGTTGCATTTAGTCTCGTTTTTCCAGAAGCAAAAAAATGCGTTCAGAAGCAAAAATTTCCACGTTTCAGACGCAAAACGCGGCAAAACGCGGTAAAACGCGGCAAAACGCCGCTACCGCGTTTAGCCGCGTTTGCGTTTATATGCGTTTTTAAAGGTGACCTTTTTTTTTACAATAAAAATCTCAAAAATGATTGCAAATGATGAAAAACCATTAGAAAAATATTTTAAACAATTGCAATTGCAAGTGGACAATCCACAACTTGTGGCAAGTGACGTGGCAAGTGGACAATCCACAACTTGTGGCAAGTGACATGGCAGGTGGCAAGTGATGTGGCAAGTGGACAATCCACAACTTGTGGCAAGTGACGTGGCAGGTGAAGTGGCAAGTGACGTGGAAAGTGGACAATCCACAACTTGTGGCAGGTGACGTGGCAAGTGACCTGACAGGTGACGCGGCAAGTGACCTGGCAGGTGACGTGGCAAGTGGAAAATCAACAACTTGTGGCAGGTGACTGGCATGTGACGTGGCAAGTGGACAATCCATAACTTGTGGCAGGTGACGTGGCAGGTGACGTGGCAAGTGGACAATCCACTTGTGGCAGGGGACGTGGCAAGTGACGTGGCAAGTGGACAATCCACTTGTGGCAGGGGATGTGGCAAGTGACGTGGCGAGTGGACAATCCACAACTTGTGTCAGGTGACGTGGCAAGTGGACAATCCACAACTTGTGGCAGGTGATGTGGCAAGTGATGTGGCAAGTGGACAATCCACTTGTGGCAGGTGACGTGGCAGGGGACGTGGCAAGGGACGTGGCAAGTGGACAATCCACAACTTGTGGCAGGTGACGTGGCAGGTGACATGGAAAGTGATGTGGCAAGTGGACAATCCACAACTTGTGGCAGGTGATGTGGCTGGTGACGTGGCAAGTGGACAATCCACATCTTGTGGCAGGTGACGTGGCAGGTGACGTGGAAAGTGGTGTGGCAAGTGGACAATCCACAACTTGTGGCAGGTGATGTGGCTGGTGACGTGGCAAGTGGAAAATCCACAACTTGTGGCAGGTGGCATGGCAGGTGACGTGGAAAGTGGACAATCCACATCTTGTGGCAAGTGACGTGGCAGGTGATGTGGCAAGTGACGTGGCAAGTGGACAATCCACAACTTGTGGCAGGTGACGTGGCAGGTGATGTGGCAAGTGATGTGGCAGGTGATGTGACAAGTGGACAATCTACATCTTGTGGCAAGTGACGTGGCAGCTGACGTGGCAAGTGACGTGGCAAGTGGACAATCCAAAACTTGTGGCAGGTGACGTGGCAAGTGATGTGGCAGGTGACGTGGCAAGTGACGTGGCAAGTGGACAATCCACATCTCGTGGCAAGTGACGTGGCAGGTGATGTGGCAAGTGACGTGGCAAGTGGACAATCCACAACTTGTGGCAGGTGACGTGGCAGGTGATGTGGCAGGTGATGTGACAAGTGGACAATCCACATCTTGTGGCAAGTGACGTGGCAGCTGACGTGGCAAGTGACGTGGCAAGTGGACAATCCAAAACTTGTGGCAGGTGACGTGGCAAGTGACGTGGCAGGTGACGTGGCAAGTGACGTGGCAAGTGGACAATCCACATCTCGTGGCAAGTGAAGTGGCAGGTGATGTGGCAAGTGACGTGGCAAGTGGACAATCCACAACTTGTGGCAGGTGACGAGGCAGGTGATGTGGCAAGTGATGTGGCAGGTGATGTGACAAGTGGACAATCCACATCTTGTGGCAAGTGACGTGGCAGCTGACGTGGCAAGTGACGTGGCAAGTGGACAATCCAAAACTTGTGGCAGGTGACGTGGCAAGTGACGTGGCAGGTGACGTGGCAAGTGACGTGGCAAGTGGACAATCCACATCTCGTGGCAAGTGACGTGGCAGGTGATGTGGCAAGTGACGTGGCAAGTGGACAATCCACAACTTGTGGCAGGTGACGTGGCAGGTGATGTGGCAAGTGATGTGGCAGGTGATGTGACAAGTGGACAATCCACATCTTGTGGCAAGTGACGTGGCAGCTGACGTGGCAAGTGACGTGGCAAGTGACGTGGCAAGTGACGTGGCAAGTGGACAATCCAAAACTTGTGGCAGGTGACGTGGCAAGTGACGTGGCAGGTGACGTGGCAAGTGACGTGGCAAGTGGACAATCCACATCTCGTGGCAAGTGACGTTGCAGGTGATGTGGCAAGTGGACAATCCACAACTTGTGGCAGGTGACGTGGCAGGTGATGTGGCAAGTGATGTGGCAGGTGATGTGACAAGTGGACAATCCACATCTTGTGGCAAGTGACGTGGCAGCTGACGTGGCAAGTGACGTGGCAAGTGGACAATCCAAAATTTGTGGCAGGTGACGTGGCAAGTGACGTGGCAGATGACGTGGCAAGTGACGTGGCAAGTGGACAATCCACATCTCGTGGCAAGTGACGTGGCAGGTGATGTGGCAAGTAACGTGGCAAGTGGACAATCCACAACTTGTGGCAGGTGACGTGGCAGGTGATGTGGCAAGTGATGTGGCAAGTGATGTGGCAAGTGGACAATCCACATCTCGTGGCAAGTGACGTGGCAGGTGATGTGGCAAGTGACGTGGCAAGTGGACAATCCACAACTTGTGGCAGGTGACGTGGCAGGTGATGTGGCAAGTGATGTGACAGGTGATGTGACAAGTGATGTGACAAGTGGACAATCCACATCTTGTGGCAAGTGACGTGGCAGCTGACGTGGCAAGTGATGTGGCAAGTGGACAATCCAAAACTTGTGGCAGGTGGCGTGGCAAGTGACGTGGCAGGTGACGTGGCAAGTGACGTGGCAATTGGACAATCCACAGCTTGTGGCAAGTGACATGGCAGGTGGCAAGTGGACAATCCACAACTTGTGACAGGTGACGTGGCAGGTGATGTGGCAAGTGGACAATCCCCAACTTGTGGCAAGTGACGTGGCAAGTGACGTGGCAAGTGGACAATCCAAAACTTGTGGCAGGTGACGTGGCAAGTGACGTGGCAGGTGATGTGGCAAGTCACGTGGCAAGTGGACAATCCACAACTTGTGGCAGGTGACGTGGCAGTTGGACAATCCACAACTTGTGGCAGATGACATGGCAAGTGACGTGGCAGGTGATGTGGCAAGTCACGTGGCAAGTGGACAATCCACAACTTGTGGCAGGTGCCGTGGCAAGTGACACGCTAAATACAAGTACACTGCAGCTCTCACAGCTGCTGCTACTCACTCTGGTTTCACAAAATTGCTGAAATAGTTAATTTTTGAGCTGGGGAGGGTCTATAATGTTAGCTTAACTAAACGCTTCTAGACGCAAACGCGGTAAAACGCAGTAAAACGCCGCTAAATCGCGGTAAAAATCGCGGCAAAACGCGCGTTTCTAAACGCCGGTTTCAACATGTGTCCAGCAGCGTTTGCATCTGCGTCTCGTGTGCATGAAGCCTTAAAGTGATAATGAAAGCTGAATTCCAGGCACAGCTAAATAAACAGATGAAACAAATATACGTTAACTGAGATTTATGCAGCTCCACCACAAAAACAATCCTGTCTACTACAGGGGTGGATCCAGAGTCTAATTTTGGGAGATATGTCCATTGATGCAAAACCAAAATATTAAGAACCATTTTCTGCATCTATCTAACCTATAAGTGCAGTGCTTATATTTGTCACTCCCAGCCTACATTTGACTTTTTATGAACCTCTTGCCGTCCATTTACAAGAGTGTTCAGAATATGAGGGCGGGGAGAAAAAAAGAAGTACAAGGAGCAAAAACATTTTTCACTGCAGTGCAAGTAGAATGCTGATAGAAGGAGAGAGCAAAGAGAATAGCTCATCAATCTGCTGCTTTTCACGTCACTATTAAGTCACAGAATGGAGACAAGAGTTACTTAGTGAATGTAAAGGCTTTAAAAACATGTTATACTTGCCTTCTCTGTGCAATGGTTTTGCTCAGAGTGGCCCTGAACTTCCTTATGTGGGGTCCCCCATCGGTGTACTATTATTCTCATCTTCTCTGAGTGCCCTCATAGCAAGCTGCTTACAATAGAGGCACTCATGAAGGTTTGATCCCAATCTGGGCTGTGTAAGTCTATAGACAAACACAGCACTGCTCAGCCTCCCTTTCACTGCCTTCTCACAGGCTTTGACTGACAGCAGCAGAAGCCAATGGCTCCCACTGCTGCTGAGTCTCTAGTGAGAATAGCGAGAGATCTGCTGTAGATGGGTGCATCAAGTAAGAGTTTAAGAAACCCACGTGCTAGGTGGGTTAAATGCATTGGAATAGTGCCCAACGCATTCCCAACCATGCCCAGGTGATCTACCACCTGATTACCCATGTCCATTCCCAACAAACAGGAAGTAAACATTGAAGAAAGTGGAAGTAAAACCATAAGTGAGCAGCCGGCCGGAGATTGATATACACTAAGCTTGCAACAGGGGAACCTGAGTGACTGGCAGCACCAACATTAGCAGGTAACAGCGATAAGTGGATGCAGGAGGAAGGGTTCCCCCTCCACAGAAAATGGTGGACCACTACACGTCAGTCCAACCTCCTCGCTGAAGAGGAATACTGTCGGTGCCCTGTGAATCTTAGTGAGGGCCTCCCCGCAGACTGTGCTGACACTGGCAGTGATGTGACCACAGACTGTATCATAAATCTATTTGAATAGCCTTTGATACCCAGTGACTACACTGATTGACTGATTGCCCCAGTGGGGACAAGAGTGGGAGGGCAGGGTGGGAGCAGCCAGGTGGAGGGGAGGACAGGGTGGATGTAGCCAGGTGAAGGGGAGCACAGGGTGGATGTAGCCAGGTGGAGGGGAGGACAGGGTGGGAGCAGCCAGGTGGAGGGGAGGACAGGGTGGATGTAGCCAAGTGGAGGGGAGGACAGGGTGGGAGCAGCCAGGTGGAGGGGAGGACAGTGTGGATGTAGCCAGGTGGAGGGGAGGACAAAGTTTATGATACAGTCTGTGGTCACATCACTGCCAGTGTCAGCCCAGTCTGCGGGGAGGCCCTCACTAAGATTCACAGGGCACCGACAGTATTCCTCTTCAGCGAGGAGGTTTGACTGACGTGTAGTGGTCCACCATCTTCTGTGGAGGGGGAACCCTTCCTCCTGCATCCACTTATCGCTGTTACCTGCTAATGTTGGTGCTGCCAGTCACTCAGGTTCCCCTGTTGCAAGCTTAGTGTATATCAATCTCCGGCCGGCTGCTCACTTACGGTTTTACTTCCGCTTTCTTGAATGTTCACTTCCTGTTTGTTGGGAATGGACATGGGTAATCAGGTGGTAGATCACCTGGGCATGGTTGGGAATGCGTTGGGCACTATACCAATGTATTTAACCCACCTAGCACGTGGGTTTCTTAAACTCTTACTTGATGCACCCATCTACAGCAGCTCTCTCGCTATTCTCACTAGAGACTCAGCAGCAGTGGGAGCCATTGGCTTCTGCTGCTGTCAGTCAAAGCCTGTGAGGAGGCAGTGAGAGGGAGGCTGAGCAGCACTGTGTTTGTCTATAGACTCACACAGCCCAGATTGGGATCAAACCTTCATGAGTGCCTCTATTGTAAGCAGCTTGCTATGAGGGCACTCAGAGAAGATGAGAATAATAGTGCACCGGTGGGGGACCCCACATAAGGAAGTTCAGGGCCACTCTGAGCAAAACCATTGCACAGAGCAGGCAAGTATAACATGTTTTTAAAGCCTTTACATTCACTAAGTAACTCTTGTCTCCATTCTGTGACTTAACAGTGACATGAAAAGCAGCAGATTGATGAGCTATTCTCTTTGCTCTCTCCTTCTATCAGCATTCTACTTGCACTGCAGTGAAAAATGATTTTGCCCCTTTGATTTTTCTCCCCGCCCCCCACAGTCTGAGCTCTCTTGTAAATGGACTGCAAGAGGTTCATAAAAAGTCAAATGTAGGCTGTGAGTGACATCTATAAGCATATAGTATAGCATATGAACTTATAAGTTAGATGAGAGGCAGAAAATGGTTCTTAATATTTTGGTTTTGCATCAATGGACATAGCTTAAATTATCCACTGGCTTCATACAGCTCTTGGACTTTGTATTCTGCATCAGCTGTATGGTTCGGTAAACTCTTATCAGGAATCAGCATTACATTTTGGGCTTTTAGTAAATACATCATTCCAACTGTTGGATGGATGTTCTTCAAGTGCTTTGTTGGATATCTACATGGAAGAATATGTTACTGTAGAGTAAAACATGACTTTAAAATACAGTGAAGAAACATCTTACTTATGAACTGAATATCCAGAATGTTTTAAAACATGGCAAAAAAAATAGTGGACTTGTGGGGTAGATTTACTAAAGCTGGCGCACACAGAATGTGGTGCAGCTGTGCATTGTAACCAATCAGCTTGTTCAATTAAACTTTCACAATAAGCCCACGTTCACATTGGGCTGATCTGGCACAGCATGCCAAATTGGAGGCTATTGATGGCATTGGCACTGTCCGAAAAGGTGCAATGCCGACTTTGCGGCACTGCACAGATTCCCAAAAAGTAGTTCCTGCACTACTTTTGGCAACTTTGGGGCGATTTCAATAGACATCTGTGCATGAACCTGCATAGATGTCTGTCAAATGACCCCCGGAAGTTGGACTGAAATGCGGGTTCAGCTGAACTCGCACAATTTCAAACCTGCCCTTAGTGGGAACGTGGGCTTAAACCTAGATGCTGATTGATTACTATGCACAGCTGCACCAGATTCTGTGTGCACCAGTTTTAGAAAATATCCCTAATGCTATTTTTTCTCAGAAAACCTGTGCGCTGGTTATACTGTATGTTTTAGTACATAGTAATATGTGTACCCAGCCTTAGGAGTTGCCGTGACAAGGTCAATTCCATTTTTTGCAGGCTGGCTGATAAGTGAGTTGTGAATTTTTGTTTGTTGTTTTTTGACACGCGTCACTTTTTCATGTGCTGCTTGCTTTCCTTTCTTTCTTTTATATTGGGGAAAATGAGCGGTGTGTTCGTAGGAGCATAACATTGCCTGAGTGGAGCGTTTTAAAGGATTTACCCTCTTTGCTACTTAAACCTTGGCTGGGTGACAAGCCATTGGCGATATCTGATCTCATCTAAGGGATCAAAACAGCTGGTAAGCGGCGGTATTGTTGGTGGTGGAGAATCCTTTCTCTCCTTTTCATGACACTTCTTCGTTGGTGTTGTGTGCAATATCACGGTGGAGACCATATGGAAAATTGTTTCTCCTGGAAATGGACTAATTAACTCTTTATACTCAGGGATATTATTCTGATTTCAGTGGTTATGGTGCATGCTTTTTATATAAAAAACAGTTGTATGTAATTTTATATTATTTTGCATTTCACCCATATTATATGGTTAATTGAATAACAGTCAATCACTTCTCTTTTTCTATATTATGCTATATGTACTAGATATTATATAGTTCACTTTTTATAGCGCAGCTTTTTCGGAAAACTCCCTCCAGACATAACTGACCTCTATCTAGCTATTATACATGTGCTCCAACTCAGGAGACTCTCGGAGTGATAGAGTTACCGTAAGCTCCGTATACGTGGGCAGAATGTTGGGAGATATTTGCCGGTTCAAAAAAATAAAAAGGGCGAAATCTGCCTGTGTGTATGTCGGTCTATCAGCTGTGCATGCTGGAAAAACAGCATCCAAACGATTCCTGATCAGCGCTCTCAGCCAATGGCAGAGAGCACTGATCAGAGTGTTCTGGCGGGAGGGGGGGGGGGGGGGGGCTGGGTTGCACGGAAGAAAAAACAACACTACTGTATGTATTAGTACATAGTAATATGTGTACCCAGTAGTATGTATACCCAGCCTTAGGAGTTGCTGTGACAAGGTCAATTCCATTTTTTGCAGGCTGGCTGATAAGTGAGTTGTGAATTTTTGTTTGTTGTTTTTTGACACGCGTCACCTTTTCATGTGCTACTTGCTACAAAGGCCAGTTATAGGTTGGGGTGGTTGCCATTTGTTTGACATTTTTTTATGATTATGTTTTTTATCAGATTTTCACAAGTAACATACGAAGAGAAAGAAGGATGACATGCATCAAAAGAGAACAATTATGAGAGATACAACGTACAAGAATATTGAAATTATATAGTAAATACCAAATATAAATCAAAACAAATGAGTGAAGTGACATAGCATAAACTAGTGGCAGTCAAGTCACAGCATAAAACATGAATAAAGTGCTTGGGGCATCTAAATGAACACACACCAGGGAGGGAGAGGTATTAATTAACAAAGCATAAGATGGCTGCAGCTAGAAGCATTAGAGTGGGATTAGTCGCCATTAGAGAAGGGCCCAACACCCCTGGTTTTGGTTCATGCCAGAACTCTTGAACATTGCAAAAGTTCAGACCCGAGCAGCAAACCCTATTGAAGTCTATGGGACCCAAACCCGAACAGGCCCATTTTGAGGGCTTTTTTGGCCATAAAAAGTGTATGGGGGCCCGGGTACTGCCCTGGGGGACATGTACCAATGCAAAAAAACTTTTAAAAAAGATTGTTTTTAAAGACGCAGTCAGTTTAATTATGCTTAAAGTGAAACAATAAAAATGAAAAATTCCTTTAAACATAGTGCCTGAGGGGTCAACTTAGTCTGCCTATAAAGGGGCACATCTGTACCATGTATAGAACCTGCTGCAGCAAAGCTGAAATTCATAAAGAAAAAAAAGACATATACATTGATTTTCCCTGGAAGCTTTCTTTATTTAGTAAACAATGGCTTGGGCAGCCGGTCAGTATGATGAGGCCACATTTTAGTGCACTCAGAACAAGATTAGAAAACACAGGCATTAACTGAAGCAGAACCAGCCATGTAGGATGCTTAAAACTTAGTAAGGAACAGCCAAACTCTGCTACTAAGGTGAAGTTGTGGAAGTCTGTTTCATGTCACAGGTCATATACCATGGCAAGTCTGAGTGGAGCAACAAGACACAAGGTAGTTATACTGTATGAACAAGGTCTCTCCCAGGCCTACATTTCAAAGCAGATTGGGGTTTCTAGATGTGCTGTACACGCTCTTTTGAAGAAGCACAAAACAACAGGCAACACTGAGGACCGTAGACGCAGTGGTTGCCTCAGGAACTTAATGCAGCAGATAAAAGACCCCATCATGCTTACAGTGCTTCCCTTCAACATTGGAAGATGTTCAGTAGTAGCATCAGTACAGAACTGGTGGAAACCAGTGGGACCCAGGTACACCCATCTACTGTTTTGAGAAGCCTGGCGAGAGTGATCTTCATTGAAGAATTACAGCCAAAAATTCATATGTGATGGGGAAAAAAAGGTAAGTGATTCAACTATGCACCAATACAGGAACTGGGGTGCAGAAAAATGTCAGCAGGTCTGGCAGTATTAGGAGGCATAATGGACAATGCTGCCTATGTCCACATTCATATAACTTACAAACTGATTTTTTCTCTCTTCTCCTTCTCAATTGTGGCGGCGGCCATGGAGGATGTGGGCCAGGCCCGGACTGGGACAAAAAATAGGCCCGGGCATTTCGCATTGAGCAGCCCATGACATGTTAACCGACCCCTTCCCCACTGTCCTCCCTGACAGATCCCCTGAGAGGGGGAGGGGGTGAGGTGGGACCAGGAAAGAGCATGGAGGGTTGGAGAGCACAGGGAAGAACCTTAAGAACATGGGGTGGGGCGAGAGCACAGGGGAGAGGCAGAGAACACAGGGAGGAAGAGGAGAGCACAGGGGGGCAGCGTAGAGCATAGGGGGAAGTGGAGAGCACAGGGGGGCACTGGAGAGCATGTGGGGAGGTGGTGAGCACAGGGAGGGCAGTGGAGAGCACAGAGAGAGCGGTGGAGAGCACAGGGAGGCTGACGGAGAGCACAGGGAGGCTGGTGGAGAGCATGGGGGGTGGCGGAGAGCACGGGGGGGTGGAGAGCACGTGGGGTGGTGGAGAGCATGGGAGGTGGTGGAAAGCACAGGGAGGGCGGCGGAGAGCCTGGGGAAGGTGGAGAGCATGGGGACAGTGGCGGAGAGTATGGGGGAGGTGGAGAGCATGGGGAGGGTGGCGGAGAGTATGGGGGGCAGCGGAGAGCATGGGGGCGGCAGAGAGCATGGGGTGGCAAAGAGCATGGGGGGAGGTGGAGAGCATGGGGGGGAGGTGGAGAGTATGGGGGATGGCAGAGAGCATGGGGGGAAGGTGAAGAGTATGGGGGGATGGCAGAGAGCATGGGGGAAGGTGTAGAGCATGGGGGGGTGGCAGAGAGCATGGGGGGAGGTGGAGAGCATAGGTGGGTGGCGGAGAGCATGGGGGGAAGCAGAGAGCATGGGGGCGGCAGAGAGCATGGGGTGGCAAAGAGCATGGGGGGAAGTGGAGAGCATGGGGGGGAGGTGGAGAGTAGGGGGATGGCAGAGAGCATGGGGGGAAGGTGGAGAGTATGGGGGGATGGGAGAGAGCATGGGTTAAGGTGGAGAGCATGGGGGGGTGGTAGAGAGCATGGGGGGAGGTGGGGAGTATGGGGGGATGGCAGAGAGCATTGGGGGAGGTGAAGAGCATGGGTGGGTGGCGGAGAGTATGGGGGAGGCAGAGAGCATGGGGGGAGGTGGAGCGTATGGTGGGACGGCAGAGAGCATGGGGGGAGGTGGAGAGTATGGGGGAATGGCAGAGAGCATGGGGGGAGGTGGAGAGTATGGGGGAATGGCAGAGAGCATGGGGGGAGGGGGAGAGTATGGGGGAATGGCAGAGAGCATGGGGGGAGGTGGAGAGTATGGGGGGATGGCAGAGAGCATGGGGGGAGGTGGAGGGTATGGGGGGATGGCAGAGAGCATGGGGGAGGTGGAGAGCATGGGGGGGGGGGGTGGCAGAGAGCATTGGGGGATGTGGAGAGCATGGGGGGAGGTGAAGAGTATGGGAGGATGGCAGAGAGCATGGGGGGAGGTAGAGAATATGAGGGAATGGCAGAAAGCATAGGGGAAGGTGGAGAGTATGGGGGAAAGGCAGAGAGTATGGGGGGAGGTGGAGAGTATGGGGGAATGGCAGAGAGCATGGGGGGGGGGTGGAGAGTATGGGGGGATGGCAGAGAGCATGGGGGGAGGTGGAGAGGATGGGGGGATGGCAGAGAGCATGGGGGATGGCAGAGAGCATGGGGGGAGGTGGAGAGTATGGGGGATGGCAGAGAGCCTGGGGGGTGGAGAGTATGGGGAAATGGCAGAGAGCATTGGGGGGTGGAGAGTATGGGGGATGGCAGAGAGCATGGGGGGAAGGTGGAGAGCATGGGGGGTGGCAGAGAGCATGGGGGGAGGTGGAGAGCATGGGGGGGTGGCAGAGAGCATGGGGGGAGGTGGAGAGTATGGGGGGGTGGCAGAAAGCGTGGAGGGAGGTGGAGAGCATGGGGGGGGGAGGTGGAGAGCATGGGGGATGTCAGAGAGCATGGGGGATGTGGAGAGCATGGGGGGAGGTGGAGAGTATGGGAGAATGGCAGAGAGCATGGGGGGACGAAGAGTATGGGGGGATGGCAGAGAGCATGGGGGCGGAGAGTATGGGAGGAGGTGGAGAGCATGGGGGGGAGGTGGAGAGTATGGGGGATGGCAGAGAGCATGGGGGGAAGGTGAAGAGTATGGGGGGATGGCAGAGAGCATGGGGGAAGGTGTAGAGCATGGGGGGTGGCAGAGAGTATGGGGGATGGCAGAGAGCATGGGGAGGAGGTGGAGAGCATAGGTGGGTGGCGGAGAGCATGGGGGGAAGCGGAGAGCATGGGGGCGGCAGAGAGCATGGGGTGGCAAAGAGCATGGGGGGAAGTGGAGAGCATGGGGGGAGGTGGAGAGTAGGAGGAGGGCAGAGAGCATGGGGGAAGGTGGAGAATATGGGGGGATGGCAGAGAGCATGGGTTAAGGTGGAGAGCATGGGGAGGTGGTAGAGAGCATGGGGGGAGGTGGAGAGTATGGGGGGATGGCAGAGAGCATGGGGGGGAGGTGAAGAGCATGGGTGGGTGGCGGAGAGTATGGGGGAGGCAGAGAGCATGGGGGGAGGTGGAGCGTATGGTGGGATGGCAGAGAGCATGGGGGAGGTGGAGAGCATGGGGGAATGGCAGAGAGCATGGGGGAGGGGGAGAGTATGGGGGAATGGCAGAGAGCATGGGGGGAGGTGGAGAGTATGGGGGGATGGCAGAGAGCATGGGGGGAGGTGGAGAGTATGGAGGGGTGGCAGAGAGCATGGGGGGAGGTGGAAAGTATGGGGGATGGCGGAGAGCATGGGGGGAAGGGGGAGAGCATGGGGGGTGGCAGAGAGCATGGGGGGAGGTGGAGAGCATGGGGGGAGGTGGAGAGTATGGGGGGATGGCAGAGAGCATGGGGGGATGTGGAGAGCATGGGGGGGTGGCAGAGAGCATGGGGGGAGGTGGAGAGCATGGGGGGGTGGCAGAGAGCATGGGGGGAGGTGGAGAGTATAGGGGGATGGCAGAGAGCATGGGGGGAGGTGGAGAGTATGGAGGGGTGGCAGAGAGCATGGGGGGAGGTGGAAAGTATGGGGGATGGCGGAGAGCATGGGGGGAAGGGGGAGAGCATGGGGGGTGGCAGAGAGCATGGGGGGAGGTGGAGAGCATGGGGGGAGGTGGAGAGTATGGGGGGATGGCAGAGAGCATGGGGGGATGTGGAGAGCATGGGGGGGTGGCAGAGAGCATGGGGGGAGGTGGAGAGCATGGGGGGATAACAGAGAGCATGGGGGAGGTGGAGATTATGGGGAGATGGCAGAGAGCATGGGGGGATGTGGAGAGCATGGGGAATGGCAGAGAGCATGGGGGGAGGTGGAGAGTATGGGGGTGTGGCAGAGAGCATGGGGGAAGGTGGAGAGTATGGGGCGATGGCAGAGAGCACGGGGGGAGGTGGAGAGTATGGGGGATGGAGGAGAGCATGGGGGAAGGTGGAGAGCATGGGGGGTGGCGGAGAGCATGGGGGGAGGTGGAGAGCATGGGGGAGTTGGAGAGCATGGGGGGATGGCAGAGAGCATGGGGGGAGGTGGAAAGTATGGGGGGATGGCAGAGAGCATGGGGGGATGTGGAGAGCATGGGGGGATGGCAGAGAGCATGGGGGGATGGCAGAGAGCATGGGGGGGGGTGGCAGAGAGCATGGGGTGAGTTGGAGAGCATGGGGGGTGGCAGAGAGCATGGGGGTGGCAGAGAGCATGACGGGGTGGCAGAGAGCATGGGGGGAGGTGGAGAGCATGGGAAGTGGCGGAAAGCATGGGGGGATGTGGAGAACATGGGGGTGGCGGAGAGCATGGGGGGGTGGCAGAGAGCATGGGGGAGGTGGAGAGTATGGGGGGTGGCAGAGAGCATGGGGTGGAGGTGGAGAGTATGGAGGGATGCCAGAGAGCATGAGGGGAGGTGGATAGCATGGGGGCAGTTGGAGAGCATGGGGGGTGGCAAAGAGCATGGGGGGATGTGGAGAGCATGGGGGGGTGGCAGAGAGAATGGGGGGAGGTGAAGAGCATGGGGGGTGGCAGAGAGCATGACAGGGTGGCAGAGAGCATGGGGGGGAGGTGGAGAGCATGGGGGTGGCGGAAAGCATGGGGGAATGTGGAGAGCATGGGGGGTGGCGGAGAGCATGGGGGGTGGTGGAGAGCATGGGGTGGAGGCGGAGAGTATAGGGGGATGGCAGAGAGCATGGGGGGAAGGTGGAGAACATGGGGGGGTGGCAGAGAGCATGGGGGGAGGTGGAGAGTATGGGGGGATGGCAGAGAGCATGGGGGAGGTGGAGAGCATGGGGGGTGGCAGAGAGCATGGGGGGAGGTGGAGAGCATGGGGGGAGGTGGAGAGTATGGGGGGATGGCAGAGAGCATGGAGGGGATGTGGAGAGCATGGGGGGGTGGCAGAGAGCATGGGGGGAGGTGGAGAGCATGGGGGGGTGGCAGAGAGCATGGGGGGAGGTGGAGAGTATAGGGGGATGGCAGAGAGCATGGGGGGAGGTGGAGAGCATGGGGGGTGGCAGAGAGCATGGGGGAGGTGGAGAGCATGGGCCGTGGCAGAGAGCATGGGGGGAGGTGGAGAGTATGGGGGGATGGCAGAGAGCATGGGGGGAGGTGGAGAGTATGGGGGGATGGCAGAGAGCATGGGGGAGGTGGAGAGTATGGGGGGATGGCAGAGAGCATGGGGGGAAGGTGGAGAGCATGGGGGTGGTGGAGAGCATGGGGTGAAGGTGGAGAGTATGGGGGGATGGCAGAGAGCATGAGGGGAGGTGGAGAGCATGGGGGGGAGGTGGAGAGCATGGGGGATGTCAGAGAGCATGGGGGATGTGGAGAGCATGGGGGGAGGTGGAGAGTATAGGAGGATGGCAGAGAGCATGGGGGGACGAAGAGTATGGGGGGATGGCAGAGAGCATGGGGGGGGCGGAGAGTATGGGGGGATGGCAGAGAGCATGGGGGGAGGTGGAGAACATGGGGGGGTGGCAGAGAGCATGGGGGGAGGTGGAGGGTATGGGGGGATGGCAGAGAGCATGGGGGGAGGTGGAGAGCTTGGGGGGTGGCAGAGAGCATGGGGGGAGGTGGAGAGCATGGGGGGAGGTGGAGAGTATGGGGGGATGGCAGAGAGCATGGGGGGGATGTGGAGAGCATGGGGGGTGGCAGAGAGCATGGGGGGAGGTGGAGAGTATAGGGGGGTGGCAGAGAGCATGGGGGGGAGGTGGAGAGCATGGGGGGTGGCAGAGAGCATGGGGGGAGGTGGAGAGCATGGGGGGTGGCAGAGAGCATGGGGGGAGGTGGAGAGTATGGGGGAATGGCAGAGAGCATGGGGGGGAGGTGGAGAGTATGGGGGAATGGCAGAGAGCATGGGGGAGGTGGAGAGTATGGGGGGATGGCAGAGAGCATGGGGGGAGGTGGAAAGTATGGGGGATGGCGGAGAGCATGGGGGAAGGTGGAGAGCATGGGGGTGGTGGAGAGCATGCGGGGAGGTGGAGAGCATGGCGGGATGGCAGAGAGTAATGGGGGGAGGTGGAGAGTATGGGGGGGTGACAGAGAGCATGGGGGAGGTGGCGATTATGGGGAGATGGCAGAGAGCATGGGGGATGTGGAGAGCATGGGGAATGGCAGAGAGCATGGGGGGAGGTGGAGAGTATGGGGGGGGTGGCAGAGAGCATGGGGGGAGGTGGAGAGTATGGGGCGATGGCAGAGAGCATGGGGGAGGTGGAGAGTATGGGGGGATGGCAGAGAGCATGGGGGGAAGGTGGAGAGCATGGGGGTGGTGGAGAGCATGGGGTGGAGGTGGAGAGTATGGGGGGATGGCAGAGAGCATGAGGGGAGGTGGAGAGCATGGGGGGGGGGAGGTGGAGAGCATGGGGGATGTCAGAGAGCATGGGGGATGTGGAGAGCATGGGGGGAGGTGGAGAGTATGGGAGGATGGCAGAGAGCATGGGGGGACGAAGAGTATGGGGGGATGGCAGAGAGCATGGGGGGGCGGAGAGTATGGGGGGAGGGCAGAGAGCATGGGGGGAAGGTGGAGAACATGGGGGGTGGCAGAGAGCATGAGGGGAGGTGGAGAGTATGGGGGGATGGCAGAGAGCATGGGGGGAGGTGGAGAGCATGGGGGGTGGCAGAGAGCATGGGGGGAGGTGGAGAGCATGGGGGGAGGTGGAGAGTATGGGGGGATGGCAGAGAGCATGGGGGGGATGTGGAGAGCATGGGGGGGTGGCAGAGAGCATGGGGGGAGGTGGAGAGCATGGGGGGGTGGCAGAGAGCATGGGGGGAGGTGGAGAGTATAGGGGGATGGCAGAGAGCATGGGGGGGAGGTGGAGAGCATGGGGGTGGCAGAGAGCATGGGGGGAGGTGGAGAGCATGGGGGTGGCAGAGAGCATGGGGGGAGGTGGAGAGTATTGGGGAATGGCAGAGAGCATGGGGGGGAGGTGGAGAGTATGGGGGGATGGCATAGAGCATGGGGGGAAGGTGGAGAACATGGGGGGGGTGGCAGAGAGCATGGGGGGAGGTGGAGAGTATGGGGGGATGGCAGAGAGCATGGGGGGAGGTGGAGAGCATGGGGGGTGGCAGAGAGCATGGGGGGAGGTGGAGAGCATGGGGGGAGGTGGAGAGTATGGGGGGATGGCAGAGAGCATGGGGGGATGTGGAGAGCATGGGGGGGTGGCAGAGAGCATGGGGGGAGGTGGAGAGCATGGGGGGGTGGCAGAGAGCATGGGGGGAGGTGGAGAGTATAGGGGGATGGCAGAGAGCATGGGGGGGAGGTGGAGAGCATGGGGGGTGGCAGAGAGCATGGGGGGAGGTGGAGAGCATGGGCGGTGGCAGAGAGCATGGGGGGAGGTGGAGAGTATGGGGGGATGGCAGAGAGCATGGGGGGGGAGGTGGAGAGTATGGGGGGATGGCAGAGAGCATGGGGGAGGTGGAGAGTATGGGGGGATGGCAGAGAGCATGGGGGGAAGGTGGAGAGCATGGGGTGGTGGAGAGCATGGGGTGGAGGTGGAGAGTATGGGGGATGGCAGAGAGCATGAGGGGAGGTGGAGAGCATGGGGGGGGAGGTGGAGAGCATGGGGGATGTCAGAGAGCATGGAGGATGTGGAGAGCATGGGGGGAGGTGGAGAGTATGGGAGGATTGCAGAGAGCATGGGGGGACGAAGAGTATGGGGGGATGGCAGAGAGCATGGGGGGAAGGTGGAGAACATGGGGGGGGTGGCAGAGAGCATGGGGGGAGTGGAGAGTATGGGGGATGGCAGAGAGCATGGGGGGAGGTGGAGAACATGGGGGGGTGGCAGAGAGCATGGGGGGAGGTGGAGAGCATGGGGGGAGGTGGAGAGTATGGGGGGATGGCAGAGAGCATGGGGGGGATGTGGAGAGCATGGGGGGGATGTGGAGAGCATGGGGGGGTGGCAGAGAGCATGGGGGGAGGTGGAGAGCATGGGGGGTGGCAGAGAGCATGGAGGGAGATGGAGAGTATAGGGGGATGGCAGAGAGCATGGGGGGGAGGTGGAGAGCATGGGGGGTGGCAGAGAGCATGGGGGGAGGTGGAGAGCATGGGGGGTGGCAGAAAGCATGGGGGGGAGGTGGAGAGTATGGGGGAATGGCAGAGAGCATGGGGGGAGGTGGAGAGTATGGGGGGATGGCAGACAGCATGGGGGAGGTGGAGAGTATGGGGGGATGGCAGAGAGCATGGGGGGAGGTGGAAAGTATGGGGGATGGCGGAGAGCATGGGGGGAAGGTGGAGAGCATGGGGGTGGTGGAGAGCATGGGGGGAGGTGGAGAGCATGGCGGGATGGCAGAGAGCAATGGGGGGAGGTGGAGAGTATGGGGGGATGACAGAGAGCATGGGGGAGGTGGAGATTATGGGGAGATGGCAGAGAGCATGGGGGGATGTGGAGAGCATGGGGAATGGCAGAGAGCATGGGGGAGGTGGAGAGTATGGGGGGGGGTGGCAGAGAGCATGGGGGGAGGTGGAGAGTATGGGGCGATGGCAGAGAGCATGGGGGGGAGGTGGAGAGTATGGGGGATGGAGGAGAGCATGTGGGGAAGGTGGAGAGCATGGGGGGTGGCGGAGAGCATGGGGGGAGGTGGAGAGCATAGGGAGATGGCAGAGAGCATGGGGGGAGGTGGAAAGTATGGGGGGATGGCAGAGAGCATGGGGGGATGTGGAGAGCATGGGGGGATGTGGAGAGCATGGGGGAAAGGCAGAGAGCATGGGGGGTGGCAGAGAGCATGGGGGGAGTTGGAGAGCATGGGGGGTGGCAGAGAGCATGGGAGGTGGCAGAGAGCATGGCGGGGTGGCAGAGAGCATGGTGGGAGGTGGAGAGCATGGGAAGTGGTGGAAAGCATGGGGGGATGTGGAGAACATGGGGGTGGCGGAGAGCATGGGGGGGTGGCAGAGAGCATGGGGGAGGTGGAGAGTATTGGGGGTGGCAGAGAGCATGGGGTGGAGGTGGAGAGTATGGGGGGATGGCAGAGAGCATGAGGGGAGTTGGAGAGCATGGGGGGAGTTGGAGAGCATGGGGGATGGCAAAGAGCATGGGGGGATGTGGAGAGCATGGGGGGGGTGGCAGAGAGAATGGGGGGAAGTGGAGAGCATGGGGGGTGGCAGGGAGCATGGCAGGGTGGCGGAGAGCATGGGGGGGAGGTGGAGAGCATGGGGGTGGCGGAAAGCATGGGGGAATGTGGAGAGCATGGGGGGTGGCGGAGAGCATGGGGGGTCGCGGAGAGCATGGGGTGAGGTGGAGAGTATGGGGGGTGGCAGAGAGCATGGGGTGGAGGTGGAGAGTATGGGGGGATGGCAGAGAGCATGAGGGGAGGTGGAGAGCATGGGGGGGAGGTGGAGAGCATGGGGGATGGCAGAGAGCATGGGGGGAGGTGGAGAGTATGGGGGAATGGCAGAGAGCATGGGGGGGAGGTGGAGAGCATGGGGGGTGGCAGAGAGCATGGGGGGTGTCAAAGAGCATGGGGGGAGGTGGAGAGTATGGGGGAATGGCAGAGAACATGGAGGGGAAGGTGGAGAGTATGGGAGGAGGTGGAGAGCATGGAGGGAGGTGGAGAGTATGGGGGGATGGCAGAGAGCATGGGGGGAAGGTGGAGAGTATGGGGGGGAGGTGGAGAGCATGAGGGGAGGTGGAGAGTATAGGGGGATGGCAGAGAGCATGGGGGGTGGCAGAGAGCATGGGGGGAGGTGGAGAGCATGGGGGGAGGTGGAGAGCATGGGGGGTGGCAGAGAGCATGGTGGTGGCAGAGAGCATGGGGGATGGCAGAGAGCATGGCAGGGTGGCAGAGAGTATGGGGGGGAGGTGGAGAGCATGGGGGGGATGGCGGAAAGCATGGGGGGAGGTGGAGAGCATGGGGGGTGGCAGAGAGCATGGGGGTGGCAGAGAGCATGGGGGGTGGCAGAGAGCATGGAAGGAGGTGGAGAGTATGGTGGGGTGGCAGAGAACATGGGTGGAGGTGGAGAGTATGGGGGGATGGCAGAGAGCATGAGGGGAAGTGGAGAGCATGGGGGGAGGTGAAGAGCATGGGGGGGTGGCAGAGAGCATGGGGGGCGGCAGAGAGCATGGGGGGAAAGGTGGAGAGTATGGGGGGGAGGTGGAGAGCATGGGGGGAGGTGGAGAGTATTGGGGGATGGCAGAGAGCATGGGGGGGAGGTGGAGAGTATGGGGGGATGGCAGAGAGCATGGGGGGAAGGTGGAGAGTATGGGGGGAGGTGGAGAGCATGGGGGAGATGGAGAGCATAGGGGGGATGTGGAGAGTATGGGGGGTGGCAGAGAGCATGGGGGGGAGGTGGAGAGCATGGGGGTATGGCAGAGAGCATGGGGGGAGGTGGAGAGTATGGGGGGATGGCAGAGAGCATGGGGGGGTGGAGAGCATGGGGGAGGCAGAGAGCATGGGGGGTGGTGGAGAGCATGGGGGGTGGCAGAGAGCATGGGGGGAGCTGGAGAGCATGGGGGGGGGGTGGCAGAGAGCATGAAGGGGAGAGCATGGGGGGGGTGGCAGAGAGTATGGGTGCGTTGAAGAGCCCAGGGGGGAGCAGCAGAGAGAAGCAGGATAGGATGAGCGGTGGAGGCAGCTGCATATAGAAGAATAATTCTCTCCATCCTCCTCCTGCAGTCTCTGAATGCTTCTCCTCTACCTCTCGCAGGCATTCCGCTACTGCAGGAGGAGGATGGAGAGAATTATTCTTCTATATGCAGCCACCCCCACCGCTCCTCCTATGCAGTTTACAGGGGGGGGGGCCTGAACTCACAATTTATTTTGCAGAACTACACCGGCTCCAAGGCGTCGCTCTGGCTCCTCCTCCCGGCACTGACGGCTGACCTATACAGGCGGCCGTGCAGCCGCGCAGAGGCCGAAGGCGTCTCATCTAGCTCCTCCCCCTGCGCAGATGGCTAAGCGGCAGGGCGGCCGAGGAGAGGCTGGATGAGCGGCACAAACTTAAGCCTTGGGCCCCGCAAGGACTTGCAGCCTGGCGGCCCTGGCGGCCGCGTCCCACCGGGCAAGTGCCCGGTTTGCCCTATGGCCAATCCGGGCCTGATGTGGGCGGCCATGGAGGATGTGGGCAGCCATGGAGGTAGTTGGTTCTCCAAGATTTTTGGAACAACCTACCTGCTGAGTTCCATCAAAACTGTGGGCAAGTGTATCTAGAAGAATTTATTGTTTTGAAGGCAAAGGGTGGTCACACCAAATAATGATTTGATTTTGATTTCTCTTCTGTTCATTTTATTTTTCTTACTCATTTTGTTCATTGATAAAAATAAACTATTGCCACTTCTATTTCAAAAAGCATTCTTAATTTACAGAATTTTTACATCTGCCTAAAACTTTTTCACAGTACTGTACATGCAGTGTAACATACATGTATGTGATTGGGATTTTACAGTAAGTCATGGAATATGCCTTTATAATGTGCAGGGCCAAATTAAGAACATCATAGGCATGGTGCTGAGGATTTTGGTGGGGCCTTTTATAAACAATAAATAAATAAAAATCAAACTAATTTTTGTTATAACAAATTAAATTAAAGAGAGAGAGGGAGGATGAGAGAGAGAGAGAGAGAGAGAGAGAGATAGAGAAAGGGGATGAAGGAGGTGTGAGGGATAAGGGAGGGAGGATGAGAGAGAAAGGGGGGGATGAGAGAAAGAGGATGCACATGAGGATGTGTGGGAATGACATCAACGCAGCCTGGCCAAGGCAAGTGACCGAAGGCACAGAACCCAGAAGGAAGACCGGGTGAAGATGGAAGTGCCCGGGCCCTGCTGGATTGATCACAGCACAGCACTGGAGGGCTCAGTCTGACAATTTAAGTGTACCCTAATGTGCTAATATGCTGGGCATACTTGTACATTATGGCATAACCTACCCCAGGGCCTCTAAAAAGTAAAAAAAAGTTTACTACCGCTTTAATATCACAGGGGCCTCTCATGGGGCCCCCTACTGACCCTGTGGCCCTTGGGCAGTGCCTAAGTGCATAGTTGTCAACATTTCAAAAATATTTTCAGGGACGCTTTTTTTACAAGTGCTATATTTAGAGTAGCTGACATACCCCATGTTCCTCTATACATCACAATCCTAATTACAAAATTAAATAAGTACTAATAATGGGGAAGAACAAATATGAGGACTGTGAGATTTCCTTTAGTTGAACTAACAAAAATGCCCATTCTAGAGCTGGTAACATTGAGGATATTCAGTATAATTTTAAAGAACAGTTTTTGTGGGTAAGAGGCATAGGGGAGGAGTATGGATGGTATAAAAGTGGGAAGATGTGCAGGTGAGGGAGAGGAATGTGGAGGGTCTAACAGTGGGCACTATGTACATGAGAGGAGTGCAGAGGGTATGGCAGAAGGCACTATGTACAGGAGAGGAGTGTGAAGGGTAAGACACTGGGCAGTATGTACAGCAGAGGAGTGTAGAGGGTATGACATTGGGCACTATGTATAAGAGAAGAGTGTGGAGGGTATGACAGTGAGCAATATGCACAGGAGTGTGGAGGGTATGACAGTGGGCGCTATGTACAGGAGAGAAGTGTGGAGAGTAGGACAGTAAGCAGTAATTATAGGAGAGGAGTGTGGAGGGAGGATATGACGGTAGGCACTATGTATAGGAGAGGAGTATGGAGGGTATGACAGTGAGTAGTATGTACAGGAGAGGAGTGTGGAGGGTATGACAGTGGGCACTATGTATAGGAGAGAAGTGTTGGAGGTATGACAGTAGGCACTATGTATAGGAGAGGAGTGTGGAGGCTATGACAGCGTGCACTATGTATAGGAGAGAAGTGTTGGAGGTATGACAGTGGGCACTATGTATAGGAGAGGAGTATGGAGGGTATGACAGTGAGTAGTATGTACAGGAGAGGAGTGTGGAGGGTATGACAGTGGGCACTATGTAAAGGAGAGAAGTGTTGGAAGTATGACAGTGGGCACTATGTATAGGAGAGGAGTGTGTAGGACATGACAGCGGGTGTTATGTATTGGAGAGAAGTGTGGAGAGTATGACAGTGGGCACTATGTAGAGGAGAGAAGTGTGGAGAGTATGACAGTGGGCACTATGTATAGGAGAGAAGTGTGGAGAGTATGACAGTGGGCACTATGTATAGGAGAGGAGGATGAAGTAATCTGGGAAGGAAAAATGTAACAGTTTGTGGAAGGATGTTTAGGGACTGTGTAGTGGTTAAGCTGGCCATAATTGGATTGAAATTACAACAATTAATCAGAGACCAGCCATAGTCGATCTATGTATGGGCTAGCTGGTTTTACACAAGTCAACCAATTAACCGACTTGAGTACAACCAGCTTGTCAGGTTTTCCCCAAAACAATCAGTGCTGCCAGCTATAGTTAGCAACCCTAATCATTGTATTAACTGGCAGAACAAAATAACACTGTGGGAGTGATTGCCCCATTCACAGGTCAGCAGGTGAGAGGGTGTGTGGGGACAGGCTGGGGAGAGATACTAGTCAGTCCCTGGGTAGGCACTGGTTAGTATCAGAGCCAGATACACACAGGTTACATACGCCACGATCGTTACTGAGAGAGCAATAATTCTAGCACTAGACCTCCTCTGTAATTTAAAACATGTAACCTGTAAAAAAATGTAAAGCATCGCTTAGTACACAACAAAAAATTGTGCTAACTTTAGTGTGTCTTTTTATGAATGAAACAGTTTCTTTCCAAAAAAAAACGTTTGAAATTGCTGCGCAAATATCGTGTAACATAAAAAGTTGCAAAGACCACCATTTTATTCCATAGGGTGTCTGCTAAAACAATATATAATGCTTGAGGGTTCTGAGTAATTTTCTAGCATAAAAAAAAATTATGATTTTTACATGTAGGAGAGAAGTCTCAGAATGGGCCTGGGTGGCAAGGGGTTAATTATCATAAGTAATATACAAATAATTATTATAAGCACTGTGAGTTCCTCCTCTCAGCCTGCTGCAGAGTGTTCCAGCTTGTATTTATACTGCCGCTCTGTATGTAGCTTCTGACAAGCTGCGCATGCAGCCCTTTATCTCCGGAACCATAGATGATAGGAGCCCCACCAGTGCTGGAGTGGGTCTTTAGCTACCTACCCCCCAAATGTGGGGTCTCTGTGACTCCTGATTGCCGAGCTACAATCCTCAAAGTCAATCTTTATTTTTTTATTTTTTTGGGGGGGGGCAAATGGGCCTATCTTGAGAAAGGGGCCTGGAGCTGCAGCTCCAATAGCCCCTATGTCAATCCGGCCCTGATAATGTGTACAAATATTTTTAAAGAATTTTTGTTGGATGAGTTTTCAGGATTGCTTATAGTTTTGATTTTACGAGATGGCAACTTTCTGAGGTGAATTATTAATAAATATGTCTCACTTTATTTACATATATATATAAACACTGTTCTTTTTTTCCATATTTTATTGTATATTCTACAATTTATCTACAATAAGTACAAGTAAAAGTATGGAAGAGCAATAACGAAAATACGAAAATATTTAGCAAAGCAACATTTGAGTAATTGCCACAGACTTTTTTAACGTCTATTGACGTCATGGGATTTCGGTGGTTATATCTGAATGATGCCTGAGGCCACAGACATCATTCAGATATCGGCGTTTTCAGCCGGCGATTCCCTGCACCATAAGAATGATCATAGCGGCTGTTCCACCGCTTGATCATTCTTACAGGCGGCGGGAGGGGACGCCCCCCCCCCCCGCCGCCCTCCGGTGCTTGTACCGACTCACCGCTTCCATCAGTGAGTCGGTCACAGGATCCGCCGGCCCCCACCAGTTACCATACTGATTTACGGAGGACCAGATCGTCCCCGGAATCTCTATGATTGTTCGGAGGCTGGGCGCGATGTTATGACATCACGCCCCGGCCTCGGTATTCAAATTAACGGCGCCGATCTGGCAGGGAAGCACTGATCTTTTTTTTTTTTTTTTTTTTTATTCTTCCCAGCCTAGAGGTGAGATATGGGATCTTATTGACCCCATATCTCACTGTAAATATGTCCGATCATGCCATATTCCTATTCCAAGGGATGTTTACATTCCTTGTAATAGGAATAAAAGTCATCAAACTTTTTATTTTTATTTTTTAAGTGTCAAACTAAAAAAAATGAAATAAAATTAACAATAAAAAAAAAAAAAAGTAAAGCTCCCCTGTCCCCGTGAGCTCGTACACAGAAGCGAACGCATACGTAAGTCCCGCCCACATATGAAAGCGGTGTTCAAACCCCACATGTTAGGTATCGCCGCGAACGTTAGAGCGAGAGCAATAATTCTAGCTCTAGACCTCCTCTGTAACGCAAAACATGTAACCAGTAAAAAAATGTAAAGCGTCGCCTATGGGGATTTTTAAATACCAAAGTTTGGCGCCATTCCACGAGCGCGTGCAATTTTGAAGCGTGACATGCTGGGTATCTATTTACTCAGCGTATCCTCCTCTTTCATATTATGCAAAAAAATTGGGCTAACTTTACAGTTTTTTTGTTTTTAAGCATCAAACTGTTTTTTTTTCTGAAAAAAACATGTTTGAAAAATTGCTGCGCAAATACCGTGCGAGATAAAAAGTTGCAACAACCACCATTGTATTCTCTAGGGTCTTTGCTAAAGAAACATATATAATGTTTGGGGGTTCTATGTAATTTTCGAGCAAAAAAATTAGGAATTTTACATGTAGGAGAGAAATGTCAGATTTGGCCTGGGCGCGAAGTGGTTAAATAAAATTTTTACCTATACAGAAGATTAATTTTGCCAACATTTTATTGCACAGTAAATCTGTAATTTATCAGTGAAATCCTTTGTGCTTAACTCACTCCACTTAACTCACTCCACTCATCCCTATTTCTTAACACTTCATATCCACACCTACGTACTGTCCTTTAGCTGATGGTCTTACTACTTAGTGAGGAGGACTGGACGAATAGGTTAACATTTCATTTTAATTACCCAATAAGTTGGTATTGCTAATTCTAAAGACAAAAAACAAATAAATACACGACAATGGTGAAAAAAACATGCATGATCCTTTTTTTGGCAACACAACGCACTACATTGCATGTTATGTATAGTTATTGGCATATGCACACAAGAGCAGGTGTGTTGCCATGCATTCACTCAAAAAAAAATATCTAAACATGTGCACATTCAATAGATAAAAAAGGGAATTTGCTTTCCAAGAAGTAGGCAGTAGAATGAAACGCAGGAGAGTATGAAAGCAAGGGAAAAGTACTGTTGTAGCTAGGAGGAAGGAAGTGCTCTTATCAGGTGTAGAGTGTATTTTCTAAACTGAGAAGTGCTTCTAGGTTTATTGTTATTCACGAAGGCTGAAAACAATTGAGAAAAGTGTGGCTATATTACATCCATTATTTGTCTGCATTTTAACCACTTTAGCCCCAGAATAATTTACCCCCTTTCCGATCAGAGCACTTTTTGCGATTCTGCACTGCATCGTTCTAACTGACAATTAAATGGTCGTGCGACGTGGCTCCCAAATAAAATCGATGTCCTTTTTTTCCAACAAATAGAGCTTTCTTTTGGTTGTATTTGATCACCCCTGCCTTTTTTTATTTTCTGTGCTATAAACAAAAAAAGAGCAACATTTTTGAAAAAAACAAATTATTTTTTAACATTTTGCTATAATAAATATCCCCCAAAAATATATAAAAAAATGTTTTTCCTCAGTTTAGGCCAATACGTATTCTTCTACACATTTTTGGTAAAAGAAAAATTGCAATAAGCATTCATTGATTGGCTTGCGCAAAAGTTATAGCGTTTATAAAATAGGGTATAGTTTTATGGCATTTTTATTCATTTTAGTAATTCATTTTTTTTTTTACTAGTAATGGTGGCGATCAGCAATTTTTATCATGACTGTGACATTATGGCAGAAACACATCGCACATTTTTGACACCACTGTCATTTATACCGCAATCAGTGCTATACAAATGCATTGATTCCTGTATAAATGACACTGGCAGTGAAGAGGTTAAACTAGTGGGCAGTGTATGGGTTAAGTGTGTCCCGATCACAGAGAGCAGAGATCAGTGACACTGTCACTAGGCAGAATGTAATGTAAACAAGCATCTCCCCTTTCTTCCTCCTCGTGAGGTGATCGCGGGTATCCCTGTGGCGATCCAGCGATCGAGCGATCAAGCTCCCGCTGGCCGCCTCTTAAAGGGCCACATACAGGTACGTTAGTTTGCCTGTATGTGGCCTTCTGCCGACGTATATCGGCGCGAGGCAGTCGGCAAGTGGTTAAAGACATTACCATAGACCTCTGACACAGTGGCGTAACTAGAACCTTCAGGGCCCCAATGCAAGAAACCATGAAGGGCCCCCCTGAACCCCAGCCAGGGCCCTTCACTCCGAGTCCGGCGGTGGAACTCCAGGGCGTGGTCACAGGTATGACCTTTGTGAGCCCTGTAGTTCCACCACTGGTATCAGTATTTTTATTTCTTTTTAGGTGCCCCATTGGGCGACTGTCCCTAGGCAGGATGGGGTCCCCGTCCCCAGAAGAGATGAGGTCCTTTTCTCCAGGGCAGATGAAGTTACTGCCCCCAGGTGAGAAGGGGTCCCTGTCCCCAGGGGAAGTGGGGGTCCCTGTCCCCACGTGAGAAGGGGTCCCTGTCCCCAGGGGGAGATGGAGGGGGTATGTAATGGTGTGTGGGGGATGGGGTCCTCTCACTCACCATGACCAAGCTGTAGGCCATGCACTCATCCATGTTAGCCTGGGCTCCATCCAGTGTGCTGCACGGGCGATCAGCTTATCTCCCAGAAAGACCTTTCATCATCTGTGTATGACAGGGAGGAGGGGGGGCTGGCAGACAAGTCTGCAGTGTCCTCCGGGGAGCCGGATCTCATAGGGCTGCACTGCATCTGTGTGCTTAAAGTTTGTTTACCCGGGAAAAGTTTGCAGTGCAGAGTGGGCCGGACTCAGGGTGGGTGGGACTCTGGCTGGGGAGAACAGACATCGGACTGAGCGGCAATGCATGGAGCAGGAGAGGGGTACTCTGAGGAGCCGGCTAAGGTCACAGGTCATGCGGGGAATGCACAACTAAAGAGCAGCCATATGTAGAGGGGGCTGCATGGGCCCCCTGCATCACAGGGCCCGGTTGCGGTCGCAACTGCTGCACCCCCTATAGTTACGCCCCTGCTCTGACATTAGATTCCTGTATGGCAGCCATCTCCTACTTTTCCTGTCCTGAGTTGCAGCACCATGTCTGTCTGAAAGAAGTAAAATAAATTAATATCATGTTCAGACTTTTTAGAATTTAAAGTTTACATTTACTTTATTTTAGGTTTGTCTCACTTTTTAATAACCGAGGTTCGTTTTTTACCTAGTCTAGTTGTACTACATGTATGTATATAATTTGGAAATACACATGCTACTTATAGGGGTTGATTAACTAAAACTGGAGAGCCAAAATCTGGTGCAGCTCGGCATAGAAACCAATCAGCTTCAAGGTTTTTTTTGTCAAAGCTTAAAGTGATTTTAAAGTCTTTTTTTTTCTAAAAAAATAACAAACATGTTATACTTACCGGCTCTGTGCAGTGGATTTGTACAGATCAGCCAGGATCCTCCATTTATTGGGTCCCTCTTCTGTGCTCCTAGCTCCTCTCTCTAGTTGAGTACCCCCACAGCAAGCAGCTTGCTATAGGGGCACCTGAGTCGAGAGGCACCTGTGTGGCCTGGCCCCGCCCCTTTCTATCCTGATTTGCTGACTGACTTTGATTGACAGCAGCGGCAGCCAATAGCGCCGCTACTGTGTTCCAACCAATTAGGAGGGAGAGTCTTGGATGGGTGAGACACTCGTGGGCATCACTGGATAGAGATGGGGATAGAGATGGGGCTCCAGTAAGTGGTAGCAGGGCGGAAGGGCGAGGGGGGGGGGGGCTGCTGCACACAGAAAGCTTTTTAACCTAATGCATAGAATGCATTAAGATAAAAAAAACTTCAGATTTTTTCCAACCCCTTTAATTGAACAAGCTGAATTGGCTACCATGCACAGCTGCACCAGATTTTGCACTCTTTAGTTTTTGTAAATCAACCCCTTACAGCCTATGTTTGATACAACCATAGGTGTGCACAGGGGTTGTGCCAGGTGTGCCCGGACCCACCCTAATTACTATGTGTGGTGCAGATTATCCCTACTGCCCGGGCTTTTCCCCCCTTGTTGGCCTGCCCGGCATTGCTGCTGGCTTTTGGACAAAATTAATACTGCTATGTAGCTTTAGTAAAAATAACCCAAATTACTGTATATTATGGGGTCTTTGAGAAAGTTATAGAATCTACAAACTATGGTGCCAATCACGGAAAATTGATCACATCTGATCAGGCCTTCAGAACATCAGGTATTAAGTGTAGCGGCCATAACCCTTTCTAGGGTGGCCTTAACATACTGGGCTTACTGGTTACCTCCACTTGGCTTGTTCTTCCATGTCTAGGGGTTCCCAGGGTTGATACCCAAAAACTTGTATGCTGACACAAATAACGTCCTTTTGAAAGGTTTTATTTTGCAGTGGTAACATCCAATAACACAGTCTCTCATGGAAACAGAGGGCACGGGTGAAGAACTCAGGCACCTTGAACTGCAGATCTAACAAAGTCTCTAATTCCACCCAGAGAGTAGCCAGTCGCAGCTGGGTACTTCAAGGCTGAACAGATCTCTAGCCAGAGATCATGGCAGTCAGCACGTTGACTCAAAACTTGAGAAACTTGAGAAACAATCCTATGAACGTGTACAAGTTGTAACTAAGGGTGAACGGGAACCTTTTTCCTCAGTACCTGGAATGTTCTCTGTCTCCTCAATGGTACTGGAAAACGTGAATTCGTCCTTCCCAAATCAGTGACCAGGCACTTCTCAGGATGCCACTTGTCGGCCCTCCTCTGAAGAGTCCTCCCCCGGTCATTTCCCCGAGCTGTGGTGCCTCTCCAAGCCGAGAGCACACCCGGACACCTTGAATCCTCCCTCAGTTAATGCGCCATGGACCAGAAGGTTCCGAGACTCGGGAACAGACAGATCCCTACCCCAGACCAGATGGGTCTATTAGGGGCCTCTAACAGGAACATGTTGTGGGATGTCGAACACCCCGTGACCGGGACCCCTCACGGGGCTACCCCGGTCCTAGAACCAGAACAGACCACACGGGCCTCACAAACTCCTCTCTCCTCACCACATGACCCACACATCTTAAGTACCCCTCCCCAGACTCCCCAGCAGGGCCCGGCACTCCCACTGATTGGTTTAGAAAAGGTTGATACTTAAAACATCCAACTAGGCCTGGTTCTGGCCTGTCATGTGCACTTCGCTGATCACATGACCAGGCAGAACTTCCAACACAGCCCAGCCAAACTGATGTCAAGGCCAAACTCTGTAATTACCCCTCAGAACCCCTACTGTTCTGAGGCAAAAAATAAATTTACATGCATATGACACTTTGTCCAAAATGTCAACCGCTACATAAGTAAGTAGCATGGTGAGTTTTTTTAAGTTGTAATTTTTTCCCACAATTCTTTGTAAAATGAAGATTTTTTTATTGATTTTTTTTACAAAATTGGCATATTATCAGGTTATTTCTCTCACAGAGCATATGCATACAACAAATTACACCCCAAAATACATTCTGCTACTCTTCCCGAGTATGGCGATACCACATTTGTGAGACTTTTACACAGCCTGGCCACACACAAAGACCAACATTGAACTAGCACCTTCGGGCGTTCTACTAGCATAAATTACACATATCATTTCTCAACCACCTACTACACTTTTGAAGGCCCTGGAGCACCAGGACAGTGGAATTGCCCCATATTGGAAAGCAAACATCCCAACGTAAAATCTATGAGGCAAATTTAGTTAGTTAGTTAATTAGTCTTTTGAAGGGTTCATTTTTTTCCAGAAGTTTTTGGAAAATGTGGAAAAAAATGAAAACGCATTTTTTTTTTACACAAAGTTGTCAATTTATAAGATATTTCTAACACATAGTATGTATATAGCAAAAATTACACCCCAAAATACATTCTGCTACTCTTCCCGAGTATGGTGATACCACATGTGTGAGACTTTTTTTCACTGCCTGGCCACATACAGAGGCCCAAAATTGAAGTAGTACCTTCAGGCGTTCTAGGACCATAAATTACACCTCTAATTTCCTAACGACCTATTACATTTGTGAAGAATCTTATTTCATTCCTACCTATCACAAATTTGATGGTCCTTGAGCACCAGGACAGTGGAATCACCCAAAAAAAGGACCCCATTTTGGAAAGCAAACACCTCAACGTATATTCTATGAGGCATGAACTGTGACAGGTACTTGGGTAATCAGATGGACTGTGACAGGTACTCGGGTACTCAGATGAACTGTGACAGATACTCAGGTACTCAGATGGACTGTGACAGGTACTCTAGTATTCTGGTACTCATATGGACTGTGACAGGTACTCAGGTACTCTGGTACTCAGATGAACTGTGACAGGTACTCGGCTACTCAGATGGACTGTGACAGGTACTCAGATGGACTGTGATGGGTACTTAGGTACTCTGTTACTCATATGGACTGTGACAGGTACTCATATGGACTCTGACAGGTACTCGGGTACTCGGGTACTCAAATAAACTGTGACCGGAACTCGGGAACTCAAAAGAACTGTAAGGCCGCATACACACGGGCGGACTGTATGGCCTACTTAGTCCGTCGAAACACATTTCAGCGGACAGTCCGCTCGTGTGTGGGCTTCAGCGGACTTTTTCAGCGTGCAGTCTGGCGTACTAAGTATTTCGGATTTTTCGAAATACTGTCCGTCATACTTTGGTTTCAGCGGACAATCCGCTCGTCAGTAGGCTAGTTCGACGGACTAAGAATGGCGCATGCTCAGAAAGGATTTACACGGCAAAAGGTTGCATTGCTGTGTATTGGACTTCCTATTTCTAGTCCCGTCGTACGTGCTGTACACGTCATCGCGCAAGCTTTTGACGGACTGTTTGTGCATCCGTGTGTGGTCAAGTCCGTTCATTCGAAAGTAGGACGGACTGTCCGTCGGATTGTATGACGGACTAAGTAGGCCATACAGTCCGCCCGTGTGTACGCGGCTTTACAGGTACTCAGATGGACTGTGACAGATACTCGGGTACTCAGATGAACTGTGAAGGGTATTCAGGTAAGTGAAGCCCCTTTTCTGATTGGCCAAAAGAAGCAGCCATCCTACTGGCCTATAAGGAGGAAGGAGGGGGATGGAGGAGACTACGATCACCGTGATACAGAGGAGACGAATAGGAAGCTTGACCGACAGAGTTGGGAATAGGAGGAGAATGAGAGGGAAAACTGTCCCCGTCTCCACCTGTTAGTCTGGGGGCAGCACAGGGTGAGTGAGCTGGTGACCGGGGGGATGGGGATATGGTGGATGGTGCAGGCTGGAGTGACGGGGGGTCCATGGTCAGGTCCATCTGATGGCCTCCGCCCCGACCGATGGAGCACCAGCTACCACAGACTTAAAGGCAAATAAACTGTGCAATTAGCAAGTTGCTCCAGAGCTTAGTAAATAAGGTAAAGCTTCACTTTACATACAAGGAAAATAAAAAAATGAATTTTTCCTTGTACATGATTAGATGATTGAAATCAGCAAAACTCCCCCCATTTACTAATCTCTGGAGTAACTTAACTTGCAAAGTCTTCAGTCTATGTGCCTTTAGTAAATCCATCCTCTTTTTTTCAGTAAATCCACTCTTTTGCATTTTAAAATAGATAAAGGAGGGGTTTTTTCTTTGGTTGTATACGCCGGTGGCGGTATATTGGGGGGGGGGTTTGTTGTTATTTTTGACTCAGGGGGTTGTAGTAGTAATCAGCCTGGGTATGCCCAATAGGCTGTAAGTTGTTTTATGCTTTATTTGAAAACTCAATAAAAAGAATAAAAAAAAAAAAAAAAATAGATAAAGGCATATCCCACTTTTAAGTACACAATGGGGTTTATTTACTAAAGCTGGAAAGTGCAAAATCAGGCTCACTTCTGCATAGAAACCAGTGAGCTTCCATGTTTTATTACCAAAGCTTAATTGAACAATCTGGGGTTAGAAGTTCATTGGTTTCTCTGCAAAAGGGAGCCTGATTTTGCACTTTCCTGTTTTAGTAAATACACCCCATTGTGTACTTAAAAGTGGGGTATGCCTGTATATATATATATATATATATATATATATATATTTACTCCGGTCATTTCAACAGATTTTTGGAAACTTTTTGTGTATATACAAGCATATGCATCATTTTCTGCAAACCTCCCAATCACGCCAAACATAATACAATGTGCACGCATATCACAATGGTCTAATCCTTTGTTAGAACATATGTGTAGTAGGTAGGGATGAGCCGAACACCCCCCGGTTCGGTTCGCACCAGAACTTGCGAACGGCCCCCACGTTCGTTACGAACGTTAGAACCCCATTGAAGTCTATGGGACTCGAACGTTCGAAATGGAAAGTGCTAATTTTAACGGCTAATATGCAAGATACTGTCCTAAAAAGGGTTTGGGGACCTGACTCCTGCCTCAGGGGACATGGGTCAATGCAAAAAAAAGTTTTAAAAACGGCCGTTTTGGCGGGAGCACTGATTTTAACCACTTGCCGACCGCCGCACGACGATGTACGTCGACAGAATGGCACGGGCAGGCATAAGGGCTTACATGTACGTCCTTGCCTGCCCGCCGGTCGGGGGCCCGATCGGGCCCCCGCCCGGTGCCTGCGGTGGTCGGTATTCGTTCGGGAGCGATCCCGGACGAGGGGACGGCCATTCATTCATGGCCACCCCCTCGCGATCGCTCCCGACGAATGAAAATGTCCCGTGACATCACTTCCTCTCCTGTAATGTAAACACAGGAGAGGAAGTGATGTATTCTCTCCTCCGTGTCGGTATTTTTCGTTCCGGCACCGAGGAGAGAGCATCGGTGAGTTGCACAAGCACTACACTACACAGTAGAACATGCCAGGCACACTCACACCCCCCCTTTACCCCCCGATCACCCCCCAATTACCCCTGCCCCCCCAGTCACAGTGACATCAATTGCTTTTTTTTTTGCATTGGTGTCATTTGTGACTGTAATAACTGTTAGGGCAGTTAGGGTTAGCCCCCTTTAGTTCTAATGTGCCCCCCTAACCCCCCCAATAAAGGTTTAACCCCGTGATCACCCCCCCTCGCCAGTGTCACTAAGGCTGGGTTCACATTGCAGCGGTTTATGAGAACGAATGTGATTCGCACCACACTGCAGTGCAAATCACATCCGATCTCTGTGCGATTCGAGTTCAGCCATACAGATAGTATGGCTGAATTCGTGTCGCACCCGCCACACCCGCCGCACCCGCCGCAAATTCGCACGGGACCCTTTTTTTGGCCCGCAGCAGAATCGGATCGCATGGGTGTTCACACCATGCGATCCGAGTTTGCAGATCGCACTGCGATATGCAAACTGATCTGGGGGTGTCATTAACATTTCACTGACACTCCCAGCAGTTTGCATAGGGCAGTGTGAACTGCCGCCGGGAGGCATGCGATGCGGGAACCCGCCGCGGATTCATGGCGTTCCCGCATCGCTCCAATGTGAACCCAGCCTAATAAGCGATCATTTTTCTGATCGCTGTATTAGTGTCACAGGTGACGCTAGTTAGGCAGGTAGGTATTTAGGTTCGCCGCAGCTTTTTATAGCGCCAGGGACCCCCATATACTACCGCATAAAGCCCCCTGATTTCCCCCTAGTTAACCCTTTCACCAGTGATCACCATATAACTGTTACAGGTGACGCTGGTTGGTTAGTTATTTTTTTATAGTTTCAGGGCACCCGCCATTTATTACCTAATAAAGGTTTAACCCCCTGATCACCCGGCGGGTGTCATTTGTGACTGTAATAACTGTTAGGGCAGTTAGGGTTAGCCCCCTTTAGTTCTAAGGTACCCCCCTAACCCCCCCAATAAAGGTTTAACCCCGTGATCACCCCCCGTCGCCAGTGTCACTAAGGCTGGGTTCACATTGCAGCGGTTTATGAGAACGGATGTGATTCGCACCGCACTGCAGTGCAAATCACATCCGATCTCTGTGCGATTCGAGTTCAGCCATACAGATAGTATGGCTGAATTCGTGTCGCACCCGCCGCACCCGCCGCAAACTCGCACGGGACCCTTTTTTTGGTCCGCAGCAGAATCGGATCGCATGGGTGTTCACACCATGCGATCCGAGTTTGCAGATCGCACTGCGATATGCGAACTGATCTGGGGGTGTCATTAACATTTCACTGACACTCCCAGCAGTTCGCATAGGGCAGTGTGAACTGCCGCCAGGAGGCATGTGATGCGGGAACCCGCCGCGCATTCGTGGCGTTCCCACATCGCTCCAGTGTGAACCCAGCCTAATAAGCGATCGTTTTTCTGATCACTGTATTAGTGTCACAGGTGACGCTAGTTAGGCAGGTAGGTATTTAGGTTCGCCGCAGCTTTTTATAGCGCCAGGGACCCCCATATACTACCGCATAAAGCCCCCTGATTGCCCCCTAGTTAACCCTTTCACCAGTGATCACCATATAACTGTTACAGGTGACGCTGGTTGGTTAGTTATTTTTTTTATAGTTTCAGGGCACCCGCCATGTATTACCTAGTCTCACTAGTGTACCCCTAAATTTAGGGGTGTCTACTTTCCAAAATGGGGTCATTTGGGGGGGGTTTGTGCCATCTTGGCATTTTATGGCCTTCAAAACTGTAACGCCCTTAGAAAGCCTGAAGGCGGTGCTTGGTTTTCGGGGCCCCGTACGCGGCTAGGCTCCCAAAAAGTCCCACATATGTGGTATCCCCGTACTCAGGAGAAGCAGCAGAATTTATTTTGGGGTGTCATTTCACATATGCCCATGGCATGCGTGAGCAATATATCATTTAGTGACAACTTTGTGAAAAAAAAAAAAAAGTTTGTAATTTTCCCGCAACTTGTGGCAAAATATAAAATATTCCATGGACTCAACATGCCTCTCAGCAAATAGCTTGGGGTGTCTACTTTCTAAAATGAGGTCATTTGTGGGGGTTTTGTGCCATCTTGGCATTTTATGGCCTTCAAAACTGTAATAGGTAGTGAGGAGTGAAGTCAAATATTTACGCCCTTAGAAAACCTGAAGGCGGTTCTTGGCTTTCGGGGCCCCATACGTGGCTAGGCTCCCAAAAAGTCCCACATATGTGGTATCCCCGTACTCAGGAGAAGCAGCAGAATTTATTTTGGGGTGTCATTTCACATATGCCCAAAGCATGTGTGAGCAATATATCATTTAGTGACAACTTTGTGAAAAAAAAATAAAAAAAAATTAAAGTTTGTAATTTTCCCGCAACTTGTGGCAAAATATAAAATATTCCATGGACTCAAAATGCCTCTCAGCAAATAGCTTGGGGTGTCTACTTTCTAAAATGGGGTCATTTGTGGGGGTTTTGTGCCATCTTGGCATTTTATGGCCTTCAAAACTGTAATAGGTAGTGAGAAGTGAAATCAAAAATTTACGCCCTTAGAAAGCCTGAAGGCGATGCTTGGTTTTCGGGGCCCCGTACGCGGCTAGGCTCCCAAAAAGTCCCACATATGTGGTATCCCCGTACTCAGGAGAAGCAGCAGAATTTATTTTGGGGTGTCATTTCACATATGCCCATAGCATGTGTGAGCAATATATCATTTAGTGACAACTTTGTGTAAAAAAAATAAAAATAAATTATTTTTTGTCATTATTCAATCGCTTGAGGCAAAAAAATAAAATATTCAATGGGCTCAACATGCCACTTATCAATTTCCTTAGGGTGTCTACTTTCCAAAATGGGGTCATTTGGGGGGGGGGGGTTTGTACTGCCCTGCCATTTTAGCACCTCAAGAAATGAGATAGGCAGTCGTAAACTAAAAGCTGCGTAAATTCCAGAAAACGTACCTTAGTTTGTAGATGTGACAACTTTTGCGCAAACCAATAAATATACAATTATTGACTTTTTTTTTACCAAAGACATGTGGCTGAATACATTTTGGCCTAAATGTATGACTAAAATTGAGTTTATTGGATTTTTCTAATAACAAAAATTAGAAAATATCATTTTTTTTCAAAATTTGCGGTCTTTTTACGTTTATATCGCAAAAAATAAAAATCGCAGAGGCAATCAAATACCATCAAAAGAAAGCTCTATTTGTGGGAAGAAAAGGACGCAAATTTTGTTTGGGTACAACATTGCATGACCGCGCAATTACCAGTTAAAGCAGCGCAGTGCCAAATTGTAAAAAGACCTCTGGTCATTTACCAGCAAAATGGTCCGGTCTGAAGGTGGTTAATGACGATTAAAGTGAAAAAAAAAAAGTGAAATATTACTTTAAATATGGTGCCTGGGGGGTGTCTGTAGTATGCCTGTGAAGTGCCACGTGTTTCCCGTGTTTAGAACAGTCCCTGCACAAAATGACATTTAACGGAAATAACACCATTTAAAACTGCTTGCGGTTTTAATGTTATATCTGGTTCCTGCAATATGGTTGAAAATCATTCAGAAAAATGGCATGGGTAGCCCTCCCTGCCCATTACCAGCCTATTTGGGTCTTGTACGCATATTAAGGGGAACCCTGTACCCATATTAAAAAAAGGAAATGCGTGTGGCCCCCAGGCCCTATATACTCAGAACAGCAGTATACAGGCGGTGCAAACAAGACAGGGACTGTGTAGGTTTGTTGTGTTAAGTTGAATCTGTTTGTAATTTTCAACTGGTACATTTTTAAAGTGTAGCTCCAGTCAAAAAAACTATTTTTAAGCTTTTTGGAAAACATAGGGAAGGGTTATCACCCCTGTATAATTTGTTTTGCCATCCGTCTTTTTTCATCTCACTTGCTGCTGTCTCCTTGCGTTTGCAAGTAGGAGATGTTTGTAAGTTGGATGTTTGAAAGTAGGGGCCTGCCCTATATTATAGCGGTATGTACTGGGTACAGAGCACGCAGACAGCACGCAGACAGCACGCACTATCTCCTAACACTACTGACTGCAAGCTCTATTATTAACCACTTGACCACTGGGCACTTAAACACCCTTAATAACCAGACCAATTTTCAGCTTTTGGTGCTCTCACATTTTGAATGACAATTACTCAGTCATGCAACACTGGACCTATATGAAATGTTTGTCCTTTTTTTCACACAAATAGAGCTTTCTTTTGGTGGTATTTAATCACCTCTCAGTTTTTTCTATTTTTTGTGCTATAAAAGAAAAAGACCGGAAATTCTGCAAAAAAATGAATTTTTCTTTGTTTCTGTTATAAAATTTAGCAGATTAGTAATTTTTTCTTCATAATTTTTTTTTTTACTGGTTAAATGTTTTGAGTTGCAGAGGAGGTCTAGGACTAGAATTATTGCTCTCGCTCTAACGTTCTCGGCGATACCTCACATGTGTGGTTTGAACACCGTTTTCATATGTGGGCGGGGCTTACGCATGCGTTCGCTTCTGCATGCGAGCACATGGGGACATGGGCGCTTAAATTTTTTTTTTTTTTTTTTTTTATTGTTCATTTTACTTTATTTATTTTAGTTTGACATTTTTTTCCCCAAAAATATATTTTTGATCACTTTTATTCCTATTACAAGGAATGTAAACATTCCTTGTAATAGGAATATGGGGTGACAGGTCCTCTTTACAGTGAAATCTGGGGGTCAATATGACCCCACATCTCACCTCTAGGCTGGGAAGCCTGAAATAAAAAATAAAAAAAAGATTCTGGCTTTGATCGTACTGGTGAGTTGGTAGAAGCATCGGAGGGCGGTGAGGGGTGGGGGGCGTCTATGGCTGGGTATTTCAGGGTATCACCGAGTATGGCTGGGTATCTCCGAGTATGGCTGGGTATTGCAATTTATGGCAGGGTATTGCAGAGTATTGGCGGGGTATTGGCGGGGTACTACAGAGTAATAGCAGGGTACTGCAGAGTATTGGGGAGTACTACAGAGTAATGGCAGGGTACTGCAGAGTAAAGGCAGGGTACTGCAGAGTAATGGGGGGTACTGCAGAGTAATGGCAGGGTACTGCAGAGTATGCACTGGTATTGCAGAGTATTGGCGGGGTATTGGCGGGGTACTACAGAGTAATAGCAGGGTACTGCAGAGTATTGGGGAGTACTACAGAGTAATGGCAGGGTACTGCAGAGTAAAGGCAGGGTACTGCAGAGTAATGGCAGGGTACTGCAGAGTAATGGCAGGGTACTGCACTGCAGAGTAATGGCGGGGTACTGCAGAGTAATGGCAGGGTACTGCACTGCAGAGTAATGGCGGGGTACTGCAGAGTAATGGCGGGTACTGCAGAGTATTGGGGGGTACTGCAGAGTAATGGCAGGGTACTGCAGAGTAATGGGGGTTACTGTAGAGTAATGGGGGGTACTGCAGAGTAAAGGCAGGGTACTGCAGAGTAATGGGGGGTACTGCAGAGTAATGGCAGGGTACTGCAGAGTATGCACTGGTGTTGCAGAGTATTGGCAGGGAATTGAGGGGTTAAATTCGGTGAGCAGCGATGTGGGCACTGCAGATGCAGCCCACATCGCTGCTGACACCGATCTCTTTCCCCTCCGCTGTACCGATCGGTACAGAGAGGGGAGGGAGGAACCGGCGTCATAACATGTCATTTGACGGAGCGATCACGTGGTAAACGGCCGCGATCTACTGCGCGCCCCAGGGGGCGCACGAGAGCAGAATTCTGGGAGGCCGTTAATTAACGGCCTCTCAGAGTTAAACAACCGCCCTAAAGCCGTTAATCGGCAATGGGCGGTTGTTAAGTGGTTAAAGATAGATCACTAGCTAGCTATATAGGTGAGGTCAATATAGTGTAGTGGTGTATACTGCGGTCAGGGCACAGACAATAACCACTACACAAGAGCAAGATAGGAAATCAGCCAAAAACGATTGGTGTGTAACTGTGTTGAAGGTACACAGAACACCCACTGCTTCAGATGCCAACACACTACACGAGGCCGCCTCAAAGGCGGCCTTATATAGTGTGGGGCGTGCACTACACAGCCTGAGCTATGATTGGCCACAGGCAGGATGCCTGTGGCCAATCATGGCTCTCCCCGCTGCTGGCGCTGCGATTGGCCAAGCATGCGGGGTCACAGTGCATGCTTGGCCAATCATGAGCCAGCAATGCACTGCGCCATCGCAGTGCATTGTGGTCCGCGCGCGCCATACGAATTTTGGCGCGAACGGACCAAGAGTTCGGATTTCGCCGAACGCCCGAACAGCCAATGTTCGAGTCGAACGTACGTTCGACTCGAACACGAAGCTCATCCCTAGTAGTAGGGATACTTTACTTATTCACAATTTTTTTTTTTATCAAATAAAGTTTTATTGTAACATAAACAAAGAAACACATTACAGTTTTTCAAAGATAGACCAGCAACGATCTGTACATTAATTTTATAAATAAGGCACCAACCTTCATAGAGGCCGTACATATATGGTTTAATGTAACTATCCGTATTCCCAGTTCTCAGAAAACATTCAAAATGGGATCAAGTTACCGTTATCCCCAGGCTACTCCTGCTCGTACCTCCACCCACAGAGTTTACCACTGATCGTTGAGGCATCACGTCTATTGCTCCTGCACCTATTTTAACTTCCATTCCGTCTGAGCAGTTTACAGCAATAGTCTGTCCATCACCAGGTCTATAGGTGAGATGGCAGGGGTATCTAACCAGGGTGACCATAGCTTGTCAAATTTTTGTGGGCACACCCTGTGTTGGTATATATATTTCTCCAACCGGAGTGTGTCCCCCATCTGTATTATCCATTCCTTCAGTGCCAGAGGGTCCACCGCCTTCCAGTGCCTAAGAATAAATTTTTGGGCCTGAAACAAGGCTCTAGCAATGGCCTGCTTCTGATCATCACCTGTGAGGATGTTGTCCACAATCCCCAGCAGACAGGGCTTCGGGTCAATCGGCATTGTGACCCAAAAGGCACTGTTTATTGTGGACACGACCCCTGTCCAGAACCAGTGCAGTTTGGGGCAGCGCTATAGCAGATGTATGAGGTCACCATGGTCTCTCACACATCTGGGACAGTTTAAATCTGCCCTTACCCCCCATCCTAAACAGTCTTTCCGGTGTATAGTGGACTCTAATGACTATGTATAGTTGGGACAGTCATTGGGCCACGTTGAGCGAGCAACGCTGTATTGCCTGTAGCGCATCTTCCCACTGTTCTTCTTTGAAGGTGCCCACGTCCTTTTCCCACCTATTCGCCACAACCTGAGGGAAGCCCTCTAAATGGGTTTGGAGGATCGTGGAGTAGCATCTAGATATAAAGCCTCTGAACAGAGACACCTCCTCCATGTAATGGAAAGCAGGTATCAGAGAAAGGACCCACGGAGCCCCGCCGGACTGCGCCGCCAATGCATGTCGCAGTTGCATATAGTTAAAGAGCATTGAATGGGGGAGGCGAAACTGTTCGCCTTTCGCAGAGAACGGGCGCAATTTCCCATCAGCAAAAATGTGCTGCAGTAGCGTGACTCCATGCCTCCTCAACCGACCCCCGTCCTTCAGTAACTGCAACTCCTCGTAATGTCTATTGGCCCATATCGGGCTGTAGCTGGTAAACCCATCCACAGTCTGTAACTGCCTGAGCTTATTCCATATTTTTTTGCATGAGTGCATATGTTGGGAACATTTTGTTGGATTTTACGTATGTCAAGGCTTCCAGCCCTTCAGCAACATCCATTGTGCCGGTGGTGTGACACATAAGGGCCCTTCTTATGGGGTCAAAACCTGCACTCTCCCCTGCCGTCTCCTGTCTGGTAGCCATAGTCCGGGCAATATGCTGTAACTGCCAGGTAGTAAATCCAAGGGTTGGGGAGCACGAGGCCTCCCCTCTCCTTGGACTTCTGTAATTGTTTGAGTTTAATCCGTGGGGGCTCGTCAAGCCATATAAAGGCTCTGAAAATAGTGTTAATTATGTGAAACACCTTGAGGGGGATCAGCATTGGAGTATTGAGCAATATGTACAAAAGCTGGGGCATAAATATCATCTTAATAAGGTTGACCCTCCCTACCAGCGACATTTTGAAACGTGAACACATTTTTTCTCTATCTTTTTTTTTTTTTTTTTTTTTTTTTTTTTCAATATTTTTATTGATTTTATGCAAAACAAAACAGTAGAATAACAAGACAAGTCAGGCATACAACATCAAGCTGTGATACATTAGACTAGTGATAGTAAAGTAAGACTGTCTAACAAAAGGCATATGGTGTCGGAAAATATCAACCCTTTATAATTTGAATCATATATGAAAAACAGATGGGTTAACAAGACCGTACATGTATTGAACAGTGGTCAGGAACTGGGTTGGTATATCAGTAGATCAATTTGGGGTAACAACAGAAAAAGGGTAACAACTTCAAGGATAACGACCATGTATGGATTCCAGCCATCCAGATAGGTTGGACCGTTAGAGATCACTTGGATAGCCAATTGTCATTGCTCAGTATTGTTATTGGGGGTGCATCTCACACCTGCACCCTATTACAAACGGACCTGGGCAAAGTGTCCGAAGGCCCCCTACCACCCCGAAAAGGGCTCTTGCTGTGGCAGGGAGCCCCCCCACCCAACCCAGACCTGGATAGTCCGTTAGAGTTTAGACAAAATACATAAAATTTTGAGGGTCCAACCTATTAGCCAAAAATAGCAACGAAGACTGAGTCCCCTAGATGAACCCAGGAAACCCAGGCTGCGTCGTGCTCGTTATGAACTTAGTAACTAAAACCAATCTAGAGTATAGTTACCGTTACCCCCTTGTTCCGACCATAGAACTCAAAAGGCCGAGAAAACCATACGGTGGGTATGAAAAATCAAAAGATGTTCATAAAACATGAAGAATACAGGAATAGTCAACTCAAGTCAGAACCAAAAACGGTCTAAAAAAGAGGTGTTAAAGAGGGGGAAGGGGAGGAAGGTGAAGGGAAAGCAGGGAGGGGTGGGGGGGGGGGGTCTACCAGGGTATCAGAGAAAAAAAATAAAATAAAAAAAAAAAAACAAAAAAAAAGAAAACCAATTCACGTTTATAGTCCCGGAAGAAGTGGGATTTTGTGGAATGCGGCCCAGGGTTCCCAGACTTTCTCAAAGAAAGAGGCTTTGTCTAGTATACGACTAACCAGCTTCTCCTGAGCCATAATCCATGAGATCTTTTGTTTGACAGCCCTGAATGGGACTGTACGCTGTTTCCAGTGAGCGGCTATGGTGATTTTGGTGCCCAAAAGGATAAAGAATATGAGTGCCTGGGATGATTTGTTAGCTTTTTCCACTTTGAGGTTAAGGAGAGCTACTTCAGGATTTTGGGGAATCGGGACTGATACCAGTTTGCGAAGGAGTGCAAATACCCTATTCCAAAGGCCCCTAATATATGGGCAACTCCACCATGTGTGGAGTAGTGAACCTACGTGACCGCAACCACGGAAACACAGAGGGGACGCCTCCGGAAAGATTTGGGCAAGTCGAGCGGGAACCCTGTACCATCTAGTAATAATTTTGATGCTAGCTTCAATCAGGGACACATTGAGGATCCCAGTAAAGGATCTCCGGAAACAGGAGAACCAGAGGTCACTATCCCATGACATATTGAGGTCATTTTCCCAGGCTAACGCATAGGAAGGTTTGGACTTTGCAGAGGCTAGAGACGTATATATCGTAGATATCCCTCCTCTTTGACTCGTAATGTCTGAACACCAAGACTCATATGCCGTGACAGAAGGGGGTTCTGGTCTATTGGGCCATCTGGAGTGAAGGAAATGTGCTAGTTGGGAATATCTAAAATGTTCGGTGCGGGGCATCTCAAGTTTCTTCAAACAGTATGAAAGAGAAAATGGGCCAGAAGCGTTGAAAAAGTTGCCAATCCTCAGAAGACCTTTGTTGAGCCACCAACTAAATGCCAATATATTCATGCCTGGCGGAAAGTCAGGGTTATGGAAAACATGTGTTAACGGGCGTAGTTCCGAGATTAATGCAGTATTTTTGTGCAGCCGATCACATAGGGCAAGCGAATGAGAGAGGGTGGGAGACATGATAGGGGGTCTGTTTCTGGGAGGAGCCCAGATGAGGTAGTCGATGGTGTGATGTGGAACAGCCTGTCTTTCAATAGTGACCCAATCAGGTTTGGGACCCCTGGAATAAACCACAGAAATCTGCGTCAATTGTGCCGCTTGGTAATACCACCAAATGTTGGGTAGTGCTAAACCACCCTGTCTTTTGAGTCTATATAATAGTTGTCTTGATCCTCTACAACCCTTGGATCCCCAGATGAATTGGAGGATTTTTGATTGAAGTGGCTGAATTTGGGCTTTCTTAACGGGTATTGGAAGAGATCTGAACAGGTACAAGATGCGGGGCAGTAGCGTCATCTTGATCGCAAAAATGCGACCTAGCCATGAGAGACCAAGATGGGACCAGTTTAGTAAATCTGCATACAATTTTGTAAAGGCTGAGGGATAATTAGCCGAATAGAGAGTATTAACATTAGGCGTCAGGTAAATGCCCAGATAAGGTAACGAAGTGGGGCACCATGTAAAAGGAAAGTGAGTTTGAAGTGTATTAACCATAGTCAGGGGTACCGAGACATTTAAAGCTAAGGACTTCGAAGCATTCATTTTTAAGCCCGAGGCCAATCCGAACGCGTTTAGAAGTGCAAATATATTAGGGGTGGAGATCAGAGGGGAGGTAATAAAGAGGAGGAGATCATCCGCGAATAGGGCACATCTATGTTCCTGTTGACCACAACGCACTCCTCTAATGTCAGGGTGAGCTCTAATGGCAATGGCAAGGGTCTCTATTGCTATAGCGAACAGCAGGGGTGAGAGCGGACACCCCTGTCTGGTGCCCTTTTCGATATTAAAAGTCTCCGAATAACAACCTTGTAAACGAACTTGAGCGCTCGGTGTAGAATACAAAGCTCGGAGGGTCCCCAGAAAGAGTGGACCAAAGCCCCATCTTTCCAGGACTTGAAAGAGAAAAGGCCATGTCAGCGTATCAAAAGCCTTTTGTAGGTCAATAGACAACAAAAAGCCTTCCTGAGAGGGACCGCCATCCCAATGAGAGTTAAGGATAGAAATGATGTCCACTGCTCGCCTAATTTGGTCCGGTCCTTGTCTCCCCGGGATAAAGCCCACCTGGTCCTTGTGAATGTATCGGGAAATAAATGTTGAGATTCTATTAGAAAGCACCTTAGTTAAGATTTTGAGATCGTTATTGATAAGTGAAATCGGGCGATAATTTTGTACCAGGGATGCGTCTTTGCCAGGTTTAGGGATGACAGAAACATAGGCTAAATTCAGGGCTTTATCCAGGGGAGAGCCAGACCGGGTGGAGTTGAAGAAAGCAACCATAGAGGGGGCAAGGATCGGGGCGAATTTTTTATAGTATCCCACCGAGAACCCATCAGGCCCCGGGGCAGAATTGCTTTTGAGTCGTTTGATCACCTCTAGGACTTCAGGCACCGAAATTGGTTCTTCTAATAGGGTAGAATGCTCTGGGGACAGCTTTGGAAGGGAGACAGAGTCCAAAAATTGAGCCACTGGAGTCCGCTGAATATCTTTATCGTCCTTATATAAGGAGGTGTAAAATTTGTGGAAGGAGGACATAATGCGGAGGGGGTTCTGTGTTAGGGTCCCATCTTGGTCTCTGATTTTCGGGAACGCAAAAGAACGTAGCCTCGGGGATAATTTGGCTGCGAGTTTAGCCCCTATCTTGTCCTTCTGATAGTAAAACCGTGCCCCCGACCATCGCAAGTGCTTCTCCGCTTCAGTAGTCAGAGCCAGATTGAGGGCAGTCCTAGCTGTGTGCATGGCTTCCATGGATTCTCTAGTGGGATTACGCTTATGCGCTTTACTTAGCAAGCGGAATTCCTTGGTCAGAGAGTCTATATGAGCCTTCCGCCCTTTCTTTAATTGAGAGGCGAGTTGAATGATTTTCCCCCTGATGACAGCTTTATGAGCAGCCCAGACAATGTCCGGTGCAGTATGGGGTTCCTTGTTAAGGGAGAAGTATTCTTTGATGGCGTTTGAGATTTCTGCACTATGTGCAGGATCACTAAGGAGACCTTCATTAAGTCGCCAAGTGAATCTAGTGTAGGAGTTGTGCGAGGACTGAAGTCGAAGGAGCACAAGCGAGTGGTCAGATAATGCAGTGTCCCTTATTTCTGCTGTTATGGCTAATGGAATAGTGTGTGATTGTACAAAAATGTGATCAATTCTGGCATGTACCTGATGGGGGGCTGAGTAATGCGTATAGTCTTTACCAGTGGGGTTTTTTTCCCTCCAGATGTCCACTAAACCTCTCGCGTTTAGAGTAGTCGCAATCTTAGTGCTCTGTTTAGAAGGTTTTCGGTTGTGTGCTGATCTATTACTTGCTTTATCCAGGGTGCGGTCAAACGGGAGGTTGGTATCTCCCCCCATTATTATCTTACCCTCTAATAGGGGGTCTAAGGTGGACATCATGGAGTGAAAGAAAGCCGATTGTCCCTTGTTGGGGGCATAATATGACACAAAAGAGTAGAGAGTTCCTTCCAGGGATCCCTTAACCATAATAAACCTACCGTCTTTGTCTCTGAATATTTCCGAAGAGGTAAATCTAAGGTTCTTAGAAATACAAATTGCTACTCCCTTTGTTTTGTTTTTGGCATTAGACAGAAAGAATTGAGGAAAACGACTATGTAGAAAGGAGGGATTGTAGGTGGATTTAAAGTGAGTTTCCTGCATGAAAATCACATCTATCTTTTGGGCTTGGTAAAATTGAAATAATTTCCTCCGTTTGATGGGAGAGTTCATCCCCTGTACGTTATGTGTAGCTATACAAAAAGAGGGGGGATGTCTGTGGTCAGGCATTACGAGTCAAAGAGATTAACCAAAACGTTATAGAGGGTTTTCTTACCATGCCCCTATGGCGATAGGGATCATCCCATGCTGGGAAAGCTACCGGCCTAGGCAGAGAGGTTGTCAGCGTAGTGATGCCCTGGTAGACCCGGAAAAGGAGGGGAAGGGAAGAAGGGATAGGGAGGAGATGACTAATCCTGCGGAGATAAAACAAAAGCGATATAAAAAACCACCTGTGAACGTTGGTGAACTGTGAGTGAACATAAACTATGATAACACGTATAATACAAAGAACTAAATGCAGGGGAGGTGGACACATGTCAGTCCCCTGCATGTAGGGCCCGAGAATCTAAGTCTCGGGAGAAATTCCCAGCGAAGGGGAAAGTGTGGGAGTCTCCGGGTGAGAGGAATGAACAGTCCGTCACTCGGAGACTGGAGGGGGCGCAGTGCAAACCACCCCGACCGGATCCCACCCGAGGCCCAATACCCAATCAAAATAAATGGGGAGCTTCTACAGCCCCCTAAATGAGAAAAGAAAAAAGAATCAAAAAACCAGCACAAGACATGAAACAATAATATTAAACCAAATAAAAATTGGGAGAGCCTTAAGCATGCGATAGTTGACAATTGCCATGTGGAGAAGAGCTGCCGCTCATAGTGGCATAGCCCAGCTAGGGCTGTAGTATAGAAAGGGAAAAAAACCCGAAAATAAAAATGTATAAAATAAAAAGAGTCAAAAGTCATGTAGGAAGTTCGTGGGAGTGCGGATCGCACCCGTCTGAGGAGATATCCTCTCGCATCCCGAAAAAAAAAAGGGGGGGGAAACAATTGAAAATGCGCAACTTAAGCGCCTTTACCAAAGTGTGAAAAAGCAAAAGGTAGTGTCAATGAAGTTTCACAAAGAAGACTCATCAAGGATTGATCCCGCTCAGGTAGGACGACCATCTTTAGACCGCTTAGCCTTCTGCTTCTGCCAGAGGGGCTTGTCTGGGCTCGCTGGGGGTGGTCTCTTCGCGGAACTTGAGGACTTGGGGTCTGCAGGGTCTGTAGGAGAATGAGAGATAATGCCCAGTTGAAGGAGTATGCGTTCGCCATCAGAGAAGTTAGAAAAACCATACGACTTGTTTGCATGTGTAAAATGTAGCCTAAATGGGAATGCCCAACGATAAGTTATAGAATTCTGCGTTAGGACTTGCAGAAGTGGTTTTAAGGATCTCCGCAATTGGATCGTGTACGGGGACAGATCCGAAAAGATTTGGACTGGATGACCTTGAAAGGAAAGATTTTCAGTCTCTCTGGCCTTTCGCATGACTTCTTCCTTAGTTTTAAAGAAGTGGGGTTTGACCACGATGTCCCTAGGTAACCCATCTTGGCGAGGAGGCTGAAGAGCTCGGTGTGCGCGGTCTAGCTCTAGACGATGATCCGGCAGATCTGGTAAGAGAGACGAAATGAAGGCGCGTACCACCGTATCTGTATCTTTAAAAGATTCAGGTAGGCCTCTGAGCCTAAAGTTGTAACGTCGATTCCTGTTTTCAAGGTCATCTAATTTAGAATAAGCAGTGTCCAGCTGCTCCTGTAGTTCAGAGATCCTGTCAGTATTCTGTATGGTCCTGGCTACAGTCTGATCAGTTTTCATTTCAATTGCTTCAATCCTGGACCCAAGGAGCTGTAGGTCAGCTTGAATAATTGAGGTAATATGGGAAGCATTCTGAGCAAGGCCTCTCGATAGCATTTGGGAGAATGTTTCAAGCAGAGCAGGCATATCAGTGGGATTAGTGTGGGCAGATGGGGAAGCCCCATGTGCTGCAGGAGAGGAGAGATAATCTTCCATAGGAGTGAGAGGAGATCCCCCATGGAATCTCCCCAGCAAAGATTCTGTAGATGCTGGGGAAGATAAAGACATCTGCGGGTAACTCACATTATGTGGAAGAGGATCCTTGGGTTGTGGATCAGACGAGATCCGATCTGCGATGGATGGCATCGGATTAAGATTCCGGCCTTGTGCTTGTGAGGCAATGTCCGCCATCATGGCGGCGGATGCGGCCCGGATCTCCGGATCTAACTGCCGGGTTAGACTGCGTCTCGCCGTGGTAACCGGTCACCGGGTAAGTGACACCGATCCGCTGGAGTGTGAGGGCGATGTGGCGGTGAGGAGCTCTTCTCCGTATGGCTCAGCGGCGGGAATTAACGATCGGAGTGTACGGAGCTCTCAGGACCTGCGACCGTCCATCGAGCTGCCGCGCATGCGCCTTTTTTCTCTATCTTTAATCCTGTTAATTAGGGGGGATAAATTAAGCGAGACAAAGTCCCTGGGCTCTGGAGTGACCTGTACTCCTAAATACTTAAAGCTACATGTGACCCCCGAACCGCCTGTGTTCCACTGTCTGGATCCGCATCTAATAGCATGAGGGAAGACCTGGTCTAGTTTATCACAAGCCCTGAGTAATCCCCGAAGCGTCTAATCAATGACATAGACTCCCTAAGAGATTTGTCTGTGTCTCCGAGGAACAGCATAGTGTCGTTCGCGTACAACATAAGTTTCTCATGGATCTCTGCATATTGGAAACCCCTGATATGCGTGTTAGCCCTGACCAGAGCTGCCATGGGCTCGATGGCAATGGCGAAGAGGAGGGGAGACAATGGGCAGCCCTGCCGGGTGCCTCTGTGTAATTGAAACAGTAAGGATATATGTCCCACCTCCCTTATCACCGCCTGCGTAGAACAGTAGAGCAACTGAACCCATGAGAGGAAACTTTCGCCAAAGCCAACCTTGCCCATGACCGCCCATAAATATTGCCACTCTATGCTGTCAAATGCTTTATGGGCATCCAGCAACAGCAGTGCCCTATCTCCCTCACCTTCCGTCCCCGTCTGTAGGATTAGGAAAAGTCAGCAGAGGTTAATTGCAGTGGACTTTTGGGGCATAAAACCCGACTGGTCTCAGTGTATAATACTGGAGATGACTCCATTAAGCCATATTGCTAGGTCTAGAAGGTCTTTCCCTGGTTTAAGAATTAGGATAATATTGGCCCTAGTCATGGATGTAGGCAGGCGTTGGTTCTCTTTGGCCACATTCAGTACCCTAAGTAGGTGGGGCAGGATGCTACTTCCATATTGTTTGAAAAGTTCTATAGGAAGACCGTCGTCTCCTGGGGCCTTAACGTTGGGCAAGAGGCCAAGCACCTCCTGTAGCTCCTTTATCTTAATTGGGGCATCTAGTTGTGATCTCTGTGTGTCCGTCAGGCAGGGTAGTTCTATACCTTGTAGGTAGTCCTGGAGGTCTGCTGGTGTGTAGGCCACCTGGGATCTATACAGATTCGAGTAGAACCCTACCAATGTCTGCATGATAAGATCAGGGGTATTCACCAGTTTCCCCCCTTCTGAGCGAAGTCTGTGAGGTTCTTACAATTTTTGTGAGTAGTCTGCCCGTCTGTTCCCCTCCTCGTAAAAAAAGGCTAGTCTGTTGAAATACTTTTTCCGATCTGCTTCAGATCCAGTAATTCTATCAACCGCTTCCTGGGCAGTTAACTAGGCCTCTCTAGAGGCGTCCGACGAGTCAGCTATAAATTCTGCCTCTAATCGGCTAACCAGCTGGGCAACCCGCTCCTGTTGGGCCCTTGTATTGGATTTAACCCCATTTACTTCTTTAATAAGGAGGCCTCTAAGGAATGCTTTAAATGTATCCCACGTTAAATTTAGATCAGGGTGTTCTTTGTGCCGCTGCCAGAATGCAGATATCCGCTCAGGGGTGAGGAGCAAGTTTAGCCAGAAGGCATTCAGTTTCCACGGAGCTCTGGGCAGATCCATAACCAGTTTAGCCAGCACGGATAGCAGCAGAGGTGAGTGGTCCCACACACTCCTTACCAGGTATTGAATGTCTCGCAAAAGGCGTGCTCTGGGGGGTACATAGACACAGGTCTATCCTAGATAGAGAAAGGTGCCTTTGCTGTGGGTTGCAGTCCTGCCATGGATAAATCCATCCTAATTCCTCTGTGAATTTCCGCAGTGCTGTTCGAGCAATTTTGCGCCCATTTGCCAGGGTGGATGCTTGTCCAGGGCTGGGTCCATAAAACAATTTAAATCTCCCAGCACAATGAAAGGAACATACAGACTGCCCAGCTGGTATGCTAACACTGTTCTCAACACCTCTAAGCCAAACGACAATTATGTATTATATCTGATAAATCCTACACAAAAAAATCACATAGCGTCCCTCAGCATCAATCAATTTATCAATTAACTGAAAATCTACCATTCAGTGTACCAGAACACTCATACCCCTGGAATACGAGGTGTGTGTGGAGTGGTACGCCCCACCCACCCACGAGTAGTTCACACAAGGTAGTGAGTCCGGTACAAGATATGCCAGGGAAATGTTTTTTAAGAATAGTGGTCACCATAGTACACTTTTGGGGGCTCTGCAGGCCTCTAACATTCTAAGAAAGCAGTGGTAATACACTAATTTAACCGTGAAAATGTATATGAGATATGGTTAGGCAGTTCTGGAGCCATGAGTGCCTGGGGTAGTGTCCAATGTTTTTCCTGTAGACCATACTGGTCACGGGAGAGGGTCATACCTGAGTCTTGGTGTTGCGTCCAAACGAGTGAGCCCACTTGTAAGGCGCTCGTTCTAGAGTTCATGCCCTCACCTGTAGTGTCGGCATCATGACAGTTGCTGCTTAATACAGTAAAAGAAACAGTTAAACAGAACACAAAAAAATCCCCGGGCCTGTATAGGCATCTGTATGCGGCCGATCCTACCAGTTCTCTCCTCTGGGTCAAACACAAACTGCATGTCGGGGATTATAGTAACTCCAGGGGAATGAGGTATAACTGTGAGAAAATATATGAGAGGACTGGCCGGTCCAACTGGTGACCTGCTCGCCCAACAATGGCCGAGCTGGTATAGAACTTTCTGAGTAAAGTCTCAACACGTTAGTTATAGGTCTCACTTGCTCTCATTGCTTTTTTGCTTTTAATGTAAGTCAAGGTTGTGGCTTCCCAGCCGAACATATTGGTACATTTCAAACTTTGGTTTGGTGAAGTAGAGCATCAGCCCCTCCCTGCCTGGTGGAAGGCATGTTCGTTGACATCTAACCAAGTGGAGGCTTTGTCAGCCATTTAAAAAAAATGGGACTGACCCCCCACTGTAATCCGCAGCTCTGGCCATCCTGGCATTAATTTGTGTATCTCTGAGGAGTGGGGTTAACTTGTCCTCAATATCACTGATGCGGCCCTCTGCCGCTGTGGTGCATTCCCTGTTTTTTTGCAGGTCATGTCTAATGAAACCCAGCTCTTCCTTAAGACCCCCAAAGTGTTCCTGGAGAGTGTGCACCGATGCTGTGCATCTATGTACTGCTTTAAGTATAGCAGCTAGGGTGGATTGCTCTCCTTCATCCCCATCTGTCTCCTCATCTGTATCAAGGGATGGCTGATCGGTGTCCTGTGAGAGGCCCTGTGCAGACCATGCATCCTCGGGCTGTGGCTGAAAAAAGACCGGGGTGACTGACATATCTTCTCCCCCTCCCTGCTACGCAACACCTGCCAGTTTTTTTGCGTAGTACAGCATGTCTTTAGGGGGAGCTTTCACAGTGCTCTTAGGTGTTTTGGGGGTCTTACCCACATCCTTGGATCTGTCTGTGCCTCGTGCTCGCTGGGAGAGGGGAGCCAAGGCGCCATGTTGGGAGTCTGCTGAGCCACCGGATTCCTGCTGTTTGTGGGTCATAATGTCTCCTTCTGCGCCTGGTAAGGACTCCGGGTGGGTCTGTGGAGGGTGTCCAGGGAAATTCAGGTTATTTCAAGTGGTTTTACCGGCTGGGAAGAGGATCAATGCAGGATCTGAAGAGGGAGCTCAGCGAGACACATCCGCTCACATGCCGCTCCTGGCCACGCCCCCATAATTATTTTTTAAAGATATCTTTGGCTAAAATATTCACAAGACACAATGAGATTATGAATAGACAAGTGTTCTTACAAAGGCGTGGAGCTGTTAGGAGAGGGGTGTCATCAATTTGAAGGTTTGACAGATGGATACCACAATAACACTTTCAAGAAAATTAGAGAATGACAATGGCTATTCTCTAACAAGATAAAACAGACCTGGCCAAAGATATAGCAATGACTTCATCAAATATCACAGCAAAAATGACTGCTTCCCTTTGACTGGTATTATAAACTTTATCACCTTTTTTCTTTTGTATTAATACATATGATGCAGGGACTGCACTGACTTAGTGAGTTGGTATATTTCTACAGTTTAAACCATTTTACTACTTTATTAGCAATAAAAAATGAAAGGGGTTCTAATATTTCTCGATCGGTGTGTGAGGAGTAGAACCCGGAAACATCTCGTTACCGCAGTTTGTTTACATTTAGTGATCGGCTGTGAAATGATCACAGCCAATCACGTGGGTAAACAGCTGGCCAATGGCTGTTTACCAGTGTCGGTGACGAGCAGTGTTCCCGGGAACACGCCGCCACCAACGTGCACGTGCACAGTGGGGGTGTAACCATCTGTGATCAGCCGTGACTTCATCATGGCCGATCAGGTGGTAAACAGCCATACCCAATGGCTGTTCATCCCCCTCGGTGGCAAGCGGTGTCTCCATGACACGCCACCACCGGAGGAACAGGCATGCGTGCACACGATCGTGCGCATTCCCTGCTCAAACGGGAGGGCGTCATATGAGACAAGAGATGCGCCGCCTGGCTGTCATTTGACGGCCGGCAGTCAGCAACTGGTTAAACAGGAAAATACTGCTTTGTGAATGGAGCCTGGTAACGAGTAACAAGTCAGCAACAAATGCATGCTCTGCTTTAGGCACCCAAAGCTTATAAATGTAAAATAAAAAAATAAATAAAAAAAGTAAAACCCCAAATTGCCACCCCTAAAGAAATAGATCGCTTTTTTATGAACATAAAATAAACAATACACTCCAAAAATAAATGAAAACCACAAAATGTTTCCCCTATGAGATAAAAATCTATTTTAGGGTTCTTTCACATGGGGCGGATCAATGCTGATCCGCCCCGTGGATATCCGCTTGCTCAGCCAGGATCGCCAAAGCGATCTCCACTAAGCAGGAAGATGACAGGTCTGTCTCTGCACACTGCGCAGGGAAGGACCTGTCACTGCGCCACTCTCCCCTATGGGATCCAATCCGATGACGGATGGAAAAATAGCTTTTTCCTCTGTCACACTTTTTCGGATCGGAGCGGGTCAGATGTCAGCAGACTTGTCACCGCTGACATCCAACGCTCCATAGACCTGTATGGAGCATCCGTTCAGGTCCGCTTGTCAGTTTTTCAGGCGGACCTGAACGGATCGTCCGTGTGAAAGGGGCCTTTAGGGAAGCTTTGTAACAAAAAAAAAACAAAGTATGCATGGATGGCAAATTAGAAAAAAAAGGCAACAATAAGATTGATTGCACAAAGAGCTAGCAACCAGAATTAAAATACAGCTTCCTAACTGACAATAATCTCTCCCTATGCAGTTTGTAAGTTTTCACTTTGCTTCTTCTACAGTAATTCAGATGTGTGCACCCTTTTATAGTGAAGGGGGTGGTTTCTACAAAAGCCATATTATTTTCCCTTTTAGGCCCGCTGGCCAAAGTTAAAAAGCCATGCTGTGCATTAAGGTTTTAAAAAAAATATCCCTGGTGATCAGTGGTGGCTGGTGCTTAATAAACCTAGGCGGTAGCGATCAGCCCCACCCCGTGTGGGAGACGGATGGCTCTAATCATGTGCTTCAAAAAAAAAAAACATATTGAAATCCATGCATCCGGTGCCCTGCATGTGGATTAGGGGCTGGGCGCATAGATTGGGGGACAGCAGGGTGATTATGCATAAAAATATGCTGGGACTATAAATCTTGAACCATCAGGATTCGCCTCAAACTCATGGCAGCAGCAAACCAGAACCTCATCCCTACTAATTAGGGGGACCCTGACAGCTTTTTTTTACTTGGTGGTTGCATCCTTCAATATTGTTTATGTTTGACAGTGCTTTGTATTAAATTAAAATACATATGCATATAGTATTCAAAAAACATGACATTAACATAACAATGAAAAGTATGCAAGCCAATAACATTAATGAAACTAAATATACTGTTATAGATAGATGGATAGATAGATATCGATTCACTAAAAGAATTGAGAATTCTCACTTTGCGAAGTAAATGTTCCCCTAGCGTAGCAAATAAGGTGAGCCTGTGTTCACTTCAAACATCCAATTATGTGAAAGTAAAGATATTGTCTTCACAGGTTAATTTACTAAAAGAGTAGAGACTGTTCATTTCACAAAGTGAATGTTAGTAAATAAAGTAAACCTGTGTTCACTTTTAATACTCAATCATGTAAAAGGAGAATACAAAAACTGAATATTTGCTACTGTAGCAGAAGAATGTGTATTCAAATCAAGCACAGGTTCACGTTATTTAATGACATTTCCTTTATGCACATCCTCTACTTTTTCTGTAAATCATCAAAATTAACACATTTTTCCAAACTGTACATTCACTATGCTTGCTGAACATTCTCTACTCAGTAAATCAATCCCCATATAGAATATAAATATACACATACACAGGCACCAGACATGAATCTAGTACAGTTGCACTCATCATGATACAAGCACAGATGTATCTCCTTGGTTTAAGTAAAGTGTGCAACATAAACTATTTACTGGATATGCTGTATACTGGACACACTAAATTTATTATTGCAACTTCTAACATAAAGGATAGTGGTAGTTAAAGATGGAAAACCAAATCATAGCTTTTACACTATTTCTTTTTATCTCCAGCATGTGTCTAAAGAGGCTGGGAATGTTTAAAGAGATCCCATTGAACAGTTTCCTGTCCATTGTCACCTTTCTCCTGCCATTCACAGATTCTCACAGAAAGTAATAAAGCACCCCCACAACATACAGCACAGACACTGTAAGCACGTCTACCTTTACACACAATTCTGAGAGATGGGCATGAATAGATTTAGAGTACAAACAAGCACTTTCTCCTACATTGCATTTGCTAGTTTTGTGAGAATGAAATTAGCCACCCTAATGCAGGCATACCCCACTTTTAAGTATGCAATGGGGTTTATTTACTAAAGCTAGAAAGTGCAATATCAGGCACACTTCTGCATAGAAACCAATGAGCTTCTAACCTCAGCTTGTTCAATAAAACGTGAAAGCTCATTGATTTCTATGCAGAAGTGAGCCTGACTTTGCACTTTCCAGCTTTGGTACATAAACCCCATTGTGTATTTAAAAGTGGGGTATGTCTGTATATAGATTTTTTGTAATGTGAGCATATTCAATGTTAAAATGAACTAGTTGTGATTTATTTGTTTCTTTTTAACGTTTTTTTTTAAAGTTATTAAGGCTAGTGTACAATAACAGAAGTACTTTCATATATAGATAAACTTACATTATGAATGTGACCTAGTATAAATTATTGTAAATATATTTGTTTGCTGTATTACAGATTAAAAAATGTACATTATGTGATCATAACCACCTTTTCAACCAGATGACATAGGTAGTGGGTATTCTAGAGGGTACAGGGGTTCCTGGGGTGGGTGGTGGAGTAGGCACCCAGTCCTATTGTGTCTCAAATGATTATGACAGGGGAAAGTGGAGCCATCAGGGTTCTAACAACATGCAATCAAATCCTTGCCATTGTAGTTTGTTTTTTAAAGTAATTACTACTTCATTTTTACAGTCATAACAACCACATGTAATCATTTAGTGTACATACAGTCCATGTATTCATAAAAAAGTTATGCTATATATGTCATGTCAGCGTACAATGTAATACTGACATATAATCACACACATAGGTTGGACTTGATGGACTTTTCTTTTTTCAACCTCACCTACTATGTAATTATTACTATATTATATTTATCAGTTTTTAAACAAAATATATGACCTATACAAGATTACACACAGCTAATTTTGCAAAATGTATTTTTCTGCTAAATCCATCAACACCCATACCAACATTATAGTAGAATGGCACAATCACTAAGGGCATAACCACAATAAATACTGTACTGAATTATGGAACTGTATGCAGTACCCAGGCACAAAGATGTGTTCATAGGTTTGTCTATATGCAGCTGCTAAAATATCAAATTTACTAAGCAGCACAATATTTTACTCCACATCACATGGCAAATTTAAGTAAAGCTAACAATTGTGGTTCCTTGGAATGTTGCATAAGATATTAAAGATTCACTTTAAATTCAAATTCTGTACATGGTTTGGTTAAACTCTCTCACTCTCAGGAAAAAGGATTTCAAATTAAAATGTGACCAGGTGTCATCCCTGCCTAATTGAAGACAGGTTATTTGGCCTGACACCATTTCCTCACTGCACCAGAGCTCTTTGATAAAGGTGCAAACATTTGGAGATTTGCATAAAGTTCCTCTGACTTGCAATTAACTTCAGAAGAGTATCACAGTGTGCAGAACAGACCAATCAAAAGGCTTATTGACAAACATCAAAGGGTACCTCAGCAAATCAGAAAACTCCTGACCCTACTAGTGATGTCATTCAACTAAAGCCCTGCCTATTTATTGGAAAGCAAAGTAATAAAATCCTGTTTAGTTAAACCTCAAGCTGACACAAGTCATTATCTCTGGATTTACTATTGCCAAAGACATTAACTACTGATCACACATATTTGACGGAATCCTTATAACACTTCAATATCTCCATCGGATCTGTTGAAGTTATTTTATTTGTGTTGAAGGAGCACGACTGGAGGGATGAGCCTAAGTGCAACAGATAGCTGTGGAAAGAACTTGCAGTACCGAGTAGATCATCTTCTCAGTGCGGTGGAAAATGAACTTCAAGCTGGTAGTGAGAAGGGGGATCCCACAGAAAGAGATCTTAAAGTTACTCTGGAGGAACAGGAACTGTGGCAGAGATTCAAGGAGCTCACTAATGAGATGATTGTCACTAAAAATGGAAGGTAGGAGTAAGACTATATAGTAAGAAGTTCTTTTTTGACTCTGGAAGTTCTTCTAGTTTTCTTGTACACAGAATAAGCTATACATTTTTGGAAGCTTCCTATTTGCTAAAGTAGCATTTATTACAATTACTGATGTTAAGATAACTACATTTTTAGAAAAATATTCTTTTTTACCTTCCAAAGACTACCTTTAGGAAAATAACTTAGATAGACAGACACTACGCGAAATGCTTTGTTTAATGCTTAATGTCAAAATTATCTGATAATATTAATATCTGTTTCATGTTATTATAAACTCTATGCAGAAATGATACAATAAAAAATGCATAAACTACTGATTCCAATGTGATTGCGGAATTGAAGCTGATTTACTAAAGGAGCTAAGAATCTTTACTCATTAATTGTAGCTGTGTTAGCTTTAAATACCCAATCATGTGCCAATAAATTATACATGAATTTTGCTTTTTCACACAATTATATAAATAAAGTTAATCTTCACTCAAGTAACTGAATGAACATTCCCCAATTACTTTAGTAAATCAGCTTAATTTGTGCCAGCCTGATCTACAATGTATAACCAGCTTTAGACATGAAAGATTCATATAGATAAACTTCTCTGATAGGCATTTAGGGGTTTAGCAAATGAACCCCTTGATACACAAAATATATATATATATATATATATATATATATATATATATATATATATATATATATATATATATATATATAAATATGCATTTAGGATACATACACACCATGTTTTTCTAAAAAACCTGTAAACATGCATTTTATCAATACTTTTTTTTCTGCCTGTAAGTGTTGAGCTCAAAATATGCCTGTAATCGTCCCAATGTGCATGGACACATAGGATAACATTGAGTTGCATATACAGGCAGAACACAAAACTCCTGTAGAAGCATCGATTTTAAAACCAGTGTGCATGGAGCCTCACACTAGCCATGCTGGGACTGCATTGGGCCCTGGTACACTGGTGTTAAATTAATAATACAGTAGAGAATTTTCAATTAGCTTAGTGAATAAAGTGAAGCTCTGGTAACTTCAATTATCAAGTCATGTGCAAGACAAGATCCTTTAAGATCAATCACACTGTAGGGGAAATGTTTGATTTAAATTTCCCCTTCACGTGACTGCTTAGCTATATTCACCAATGTTTATGATATACATATAACATTCACTACCTCTGTAGTATAGCAAGTTCATTGCCTGCAAAGAAAGTTCAAAGACATGAGCACAAGTATGCACAGCACTACAGTGCACACGGGATAGATTTTCTGTACACAAAACAACTTTGTAGACAGAGATACCATGCATGTACTGTATATAATTGGAAACTCTATAAATGTATATTATAGTATAGATGTAAGAGGTCATTGCATGGATGAATCATGTGGCTCCAGTAGCAAAGTAATTAAAGCTGCTTCTCAGTAGATGAGCTCTTTGACCTTAAATTAAAAACAAAAGAAGGCACTGAGTTGAAAGGTAATAAACAAGGAGTATAGTTAATTTCCTTTCTAACACCTCCTTTTGAATCACTTTATTTGTCTTTTGATAAAAAGACACAAGGCCTAATTTACTAAAGTCTAGCTCACACACTGCCCATTAGGTTGAGCGGTGATTGGCCTCCTTTGATGGGTACATTGATTCTTATTTTATATATACCTGTATTATTGGGTACTTATGGGTAATAAATGCAGTGTTTAGCTGTCTGTCTCTGGGTACAACCTAGTATCGCTGATCAATTAACAAAACACAAATTAAGAATTTTTAATTTTAAGCAATTTCCAGCACACATTATCTTAATTCAACAGACAAGAATGCATTGAAAGCAGCTGTAAAATTTAAGATACAAATTGTAATAAGATTAATTGTAATAATAATTAACATTATTGTAACATAATTGTAAATTAATCCCCAAATAGTACATCAGTTTGCATATTTAATAATAAAGATATTAGTTACATAGCTGAAATTATTATTAGTAGAAAGTGTCTCTCTTACAAAAAATACACACTTTTAAATATATTTAAGTTATTTTTTTTTAAATTTAAATGATACCACCGATTAAATCTTATTAAACAAGGTGTTCTGGCAATAATATAGTAACTCATTATAATGATTAATTTCAAAGTCTAAAAAATGCTAAGAAGTGAATGACCAAATATTAAGATTAAACAGAAACATTCAAAACAAGACTGGATTCAGGTCTAAAAATCCATTATTCCTTGTAAGGTAAGGACACATTATATACCCTTCTTGGTTATCTTCTGAGTACTGGGATAGATGCTTGAGGTAAACAATTTTAGGTTTATAAAATGGGTTATAGCAGCACTTTTGCTGTACATCATTGCATGACCTTTCATGATCTTTCTTTGTACTTTGACAATATATAAAGGTTTTTTTTTTACTTACAGAACCTATTTTTTGAACTTTCACATTGTGTAGTAAGCAAAGCAAATATTTTCCTTTTTTTTTTTTCAGACGAATGTTTCCTGTGTTGAAAGTGAGTGTTTCAGGCTTGGACCCAAATGCTATGTATACTTTCCTGCTTGATTTTGTAGCGGCAGACAACCATCGATGGAAGTATGTAAATGGAGAATGGGTGCCAGGAGGAAAACCAGAGCCTCAGGCTCCCAGCTGTGTTTATATTCATCCTGACTCTCCCAACTTTGGAGCTCACTGGATGAAAGACCCTGTCTCTTTCAGCAAAGTCAAACTCACCAATAAAATGAACAGTGGAGGCCAGGTAATAAAAACACTTAATAAGGTTTTTGCAAGAGGGGAGAAAGGTGGATGGGACTGTAAAAGTTGTGTGGGAAAAAAAGGTGTGCAAATTCTGCCCGATATTAAAAAATGCAACAAATTAAAAACTCAAAAAATGTGTTGCCTACATTATGTTTATTTTAGGAACTTTAGAAAAAGCAGATTCATTCATTTTTTTAGCAATCATTACCAATGTTACAATGCAATGCAGGCATACCCCACTTTTAAATACACAATGGGGTTTATTTACTAAAGCTGGAAAGTGCAAAATCATGCTCACTTCGGCAGAGAAACCAATGAGCTTCTAACCCCAGCTTGTTCAATCAAACTTTTGTAATAAAAAATGGAAGCTCATTGGTTTCTATGCAGAAGTGAACCTGATCTTGCACTTTCCAGCTTAAGTAAATAAACCCCATTGTGTACTTAAAAGTGGGGTATGCCTGTACATTGGCAATTATTTACCACAGGAATGAAGAGGTACACTTAGTTTTCTGAATAAATATTTCTAGTTAAAATGACCAATCATATGCAGGGGAATAAAAAAACACACACACACACAAATTTACTTTGCCCATAATTGGATGATTGAAATGAACACAAGTTAACATTTTGTGTTCCGTAAGTAAATTAGCCCCTGACAGTGTTCCATCCCTTTATTTAATACATAAATGTATTTCTGCATAGTTCATGAAAATGTGAAACTTCTCAATCCTTTCAGATAATGTTGAACTCTTTACACAAGTATGAGCCCAGGATTCATATAGTGAGGGTTGGAGGACCCCAGCGGATGATTACCAGCCATTCCTTTCCCGAAACTCAGTTCATAGCTGTGACAGCTTATCAGAATGAAGAGGTAAGTGGCGTTCATGTAGTTCTGCAATCTTACACTATCTGATCCACTTTTGGCAATAGGATTATCAAACTGATAATATTTTCAGCAATCTTAGTTCATTTGTGTCTGCTTCAAGCATCCAAGTTCAGCTAAAGTTCTCAAATTCTTTTCAGCTTCCATGTACATGGTGAGGTGTTAACAATGAGCACAGGTTTTCAGGTTTCTAACATACATACAGGGCCCATTAACACTGGGTGCATTTGCACTGGACAGCCTTTTCTAGCGTAGTCCAAATGCAGGGGAATGCTTTCGGTGCTGCATCTTGTGTGAATGAGTCCTCAAGGATAAGTACATTTAAAAAAAAACAGCTCCCCTTATCCCCCTACACACACCCATCAAACAGAATATAACTTTATCCTATAGTTATCAGTAAAGAGTACTTTTCATTGTACACACTGCACAGGGCCTGAGAAGCAATTACAGCATCAATACAATAATTGTGCACATTTAAGCCATCATATGGGGATAAGAAATAATGTTAATCTCCAAACTTACTTTGGCACAAACCCCAGATGATGTGTGAAAAATTAGCTGAGATGTAGTATAGGCTGTACTGGCCTTAGATATACCTACACTGAAAAGCTGCACATTTTTTAACTTATGTGGTTTTATTAGGCCTATTGTTATGGAGGGTTGGGGATGCTGGTATTTTACAATATATGCACCAATGCTTTAATTTGTACAAAAAATATCATTTAGATGTGACATATCCGTGAGCTATAATTTGATTTTTTTTTCTTTCCTTTCTAGATTACAGCTCTTAAAATTAAGCACAACCCATTTGCAAAGGCATTTCTAGATGCTAAAGAAAGGTAAAAATTATTGCTCCTACATTTTATTTTCCTGGTTGAGCTAAAGTATGGGCACTAAAAAAATATTTAGCCCAAACTATCTTTTTAACTAATTTGCCTGGGAGGGAAGTAATAAAGGCTACTAGAAGTGAATGTATACTGGCTTTATCTAATGATAAGATGTGGTCTTTCTGTTTGGCGATAAAATACATTAGTAAAATACATTTGTTTTCTATGAGAACTTGCTAATCTCATTTTCCAGGTTCCAGTCTCCAAAGTCTAATATAGACCCACAAAGAAATGAAATAAAATATGGTATTTTTACTTTTTTTGAATGACTGTTAACATCAAGTATAACATGCACATATCTGTAGCAGCCTGCAGCCCCTGCAGCTATTCCTGAATACCTAGTCCTTCTGATTGGCAAGATCCAACACTTCCTGGAAATGTGAAAGCTGGCACCACTCCCTCCCACCTCCTACATGTTCCTTTTGGACCTTCACTGCGACAAGCTGTCCTACTGGCCAATTACTGGCCCCATGCAGTGGTGCAGGCTGGTGCAAGCAAGTGCAGGTACACTTGCAAATGCAAATGCACTTTTCACTTATTTTTTTTTTTTTTTTTAAACAAAGTCACTTTAATTTACAGATTTTACAAACAGCCCATTAAACCTACACTATTATGCAAAAAATGTAATTATTACGTTTTTCTAAAACATTCATGTGTATTATGCAACAAAAGCACAATGTTAGTATAACTGTTCATCGGGCTTCAGTCTTACAAGGCACATTTTATCCGCAAAGACATCTGACTTGGTTATCCTTTTTCATGACTTCCATCCCACCACCCTTCAAACATCCTTTATTGTTCATCTTAATGGCAAAGACAATGCTTACATTATGTGTGCAAAGTTCCAAGAATTGGACTGCACATTTACTCTATTTGGTTTATGTGAATAGTCGTCAAGAAGCAATTCTGACGACTCTATAGGTGACTCCTGACTCGCAAACACCACACTTTGGAATGTGTTATGGGAAGCAGATGCTGTGCATAATGTGGGGACTAGAGAGGCTTGTTTGGAATGGCTCTGTTATATTTAGTAATTTCTACACTTCTTTAAAACTATTGCCATACAGAAAGTCCATCTTTCCTGGAACCCTGTTGGGTTCTGTGATCTTCTTGGCTTAAGATCATGTTTCTATATTAAGTTGCGCTATGCTCCCATGTGAGTGAATACTAGCAATAAACCTTAATAATGCAAAATTATATATATAAAGTGACTCCGTACATAAATAAAAATTGATTGATTAATTGATTAGATCATGTTTTAAATAGTCCCCAAGAGTCCACCCAAGAGTCGTGGTTAAAGAGATAAAGACCTCCACCTCTGCACACACTGCTGCTTACCAACTCCAAATGATCTCCTATTACAGGAGATCACACTCGCTTGTGGCTTAAATCCTCAGCATGGGCCTTTTGAGAGATGGAGCAGTGATCCCAACGTCTTCACAGAATATAATCTTTCAGGGGCACGTGTTGCCCATTGATCCCCAAAAAGACATAAAAGCTTCCATAGTGTAAAATCCTAGGTTACTTTATTTAAATGCTTCCTTTCTTGTGTGAATAAGACACACAGTGGCATTCAGCAGGCCCCAGGATGATGTCAAGTGTGACAAAATGCTTATGGAGGAGCAATGTACTGACATCACTGCATTCACGCAGGTCCCGGAGTGACGGGCTGCTATAGCGATCATTTGCTATTGTTTATACTGCAATCTCATATTGTTTTAACTGTAAGTGCAATTGTTTTTTTATTTAAATAAAGTAACCTAGTATTTTACACTATTAACCTCCCTGGCGGTACGATTATTTCGGATTTTAGGTGCTAAAAGCGGTACCATTATTTTGCATGAAAATTTGGCGTTTTATATTGTAGTCCTGCAATTCTTAGGAATAACTCTCTTAAATCTGTCCAAACCAGAGTCTAGCAGACATCCCGGGTATGATAAAGTTTGAAAAATTAAATCATAAATTATAATATAATAAATAATTATAAATAATTGTACCAAATAATAATATAACAATAATAAAAATTATTCAATAATGTAATCAAATCAAAAACACTGAAATTTGCTCAGTTGCAGAATTGTCACTGTCATTACTTTTCAGTATTTGATGACAGATCTCCCCACAAATCGCTATCGCTCAATTCTGCGAGTGATTCTAATTTATTATCGCTGTTTTCTAGCTGGTCTAAAATCATTTTTGATGTACAGTGACAGTTTTGGTTGCTATGGGCAATCTCCAGTTTCCAGGCATAAAGAACAGTTTTTATTATATAAAACTGCATGCAGGACACTGGGCAGACCACTAGGGACAACGGGGATGTGAAATATTTACATACAGCAATGTAATCTGTAAGATTACATTATACTGTATGTTTACTGTTTGTTTCACTTTTTGAATTTGGCGCCGATCTCCGTGCCCGTGCGTCGCAACGCTCGCAGGGCATGGAGATCGGCGATGTAATGCATCGAGCGAGACACGGCTCGCTGGTACAGCGGGGAGACAACGCTGGATCCGAGGGAGAAGGTAAGTAAACCTCCTCCTGGATCCAGCGATGCAGTCCCGAGTCTGACTCGGGGATACCGCTCTTGGTATAAAAAATCCACCCCGAGTCAGACTCGGGAATACCGTCAGGGGGGTTAATGATTTTGAAAAAAACATTTTTTTTTTACTTTTTTTCTGTCAGTAAATTTTGTAACAAAGTAATTTTTTGCCTTCACTGATGTGCGCTGATGAGGCGGCACTGATGGGCACTGATAGGCTGAACTGGTGGGCACTGATGAGATGGCACTTATGGACACTGAAGAGGCAGCACTTATGGGCACTGATTAGGTGGCACTGATGAGGGGGCACTAATATGCTGCACTTATGGGCACTGATAGGTGGCACTGATATGTCACACTGATGGGCACTGATAGGTGGAACTGATGGACACTGTTAGGTGGCACTGATGGGCTATGGTGGGCACTGATAGGCAGCACAGATAGGCAGTACTGATGGACATTGTTTGGTGACACTGATGGGCATTACTGATGAGCATTGATTGACAGCGCTGATAAGCAGCACTGATTGCCAGCCATGACTGGCATCACTAATGGGAACTTGTGGGCAGTGGTTGGTACTGATTGCTTCCACTGGTGGGCACTGATAGATGGCATTGGTGGGCACTAATTTGTGACACTTTTTTGCAATATTGTAATCAGGGCACTGATGATTCCTAGATGTCCCCCTGCATGGAGATGCCGCTGATCGACTCTCCTCGCCACACTCTCTGTCAGTGTGATGCGAGGAGCTCAGATTACCGGCACTTCCTTGTTTACATGTGACCGGCTGTTATTGAACACAGTCGATTACATGGTTAAAGAGCCGCGGACACGGCTCTTTCCAGAGATTGGGGTTGCGCCGTGTCTTAGCAACGCGGGTGCGCGAGAGTGGGAATTCTGGGATGCCGTCATATGATGGCATCCCAGGAACGAGAGCCGCACCACCCCGCCATCAGCAGTTAAACAAAAAATATATTTGCTAGTTTTCTCTTACAACGTTAGTCAATAAAATTGAACAGAATCATTGACTGTATAAAGAATATAAAGAAATTGAAATATGATTTGGTGCATAAATCCATAAATATTGTCCATGAATAATCCTTTAAAGTGCTTAACCACTTCATCCCCGGAAGGATTTGCCCCCTTCATAACCATGCCATTTTTTGTGATATGGCACTGCGTCGTTTTAACTGACAATTGTCGTGCACACCTGCACCCAATCAAAAGTGTCCTTCTTTCACCACAAATAAAGATTTTTTTGGTGGTATTTGATCATCTCTGTGGTTTTTATTTTTTGCGATATAAACAAAGAGCGCCAAAATTGAAAAAAATTTTTTTTTTTTTGAATTGGTGTAAACTATAATAATTATGCATAACATTTAAACAATGATCTCCACTGTCACTAGAGGACTTGGCCACAAATGTTATTGTGTATGTAACAAACTCCACTGATCCCCTGACCTTGCCTGGTCCTGTTACAATGAACTTTATATTAACATACGTCCTCAGTGGTAGTAATGAGCAAACTAGGCAAATTGCAGCAAACCCAGGAAAAGCATGTGCTAAACCCTAACATACCATTGATCTTGACTAAGTCTAGCAGATCTTGTCACTTTTTCAAGACCAGTTTGCAAGCCTTTATTAAAAAGGGCCTCAGTAGTTGATCAGTAGGGAAGGAGTCTATTAATGCAGCTTTTAAAGCAACAGTGAAAATCTCCACATGAAGTTGTGGATGCAGTACATTACTCCTTTAAAAGTGACATTTAGTGATTACAAACAACGACCAGAGAATCTGTCTTTTAGTGTCTGGAGTAGTACCATTACTTAAAGAAAGAACCCCACCAGCTTCTGTTTGTCAACAAACCAGGGGATTTGTCTTTTAGAAGTGGTATTATTACCATCTCTAAATTATAGACCCACATTAGCTTCTGTTTGTAAGCAAAGGGACCAGGCATCCTGGGTAATGTCTTTGACAAATATGATAATGATAATATTTGATCAATGATGTCACTCAGGTTCCTCAACATAGTTTTCACATTCCAGCAGCACCAGGTAGTTGTCATTTGTAACAGGAGAAGTGGTGGGTCTACATCGTCATGCATGGTTCATCATGATTGAAGTGGATCTACATTGCTGTTTGATGTGCTTGATGTTGAATTTGCATTGAGGGCATTGTTCCTTGTTAAAAAAAAGGAGGACTTGTTCCATGTTGTGTTTTTTTTTTACTATCAAGTAAATCAAGGAGTACTATGTAATCCATTCCCATTCATGTGGGGTGAGGGGTGAGATGGATAACTGGGGGCCCACTCTTGGAAGGAGTTTCAGAGTCTTACAAGTCCTCCCCCACACCCCTTTTGGAGGACGGGATGTGGAGGTGAGGCCTTTCTCCCTTTCAATGGGGACAAAGTGCCTTGCAATGGTGGGGAGGATTAGTCCCTCCCCAATGCAAGGTACCATTCTAATGTGGATGGCATGTGGCCTGGTTGGTTCAGTGAAGGAGATACATGTTTACTGTCCTTCTCTTTTGGCCACCCAAGCTGCATACCTATTAAAGAGTATGAATTTTTTGGGGATGCCACATTTCTTGTTTATTTTTAAGTTTGTCTAAATCCAAAGCTCATGCACACTTAGTGGTATCTTGCAATATTGTTGGGTGTTAATGTAATCAAAAAACAAAATATATGTTACAGTATTTACATTTTTTTTATTATTACACCCTCTGACATTACAAGATACCACTAAAAAGATGTTGTTTTCATATACGTTTTACAACAGCTGCCCCTATATTTCTATCATCACAGGTTCCCGTTAATGTGCTAGGAACACCTGAATGTTCACAAAGATGATAGATGTGTTTACACCCTATTCCCTCTTTTCTCCTACAGTTGTTTTCAGAAAAAAAGTATATCTATAGCCAAAATGGTTTGCTTTTCTCTACTTCAGATAGGTGAGGGTCTGTCCGATTTTTTGTTGCCATTTTGCGCTCCATTGGCTAATTTTCCTGTGGACACAACAGGAAATATGAGACCTCTTCAATTAATGAAAACCCCTTGTTAGCCAATTATCACTGAAACAGTTGCCTGGATTAGAATATTTCCCCTCTATTGCTGTTCTGGTGACAGCTCAACTTTTTTTTATCAGTGATCATCAGTATACAAAGAGAGTAAATCGTGAATCCTTTAAAGGACAAATACAATATATATATATATATATATATATATATATATATATATATATATATATATATATATATACCCACTTAATGATAATAATAATAATATATTATCTGTACCCCTCTTTACATATGCTATGACCCATTCTGCATATATATTTTGAGGTGCACTGTTACAGAACACATGGGCTCTCACAAACTCAGTGAAATTATCAATCTTCCATTAAAACCAGGTTACTGAAATGAAATTAAGTGTGGACAGGAACTTCCATTACACAACTGATAAAAACTGATAATTATTGCATTCTCACTGAGAAAATGTTCTTTGTTTTTGACAGGCATGATAACAAAGATATTTTGGAAGAAGGAATTGATAATCAGCAAGCTTTTTCACAATGTAAGTTTGTAAGTTTAATTTTTTTTCTCTCTCTTTTGTGATAATAGAAACAACATAAGAGATGCTTGTAGCAGAATATGAAAGTTTGGTTGAAAATATAAATTTTTAGTGCATGATTATTAGCAATAACCTACTCATGCCGGTTACAACGACGAACTGCAGTCAGGTTGAGACCCCGATGAGGACAACAAGCATGCAGATGAACTTCCCTGAGATGGTTTCTGACAGTCTGTGCAGAAATCTTTGGTTATGCAAACCGATTGTTTCAGCAGCTGTCCGGGTGGTGTGGTTACACGTGGTCTGCGGTTGTTACATAGTTACATAATTACATAATAGGTGAGGTTGAAAAAAGACACAAGTTATCAAGTCCAACCCATGTGTGTGATTATAGTATTACATTGTATATCCCTATACAACCCCCCCCCCCCCCGTTGAGGCCACTGCCTGAGGAAGGGAATTCCACATCCTTGCCGCTCTTACAGTAAAGAACCTTCTGCATAGTTTGAGGTTAAACCTCTTTTCTTCTAATTTTAATGAGTGGCCATGAATCTTGTTAAACTCCCTTCTGCGAAAAAGTTTTATCTTTATTGTGGGGTCAACTGTATGGTATCTGTATATTGAAATCATATATCCCCTCTCAAGCGTCTCTTCTCCAAAGAGAATAAGTTCAGTGTTCTCAACCTTTCCTCATAACTGATATCCTCCAGATCCTTTATTAGCTATGTTGCCCTTCTTTGTATTCGCTCCATTTCCAGTACATCCTTCCTGAGGACTGGTGCCCAGGAGTGGACAACATAATCTAGGTGCGGCCAGACCAGAGTCTTGTAGAGAGGGAGAATTATTGTTTTATCTCTGAAGTTGATCCCCTTTTTAATGCATGCCAATATTCTGTTTGCTTTGTTAGTGGCAGCTTGGCATTGCATGCCATTGCTGAGCCTATTATCTACTAGGACCCTTAGGTCCTTTTCCATCCTAGATTCCCCCAGGGGTTCTCCCCACAGTGTATAGATTGCATTCATATTTGCCACCCAAATGCATTCTTTTACATTTTTCTACATTCAAACTCTTTTGCCATGTAGTTGCCCATCCCATTAATGTGTTCAGATCTTTTTGCAAGGTTTCCACATTCTGCTGATAAGTTATTGCCCTGCTTAGCTTAGTATTGTCCGCAAATACAGAGATTGAACTGTTTACCCCATCCTCCAGGCCAGTTGGATATACTGCCAAATTCTCTGAAACATCTTTGGAGATGGCTTATGGTAGAGAAATTAACATTCAATTCAAAGGCAACAGCTCTGGTGGACATTCCTCTAGTCAGCAAGCATGCCAATTGCACGCTCCCTCAAAACTTGCGACATCTGTGGTATTGTGCTGTGTGAAAAAAATGCACATTTTAGAGTGACCTTTTATTGTGGTCACCCTAAGGCACACCTATGCAATAATCATACTGTCTAATCAGCATTTTGATATGCCACATCTGTAAGGTGGATTGATTATCTCAGCAAAGGAGAAGTGCTCACTAACACAGATTTATATATTTGAGAGAAATAGGTCTTTTGTGTGCATAGAAAAACTTTCAGCTCATGATAAATAGGGGCAAACACAAAAGTGCTGTGTTTATAATTTTGCTCAGTATATATATATATATATATATATATATATATATATATATATATATAATCTCACGAAAGTAAGTACACCCCTCACATTTTTGTAAATATTTTATTATATCTTTTCATGTGACAACACTGAAAAAATTATACTTTGCTACAATGTAAAGTAGTGAGTGTACAGCTTGTATAACAGTGTAACTTTGCTGTAACCTCAAAATAACTCAACACACAACCATTAATGTCTAAACCGCTAGCAACAAAAGTGAGTACACCCCTTGAAAATGTCCAAATTGGGCCCAAAGTGTCAATATATTGTGTGGCCCCCATTTTTTTCCAGCACTGCCTTAACCCTCTTGGGCATGGAGTTCACCAGAGCTTTACAGGTTGCCACTGGAGTCCTCTTCCATTGCTCCGTGACAACATCACGGAGCTGGTGGATGTTAGAGACCTTGTGCTCCTCCACCTTCCATTTGAGGATGCCCCACAGATGTTCTATAGGGATTAGGCCTGGGGACATGCTTGGCCAGTCCATCAACTTTACCCTCAGCTTCTTTAACAAGGCAGTGGTCGTCTTGGAGGTGTGATTGGGGCAGTTATCATGTTGGAATACTGCCCTGTGGCCCAGTCTCCAAAGGGGGGGAATCATGCTCTGCTTCAATATGTCACAGTACATGTTGGCATTCATGGTTCCTTCAATGAACTTAGCTCCCCAGTGCTGGCAGCACTCATTCAGCCTGGCACCATGACACTCCCACCACCATGCTTGACTGTAGGCAAGACATTTGTCTTTGTTCTCCTCACCTGGTTGCCGCCACACATGCTTGACACTATCTGTGCCATATTTAGAGGAGATCGCTTTAAAAATAAAATTTCATTGGGATTTGCATAAACAATTGCCTTTATTTCACTAAGAAAAGGTAGGGGTCAAGGCTGTCTGCCAAGTGTTAAGACATGCATGTTCGAACACAAAGTCCATATTTATATATGGAAGCATATTTTGGCAGTTAAATCTCATGTTTATCGAAATTACTAATATAAAACCGTAGGATTTGAAAATTGATGACATGCAGTAGAATGTCATGTTAACACTTATTGTCACTCACTGGGGTTGATCTACTAAAGACAAATGCACTGTGCACTGCAAGTGCACCCGCAAGTGCAGTTGTCTAGATCTGAGGGGAAGCTCTGCTGATTTCTAGCATCTCACCATGTGCAAGCAAAAATGCTGTTTTTTATTTTCCTTACATGTGATTAGGTATTCTTTGCAAAGTGAAGCTTTACCTAATTAACTAAGCTTTGGCGCAACTGCATTTGTAATGCACAGTGTATTTGCCTTTAGTAAATCAACCCCCATATCTATATATCTATTTATTTTGAGTAAACAAAATGTTTTAATTAAATTCAATATGCAAGCAACATCACAATTCTGTGAAGCAGAGTGAGACCAATATACTCTAAGCATATTTGTTTAAATAAACCTACACAATCAATGCTAGGTAATCTGGAGTGTAAAATCGCCAGTTTTGGTGCCTTTCATTACACAGTAATTTGGCTTTTGACACTCAATTGTGTCTAGACACTATAAATAATTACACAGCACAAAATATATTCTGCATAATTTAAAGTTATGATCATGGGTTCATGTTTGAAAAGCCTTTGTGGGTATGATCTGGAATTTTATTAACTACATTCAGGTGGACATATTTGCTTGCTATATATTTCTGCTTCCTGCCTGTGCTTTGCTAATACTTCAATAGTGCATCAAGACTACAGATACATGTTATTAAAAACAACATACCCTCTGCAGTCTACCTATGTGTTCTTTGGTAGCCAGGGTCTATCTGATCTAGGCTGCCTAGGCTTTACGTTATCAAGGATGCATGTTTATCATGGCAAGAAAAAGCTTTTATTAGAAAATTGATGTTGCAATTCAGGCTTATATTCTATAGTTCAATGCTAGGTGTGATTTTTAGAGACAGAACTGTTTTAAAGAAGCTGATGATATTTTAACGTGTACATTGTATTCCAATTCCATTTTAATGTAAAACAACCAACTTCTGTTTTCTTACTTCAGTTGGCAGTTGGCTGATTCCTGGCACTGGACCACTGTGCACACCATCTAATCCTCACTCCCAGTTCGTAGCCCCACTACCTATTTCTTCTTCCCATGGCTGTGATAGATATTCTTCTTTGCGAAATCATCGGGCAACTCCATACCCGAGCCCATATTCTCACAGAAACAATTCTCCAAGTAAGTTTCAACACTAAGCATCTGAATTATGTAAAGTCTATAGGCTTAAAAGAATTAAGTATATGGGCAGAGAAGCGTAAATTAATAATACCAGCCAGGTTGTGCTTTATTGCATAAATTAATAATATGCAGACATCCATTTCTTGAACTGCAAAATAACCTCCCCTCTAATTGCCTAGGCAATCTAGACAGAAGTTAGAGTGGGTACCTTTCAAAACCAGGTACCTGCTCCCCCCCCCCCCAAAAAAAAGTGTCCAAAACTTGAAGAGGAGTAGGTAAAAAAGTGGAGTTCCACTTTAATACATTCAAAAATGAGAAAGGGAAGGTACATTGCTCCTAAAGCACATGCCCAGGCTTTTACCAATTAACTCGGGTCTCCTTTGAAGTCTTTTTGCTATCATTTATATTTTAATGTAAAACAATAATATTGACAATCATAGGTCCATATTAGCAGGATTAATTAACATTTCCATAACATAATAATGGATTCAGTAATAATTACCTATATTTTTACAAAAACAGAAAAATGCAACAAACTGCAGTAAAAAATATTGAGTCTCCTTTCCAGTTGTATTGCCATCATTTAAAGTATTACAAGCATATTTAAATATTTCATTTCAACAGTGGGTCTAACTTTTTTTATATTGTGTGCATTCATTCTCAGACTTGATAGCAACTTTCCCTTTCACAATTTTTTAAAATAATGTTAGGCATTATAATTTGCTGAATCTGAGACTAAGACTGGCCATACATCGTTGAATTTCAAAAGAATTTTCTTTTGAAAACCAGAAATTGTGTGTGCGTTTTTTGATCCGATGATGCCACCATTGATTTTGAAATGTGAGCAACCAAGCCTTCAACTTCACATGCTACAGAAAATAATTTTTATGGCTGGGAATCTTTTTTTCTTCCCGTGAATTTTCATGTCTTGCACATGCACATTTCTTTTTCTGATTACAATTCTCGCACAATTCTCCCATCATTGATTAGAAAATTATTTGTTTTTTAAAAAACATACCCGATTACTCAAATTCGATGGCTGCATGAAAATTGGCTGTTGCTGCAGTCCACTAATGGTGTGAAATTAGAACAAAAATTCTTAGATAAGATTTTTCAAAAAAGAAAATTCTTTTGAAATTCGACCCATGTATGGCCTGCCTAAGACATTTTTCAAATAATATTATTTATTATATGTACATGTACTTCACACTGTCAGCAAAGGGCAATAACACTTATTGTACTAGTGGAGTGTAGCAGGATAAGGGGATAGAGACAGGAGATAAAGAGATGGAGGTCTACAAGAGAAATAAACAGAAGTGACAATAAAGAGTACACGAAACAGCCTCACTCAGACTTCATTATGTTATGACACAAACAGCATATTTCAAACTAGCTGCCTAGAGGTTCCCTGAGTCTTTTAGACTTCCTGCCACTCCCATTAGAAAAAGCTGTCAAGCAAGTCATATCAACAATTATTGCAATAATAATTCAGAATATGGGCTAACTGAAAGTGCACTATGGGTCCACTTAAAAAAACAAAATATGAGCAAGCTGATCTCCAGAGTAACATTAAATATAAATATATAACTATTGCTTATATGATTTATTTACTTTTTTTTTGTAGCAAGCATAGCAGATAATTCAACCACTTGTCTGTCTATGCTCCAGTCACATGACAACTGGTCTAGTCTCCAGATGTCAGCCCATACAGGAATGCTGCCAATGTCTCACAACAGTGGATCTTCAAGCAACTCCAAGTAAGTGATGTTTCTTTTTCTGTCTGAAGCTGATGAGAGATGGCTTCGCACTGCACCGCTGCTTTTGAATTTTTGCATGTGTACCAAAACCATTGGACATAATAGAAGTCTATGGGAAAGCGCAGCTAACCTACACAGAAATTGCGGGTTCACTGTGCTACAGTCAGTGTGCACTGGATCAGTGTGAAGCTGCCCTTACTAGGGAAGTTGAAATGTTTTACTGAAAAAATGATGCGACTATATCACTTTAATTGTCCAATCATGTGATAAGCATCTGTATACAAAGTGTCCCGAAATTTGCTTTTCACATGATTGGATAATCAAAGTGAATGTTCACACGCTTCTTTCAGTGAATTTCCTCAGTTTCTTTAGTAAATCAGCCTCTTAGTGTTTGTCTGGCTAACTATCCTTCTATTTATCTAATCAGAACTACTGTCTATATTTCTTAAAACTATTCTGTAGCTAGCACTAGTACTTCATTTACAGATAATAATCATCATTATCATAATTTACTAAATAGACACAGGCAATAAATACAAACAAGACATATTTTATAATCTAGGCTATTATGTTTATTATTATTTCTGTGATATGATGTATATATCTATATATAGATAGAGATATATACATATCTATATATCTATATCTATACAGACATACCCCACTTTTAAGTATGCAATGGGGTTTATTTACTAAAGCTGGAAAGTGCAAAATCAGGCTCACTTCTGCATAGAAACCAATGAGCTTCTAACCTCAGCTTGTTCAATTAAGCTTTGTTAATAAAACCTGGAAGCCCATTGATTTATATGCAGAAGTGAGCCTGATTTTGCACTTTCCAGCTTTGGTAAATAAACCCCATTGTGTACTTAAAAGTGGGGTATGCCTGTATATAGATATAGATATATAAATATGTATATATCTATAAATAGATATAGATATATACATATATTAGCTATATATTAAAACACATGTACATAACCATATACTTACTCATGATATACTTACTCATGCTTTATATTTTGTTTTACAGTCAGTATCCTAATTTGTGGTCAGTGAGCAACAGCACCATTACACCAGCGTCTCAGTCTGGAGGAATGTCTAATGGCTTAGGATCTCAGTACTTGAGAGCTTCTCCAGCACACTACCCATCTCTTTCACATGGAGTACCTTCACCATCCTCAGGATCTCCCTTATATGATCATGGAGCAACTACAGAAATCACAGACAACCAATATGAAGTCACAAATCATTCAAGGTTATCCTCTCCATGGACAGCAGTTACACCAAATTCAATGTAGGCTAAAGGCTTGTATGAAACTTTCAAATAAACTAAATACTCTGGTATGGACCCAAATGAATGAAGAACTGAGGAATCCTGGTGCAGATGCCTGTTCCATAACAGTTTTGTGAGAATGCTGAAAATAGCATAGACCTGAACAAAAGTATTGTCACTTGACATTTTAAATGGCAATAAGGACAGAAGTGTCTAACCATGGACCCGTATGCTTACTGTATATATACTGTAAATGTAAAACAATGATACTGACAATCATAGGTCCATATTAGCACGATTAATTAAAATTTACATAACATAATATTGGATTCAGTAATAATTACGTCTATTTTTATAAAAACAGAAAATGCAACACATTGCAGTAAAAACTATTTATTTTGTTACGTTGGTAAACAAAGCTTAAATTGACATACAAAACATGCCCAATATTTATTTAAAGTGTCAGAAGCAGAATGGACTGTAACTGATGTAGAAGAATTCTGAAAAAAGAAACCTGTGATATTAAAGGAATGGGCGAGTTGCAATTGCTGATCTCTTCTTCCAAAAATACTGCTTGCCTGGGAGATTTCCTGATACAATGGCTTTAGTACTTTCTCAACCATTGACCCATAGCTATGACTTCAAGCGTATGTCTGGGCAAAAAAAATCCAAGCAGTGATGTCAGCCCTGCTAGATTCTCCCCCTGCACTCCCTTGCTAGATTGCAGGAACCTCTTCTCATCTCCATAAAATACAGTAAAGATGTTCTGTAGTTTTACTGGGGAGAACCAGACATGCACTTTTAGTCAGACTTTACTTTCTGCATAATTTGTCCGGTCAGTGACACAGAAAGTATTAAAAACTGAGATTTTCAGACTTTTTAACATGTACTTTTTTTTTTCTCAGTACAAATTTCCTTCAATGCTGGCATAATAAATGCATTGCATTTTTTTATTTTATGTCTTTTAAATTTCTCATTGCTTTCCATGTTATTTAAAAGAAAACAAAAAAAAAATGGTACTTACATGGCACTAAGAATGATTTCAATGTTTGTCAATTTGTCAACTAACTAAAATTAAATCTGTGTGGGGTTTACTTAAATAAAGCAAACCAGTGTTCCCATCAGACTGAGATAAAAAAGACTGCAACTAAATGGTCGAAACAATCAAAGTTGACTTTAAATCATCTCACTTTTCCTTAAGAAATCACCTCCATAATATAAAAAAATTAATTAATTGTGATTAAAGCAGTATTAAACCCAGAAGCAAACATGATATCATATTTATAAACATATAACATAATAATAATTGTATTAAATATATAATAATGCTATATTCATATAATATATATTATATTATATATATTATAACATTATAATACAGCTTACCAATTCCTAGATGTAATGGCTGCATTGGTTTCCATTTTTTTAGGCTTTCCTTCTATATTCATCTGGTGAACCAGCCAGCAAGTCTGTTGTTTATCAAAAGCACAAGCTCTCCATACATTTTACTGGAGAGCTCTCCAGTAAAATGTATCAGTTTACAAACCATTTAACACTTAAAATGATCAGCTTTTCTTTAGTCATGCAAAAGCTTTATCCCAAAAGGAACAACACTTTTTGCTGTAACCGATTATAAAGTGTGAGCTGGAGTTTGCCTTCCATTCATTAATAGTCTAAATATGCTAATACATTTAACACTCCCCTATGCCCACTCCCCAGAATGACAATGGTGTTTTCTGCTGTGCCTCTTGTGCTCATTCCTCCACAGTTGTGTCTCACTAATACTGGAGGTGTGTTACTGGCCAGATCACCAGGGGAAAACTGAGGGAAGAAAGTCAAAGAAAAGAAAACTGATGCAGCTACCAGACCTAATACAGTAATTGTGAAGCTGTGATATAATACATTTTTGGTTTTTGGTTTAATACTGCTTTAAGGAAATACATGTCCTAGCAAGTGATTAAAATCTCACATGTGGCCCTAGTCTTGTTCTATTTGTAAGTCACTATAATAATGTATCATTTTTGATCATAGGAAAAATTCATGCCAAAGAAAGCTTTTTTTTTTTTTTGACCACCATTTCCCTTGGTTGTACAAAGGGTATAAAGACAGAAAGCACTAGAGAAAATTAAAATTTTAGACAGTTATTGTGCTGCAAAAAAAAAAAAAGAAAGACGTGTTAATGTTTATGTCAAGTTGTCATGTGGAGAAACATGAGTCTGAGTCAATGTGATTACGTTATTGTGAAACTTACTTTTATACCTTTATTTATATTCGGTATGATGTCCTGGATGTATGTGTTGTATATATTAAAATATGCTGAAAGACAATCAGATTAAATGTTTGAACAGTATTTAATATGAAATATGTAATATTTATAATATGTAATATATGTTTCATATCATTTAATTTATTCAAATGAACCATTTTCTTTTAATAGTTTATTTTAAATTGTATCTAAAGAAGTAGACATGGAAAAATCTGCCTAAAATTTTAAGTTCTAGTAGCTGAGTAATCAGCAATTGTCATGCCATGCTCTTCAAATATTCAACACTCGCCAAAAGTCCTGAAATAGTCCCGTTAATAGTTAAAGTTGCAGCACCCAAGCTGAACGCATTATCATATTGTAACATCTCATCCAAATACAGATAGCAAAAAAATATGTTACTTTGTCAAATTAGTGAATCACCGTAGTGCTCCGTTGTAGGTGACAAATTCTCTTTAGGTACTATATGCCGTAAGCAATGCGGAATTTCAGCCCATGTTCGTTGTTTGCAGACTCCCTGTTGACTTAAGTAACACGTATATGTGAAATGTCTGCATTATTTCAGTCTATTTATCATGTGGGCCTACCAAATTGCCTAGTCATCTGAGTTTTCATTTTTTTAAGGATGATTAATAATAATAATAATAATAATAAATAAATAAATTTATATATATATATATATATATATATATTTAAAAAAAATTGAATTTAATTTATTACGTAAGCTACAAACGCTTTTTAAATGCAATGATTCAAGATATTGATTGTTTATTTATTTATATGAACAAGTGTAGCAAAAGTGATGATGATAAGCATGAGGATCTCATGAAGGTACAAAGGTCTTGCAAATGTCCTGGGAGCTTTCTTGCTCCCATAAGAAGACCCACCAGCACTATTACAGGTGGTACTTCCTCTTAGCTAGCAGGAGAAATCCTTTAATCAACATGGAATTGAGTAATCACGGTTTTCTTCTGGCCAAACGTTCTGCACATGTGATTTCACGGCAAGTCTTACAAGACTTCCATATGGTACTGAACATAAGGCAAGTCAGTCTGAGCTGCCTGATTCCTTGATACCATGCTACCAGATAAAAGGGGTAATAGGGGATGTAAAATCTATGAGAAGCATTGACAGGTCAATCAACCAGTACTGAGCCAATAAGAAAACTACATATCTTTTTGTCTGCCTCCTCCCCCCCTCTGCTGCCACATTTGGCACCTTTTGTGGGAAGCAGGTACCTGGTTTTTGACATTTTGCCATGGCAAAGTGAGTCGTAGGTTTGCCCCCTCCCACCTCCCCCTCCTGCAGCCAGCCCATTTGCAGAGAGCAGTGCGATTCGCGCATGAGCAGTAGGAAACCAGCTGTGAAGCTGAAAGGCAGCACCAGCACCTGAGAGCAAGAATCGGCTCGGGTGAAGACACCGCTGGATGTCTGGACAGGTAAGTTCCCTAATAGTAAAAGTATTTGTAGCTGCTGACTTTTCAGCAGCTACGGAACTCCTCTTTAAGGACTTTTAAAAATAGAAATATACACATCTGTTAATATATATATATATATATATATATATATATATATATATATATATATATATATATATATATATATATATATATATATATATATATATGTATATATATATATATATATATATAATATATATATATGTATATATATATATTAGGGATGTATTGTTACTTACCCAAATGCTCCCGATACCAAAGCCGATACTTTGCGATGCAATTTGCGTCAATACAAAATTAATGGGCACAAATTGCACTGTAAAGAATTGCATGCGATTTGAACAGGAAAGAGGTACAATTCCTTTATGAATCTCATGCAATTTCCCCCCACCACTCCTGTGTTTGTGTATAGAAAGGGATTAAAGTGCCATCTAATGGGTAGTTTAAATTTTTTAGAACATACCGTACATAGAGCCAGGCTGCTGGAGGTGCTCACAGGGCTGGAGGCGGTCTGCCCCCAAGCTGACATCACTTTCGCTCTATACCCACGGGTTCCCAGAACTTCTCCTCTAGCCCTGAGAGCACCACCAGTGGCCCTGATTTGCTACCATCGGCGGACCAGGACACCTATGTAGATTATTTTGCATGTGGCCAGATATGTACTGTGAGTTTTTAAACTGACCACTAGATGGCGATTTTTCCTTTCAATACACACACTCACACACAGGAGCAGTGGGGAAAATCGCACTGCATTCCTGTTCAAATTGCATGTGATTCCTTGCAGTGTGATTTACGCAAATTTTTTGTTACCTGCGAGTACATGACTGAAAGTATCGGTACTTATATCACCAATAAAATATGGTATCGTACAACACTATCTTTTCATGTGACAACACTGAAGAAATTCACACTGTAAAGTAGTGAGTGTACCGCTTGTATAAGAGTAAATTTATATATACAAAATTATTGGGATGCTTTTACGTGCTCATGAACTTTAATGGCATCCCAGTCTTAGTCCGTAGGGTTCAATATTGAGTTGGCCCACCCTTTGCAGCTATAACAGCTTCAATTATTCTGGGAAGGCTGTCCACAAGGTTTAGGAGTGTGTCTATAGGAATGTTTGACCATTCTTCCAAAAGCGCATTTGTGAGGTCAGGCACTGATGTGGACAAAAAGGCCTGACTCGCAGACTCTGCTCTAATTCCTCCCAAAGGTCTTCTATCGGGTTGAGTTCAAGACTCTGTGCAGGCCAGTCAAGTTCCTTCACCCCAAACTCACACATGAACCTTCAATTTTGTGTCCGGCTCTTGTTGGAGACCTTCAGGCCCTGTGAGTGCACAGGTATACAAATTAGTTATAAGCCAGGCTTGATCATAGTGCAGGACTCCCATTTGGAGACAGAGCCATTGTTGGAAGATAGAGGTGTGCTCCATCCAGGCGAGGTGAACTACTTGGGAGAACAAACTCCATGTTGTACAGACTCCCTTACCAGGTCTGGGGAAAGTTGGGACAGCTGAGGGAATCGGCGTGACTGAGAGAGCTGAGGCAACTAGCAAGTCTATGGGATTGGAGAGGGTCTGTAAATCTCAGAAGAGTGAGAGATCCCAGGGTGCTAGGAGAACCCTATCTAGAAGCCAGGAATGGGCCTATGTAGTAAGGTGCTGTAACCAAGGCTAACTGAGCCAGGAGAGCCAGAACGCTGGTTTAAACAGTCAGAGGAACTACTAAAAAGAGCAGTGCTGCAGCTGAAGAAGAGGGAGTCGGGTGGCTCTTTATTTTTTTTAACTGTTTCGTTCTTAAAAGACCTTGTGAGGGAATCTTTATTTGAACTTTGTTTTTTCTTTTATATAAAAGTGGTCTGCCAAGCCCTTAAAATACAGTTGGGACTGGCATGGACTAAAACACATCTACCACGGAGCTAGACATCTGCTATCTCAAACACATATACTTTGAGTTGGCCCACTCTTTGCAGCTATAACTACAGGCATACCCCACTTTTAAGTACACAATGGGGTTTATTTACTAAAGCTGGGAAGTGCAAAATCAGGCTCACTTCTGCATAGAAACCAATGAGCTTCTAACCCCAGTTTGTTCAATTAAGCTTTGGTAATAAAACCTGGAAGCGCATTGATTTCTATGCAGAAGTGAGCCTGATTTTGCACTTTCCAGCTTTGGTAAATAAACCCAACTGTGTACTTAAAAGTGGGGTATGCCTGTACTTCAACTCTTCTGGGAAGGCTATTTACAAGGTTTAGGAGTGTGTCTATGGGAATGTTTGACCACTTTTCCAGAAGCACATTTGTGAGGTTAGGCACTGATGTGGAGGAGAAGGCCTGGCTTGCAGTCACTTCGCTAATTCATCCCAAAGGTGTTCTATCAGGTACAGGCCAGTCGAGTTCCTCCACCCCAAACTCGCTCATCCATGTCTTTATGGACCTTGCTTTGTGCACTGGTCCAGATCATTTGGAGGAGGGGGGATTATGGTGTAGAGTTGTTTTTCTGGCTTGGCCCCTTAGTTCAAGTGAAGGGAACTCTTAAGGCATCAGCATACCAAAACATTTTGGGCAACTTCATGCTCCCAACTTTGTGGGAACAATTGGGATTGGCCCCTTCCTATTTCAACATGACTGCGCACCAGTGCTCAAACTAGGTCCATAAAGACAAGGCTGAGTGAGTTTGGGGTGGAGGAACTTGATTGGCCTGCACAGCAGCTGGAACTCAAAACGATAGAATACCTTTGGGATGAAATACCTCTGGGCTCTGTCATTGTTGTGGGGCCCAAAGCAGCTGCCTCATACTTGGTAACTATCCCAGTTTAAATTCCCTTGTTCCTTGAGGTTTTAGTCCCATGTTGTGTCTTGATATCTCAGTGTGAAGTTCTGTTACTAATGCTGCCCAGCTCTGCACTATTGTTGTGTACAGATGACTCACCTGCAGACTCCGTGTCTATATGTAAATACCGACATTAATATGTAAATAGTGATGACATTCATATGTAAATAGAGGCAGACCGGCAAGATTCATATATAAATAGAGGTGGTATTCATATGTATATCATGCCCCCCTGAGATCATATCCACAATCACCTATACTGAATGCTGCCCACTGGGGAGGTGAAGGGGCATGCTTTAAAATCTGCACTGTACTGCCACTGAGCCCAGGAGTCCTAGGATCCCTAGGACTTTAATGTCTATGTGCAGTAACTATAGCAACCAATCAATAAGCAGCATTGATGTACAGTAATCTCTAGCAACCAATCAACAAGCAGAAATGATGTGCTGTAACCTCTAGCAACCAGACAGTGAGTGGTAATGATACACTGTAACCTCTGGCAACCAATTGAAATCTCTGTCTGATCTGATTCAGTAAACTGATTTTGAGTCTTGCTGCTTTTTATTATATGTCTCAAAGCAGGTGGAGAGCGAAACTGCATGGGGGGGGGGGGGAATTTTTTGCCCAGGGTCCAAGCAATATTATATACAGGGCCTTGAAAAGGTATTCATGCACCTTGAAATTGTACACATTTTGTCATGTTACAACCAAAAACGTAAATTTATTTTATTAGGATTATTTTTAGTGATAGACCAGCACAAAGTAGCACATAATTGTGAAGTGGAACAAAAATGATAAATGCTTTTTAACATTTTTCATAAATAAATATGTGAAAAGTGTGACATGCATTTGTATTCAGCCCCCCTAAGTCAATACTTTGTAGACCCACCTTTCACTGCAATTACAACTGCAAATATTTTTAGGGAAGTCTCTACCAGCTTTACACATCTAGAGAGTGACATTTGTGCCTATTCTTCATCGCAAAATAGCTCAATCTCTGTCAGATTGGATGGAGAGTGTCTGTGAACAGCAATTTTCAAGTCTTGCCACAGATTCTCAATTGGATTTAGGTCTGTACTTTGACTGGGCCATTCTAACACATGAATATACTTTGATCCAAACCATTCGATTGTAGCTCTGGCTATATATTTAGGGTCGTTGACCTCCTGGAAAGTAAACCTCCACCCCAGTCTCAAGTCTTTTGCAGACTCCAATAGGTTTTCTATTAGGTGGGTCTAACCTCTAAGATTGCCCTGTATTTGGCTCATCCATCTTTCCATCAACTACCCTGATGAAGAATAGCATCCCTACAACATCATGCTGCCACCACCATGTTTCACGATGGGGATGGTGTGTTCAGAGTGATATGCAGTGTTAGTTTTCTGCCACACATAGCATTTTGCTTTTAGGCCACCACATCCAATTTTGGTCTCATCTGACCAGAGCACCTTCTTCCACATGTTTGCTGTGTCCCCCACATGGCTTCTCACAAATTGCAAACTGGACTTCTTATGCCTTTCTTTCAACAATGGCTTTCTTTTTGCCACTCTTCCATAAAGGCCAGATTTGTGGAGTGCACGACTAATAGTTGTCCTCTGGACAGATTCTCCCACCTGAGCTGGGGATCTATGCAGCTTCCCCAGAGTTGCCATCGGCCTCTTGGCTGCTTCTCTCTGAATTTGTTTTATAACCTAACCCTGTTTTAAACGGCTCTACAACTTTATCCCTGACCTGTCTGGTGTGTTCCTTTGGCTTCATGATGCTGTTTGTTCACTAAGGTTCTCTAACAAACCTATGAGGGCTTCACAGAACAGCCATATTTATACTGAGATTAAATTACACACAGGTGGACTATATTTACTAATTAGGTGTGACATCTGAAGGCAATTGGTTCCATTAGCTTTTAGTTAGAGATATCAGAGTAAAGGAGGCTGAATACAAATTCACACCACACTTTTCACATATTTATTTGTAAAAAAAATTGAAAACCATTTATCCTTTTCCTTCCACTTCACAATTATAATTACAATTATGTGCCACTTTGTGTCCTTAATCCTTAATCCATGTCCTTAGTCTGCTTGTCTTCAGCATTTGTTTACAGGCTTTCTTGTGCATCATCTTTAGAGGAGGCTTCCTTCTGGGACAAAAGCCATGCAGACCAATTTGATGCAGTGTGCGGCGTATGATCTGAGCACTGATAGGCTGACCCCCCACCCCTTCAACTTCTGCAGCAATGCTGGCAGCACTCATACATCTATTTCCCAAAGACAACCTCTGGATATGACGCTGAGCATGTGCACTCAGCTTCTTTGGTTGACCATGGTGAGGCCTATTCTGAGTGGAACCTGTCCTGTTAAACCTCTGTATGGCCTTGGCCACTGTGCTGCAGCTAAATTTCAGGGTCTTGGCAATCTTCTTATAGCCCAGGTCATCTTTATGTAGAGCAACAATTCTTTTTTTCAGATCCTCAGAGAGTTCTTTGTCATGAGGTGCCACGTTGAACTTCCAGTGACCAGTATGAGAGAGTGAGAGCAATAACACCAAAATTTAACACACCCGCTCCCCATTTATACCTAAGACTTTAACACTAACGATTGACTGTGCTTCACAGTACTGATGGATAATGATCCAAAACACACTGCAAAAGCAACCCAGGAGCTTTTGAAGGAGAGAAGGAGAGAAGTGGAATATTCTGCAATGGCAGAGTCAATCACCTGATCTCAACCCAATTGAGCATGCATTTCACTTGCTGAAGGCAAAACTAAAGGCAGAATGCACCAAGGCAGAACCACAAACAAAGAACAACTGATGACAGCTACAGTTAGAGCCAAAGCATTAGAAAGGCATAAACCTAGACTTCAGACAGGCATTGCCAGTAAAGAATTCTCATAAAAAAATTTAAAATTAACATTTTATTTATGATTATATTAATTTGTCCAATTACATTTGAGCCCCTGAAAATCGGGGGACTTTGTATAAAAATGATTGCAGTTCCTAAAATTTGTACTTGAAATTTATGTTTAACCCCTTGAATTAACCATTTCACTGCCAAGTCCGTACACCATGCGGACTGACAGAAGTGCCTGCAGGTAGCCAAGTCAGTACGGCGTACGGATCTCCTTTCTCCCGCACCTATAAGCTTATGGTCACTTCAATGACCATAAGCTTATATCAGAATTAATAAACAAGAAGGTGAATGTAGCTAAACCCATCCAAATAAATAAAATATCACCTTGTAGCGCTAAATTAGTGTAAAAGTAATCAAATTTAAGTTACCCCTCAAACAACAAATTGTGTTACTCACAACAAAATATCTCTAAAAAAATGGAAAATATATATAATTGTGAAAAGACTCAATGTGATAGTCTTAAAATAATAATACATAGATGAAATCAATAGTCCATTATTTTTTTTTTTTAAATCCTTTTCATGTGCAAATCTTATCAGTGTCCATATAATACTGGTATAGCCTTCACCATACACCCTCAGTGACCGTGCCCCCCTCGTTGGAGAACTCACCAGCTGCGGCGCCCAGCACTCTCGTGCCAGGCTAGATGTGCGTTTAGATCACTCAAACGATGACAGCAGGTATCCAGTAATCAATGTATATTCTCCTTTAAGGCTTTAATGGAGCAACCCCTCAAAGCATCAGCTGCAACGCCCAGCACTCTCGTGTCAGGCTAGATGTGCGTTTAGATCACTCAAACGAAGACAGCAGGTATCCAGCACTCAATGTATATTCTCCTTTAAGGCTTTTAATGGAGCAACCCCTCAAAGCACCTCAGAAAGAAGAACAAAAATGTCCCATAGTGCAACACTATAAAAACTCTTTAATTCCAAAATTAAAATCCACTCATTAACCTCCCTGGCGGTATGATTCAGTCTGGAATTAGGTGCTGAAAGCGGTACAATTATTTTGCACGGAAATCTGGCTTTTATTTTGTAGTCCTGTAATTCTTAGGAATAACGCTCTTAAATCTGTTCAAACCAGAGTCTAGCAGACATCCCGGGTATGATAAAGTTTATAATATAATAAACAATAATAAAAATTATTCAATAATGTAATAAAATCCCAAAACACTGAAAAATTGACACTTTTTGGTTGCTATGGACAATCTCCAAATTCCAGGCAGTAAAAAACTGTATTTATAATATAAAAGTGCATGCAGGGCATTGCACAGACCACTAGGGACAAAGGGGATGTGTATTTTTTAATACAGCACTGTAATCTGTAAGATTACAGTGCTGTGTGTGTTTAGTGTGTTTTTACTTTTTTGAATTTGCCGCCGTTCTCCGCTCCCGTGCGCCGTAACGTCGCAGGGAACGGAGCTCGGCGGCATTCGGCACTGTGAATCGAGCGGAGGACAGCTCGATCGCACAGCGCGGCGGACATCGCTGGATCCAGGGGACAAGGTGAGTAACGCTCCCTGTGTCATCCCCTGCATCGAGCGAAGCCATCCCGAGTCTGGCTCGGGGTTACCGCTCCTGTCAGTATATTCCTACCCCGAGCCAGACTCGGGATTACCGCTAGGGGGGTTAATGCACTCACATGTAAACAGCTTGAAAAATCACTCCACTCCTTAGTAACAACGCACTTTACTCCAAGGCATTGGTGGTCACAGTGGATACTGGTTAGATAAGTAGCATAAATACTGTCTCTCACCCTTCCTTCTGCTGTTTGGTACCTCACAGCAGAGCTCACAGTTCAAACACAGCGCGCCACTCTCCCAGTTCTGTTCCTCGTATTAGACACCTCCTTCCTCCTTGGTTGCAGTGCTCAGTGTATCAAAGATAGTTGCCAGATAGACACGCCCCCGACATGTTTCGTCATAGGATTTATTCATGGGATTGGGATTATATCAGAATTGTTCAGCAGACCCTGCTGAACAATTCTATAACTCTGATCAGTGAATTAAAACCCGCTGATCAGAGTTATTAACCCCTAATGTGACCCCCCCATGCCGCCACTTACCTGCCCCCTGTCTCTGCACTCCCTCTGCACCCTTCTATCTAAAACTGCCCCCCCCCACTCTCTTCTCCTATCCCCTTCATCCCTCTTCTCCCCCGGAACGAATTACCCCCCATCCGCCTCATCTGACTCCCCCTGCAAACCTGCTCCCTGCAGCCACCATTATTAGCCGGCATCCCTGCTCTTCCACTCCCGTCGGCTTCTGCTGCTGCATGGGGCTTCTACAGGGGGGGGTTAAGTAAACACATCCAAAGCAACATCTCTCCTTCCCCTCCCTCCATCTACAGCTTCTCCCTGCACATATGTCCTATAAACTGTCCAGCAGGGGAGCGTGGTGGGGGAGGGGGGTTTAGCGTTGTGGGTGGGGGTGAAGTAGGGGCTTGGGGGGCTTAGTAGACATGTGTTTACTAAACTCCCCCTGTAGAAGAGAGGGGCGATGCAGCAAACACTACTGATCACTGCTATATGCCCACTGACACTGACAGCTGACATATTGTAACCACGAGTGTTACAATGTATCAGACTGCCATTTTCTGAATGAATGGAATCTCTACACAGATTTTTCATTCATTCAAGTAAAGATACAGAGAAAAGGGACTATCTTCAGTCCCTTTCTTTGTCTCAAAAAAGAGATATGGGGATCTGTTTAGACCTCTGATATCTCACCAAAGTGAACAATGGCTGGTCCGATTGGGCCCATCTGAAAAATGAACAGGCAGACCCGATCAGTGTGCTTGTGTAAAAGGAGCCTAAGGCCTTGTTCACACAGGGAATACACAGTGTACCTTTACAGGAATGCACAGGTGTTTCATGCATCTCTGTGCAGACAGTCCCATTGATGTCATTTTGGATGTAGCAACTGCATGAACAGAGCTGTTGCTCACAATTTTACATCTATGTATGTCCGAATGCATTTCCCCTAGCTCCCACTGCCTGCGTTCGGTTCATGTACCCACACCCACATGGATGTCAGATTGGAAACAGCAGCTATGCCTGTGCAGCCGGTGCATCTCAATTGACATAAATGGGACTGCCTGTACAGGGATGCGTGGAACACCAGTGCATCCCTGTGCGGGTAAACATAGCCCTCCATGGGTGTACACTTTAGTATGCCACATGTGAATGATGCTTTATCACTAATTTAGCAGGAATTTTGTAAGTTACGTTGTGTTTATGTACAAAATGAATGATTTTAGTGCATTTTTTGTGAAAATAGCGATATGATGAACATTTGCGAAAATTATTGTGGGGTCCAAAAAATCTGTAGCACTTTTTTTTTATTCTACTAGCCATGTGCTTTTAGAAAAAAAATGTCTAGTTTGAAGGGTCTTTTCAAATTCTAAAAGCTGTAAGTGAAAAATGAAAACCTCTAGATCTTTAGAGAAATTTTTGGGTACGTTCGATTTTCACCATTTTGCAAAATTATTTATCAGCTCCATACAGTTTAACCACTTCAATACAGGGCACTTAAACACCTTCCTGCCCAGACCAATTTTGAGCTTTCAGCGCTGTCGCACTTTGAATGACAATTGCGCGGTCATGCTACACTGTACCCAAATGAAATTTTTATCATTTTTTTCCCACAAATAGAGCTTTCTTTTGGTGGTATTTGATCACCTCTACGGTTTTTATTTTTTGCGCTACAAATAAAAAAATACCGAAAATTTTGAAAAAAAAAATGTTTTTTTTTGTTTCAGTTTCAAAACTTTGTAAATAAGTACGTTTTCTCCTTCACTGATGGGGCTACACTGATGGGCACTGATAAGGCGGCACTGATGGGCACCAATGTGGCACCAATGAAGTGGCACTGATAGGCGGCACTGATGGGCGACACGGATGGGCGACACGGATGGGCGACACGGACGGACACTGATAGGTGGCACAAATTGGCACTGATAGCTGGCACTGATAGCTGGCACGGATGGGCGGCACGGATGGGCGGCACGGATGGGCATGAATAGGCGGCACAGGTGGGCATGGATAGTCGGCACAGGTGGGCACTCATAGGCGGCACAGGTGGGCACTCATAGGCCCATTGTGGGCACTGATTGGCATCCATTATGGGCACTGATTGGCACCCATTGTGCTGACTGGCATCCCTGGTGGTCTAGGGAGGATTATGACCTTTATTACCTTTTCCCTAGTGGTCTGGTGGCGTCCCTGGTGGTCCAGTGTGGGCATCCTCGGGGGGGCTGTGCTGATAATCGATCAGCACAGACCCCCCCTGTCAGAGGAGCAGCCGATCGGCTCTCCTCTACTCGCGTCTGACAGACGCGAGTGAGGGAAAGCCGATCACCGGCTCTTCCCATTTACACTGTGATCAGCCGTGATTGGACACGTCCGGTCAGGATTATGAAACCACTTTGCCGCCATCAATTGCCTATAGGGCGGGCGGCAAGTGGTTAAGCTTTTATATTTAGTAGGGATTTAGCAGGGATTTTGCAAAATTAGCTGAGTTTTTATCTGCTAATAATGGTTTTAGTGTATTTTTGGTGAATATATTGGTTTGATAAACATTTGCACAAATAACACGGGGTCTAAAAAATCAGTAGCACCTTATTTTTATTCTATAGGACATATGCTTTCATAAAATATATGGTTTTGGGGGTCTCTCACAAATTTTGAAAGCTATAAGGGAATAATGAAAACCTTCAAATTTTTTGAGAAATTTGGATATTTACATTTGTCCATACGTTCGATTTTCACCATTTTGCACAAAGGTAAACATGTGCATTCGTTTTCGTCCGAATGCATTTTCGTCCGAATTTCAGGTATTTTCATTTTCGTTTTGACAAACGATAACGAATGTGCAGAATCCGAAAAAATGAAAGATCCGACATAAATAAATGCTTTATTTTCGTTTTCGTTGTTAAAACAGTTCGATATAGAATAGGAGATTCGATGTGACTCTGATAATAACAATCTATGTCTATTGAACCTGTGGTCGAATGTGCCTAACCTTACCTCTATTAGTCCAAGATTATATAGAGAAAAGATTCGACAGAGAGAAAATATTCCACATAGAAAGAAAAGATTCAACAGAGAGAGAAGATTCGACAGAGAAAAGATTCTGGAATTGGGTGGGGGAAGTAAAATAAAAATAATGATGATGATGAATGTTATTGACTGATTGTAACCAAAGAGGAGGACCAGTAAAATAGTTAGAACTAAGTACACACGTACAGCCAACTTACTTTCACTTACAATTGCTAGCAGAGAGAGACACACACTGAATCATTTCAGAAGACAGTCAGTCTTAGCTTGTCCGTTTGAATTGTCACTTGTCAGAGATTATTATTAAGCATGAGCACAGCAGCAGTAGTGAACAATAGTGAAGCAAGTTACAGTTCAACTTAGCTTTTTCCTAATAATCTGCTGCTATTGTGTTAGTGTGAGAGCCTGATAGTGATACTAGTGTTGCTGCTAGTGTTGTTGTGATAGCCTCAGAGGCTGCCTGTGTTGTGGGGGGGATTTATTATTATAGAATCTTTTTACCTGTCTGATCAGTGATCGCTATCACCAGCCCACCAGTTTCTGTTTGAACGAGTATATAATATATATATATACAGAAACACTTGTAGGTGGCCAAAGAACGTCCTCCAATGTCTCCATGTCGCTCTCACAATGGGTTGCCGCCATATTCGTTATTATCAGTCACTCACTATCTGACACCTGGCACTGTGAGTCTTAGCCCCTGTACACACGGTTGGAGATTTTGACAACCAAATCCGTCGGATTTTGTCCGTCGGATCTTGTCCGAAACTGTTGCATACACACGGTCGGACTAAGTTGTCGAAAAATCCGATCATTCAGAACGTGATGACGTAATTTCGTTACGATGGGACTACATTCAGGCTAGTAGCCAATAGCTTTGATGTAGGAATTTGATCTGAGCATGCGTGGCACTTGGCCTGATCAAAATTCTCTACACATGATCGGAGTATGTCCGATCGAACCAGTTGGTCGGGAAATATTTCCAACATGTTGGAAAATTGGGTCCGACGGATATTCCGACGGAATCAGTCCGATGCATACCACACACAGTCGGATTATCCGACGACACGGTCCGATAGGACACATTCCGACGGATTCTCCGACCGTGTGTACAAGGGCTAAGACCATTCATTCAATATGAATGATGAAGATTCAACAAAGCAACGAAAAACACACACGTTTATAATAATATTCGACGGAGCATCGAAACTGTACGATGCTGCAATCTTACATTTCCGGAGTCAAATGCTCCGCCTATAGGCTATATGGAGTTTAGCAGCTCTGTCGAATCTTCTTTATACATTCGACAGACACCATAAGCCTTCAAAGACAAATTCGACTGTAATTCATGTCGAGTTTCGGACTAATGCAATTTTGGAACGAAAAACTAAATAAATAAAAACTAATTTCGGGAGTAACTAAATAAATTTATTTTTCGGGACGAAAACGAAATTCCGAAACAAAATATTTCACTCTGCATATGTCTACAAAAAGGTGCAATTTTAAAATATTAACTTTTTGTTATTTTTTTAACTCCTTACACAAATCCTGAAAGCTATAAGTGAAAAATAATAAAGCAAAGGAAAATTGCAAAAATGCTCTTGCCACCTGAGTGTACAAAATGGAGCAAAGGGCCTGGCAGCGAAAGGGTTAAAGCTGAAAGTCTGCACTTCAAAGTCATTTGGATTGTTTGGTTTTAATTTTATTCTGGTGGCATACAGAGCCAAAAGTATGAAAATTGGGCCTGTGTCCAAATATACAGTATATGGACCTAACTGTAATGTATGTCAAAAGATCACTTTAATAGTCGTCCATTGCTTTACGTTGCTTGCTGATAACAACCGTGGCGCCCACTTACCAATATTGTGTTTACTGTGATTAAAGGTATGGCTATTATTTTATTCTTCTGTATATTTGGTTTTCGTTGCTATGGGCTGTGGCCCAACTGGTAATGTTTCTTTAACCAGTTCCCGACCAGCCGCCGCAGTTTTACTGTGGCAGAATGGCACGGGTGGGCAAAATGACGATACCTTACGGTGGCCGTAACAATCAGATTTGTTTCAGAACCGATCATTCTCCAGATCCAGGCTAATGATTTCTGGCCTGGACTTGCTGATCGGTTCTGACGAATGAAATGCTTCCCTTGCCTGTGTTTAGACTTACAGGCAGCAGAAGCATGTCATCTCCCTCTCTGGAATTCTTTTCCATTCCAGAGAGAGGAGAGAGGACATCCAAAAGTGAGTTGCACCAAGACTACACTGACACAGTGCACATAGGCACATATTTCACCCCAGATCACCCCCCGATGGCCCCCCTCCAGTAAACTCCCTGTCACTGTGTCACCCAGTGCAGTGTTCATATTTTTCTTTGATCACAGTACTGGTGTCATTTTTGCCACTAATCAGCATTAGGGTACTTAGTAGTAGGCCTAGATAGGTCTAGGGACCCCCCTAATCCCCCCTAAAAAAGGTTTAACCCCTTGATCACGCCCTGTCACCAGTGATCACCGTATTAGTGTCACGGGTGACGCTGGTTAGTTAGTTTTTTTATAGCGTCAGGGCACCCACTGTACATTACTTAACCCCCCTGACGGTATTCCCGAGTCTGGCTTGGGGTGGAATTTTTATACCAAGAGCGGTAACCCCGAGCCAGACTCGGGACCGCATCGCTGGATCCAGGAGGAGGTTTACTTACCTTCTCCCTCGGATCCAGCGTTATCAAAAAGTGAAACACACAGTATACATACAGTATAATGTAATCTTACAGATTACATTGCTGTATGTAATTATTTTACATCCCCTTTGTCCCTAGTGGTCTGTCCAGTGCTCTGCATGCAGTTTTATATAATAAAAACTGTTCTTTATGCCTGGAAACTGGAGATTGTCCATAGCAACCAAACTGTAATTTTACATCAAAAATGGTTTTAGACCAGCTAGAAAACAGCGATAATAAATTGTAATCACTCGCAGAATTGAGGGATAGTGATTTGTGGGGAGATCCGTCATCAAATACTGAAAAGTAATGACAGTGACAATTCTGCAACTGAGCAAATTTCAGTGTTTTTGATTTGATTACATTATTGAATAATTTTTATTATTGTTATATTATTATTTGGTACAATTATTTATAGTTATTTATTATATTATAATTTATGATTTCATTTTTCAAACTTTATCATACCCGGGATGTCTGCTAGACTCTGGTTTGGACAGCTTTAAGAGAGTTATTCCTAAGAATTACAGGACTACAATATAAAACGCCAAATTTTCATGCAAAATAATGGTACCACTTTTAGCACCTAAAATCCGAAATAATCGTACCGCCAGGGAGGTTAATAAAAGGTTTAAGCCCATGATCACCCGGTGGGTGATATCAGTTAGTGTCAGTAGCGCTAACACCCAGGCACACACCATATAACTCCCTTAGTGGTATAGAGTCTAAACAAAATGATTTTGATCTGATAAGAACTATATTAGCGTCTCGAATAGTTTAGGGTTCCCAAAAACACTGCGTTAGTTGGATAAGCCCAGATACCTGCTAGCACCTGCGTTTAGCCCCTTCGCCCAGCCCAGCCACCCAAGTGCAGTATCAATCGACCACTGTCACTTACAAAACACTAAATACATAACTGCAGCATTCGCAGAGCAAGGCCTGATCTCTGTGAATGCTAACCATTTTTTTTGGTAGCGTTTTAAGCAATCGCTGACAGTCAGGTGCTTTTTTTTCCTTTGAGTCTCACTAGTTGTACCAGTAAATTTACAGGCCAATATGTCCAGTCGAAGGTACATGTTTCTGAGCATGACAGATGAGAGTGAAAAGGAACTCATCCATCTGTCAGATTCAGGCTCAGAATATGAACCTGTAGACAGCAGCGGCACCCTGACAGATTGCTCTGATGATGAGTAGTAGTCCCTGCCAAGGTCAGGCGTACCCAACCCTGTTCTTCTGCTGTTTTTGAGGTGCAAGAACCGCAGGGCTCTCATATGGAGCAGAGAGGCAGTACTAGTGCTGGTCATCCTTCTGGTGAACTGGCAAGCTCCAGTGGCCTAGTACACCCTGGTCGTACATCCAGCACTGCAGTAACACTTGGTGATGTGGTGAATCCCATAGGTACAGTTCAAGCTGGTGAGGTGGCTAGCACAACTAGTGTCCCACAGCCACCAAGAAGACAAAGACAGGCCCGTCGAGCCCATAGTGCTCCTTCTGCTGCATTTGCCAATCCGAATTGGGAGCCCACCATTTCTGCAGCACCCATACTTCCCCCATTCACTGTCCAAACCGTAGTTCAGGTGGAAACTGTTCGCTCTTTTTCACAGGAGATCTCTATAGATCTATTGTGGACCACAGCAATTTGTATGCTGGTCAATTCATCACCTCTAATCCCAAGTTGACCCTTGCCAGAGATTGGAGACCTATTATGGTCTCCAAATTTAAGACCTTCCTGGGCCTATCCCTCCTCATGGGCATAACTAAAAAAAGTGAGTTGCGGTCATATTGGTCAACTCAACCCAATTCACCATATGCCCTTGTTCTCTGCCTCCATGGGCATATGAGCAGATCTTGGGGTTCATGCATTTCAATGACAATGAACTCCGTCGCCCTCGGGGAGACCCTGAATATGATTGGCTCTAAAAAATTCGACCCCTCCTAAATCACTTCAACCGGCAGTTTGCAGCCTTGTTTACTCCCAATCAAATTGTCTGCGTTGATGAGTCCCTGATTAAATTTTCTGGCCATTTGCCATTCAAACAGTATCTTCCCAGCAAGCATACCAGATATGGGGTTAAGATGTATACGCTCTATGACAGGGCAACAGGCTATACATATAGTTTTATGGTTTACGAGGGAAGAGATAGTTACGTAGAGCTGGAGAACTGCCCAGACTATATAGGTAGCACTGGTGAGATTTTGTGGGAGGTGGTGTCACCCTTATTCGGAAAGGTGTACCACTTGTATGTGGACAATTATTACATAAGCGTGACACTTTTTAGTCAGTTGTTTGATCATGAAATTGGTGCATGTGGCACCATGCGATCGGATCACCGTAGCTTACCCCAGCGGCTTGTAGATTCCCATCTTAGGCTGGGGGAGAGAGTCTTCCTGAGATGTAATATTTTTCTCACTGTGAGGTGGAGGGATAATAAGAATGTTTTCGTTCTGTCCTCCCTTCATGTAGACACAACAGTCCAAATTCAAATAGCGACTGGTGTTGTGGAAAAACCCCTCTGTGTCCACGAATACAACCTTAACATGGGAGGCGTGAACCTCAATGACAATTTGTTGGCACTGTACCTAATTGCCCGTAAGGCCAGCCGCTGGTATAAAAAAGTGTCTGTATATTTATTCCAATTGGTTCTGCTGAATGCTTATGTGCTAATCAAAGCTTCAGGATGAACTAGATCCTTCCTTAAATTCCAGGAAGAGATCATCACAGCCCTTCTGTTTCCAGACGGTGCTGTGGCCCAACTTCCCAATCCAAATATAGTGAGCCGGCTGCATGAGAGGCATTTTCCGTATGTCCTCCCTGGTACCCCTACCCAAAGAAATCCCCAAAGAAGATGTCGTGTCTGCAGAAAATGCGGATATAGGCATGACACCTGCTTTTTTTTTTCCTCCTGTCCTGACCAGCCTGTTCTTTGCTGAATGTTTCGAACACTACCACACACTAGTGGAGCATTGGCGTAGGGTGCAGCATTGCACAGTTCTAGGGCACACTTACACAGGGTCTCAAAAGATGAGATGGCCATCACATTTTGAGAGACCCTAACCTGGAACGTTTACAAGTTTCCAGTAATATGGGAGAGACAGAAGAAAAATTAAGGACGCTGATTCGACGATGGGGGAATATAAGGAGGGATGCTGGACCAGATAGCCAATCCCATGATTAAGTCTGATGTGACGAAACATGTCGGGGGCGTGGCTATCTGGTGATTTTTGAGCTGACATACACGGAGCTGGGAAGCAGGCACAGGACTAAGAGGACTGTTTCATCTGACTTAAAGGCGCCCTTTTTTGATTAGACCTGCTGTGTGGGACCAGGCGGGACGCACGAGGAGGGGTGAGATCGAGTGATACAGTATCGTATCTTATGAGTCCGCTGTGACCACCAATGCCCCGACGTATCCAGAATAGTATTGTGGAGTGAAGTTGTGAAGCGAGTCTTTTTACTCTTTTGAAGTGATTTTGCTTTTTTAAGTTCATGTGAGTGCATAAGGAGTGAGATTTTTTCACATTAAAGAGTGTTTGCAGTATTACACTATTGGGGTCTCCCTCTGTGATTTCTCTTTGAGGTATATATTTATACAAAGAGGTGCGTAAGTGGAGAAGTTCCAATCGGATGTGCTGGGGTCTGGATTTCATCTTGAGAGATTATTTGAAAGCCCTTGAGCCTCACACGAGAGTGTAAGGCTTAGCAGTCGGTGAGTGTTTTCACGAAGGGGGGAACATAAATCACGGATGGTGTGGTGAAGGAGTCACTTGTAGAAAGGAATCTGAACACTGGATATTCTTTTTATGCATCTATAGAAAGACTTTCTGTAATCTGGATTTTTTTGTAAATACTGTGTGGTGGATGGACTATATTCACATTCGTTTATATTTTTCACTATATGTGTAATTTAAATGCAAATTTGGTTATTCAATGAGTGATTAGCATTTATATATTTTGTTATTGATTATACAATTTATTATTTAAGATAGGATCACTGAGGGGGTGAGGACTTGTGCACTGAAAGATACACAGGTTATAGCGCCACGTGCAACTAATTAGTTCTTTGGAAGTTTAGTAGTATTTTTGTATGCACCTTTTTATATGTGACATTTTATGGTAAGTGGCTGCTAAGATATAAAATATTGAGTTATTCACAGCGCTGTGATGATACACTAGGTAAAGGGTTTGTGGAGTGTGTATCTTTAAATTAACATAACATTCAAATAATCACGAGCAGCTTGAGGTGGGTTATTGCCTTTTACACTCACGGGTGGAGGAATGGAGGCTATAAATTATTTAGCCTCACGACAGATTAATCCAGCTAATATTTTCTCCAACAACCATGTAATGATGGAGGAGGAGGAAGACATCACAGGTCTTTTGAAAACTTTAGATCATTTACTAGAGAAACAGGTTAAAACCTGGTGGGATGTACTCACATTTGCACAATACTTAAAAGAGGGTCTCATCTTCAGGAGTCTGAGATGGGAAGTATGCCCACAAGACGGTCTAAACGACCAACCGTTTATGGATGAATGGCTCACTTTTTTTAATAAGATGGGTATGGAGCTACAAGTTCTAATTTTAAAAAGGAAAGAGATAAAATTGGCTAAATTAAAGGAACAGATTGAACAAATGAAAATTAAATTAGAACCTTTAGGAGACAGCAACCAAATGAGGGAGTTCAATGAAACAATGAAGAAGAAACTTGAGAAATGGGATAAAGATATTCAAAAAAAGAAGGTTAAGAAATATAATAGAGATGCGACTGATTTTAGAAACAATAATATCTACGCCTGGCAGTCGAATGAAGGGCAGGCCATAAAGAACCAAGCATCTACTGGTACTAATGAACCTCCAATTAAGGAAAATAACAACTCCAAGCTGGGAAATAAAGGAGGGGTAGGGAAGGTGAAGACTAACAACAAAAAAGCCCCCCTAATCCAGACACCCAATCGAGGGTATAATAACACACAACAGGGTAGAGCTAGTTCCTATGGTAATTATCACTCACCTACACCATATTCGAGGGGAGGGGGAGATGATTATCACATGAACTATTATGATTATGCATCACCCTATGGGGAGAGGAGCCTCTACCCAGCACACTATGCACCCCAAAGTCACCAAAGATGGGGACAGGAATATGGGTATGATGGTAATCGAGGAAGGGGCAATTCGATACCATTACAGAATAGGTTTATGCCTCTAGCATATGATGATGGAAATGGAAGGATGAATGAGCCTGGACCCCCACCTCGCACTCTTCCCCCTCCCCCTTTTTTAAATCAGAGGGGGAGAGGGGGAAGAGGGGGAGGGACAACCCCAAGGGGGCATGTTCCAACCATGCCCAATGGACAGAGAAATGCACCTATCCAACAAGGAGGTCCAATGGGGAGAGGAGGAGGGGATGCAGGGCAGGACGGAGGAAACAATCCAAGAAAAAGACTGAGGGACACTTAGACAATGGCATCTTCAATTTGAGTAAGGTGACATTGGATAAGAAGGAAATGAATATTCTGAACATGGGACTTAAATGTGCTCCACGACAGAGTATGAATAAGTTTGATGTATACATAGATATACACAAATATATTCGCACTTTAAACATCAAGAAACATTTTTTGATGCACCCTAATACCCCGAGAGTAGGGACTAATAACCCTAACAGCCAAATGGATAGTGGACTGAGGAATCGGTCACTATTCAATCCACAGCTAACGGCCAATCATTTTGTAGAGGTCTTTAAAAACTTGGTGTTAAATGATTTAGAAAAACTCCCAGTAAGTAAGGGTGTAAACCCAAGATATATAAAGGAGGGGATCACATCCCTAGAAGAAAAGAATGATATCATTATACGCCCGGCAGATAAGGGAGGGGGGGTGGTAATCCTCGATAGATCATTCTATCACAACCAGTTGGAGGAGTTGTTAGGGGACACCACCACCTATAAAAAACTAAACGTAGACCCTACAGATGAATATAAGAGCCAATTAGAGATGTTGGTGGAGTGGGGGTATGGGAAGGGAGCACTTAATTTAAAAGAAAAGAAATACTTGGTCCCTAGCTCCTGCAGGATACCGGTAATTTATACTTTGCCCAAAATTCATAAGGATGTGACGGCTCCTCCACCTCGCCCTATTGTGAACGGGATAGGATCAGTCACGTCGAGACTGGGTGAATACTTAGATAGAGCACTCCAACCCAGTGTTAAAAACACAAGAGCGTATTTGAGGGATACAACAGATTTGTTAAAATCCCTCAATGAGATCTCTATCCCCTCGACCATGGAAGTGTATCTGGTTACGGCTGACGTAGCTAGCCTGTATACTATTATTCAACATCAAGATGCCCTACTGGCACTCAATTGGGCCATGAGCAGGAGGGAGGATATTCCGCATTCCCGGAAGGTGTTTGTGGGCCAGGCATTAGATTTTTGTATGACCCACAGCTATTTCTGGTTTGATGGATCCTTCTTTGCCCAGAAGGTTGGCGTGGCAATGGGGGCTAAATATGCCCCCAGCCTCGCCAACTTATTCATGGCTGAGTGGGAGGATAGATATGTGTTTGGTATTGACTGTCCGCAACTAATCTTTTATCGTAGATTCATAGATGACCTGTTTTTTATATGGGGGGGAACAGAGGCTTCAGTTTTACATTTCTTGGAAAGATTGAACTCCAACACGAATGATATTAAGTTGGAGTTCAATATTAGTTCCACTACGGTAAACTTCCTTGATCTCCTGATAGAGAGAAAGGATGATAGATTGAGCACGACAGTGTATTTTAAGAACACAGATCGAAATAGCTATTTATCAACTAAGAGCGGACACCACCCATCCTGGATTAGAAACATCCCTAAGGGGCAATTTCTAAGGGTCCGGAGGAACTGTTCAACTAAAGAGGATTTCGTAGCCCAGTCCCAAATCTTGAAGGAGAGGTTTATACAGAAAGGGTACTCAGAAACCATTTTGGATGAAACTATTGGGACGGTTGCGAATATTCCAAGGGAAACCTGCCTGGAGGGGAGGAGAAAGGAAGGAGAGGGGTTACAACATCAACTAAGATTTTTGTCTAATTTCCATCATCAATTTAGAGAGGTAGAACAGATTTTTAGAACACACTGGCATATTCTGGGGAGGGATAAATATTTGGGAGGGGTGATACCCAAAACCCCGGGATTTATCTACAGACGGGCACCCAACATAGGGGATAGGGTTGTAAAAAAGGTTCTGGACCCTCCTAAACGAATCACCATCTCTGGTGACCTGAAAGGTTTCTATGCTTGTAGGAGGTGTATATGTTGTAGAACTGTACACCAGATAAATAGGGGGATCACCTCAATAACCAACAGCGAGGGTGAATCATTTGAAATCAAGGAATTCATGACATGCAATATGTCTTATATTGTATATTTGCTATGGTGTCCTTGTAAATTACTATATGTAGGACGTACAAAGAGACTATTGAGAGTGCGTATCTCAGAACATTTGACCAACATCCGAAAAGGTTACCAGTATCATAGCGTGTCATTACATTTCAAGGAACACCATCAACAAAATCCCGATTTACTACAGTTCTGTGGAATAGATCATGTTCATCCCTCTTGGAGGGGCTCAAATCGGGTAAGGGATCTGTCGCAGAGGGAGACCAAGTGGATCTTCTTGTTGAGGAGTCTCTATCCGAGAGGGATGAACATAGAGCTGGACCTTAATTGCTACATTAGTGACTTATAGGTAAGCAAGTATGGACAGCAACAGTGTGGCCCTAATGGGGGGAATTAGTCCCCTTAATGGAAACATCCTGTACGAGGCGATGGGGTGTAGTGATTTCTCAAGTGTTACAGACAGTGGATAGCAGTTCCGATATGGAAATGCACATGATGTCGACCATTTTAGGTTGCAACCCCGAAAGGGAAATATATAGGAGGTTACCAACCATTGATTTCTAAAATAAGTCTTCACATAAGGTATTGATGGGGAAGCCCTGAAATTATTATGATGGTACCAATTTTATCTCTGTTTAGGGCATTAGCATTGGGATCTCCTTCTATGCGATTTTAGATTTTTAAGAATGTTTTGTATTTGAAGCTGTATTGTATGTTAAATGCACCCGTAATATAGATAGTGTCTTTGAGATACAGTCATTTCCGCTTGAATTGAATTAGATCTGCATTGGCAATACCGCAATATATGTACCTATTAGCTAGTTGAAGATGTATGATATCCATTATTGTAACCATTATTGTAAACGTGGGCGCATTGATGACACGGCGACAGAGTATGGCACCAGTCTATAGTTCTATATACACTGGTTTGCATGCTGTGTGGGGGTATAGCTACTCAGTGTAATATTGGGTGACTTAATACAATGCGCCATATAGAAGGACACCGTTTACGTACATGGAGAGATACTTCTGACGGTTAGTAACTTCACTAGAGGTAGCACTTTAAGGGTTCCACATCTTTTCAGTGATGGAGTGTGGGGACATGGAACCCAATACTTGATCATTGTGGAGATGGGGACACTTAGTCTCGATCCCGGCGCATGCGAGATCCATTAGCATGCAGAGTTTGTTAAGTATCGAGACCAGAGCGGAACCTATAAAGCATCGAATGCAATATCTAAGATCGAATCTTTCGACGCACGTGACAAATATCGACGCACGGGCAGGAAACTGTAGCGAACTCTCAAATCGAATGTTTGGTATGATATACCAGTTTTCGAAATGGAGAAATCGAATGTTGCGATTTGGGCATGCGCAAATCGGGCATTTGGCGTCGGCGCGTGCTATGGACGTTAGTATACACTCCAGTAATATGGGAGAGACAGAAGAAAAATTAAGGACGCTGATTCGACGATGGGGGAATATAAGGAGGGATGCTGGACCAGATAGCCAATCCCATGATTAAGTCTGATGTGACGAAACATGTCGGGGACGTGGCTATCTGGTGATTTTTGAGCTGACATACACGGAGCTGGGAAGCAGGCACAGGACTAAGAGGACTGTTTCATCTGACTTAAAGGCGCCCTTTTTTGATTAGACCTGCTGTGTGGGACCAGGCGGGACGCACGAGGAGGGGTGAGATCGAGTGATACAGTATCGTATCTTATGAGTCCGCTGTGACCACCAATGCCCCGACGTATCCAGAATAGTATTGTGGAGTGAAGTTGTGAAGCGAGTCTTTTTACTCTTTTGAAGTGATTTTGCTTTTTTAAGTTCATGTGAGTGCATAAGGAGTGAGATTTTTTCACATTAAAGAGTGTTTGCAGTATTACACTATTGGGGTCTCCCTCTGTGATTTCTCTTTGAGGTATATATTTATACAAAGAGGTGCGTAAGTGGAGAAGTTCCAATCGGATGTGCTGGGGTCTGGATTTCATCTTGAGAGATTATTTGAAAGCCCTTGAGCCTCACACGAGAGTGTAAGGCTTAGCAGTCGGTGAGTGTTTTCACGAAGGGGGGAACATAAATCACGGATGGTGTGGTGAAGGAGTCACTTGTAGAAAGAAATCTGAACACTGGATATTCTTTTTATGCATCTATAGAAAGACTTTCTGTAATCTGGATTTTTTTGTAAATACTGTGTGGTGGATGGACTATATTCACATTCGTTTATATTTTTCACTATATGTGTAATTTAAATGCAAATTTGGTTATTCAATGAGTGATTAGCATTTATATATTTTGTTATTGATTATACAATTTATTATTTAAGATAGGATCACTGAGGGGGTGAGGACTTGTGCACTGAAAGATACACAGGTTATAGCGCCACGTGCAACTAATTAGTTCTTTGGAAGTTTAGTAGTATTTTTGTATGCACCTTTTTATATGTGATAGTTTACAGTTTATAGATTATATAAAAGTGCAAAAAATAAAAAAAACACACAAAAACACACAAAATAAAAAATAAAAAAGGCAAAAATAGTAGTGTCTTTATTTTTCTTCTCTCTCTATTGTTCTCTCTGTTATGTTCGCTCTCTATTGCCCACTCTATTGTTTGCTCTCTACTGTTCTATATCTATTTTTATCTCTCTATTGTTGCTGTATTTAGAACTGTAATGTTTTATTTTTACTATGTTTTATTGTATTTGCTTTGCAGGTATAGTATGTCTTACTGTTATACTGTAATGTTACTTTTTTTAATTGTTAACCATCATTTGCTTAGCAGGTACGACATTCAGCTGCAGCACGGGTTCATTTATTCTGACATGACTCCAGCGCTGTAGGAGGTGATTTCACCACCACAGTTAAAAAAAAGAGCATATATGCTGAAGCATGGGGGCAGGGGTGGAGGAGCTATTTGCTCCTAACATTAGTGGCGGATTGCCCCCATGCTTCGGCATATATTTTATAGGCACAGTTTGCGTTTAAAAATCAAGTTGTTTTATTAAGTTACTATTTTATCGTTACCAATGTTTGCTTTTCAGGTATGCCATTCATCTGCAGCACTGATTTATTTATCTTGACAGCAACTGCGTTTGCTCTCACGATATACAAAAATCAGCAACTCCAGTGCTGTAGGAGGTGATTTCACCACCACAGTATAAAAAAATGGTGCATGTATGTCCATCATTAGAAGTGGATGGATAAAGGGCAGTATTCTAATGATGGGCATACCCACCAATCAGTCTCTTTTATTCGTTCAACCCACAGGCTGCATGAGAAAAGGAACATTACAATATATGCCCAAGGACCAGCAACGTACTGGTATGTTGCTGGACTTTGAGTGGTTATACCAGAATGATGCCTCTTTTCAGCCAGCAGTCAGATTTCATGTAAAAGCAATCCTAGCAGCTAAGTAGCCTCTAGACTGCTTTTACAAGCAGTGGAATGGAACGTTCTCCCCCCACCATCTTCCATGGTTTTCTCGGGCTTTCCTGTCCCAACAGGGAACCCGAGAATGCAGCTGGTGGATCCACCAGCTGACCATAGAGCTGATCGGAGACCAGAATGGCTCCAATCATCTCTATGGGCTAAGAAACCAGATGCTACGAGCATTTCATGACTGGTTTCACCGGATATAAACAACTCCATTGGGAAACCATTTTATCACACCAATCTTGGTGTGGCTAGATGCCTTGAGAGCAGAGGAGAGATCTAGGGTCTAATAGACCCCATTTTTTTCAAAAAAGAGTACCTGTCACTACCTATTGCTATCATAGGGGATATTTACATTCCCTGGGATAACAATAAAAATGATTTAAAAAAATAAAATTAAAGGAACAGTTTAAAAATTAAATAAAAAAAGAAAAATAAATAATAAAAAGTTCCGTACCTAGGCATACAACTCCCAGCTACCCTAAAAAACATATACGCAAAAAACGACCTACCAATATTGGACAAGCTAACGTCAGACTTAAGCCACTGGAATAAATCATTTTCCTTGTGGTTCGGCAGAGATGAACCTGCTGCCACGAATATTGTACATACTACAAACAGTACCCATCCATGTCCCACCAGCCTTTTTCAAATCATACAGAAGACTATGCTCCAAATTGATTTGGGAAGACCATAAACCCAGAATTAAATATCCACACCTGTCCCTGACCAAGAACCTAGGGGGAATTGGCCTCCCAGACTTAAAGAATTATCACAAAGCCGTCCACCTGACACGCATTATCGACTGGAACGTACACTCATCAGTGAAAGATTGGGTGAAATTGGAATCATCTTTCACGACATTACCTTTAAAATCCACCCCCTGGATACAGTATCGCTACACAGCCCCAGAAATAGGGTCGCACCCGCTAATCAAACCCACTATAACCTGCTTCCACAGGACATGCAAAAACACCTCTATATCTTCAATACCTGGCCCCATGTCCCCAATAAGGATGAACCCAGACTTTCCCCCGGGTATGTCTAATGATTTTCTGCGACAGTTCTGGCCGCATCCCCAAATACGAGCACACCAATTTTTTGAACAAGGAAAAGTATGCCCAAGCGCATGACTAGATGCATTGCTAGATAAACCCCCAATCCCAGAATGGACACACTTACAAATCGCACATTTCCTCAAATCGCTGGACAAAAAACACCACTGCTCTAGAGACCTGACTCCATTTGAAAGATTGTGTACACAAACAACACCCCAAACTCACCTCATATCTACAACCCACTCCCTCCTCTTTATGGACCACCAGCCCAACCAATCAACAATGTGCAAAGCCTGGGAAAAAGATCTCTCTATGCTACTGTCCCCAGAAGTTTGGGGAAAGAAATACATGAATATACACAAGGGCTCCATTAATGTGTCCATGCAAGAGAACGGCTATCAATTGCAAACACGATGGTACCACACTCCTACACTCCTGCACAAATTCAAGCCCACCATACCAGAGACATGCTGAGGATGCCTTGAAGACCATGGCTCACTCCTGCACATATGGTGGACATGTCCACGTATACAAGACTTTTGGAAAGATGTCCATCGCATCACATCGCATGTTACATCCCTTGACCTACAAATAACCCCGACACAATTCCTTTTACACAATATGCATCTACCTCAGTCACCCTATCACAAATCATTAGCGATGCATATGATCAATGCAGTTAAACAATGCATCCCTGTTCATTGGAAGACCCAAACAAGCCCATCAATTAAGAAATGGTTTGGAAGAATCAAAAAAATAGCAGAAATGGAGGTACTCATTTAGAGCGCACGAGACACCCCAGAAAAATTTGGAACAAAATGGGCCTGTTGGACTCATTTTAAAACAACGCCAGAATTCTCCCGGCTAAACACACAAGCACCTTAAAAACAGATGAGAAAACACAATGGAAATTATCTCAGAAAAGACACACATCCCCTACAGAAACTCTCCGCAGATCTACTGGAGCCCTACTACTAGATAGGCTGCCCCAACCTCACGAAAATGTGAACCTAACAACCGTTTCAATGAGTGCAAAAAACTGGGGGGAGAGGCAGGAGTCGACCAGAAAGGTCAACCACAAAGACTTACATCCCTGCCCCCTTCCACACCCCCCCTTGACCCCTCCCCCACTCCACAACAAGTAGATAATTCCCCACTTACTCATCCAATCTTCTTTCTTTTCCACCCCCCGTCTGCCTTTTTCCCCCCTCACCCCCACTCCGATACCCTAGGTATCATCGAACAATCAATGATGATTGTTTGACCCACAAACCATACATAAGTACCCAACAAGGCACCTCAAGCAGACCCAAAAGAAACAACCCCCGCTCACCAAGAAAAAACACAGATCATACCTGAGCACTCACCCACAAAACACTCCTACTGGGTGGCACTTCCTAATAAGCCTCCTAAACACAACATGTTCAGCAAGAGCCAACATCACAACAACCCTCCACATCACGCATATATCTGAAAGCCCACGTAAGACACATTGTGCTAGCAAACATGTAACCAGATCCCTCCTGGCAAGGAAAATGTGGGGACTTCTATTTTAGAAACCACAAGACCTTTAAACAATATTCTGATGCCGCATACATACGATCGAAATTCTCATCGGAAAAAGCTCTGATGGTTTTCCCGACGGAATTCCGATGGAATTCGGCTCAAGCTGTCTTGCCTACACACACATCAAATTCCGATCATTTATAACGCAGTGACGTACATCACGTACGACGTGACTAGAAAAAGGAAGTTCAATAGCCAGTAGCCAATAGCTTTTTTCAAAATAAAAACATTTTGAAAAAAAGAAATAAAAAAGAAATAAAATAAAAAGTAAAAAAAGCACCCCTATGCTCAAAAGCAAACGCAAGCGTCGGTCTTGTGCCATATGTAAACAGCAATTGCACCATGCATGTGAGGTATCACCGTGAAGGTCAGATCGAGGGCAGTAATTTTAGCAGTAGATCTCCTCTGTAAATCTAAAGTGGTAACCTGTAAAGGATTTTAAAGGCTTTAAAAAATCTATATAGTTTGTCGCTGCTGCACGTTTGTGTGCAACTTTAAAGCATGTTGTGTTTGGTATCTATATACTGGGCATAAGATCATCTTTTTTATTTCATCAAACATTTGGGCAATATAGAGTGTTTTAGTGTATTAGAATTAAAAAGTGTTTTTTTTCCCAAAAAATTGCATTTGAAAAATCACTGCGCAACTACTGTGTGAAAAAAAAATGGCAAGTGGTTAGAAGAGTGGGTGATGTGTGACATAAGCTTCTAATGTTGTGCATAAAATGCCAGGACAGTTCAAACCCCCCAAATTACCCCTTTTTGTAGACACCCCAAGTTATTTGCTGATAGGCATGTTGAGTCCATGGAATATTTTATATTTTGCCACAAGTTTCAGGAAAAATGACAAACTTTTTTTTTTTTTGCACAAAGTTGTTGTCAATGATATATTGCTCAAATATGCCATGGGCCCCAAAATACATTCTGCTGCTTCTCCTGAGTATGAGGATACCACATGTGTGAGGCTTTTTGGGAGCCTAGCTGTGTACCAGACCCCAAAAAAACAATCACCACCTTCAGGCTTTCTAAGGGCGTAAAATGGTGATTTCACTTCCTCACTACCTATCACAGTTTCAGAGGCCATGAAATGTCAAGATAGCACAAAACCCCCACAAATGACCCCATTTTGGGAAGTAGACACTTCAAGTTATTTGCTGAGAGGCATGTCGTGTCAATGGAATATTTTATATTTTGCCACAAGATTGGGGAAAATTAAATTTTTTTTTTTTTTTACACAAACTTGTCACTAAATGATATATTGTTCAAATATGGCATGGTTATATGTGGAATTACACCCCAAAATACATTCTGCTGCTTCTTCTGAGTATGGGGATACCACATGTGTGAGACTTTTTGGGAGCCTAGCCATGTACAGGACCCCAAAATTCAAGCACCGCCTTCAGGCTTTCTAAAGGCGTAAAATTGTGATTTTACTCCACACTACCTATCACAGGTACGGAGGCCCTGAAATGTCCAGATTGCACAACCTCCCCCCAAAATGACCTTATTTTGGAAAGTAGACACCTCAAGGTATTTTATAGAAAGAAAAGAACAATTTTGTTTTTCTTTTTTCAATTTTCAAAACTTTGTGACAAAAAGTGAGATCTGCAAAATACTCAACATGAATCTCAGAAAATAACTTGGGGTGTCTACTTTACAAAATTGTGTAATTTGGAGGGGGGGGGGGGGGGGTTGGGCTATCTGGCCATTTCAAACTGTGATAGGCAGTGAGGAGTAAAATCAAAAATTTACGCCCTTAGAAAGCCCAAGGGCAGTGATTGGATTTCGGGTCCTGTGCACGGTTAGACTGCCAAAAAGTCCCACACATGTGGTGTCCTCATACTCAGGAGAAACCGCAGAATGTATTTTGGGGTGTAATTCCACATATAACCATGCCATGTTTGAACAATATATAATTTAGTGACAACTTTGTTTAAAAAAAAATAATAAATGTAATATTCCCAAAACCTGTGGCAAAATATAAAATATTCCATGGACTCAACATGCTTCTCAGCAAATAGCTTGAAGTGTCTACTTTCCAAAATGGGGTCATGGGGGGAGGGGGGTGTGCTGGCTTGATGTTTCATGACCTCCAAAACTGTGATAGGTGAGGAAGTGAAATCACCATTTTACGCCCTTAGAAAGCCTAACGGCGGTGATTGGTTTCAGGGTCCTGTACACAGCTAGGCTCCCAAAACATCTTACACATGTGGTATCCCTGTACTTAGGAGATGCAGCAGAATGTATTTTGGGGTGTAATTTCACATATGCCCATGGCATGTTTGAACAATATATCATTAAGTTACAACGTTCTGCAAACAAAAAAAAAAGTTTGTAATTTTCCCGCAACTTGTGGCAACATATAAATTATTCCATGGACTCAACAAGCCTTTCAGCAAATAGCTTGTGGTGTCTATTTTCCAAAAAGGGGTAATTTGGGGGGGAGGGGGTGCTATTTTATGCATTTTATGGCCTTTGAAACTATGATAGGTAGCGAGGAGTGAAATCAAGAATTTACAGATTTACGCCCTTAGAAATCCTGAAGGCAGTGCTTGGATTTCGGGGTCCTGTATCTGGCTAATCTCCCAAAAAGTCTCACACATGAGGTATTCCCATACTCAGGATAAGCAACGGAATGTATTTTGGGGTGTAATTCCACATATAACCATGGCATGTGTGAGTAATACATCATTTAGTGACAACTTTGTGTAATTTTTTTTTTGTCATTTTTCAATCACTTGTGACAAAAAAAAAAAAATATTCAATGGGCTCAACATGCCTCTCAGCAATTTCCTTGGGGTGTCTATTTTCCAAAATGGGGTCATTTGGGGGGAGGGGGGTTGTACTGCCCTGACATTTTAGCACCTCAAGAAATTAGATAGGCAGTCATAAACTAAAAGCTGCGTAAATTCCAGAAAATGTACCCCAGTTTGTAGACGCTATAACTTTTGTGCAAACCAATAAATATATAAACGCTTATTTAACTTTTTTTTTTTTTTTACCAAAGACATGTGGCTGAATACATTTTGACCTAAATGTATGAATAAAATTGAGTTTATTTACTTTTTTTTTATACCAAAAAGTAGAAAATATATATTTTTTTTAAATTTGTGGTCTTTTTCCATTTATATCTCAGAAAATAAAAATCGCAGAGCCAATCAAATACCATCAAAAGAAAACTCTTTTTGTGGGAAAAAAGGATGCAAATTTTGTTTGGGTACAGCATTGCATGTTAATTACCAATTACCAGTTAAAGTAGCACAGCACCAAATTGTAAAAAGTACTCTGGTCATTGAGCAGCCAAATCTTCCGTGGGGTAAAATGGTTAAAAGGGACAGTTGAGTTGAGGTTTATTAGTAACTTTGTCAGCATTTGATTGCTGTTTGTGTCCCTGTTGGAAATTTGTCTTCACTTCCTGTGTTGTCACTGGAACAGGATATGAGGATTTCTTTTTTAATGATTACAACCGTTTAAGTGGCGCAACAGCAATAAAAAACTAATGGAGGTTTTAACTCCTCGCTACTTGATCCAAAGCAAATACAAAACGTAAATCAGTCACATTGTAATTATACTGTTTAGTGTTCACATATTTTGAAGCTACTTACAAAAAAGATAGATGGTCTTTTTACACAGTAGTGTAATGTACTTTTCTCATCTTCAGCCTATGACTGTTAATCATAGATCATCCTGTCACTTTGCTGAAACTGACTGGAAGTTTAATTTGCAGTGTACATTCCTCCCCAAACTATTTTAGCCTTCTGGAAAAGTCTAAATGCTAACACAATAAACGGTAAAAAATCTTCCACAATATCCACTCCTTGATTTTTGGGAAAGCTGTAAGTGACAGTAAATTGTGTCTCCCAAAGTTAGGTATTCAGATTTATTTTTTTGTAAAGTTGTTTCCAAAGATAATGAAAATCACCATTACTCTGTAAATTATAAAAACAGTAGATTTTCCAAATTTTAGCAATTACATTATCATGCAAAGAATGGAATACTTTTGGGGTCTGCCTTAGTAAAATGTGCACCAAGGTGAAGAACGGTTATGTGAAAAATTAAAAAAAACTAGATCTTATTCTTCACGTTTGGATGCTTAATGTGGACATAGTCCACTTCACTTTATTTCACTGCATTTTACCTTTCTTCAGACTTTAGTAAAACAGGCCTTACTGTATGTGTAGCCAGGTGCTTTGCTAGAGACAGAGAGCAATTCAGGAAATTGTGCTGCCGTGTTCTGTGTCCCTCAATAGACTTCATCTGAATGGGATAACACTACCTCGACTCCATCAACTAGGGGAAGCCGACAAGCAGAAAGAGTTCAAGAGACTTGATGATTGGCAGCATTGAATCAGGACCATTGAACTACAATTCCAAATGCAAGCCAGGTGTAAGGGAAGAGAAAGTTATATTTTCTCAGGCTGAATACCAACAAATTTGCTGCTTTCTGCGAGGAGACAGAAGTGTGCACATCACTGTGTGCACATCAACTTGCTATAAACCTGCGGCCATGAGTTGAGGACCGGAGTCACTCCAGGCAGATCCAGAAGTAAGCTGACATCTGAACAGTGAGAGGACACTGCTGCCATTAACCTTTGCTGCTAGCAGAGACTGAGCACATAAGGACTGGCCATCTAACCAGCAAATGAAAAGGGAATGAATGTGACAAAGTCCAATAGTTATAAAGGTCCTAAAAAGGACCTGTGTAAGTCCACCACCAAATAGTGACTAATTAGGGATGGAGTACACTGGCATGATTTGGCATAGAGAGCATCAGATATGGTACATCTTCAACTGAAAAAGGGAAGTATATCTACTCTTACCGGAACAGGTGGACTTGAATGTTAGCGATAACAAGTCATTAAGGCAAGGATGCCAGGATTGGCAAATCGGCAAAACTCCAAAGGACCCCGAACCTTCAAACATTACTACAAGGGATATACAGGTGACCACAGAACCAGACCTCAGATATGGGGAACACCGGGGCTGTAATCCAGACGTGGAGGACCAAACTGGACCGTAAAGAAACTCTCATCCAGAAGGTTTATAGAAATAAAAAAATGTCTCCAAATGGTATAGGTCAAAAAGAGTATTTTTTTTATTTCTAAAAACCGGCTTACATCGATAAAATAAAAATGTGATCACAGAATAAAAATCTGACATGTTACAGTTGCCATCAGAACAAGAGGTGAGGGAAAACCTTCCAATGGGACACCTGCCTAAGTTCCTCTCACCTCTTGGAGAGTTTTTTTTTCTCAATTCCAGTTGTGTCTCAAGGACTGAGAATCTTTTAGTGTTTAGTGAAGGGAGATGGGTGGTGGAATTTGGAAGTCTACTTTTATTAGGTATGAGCAGTAGCGGCTGCTCATTAGGGGTGCAAGGGAGCCCCCCCCAATCCATGCGCCCCACCCCTAATTTACATGCAGGGTACTGGACGCATGGATTCCAATGTTTTTTTTCTGAAGCATTTGATTAGAGACCCGTAAGCTCCAAAAAGGGGGGACACTTGTGTCTTGAGCTCACCCACTTGTGTGACAGTAACAAATTAATATTCACTATTGTCTTCCTGATTGTCCTCCCGGACAAGATTGGTCGAAAGCAGAAGCACAGGCTTCCATTCTCCTTCCTCCCACGTCATCCAGGCATGCACGTCATCCGGGTGCGCCTAAGACTTTGGTTTGGCACAAATCCCCTGGTCTGCGGTCCCGCACCCCGCTCTGGTAATGCGGGGCTGGTGGGATAAACGGACAAATGAATGTGCAAGCAACATGGGGGGGGGGTTGGTGGGGAACTGACTGGGGTGTTAGGTGGATTATTTGCAGCCCCCCTCAAAATGGGGCACTGAGTGTGAGCAAAAAACAGAGATTGTTTTAGAAAGTGGTACATAATCTGCAAGCGTTAACAAACTATTGTATACGAATGTGTAAGGGAATCATATACAACATGTAAGGGTGTACAGTCTGTTAAAAAAAAATACCTGGTAATCCTAGAAGAATGCCCATACTCAGACACTAAGGGGTCTATTTAAAAAAAAAAATTGCATTGGCATTCATGCAGCTAATCTGCATATACATTCATTCTGTGTGAATTGGGCAAAAATGTATGTAATTTGATTATTTATCCATATATGGGCATTAGATAGAGCATAAGAAATACATCTTTATAACTAGCGATACAATGTAACAATGTTGTAATGTAATTATTTATATTAGTGCTAAAGGGAATTAGCAAATACATGTAATCATATATTTTCTAACCCAGAGTTCTCTAGAATTGATATTGTATCTCTTGCTACAAAGAAATTAGGCTCATGAGTGCCCATATATACCCATGTCCTCAAAATAAAAGAACATTCGTTCTAATAATATTTGCTTTTGCCTAAATCAGACAGAACAAATGTACAGTACATGCAAATTCACTGGATGAATGGCTGTGCAAATGATTTTTAAATGGACCTCTTATTGTTATGGGGTATGACCAGTGATGGGAGAATCTGCCTAATCTTTCTCAGTATTATTTGAACCCAAACTAAGGCTGGCCATACATTATACACATTTCTTATTCAATTTCCTTTAGATTTACCTTCAACTATGTAGTGCAAGGGCCTGCCTTGACCTTGTATTATATGGTCTTGGTAAATCTTAAGGAAAATTGTACAAGGAAGTTGTATAATGTATGGCCCGCCTTAAGCCTTGTACATACAATTAGATTTTCTGCAGACAAAACCTTGGACTTTTGTTCGAAGGCATGTGCCTGGATTTTGTCTTGCATACAAACAGCAAGTAATTATCGGCCAACAAATATGAACGTAGTGACATACTACGTGGTTTTTAAGCACTTTAGCTCCACCCTTTGGGCTCCTTCTGCTAATTTCGTGTTAGTAGAAGTTTGGTGATTGTTGATTCGTGCTTTTCATTTAGCGCTTTTTGTTTGGCGCTTTTCATTTCTTGCTTTTCAGTTCATTTCTGAATGGCCGTTCGTCAACAAGACATGTTGTGGAATCGAGGAGATAGCGTATTACTTATTATTGGCCTTGAAGTTATTGCTTTGACCCAAGTCCAGTCCAGGAACAGGAGGAAGATTTCTTGGACCAAAAATTGGTTGCTTTATTAATCGTGACCAATTATGTCATATTCCTTTGCTGCGGTAGCTCTGGGAAAATAATCCAGATGATTTTTGGAATTATCTCCGGATGATGGACCCCTGCTTTCACCAACTCTTGGCATTGTTGACCCCCTATATTGAGAAGCAGGACACATGCATAAGGCTTTTATTTTATTTTTTGGTTGAATAATAATGATTTGATTTGTTATAGTTTCTATATTTTTGGATACATAGAATGCACTTTTTGGTTAAGTTACATTGCCAGATAGCATGTCTAATTTTATTTGTTTTATGGAGAAAATTTTCATACCTACCATCCAACATTTGTCCGCAGAGAATCCGACAACAATTGTCCGATGGAGCGTACAAATGGTCGGTTTTTCTACCAGCAGCCTGTCATCACACATTTCCCGTTGGAAAATTTGATCGTGTGTATGCAGTTTTAGAGGTGAGCCCCACTGAAGTCTGTGGGAGGTTAATCTCATTCAATTATGTCCATTTCAGGACTAATAGGCAAACTATAAAAAGCATGGGAAGCTGGACGGCACATGTAACAATGATTTATAAAAAAATAAATAAATATCATACAGCTAAGAGATGGTCTTTTCATGTAGCTGTAAGAGCAATGTTGAAAATAGACAAATGCTTTAAATAACATGCTTGGGGAATGCCTTAAAGGGGTTGTAAAGGCTTGTGTTTTTTTCACCTTAATGCATCCTATGCAGTTCTAATTTGACTGGAATTCGATGTGTGAATTTCAATTAGAATTTTGGAAATTTGGACAAATTTCGTTATTCTGAGCATTTGGTAAACGTTGTTTACACTGTAATTTGGGTATTAGGATATAGCCGAATCTCCAAATAATTAAAAATTTGTTTGAATATTCATTCGGAACTAAACGAACTGCACATGTCTACAAAGTGCTAGTGCTATCCTCCACCTGTGAACACTAGCCGCACACCTCACGGTTATGAACCCTTCATTACCTGTTCCCCCTAGGGGATGTCAAGAAATCAGTGTAGCGTACTGTCCCTCCATGTCTCCTGTGTATTCTTATTGGCTTCCCGAAGTCTCAGATGTGCATAGAGGATGATAGCATAAAGTATGGGAACAGAACACACAGAATCTAGTGTTCTCTGTTTTTCACACACTTTAATCCGTAAACACACTCACATAAAAGGCACTTGTGTTGGCTTATATACATATGATATACAGATGTATTGGCTTTACCACCCTTAAATGAGATGGCCACGAGATGACGTCATGTTTCAGGCTCCGCCCTCCCATACGTATTACGTCCCAGGGTGTGGACTTCCTCAGTAGGGCTGCAACATATATATGATATTATCCTTACAAATATTAGTATAAATTTCATTTGTTTCAAGTTTTTAAACACTCACCCAGCCCTCTTTTGCAGCAGTTTGTTGAGTGTGGTGTAAAAACGTTGTGGTGTCAGCGGAAATTTATGCATCTGATTTTTTATTGTGGTTAGGTTGCGCTGATTGAGATACATTTTTTTGAGTGGTTACTTATCCCACATGCCTTACAATATTGTAGCCTGTCGGTTCAAAGATTCTCTCATTTACACAATGAAAATCTTACAGCCTAAATAAAATTCTACAAAACATGTTCAGATGTACAAGGTTATGCTCTCACCTACTGTATTTAAAAGCACACGTGCATAGTAAGTCACAGCCAAGTGCAAGAGTGATTTTGCTCTATCTACCCACAGTAAATTACCCACCCACAAAGTGTCCTAACTATTTTATTGTAAGTTACAAGAATTAGAAAGTGCAAAGACAGGATGAATGAATGTGTTCCTCATAAACTGAGTGATTTGTTCACCTGTACTCTTAACAATTTTCAAACTAGAAACCTGCAGAGAATGGCACCAAACTGCGATAAGACATTTCTACTTACAGTCAGCCTTTCATCTAGCCTAGTAACTTATGGAACTGTAGACCACATGTCTTGTGTTTGTTCTGCCTGTGTGAATGTAAATACAGTAAATATTAGTCTTTCCTTATGTAATTTGGGCTCTCTTCAGTGTGAACAGATTGATCCCACTGATGTGAGAAAAAGGGCAATACACAGTAAGCATGCAGTATATATATATATATATATATATATATATATATATATATATATACATTGAATGTAAATTGTTGGTTTCTGAATGAACTCTAGCCCATTCTTTAAGGCTGAACTCTAGGCAGCTTTTAAAAGACACGAATTACTGCCGCTTTGTTTTCATATATCAGTGGAATGAACAAACTTTACTGCGGCACTCTGCAATGTGATGTGTATGTGAATTTCCGGTAATTATGAATAATTACCAGTGGTAATTATGAATAGCACCACACACACCCAATTCACTGCAGCTCATGATATGGGTTGTGGTATGCTGGTATAGAAGAAAACACTTATCAATCAGTATATCTACATTTCATAAAAGATGAGTAGGGGTTAGTATCTTAACCTCCCTGGTGGTATGATTATGTCAGATTTTTGATGCTCAAAATGGTACAATGTTTTGAATGGAAATTTGGCGTTTTATATTGCAGCCCTGTAATTCTTAGGAATAACACACTTAAATCTGTCCAAACAAGAGTCTATTAGACATCCCAGGTATGATAACGTTTGAAATATGAAATCATAAATTAGAACATAATAAATAACTATAAATAATTATACCAAATAATAATATAATAATAATAAAAATTATTTAATAATGTAATCAAATCAAAAACACTGAAATTTGCTCAGTTGCAGAATTGACACTGTCATTACTTTCAGTGTTTTTTCAAACATTTCCGTCTTTGCAGATGACACCAAGCTATGCAGTGCAATAACATCCTTACAGGATGTCACCAATTTACAAGCTGACCTCAATGCTCTGTCTAATTGGGCGACTATGTGGCAGATGAGGTTTAATGTTGAGAAATGTAAAGTTATGCACTTGGGGGCTAAGAATATGCATGCATCATACACGCTAGGGGGAGTACAACTGGGGGAATCCATAGTGGAGAAGGATCTGGGGGTTTTGGTAGATCATAAGCGCAATAATAGCATGCAATGCCAAGCTGCGGTTTCCAAAGCAAGCAAAGTCCTTTCCTGTATTAAGAGAGGTATGTACTCCAGAGAGAGAGATCTCATTTTGCCCCTGTTCAAATCATTAGTAAGACCTCATCTGGAATATGTCGTTCAGTTTTGGGCACCAGTTCTCAAAAAGGATATTGGGGAACTGGAGAAAGTGCAGAGAAGGGCAACCAAACTGATAAGAGGCAGGGAGGAGCTCAGCTATGAGGAGAGATTAGAGGAACTGAATTTATTCACTCTTCATAAGAGGAGATTAAGGGGGGATTTGATCAACATGTACAAATATATAAGGAGTCCATATAGGGAACTTGGTGTCGAGTTATTCACTTTACAGTCAACAAAGAGGACAAGGGGGCACTCTTTACGTCTAGAGGAGAAGAGATTTCATCTCCAAATATGGAAAGGTTTCTTCACAGTAAGAGCTGTGAAAATGTGGAATAGACTCCCTGCAGAGGTGGTTATGGCCAGATCAGTGGATTGCTTTAAGAAAGGCCTGGATTATTTCCTAAGTGTACGTAATATAACTGGGTACTAAAATGTATAGGTAAAGTTGATCCGGGGAAAATCCGATTGCCTCTCGGGGATCAGGAAGGAATTTTTTCCCCTGCTTTAGCAAATTGGATCATGCTCTGCTGGGGTTTTTTGCCTTCCTCTGGATCAACTGTGGGTATAGAATTGGGTATATGGGTTGGTATGATATTTATTATATATATTTTTTTTTTGGTTGAACTGGATGGACTTGTGTCTTTTTTCAACCTGACTAACTATGTAACTATGTAACTAAGTGTTTGATGACGGATTTCTCCACAAATCACTATCGCTCAATTCTGCGAGTGATTCTTTTTTAATTTATTATCACTGTTTTCTAGCTGGTCTAAAGCTGCTTTTGATGTAAAGGGACAGTTTTTGTTTGCTATGAACAATCTCCAGTTTCCAGGCAGAAAGAACAGTATTTATAATATAAAACTGCATGCAGGGCACTGGAAAAAACACTAGGGACAAAAGGGATGTGAAATTATTTGATACACCTATGTTATCAGACATATCAGCCTGGATGTCAAACCACTTCCTCAAACTTAATCTATCTAAAACTGAGCTCTTAATATTTCCTCACCCACGTGCCCCTTCCCCTGGCTTCTCTGTCAAGATTAATGGCACATCTATCAGTCCGTCCCCACATGCCAGGGTGCTAGAGGTAACCTTAGACTCTGACCTGTCCTTTCAAGCCCACATACAATCCTTGTCCAAATCATGCCGCCTTAGCCTCCGCAACATTTTCAGAATATGCCCCTTTTTAACTAATGACACCACCAAGCTTCTTATTCACTCCCTGGTCATGTCTCGCCTCAACTACTGCAACTCCCTCCTCATTGGACTACCTTTGCATACACTATCAGTTCATAATGAATGCCGTGTCAGACTCATACACCTTACCAACCATTCAGTGTCCTCAACCCCTCTCTGCCAATCCCTCCACTGGCTCCACTCACCCAATGAATAAAATTCAAAGTACTAACAATAATTTACAACTCTGTCCCCCAGTTATATCACTAACCTAGACCCGAAAACAGAACAAAAATATTACAGCGCACATATGCAAAACTAACATTTACCTCCAGCAAGGCTTTTTAAAAACACCTAGACATTTTCAAAAAACATTATCAAAAAATATGGGGATTTGGTCACACCATATTACTATATGGTGCTTAAGCCCACTTACTGCGACAAAGTACCCCATGATTAGTGGGTCCTACACTATCCATAGATTGGGAGATCCATGGTTCAGAGAAGCAGGATCTACCAATGTTAGTTTTGCATGTGTGTGCTGTAATATTTTTGTTCTGTTGTACGGTCTTATGGCAGCACCATCTTTATGCATTTTTTTAGGGGGTGCCTCCCAAATATCTTGTTTGTCTATTGTATGGATTCTGACCAAATCCCTTTGGGTGGAGCACCCCACTCCCTCAGTAAGTACCTCTCATTAGTGACCACCTGTGTCATGGTGTAGACCTCATGTTCTCCCATATAGAGGAGTATAGCTCCCATGGTTCAGAGAAGCAGGATCTCCCAATCTATGGATAGTGTAGGACCCACTTACCATGGGGTACTTTGTCGCAGTAAGTGGGCTTAAGCCAAATCCCCATATTTTTGATAATGTTTTTTGAAAATGTCTAATGGTGTTTTTAAAAAATGTTAGTTTTGCATGTGTGCGTTGTAATATTTTTGTTCTGTTGTATGGTCTTATGGCAGCACCATCTTTATGCATTTTTTTAGGGTGTGCCCCCCAAATATCTTGTTTGTCTAAAATACCATCAAAGACGCTCTCTTCGGTCATTCCAAGACCTCCTGCTCTTTAGCTTACCTCCAGAATTTCTCAAGGGCTTCTCCCATCCTTTGGAACTCCCTACCCCAATCTGTCCGACTGTCCCCTAATCTATCCATCTTTAGGCGATCCCTGAAAACCCTTCTCTTCAAAGAAGCCTATCCTGCTTCTAACTAACACTGTTTTACTTCCTCCATCAGCTCATACCCCCACAGCTTTTACCTTTGTATCAATTGACCCTTCCTTTTTAGATTGTAAGTTCTAACAAGCAGAGCCCCCCGATTCCTCTTGTACCAAATTGTAATGTAGCTGTAATGTCTGCCCTCATGTTATAAAGCGCTGCGCAAACTGTTGGCGCTATATAAAACCTGTATAATAATAATAATAATCTGTAAGATTACAGTGTACTGTACAGTGTATGTATTGTGTGTTTTTAACTTTTTCAATTTGGCGCTTGGCTCGGTCCCCGTGCCTGCCTTGCAACGCTCGCAGGGAACAGCACTGTGATAGATCCGGCGGAGGACATAGCTCGCACACACAGCGGGAGGACATTGCAGGATCCTGGGGACAAGGTAAGTAACTTCGCCTGGATCCTGCGATGCAGCCCTGAGTGTGGCCACACTCGGGGTTACTTTTGGTACTGAAAATTCACCCCGAGCAGCACTTGGGATTACCGCTAAAGAGGTTAAGAACTGCCTTGTATGTAATAATTTAGTAATTAAGTCAAAGCAGGTGGCAATTTTATTTTGACAGCTACATCTAAGGAACACAGAATACACATTTTTCTTGCACATGATAATTTTTGTCTGCTGAATTAACTTCAATGGTCCATTTATTTAAAGTGGTTCTGCACCTTTAAAAAAATATTAAAAGCCAGCAGCTACAAATATTGCAGCTGCTGACTTTTAATAAATTGACACTTACCTGTCCCAGGGTCCAGCGATGTCAGCGACAGATGATGAGCAAATGTTCATCTCTCTGCTGCCCCCGCCGCCATCTTCTGTCAGGGATTCGGGAAGTGAAGCATTGCGGCTTCAGTGCCCAATTCCCTACTGCGCATTCGCGGGTCGCGCTGCGCGTCTCTGCTGGTCCCCGCTGTGTCCTGGGAACTGTGTGTTTCCCAGAACACAATGGGGGTGGGGCATCTGCGGCGGTCTGCGGCGGTCTGCGGCGGTCTTGTCCCGGAAGTAGGTGCAGATACCTGGATTATCCAGGTAACTGCACCCCCCTCCCCCCTGAAAGGTGCCGATTGTGGCACCGAAGTGGGGGAGGGATCAGATGAGCGGAGCTTCCACTTCAGGGTGGAGGACCGCTTTAAGATATAAAGGATTCAAAGCATAGAGACAAGAACATGAGCTCATCATAACTACTTCTCCTTTACTATCCAGTCACAGGTGAGATGGGTCCATGACATCCTAGGCTCTGAGGAAGAGGGTTGAATGATCATTCAACCTGGAAGACCAAGAAAAATTCCTGGAAGAAAATAATACTCTGGGAGTCAGCAGTGATTGTAGGTAAGTATTTCAGTAATTAATTGATCTTTTAATGTCCTTTTGCTGTTAATTTAGAGAAAGGTAAAAAAATAAATAAAAAAAAACTTTTAAAGCATGTACCAATTGGCTCCAACAGGAACAGCATTCCTTCCTTATTCACAAAGAGTATATATGATATTATTTGTTCGATTCAAATGTTGTTTTTAAACAATTTTTAAATACTCACTCAGCCCTCTTTTGTAGCAGTCTGCTGAATTGGACAATTGTTATAAAAGATAATTCTAAAATTCCACAGCTCTTACATAAAAAAAAAAAAAAACCTTTACCATATGCAGAGGTTAAAGAGGAAGTAAACTTCTATTTTTAAGTTTTACCGATACGTAAGCCTTTTATAAGGCTTGCCTATAGGTAGTGTAAATATCTAGTAGACATGCAACGTTTAGGAGATATATACTGTACATGCAGCCAGTGAAACTTACCTTAACACAAAGCCTTCCAGTGATGCAATGTCTTAGCTGGAGACAGCGTCGATCTTCACCCAGCCTTCCTCCCGGGCTCGCAGACTCTGGCTCTGTAACTGGCAGGAGCCACAATAACAGCAGTCCCGCGCAGGTGTGCGGGAGCCGCTGGTCACGGCACAGGGCTCTGAAGAAACAGCATGGGTGGCCGTTCCTTCCGAGCGCATGCGCTAGTGATCTTGGTGTTTTGAATGCTTTCAAGGCATAGGAGAAATTTAAAGAGTACCTGTCACGTGCGTATTGCTGTCACAAAGGATGTTTACATTCCTTGTGACAGCAAAAAAAAAAAAGTGATAACATTTTAAAAAAATGTAATGTAACAATGTAAATAAAATAAATAAATAAATAAATAATAAAAAAAATGAAGGTCCCCTGTTCTCCCATGCTAGCTTTCAAAAGCGAACATGTGCATCAGTAGCGCACGCATGCAAACAAGCCATAAACATCAGATCATGAGCAGTAATTCTTGCACCAGACCTCCTCTGTAAATCTAAAGTGGCAACCTGTAAAGACTTTTAAAGCGTCACCTATGGAGAGTACATTTGATGTAATTTGACGCTGTTGCACGGGTGTGTGCAATTTTAAAGGATGATATGCTTGGTATTTACTCAGTGTAACATCATCTTTTATTTTTTACTAAAAAATTGGTTAGATATTGTGTTTTCTTGCATTAAAATTAAAAAAGTGTATTTTTCCCAAAATTTGCTGTTAAAAATTGTTACATGTAAACAAAAAGAGGCAGAAAAAGGCCTGGTCTTAAAGTGGTTAAAACACTGCTATTTTATAAAGCAAGTTAAAAGAAGCATTTTAGGTAGGGGCGGACTGACCAATGGTCCACTTGGGCACTGCCCGAGGGCCCGTGCCACTAGGGGGCCCCATTAGGGTTGCCAGCCTCAGTAAAACCAGGGAAAGTATGTAAAAAACTGTGTTTTTTTTTTTTTACATCTGTCTCTCCAGTACCTTCTCAGTCAATAGAAACATGTCTGTGTATACTGTGTGGCCCCATAATGCCTGATTGCCTGGGGGCCCCATAATCTCCTATTGCCCAGGGGCCCCATGAGTTGTTAGTCCACCCCTGATTTTGGGCATCTTTGTGAATTGTGAATTAATAGAACCTTTGGAACCTTTGAAAGAAGATAATGGCTGAGCACAGTGGGCAAGTACGCTGTAAGAAGCAGCTTTGTGAATCGAGTCTAATGCATTATTTTATGATACTCTCAAATGGCTCCTTTTTCTGCTCTTCTTAAAAGACACCTAGTGAAACTTAAGCTGGATACACATTATACATTTTTTGTTCAATTTCCTTTAGATTTCCCTTTAACTATGTAGTGCAGGGGCCTGCTTGACTGCATACAATTTGAAAGTGTTAAGTTTAACACAAAAAAAAATATTAATAAAAATGCCATAAAACTATACCCTATTTTGTAGATGCTATAACTTTTGCGCAAACCAATCAATAAACGCTTATTGAAAATTTCTTTTAGCAAAAATATGTAGAAGAATACGTATCAGCCTAAACTGAGGGAAAAAAAAATGTATATATTTTTTGGGGATATTTATTATAGCAAAAAGTAAAAAATATAGCATTTTTTTCAAAATTGTCGCTTTGTTTTTGTTTATAGCGCAACAAATAAAAACCCCAGGGGTGATCAAATAACACCAAAAGAAAGTTCTATTAGTGGGGAAAAAAGTCCGTCAATTTTGTTTGGCACGACCACGCAATAGTCAGTTAAAGCGACGCAGTGCCGAATCACAAAAAACGTTCTGGTCTTCGGACAGCCAAATGGTCCGGGGCTGAAGTGGTTAAGAAGTGGCAACCTATGTGATGATCTGTGGTAATTGACTTTTACATTGATTTTATCACAATGGTTATTTGATTATCAATGACAGTAGTATAATAAGCAAAGCGAAACATGCCTGTAGCTAAAACAAAATGTATTGAACTTTACAGCATAATATATTTATTCATCAATCGAGTAGATTAAACAACTTTCAACCATATCAAGCAAAAATTTTGTCTATTTTATTATAGAAATATAAAAACAAAAGATTATGGCCCACAGAAGAAAAAAACCACACTATTGTCCTGATTTCACTTATGTGGCTTTTCAAATTAGCAGTGCTTAGTTAAACATGATCCGCACAAGACTGTAATACAACTGCTGTGTGTACAGTTCATTTCTTTATATATGCACATCAGTAAGACCTGATGTCCACTGTTGGCAAGACACACTTCCATTGACCCTCTAAGTAAGTTGAAGTAATCAGAAGATTGTTTGCTGTCTTCAGCTACAGACAATACAGCTGTATTTACACCATAGTAAGAAATCATAGACAAGGGATAATTCTCATGTCCGCAGTCCAAAAGTTGCACAACAACATGACAGATACGAGGTCTTCCGTCTAAGGTGGACCCCCTGGATTATATATATACTGTATACGGAAACAGATGATTTTACGACCCTTAATGTGAAGTGTTGTATCTGTGAAATTGATGAAGGTGGTAAAGTGAAATAAGCCCCCTATTTGGATATGCCTCTCTTATTGTCCTTATTCTATTTTTTTTTTGTTTTGTTTTAAGGGAGTCCAATTGACTTTTAGAAAAAAATAAGGCTGATATTATTATTATTATTATTATTATTATTATACAGGATTTATATATCACCAATAGTTTTACAACATGCCTATCAGTGAAATCCAGTGCCAATGCCAGCCATCAGTGCCCATCAATGCCCATCAGTGCCACCAGACAGTGCCCATCAGTGCCACCTATCAGTGCCCATCAGTGCCATCTATCAGTGCCACCCATAAGTACCCATCAGTGCAGCCTTTAAGTGCCCATCAGTGACACCAATGAGTGCCCATCGGTGCCGCCTATCAATGCCCATCAGTGCCACCTATCAGTGCCACCTATCAGGGCCACCTATCAGTGCCCATCATCAGTGCCACCTCATCAGTGCCATCTCATTGGTGCCACAGAGGAGGCAGATATACCTCCCTCGTCTTCGGAACTGATGTCCATTGAATATAAGCCGGTGATCGGCTTTTTTTTTTCCTCGCGCTGTCAGCACGAGGAGAAGAAAAAACGATTACCGAGCTTTTGTTTACACATGTGATCAGCTTTCATTGGCAGACAGTTGATTACGTGGTAAGGGGCCACTCGGCATCTCAGTGACTCAGTGATCACAGCGCGCCCTGCACGCGCTCTTCAGGGGGCAAGCAGGGAGCACGCAAAGAGGAGGACGAACTATGACGATCTCCCAGAAATTCAGGTCCGCGCTGTAACTGTCATTCGGCTATAGCGTGGATGTCAAGTGGATAAAATAACATTATAAAAATGGCAGTAGCTTTGCAGTGAGTTTTTCAACTTTTTTTAAGTCTTTGTAATAGCGTTTTTTAGCATTTTTCCATGTTATCGTTTTTTCACATTTAAAAAAAAAAAAAACTTTTTTAATGGATCAAAAATGTTAAAAAACACTGGTGAGCTGCGTTTTTGAGCGTTTATCAGCATTTTTTGACGTTAGAGTGTTTTTAACCACTTCAATACCAGGCACTTATACACCTTCCTGCCAAAGCCAGTTTTCAGCTTTCAGCGCTGTCGCAATTTGAATGACAATTGCACGGTCATGCTACATTGTACCCAAACAAATTCTTTTTCATTTTTTTTCCCACAAATAGAGCTTTCTTTAGGTGGTATTTGACCACCTCTGCGATTTTTTTTTTTTTGCATAACAAATAAAATAATACTGACAATTTTGATGAAATATTTTTTTCTTTGTTTCTGTTAATTTTTTTTGTAAATAAGTGTATTTTCTTCTTCAATGAGGGGCACTGATATGGCTGCACTGATGGGCACTGATGGGCACTGATAAAGCGGCACTGATGGTCACCCATGAGGTGGCACTGATGGGCACTGATGATGGGCACTGATAGGCGGCACTGATGGGCACTGAAGGCAGCACTGATAGGTGGCACTGGTACGGCACTAATGGGCACTTATAGGTGGCACTGATGGGCACTCATAGACAGCAGTGATGGGCACTTATGGGTGGCACTGATGGGTACATATGGTGGCACTGATTGGTGGCACGGATGGGCACTGTGGGCACTGATAGGTGGGCACTGATAGGTGGCACTGATGGACACTGATGGGTGGCACTGATGACACTGATGGGTGGCATTGTTAGGAATCACTGATTTTATTTGTGCCATAGAGGTGCTAGTCAGTGCCCATTTGTAGGCACTGATTGGTATATGTTGGGCATTAATTTGCACATGTGAATGGCTATGGGAGATGTACTTGGCCATCCACATGTTAGATGCTTCCCTGGTGGTCTTGGTGGCTTCCCTGGTGGCCCAGTGTGGGAATCCGAGGGGGGGCTGTACAGATAAACAATCAGCGCAGACACCCCCCCTGGCAGGAGAGCCACGATCAGCTCTCCTCTACTCGCGCCTTTCAGATGCGAGTGAGGAAAAGCAGATCAGCAGCTCTTCCTGATCAGCCGTGATTGGACATGGCTGATCACGTGGTAAAGAGCCTCCATTGCTGAGATCGGTGTAGCGGTGTATCAGACTGACACACCACGCCACCAATCACCACGATGCATGCCCCCAGTGGCGCTTGGCAGCTGTTATCTCTAGACATCATATGATGTCCAGTCAGAATAACTGAACCACTGCCTGGCTGTCATTCTGCTATAGGCCGGTTGGGAAGTGGTTAAAACTCTCAGAACCCACTAGTTTTGGGGGTTTTTCAAAGCCAAAAAACAGCCCAGCCAAAAACTGCTGATAACAGCCTATGTGTGCATGGACACATAGGATAACATAATGGGGAGTTTATCGAATGTAGAAAAAAATGTCTGAAGCCAGAAACAGTTGTTGTAAAAACATCTAAAAACGTTCAGTGTGCATGAGGCTTATGCCTCATACACACAGACATTTTCAAAAACTAGCTGTAAAGCTAGTACCGACGCCAGGACAAAAAAATGCAGTCAAAAAAATGATTTTATCTGCATTCTTCATTGGCGTCAATGCGCGTTTAGCCGCGCTTTCAACCACGTTTCTCTGCCTCTACTCAAAATCAATGCCTATTGCCTATGGGAGCCCATTGATTTGAATAGAAGTCGGATCAAGATGATCTGACTTGCAGCGCAACTTGCGTGCTGAGAATATTGAAGGGGAACTCCACCAAAATGTAAAAGAAAAATTGTGTGAGCTTTCCCCCCAAGACGATACCAGGCCCTTTGGTCTGGTATGGATCCCCCCCCCCAAGATCCATATGGCAAGTCAGGAAAAGGGGAGGACAAGCGAGCGCCCCCCCCCCACCTGGACCATACCAGGTCAACATGAGGGGTGGGTGCTTTGGGGTGGGGGGCTCTTCGCCATGTTGATGAGGACAGGGGCATCTTATGGATAACCCTTGCCCGTGGTTGTCGGGGTCTATGCAATTTGGAGGCCATGCCCCCTTTTGACATCATCAAACCATGATGTCCCCGGTTGGTGATGTCACAAGGGACATGGCCTCCAAATTGCATCATTGGGTGGCCTGCCCCATGCCAATTGCACATGGTGGACCTCATTGGACATGGTGGACCCAGCATTACACCTGAAGATCGCGTCAAGTCAACATCAGAAGAAAAGAGGGAGAAGACCCAGCAAAGAGCAAGAAGACAGCGAAGAAAGAAGACAGCGCAGATAGGAGGAGAAGAACCGGAGAGGGGAGAAGGACCAGCAGAGAGAGAAGACGTCACCAGAAGAAGAGCCTTAATAAAATACTTTAAAAACCTGTGTAGTGTGTTTATTTTTTACACTTTTTTAGGTGGATGGGTAGGAGTACGATGTACCCCTACTCATTCACCTAGGGTGGGGGGCTTCCAGATTCCGATAAGCCCCCGCCCACAGACCCCTGGTGTTTTTACAGCTCTAGCGGTGGAGCCTCAGAATGCGCTGGTCCTGTTTTTTTTTTGGAGCTCAAAAACGCCATGCAGTGTATGAGGCCAATGAATAACATGGAGTGGCGTTTTAGGTGTTGCATCTCAGAAACATTGCTGTAAAAAAAAGTCCGGGTGTATAATGCCTTAAGCCGCGTACACACGGGCGGACTGTCTGGCCAACTTAGTCCGTCGAAACACATTTCAGCGGACAGTCCGCTCGTGTGTGGGCTTCAGCGGACTTTTTCAGCGTGCAGTCTGGCGGTCTAAGTATTTCGGAATTTCCGTAATATTGTCCGTCCAACTTTGGTTTCAGCGGACAATCCGCTCGTGAGTAGGCTAGTTCGACGGACTAAGTATGGCGCATGCTCAGAAAGGATTTACACGGCGAAAGGGTGCATTGCTGTGTATTGGACTTCCTATTTCTAGTCCCGTCGTACGTGCTGTACACATCATCGCGCAAGCTTTCGACGGACTGTTGTTCATCCGTGTGTGGTCAAGTCCGTTCATTCGAAAGTAGGACGGACTGTCCGTCGGATTGTCTGACGGACTAAGTTGGCCATACAGTCCGCCCGTGTGTACGCGGCTTTAGTGTTATTTAAAAAATAACCTATGTGGTAATCTTTGCAAACAGAATCACACTGACAGTGTCATTGTAGCCCTTGAAGTGATAACATACAAATACTTACCGAGCAGGCGAAATAAAGTGTGTTATGCATCTTTGTGAGTTAAAATGTAGGAGATATAAGGAATTGAGGAATTTTCAATTTAACAAGAGAAAAAACTTTGTGAATTAAGCCCTACTAGAATAATTACTTCATAATTACAACCAGGTATACATTATCTATACTCACTGCATAGGTCAATAGAGAGGGGGAAATTACTGGTCCTGTATGGAACACAAACATGCCAATATGGAAAATAAGTAAAACTTAAAAATAACCACTTTGATAAAAGACTCAGGTCTGGCTGTAATCAGAGAAAATAATAACAGCAGAGACCACCGATTAAATTCAGTACTTCCTTATTGATTGGCATGTTGTTTCTTTAATAAAATGACCAGTTATTTGTAGATTTGAAGAGCAAAATAATTTTATATGTGAGTGTCATCTTTCCTAAATTTGATAGATTTTCTAATTCAACATTTATGGGACTTTTGCAGGTACCATAATAAGACCAATAATTGTTAAAACACATACTAGGGTTGGTCATTGAACTGTATATCCACATTTACTTTTACATAGGATGTATTTTAAGTAGAAATGAGCTGAACTCCCTTGGGTTCTGTTCCAGCAGGGTTTGGCGAATTTCAACGAAGTTCTGATATTGATCTCAAACCCCACTGAAGTCAATGGGATATGAATCTGCCAAATCAAAAATGCCCATTTTCCCTTCTGGGTTCTTTTAAAACAAAAAAACAGCACAAAGACCTCTCTAAATATTGTTTGCCAGCATTTTTTTTCTTTGTACATATCAACTTTGCCATAGCACATCCTACAACAAGAATGAATAAAACATTTGTGTAGAGTTGTGACGTCACCATGCATGCCTGAACCAGGATACTTTTGGCTTTGAAACCAGGACCGGTATATTTCATTCAATCGAGTGGCTAGCTTCTGTTTTATTTCATAAAAATGTATTCAGTTTTACACTCTGTGGGTGCACCCAGTTTTGTTCTTTTATATGTCATGATGGAGCACTCTATGTTGTTGATTGGGAGCCTGCAGTGACCATTGATAATGAGGAGGAGAGAAAGGTTCCCATCACAGATGACACATTAGTTGATACAGCTTTTTTGATTCTACTTAACCAAAGGGTCCATGTGTTCTGATCAAGAGTCCATTTTGTCTTCAGGTGGTGGTACACCTTGGTGAGCCACACTCTAAGTTAGCATTTTCTCACCAACCTGGATGAAATTGGGATTCTGACACTCTTTTTATTTGATTTCCATACATCCGTCTTTATCTTCACATTATTGGACTTATTTTGGGACTTATCACATAAGTTAATTTTGGTTCACTTTTTCATTATTTCCACAATGATTTATTGCATATTTTTTTAGCATGGCAAAAATTTTATTTCTTTGTTTACAATACACTTTGATTGTTTTTTGCCAGCTGCTTCTTTCTTGTCCTTTGTTTACAGTCTATGGACTGTGTGAACTTCTGTAAAATATCAGTCTGTAAAACAAAGATGCTAAGTGTTGAAACCATGATTAACTTAAAGTGTTCAGATTTTTTAATATTTAAATATATTCTTTCTAAAAATTGTGGATATGAATTTGAATTACTAGGCCCAATGTGAGGGTTTAAGGATTAATGGTCGTATGTGATGTAAATAAAGTGACAAGCTTATATCAAAGGTACCTGAAAATGTCCCATTAAATTTGTATTTTGAGTATGTTTCTTTATGGGAAACCTATATTGAGAGAATACAGGGATTGCCATTGCTGACTTTGTTGTCTGAAGAAGCAAGTTTCTTGGCTGTCATACTGAACTAGAACAGGTTTTCAGATCCAGAGTTCCAGAGTTCTGAATCAATTTTGGATTTCTAATTGTTTGCTAGCTTCAGATCAGTTACTCAGAAAATACTAAAACGAGGCATTGTGCGGGAGTCTCCAGTGCAGACCCACACAAAAAAACACGTTTCCCATGTCAATAAGGGCTCAAGCAGCGGAGCAAGATATCTCTTAATATCACACAATAATCAAATATCAGTAACCAAATGAATAATGTGCTTCCTATGCCAAACTCATCTTTCTCCACTTCGTTCTCCTTGCCATAGGTTGCCTCTATTTATGTTCCTCACTGTCTAGCTCTTATGCTGCCTACACACGACCGGACTTTCCATCAGACTAGGTCCGACTTTCTTCCCGATGGACTTTTGGCGGAGTTCCGACGGACTTTCTGAACCAACAGACTTGGCCACAGACGAACGGACTAAGTCCGTTCGAAATCCGTTAGTTTTGAACGTGATGACGTAAGGCAGGACTAAAAAAGAAAGTTCAATAGCCAGTAGCTAATAGCTTCCCTTGCGTCGTATTTAGTCTGTTGGACCAGCATACAGACGAATGGTTTTCCCGATAGGAATTGAGTCCGTCGGACAGATTTGAAACATGTTCTATTTCTAGGTCCGTCTGATTTTTTAAACGAAAAACGATCGGATTAGCCCACAAATGATCGGATTATCCGATGGACTGATTCCGTCGGACCTAGTCTGCAGGAAAGTCCGATCATGTGTACGTGGCATAACACAACCCTTTCCACTGGCAATGCTTAGAAAACGGAAAAGTGTCTCATACTTACTGTAATTTTCCTTTCCTGGTGCATATTCATTGCAGCATACTAGTGATAGGCTCTGCCCTCAGGACAGTGAATATCATAAAAGAAAATGTTAGTGACTCCCCCATCATTCTCTATAATATAGAATCCAGAGGGAATGTATGCTACCATGGATATGCACCAGGAAAGGAAAATTATGGTACGTATGGGACAATTTTCAATTTTCCTGATGAATCCATGGCAGCATACTAGGGATAAATAACTAGCTGAGATGGGTGGGTAATGCTTAGAAAAGAGATTTATTTTGACAAAACAAAAGCAGATTAAATTGTCCTTTTGTTGAAATCTACAGAGGTTAGAGCTCCTGGGTCTATCCTACATAATGCCTCATGAATGTGTTCTGTGAAGACCACTTTGCTGATTTGCAAATTTTATCCAGCGAGACATTCGCCCTAGCGGCCCAAGATGATGAGACCACCCTGGTTGATTGGGCCCTGACCAAGGATGGAGGATCCAGTCCTTTGGTCCTGTACGCTTTTTGGATTAACTTCCCTATCCATGATGCGATTGTCCTGGCTGAGGCTTCCTTGCCCCTGTTCTTGCCTCCTGGGAGTACAAATAGGTTTAAAGATCTTCGATAGGAGCAAGTGAGGTTGATATAACACTTGAGCACATGAGCAACATCTAATTCATGTAGTGGATTTGAGGCAGAATCTGGAAAAACAGTAAAGCCCATGGGGCAGTACAGTGGTGTAGTGGTTAGCACCCTCACCTAGCAGCAAAAAGGGCTGCT